>NC_072423.2:69088333-70460000 GCF_028878055.3 Symphalangus syndactylus | reverse complement strand
TATGCTTTTCTGGATGTCTGAAATGTTCATTTAAAAGATAATTAAAGGCCAGGCGCTGTAGCTCACGCCTGTAATCCCAGCACTTTGGGAGGCCGACGAGGGGAGATCACTTGAAGTCAGGAGGTCGAGACCATCCTGGCCAACATGGTGAATCTCCATCTGTACTAAAAATAAAAAAATTAGCTGGGCATAGTGACGCGCGCCTATAGTCCCAGCTACTCGGGAGGCTGAGGCAAGAGAATCGCTTGAACCCAGGAGGCGGAGGTTACAGTGAGCCGAGATAGCGCCACTGCACTCCAGCCTGGCAACAGAGTGAGAAGACTCTGTCTCAAAATAAATAAATAAATAAATAAATAAATAAATAAATAATAATAATTTAAACTAAAAAAAGACCATATTATTTCATTATAACATTTCCAAAAAATGTTTTACTTAACTCTGTACCTTCCTTTTTAAAATGTTTTATTACTAAAGCCATGTTTTGACTGATCTAACTTGACTTCAAAATATACATTATTTTCACTTTTGACAACATGGTTTTAGATGCAGAATTTTGAAACAGGGATGATATTATAACTTTCTATTTGTTTTATGGTGCAAGAATCCATGTTCAATAACACTGTAACAGTTTATTTTCTTTCTTTAGTTATCTGTAGGTGTATATTTGTGGTCTCCACAGATAACTACTTAGTCTATTGCTTAGTGGATTGATCTTTAAACATTATTCTATTGATCTATAAACATTATTTATAATGATATTTAATACTTGCAACCATGAGATAACACCCGAAGGAATAATTAGTAAATTTGTGTTAAATTCCTCTACAATCCATGAGGACAGAATGTCTTTCCATTCACTTGTGTCAGTGTCAATTTCTTTCATCAGTGTTTTGCAGTTTCCATTGTAGATGTCTTCACCTCCTTGGCTAAATTTATTCCTAGGTTTCTTATTACTTTTTGTAGCTGTTGCAAATGAGATTGCTTTCTTGATTTCTTTTTCAACTAGTTTATTATTGAAGTGTAGAAATGCTACTGATTTTTGTAGGTTGATTTTGTATTCTGCAACTTTACTGAAATTGTTTATCAGTTCTAAGAGGTCTTGGTGTAATCTTCCAGTTTTTCTATGTATATGATCATGTCCTCTGCACAGAGGAACAATTTGGCTTCCTCTTTCCCAATGTGAAGATCTTTTATTTCTTTCTCTTTCCTGATTTTTCTGGCTATGATTACCGCTAATATGTGGAATGATAGTAGTGAACATGGGCATCCTCAAAGCAGGATACTGTTCCACTTCTTAGAAGAAATGTTTTTCCCTATTCAGTGTAATGCTTGTTGGGAGATTGTCTTGTATAGGTTTTATTATATTGAGGTTTGCTTCTTCTATGTCTGATTTGTTGAGAGTTTTATCATGAAGGGATGTTTAATTTTACTGAGTGCTTTTTCTGCATATATTGGAATGAACATATGATTTTTGTCCTTCATTCTATTGATATGATGTATCACATTTATTGACTTGCATATGTTGAATTATCCTTGCATTCTGGGGATAAATTCCAATTGATCATGTTGTATTATTTGTTTGATATGCTGTTGGGTTGGGCTTGCTAGTATTTTTTGATGATTTTTGCATCTACGTTCATTAGGGATATCGACTTGCAGTTTTCTTTTTTGTTGTTGTGTCTTTTTCTAGTTTTAGTGTCAAGGTAATGCTGGCTTCATGAGAGTGAGTTAGGAAAGCTGGGAATGGTTGCATACACTTAAAGTCTGAGATACTCAGGAGGCTAATGTGGGAGGATTGCTTGAGCCCAGGAGTTCAATGCCATCCCTGCAACATAGCAAGGCCCCACCTCTAAAAAATAAAGATAAAAATACATGGATTTAGGAAGAATTCCCTCCTCTTAATTTTTTTTTTTTGATAATTGGAAAATAATTGCTGTTCGTTTTTCCTTACAAGTTTTGTAGCATTCAACAGCAAAGCCATCCAGTCCTAGACTTTTCTTTTTTTGGAAGACTTTCTATTACTAATTTAATCTTGTACTTGTTATTGTTCTGTTTAGTTTTATATTTCTTCTTGGTTCAATCTTTGTAGTTTGTAAACATCCAGGGATTTATACATCTCCTCTAGGTTTTCCAGTTTGTTAGCACATTGTCTTTTATGGTGGTTTCTAATGATCCCTCGTATCTCTGGGGTATCAGTTGTTTGTGTTTCTGATCCCATTTAGTTAGGTCTTCGCTCTTTTTTCCTGGTTAGCCTAGCTAGCGATTTATTTTTGTTTATCTTTTCAAAATTTGTTTATCTTTGTTTATATTTTCAAAAGAACAAGTTTTAGTTTTGTTGATCTGTTGTATTTTTTTTTTACTATGGATTTCATTTAGTTCTCTGCTCTGATCTGTATTATTTCTTTCCTCCTAATAATTTTGAGTTTTGTCTCTTGTTACTTTTCTAGTTCCTTGAGGTAAATCATTAGGTTGTTTATTTGAAACATATCTACTTTTTCTAGGTAGTCATTTCTTGCTATAAACTTCTCTCTTACCACTGCTTTTTCTGTGTGGCATTGGTTTGGGTATGTTGAGCTTCCATTTTCATTTGTTTCAAGAAATTTTTTTAGTTTTTCTTAATTACTTCATTGACTCAATGTTCATTCAGGAGCATGTTGTTTAATTTCCATATGTTTGTAGAGTTTCTAAAGTTCCCCTTATTATTGATTTCTAGCTTTATTCCATTGTGATCTGGGAAGATATTCAATATGGTTTCAGTTTTTATAAATTTGCTGAAGCTTCTTTTGTGGCCTAACATATGGACTATACTGGAAAATTCTCCCTGTACTAATTAGGGTAATGTGTACATTGCTGCTATTGAATGAAACGTTCTCTAAATGTCTGTTAAGTTTATATGATGTATATTGAAAATGTAGTCTGATATTTTTTGTTAATTTCCTGTCTAGACCAGTGATCCCCAACCGTTTTGGCACCAAGAACCTGTTTCATGAAAGACAGTTTTTCCACAGATGGTGGGAGGTGGAGTGGCAGTTCAGAGGTGAAGGTTTTAGGATGAAACTGTTGCACCTCAGATCATCAGGCATTGGTTAGATTCTCATATGAAGCATGCAACCTAGATTCTTCGCATGCACAGTTCACAGTAAGGTTCACACTTCTATGATAATCTAATGCCACCACTGATCTGATAGGAGACAGAGCTCAGGTGGTAATGCTCGCTGGCCCACCAATCACCTTCTGTTGTGTGGCTGGGTTCCTAACAGGCCATGGACCAGTACCAGGGGTTGGGAAACTTGGTCTAGATTATGTATTCAGTGCTGAAAATGAGATGTTAAATCCCCAACTATTACTGTATTGGGGTTGATTTCTTTCTTCAGCTCTAAAAATATTTGCTTTATATATCTAGGTGTTCTGATGTTGAGTGCATTTATAATTGTTATATGCTCTTGCTAAATTGATTCCTTTGTCATTATATAGTGATCTTCTTTACCTCTTTTTATGTTTCTTGACTTAAAGTCTATTTTGTCTGATAAAAGTATAGCTATTCTTGTACGCTTTTGTTTTCTACCTGTTTGGAATATTGTTTTTCCTGTTATTTCACTTTTAGTATATGGTTGTCTTTATAAGTAATATGGTTTGGCTCTATGTCCCCACTCAAATCTCATGTGGAATTGTAATCCCCACATGTTAAAGGTGGGGCCCTGGTAGGAGGTGATTAGATCATGGGGGTGGATTTCCCCCATGCTGTTCTCATGATAGTGAATGAGTTCTCATGAGATCTGATGGTTTAAAAGTGTGTGGCACCTCCCTACCAACCCCACTCCACCATGGTAAGATGTGCTTGCTTCCCCTTTGCATTCCACCATGATTGTAAGTTTCCTGAGGCCTCCCAGTCATGCTTCCTATTAAGCCTGCAGAACTATGAGTCAACTAAACCTCTCTCTTCATAATCACCCAGTCTCAGGTAGTTCTTTATAGCAGTGTGAGAATGGAATGATACAACAGATGAAGTGAAATTTTTGTAGGAAGCATATAGCTGGGTCTTTTAAAAAAATCTATTGTTAATGTTTTTTTAATCAAGGTATAGAAACCATTTACACTCAAGAATTTTATTGATGGGTGAAAATTTACTCTTGTCATTTTGTTAATTTTTGAAATTTTGTATATCGTTTTTCTTTCTTTTTATCTTTATGATTTCTTGCCCTTTTGTAGTGATAATGTTGAACTCCTTTCTCTTTCTCATTTGTTAGTATGCTTTATCAGGGCATTTTATACTTTCATGTCTTTTCATGATGGTAAATATTTTCCTTTAACTTCCAGATGCAGGAGGCCCTTAAGTATTTCTTGTAGGGCCAGTCTAGTGATGATAAATTCCCTCAGTTATTGTCTGGGAAAGGCTATTTTTCTTTTATTTTTGAAGTATACCTTTGCTGGGAATAGTATTCTTGACTAGCAGGGCAGGTTTTTTGTTTTTCTTTTTTTTTTTTTCAGCACTTTGAATATATCATCATCACATTCTCTCCTGGCCTGCATGCTTTCTGCTGAGAAATCTGCTATTAGTCTCATGGGGCTTTCCTTACATGTAACTTGACACATTTCTCTAACTCTTTTTAGAAGTCTGTCTTTGATTTTTGGCAGTTTGACTATAATGTGCATTGAAAAAGACCTTTTTGGGTTAAGTCTATTTTGGTGTATTTGAAGTTCCTGTATCTGGATATCTATATCTCATGCAAGATTTGGGGAAGTTTTCAGCTATTATTTCATTAAATCACTTTTCTATGTCTTTGCCCATCTCTTCTTTCTGAATTCCCCAAATTCGATTATTTAGTGCTTTATGGTGTTTCATATGTCACATAGGCTTTCCTCATTCTTTGCTATACTTCTTTTTCTGACTGAGTTAGTTCAAAAGAGCTGTCTTCAGGTTCAGAAATTCTTTCTTCTGCTTGATATTCTACTGTTGAAGTTCTCAATTACGTTTTTTATCTCCTACATTGAATTCCTTAGTTCCATTATTTCTGCTTGTGTTTTTTAAAATAATATCTATCTCTACTGAATTTCTTATTAAGATCATGAATTGTTTCCCTGATTTCTTTGTATGGTTTATCTCTGTTCTCCTTTATCTCACTGATTTTTTAAAATATAATTATTTTGAATTATTTCTTCAGGCATTTCATAGATTTTCCTTTCTTTGGGATCTATTCCTTAAGAATTGTTTTTGTTTTTGTCATGATTCCTTATTTTTTAATGTTTCTTGTGTCCTTACATTGATATCTGCATATCTGATGTAACAGTCATTTCTTCCAATTTTATGAATTGGCTTTCATGAGAAAGACTTTTTTTATATATTTATATCTATAGTCTTGGTAAGATAGAGTGCTTTGCATTTGATTTGGGGTGGGTGCAGTAGTGTAGTCTCCCTACGATTTCTTTGGCTATAATCAGCATCAGTGGCATATGTAAGTTTCTCAGTGGCTTAGCCTACAGATATTACTGGAGGTTGTGGTGAGGCATTTTTAGCCACAGGGACATGAAGTGTGCCAATCCTCAGGCACCAGTACTGGTGTGGTGGCAGGACACCATGCAGATCTACAGGCCTCTGATTATAAAACAGATTGTGAGACCAGCAAAAGTGATATCCAGCTGACTGAGTACCAGTCAACTCTTGAATCATGAGAAATAACAACTTTTTAAAATACACTTAGTTTGGGGGTAGTTTATTGCACTGCAAAAGATAACCAGAACAGAAATTAGTATCAGACATAGGTACTGCCATAGCAAAAGATATGGTATGGGTTTTGTTAGCAAGTAGCAGGCAGAGACTAGAAGCACTGAGGGTATTGTTAATGAAACCTGGCACCTGGAATAGCGAGTCTTGTTGGGTTGGTCCTCAGGCCTCTAGTTCATATGTTCAGATGCCAGTAGTAGCAACAGTGTTCCAGGCAGCTGGGCCCTTGGGACCCTGGGTGGTATATGTGGCATTGGTAGTGGTAGTAGCAGTGACAGGCCAAACATCAGCCTCCCAAGCCATTTCAGGCACCAGTGAAAACATCAGCAAGCTAAGTGTGTCTATCTCTCAGTTCCCAGACAGTGCAGATAGTATTGGTGTTTGTTGTCAGCTAACACCTGCTCACTTGATACCACATTTAAATTTACATTTATCATGAAACTTCAAATGCTGTGGCCAATAATGTCAATAGCAGATCAACAAAAAGATTGTGTTTTGCAAGAATAATAGTTTACTTAGCACCTCTATTTACAAAAAAAAAAAAAGTATTTTTGGTTAAACTTAATTTGTGTGTTTTTAAGATATGTTACAAATATTAACATTAAATTAACTGGCATATTTGTATGTTCTGTAAAGCTTATTTTTAAATGATATTTTATTTTATGGAGCATAATTAATGGCCTTCAGGCAATTTTATACCTATAGTGTAGCTGTGTAATGAAGCATATTATTTTGTTATAAATATTTAAATTAAGGTTATTACATACTGTCTACTCTATTTTTATCCAATAAACATCACTTTTCTAGCTCCTTAGATTATTAAGTGCTCCTGGACTCTCCTGAAGAAGGCTCTGACAATCTGTCTAGTCATTTTTTATGACATATGAAATGTCTGTGGTACGTTAACTAAAAAGAAGAGAAAACTAATTTATGAATATCTGAGAAATCATTGCAATGGTAGTTTAAAAATATATGCCATGTTGTACAATGCAACGTATATGTAAAGTTTGCTTTGGTGATTCTAGAGAAATATATGACACAATGTTAACACAGCTAAGCCAGTGTTTTCCAAAAAGCAAGTCACACACTACTGATGGAAAAAAATATTATTTTAGCTAATACATAGCATACCACTGTCTAACAACTGATATTTATATTAACATGGGTGGTAACTGGACTTCAAAAATAGTCCACAATGAATCATTTCTTTTTATTTTCATGTCATTATTTAGTCCCTCACCCCCTTGAATGTAGACTAGTCTTGTGACTACTTTAATCAATGGAATGTGGCACAGTGATGCTGCGCCATTTCCAGACCTAATCTTTAAAAAAGCTCTCTCCTTTCTACTTTCTGTGATTTAGAGAGCTCTAAGTTACCGATTGAGAAATATGGCTCCCCTGCTAGAAAGACTATGTGGATAAACCACATGGAAAAGCCATGTGAAGAGAGAAGCCTTGAGACCACATGGATAGAGCATCCCAGTGTCCCAGCTGAGCCCAGAGGTTCAGCTATTCTTACCCAGGCACCAGTGGCACAAATAAAAATCTCCAAAAACAAAAACAGATTTCAACCTCAGCACCGTCTAACTGCAATGACAAAGCAGATTGTAAGTGAGACCAGCAGAAGTACCAGCCAGCTGAGCACCAGCCAACTCTTGAATCCTGAGAAATAGCAAAATTATCCTTTAATACACATATTTTGGGGGCAGTTTATTGCACTGCAATAAATATTCAGAGCAGAAATTGGTATCCAAAGTAGATACTGCTATGGCAAAAAAAAAAAAAAAATGTAGTATGAGTTTTGTTAACACGTAGCAGGCGGAGACTAGAAGCACTGAGGGTGTTGTTAATAAAGCCTGCCTGATAAGACAGCCAGGAAATCATGATGTGCAGATGGAGAAAAGGGAACCCAAGTTATATGATATTAAAAAATTAATAAAACATCTTCCAAGATCGTGTAGAAGATAGAAAAGACACCTAAGGAACTTCTGATTTGCGCTAAGGAGATACATAGGCAGAAAGTTGAATGTGCCAGTTGCCTTACTTGGGCCACCTTTGATAAAGTATGAGAGGCGTTAGATAAGCTAAAGAAGTAACTGCTTGGTTTTCAAACAGCATTTAGAGGGAATATAATGAAGTCAGGGCTTGTTAAATATAAAAATACAACTGTTTCTCATACTAATCCTCTTTTGGAAAAAGACTCACAAAATAATAATTGGCTTTAGTGCAAATGTTACATTCTTAGTAAAATGTGGCCTCAGGTAAAGATCTGGGTTGCATCTGTAAGACTCTTTTTAAAAAGTAAGAAAATTTTAATTTTAAGGCATATATATATGCCTTCTACGAACATAAGGCCATTCCTCATGCACCCTCACTGATAGGTAGTAAGATGTCTAAGAGGGCTTTTAAAAATATTTTAAGGATATCATTCCATACTAAATTGATCCATGACTCAAAGTCAAGACAGACCTGGGGCCGGGCGCGGTGGCTCACGCCTGTAATCCCAGCACTTTGGGAGGCCGAGGCGGGTGGATCACGAGGTCAGGAGATCGAGACCATCCTGGCTAACACGGTGAAACCCCCGTCTCTACTAAAAATACAAAAAATTAGCCGGGCGCGGTGGTGGGCGCCTGTAATCCCAGCTACTCGGAGAGGCTGAGGCAGGAGAATGGCGTGAACCCGGGAGGCGGAGCTTGCAGTGAGCCGAGATGGCGCCACTGCACTCCAGTCTGGGCGACAGAGCGAAACTCCGTCTCAAAAAAAAAAAAAAAAAGTCAAGACAGACCTGTACTGAAGAGATATTGAAGAGATATGTGCTGTGGCTTCTGTTTAATGAATATTTTATTTTTATAAGTTATAATTTAATACATAGTTTTAAAAGTTCACTCAGGACCCATACTAGCTCAGACTAAAGGATACACAGATAATTCAGAAAGAAAGAAGGCTTCTGAGTCCTATATATCCAAAGACAGAAGGTATACTAAGAAATAACCTTACACTGTATGTGCAGGCCATTTCTCATTCAAAAGGAAGAATACACACAGTTATCAGAACCAAAAGTCTAGAAGACAGAGCTAAGAAATTAGGAGAATCACTCATGGAGTGCAGATCTGAGTCTACAAAGGCATGCAATTCTTGCTCAGAACTAGGGCAAGTGTCACCATGTATTTGTCTGAATTCAGGATTGCTATGGACCAGTGTCTGTTATATGCCTTCCCAACTCCCCTTTTGAAATAAATTGACTATTATTATTGCATTGTTCCCATTTCTGTCTCACCTTTGTAATGTTTTGCCAATTCCAGGCCTAAAATTAAAAAGTCCTGGCATCTTCTGGTTTTGGTCTTTTGTAGCTCACCTTGAACCTTTATATGAGACCACCACGTTAAGACTGCCTTGACCCAGCACATAAGATATTAAGTTACCTCGCTGAAAGAAAGACCTCATGGAGAGGAAGAGGCCCCAAAACTACATTGCTAGGGGAGTAAGCCATACCATTGCCACAGGTGAGCCCTGCTTTCCAGAACCATCCACATCAGGTCACCAGACATGTCAGTGAAGCCATCGTGGACATTCCAGCCCCAATCACCTATAACTGCTGCTGCATGAAAGGCTTTAACTGAGAAGAGCAAAAGATCTATCCAGCTAAGTCAAGTCATAGGATTCTGAAAATAATTAAATGGTGATTGTTTTCAGATACTTTGGAGTGGCTTGTTATAAAGCAACAAAACAATATGTTTTAGAAACAAATATAACTATTATGTAACATGTATATCTTCCAGATACTATTGCAATGGAGAAAGTATCCATAGTGAGAGTTAACCACTTAGTGGATTCATCCTGGAATTTGTTTTTTGTTTTTGTTTTAGAGATAGAATCTCTCTCTTTCACCCAGGCTGGAGTGCAGTGGCACCATCTCTCCTCACTGCAACCTCCACCTCCCGGGTTCAAGCAATTCGCCCGCCTCAGCCTCCCAAGTAGCTGGGACTACAGGCGCGTGCCACAATGCCTGGCTAATTTTTTGTGTTTTTAGTAGAGACGGGGTTTCACCGTGTTAGCCAGGATGGTTTAGATCTCCTGACCTCGTGATCTGCCGGTCTCGGCCTCCCAGAGTGCTGGGATTACAGGCGTGAGCCACCACACCCGGACTATCCTGGAATTTCAAACCTACCCACTGATGCCTCAAACCTATAGAAACTGACACATGCAACATAATTTTTTAAAGGGATGCAAAGTTTAAATAATGTGGATTTCAACTGAGGATTATTAAATATTGAATTTGCAACCACATTGATGGATTTTTTTTCAACTGCACTTTGTCACTTCTGGAGGTTGACAGTCATTGATTATAAAAAATATTTTTATTATGCATAATTGTGAATTGGAATCAAACTTATCAGTGATATTTTTGTTGGTTTTGTGTTTTATTTTGCTGCTGGTTAATCCCATCATGGATGAATGACTTAAAAGAAAATGAGTTTTTAAAGCATGAAGGCAAAGAGTGATGGAAATAAACGTGAGTAGTAATACTGGTGGTGATTAAAGCAGTCATATATCTTCAAAAAGTTATGAGGACTAAGTAAATCAGTTACTTTGTGTTTTTTATAAGTATCATCTACAAATAAAACTAAAATGTCATTAAAATGTATAGAAATATTTTATGCTTCTTATTTTATGATCTAGCAATGTGATTTACTGTATTCTGTTTTGAATCATGTATTTAGAAACACAAATTAAACTAATCCATCTCAAGTACAATTTTCAAGTACCCAAAATATTAAGGAAAATCTATCAAAATATTCGGAATAAAGTGTAAAAAAATTCAATTATCTGAATAAGTTTTCCCCAATAAGGGAACAAATGCAAAAATCATTAGAATACATACATACAGTGTCACTTTAAAACATACAAGGTAGAAAATCTGTAATATTGACAGAATCTTTAGTAAACTTGCTATGAAATAAAATGATAAAAATTATATTTGGACACAGAAAAAATAAAATGATTAATAAAGTTATTTCATCCAAAAAGGTGAGTTTATTTTAGTGTTACAGATATTAACAGAAACCAAAGAAATGACTACTTTCTTAAGTATGGCAAAGTAATATTTATTAATAGTTGGTTTTCAAATATGACTGAATAAAGAATTATATGAAGACAATTTTTAGGCAAACATTGAAAATATCTATGACTATAGAATAGATTTTGAATTGACAGCTTCATCTCAAATAGTAACACAGACTAAAAATGATATACTGGGTTAAGCACTGACACTAAGAACACCTCTGGTATGCTAAGAAAACCTGTTTCAGGCATTTAAGCTGTTACAACAGAAGAAAAATATATTCTGGGTTGAAAACATAAGAAAGTTTTTATCCCATTTGGTATGCACAATTTTTTCAGGAGAAGTATTTTTAAATCTGTTAAAATGATCATTTATATCAAGGGAAGACCTCCAAATACTTAACTATGCTCAGCTTTGTGAAGAGATGGAGAATGTTTACAAATAACTACTATTCCAGACTGAAGCATGTTGACTTTTCACTTAGAAAGTCTTCAGTGTTACGTTAGGTAATGCAAACTTCATATTCCTCTGAAAGAAATATTTAATCAGTAATATTTATGAGCACAAATTTGCAAATTAAATTTTGCAAATATATATGCTCATTTGAGAAATCTAAATGTGTATGCATTAGTCAGAATGGGCTATGTTAAGCTTTGCCAGTAAGCAATTCTCAGTTGTCTTTGACTTGGAAAAGATGATATATGACCTTCTTAGTTTGACCAGGGCTCTGCTCCACAATGGTGGCCTTCATTTTAGAACCCCACACACCATGCCAGATTGCCATCATCAGAACATTGCCAATTGCCAGGGGAAAGGAAGGAAAGTGTAAGGAATTGTGCCCTGGCTCTTAATAGTTTCAGTACGGGAGTAACCCACGTCATTTCACTCACCAAAACAAGTCACATGGCTTAACTTCAAGGGAGATGGAAGCCTACTCCATGTGAAAAAATCCTGAGAACCAGAATATTAGGGATCTCACTAACTATTGGGTATGTTTTCTTAGAAGTCAAGTTTGTCTCTGTATAAAGCCAATATAATATAATCACATACTTTGGAGTATACATACATCCCTGATTAGCCTGAGTTGGAGTCTTTTGGTTGTTCCCACTGTTTACAAACTGTTTTGAAGAGTTTGCTTTGAAATCATTTGGATTCTTGTAAAAATGGACTGGAAAGATTTGAAAAAAAAAAGATCTTCATAACATTTTCCAACTCAGAAGACACTGGTGAGTAGTAGATAAGCAACTTTTTCTTATCCTGTGAGGGCAAAGGTAGCATATTTTTAAGGAATTGATCATCAGTATCTTAATGTATCAGAGACTAAGTAATTGTTTATTACCCTTTATGATCCAATACTTAAAATTTTGATTCTTTAGTTAACACAAAAACTCTAAAAAAGCAAAAATGATTTTTCCAGGAACCACATCTTCAAATCATGCAAAACCAAATGTGACTTTATTGTTGAATTAATCAAAAAATTATCATCATTTTTCTCATTGAGTAATGTTATTTTAGTTATGCAATTTTGCAAATTGATTAGATTTAGCATTACTTACATAAAAACTTAATTACTTACATAAAAACTTAAAAAGGTAATTATATTTACCTTTATAGTTACTTTCTACTTATGTCAAATGAGATGTTTTTAAATGCATGGCAGTGATATAAAGTTATTTTAAATATACTCATTTTAATAACATGTAACAAAATGTACAGTAAACAAATGGATAGATGAGACATACATACAGCTAAAAATTGTGTAAAGGTCATCAGAATACTGCTATCTGGAAAACAGTAATCTAATGAATAAATTAAAAATGATTGTTATGAATCAAAACAGAAAAAATAATTACCCTAAATTTGTTCTGAGTTGAAGTTGTGCTCCTTTAACTAGGATTTTTAAACATGAACAAATTTTAGAAATGCTAAAGATTTTAAGAACCACTTCCAATTAAAAGAAACTGATTTTCTAAGGCTCCTTGTTAATAAATGAATTAAAAATCATCAGAAGTGTAAAAAATAATTTGCATAAAATTATTTGAATATGCATATATTGATGCTACTTTATATAATAAAATATTTGTCATTATCTAAATAAATAAATCATTTTCAGACCTATTATTAAATTGTGACATTTTCCATCACTCTAAATTGCTTTTGCAGGTTATAGTAGAAGAGTGAGCATCTTTCACCAAATAATTTAGTGTCAAGAAAGTTCACTCTAAGCCACAACTGGCCTTAAGATAGGGCAGGTAAGTGCTCCCATGAGAGCTGTTGAAAAGTCCTCAAACTTCTACAAAATTATAGCAAAAGTTTTGCTTTTTGTTTTTGTATAAGTTTAACAAGAAGCCTTAGAAAAAGCACATGAAAAGATGCTCAACATCTTTTGTCATTAGGAAAATGTTAATTAAAATAACAATGAGAGGCCAGGTGTGGTGACTCAGGCCTGTAATCCCAGCACTTTGGGAGGCTGAGGCAGGTGGATCACTTGAGGTCAGGAGTTTGAGACCAGCTTGCCAACATGGCGAAACCTCATCTCCACTAAAAATACAAAAATTAGCCAAGCATGGTGGCACACACTTGGCTAAGGCAGGAGGATTTCTTGAACCCAGGAGGCAGAGGTTGCAGTGAGCCGAGATTGCGCCACTGCATTCCAGCCTGGGTGACAGAGCAAGACTCCATCTCAAAAAAAATAATAATAATAACAATGAGATACCACAGCATACTTATTTTACAATGTCTAAAATGTAAAATAAAATATACTGATAATAGTAATTGATGGTAAGGATGTGGAACAATAAGAAGTAGTGGGAATGCAAAGCATTACAACTACTTTAGAAGCCAATTTAGCAGTTTCATACAAAGCCAAATACAGCTTCAACATACAATCTAGCAACCACATACCTTGGTATTTAACCACCTAATTCCATCAACCAAAATGTCCTTTAATAGATGAACTGATAAACAAGCTATGGTATGCCAGTGCAATGGAATGCTATTCAGCAATAAAAATAATGAATTATCAAGCCACCCAAACATATATGTGAACCTTAAATGCATATTGCTAAATCTTTTACTGAGCTTATCTGAAAAGGCCACCTATTGTATGACTCAGTTTATATGATGTTCTGGAGAAAGCAGAAATATGGAGACAGTTACAGTTCAATTTTTCCTAGGGCTTCTTGGAGAACAGAGGAGAAAAGTGATTGAATAGGTAAAGCATAGAAAGTATTTTTACCATGGTGAAATTATTCTTTATGATACTGTAATCATGGGTACATGCTACTATGCATTTATCAAAAGCCACAGAACTTACAGAAATCAGAGGAAACCTTAATGTATGTAAATGTTAAAAGATCATTTAGAAGGTCGGGGTAGGGTGGGGGGGATCCCAGGAAGGAATGCAGAATGTGACAAGAGAATCGAATTGTATCACAAATGTATGAAGGAACCACACTGAAGGGAGTTGTGGTAAAAAATGCTGACCTTGGAAATGAGCGAAGTCTGTAAGACTAACTAATGGCAAAAAGAACTGTACATAAATTCTATACTCTAATTGATAAAATGGTTTCCCATGGGGGTATAGGTTAATAATTCTGAAACATGTATGTTATATACATTTGTGTTATGTATATGTATGCTGGACTTGAACAATTAAGTAAGTGGATGGCAGATGGTGGGAGCAAGGTTTCTTACTGTTAGAGAGGGAATTTATAGTTAAGCAAAGAGTAGAAGCTAGAAGATCCATGTCATAGTAGATTAGAATTGGAGACATCAGTATTAGTGTATGCTTACTTTAATGTAGATAAAAATGGTCCCATATAGAAATATTTGTAGATGGTGCCTATACATAAGTTATTATACACATATACATTTCTTTGTCTTATCACCAGAGAGGACCTAAAAGATATGACACCCCACCAGCAAACAGTGCATCTAGTGCCAAGATCTTAGTTTCTAAAACCATTCTCTGATAAGAGGAACTAGTTTCTTGAAGAAATGACTGATTCCAAGACTGGGGCAGGAAATATAGAAGATAAACCTAGAACACCCCATAGTGTCAGAAAGTAAAGTGCTCAAAAACCAAAACAAAACCTCCAACAATTCACATAGATGGAGGCATGTCAAATGGTCACAGTGGCTAGAGTCATTTGAACAAAATGAATAAAGTAAGGTTGGATTATAACCCAAAATATATTTCAAAACCATGAACCTATGTTGATATAAATCATTAAATATTAAATAAGAGGAAATGGACAAATCTCCTGGACATAAAAATTCCAAGTGATTTCCGTACATACCCTGCCCTCGAGGAGATGGAGCATAATGCTGCACTTCTGAAGAGTGGGCTGCATAGAATGGCTTCCTTCCAAAGAATACATACAGCATGGAAAGGATCAAAAAGCTACTAGCTTTCCAGTGGAGAAATCTGACAAACACTGTCTCAGCGAGGTGATCAAGGAGTACATCCACAGTGACAAGTCATTTCGATAGTATGTATCCTTGATGAGTTGTGATAAGAATGGCACTTCTTATCTGTGGTCTTCCTACCTGTATTAGTCCAATAAAGACATACCTGAGACTGGGTAATTTACACAGGAAAAAGGGTTTAATTGGACTTACAGGTCCATGTGGCTGGGGAAGCCTCACAATCATGGTGGAAGGGAAGGAGGAGCATGTCATGTCTTACATGGATGGCAGCAGGCAAAGAGAGAGAGCTTGTACAGGGGAACTCCTCTTTTTAAAACTGTCAGATCTTGTAAGCTTACTCCCAATCACCAGAACAGCATGGGAAAGACTTGCCCCATGATTCAATTACCTCCCACTTGGTCCTTTCCACAATACGTGGGAATTCAAGATGAGATTTGGGTGCAGACACAGCCAAATCATATCACTACCAAAAATGAGTATCCCAAATCTGATCATGTGAAAGTCATCAGACAAATTCCAAGAGAGGGCATCCTATAATTTACCTGTCCTATACTCTTCAAAACTTTCAAAGTCATCAAAAACAACAAAAAGTCTGAGAAACTATGATTACCAAAAACAGCCTAAGAAGACATGACAACTAAAGTTAATGTCATACCCTGGATAGGATCCTGGAACAGAAATACAACATTAGGCAAAAACTAAGAGCATATGAATAAAATGTGAGCTTTAGTTAATAATAATGTATTAATATTGGTTCACTGTTTGTAACAAATGTACCATACTAAAGTAAGATGTTGATAATAGAAGAAACTGGGTTGGGATATTGTCAGAACACTGTGTACTATTTTTATAATTTTTGTGTAAATCTAAAAATATTCCAAAAATTTAAAGTTTTTTTAAAAAATAAAAGCTATAGGGTTTTTTTTTATTAGATAAGCAATATGAACCCTCACCCCAATTACATCTGCATACCTGGGATTTCTTTCAGCACTCTATGATTAATTAGATCACTCAAATTAGTAATGATTATCATTGTTAATCTTAAAAATGGTGGCATTACAAAGACTAGGAAGTATAATGGTTTTTGGTTTAGAAATTGGAAATTGACCACCAAAAAACAAGAAACTCACTAAGTGACTTGGAAAATTAGTCTGCTGGTATATATTGTGGTCTTTTCTCAAATGGTGACCAGAGTAGCACTGGCAGTGGAATCACAGAGTGTGCTCTCTAGACATAGTGATTCCTGGGCCAAGCTCAGAACTCCTGAACCGGAATCTCAGGGTGGGGAAACGTGGAAGAGCAGAAAAGGGAAGATCGAAAATAGGAATCTTCAATGAGACTTTCCATTTAGCCAATTGTCATTACAAATTCTGTAGTTAAGCACTTATTATTGTGGAAGTACAATATGAAGTGCTTTTAGAATTATCAAAAGTACATTGGGTTCATATATGAACTTCATAAATAAAATTGTGCATCTCTTCTTTTAGCATTAAATAACCAAATCCAGGCTTGTATTCTCATGTATGCATACGAATTTTTACTAACATTTATGGTCCTGTCAACACACTCTTCAAATTATGGTAAATTAGTTGATCTTGTTTTTCTAATTTATTTTCCAAAAGGCACTAACTGAAAGCGATTTTTAGGAGTTTTACACATTGGAACCATTTAAAAAAAAGAAAAAACATTTTTGTCACCTTCACGCATTCATGCACTTCCTAGTTGATTCTGGCAGGTTTTTAAATAGCAATTTGAGATAAATCTTAATAAAAGAAGCACACATAACTCTAGCAAATAACTAATGTTCAATGAACTCCTATTTTGAAACCAATTGGTGAATTACTTTTTTGTTTGTATGTGTGTGTTTCTTTTTAATTTATAAATATTTCCATTTGATATTTCTTGGTTCAGTCATATTGCATTTCGATCCTTTATATTGGGTTGCAAGGGTGGTAACAAAAACAACTATAGGTTAGCAAGCAACTACAATCACAGAAGGTGAGTTTATTTATAGGTTTACCCACAAAGCTTTCCATTTCTCTTCTATATCCTCATGATTTTGAGAAATGTCACAGTAACAATTTGAATTTTAGACACAAATGAGGTGGTATATTTTTGAAAGTAATCGAGCAGTAAAACCAAGGCCAATGGGTGAGAGCTACATGGAGCTTAACATAAAAACTAAGAACTTTTGAAGAAACTGAGAGTCACCCAAAGATGGCAAAACTATGTCACTAAGTGACAGCACTTGTCCTTGGAGGGATTATCAGAAGTTGAACAATTATTTGATGAAGCTGAGCTAGTAAGTAAAATAAATATTCTTGGCCAGGCGCCATGGCTAATGCCTCTTATCCCAGCACTTTGGAAGGCCGAGGTGGGTGGATCACCTGAGGTAAGGAGTTCAAGACCAGCCGGGCCAACATGGTGAAATCCCGTCTCTACCAAAAATATCACAATTATCTGGGCATGGTGGCATGTGCCTGTAGTCCCAGCTACTCAGGAGGCTGAGGCAGGAGAATCGCTTGAACCCAGGAGACAGAGGTTGCAGTAAGCTGAGATCATGCCACTGCACTCCAGCCTGGGCAACACAGGCGGGCTCCATCTTAAAATCAATCAATCAATCAATCAATCAATCAATATTTTTTAAGGTCTAGTCCGGCAAGAGTTATGTGTTAAGCCACTTGAGTTTAAAAAGTGAGGAGGGGTAGAAATAATATATTTCAGTGTATTTGCGAAGATGTATATAGTCTGAAATTTTATATAGTGGTATAAAGATTTACTTTTAAGTTTATATTTATTCGTTCTGATGATAGTTACTGCATTAAAAATTATCCCGAAACTTAGAGGCTTAAAAAAACACTTATTTTAATCATGAATTACAGATTAGGACTTTGAGAAAGACTTATCTTGGAAGTTCTTCCTTTTTGGTTCCTCAGACAGTTAGCATTAGATACTGGTGGAGGCCACTGTCATCTGAAGGCTTCACTGGGTTGAACATCCAAGATGGTGCACTCACAAGGTTTACAATGGATGCTGGCCATTGGCTAGGACCCATGCTGAGTTGTTTACCAGAGTACAAATTTTGTCTTTCTAGCATGGTAGCCCCAGAATAGTGAGATTTCTTATGTCCACCAAAAAAAGCACAAGGTACAACATTTTTTGTCACCTGACTTCCAAAGTCACAGAATATCACTTTTGCCCCTCGCTGTTAGTTTTAAATGAGTCTCAAGTTACAGACCTGTTTAGGTTGGGATACACCGAGCCAGTGTCCTTTAGCCAAAGCCAATTTAGATTGGGAGCCTCAACAAATAAAGATGGTTGATATCTCTTGATCACTCTATCAAGTTGTTGTTACTATTTACTTCTTAAGATGGAAACCAGCCCTTATCTGAGAAATGGATTTTTTTTTTGCTGTTGACTATAGAATGTAAAGTAATAAAAATGATTTTTAAAACAAGAAACTAATTCTATTTTTTAGTCATAAAAAGACAATGGTAAAATGACATCGTTGCACTTACCCATACAAATAGAACTCTGTCAAATTTTATTTAACCATTTTGCAGATTTGCTAAACTTGATAATCTATTGGAAAAGATGCAGTATAGAACAGTCAATGAAATTTTTCATGATTACAAAGACATGTGGCACTATTTAAAAATAAAAATAGTTTTCTCTTTATTACACAGAGGAAATCTATCCTTAAAATAATCAAAAACGGGCAAATATATATATGTATATATATATACATATACATATATAGTCATGGAGCATTATTCATATTTGTGAAAGATTAGAAACATCTTAAATTTCCAAAGTTAGAGAGATCCATCAATGAATGCAGCAAACAATAAGTATGCTTATAAGGAACTTAAATCATATGGGAGATCATATGGGAAAATACTTATAAGAGTGCTTATGGGAAAAGTCAGAATGTAGAATTATATATGCTATATGACTTTAAATAGCTAAATGGAAAAATAATAGAAAAAAGCAGAAAATTTGTAAACTGTTAATAAACAAGCTATACAGAGCTTTTAAAAGTCTATTTTATTTCTGCAGTGTACACATCTTCCTTTTATGATCGAGAAGGCATAAAGCAATCTTTTTATTATTGAATGCTAGAAATAGAATATGTTTTCATACATGTATACATACACAGAAAATAAAGACTTACTATTTCCTTCCTTCATGTATTTGTCTTACTACATCATCATCTAGCTTTTCTGGTGATCCCAAGGCCCACATCAAATATTACTTCTTTTTCTGGTATATCCAGACAGAACTATTTGCTTCCAAAATTGTACTCATATACGACATTTTAAAACATTGAAATATAATTCTCAATCATAAAATTTATCTTTTATAGTATACAATTAGGAAGTTTTATGTATTAACAAAGTTGCACAACCAGGACTACTATCTCATTCCGCAATATTTTCATCACCCCAAGAAAAAGTCCTATACCTATTAGGAGTCACACCTCATTCCCTGATGCCCCCAGCCCCTAGCAATCACTAATCCACATTCTCTTTCTATGGATTTGCCTATTATGGATATTTCATACAAATGAAATCATATATGTGGCCTTTGCTGACTGTCTTCTTCCACTGAGCATAATAAGGCCTGGTTTCCATCTTAGGAATTAAATTAATATTATCTAGATCCATCCATGTTGTAGCATGTATCAGTACCTCACTCCTTTTATGGTTGAATAATATTCCACTGTATGAATATAATACATTTCATTTATCTTTTCATCAGTCAGCAGACATTTGGGTTATTTTTACTTTTTTTGCTATTTTGAATAATGCTACTATGTACCTTCATATGCCAGCTTTTGTGTGAACAAGTGTTTTCAAGCCTCAAGAATATATAACCAGGGTTGGATTTCCTGGATCATATAGTAACTTTCTGAGGAAATGTCAAACGATATTTCAAAGTGACTGTACCACTTTACATTGCCACCAGCAATGTACAATGGTTCTAATACTCTACATCCGTTTCAACACTGGTTATAATCTGCCTTTTCAATTATAACCATTCTAGTAGGTATGAAGTGGTATCTCATAGTGATTTTTATTCACATTTTCCCAATGACTAATGAATTGAGCAGCTCTTCATGTGCTCGTTGACCATTCATGTATCTTATTGGGATAAATGTCAATTAAAATCCTTTACCCATTTTCAAATTGTGTTGTCATTTTATTGTTGAGTTGTTAGAGTTTTTTATACATTCTGGATACTGGACACTTATCAGATATATTGTTTGAAAACACTTTCTCTGATTCCATGGGTTGTCATTTTACTTTCTTGATAGTGTCTTTTGAAGCACAAACTTTTTAATTTTGATGGAAGTGCAATTTATCTATTTTTTCTTTGGCTGTTTTGCTTTTGGTGTAATCTCTAAGAAACTGTTGCCTAATCCAAGCTCACAAAGATTTATATATTTTTTTTCTAAGAGTTTTATAGTTTTAGCTATTAAGTATAGATCTTCAATTCATCATGTGTTAGTTTGCTATTGGTGCACACAGGAGTTTATACAGATCTTTGAATTGCACTGAACACTGCACCATTCTTTTCTTTTTTTTTTCTTTTTTTTTTTAATTTTTTTTTTTTATTATAATTTAGGCTTTAGGGTACATGTGCACAATGTGCAGGTTTGTTACATATGTATCCATGTGCCATGTTGATTTCCTGTACCCATTAACTTGTCATTTAGCATTAGGTATATCTCCTAATGCTGTCCCTCCCCCCTCCCCCCACCCCACAACAGTCCCCGGAGTGTGATGTTCCCCTTCCTGTGTCCATGAGTTCTCATTGTTCAATTCCCACCTATGAGTGAGAACATGCGGTGTTTGGTTTTTTGTCCTTGCGATAGTTTACTGAGAATGATGTTTTCCAGTTTCATCCATGTCCCTACAAAGGACACGAAATCATCATTTTTTATGGCTGCATAGTATTCCATGGTGTATATGTGCCACATTTTCTTAATCCAGTCTATTGTTGTTGGACACTTGGGTTGGTTCCAACTCTTTGCTATTGTGAATAGTGCCGCAATAAACATACGTGTGCATGTGTCTTTATAGCAGCATGATTTATAGTCGTTTGGGTATATACCCAGTAACGAGATGGCTGGGTCAAATGGTATTTCTACTTCTAGATCCCTGAGGAATCGCCACACTGACTTCCACAATGGTTGAACTAGTTTACAGTCCCACCAACAGTGTAAAAGTGTTCCTATTTCTCCACATCCTCTCCAGCACCTGTTGTTTCCTGATTTTTTAATGATGGCCATTCTAACTGGTGTGAGATGGTATCTCACTGTGGTTTTGATTTGCATTTCTCTGATGGCCAGTGATGATGAGCATTTCTTCATGTGTTTTTTGGCTGCATAAATGTCTTCTTTTGAGAAGTGTCTGTTCATGTCCTCTGCCCACTTTTTGATGGGGTTGTTTGTTTTTTTCTTGTAAATTTGTTTGAGTTCATTGTAGATTCTGGATATTAGCCCTTTGTCAGATGAGTAGGTTGCAAAAATTTTCTCCCATTCTGTAGGTTGCCTGTTCACTCTGATGGTAGTTTCTTTTGCTGTGCAGAAGCTCTTTAGTTTAATTAGATCCCATTTGTCAATTTTGGCTTTTGTTGCCATTGCTTTTGGTGTTTTAGACATGAAGTCCTTGCCCACGCCTATGTCCTGAATGGTATTGCCTAGGTTTTCTTGTAGGATTTTAATGGTTTTAGGTCTAACATTTAAGTCTTTAATCCATCTTGAATTAATTTTTGTATAAGGTGTAAGGAAGGGATCCAGTTTCAGCTTTCTACATATGGCTAGCCAGTTTTCCCAGCACCATTTATTAAATAGGGAATCCTTTCCCCATTGCTTGTTTTTGTCAGGTTTGTCAAAGATCAGATAGTTGTAGATATGCGGCATCACTTCTGAGAGCTCTGTTCTGTTCCATTGATCTATGTCTCTGTTGTGGTACCAGTACCATGCTGTTTTGGTTACTGTAGCCTTGTAGTATAGTTTGAAGTCAGGTAGCGTGATGCCTCCAGCTTTGTTCTTTTGGCTTAGGATTGACTTGGCGATGCGGGCTCTTTTTTGGTTCCATATGAACTTTAAAGTAGTTTTTTCCAATTCTGCGAAGAAAGTCATTGGTAGCTTGATGGGGATGGCATTGAATCTATAAATTACCTTGGGCAGTATGGCCATTTTCACCATATTGATTCTTCCAACCCATGAGCATGGAATGTTCTTCCATTTGTTTGTATCCTCTTTTATTTCATTGAGCAGTGGTTTGTAGTTCTCCTTGAAGAGGTCCTTCACATCCCTTGTAAATTGGATTCCTAGGTATTTTATTCTCTTTGAAGCAATTGTGAATGGGAGTTCACTCATGATTTGGCTCTCTGTCTGTTATTGGTGTACAAGAATGCTTGTGATTTTTGTACACTGATTTTGCATCCTGAGACTTTGCTGAAGTTGCTAATCAGCTTAAGGAGATTTTGGGCTGAGATAATGGGGTTTTCTAGATATACAATCATGTCATCTGCAAACAGGGACAATTTGACTTCCTCTTTTCCTAATTGAATACCCTTTATATCCTTCTCCTGCCTGATTGCTCTGGCCAGAACTTCCAGCACTATGTTGAATAGGAGTGGTGAGAGAGGGCATCCCTGTCTTGTGCCAGTTTTCAGAGGGTATTCTTCCAGTTTTTGCCCATTCAGTGTGATATTGGCTGTGGGTTTGTTGTAGATAGCTCTTATTATTTTGAGATACGTCCCATCAATACCTAATTTATTGAGAGTTTTTAGCATGAAGGTTGTTGAATTTTGTCAAAGGCCTTTTCTGCATCTATTGAGATAATCATGTGGTTTTTGTCTTTGGTTCTGTTTATATGCTGGATTACATTTATTGATTTGCGTATGTTGAACCAGCCTTGCATCCCAGGGATGAAGCCCACTTGATTATGGTGGATAAGTTTTTTGATGTGCTGCTGGATTTGGTTTGCCAGTATTTTATTGAGGATTTTTGCATCAATGTTCATCAAGGATATTGGTCTGAAATTCTCTTTTTTGGTTATGTCTCTGCCAGGCTTTGGTATCAGGACGATGCTGGCTTCATAAAATGGGTTAGGGAGGATTCCCTCTTTTTCTATCAATTGGAATAGTTTCAGAAGGAATGGTACCAGTTCCTCCTTGTACCTCTGGTAGAATTCAGCTGTGAATCCATCAGATCCTGGACTCTTTTTGGTTGGTAAGCTATTGATTATTGCCACAATTTCAGAACCTGTTATTGGTCTATTCAGAGATTCAATTTCTTCCTGATTTAGTCTTGGGAGGGTGTATTTGTTGAGGAATTTATCCATTTCTTCTAGATTTTCTAGTTTATTTGCGTAGAGGTGTTTGTAGTATTCTCTGATGGTAGATTGTATTTCTGTGGGATCGGTGGTGATATCCCCTTTATCATCTTTTATTGCATCTATTTGATTCTTCTCTCTTTTCTTCTTTATTAGTCTTGCTAGCGGTCTATCAATTTTGTTGATCTTTTCAAAAAACCAGCTCCTGGATTCATTAATTTTTTGAAGGGTGTTTTGTGTCTCTGTTTCCTTCAGTTCTGTTCTGATTTTAGTTATTTCTAGCCTTCTGCTAGCTTTTGAATGTGTTTGCTCTTGCTTTTCTAGTTCTTTTAATTGTGATGTTAGGGTGTCAATTTTGGATCTTTCCTGCTTTCTCTTGTGGGCATTTAGTGCTATAAATTTCCCTCTACACACTGCTTTGAATGTGTCCCAGAGATTCTGGTATGTTGTGTCTTTGTTCTCATTGGTTTCAAAGAACATCTTTATTTCTGCCTTCATTTCATTATGTACCCAATAGTCATTCAGGAGCAGGTTGTTCAGTTTCCATGTAGTTGAGCGGTTTTGACTGAGTTTCTTAATCCTGAGTTCTAGTTTGATTGCACTGTGGTCTGAGAGACAGTTTGTTATAATTTCTGTTCTTTTACATTTGCTGAGGAGAGCTTTACTTCCAACTATGTGGTCAATTTTGGAATAGGTGTGGTGTGGTGCTGAAAAAAATGTATATTCTGTTGATTTGGGGTGGAGAGTTCTGTAGATGTCTATTAGGTCCACTTTGTGAAGAGCTGAGTTCAATTCCTGGATATCCTTGTTAACTTTCTGTCTCGTTGATCTGTCTAATGTTGACAGTAGGGTGTTAAAATCTCCCATTATTATTGTGTGGGAGTTTAAGTCCCTTTGTAGGTCACTCAGGACTTTCTTTATGAATCTGGGTGCTCCTGTGTTGGGTGCATATATATTTAGGATAGTTAGCTCTTCTTGTTGAATTGATCCCTTTACCATTATGTAATGGCCTTCTTTGTCTCTTTTGATCTTTGTTGGTTTAAAGTCTATTTTATCAGAGACTAGGATTGCAACCCCTGCCTTTTTCTGTTTTCCATTTGCTTGATAGATCTTCCTCCATCCCTTTATTTTGAGTCTATGTGTGTCTCTGCATGTGAGATGGGTTTCCTGAATACAGCACACTGATGGGTCCTGACTCCTTATCCAGTTTGCCAGTCTGTGTCTTTTAATTGGAGCATTTAGCCCATTTACATTTAAGGTTAATATTGTTATGTGTGAATCTGATCCTGTCATTATGATGTTAGTTGGTTATTTTGCTTGTTAGTTGCTGTAGTTTCTTCCTAGCCTTGATGGTCTTTACAATTTGGCGTGTTTTTGCAGTGGCTGGTACCGGTTGTTCCTTTCCATGTTTAGTGCTTCCTTCAGGAGCTCTTTTAGGGCAGGCCTGGTGGTGACAAAATCACTCAGCGTTTGCTTGTCTGTAAAGTATTTTATTTCTCCTTCACTTATGAAGCTTAGTTTGGCTGGATATGAAATTCTGAGTTGAAAATTCTTTTCTTTAAGAATGTTGAATATCGGCCCCCACTCTCTTCTGGCTTGTAGAGTTTCTGCCGAGAGATCAGCTGTTAGTCTGATGGGCTTCCCTTTGTGGGTAACCCGACCTTTCTCTCTGGCTGCCCTTAACATTTTTTCCTTCATTTCCACTTTGGTGAATCTGACAATTATGTGTCTTGGGGTTGCTCTTCTCGAGGAGTATCTTTGTGGCGTTCTCTGTATTTCCTGAATCTGAATGTTGGCCTGCCTTGCTAGATTGGGGAAGTTCTCCTGGATAATATCTTGCAGAGTGTTTTCCAACTTGGTTCCATTCTCCCCGTCATTTTCAGGTACACCAATCAGACGTAGGTTTCGTCTTTTCACATAGTCCCAAATTTCTTGGAGGCTTTGTTCATTTCTTTTTATTCTTTTTTCTCTAAACTTCCCTTCTCGCTTCATTTCATTCATTTCATCTTCCATCAGTGATACCCTTTCTTCCAGTTGATCGCATCTGCTACTGAGGCTTCTGCAATCTTCGCGTAGTTCTCAAAACTTGGCTTTCAGCTCCATCAGCTCCTTTAAGCACTTCTCTCCATTGGTTATTCTAGTTATCCATTCTTCTAATTTTTTTTCAAAGTTTTTAACTTCTTTGCTATTGTTTTGAATTTCCTCCCGTAGCTCAGAGTAGTTTGATCGTCTGAAGCCTTCTTCTCTCAACTCGTCAAAGTCATCCTCCATCCAGCTTTGTTCCGTTGCTGGTGAGGAACTGCATTCCTTTGGAGGAGGAGAGGTGCTCTGCTTTTTAGAGTTTCCAGTTTTTCTGCTCTTTTTTTTTCCCCATCTTTGTGGTTTTATCTACTTTTGGTCTTTGATGATGGTGATGTACAGATGGGTTTTTGGTGTGGATGTCCCTTCTGTTTGTTAGTTTTCCTTCTACCAGACAGGACCCTCAGCTGCAGGTCTGTTGGAGTTTACTAGAGGTCCACTCCAGACCCTGTTTGGCTGGGTGTCAGCAGCGGTGGCTGCAGAACAGCGGATTTTCATGAGACCACAAATTCAGCTGTCTGATAGTTCCTCTGGAAGTTTTGTCTCAGAGGAGTACCTGGCCGAATGAGGTGTCAGTCTGTCCCTACTGGGGGGGGTGCCTCCCAGTTAGGCTGCTCAGGGGTGAGGGACCCACTTTAGGAGGCAGTCTGTCGGTTCTCAGATCTCCAGCTGTGTGCTGGGAGAACCACTACTCTCTTCAAAGCTGTCAGTCAGACAGGGACATTTAAGTCTGTGGAGGTTCCTGCTGAGTTTTTGTTTGTCTGTGCCCCGCCCCCAGAGGTGGAGCCTACAGAGGCAGGCAGGCCTCCTTGAGCTGTGGTAGGCTCCACCCAGTTCAAGCTTCCTGGCTGCTTTGTTTACCTAAGCAAGCCTGGGCAATGGTGGGCGCCCCTCCCCCAGCCTCGCTGCTGCCTTGCAGCTTGATCTCAGACTGCTGTGCTAGCAATCAGAGAGACTCCGTGGGCATAGGACCCTCCGAGCCAGGTGCGGGACACAATCTGCTAGTGTGCCGTTTTCCAGGCCCGCTGGAAAAGCACAGTATTAGGGTGGGACTGACCTGATATTCCAGGTGCTGTCTGTTACCCCTTTCTCTCACCAGGAAAGGGAACTCCCTGACCCCTTGCGCTTCCCGAGTGAGGCAATGCCTCGCCCTGCTTGGGCTCATGCACAGTGTGCCGCACCAACTGTCCTGCACCCACTGTTTGGCACTCCCTAGTGAGATGAAACCGGTACCTTAAGCAGAAATGCAGAAATCACCCGTCTTCTGTGTCGCTGGGGCTGGGAGCTGGAGACCGGAGCTGTTCCTGTTCGGCCATCTTGGCTCCATCTCCTCTTTTCTAAATATATATTTTTACTCTCTTCTAGATTTTGGTCTCCTGAAATGCTTCACATAGTGGATAGCACCAAAAATAAAAACATTATTTCCTAAAAATTCAATTATTCAACAACAAACAATGGCATTAATGTGTCACCAAAAATTTAACTTTTTCACTGAAATAACTGACATATTTGCCAATAATTGTTACTTTCAACTTTAAATTTACCTTATTGTAATAACTGCTTTGTGAATGAGGTTATAAAAAACTCATCTGAATTGAGAAAATGCTATATTCTTTATTGTTTGGGAGGTTTTAGTTGTTTTGTTTCTTTAGTTGTTTCCTAGCTTCCAATTTCTCCTTCATCCCCAGAGAAAACTCTAAACAATGCAAAAACATAAGCTAAATATTTATTATTAGTATATTATAATTATTTTATTTTAATAAGTGAAACTAATATTTATTAGTTTAACATTATTATATAATATCAGTTAACATTAGAGTGAGAAATTGACTATTTCAGTTGAACTTTCATCATGGTGGAACAAGAGCCTGAAAATTAGAAAGCCTTCTGCTAAGGCCATAGGATGGAATCCAAAGCTTCTCTGTATCTTCAGTTTTGAAAAATCAGAAGAAAGACTTTGAAAGCACTAAGAATTTTATATCAAACAATGAGTCTTGTCTGATGCATCTACCAAACCTTTGCCTGACATTCATGATATTGTTTTCTGTTAATTAAATTTGATAATAAAAATTTTCATTACTTCATGTAATCCTAGTCATTTGGTATCAGAAAAACTAAATAAACTACAAACTTGCCATTCATTCCTGTCGATAGGGAACTTGGTTGTAAAGTGCAGATGCAAAATGAGACTTTACATGCAAAATGAATATAAAGTCTGATGAAGTGGGAGACACAGTCGAGAAGCACAAGGCCTTCCATGTGCGAAAGAGGAGACTTGCCCTGAGGGAGAAAGCAGGAAGAAGCCAGAGTGAAGGTCTCTAAGCAGTGATCCAAGTAACAACCTAGACTAGAAGAAAGAGAAAATCTCTAGGCAGAAAAAACAGTGTAATAGGTAAGTGCTTAGAGGCAATTAATACTGTCAATAAAAGGCTGGTTTAGGAGTATCAGGTAGTGTAAAAAGAATGTGGGGCCAAACACATATGAGAAAGAATCTAAGCAAAATGTATAAAAGTAAGCTTTTAGACAACGGAGCACATTGTAATTAGGTTTTCAAAGCATATCTGATATGTATGTAAAATTTTTGTTTTTTGGTTTGTTTCAAATGCCAACTCTGATCAGGAATATTAAGCTGCTTACATACAAAAGGGGTAAAACTTAATGGGTGCGTGTGTCTTTATATTAATGAGGATACTTTTATAAAATAAAAAAGAAAGAATGAAGTTGTTTGCAGTGCAAAATAAATCATGAACCAATTGTAGAAAACAGCACTCACTTTATGGTGTCATCAGTTACATGCGTGGATCCTAACCATTTGGCTACTTATACTTAAATAAACTTAGAAAAATAAATACACCCATGTAGACATTATGTGTATCAGGGGACTACAAAACAAACAGAAAATACCATAGTTAAATTAATTAAATAATTTTAGTTTGTAAAGTAATCATACAATATATTCAATGGCAATAACTGTTGTTGCTAAGAAAAGCCTATATTATTGCTGCTTACTAATGGTGAAAACTCACATGAGGAAGGATAAGAGAATCACTTTATTAATTGCCTTTTATTTTCTGTTAATGAAGTAAAGTTTAACATCTATTCTACCACTGACTGTTTTCTAATATGTACTGTTGCAATCTTTAAGAAATATGTTTTTCATTGAAATATTAATTTAATCATATTTTAAAAGTGCAAATTATATGACAGGCACAAGTCTGTCTATCATCTTATGCTGCGACTGTCAACTACAGCACCAGGGAATCTAGATGAAACTTGATAAAAACACAGTTTAGGTTCTTTTGATCTTCTAAGTGTTTATTCACATACATATTGAGTTATATTTGCCTATAGAGGCTGACCTAACTAGAAAACCTCAGACTAAGTCATAGTTTATGAAAGGTACAGAGTGGCAGAGATTACTTAATGTGAAGGCACTGGGTAAAGATGAAGCAACTTGCCAAAAATCACTCAGTCAACTGATAATAGTAAGCATTGCATGGATTTCCTCAGTGACTTTGCAGAGCAGCCCCAATGGGACAATTATCCTCAAGCTGTGGCAGTGGTGGTGAACAGAGACATCTAGCTGTCCCTTGGCTTTTTCTCCTAGATGTCTAAATGAAATTGAAAAACAGGAGAGTCCAAGTGAGCTTCTGTACCCCTCCTGCGCAGGTCTCTTCTCTGGCATTGGCAGTCTTGGTCAGTGACAACACCAGTCACCTTGTTACAGAATCCAGAAACTTGGAGTTTAAAGCAGACTGTCGTGCTTTAACTTCTCATTGTAATAAGCCTCTATACTTGGTTGAGTCAACCTCTTTTTTAGAATTTATTTTGAATTTTAATGTTTAGTTTTTTGAGACAGAGTCTCACTCTGTCGCCCAGGCTGGAGTGCAGTGGTGCAATCTCAGCTCACTGCAACCTCCGCCTCCCAAGTTCAAGCGATTCTTCTGCCTCAGCCTCCCAAGCAGCTGGGATTAAAGGCGTGCACCTCCACATCCAGCTAATTTTTTTTTTTATTTTATTTTTTAGTAGAGACAGGGTTTCACCATGTTGGCCAGGCTGGTCTCAAACTCCTGACCTCAAGTGATCCACCTGCCTCTGCCTCCCAAAGTTCTAGGATTAGAGGCATGAGCCACTGTGCCCAGGCAATCTCTTTAATGTCCCAATCATCCATTTCTTTTATTTGATCTCCAGTATGACAACCTTCATCTTCCCAAAGCTAAACCAGAACCATGGCTTCCTAGTTGACATTTCAACCTCCAGGCTTGATGACCTTCATGGAATCTATTACCAGAGGACTCATAAAACCACAAAATTCTCTGATACTGTCTTGCTTATAAGGCACCATAGCTCCTCAATGTCTGTGGAGTGAAGTCTCAAAGTCTTAGCCACTTAGAAAACATTTAAGGCCTTACTTAATCAAATTTCTTCTTACTTTTCCAGTTGTATTTCTGACTTCTCCCTTTTATGTTCCAACAATGTCAAAGGATATACCTTTTCACAAAGGCATCAAGTTTCATACTCCAGGAACTCCTCTCTACCAGGACTTCTCTCATTCTCCATACCTGCCTTGCTAAGTCTTATGCACCCTACAATCCTTCTGTTTTCTATTCAAATATATCTTTCTCTGTGAACTCTTCTCCGCCTCATAACAAGGAAAATGTTCACTTTCTTTCTTGTCCACTTATCTCTCTTGCACTATCTTTGTTATATCTTATAGCATATGTTTAGATAATTGGTTTATGATTGCTTCTTTCTACCATAGTGTGAACATATGTGATTTAATCTTAGTACTCCTAAAATTTAAACTACTGTTCTTCATGTATTAAGTTCTCAGCTTGTGTTTATGGAATTAAAGCTTCATGTAAGCTGTTATACGTGATGCATATGGTCATGTGTAATGGGCAATGGTGGTATTCGCTGGGGTCAGATTGTGAAAGGTCTTGTATGACAAATGTAAGAGTCACTCAAAATAATCCAGAAAATGAGAGCCTGACCTTGGCAGTGGCAAATTGGAGGGGTTTTCACAAGCATTTCTGAGGACAAGCCTGGTGCCTGTATTGATATGTGAAGTGAAGGAGGAAGAATAGTAGAAGATTCCTCTGTGGTTTCAGCTGAAGAGACTGGATAGATAGTGACACCATTGTTTGAGATAAAGAATAGAGCAGATTGGCCAAAATTAGCAGACACTATTTTCCTAATATGGAATCTCAGATGAGCAAAGAATACAGACCATGGCAATTATTTGCATACAGATAAAGGTTGTGTTTGTTGGAGCTTTACTATCACTGAGATAATTTCAATTTAGAACTGGATGACTAACTTCCACACAAAGGTTAGGGTAAATTCCCTGTAGACCGGAAGGCATTTTGAAGAGGAGTAGTGTGCTGCCACCTCTGCCCTAATATCACCCTTCTTTGCCTTCTTAAAAAAAAAGCCAAAATAAACAAACAGATAAAATATGATCCCAAAGGCGGCTGAAATATACCACCTCTCCTTTGTGTATCCTCAGAGCACCTGAAAAACAGTGAGAACTTTACTGTTGGGCCAAGGTTTGTACTTAATAAGAGGAATAATAAGATTAACATGCCTTTGTGACTACATCTGGGGATCACTTGGAATAGAGTGCTTGTTGCCAAGTAGTTATCTGAAGGATATACACACCAAACAAAGTAATTAAATCCAAATACCAAACAAGTGCCTTTATTGTAGTTAAAGGCCAATCTGATAAGTTAATTCTGAATAATACTATGTGAATGAGGTACGACTGTTTCTTCATGATGTCACTTATCCAGAAAGTTTACCCACTGACATCACTGAAAAACTAAGCTTTTTGTTGACTCACTTTCAAGCATCCAGAAACAAAGGCAATGTTTGAGCCATCACAAAGGATAGATCTTAATTCAAGACAGGGAGTAAAAAACCATTAAAGTGCCATATTCATATGTTTTTAAAAAGACCTTTTTTGTCTTAGAGGAATATAATAGGTCTTGGGTATGCCTTTGCTTTGCACACACACATTTTATCTTTTCATACGCATCTGTGACTCCTCTACTAGGCATTAATAATACAAGATGAACAAGTCCTCCCTCTTCTGGGCTATCTGTTCTCCATGCTTTCAACTGTTTCTCATGTTTGATGGATTCCAGTTCCTGCATCATTCTGCTTTTCCCACTCTGACCATATTCCAGTTTCATACCAATCCACTTAATACAACTAGCAATTGGATTCACACTGCAGCCATTGACAAGGATAAGCTGTCAACAGTAGAAGGCTCAATTCCCCAAATCAGAGAACTATATGTCTTCTGCTGAAGCTAAATCTTACATTAAATTTTAAGGTAGTCATGCTTACTTTTGGCTTACATTGAGCTTATAGTAAGTTTGTATTTTTTTACATAAGCTGTTAGTAATCTTCCCCATCTACTTCATCAAGTGATCTTTTAAAAATTGGTGGGAAAACATTTTAAGAGGAAGCTATAAAGTTTATTCCTATTGAGTTTCATGTCATTTCAGCTCATTGCCTGAATGCATTAGGATCTTTATGAGCAGTTGTTTGCTTCTCTAATATGATGACTTTCCTGATTCTTTTTTCAATCCAGAGTGAAAATTGTAAAATGGACATGGGGAAACCCTGTTGGGTGCTACTATTGATTTTTCTGATTTTCCTCCTCAGTGACTGACATATTGCATCAATCAACACTCTTTGGATATAACTGTTCAAGTAAATATGGTTTCAACTAATCGACCTAATACAGCCAACACTTTTCAATCTTGTCCGTAGGATATGTGCGATGTACTTGCATGTGTTGTTGAATACTAAGATGCTCTTTGTATATTTGTAAGCTTCTCTTGGTCTAGTCAATAATCCTATTTTGTTACAATTTATCCCATGATTATCTATTTTTTATGCATCTATATTGTTTATATTGATGACCAGTTTCTTTGTTTAAGAATGATTTTATAACCTTTTGTAGAGTTTTTCTTGGGACTGATATAAAATTTGGCAATATTTATAATAATGTAAGGACTTTTTCTTTATTCTCTTTTGAAAACTATTATGGTGATATTGGTACAGCTAAAGTCACCTAACTCTTCCATCCATATCTACGATTTTTTAAAAAAATCATTAACAATATTTCTTCAATTGTATCTGCAAACTTATTCAATATATTTAACCTTAGCATCTTTTAAGTACCCAAGGCTGTCTTACTATTTCTCACCTTCATTGGACTTTAAATCTCTCTTAATAAAGTTTTAAAAAATGTTCTTTTCTATATTGCAAATTTTTCTCTATGATTAAAATAAGTAAGAACAAAAAAGGAAAATAAGCTGAGTAGTTTGGTCTCATTAAACCATCTGCCCAAGTGATTGTACTTAGGCCATCTTTGGTCTTGTTCTAATTTTGTTTTATAATACCCTGTTTTTTTTTCCTTATACTATAATCATAAGAATTGAAACTGAATCGTGTTTCCATAGACATCCTTGGTTCTATGTTTCTCTTTCAATACTTGAAATTACGATTTCTAAAATCTGAGCTCAACAGAAAGCTTCTTTTAAAACTCATTTTGTTTTTATAGAAACCATCTCTTTTCCGTCAATTTAAGGTAACTTGCGATTGTATTAATTTTAGAAAGTCTCATCCCTGTTGAATTTACTCTATTTGAGAGTTTCTCTCTGTTGTATCACTATGTCTGTTTTCTCTCTGAATTTGAAAGTAAGGGAGTCGTATTTGATGATACCCCAATATATTTCCTATCACTGTAATTTTTTCCCTCTGTCGTTTTTACTTAACACTTTCCAATTTTTGTTTAGTGTTTCTCATATTTTTATCAAAGTGAATGAGGCAAATAGTAAAAATTAAGCAGTATTAAAGATTTTATAATATTTCATCTCATTCCTCACCATCTCCAATCCTGCTACCGAGAAGCAAGCAGTTTTAGTAGTTCTCATAGCGATTCTTCTGGTGGTTTCATCTATAACACTAAATAACATACCAGTATTTCTTGATTTAGCAAGCAAATCTTCTATTCTCTGAACAAAAATTACCACTTTCAGACGCCCTCATGTAGCCATCCATTATGTTCTTAATTTTATTACTTATATTATTATCTTAGTTTAGTCATTACTTGATTTTTCTTTAAATAGAATTATTTATATATCTTGATCTGTCAACTTCAGATGGTCACTTCTTTTATTAACTAATTAATTAATTTATTTTTGAGACAGAGTCTCCCTCTGTCACCCAGCCTGGAGTATAGTGGTGCCATCTCAGCTCACTGCAACCTCTGCCTCCCGGGTTCAAGCAATTCTCCTGCCTCACCCTCCCAAGTAGCTGAGACTACAGGTGTGCATCACCATACCCAGCTAATTTTTGTATTTTCAGTAGAGACAGGGTTTCACCACGTTGGCCAGGGTGGTCTCTAGCTCCTGACCCCCTGCCTCGTGATCCTCCTGCCTCGGCCTCCGAAAGTGCTGGGATTACAGGCATGAGCCACCGCAGCTGGCCCGTCACTTCTTCAGTTGAACATTGTAACATTCCAATTTTTTTCCACATCTTCTTCACATTCACCTTCTAAAATCTGTCAAGGATAGCTTTATTTTGACAATGACAACACCAATAACATTTTATGTTCCGTTTGTAACCACAACTAAGTATAACCTGATACTTGAACCCCAAAAAATAGCATTGACCTGATTGCAGTTGTGTAACTATTGCCCAGTGAAGAGCAACATGCTGGTCAAGGACACCATTTTAATCTCTACATATCCCAGGTCACATACACAGGACCGCCTGAGAATAATATTGCTTAAATACTAAAGAAATGTACTTTTTGTATCTCTTCAATTGTCTGAAATCATGCCATTTTTTTACTTTGTTTCATAAATTAACCATGGCTTTTTAGTATAGCTCTTTATTTTTCCTACAATTTCTCAGTGTCTCTACATTTACCTGGTTGAGAGAATAAATGTATGCATTCTTCAACATAACACTAAGAAGCCCCGGTTTCCTATCTATTTCAACTACTAATTAGAAATTATCTCATTATTTTTAAAGACATTCTTCTTAGGGTTCACTGACTTTAGGATTTAATTTGGACCAATAACTTTTTAGGCTTACATAGACAAGTCATTCTGGCATTTGTTTCACCGCGTTCCTGACTCAGTCGCACAGTTTCTCCTTCACGACTTTTACCTTTATTTTGCTGGATTACAACTTCAAAACATTTCCTCATAAAGGATGTATTAAAAGTGAACTTCTCGGTTAGGCGTGGTGGCTCACGTCTGTAATCCCAGCACTTTGGGAGGCTGAGGCAGGCGGATCACCTGAGGTCAGGAGTTCGAGACCAACCTGGTTAACATGGTGAAACCATGCCTCTACTAAAAATACAAAAAAAATTTAGCCAGGCGTGGTGGCATGTGCCTGTAATCCCAGCTACTTGGGAGGCTGACGCAGGAGAGCTGCTTGAGGCAGAGGTTGCAATGAGCCATGACCTCGTCATTGCACTCCAGCCTGGGCAGCGAGAAAGAAATTCCATCTCAAAAAAAAAAAAAAAAAAAAGAAAACAAAAAGTGAACTTCTCCATCGCTGCAAGAATTACATCATCTTTCTTGCATCCACAATTAAGTACCAGTTTGATCATGTATGGATTTGCAGTTTAACTGTCAGTGGGATTTTGATTGCTTTGTAAGATTTATATTCTCTCTTTCTCTCTGTCTCTCTCTCTGTCTCTGTTTCTTTCTCAGATTTTAGGGTATGTATTTATTCTTAGTGCTATAAAATTTCACAGGGATGTATATATGTATAGGATTTTTAGACCCCTCTTTCTACACATTCTGGGAATCCTTTTTATTTTGCTTGTACTTTTTTTAACCAACCAAACTATGGCGTTTCTTATCATTCTCTTCATTATTTTAGCTTTCACTCTTTAAATTAGCATACAATAAAATTCACTGTGGTATATCGTTCTATAAGTTTTGAGAACAGTAACAAGAAAAACAAGACATAAAACTGCTCTGTTGTTCCAAATGTTCCCTGTGCTGCTTCTTTGTAAGTTAACTCCTCCACCTATCTGCAACTTCTGACAACTTGTGATGTGTTCCCCATTCCTACAAATTTATCATAGAAATGTAATCATACAGTATGTAGGCATTTGAGTTAAGCTTCTTTCACTTAATATGATGCCATTCAGATTCACCTGCGTTTTGTGTGTCACGAGCTTGTCTTATATTATTACTAAGTAGTGTTCCACTGTATGAATGTACTAGAGTTTTTTAATCCCTTCACCAATTAAAGGACATTGAGTTATTTTTAGTTTTGAAAAACTGTGAATAAAGCTGCTTATAAACAGTCACATATATATGTTTGTACAAATATGGTTTTCATTTCATTTGGATAAATACCTAGAAACTCTGTTCTTTATATGGTAAGCATATGTTTAAATATGTATGAAACTGATACACTCTTATAAAGTGCTGTAACATTTTGCATTCTTACCAGCCATGCATGTAAACACCTGCTGTTCCACCTCCTCACTAGCATTTGGAATTGTGCCCTGTTATTAATCTTAAGTATTCTGTGTGTATCACATTATGTTTTTAACATTCATTTCTCTAATGACTAATGGCATTGAACTTTTAGTCATGGATTAATTTACCATCTGTATATCTTCTTTAGTGAAGTATCTGTTCATATGTTTTATCCAGTTTGTAATTGGGTAGTTTCTTTTCTTAATATTGAGGATGGGGCGTTTTTCATGTATTCTAGATACAGTTTTTTTTTCAGCTACATGTTATGCAAAGGTTTCTCTTAGGCTGTGCCTTAGGTTTTCATTCACTTATTGTGTCTTTCATGGTGCAAAAGTTTTTCATTATGATAAAGTGCAATTTTTTCATGGATTGTGTTTTTGGTGTTAAAACTAAGAACTCTTCAACCAACCCAACATTCTATTGATTTTATCTTATATTTTTGTCTAGAGTTTATACAGTTTTAAGTTTATATTTAGTTCTATGATCCATTTTGAGTTCATGTTTGTACATGGTGTGAAGCATAAATCAAAATTCTTTTTGTTTTATATACAGATATCCAGATCAAATCCTTTAATAGCATTTATTTGAGGGTCAATGCTCCATTGTATTTTTTCTTCAAGGGTTGCCATTTTAGAATGGTAATACCATTATTAGGCCAAGGCATGTGTATTTTTTCTCTGGAGAATACTGGATTCTCTCTTCTTTTTTTTTTTCTTTTTTGACGGAATCTCACTCTGTCGCCCAGGCCGAAATGCAGTGGCATGTTCTCGGCTCACTGCAACCTCTGCCTCCTGGATTCAAGCAATTCTCCTGTCTCAGCCTCCCAAGTAGCTGGGATTACAGGCGTGCGCCACCATGCCTGGCTAATTTTTGTATTTTTAGTAGAGACAGGGTTTCACCACGTTGGCCAGGCTGATCTTGAGCTCGTGACCTCAAGTGATCCACCCGCCTTGGCCTCCCAAAATGCTAGGATTACAGGCATGAGCCACTGTGCCTGACCTGGATTCTCTCTTTAACAGTGGTGTATTAAAATTTTATGATGATGTACCTGAGTGTGAGACTCTTTTACTCAATGTGCACTCTACTTGTTGGGCATATCAATAGGTAAGACATTTCAACAAAGCAATGTTGGCAGATGAAATGGATTCCAGGGAGCTCTGGCACAGCATATGCAATGCACTAGTAAGAGCAAAAAGGAAGAAGAAACAAACAGAGGAGATAAAATAAGATAAATGGAAAGCCTGATACTCAGAACAGCTGCATTAGATGATAAGCTGCCCAAAAGAAATGTCTTAAGCTCTTTTCTAAAGAAATTGAGCCACATTCTATGGGAGAACTGAAGTGGCTTGTCTCCATGTTAGTGGCCCAGAGCACATCACTCTTCATTCTTGCTCTCAGCAAGAATAGGGAGTGGAGGAGAGGATTGAACACAACCTATCTGTCGGTTCCTGACTATCCTAAGCTCTAGTCAACTAGGGATGTAGTTGAAGTAGGATGGTGAGAGAATAATAGACTAGGTAAATGGGTGGGAAGCTGGGCAGCAGTAAGGACAAACTGTCCTTAGTGATCATTGATTTAAAGTGAGATAGGGCAGCATGGCTGTGTGCTCATGTCTAGCCTCATGCATCTGCACATTTTAGGTGCAAAGTAGGTAGAAGGTGAGAATTTTGTCATCTGCCATTTCATGTATTAACTTGTGAAATCTCAAATCATCCATTGCAATTACCTACTTCGTTCTCATCACAGAACTTTTATTCCAACTGTTATTTAATCTTTACTTTATAATTTCTCCAAAGACAGTGCTTTTCAAAGACAAGGATCTAGGGCTCTCCACAAATGAATAGCCCATGTACCTGTCTGTGTTCTCCTGTGTCCTCATCTTTCATTTCATTATCTTTTACATGTTGTGGAGCCCTTCTCTGAGGAAACAGAAAAATAATAAGGCAAATAACTACTGGCTCGGAGGAAGATATCCCCAGAGCCATATCACCAGCAGTGTTTAAAACACAGCAGCAGGAATGCAGGAGAACTAGGTGCTGGAAGGAGCCAAATCAATCTCTAACCTGCATAGAAGGGCACTGAGATTAACAGACTGCTCAACTTAGTAGGGGCAAGGGGAAGCCTGGTGGGCCTGAGTGCCATTTGAGGAGTACTAAAAGCAGAAATAGACCAGAGCCTGGATGACCTTCCAAAGTGTGTGGCCTCCTTTGCATTTTGGTGGATCACTTGGTCAACAGCATGTACGTGACTTAACTCTTGACCCTTGGCTCTCTTTACCAGCTTTTCTAAGAAGTTTGTAGATTGTAGCTGGGCTGCAAAATGTTTGTTGCTGATCTGTGGGGAAATAAGTACAAATAATAAGAGTAAGCACTTAAAAACTCAGAGGAATTTGGCATTGCTGTGATATTCCAGCATGTAAATTTTGAATTTTATACATTTATTAATGATTGACCGATTAGGATTTTTAAGTTAAATCTGGTCTATCAGAAGCTGGCCATGGTGGCCCACAATTGTGATCCTAGCACCTTGGGAGGTCAAGGTGAGAGGATCACTTAAGCCCAGTAGTTCAGGACCAGCCTGGGCAACACAGTGAAACCACATCGCTAAAAAAAAAAAGAAAAGAAAAAGAAAAAATTAGCTGGGCCTAGTAGCACACCCCTGTTTTCCCCACCTACTCGAGAGACTGAAGCAGGAGGATTGCTTGAGCCCAGAAGTCCAAGGCTGCACTGAGCTATGATCACCACTGTACTCCAGCCTGGGTGACAGAGTGAGTCCCTGTCTCAAAAAAATTAACTAATTAATTAACTTATTTTTAAAATAGTACCTTTATTGACCTATTTTAAACTTAGAAATTATGCTTTTTAATACTTTCTAAATGGCATTTTAATGTGTGATTTCCCCACTAAACCACCTCAGCATCCCCCACAAAAAAAGGAAAAAAGAGAAAAATATTCTGCTAAAATGTTTTAAAGTCATTGCTATAATCACCGAATCCATTCAGTTTTTCCTTAAGCTAAGGGCAGCTCAGGTATGACTTTAGGTGAGAAATGTGTTTGCCTCTGGTTGGTGGCTTGTTTCAGTCTTACTAGGCTCACCTCAGGAGTGAAAAATATTTTCAAAAATCCCCCTTTTCTTCATTTTCTTCTTTAATTTTTCATTTTCTATCTCTCTGCATTTTCTTGTTATTGACTTAAAGACCAAGCAAGTTGAACATTTTGCAGAACTTTATGTGAATGGAAATGAGCCCTAAAGAATGTTGCTTTTTAAAGATTTTATGTCTCTTCTTTTGTTAGCACCTCAATGACATCTGCTTTTTTTTTTTTTTTTGGTTGTCTTTTTTTTTTTTTTTCAGTGTTCCTCATCCTTGACTAAAACACCTCAGAGGCTCCCTATTGCTAACTCCATCAAAGCTAAATGGCTAAATGCATCTTGCTGAAGGAGCCGGTGTGGTTTCCCCATGATGCGGTGAATGTGTGTATGTGAACAATGGGAACAGATAGCACATTTACACTTCAACAATTTGACCCTCTCGTTTCCCGGGAGTGGTGAGGAGAGCTGAGCACTGCATTGGTGAGCAGAGTCAAGGTGTTATATTGTGAAATAAAACTTCAAAAGCCAAGCTTCTGAAACATAAAACATTCACACTTCTACCTGAAATCTCTTTCCAGCTGCCTGTACAGTATTGGAATGCCTAACACAAGAATTGGGCAGAAGTCTAAATTCTTTGAGGTACTCTTTGTGGCTACCTCATTTTTCCTAACTTGGATGTTGTCAACTAGAAAGAAGGAAAAGAAATTGACTGAAATGTCAGGAGGCTTTAATTTAATACTTTAAAATAATTGCTCAGAGCATAAATCTATGCTATTGGTTCCAGACCTGATTGGTGCCTGAGATTCCAAACCGAAATAGTCAAGGGGACAGGGAAACATCTGAAGCAGATGGGATGCCCCTCGTAAAACATTCAAGCACTTTATTTCATTAGTCTTTTTAAGCAGAATCTTTTCCATGGGGAAAAATTCCTTCATTTATCACAGGACTAATTAAATGAAAATTATCAAATTTCCAATAAACTAGCAACATTTCTTTAGAGGCCACTTCATACAGATTATTATTCTAGCACTCAGAAGAAGGCATCTCTATTAAATTTAATTACTCCTTTTTGCCAAAGCAATACTTCTGTAGGCTTCACACACGTATAATTACGTCTTGTATCATAGTTAGCTGTTTCTCTTTTTCATTCTCCCTCTAGACTGAAAATTTTTTGAAGGCAAAGATTAGGTTTTACACATCTATGTATCCCGTTCAAGCACCTAGTATAATCTAGTTTTCTACAGACAAGATGTTCAAAGAATTCTAGCTAAAATAAAATACTGGAGGAATAATAGGCTGGTTCCCCCCACATGTGGGGTTTATATGGGAGAAATGACCACAGTTTAGTTATTAACTAACTCATCTGGTCATTACGAAAATATTTATTTTGTACCTATTATGTGTCAGTACTTTGTAAGGTGCTAGGCATATAGCTACAAAAAAAAAAAAAATGTGGATCTCGTAGTCAATGTCTTCATGGAATATACACACTCAATGTTGGATCCAAGACTGGATTATTTGACTTCTGCCTCTGCACATGATATGACAGTATTTCAATAAATTTCAAAGAATTTGATTTAGACCATGTTAAAATGATATGATTTATACTACATTTTTCACTTGGAGATAAATTAGAAATCAGTAACAGAAATTTATCTTGAAAATCCCCATTTATGTAAAAGCTAAATAACACAATCTTAAATGATACATAGGTGAAAGAAGCAATCAAAAATAAAATTAGAAAGTATTTTGAACTAAAACAATGAGAGAAAATATATGAAATTTGTTGGAGACAAATAAAGTAGTACTTAAGAAAAGAAGAAAGGTTCAAAATCAATGACCCAGGTTTCACAAAAAGAAACTAAATATAAGACAAAACAAAAAAACAAATGAACAATAAAGTAAGACAGAAAATAATAAATATCAGGATACAAAACAGCAGAATTGAAAATAGAAAAGCAATAGAAAAAAAACTCAGTAAACCAGAAGCTGCGTCTTTGAGATCACTAAAATTGATAAATATCTAAACAGACTGACCAAGAGCAAAGAGAAAAGACACGACTTACCAATATCAGGAATGAAGGTGGAGACCAGTATAGATTCTACAGATAATAACAGCTTAACAAAAAAATACATAACCATTTTACTTCGATAAAGTTGACAACTCAGATAAACTGAAAAATAGACATTACCGAAAATCAGTCTAAAATATATAGATTACCTGAGTAGTTCTATAGCTCCTGGAGTAGTAGAAATTTTATTTCAAATACTCCTATAAAGAAATCTTCAAACCCAGAAGACTTTACTGCTAAGTTTTGCCATACATTTAGAGAAGAAATAGTATCAATTCTATACAAACCTTCAGATAGTTGAAACAAACTCAGTCTATGAGGCGGATATTTCCCTGATATCATAACCAAAAATGATATTTAAAGAAATTACAGCTCAACATGCTTCGTGAATGTAATTTTTAAAATTTTAGCAAATATTTAGCACATTGAATTTTAAAATATAGGAAAAGGATAATACATCATGATCAGGTGTGGTTTATCACAGGAAGAAGAACTGGTTTAACATTCCAAAATCAATCACAGTAATTCACCATTAACAGATTTAAAAAAGAAGAAGAAAACCCATATGATCGCTGTCGATATATAGAGAGAAAGCATTTGATAAAATGCAACATCCATTGCTGAAACCAAAAAACAAAAACTTTGAGCAAGCTAACAATTACAGGAAACTTCTAAAAACAGATCTTTTGAGAGAAAACACTGACAGTCAACAGAGAGGTGATGCAGACACCATGGCTGAAGGGCGAGGAAGCTGGGAAGCCTGCACCAAGTTGCCGAGTGCCAGAATCAGCTCCTGGTCCTGAACAGGTCCTAAAGAAGGGGCAAGTGAAGGAACTTCCGTGTACCACGCTCCCATGCCAGACCTTTGGGATCCTAGCTAAGAGATCCCATGACCCCCATGGACATTTGATTTGGCAGCAGGAACTGCCCAGAGATCAGGCAGAGGCAAAACTCAAACCCATGTGGAGCCCAGTAGGTTTTCTGGCATATGGTGCAGCTGCAGCAAAACGTGACCATAGGAGCCGATTTCCCCAAGGCTCTACATCTTCCTCTAAGGGACTGTATCTCCTACTGTCTGTTGGCCTGGGAGAGAGTAGGGCTGCCTTTCTTGTGGGACAGGAGGACATGCGAACCACGCAATCTCTGGTCCATTGGCCCCTCCCAAGACCACTGCCTGGCAGCTTCCACAGAAGTTACCCACAGCACAGCCTCCACTGTCCTGCCTGAGTGTTTTCCTGGCAACCGGGAGCAGTTTGGATTCCCTAGCACAGCCAGTGCTCAACCCCCAGGGACCAAAGGACAAAACCGTGGGCCCTGTCTCAACACCCCAGGATCTGCGTACACCACCCAGGGGTATCAAGCTGAGAGATCTGTAGCCTGAGCTGGAGTTGGTGAGGAGCCCCCACTCTCAGAACACTGAGGACAGTGTGGTGTGGGTTTGTGTGCTCACACAGGGGCTGGGTGTCCCTCCCTCCAAAGGACTGGTCTGGGAAGAGAGTAGCTTTTAGCCAGGTGCAGCTTCTTCCCCAGGGAGCTCTACAGCCCATGATATCTGGAATAGTCTAATGATTTGGGAACAGAAAGCTTGGGACAAGCCTAACAGGTTGAGTCTGCTCCTGGGACAGACACAGAGAGGACAGACATATAATTCAGATGGCAAGAAAGCTTAATGGGATTCGAGACAAAGTTAAAAATCCCATCCAAGGAAGCCATAAAACAATTCAAGACTTGAAAGATGGCATAGCCATATTATGAAAGAACCAAACTGAACTCCTGGAATTGAAAAATCTACTACAGAAATTGCAAAATATAACAGAGAAAGCTTAATAACAGACTTGGCCAAACTAAGGAAAGAATTTCAGAGCTCAAAGATGGGTTACTTGAATCAACCGAATCAGACAAAAATAAAGAAAACATTCAAAGCAATGAACAAAGGCTGTGAGAAATGTGGGATTATGTAGAGACCAAACCTAAGACTCTTTGGCATTCCATGAGAGAGTAAGCAAGTTGATAAGCATATTTGATTATATAATTCACAAAAAGGTTTTCCAATTGTGCTAGAAGTCGACTTGGAAATTCAAGAAATTCAGAGAACCTCTGCACAATGTTATACAAGAAAACCATCCCCAAGACACATGATTTTCCAAGATCAATATGAAAGAAAAAATCTTAAAGGTAGATAAAGTGTCATATCACTTACAAAGGGAACCCCATCAAGCTAACAGAAGACTTCTCAGCAGAAACTGTACAATCCAGGAGACATTGGGTGCTTATTTATAACATTCTTAGAGAAAAGAAATTCTGAATAAAAAGCTCCTATCCCTCCCAAATAAGATGCATGTGTGAAGGAGAAATAAAATATTTTCTGGACAAGCAAGTGCTAAAGGAATTTGTTACCATTAGACTAGCCTCACAAGAAGTCCTTAAGAAAATGCTAACCATAGAAATGAAAGAACAAATACCCACTACCACAAAAACACAAGTTTTTAGCTTACAGACCCTAATAAAGCAACTACACAACTGAGACTACAAAGCAACCAGCTAACATCACCACAACAGAATCAAAGCTTCAGATATCAAAATTAACCTGGAATGTACACAGCCTAAAAGCCCCACTTAAAAAGTACAGAGTGGCAAGTTGAATAATAAAATAAGACCCAATCTTCTGTTGTCTTCAAGACCCATCTCACATGTAATGGTATCCATAGGCTCAAAGTAAAGAGATGGAGAAAGATCCATCACGAAAATATAAAACAAAAGAGAGCAGGGGTCACTATTTTTGTATTTCCTAAAACAGACTTTAAACCAAGAACAATCTAAAAGGGCAAAGAAGGTCATTACATAATGATGAAGGGTTCAATTCAACGAGAAGACTTAACTACATATATATGTATATTTTTTGTGTGTATATACACACAAATACATTATATATACATACATATATATACATATATATATAGAGAGAGAGTATATGTGTAGTAACACCCAGATTCATAAAATCTGGAAAAAATCAGGAAAGAAATCTATCAACAGAGTAAACAGATAACCTGTAGAATGGGAGAAAATATTTGCAAACCATGCATCTGGCAAAGGTCTAATGTCCAGAATCTGTAAGGAACTTTAACAATTGAACAAGCAAAAAAAAAAAAAATAATAACTCCATTAAAAAGTGGGCAAAGGATGCAAACAGATACTTCTCAAAAGAAGGTATACAGGTGGCCAACAAACATATGAACAAAGGTTCCATACCGCTAATCATCAGATAAATGCCAAACAAAACCACAATGAGATACTATCTCACACCAGTCAGAATACCTATTATTAAAAAGTCAAAAATAACAGATGCTGGTGAAGCTGTGCAGAAAATACTTACACGCTGTTGATGGGAATGTAAATTAGTTTACTCACTGTGGAAAGCACTTTGAAAATTTCTTAAAGAACTAAAAATAGAACTATCATTGAACACAGCAATCCCATTATGGGACATATATCCAAAAGAAAACGAATTGTTCTACTGAAAAGAAGACCCATGTGCTCACATGTTCATCGCAGCACTATTCACAATTGCAAAGACATGGAATTAATCTAGGTGCCCATCAAGAGTGGACTGTATAAGAAAAATGTTGCATATATACACCACCCAACACTATGCAACCATAAAAAGAACAAAATCATGTCCTTTTTAGCAGCATAGATGCAACTGGAAACCTTTATCCTAAACAAATTAATGCAGAAACAGAAAACAAAATACCATTCTCATTTATAAGTGGGAACTAAACATTGGGTATACATAGACATAAAGGTGGGAATGATAGGCACTGGAGACTACAAGCAGGGAGAGGGAGGGAGGAGGGCAAAGGCTGAAAAACCTCCTATTGGGTACAATGCTCACTACCTAGGTAATGGGTTCAATTGTACACCAAACCTCAGCATCACACAATATACCCTTGTAACAAACCTGCACATGTATCCCCTGAATCTAAAGTAAGAGTTGAAATTTTCCAAAAAGAAAACTTCTCAACCTGATAAAGTGCATCTTTGAAAGTACTATAATATCATAATCAATGATGAAAGTATAAATGTATCCCTGCTAGGTTCAGAAACATGTCAAGGATGACTGCTGTCATCACTTCTATTCAATACTGCACTAGAGTTTCTAGCCAAGAACATAGGCAAGAAAAATAAACTAAAAGGCATCAAAGTTATAAAAGTGAAGCCATCTTTATTTACAAATGACATTGTTGTCTATTTAGGAAATCCTGTGATATGTACAAAAAACTACTAAGATGAATAAGATTAGCAAATTTGATAAAAGTACACAAATATCATTTTTCCCATATACTTTTAGTGAACAATTAGAAATTGATTGAAATAATACTATTTGTAATAGCATCACAAATATAAAATTCTTCAGATAACTCTCACAATAGTTGTGCAGAATTAGTGTACTGAAAACTATAATACATTGCTGAGATAAACACATAAAAACGGCAAAATATGCCATGTTTATGTTAGGTATCATTTCTCTCCAAGTCGATCTTTAGATTCCAAGGAATTCCAATTGAAATCTCTACAGTCTTTTATTTATTTAATTTTAGAAATTAAAACTGTGACTCTAAAATCCATATGAAAATGGAGAAGACCAAGAATAACAAAGTATCTTTGAAAAAAATGAACAAAATTTGAGGACTTATACAACCTGACTTCAAGACTTATTGTAAAGGCACGGTAATCAAAACAGTGTGGTATTGACATGAAGAGACACAAAGAATTCAAGGCCAGGTGCAGTGGCTCATGCCTGCAATCCCAGCACTTCGGGAGGCCGAGGAGGGCGGATCACGAGGTCAGGAGATCGAGACCATCCTGGCTAACACAGTGAAATCCCGTCTCTACCAAAAATACAGAAAATTAGCTGGGCGGGGAGGCGGGCGACCGTAGTCCCAGCTACTTGGCATGCTGAGGCAGGAGAATGGCGTGAACCCGGGAGGAAGAGCTTGCAGTGAGCCGAGAGCCTGCCACTGCACTCCAGCCTGGGCGACAGAGTGAGACTCCGTCTCGAAATAAATAAATAATACAAAAATTAGCTGGGCATGATGGCATGCACCTGTAATCCCAGCTACTCGGGAAGCTGAGGCAGGAGAATCACTGGAACCCGGGAGGCAGAGGTTGCAGTGAGCCAAGATTGGGCCATTGCACTCCAGCCTGGGCAACAAGAGTGAAACTCCGTCTCAAAAAAAAAAAAAAAATCAATGGGACAGACAGAATACAGAGTCCAGATAGACCCCACACATATACAGTCAATTGATTTTTTTTAAGTGGCAAAGATAGTCCAGTGGAAAAAGATTATATGTACAACAAATAGTGCTGAAACAATTACATACCTATATGCAAAAAAAAAATAAAATTTGATCTTCACACGATATATAAAAATAAACTCAAAACAGATCATAGATATAAATATGAAACCTAAAACTGTAAGACTTACTGAAAACAAAAGAGGAAAACCTTTGCATCTTTGATTTAAGCAAATATTTATTAGATACAAAACACAAAGTGTATAATCTATAAATAAAGAAAATAACAAATAGGATTTCATAGAAAATAAGGACTTCTGCTCTTAGAAAGATACTGTTTAGAGAATGAAAAGACATGCCACAGTCTGGGAGAAACTATTTGCAAGTATCTAATGAAGGATTTGTATTCAATATACAAAATACTCTCAAAATTGAATAAAAAGAAAACAGCTCATTAAAAATAGGCAAAAATTTCAAACAGATACTTCACTAAAGATGTATGAGTGGCAAATAGGCGCATAAAAACATGCCCATCATCATTAGTCATTAGGTAAATGCAAATTAAAATGACAAGGAGATACCTGTACACAGTTATTAGAATGTCTAAAATTAAAAAGATTGAGAATAGCAAGTATTAGTGAGGATATGGAGGAACCTGAATTGTCATACACTCACTGTGGGAATCTAAACTGATCAAAATACATTAGATATAAGCCAGTTTCTTAAAAATTCAACACACACCATATGACTGAGCGATCACTCTCCTGGGTATTTGTCTTAGAGAAATAAAAACAGATCTCCTTAAAAAGACTTACACCCAAATGCTCATGAAAGCGTATTTTCTAATAGCCAAAAACTGGGACTCAGCAACCAAAAGAAATGAACTATCAATTTCAAGACACACAGCAACATGGATGACCCCTGCATCACGTTGAGTGAAATAGGCTAGAGGGAAAAATAGTACATACTGTATGATACCATTTATACAAACATTTTGTAAAATAATCTGAAGTGACAAGAGGCAGAATGGAGTTTGCAGGGAAAGACAGGGTTTGGAAAATGATAACAGGGAGATAAACAGGGAGAGGGAAATTTAGGAGGTAATAGATGTGTTCACTATCTTTACTGCAGTGATGGTTCTATCAGTGTGTGTTCGTGCCGGTGTGTATACACACACATATATATATACCTACCTGTATCTATACATATGTATCAAATATATATACATACTTATTTACACATACATATATATTAGAATTTATATTGTACAATTTAATTCATTTGGTTTATTGTACACCAATATTTCAACAAAACTGTTGAATGAAATTGCACAATTCTCTGCCATTTAAACATTGTACGCAAATAAAATTGTCTTTTTCTTACTAATGCAAGATTATCATTAAGTATGTTAACCACATTTTAGGGCCATAATGTACAGATAGTGTCAGCATCTCTAAAGTCAATTAGCACTGTTTGCCCACACAAATGCCCCTGGGCTTCTATTCTATGGTTTGTGCAACTTTGTTTCAGCTTTTTATGATTTATTTGTTGTCTATTACTTCCAATATCAAAATATCTGTTTTTAAATTATTGCTATAAAACTGTCATAGAAATAGAACTCTTATTCAGTTGCTAAGTCAACCAAAGATTAGAGAAAGATGTGTTGTGAAAATACAAGCTCTGAGGCCAAACTCAGGTTCAAATTTCGACTCTGCCACTCCCAGGCTGTGGATCCCAGAAAATTTATTTAACTCAAGCATCAGTTTCCTCATCCTTAAGTGAAACTATCAATGGCTATTTCAAAGGTTTGGTTGAGAGGATAAATAAAATATTATATACAAAAGGTCTAGTACACAGTAGACACTCCAAATTTTTTCATTTACTTCTTCATTGTATTAGATAAATTGACACTAGCTCTGTGCTGAGAAATCCCAAAATCTCAATCAATAAATGCAACAAATAATAATAAAATATCCAACTGGGAGGCTGTATTTTTTTTGGGTTTCTGCCATTTCCAATACAAGACACACTCCAAATAGTCATGTGGAGAGAGGTAATGGAGGGTGTTGTAAGAGGTTTCTATGGCAGACTTGGAAGTGACAGATGTAATTTCTACCTATATTCACTTCACTAGAACACAATCCTATGGTTGTAAATGTAGGGTAGTTGGAGAAAGCAGATTAGCTCTGTGAACAAATTATGTTTTGGTGCACAGCTAGCATGCTTCTGCCACATTCCCTGTGTAAATTAAGAACGAAGGTCTAAGGAACACTTAGATGAGCTTCAGTGTATAGCCTTAGTAATACCTATGTGTTGTGTAGAGCCTATGTTAGGGCTATATTCCATAGAGTTCGGGTTGCTGGCATATTAATTATTATCATATGGTATGTTATCACTCTAAATACTAATGCTCACAAGGCTATAGTAATCATCATCATTGTGAACATCATCATCAGCTACCATTTATTGAATGCCAACTTTCCCACAAGATTTGAACTATGCATTTCACTAATATTATTTCATTAATTTATACTTTCAAGTGGAGAATTCTTAGGAACAGAAGTCATGCCTTACTTGTTTGTTTGTCTGTCTGTTTTCTTGCAAGTCTTTTAGTATCAAATAGAGCATAAGCAGACTATGATTAATTAGAAAGAATGAATATGAGAAACAGAATGTCTTAAATAACCCTAGGAAATCCATCTCAGTCTTTCTAGTGTCCCAAACACAAATACACACCCACCTTTTTAAAAATGTATCTTAAAATGTATTAATATGGGCTTATCAATATCAATAATACAAGTCCGGGAGCTATGCTTCTCAGGATTGAATAAATTACATCTTCTGACAAATTTGCATCTAAAGAATCTGATTCTTAGGAGACAGTGGCTTATTCACAGAATTATTTGTGTGTAACTCATCAGTTATTCATGCAATCACTGGATATTCACTGCTGATTTTCCCTGAACCACACATTCTTTTACTGAAAAAGGAAGGTGTTTTCCTTTTAAATCCGCTGTATATAACAATGAAAACAAAAAAAGATTCTACACAAATGTGCATGCTCATTGCTGGTTAAGTTACTGGTTTATGTTCATTCAGGTCATTCCAGTATTGTGAATACTTCTTTAATCTAGATTCTCTTTAATGAGAGTCATGTTTAAAATGGCATTTCTCCCTGACAGATCCAGAATATGTCTATCTTATATGAAAAACTTAAATGTGAACTGGATTTGAAAAAGATGGGCAGTCAAATTTAGTGCAATATGAAAAAAGATTAATAAAAAAATAAAATTATTCTTTCACCTGCCTAGATATATTGCCTGTGAAATTAAAGGTCAAATCCTAATCTTGTTATTTCTTTTAAAACAATTTTACTTAATGTAGTCTGTCAAGAACATTTATGTATCTGGAAAAATTAGAATACTACATAATTACAAGAAATTTTTTGAAAGGGTAAAATGTCTTGAAGGATAAAATTAAAATGCTTGAAAGTGAACTCTTAAATACGATATTTCTAGACATAAAAATCTGGAGTATGTCTCTTCTCAAAATTTATACAATAATATGTTAATTTTTTTAGTTATTGGGATATTCTGATTCTTTCTCCCCCTTTTACCACTATGCTGGTAGATAGTTGACCCAGGTTCATGTACTACCATTAGTTCCTACTGTATATAGATGTATATATTTTCTTTTTTTGCACTTACTACTCTTGAATTCCTTCATATTTGTTTTTCACTACAAATAGTTATTTCCAACCTGTTACAATTATTTCAATACAGTTTTTAACCAAGTATTTCAAAATATGAAAAGTCACTCCACTCAAATGAATTAATTTGATAATTTAATGTAGAAAAAGGTTGTGAATGGCTTACATGTCTTACTTATTGTTTTTAATTTTACCTTGAAGACAGAGAGGATCTTCTGAAAAAAATTTATGCAGTGGAGTAAAATAGATAGCTTATTGTTTTAGGAGTTTGATAAAACTTAGGGACTAGATGTAGTAATAATGTGGAAGAAAGAGATACAGAATGACTTTACTATTAATATTTCTGTCTTCAGTATCTGGGTATGTGGTGGAATCAAGATCACCAGTGGAAAGACTGACTGGATGGAAGATGGCCTGTTTGGTTTGTGATGATGAATTTGTGAGTGCTATATGTATCTTTCTGGTGGAGACATTATTCGTGCAAAAATGTTGATTTAATATTCAGCATCAACCAGTCTCATCTCCTGAAATTCTCCCATTCCTTGGTTTTTGTACCACCGTTTCCCTGGGTGTCCTCCCACCTGCCTGATGTGGGGCTCTTCCTCGCTGACCAGTAGTAGGCATGGTAGAGATTCCCCGGGTTCCTGGCTGCAGGCCCTTTCTCTTCAGAGATGTCATCGCCTCAGCTACCATCTTGGGGACATGAAAATTGCAACTTAGGAAGGGTAGTAAGAAAACCTGAGGGCAGAGAAGTAGATAACAAATAGGCCAGAGTGAAGTTATGGAAATTTCTGGTGGAATTTTTAAAAAATCAGTTGTCTATAGCCTAAAATTTTATTTAGAGATCAAGGAAATAGGAATTACAAAGGGTCTTTCTGTTGAGAAAATTAGACATCTTTTATCAGAACAAAGACAAATTGCAATGTGCAAGGCTCAAGCCATGTGACAACGGGTAGAAGAATAAACAAGGGAGAGGGGATGAAGACAAGAAGAGGAAACAGCATGTGTAGATTAATCAATAAACAAGTTTTAGTGCTTTATTGCACAGTAGGATGACTATGGCTAACAATACTATATTTTATATTTACAAATAGCTAGAAGAGAGGATTTTTTATGTTCTCACCATAAAGAAATGATAAATATATGAGGCGACAGATATGCTAAATATTCTGACTTGATAATTATACAATGTATATACATGTACTAAAACATCACACCATACTCCATAAATATATACAATTGTCATGTATCAATTTAAAAATTAATTTTTAAAAGAATGTCAGGGAATAAAAGAAGGGAGTAAAACAGAAGCTAAGTCCATTGTATTCCAATATTTACATCTTTAATGAAAATTGTTAAATAAAACATAAAGCAAAACATTCAGTGAAAAGAATTTAAGGTTAAGATCCTTTCATTTCACTGGATTGGCTATTATAAAGAAAAGCTAGTCAGGGTGTTTTCAAACATCTTTCTTCAATTTTTTTGTTCGTTTTTGTTTAGCGTGAAAAAGAAAGCTCCCCATTTACTAAACCTGATGAGGGATGGGTTTTAAAATTTGGATTCATGTTATATTATATCATACACATGTTTCTATTAAATAATAGGGTATATCCTGACACCACAATATATCCTCAGAGCAGTTCAGGTCCATCGAGTTTCATAAATACATATTGATTATCTATTGAGAGATAATTTTTATGCTAGGTATTGGGGATCCAAATAGGGATAGCTAAAGTCTCAAAAACATAACCTACATAATCTGAAAATTGTAATAGAATGTGGTAGAAACTAAGATAGTGGTAGGTGCAGTGAGCATTGGCAACACTTAATCCAACCTAATGTCCCTTTTAGGCAAGAGGTATACTGAAGCCCATCTTGAAGGATCAATAAATATTAGCCAGAAAAAGCAGAGAGAGGGAATTGAAGACAGGGAATAAGGTAAGGAAAAGTTAAAGATCTATTACAGAGCATGATACATAAATGGCATTATAAACAGCAGTTTGATTTACTGAGGCATAATGTACAAATCATGGGAGGAATGGCTGAAGAAGACGAAACCACGTTTATGAAGAACCTTGTATGTCATTATAAATAAATAAACTTTATATGGTGAATAATGGTCATTATTAAAGATTTTAAAGCACCGAAGTAGCATGGTCAGAGTTGCATTCTTAGAAGACCACTCCTGCTGCAATGAAGAGAAGGCAAAACTGAGGAAATGGAAAGAAGTTAGGAAGATAGTATAATAACCTGGAGATGAGACGATGAAGGCCTGATGGGGCCATATAATAGAAATGGAAATAGACAAAGAATTCAAGATCTACTCAGACAATGGAAGAAGTCAACAGCCTTTGGTGATGGATTGCAGGTGATTGGTGAGTGCAGAAGTCTAAGAAAACTCACAGGTGTCTGGTGTTAGTGACTCGGTGGAAAATAGTGCCATGAATCCATATAGTATAACAGGAAATGAAATAAATGTGAATGGAGGTGAAAGGCAGGTGATGGTGAATTTAATGCAGACCCATTAAGCTTGAGATAACTGTGGAAATTTCAAGATTTGTCTAGTGGGCCTTTGGGTTTACAAATCTTAAACTGATCTGAGAGGTCAAGGCTGAAGATAAGGATGTAGAAGTTATCACCATTTTAATGTTACTCGAAACGATAAGACTGGATAAGAATGCTCTATTAATACAGAATAAATTTATGTCTTTCACATTTACCATTCAAAATGCCCCTTGAGTTCTTTCTTCTTTCACAACTGTGCTTCATTTTAAAATACATGCATACTTGTGATATCACATTTGAAGGTATCTCTCTAAAATTGACCTCATTGGTTTCGTTCTCAGCAAATTGACCTGGGCCACTCAAATGGCTTTTATCGTGCCTGATGTTAATGCATGTTCTCTTTTTACAATAAATTCATGGCCATCAGATGATATCAGTTTGACATACATGGCACCAGGGCCTTCATATCCACCACAGGTTTTCTCCTCTCCATCCATTTTGTTCTTATGAAATTCTATTTTGCTTCCCCAGGAATTTTAGTAGCTGCTCGCCACCCCCGCAGCCATTGCAGCTGGGTCCCTGTGTACTGCCGCAGCCCTTATTCCAGGGCTTCCCCCCACAACCCTCTACACTTCATTTTCATGGGATTTTACCTGTCTGACGATTTTGTGCTCTAGAAGGAATGCTGCCATTTTGGTGTAACTAAAGAATCGGAAACTCTTGGATAGGAACCCTATCTGTCCATGGTTTCCAATTTCCTGTTCTCACCAACATGTTTGCTAACTTAACCAGCTTTTAGTTAGCTTCTCCAAAAGTAGGTATACTTTTCTGTGCTTCTTCTGTAGTGAGGGCTACCATGCCACCCACTACCAATAGGGTGCTTTTGAAAGCATGCTTCCCAAGGCCTGGGTAAGCTGACTGTATTAGTTTCCTGTGGCTGCTGATACAAATTACTACAGACTTGATGGCTTAAAACAACACAAATTTTTTAATCTTATAGCTCTGGAGGTCAGTCTAAAACCAGTCTAACTGGGCTAAAATCAAGATGCTAGTAGACTGGCGTTCCATTTGGAAGATTCTAGAGGAGAATCCTTTTATTAGTTTTTCTAGTTTCCAGAGACCACCTATATTCTTTTGTTGATGGCCACCTTCCTCCATCTTCAAAGTGCATGATTTCAACCTCTGTTTCCATCATCCCATCTTTTTCTTCTGCCTTTGACTTTCTTGACTCCTTCCTATAAGTACCCTATGTTTACAATTGGGCCAACTAGGGTAACCCGGAAGCCCAGGATAACCTTCCCACTTCAAGATCCTTTATTATATCTGCAAAGTTCCTTTTGCCAGGTAAGGTACCAATCACTGGTTCCAAGGATTAGAACTCGGACATCTTTTCATGGCCATTATTCAGTGATCAAATGAGCACAGCTGACAAGCTCTGGCTTGCAGTAGTGCTTACAGGTGCTATGAGAATACAAATAAGGTAATCAGCCGTAGGATATTTAAACAACATTTAAAAATCTCTTAACTAAAAACAAGCATACGAATAACAACAACGAAAGGAAATGCTATCAGTTTTCCTTACACAATATCTTTTTTTTTTTTTTTTTTTTTTTTTTTTTTTTGAGATGGAGTCTCACTCTGTCACCCAGGCTGGAGTGCAGTGGCGCAATCTCTGCTCACACTGCAAGCTCCACCTCCCGGGTTCACGCCATTCTCCTGCCTTAGCCTCCCGAGTAGCTAGGACTACAGGCGCCCGCCACCACGCCCGGCTAATTTTTTGTATTTTTTTAGTAAGAGACGGGGTTTCACCGTGTTGGCCAGGATGGTCTCAATCTCCTGACCTTGTGATCCACCCGCCTCGGCCTCCCAAAGTGCTGGGATTACAGGCGTGAGCCACCGCACCCGGCCCCCATTGTTTGTTTTCAAGTAACTATAATAATTAGAATATAAATTTCATGGCCAAAGTACCAGATGTGTATCATTTTTTAAAAATCTCAGCATCAAATCCTCCTTATTCATCACTCTCTGATTTTATTTTGAGGAATTACCTATCTTCAATTATGTATTCTTGTGGAAGTGTCATAAATCCAGGTGCCCACCCTCTATCCTGAAAGTCAAGAAATCAAATGTTTCTTCTTCCTGTCCTGGTATATATAGCCAGGGAGTCAGTGCCTCCATGAAGTTTGGCCAAGCAAATAAATACTCAACCCTGTGATTTTGAATCTTGATTCAGTAATGGAAGGTGAGAAAAAATTGGCATTTTCTCAAGTTGACCGTGCAGCACCAAACCAAACTGCTGTCTTTCCTGCTTCCTAGCCGATCGGTATTGCCTCAAATCCTGACTGTTTCCAAGACTGCTTTCCAGTCCTCTCTTTAATTCTGGAAGCTTTCAATATTTTTCTAATAAATTATTTTCACTTAAGTTAGCCAACTTTGGTTTCTGTCACCTACAGTCAGAAAACCCTAATAATAGCAGTTTACATCAATATTATTGTTGCTGGGTTAAATCTACCATAACAATTTTGTAAGAAAATTGATTTTCCACTTGAAGTAATTTTATTCACTGAATTCATCTAATTTGAGTTAGGGCCTGACGATTATACTGACCTTCTTATTTATGTGATGTCATTGGAAGAATCTATGGATTAAATGCGGTTAGATACAAGGATTAAGCTCTGGTATTCCATAGTACAGTAGAGGAACTATATAGTTTAATTTATTGTATATTTCAAAATAGCTAGAAAAGAAGAATTCTAATGCTCCCAATACGAAGAAAAGATAAATGTTCGAGGTGAGGGATATCCCAGTTACCCTGATTTGATCATTATGCATTGTATATATGTACCAAATTATTGCATCTACCTGCAAAATATGTGCAACTATGATATATCAATTTAAAAATTAGAAAAGAAAATCTATTAATTAAACATATTTACAAATCTGGAAAGGCAAATTTTCCAAATTATGAAGGCTATTATCACATATCAGTATTTTGCCTTTTCAGGGAATCTGATTTGAAGTGTCCCTATAATAATTCTTTTTTTTTTTTTTTTTGAGTCTCTCACTCTGTCACCCCGGCTGTAGTGCAGTGGTGTGATCTCGGCTCACTGCAATCTCCACCTCCCAGGTTCAAGTGATTCTCATGTCTCAGCCTCCGGAGTAGCTGGGATTACAGGCGCCCACCACCAACCCAGCTAAGTTTTGAATTTTTAGTAGAGATAGGTTTTCACCATGTTGGCCAGGCTGGTCTTGAACTCCTGACCTCAAGTGATCTGCCCGCCTCGGCCTCCCAAAGTGCCAGGATTAGAGGTGTGAGCCACTGAGCCAGGCCCCTATAGTAATTCTTGAATTATCTGAGAATATCTTTTAGATCATTGTTAAAGCGTCGCTGCTCATGGTATTACAATGCTGAGAATTTACCTCCATTTAGTGGTTTCAGTAATTGTTATTTTCTTTAATGGAAAATCACTCAGTGAAATTGCAGGAAAGAGGTTATTTATCTGAGTCATATTTTTATGAAAACTGTTTTTCACTTCCTTGCATTTTTAGAAGTGTTGTCTTTAAAAGGATATTCTATTAATATTTATAATTAGACATCACACAAAACAGATGCTAAATCTTATGCTATAACTTCTGGATAAAATTACATAAAGATTATATACTTTTTGGCATAATAGTCCCTCAGGAAGCTGTAGAACAAAGGGCATTCTCCATGAAGATGCCATTTCTTTTTTTAATAGAAGGAAATAATAAGGCAGTGATTAACCACGATTATTTTAACTATTGTAACGTTTGCAATTAAGTGGGCAGCGCAGGAGCTCAATAAATACTTGATTGATTTACTTTTATCTCTCCTTGACCCACATCGCAATTCACCCACTCACGCCACTATCCCTGTTCTGACTTTGAAACCAAGTGGATTCTCTCTGTTTTCAGTTTGTGGAAGCGTGGTGCTCAGCCTGTGTGGAGGGGCCTGGCTTCCAAGTGTACTTGGGGTGGATCCTGGGGAGTTTACCAAGGGCACAGGTCAGGAGATTCGTTTCGCTTTTTGAATTACCTTTTGGCCAGTACCAAGATGAACTGGTGGGATATATATTGTGCCATCGAACCCGGGAGAGTTGTTGTGGAGGTGAAGAAACAGCTTAGAGGGATAACGGTTTGAAAGTAGTGGCGCTGGGTACGAACATGGGTCCCTGCGAGTCTGAGACTCTCTATTGCCCCCATCTCCTTGCTGCCGATTACTTCTTCAAAAATTTTCCTAGGGACCCTGAGGAGGGACGGGAGAGGTCAGCAAACCCTCTGTCCACCAACTTGATTTCCTGTGATACAGTGTCATGAGTTCTCCTGCTTTCCTCCCTTAAAAAGACAAGATTAGGAACAACAGCTGGCAAGAGAGGAGGGGAAAGCTTAATTCTCCAAAGACCCTGCGGAAGGGAACCAATGGGTTACGCCCACTCGCGGGTGGCCGCCTCTCTGTTCCATCCCGGGGATGCTGGGCTTTCCCCTCGGTCCGGGGCGAGCGCACTTCCCACCCGGAGAGGGAGCGGGCAGCACCCGCAGGCCAGGAGCGTGTTCCGGGAGGCGCCGGCGCCTCCCAGCGGCCTGGGCGCACGTGCCTGGGCTGGGGCCGAAGCCGGCGGTCGCGCCGCGCAGTAGTAGCTGGGGCGGGTGGGAGCGGCTGGCTCTGGGCCGCGGCCGCCGCCCGCCGGCCGGCTCCGGTGGTTGGGCGGAGGAAGCGCGGGACTCCTCCTCCCCACCGTATTAACATGCACCCAGGGGCGGGTGACCAGCCCAGCCTTGCAACCCCAGCCCGCCGCGTCCCGGCGCTCAGCCTCCGCTCCAGAGGCGAGCGCTGCGCTTCGGGCGCCGCAATCTCGAGGACACGGCCTCGCGGACACCTTCCGCCCCGGGGAACCGGCAGCATAGGCGGCGCGAACGGCGCCGCCGCCTCGGCTCCTCTCTCGAGTCCTTCCCGTCACCTCGCTGAGAGCCGGTCCCGGTCGCGGGGACATATCTCTCGTCCTTCCTCCGAAGCTCGTGGGACCAACGGACGGACGCAGCCAGCGAGGGCCGGACTGCGGGACGCGGCCAGGTAACGCCGGGCTGCGCCGCGGGGCTGGGGCGTGCGCGGCGGCGGCGGCGGCGGCGGCGGCGTTCGCGGCGCGCTGGGTGGCTCCTGGCTGCTGCTTGCCGCGCGGTCGCCGCTTCCCTCGCCCGCGGAGGGGCTGCGGGCTGGGTTCCCCCGGCCGCTGGCTCGAGAGTCCGCGCTCCCTACCCTTTCAGCCGCCCGGGGTGCACTCCCGGGCCCTCCGGGTAACCTGGGATCTCGGGGGCGAGCGCGTCCTCTCCGGCCATGCGGTCCTCGCGGCTCCCCACGGGGACCCAGGCAGGGGAAGGATTTCTAATTGCGACAGGGTCCCGGAAGGGGGAGGGGAGGAGAACACCGGTCCCCTGTCCCCGTCATGTCCACCGGTCAAATTCACACCCCCACCCCACCCCCGATGCACCTTGCAGAGGAGGAGGGGGCTTCTCCCCGCAGGGGATTTCTCGGCAGGCTCCTGGGTCGTTTGCAAAGCAAGTTGTTGCACTTGCTTTTTGGGTGACATTTTGGCATTGTGAAAAAGGACCAACTCCCCCGTGCGTTTGTAAGAGAAAGCCAAAGAAACAGAGACACAAAGAGAGACAGGCACAGAGAGAGAGAGAGAAAAAAAAAGAGAGAGAGAGAGAGACAGAAAGAGAGAAATGGGGTCCAAGGAGGAGGTCACTGGAGAGCCGCCCCCTGCCCTCGGCCAAGGCCAATTCCCGGAGAATCGCGGGTCGGGCGGGGAGACCCGACATTCAGCGAATTGAATGAGCCGGGTTGGAACCAAGGCCAAACAGGGACCTCTCCTCTGGGCTGGGCGAGATAACAAATTGCACTTTCATTGAGGGGCGGCTGCAGCTGGGAGAGGCACCTTCGGAGGGCCCGCGGCGATGAAGACCCTGCATTCAGGACTTGGGCTGCTGCGCTTTTTGCGGAAGGCGCGCTGTCCCCGCCTCGCTGGGTGGCACTGGGAGGCCGTGGGAAGGGGTGGCCCGTGGCTGGGCTGCCGGTGCCGGAGACACTGAGTGCCTGTGTCCGAGTGCTGCGCTCGCCCCCGGCTGCAGGGCTTGCCTCCAGCCCGACCGTAGCGCTGCGGAATTTTCTGCTAGAGAAGGGGAGGATGTGCGGAGGGGAAGGGGTTGAAGGTAGCCAGGCGGCAAGGAGTGGGACGCTGGGTGGGAGATGTTACGTCTTTTGTGGATCCAGGCGAGACTCTTCACTCCTTACTCCTGACACAGTGAGACTGACTCCCGGTCGTGGGAGGTGAATGCTCCCTGCCTCCTTCCATAACACGTGAAGTTAGGGAATTACGAGGAAATATATATAATAAAAGTACCAATTAAAGACAGATCTTTAGCTTTTATGGTCTTCGTGAATGGCTTCGTAGAAGGTGAGGATAGATCAGTCTAAGATGTAGTTAAACATTGAGATGAGAAATGCTGAGAAGTAGGAAAGCGATTTTAGGACCTAAGGCAAACATCCTGCAAATTATTTTTTACCCTGAAAGAGCTGTTCTAAAAAGAACAGCCTTTTGACTGTTATTTATAGCACATTTTCAGTTCAGGAAGCGACTTTCTATTGGCCTAGGTCATTTTGCATATAAAGCAATACTTTTTATTCCTTGAATAAAACTTGAACGGAAATGACATGAAGGCAAGAAATTTTACAAGATCCTAGTTTATCTCATGCCAGAAGAATAAAGTTTTCTTTAAGTTTTTAAAAGGAAATTCAAGCCTATAAAGAAATAATGAATATGTCTATGCAAAATGTGTGATTTTAAAAAGTTTAAGTTATAAAAGCTACCCTTGGTTCAGAAAATTCATACTCTGGCATGAAACAAGAAAGTTCATAGAAATCAAGTGTCAATAGCCCTGTTCTTAATTTCCTTTAGATTTAGTACTTCAATTTAAAGTTGTTCCAGTGGTTAGTGCCTTGCAATATCCCTAGTTCCAGATATAAAATTCTGTGAATTTTTAAAAAACTAATTTACTTAAGAGAAAATGTTAGTTACCTTGTGTGAGTAAAGAATGTACTTGCATACATAGATTTTTTTTAATTTATAGCTATTTCTCTCTATATTTCATTCTAAGATTAGTCTGCAAATACAATACTTTATCTCAAACATTACAGGCAATATAAATATGGGCAAAATGAACTGGTTAACATTCTTTTAAATATGTCAAAATAATTTTCTGACAAAGCTTCTTAAATCTCACACAAGCAATTGTGCTTTGGGGAAATAATGAGTATATGAGTTTTCCCTAGGAGGGAATTTTCATGGTTTAGCATCTTTAATTTCTCCATCAACATAAGCTTTGTTCTGCCAGGAATAAAAACTCAGTAAAAACATATTAGTGATTAGTGAAAGCAAATGGAGACAAGACCTTCCTTCTAAAATCTTATGTAGCCCGTATAGAGAAATAGCCTAAAACTAATTGTAGTGTTCTACTTTTTAAATCCTTCTAAGCTTAAGTGTCCTATTCAACCCAGTTTGGGAATAGAAACTGCATGCACTTTGAGTTAACTCTATTAAATATGTGTGCCTTTGTTCCATATAGCCATTTAGATTGATTTTTTTAAATATAAAATTAAAGCTTGGAAGGGGGAACTTGCTTTACAAAGTACTAATTTTAGCGAATATGAGCAATATTCACTAATATGCAGCAAATTAATAGTTTCATTTACAACTTAATCGAGATGAATACCATATTCTTTGAACATCAACTCTTTCAGAAACAAAGAATTCAGTGTTTTGATTTTGATCTCATAATATTTCAAATTCGGAGATAATGGTAAAATGTTATCTAATGTGTATTTCTATAGTGAAATTTCTATGATCAACTCAAATTCATGTTACCTTCATGACTATTCCCACAAATTGTTCCACTGTTTATCAGAGTAGAGGAAATTGGTTTCCTCTCAGGAAGCATCCAATTAAAATCTACTTTTATGTAGATTTCATCTCTATAGAAATCACACTTACCTCTCTTTTCTTAAATTAAGAAAATGATACAATTTTAGGTTATTTTGTTTCTTTTCTCTTTTTCCATTGGTAGTTATATTTCCCCTGGTACAGGAACACCATTGAAATAAGAAGGCTAAAAAGACTTGAAAAACCTAAACACGTTTCCCCAATCCTCACTTCTCATAGTTATAATCTATGCCTATGTCTGTGGTATGTTGGTCTTTTGTACATTTATTTTTATTTTAAAGAAACACTATCACAGAAAGATACTTTGCTAGCATTGTAGAAAAATCTTTATGTTGTTGTTGAAACACCTGAATGTTCAAAAACATCCCATATCTTGAGCTGTTTTATTTCCTAAGATCCTAAGTGCTACTAGTTCTCTATTTTCAGAGAGGAATAACTACAGTGTCCCTCAAAAGATGTTTTTTCTTTTTTTTTTTTTTTTTTTTTTTTTCAAATCATGAGAATTTGTAGCTTGATTCTTGTTACCGCCCGATGAAGGTGATTTTCTGTAGTTGTGTGGTCTGTCAGGAATTGCCAAAGATGTTGTTCTAGGAAGATCTAAAACATCGCATTACCACAGAGGAGGATTTAGAAATAGTCTTCTGACATTCATTTTAATCTATTAGACATCCACAGATAACCGATTGTATGAGATACCAGGTACCAGTTCTTTTGCTTCTAAGATACATCTGTTTAGCTTATACAATACTGTATACTGTATATTTGCTACACCTTTCCCTGTAACCCTGCAAAACACACACCTACAGAGCAAAACATGTGATTGAGAACAAAAAAAAAATGGGATGTGACTATAAGGCAGTTAAAAAGGTGAATGACATCCCTTTGAGGTCTTCTGTTCTTTAGTCTGATTGTACAGAGGTTGGTATTGCATAGGAGATGTGTTGACCCAACCATTTCCTATCCTTCTCTCTAGTAAATGGTAGGGGACAGATAGCTGTTGTATAAGTGAGAAACAGGGTTATCTTCATCCATTATTGACTTAAGATTTTTCCTGGTTGCTTTATTATTTTCTCCCTCCTGTAGGAGTTAATGATCACTGAGTAACAAGTAACATCCCACTTAGGAAAACCAGCTCATGCAAAAGGAAGTCCTTTGGATCTGTATCCACAGATACTTGGCTCAGATCCTTGGACTTTTTCTTGGATAGACAACCAGCATAGCTGGGATGTGATTGTCCCATTGGATATCTAATTGTGAACTAGATATCAGTGTTCTGAATATGTTATGAAGATGCAAACCACCTTCCTCCCTCTCCCTAGGATTTGCCAGCAACCAAACTGTTCATTTTCATATTCACTTATCATGATTTGCTCGTCTGTTGCCATTGACAATTTCTCTATCTTCTCTCAATGTTTTCTTGTCAGATTTGTAAGCAACAACACAACAGCAAACCACAAAGTGTGTGATTTGGAACTGCTCAATCTTGCCAGATTTTCTTACTATTCAGCAGAGTTGTGGTCTTACTGAAGTCGTGGATAAGCATTTGGATGAGGAGACATTGTGCTGTGACTTGCTTATCTCCCTAGCCTTGCATCTGAATCTCTGCCCTAGGAGGGCTCAGAGACATTTAAATGGCTCCCTTAGGCGGCTTGTGGGAAGGTCTCTCTGGGCACATTTCCAGCTTTGCTGCTTTACTCTGGTGACAGGGTTTTAGGTAATTTGAAAACATCTGCTAGGGTAACTTGCTGTTTTAATTCTACTACTGGAGAACGTCTGAGTATGATAGGAAGACTGGCACTAACCCTCATTCTAACCTCATGATTACACCCTTTCCCTGGATACCCCTTCTTTCTTGGTTTCAGTTTCAGTAGAAATCAGTGTGGAGTCTATTTCTGGACTGCAAGTTTCCCTGCGAGATATCACTAAGATTTCTTTACAAAACACATGCTGCAGTTTCAGAGGAAAATGGCATTTTGATCTTGTCTCAGACTTTGCAAACAACTGTTCTTTGATGTGATTCATCATACTATACTAGCAAAAAGACAAGGCACATTCACTCCCTTCAAAGCTATTTTCGTGTAGACATTAACCCAGAAGGCAAAGTCACCTTTTCATCCTTTCAAATTAGGATGCACTTTCCATTTGGAGTTTGGGAGGGTCAGCAGAGGAATCTTGAAGTGGTAATGCATTTGGAAGTCTTTCGTGTGAATCCTTTCTAGGCAGTTCAGATAAGACTCATTTGATTCTAGAGCTTCTGTGGAGCAGGCTAAGAAATCTTTCCCCCTCTCCTTGGAATGCTGTTTCTTACATTGTTCCCTCTTTCCTAGACTTCAGCTGAAAAGTCATTTAATCAGGGAAGCTCTCCAGTTGAATGCTGTTTTTGCACTTTATTCCTTTTCCATGGTCCTTTTACGGTCACTAATGATGTGTTGACTTGTGAGTGTCAGATTGCTTTCCCCACTGAACTGTACATTCCATGAGATCAAGAACTAAATATAGAATGTTCCCCAAATATCACTGATGCCTAGCACAACACCTGGCACTTAATAAATGGTGGGTAAACATTGGTTGAGTGAATGAATAAACAAGTGAATGCACATCTGTATTCTTGGTGCATAAGGGCCATAGCTCTGAGGATGGTATTATACAGCTTTTGCATGGCACTCCTTTGCAATGTCAGATGCTGTGTTCTTTGGTCCTAAGTTTACTCTGTTAATACCTGGTAAACGCTGGGCTGATCCCAGCCTGAACATAATGTGATGGGCTACGCAGTGCTACATTTCCTAACTAGGCAACATGCAGTCTGCTGGCAAGCAGAGGTAAGGTTTTGAAATAAAATAAGGATTTTAAAAAAGAAGCAAACAAAAAACAAACTCCTGTTCCCTCTTCTTCCTCCTCCTTCTTATTCAAAATTAACATATTAGTAGATTAATTGCCTTACTTTATTCCAACCCTTTAAGGCTCATCATAAACTTCTTTCCTACCCCTCACCTCTTACATCGAGTACTCCTCTCTGTGCCTCCACTGAGTCTAATACATAATTATAACTTCGTTTTGTTTTTCATTTTCTATGTATATGCCTGTCTCCCTCTAGGAGACCAAAAGCTCAAGGGAGACCAGAGACAGTGGCCCGTATATGGTTTGTAAGTGAAAGAAAGCAAAAGTTCACCGAGGACTCAAAGAATAAATCAGATCACAGCGATGAGGGGGAAAGTGTTGTGGGAGGCAAAGAAGCAGCTACAACTGCCTTTCTTGCTTGAGGCTGATCTCTATATAGGTACATAGATGTGGGTTGGCTCTCACAGGGGAAACTGGAATCTAACATCTTTACTGATGTGGAATCACAGACTTCTAGGTATTTTCATGAATTTTTTATACTAGTTTTGTTTCTGGCCAGACATGTAGTGTACTCTGTTCTACTATCTGCTTCTGAACTACTCGAATGATGTGGTGAGGTGGGCCAGCCTTGGGGATATGCTAACCTATGTGGCACCCTGCTATAGATACCACATCTACCGTTCAGCTTTGAATAGCCTGTGAGGAATGGTGAGACAGAATGCGAACATGCACCATGTTTTTATAAACTATGGTGCATAATAATTCCTCTAGATTTGTATGTGCTTTATAGATAATTTAAAACACTCTGCTTTGATGATATGAATCCTAAGGGATCTTGATGATAGATGTCAGGTATTTTGGTATGTATATATCCAGCCTTTCCAAGTATGGGCAAACAAAAAATATTTGTAACATCTCCTGGGTACTCATTACTGTCGAGAGTATAGAAGAGCAAGACCTAGTTCAACTCCTTGGGCAGCTTGAAATGTAATACAAAGAATAAGATTAAAATGTAGGAAATAATTAGTAATAATGGGTTACAGAATGAAACTAGTGCTCAAATGTATTTATTTTGGGCTTTTCTGTAGGAGTAGGGGCTCAACAGAGAATGAGATCATTTTGGAATGCTTCCAAAAGGGAAGATCTGAAGCTAGATTTTCATGGATTTGTAAGACTTACATAGGAAGAAGGACCAACTTTCAGATAGAGAAAATATTTGTATAGACATGGAGGTGCAAATGAACTTGGCATATTCCTGGTCCAGAAGATGGTTCTCTCCTCCAGTTCCTCCACTTTAATTAGATCTGGAGATGAATTTGATTGAGAGGGTCGTTAATGGCTATACGAGAATGTTTAGATTTGATAGGAACCACTGACAGATTCTGAATAAGCAGTGACATGAAGAAGTGGCCTCTTGGACTGATAGGAGTAGATGAGTCTAACACCAGACTGGGACAGAGAGAAGCATAAGCATGAAGAGGCTGTTTTAATGAGGCTTACATTATTGGGAATCAAGTCCAGGGAAGTAGAAAAGGGAGTAAATATTTTGAAAAATTTTCAAGCAATATTTGACCTTTCCTTTCTCTTTTACTCTGTACCAGTGTCACACATTCTTTTTAATTCTTTATTATTCATTAAAAATTTCTGTGAAATACTTCAGGAACACCAAAAAGTTAAATAATATTATAAACCCCTTTGTGTCCACCACCCAGGTGGTGAAATAAATCATTGCACACACTGTTGAGACTTTAGTGTACTCTTCATGTCTTCCCTCAGAGGGACTCTGCCCACTGAGTTTTGTGTTTATTATTCTTATGCATGCATTTCCTTATTCTTTGCTATGTATGTATGTGTACCTAAGCAATACAGTCTTGTTTTGCTGTTTTTAGACTATTTATAAGTAGTAACAATGCTCTTGTAGTCTTCTTTACCTTACTGTAATTGTTCAGTATTTTGTTGACATGTAGATCTGATTTATTCATTTTTACTGATATATGGTATTCCATTGTAGAACTGTATCATGATGAAGGTATCAATCTTCGTTGATGGACATTTAAGATGTTTCCAAATAGGCTGCTGTGAACATTCATGTGTACATCTCTTTGTGCTAACAAAGGGGACTCTGATTAGGGTATCTCCTAAGGAGGGGGATTGCAGTAGGGTAATATTCGTATCTTCACATCTAGCAGACAATGCAAACTACCAAATATGGTTGTACCTATTTATGATCCCAACAGCAATCTATAAAAACACCTTTTGTTTTATATCCTTGTCAACACTTGGTGATACATTTTATTTTTGGCCAATCTTATGGATATGAAATGATATCTCATTGTAGTTTTAATTTGTTGTTCCATGTCTCCTGGTAATGCTGACGATTTATTCCCTCTCTTTATTAATATTCTAGTTGCTGTGGATTCCTTATTCATACATGTTCCCCATTCTCTTACTTCTTTTTGTTAAATGCATTGATTTGTAAGAGCTGTTTATATATTCTGGATACCAGAGTTTTGTTCTGTAATATGCATTTCAGTTATCTTCACTCCGTTGGTGGCTTGTCTTCTCATTTTTATGATGTCTCTGGGTGAAAAGATTATGTTTAAATTTTAAAATAGTTGCATTTTAAATTCTCTTTATGGTACCAATAAGATATGTTTGAGAAATATTTTCCAATTCTGAAATGACAAAGATATTATCATTTAGTTCTTCAAGACTTTTATATCCATAGTTATTTTATAAAGCCTTTAATTACATTCTAAATTTAGGCAAAACACCCTTCTCTTAGTCTTAATTTCTTACTCATTACGTTAGAGAGCAAGGTGGTTGTACTGTACGAGTTCTGCTGCTGCTGCTGCTACTGCTTGACTTCACGACTTCATCATTTTATGCCTGGAATACATAGCAGCTTCTTAATGGGACTTCTAATCTCTAGGATCTGATTAAACTCACATCAAAATTTATTTTTCTAAAGTGCTCTTCAGGTCATCGTGAAACTCCTCAAACTTTGTTCTGGAGCCCCCCATAAGAGCAACAATCCCATTCGCTAGTATTCCCCTGCCTACTCCAGACCCGAGTATGCCTAGAACGTGGTTGGCCTTCAGATGTGTCAGTGGGACAAGTGTGTGAAGGCACAATTGGCTTTCATCATTGCTTAGCCTCATTTCCTAATAATCTCTTGCATCAGCCTCCACCATGACCACTCCTGTTTGTCAGGGCTATGCTGTTCCAGCTATTTTTCCTCTTTGTTTATTTGCATGTACTCGAGCTCCGTCTGCTTGATGAATTGTTAACAGTGGATGCTCCTAGGACAAGGAGCCTCAGGGGTTTTCTTTCCCTTTCTGTCCTTCTATCTAGTTGATTATTTTACCAGGAGGAAGGATTTCTTTTAAAATAATTGTTTTAAAGTCCTTTGTATCCTTCAAAGGCCCAGCCAAATCTCACCTCTCACAGCATACATTTTATGACTACTCAGCTGAGGGTAAACTCTTCTCTGAATTCCAGTTGCATCTATCTGGATTACTTACTTTATGATAATATTCACATTTTTAACATTTTTTGTTAATATTCTGAGATTTTAAGCTCTTTTAAGTAGTGAATTAGCTGATGTTTTTTGCATGTCTCATAGGCCTGAGCCCAGTAGCTAGTAGAGTGACTTTTCAAGGGGTAGCAGCTGCTTTCTTGATGATTGGTAATTAGTTATTAGAGAGGGAATAGGGTGAATAGAGATTTGGAGTGTAAAGATATTGGGAGTAGTGACATTACTGGAACATCTAAGTGTTTGGAATGGGGAACTGATTTGTAGTAACTGAGCTGTATTTTGGTTATATTGATTTTTGAGATGATATTGGACATAGCCCATAAGCAACTTGGAAAATATTAAACTAGAATTTATGAAATGATAACATTTGAGGTGCTAATTAAGGAGTTACCTGTTGGAAGATAATCAACAGATTCATGATACTAGTAGTTGCTTCTGTGTTCCAGATAGGAAATGTTACCGCCTTCACAATCTGGATTCTGCTATCGTGATTCATCTAACTAGCTTTTACTGAGTCCAGTTTTCTCATCTGAAAAATAAGGATAATTCATCTTACATATCAAAGTTTTTGAAAGGCTTAAATGAGTCACCTTATGTGAAGTATCTAGTTGGGTTCATGGTGAGCAATTAATAAGTGCTATTAACCATACTGTGTATTTTTTTCTGCAAAACTGATCTGCCAGCCATCTTTTTACATCAAAGTACTACCAAGTAAAGAATGTAAAAATTACTTGTCTAGTCATGATATATTTTTCTTCTGCTGAAAAATCCCTGTCTTATTATTTCATGTTCCTTTATCATTCATTTGATGACACTGACAGCAACTTGCTGAACAAGTTTAAGAATAGCTGATATTTACGGAGCAACCTGGACTTTGTACTCATGCAGGATACAGCTCTCAGTATTGCACTGCATGTAGGCTCTATGTGCTGTTCCTATAATGAATAGAGGCTCATAGTCCCTCGCCTAGTCCTGCCTGATATGGCACCATATGCTGTGAGGAGATTACAAAGGAAATCAAAATCATGACTCTCTCCCCAAGGAAGATTTAATTGTGTTGATGAGAAGATATTCTCATGAAACAATTCAGTGCATCTATAGCAACATTCAAAATGTAAGTTTTAATTTACTCTGCTCGGAATACATATTTCTTAAGGTGAGATGGGATATGGGGAAAAAATGAAGAGGCAACACAGAAAAGCAGTCATGCCTTGATCCTTAAAGAGGAGCGTCTCCGTCATGGTCACAGTGGGCTCTAAGTTAGCTGCACACCGGCAGGTGGAGCGCACCTGTCTTCCAATTGCATTCACCTTCTCTGCCATCTGGGGCTTATCTTCTGCCTCTCTATTGTGTGTGTTCAGTTAACCCAGTTTCTTTCCTTAGAAAAAAGGGATCAGTAGCTGAGCACATGTGCCAAACATAACTGGAACACTTTACTGATTGATTAGGTGGGAACATTCCACTGGTTTTCACTAAGGGAAAGGTTTCTGGGCAGTTACATCCAGGTTATTTGGGTTTTGTAGTTTTCTTTATTTCACATCTTTGTGGTTTAGGTTTAAAACTTAGAATAAAAGACAAAAAGCTTTTTCTCATGTCTTTATTTTCTCACGGATCCCTTTTGGGTAGACATATTGGCATATCTAAAGTGACTTGAGTTGCTCCGAAGAGAGCTGATAAACACATACTTAATACAATTTAAATATTGGCAATACCAATTTACAGATAGGTTGTGTTCCAAAGGTGTATTTGTTAACTGATTATGTTTGGACACTGAACAGTATTTTCCCATGGAAATTGTGGTACACAGAAGTGACTGGCTTCTAACTTAATGACTTCTAGAGTCTTTTGACCCATTTTCTACAAACCAAATAGTATTACGCTAATGAAAACCATGTTTAGGACCCTATATTTATGAAAAAATGAATTCTAAATTTTAACCAGGAACACATGCCATCCCTTCTGCTGCAGAAACAGAACTCCCTGGCTCTGCCAATGGTTGGCGCTAGATGATGCTCAGCCATCAGCAGCTCCTACTGCATGAGTGTGCCTTGATCCAGGAACAGAACTGGTGAGGGGAAGTGGGAGCAAACAGAGCTTACTCATGGCCACTAATAATTGCTAAATAGCTACATTTATGTAAACTTCCCTTTATTTGACTACTGGAACAAAGGAAGGAAAGGATAGTTCAGTTGTCCTTCTGTTCAGTTATCCTTATGTTCTGCATTGAGAACCAAGATATGTAGACTATTTATAAATCAGATTTCAGTAAGTTAGGAGTTATAGACAGAAATGTATTTTTTTCAACTTTGGCAGTTTTTGACAAATTTTTCTATGGATTGGAGAATGGCCATTATCAATCCATTCATTCATTCCTTCACTTATTTGTTCAACCAAGACCAATTTATTGAATGACTACTATGTGCCAAGCACTATTCTAGGTGCTTTGAGTTCAGCCCTGAGCAAGAACATCAACAAAAGGCAAAGGCATGCCCTTGTGGAGCCATGGAGCATACGTCCCAGTCAGAGAAAATAGAGATAATAAACATAATGCATTTCTTTTAGAGTCTTAGAAAGGAATAACAGCTATAAATAAAAAATAGAACCAGATTAGGAGGATTGGATTACTGTGCTCTGATAGATTCCTGGTATATGAGGACATTAATTTTTTTTCTTTTTAAATTCAGACCTTCAGTAGAGATGTTCTAGCTTTAGGTTTTTAAAAGCTGTGTGAAGCTACTTGTACCACTTTCTCATTCTTTTGTCCTTTCTGTTTTAATAGTAGTCAATATAACTAGTCTATATATCTAGTACTGTACACAGCTATGTAACCCCAGGTAATCTACTGCATTGCATTATAGATACCTGTTACTGTATTTTGATCTCCCACTAGGTTATTAATTGTGGCATAGGATGTATTTTCTACAAACTTGTATTTCTGTAGTAATGATGCTAGTAGTAATAAATAATAGTGAGTATATTTATTTTATTGAGTGCTTAGTATACACTAAGCACATTATGTAAATAATCTCATTTTATCCTCATGCCCATCCTATGTAGAAAGTGATATCAGGGCTGGGCAAAGTGGCTCACGCCTGTAATCCCAGCACTTTGGGAGGCCGAGGCGGGCGGATCATGAAGTTAGGAGTTTGAGACCAGCCTGGCCAATATGGTGAAACCCTCTCTCTACTAAAAATAATAATAATAAAAAATATCCCGGCATGGTGGCATGCGCCTGTAATCCCAGCTACTTGGGAAGCTGAGGCAGAAGAATTGCTTCAACCCAGGAGACGGAGGTTTCAGTGAGCTGAGATCGCGCCACTGCACTCCAGCCTGGGCGACAGAGTGAGACTCTGTCTCAAAAAAAAAAAAGTGATATGATGGTTTACAGAATATGTTCTCAGACCACAGACCTACCATGGGTGGAGCTGATAATTGAACCAAGGTCTGTTAGCGCTAGACTCTATATTCTGCTGATGCCTAACCCAGTGCCTGACAATTGTTGGCATCTGAGAAACGTAGAGTGAAATGGAAATCAAATAAACTGTTGTATTGCCGAATTGATAACTGTCAGAAATGTATCTCTAGTAGCATGCAAGATATACCCTCCTCTGGTTTTATTTCACTTCACAGCCTAGCTGGCCCAGAAGGTGGTTATTTGGAAATTCTTGAAGTGTCACTTCTCTTATTTTTTCCTTAATTCTTTCCTACTGTTTCCATACGTCTCACATGTGGAGATGCAATAGAAATAAAATTGCTTCTGCTAAAATCACAACCTTTTAGTCTGAAGGTAAAGTTGCTTTGTCCTAGAACGCCTGCGGTATTAAGAAATCACCATGTGTCCTTTTATTTTTGAGTTTTACTATGATTTTTACTAGTGCCTATTTCAATGAGTTCTTCCAGGATGCAGGCTATTTTGATGACATCTTAAACAAATGGAATAACAATTGTCTTTGCCTTACCTTCCTTTTCTCACCTCTGTCTTCCCACTTGTCAGAGAAATTTTGCATGACAGAGGTGAATCTCTGTGGAACCTTCTAGGGGTGTGACCATCTGCTTGCCCTGGAGAGAATCAGTCTCTTCTTTCCAAGAAACGATCTGTCACTGCTAGAGAAACCTCAGCTCCCTGCTGCCCATTGAATAATCTATTTGAAAGCATAAATGAACACATACCTCAAAGAGAAAGAAGCACAAACACAGATGAGATCTGCAATAAGGACACAATTTAGAGAACACAATGAACAAGCCTGGCTTTGGTGCTGCTCAGACAAGAACTTTAATAGCAAGGGGTAAAAAAAGATCTTAGAATATCCTTGTAAAATATACCTGAAAGAAAGTTCTCATTGCCTCTTATAATTCTTTGCAATTCAGGCCGATGAAAGTAAAACCTTCAGTCTATTTAAGTAGACATTGTTAAATCAACATTGTTGTACCCTTAGCTCAAAGCAAGGTAATTCAGTCAGTCCACAAAATACTAGAGTGTTGCTATATTTTTGGTTTTAACTTTAATTGTTCAAGAAAGAGGCACGTTAAATATGTAAGCATCCCTGCGTTATGTAAATAAATATTGGTTGATATTTGGTTCATGTAAATTAACAAAAGCTGAAATGAAGATAAACATATGTAAAACTGATTGAATAGTGAGTGTCCTTTGTAATGTCCTAGCTGTCACACAGATGACACATTTTATAAGTGAAATGGCTTATATCTTTTTTCTCGTGTTTCTATATAGGTTATTTCTGGCACTTTTGTTTGGTTCTGAATTACCTTATGTTCTTGACCTCCCCCCAAATTTGAATGTTTAATTGACTTAGGAAGGATATAAACTTAGTGAAAGTTCTAGACAGATACTAGTAAAAGTAATGTACCAATAGTAAAGCATTAATTGGTCAAAGATAGGAAGTAGATGGCCAAAGGTTTAACCACTGTTAAATCCACAAATGTCCCATACTGAAAATCAAATTCAATTTATTTATATTGGACATATAAAAATAATTTTTATATACATGTATTGAAAGTGAGTGAAAATATTCTATTAGTCATTCTATAATTGAAATTGAGTATATCACATCACAATCATATAAGATGTAATGATAAGTAATATTTTCTAAAATATTTTATTCCATCTGCCTGGAAATTTGGCCCCTCATAACTCCCCAGTCCTCTTGACATAAATGATTCTTTCTTATTACTGGCACTTATTTTTTTCTCTCTCTCTCTTTTTTTTTTTTTTTTTTTGTGAGGGAGTCTCACTCTGTCACCCAGGCTGGAGTGCGGTGGCACGATCTCAGCTCACTGCAAGCTCTGCCTCCCGGGTTCACGCCAGTCTCCTGCCTCAGCCTCCCAAGTAGCTGGGACAACAGGCACCCGCCACCACACCCGGCTAATTTTTTGTATTTTTAACAGAGCTATGGGGTTTCACCGTGTTCGCCAGGATGGTCTCGGTCTCCTGACCTTGTGATCCGCCCACCTCAGCCACCCAAAGTGCTGGGATTACAGGCGTGAGCCACTGTGCCCGGCCATTTTTTTCTTTTTTAAAAATTTTTTACAGACAAAGTCTCACTCCATCTCCCAGGCTGGAATGCAGTGGTGTGATCATGGCTCACCATAACCTTGAACCCTTTTCCTCAAGCAATCCTCCTGCCTCAGCCTCCTGAGTAGTTTGGAAGTACAGGTGTGTGCCACCATGCCTGGCTAGTTTATTTTTATTTTTTGTGGAGACAAGGTCATACTATGTTGCCCAGGCTGGTCTTGAACTCCTGGCCTCTAGCAATCCTCCTGCCTTTGCCTCCCAAAATTCTGAGATTACAGGCATGAGCCACTGCACCCAGCATAATGCTGCTCTTGATCACCCTTTGTAAAGGAATTCAACCTGTCCCCATTATTCTCTTTCTCAGCACCCTGTTTAGCATAGAACTTCTTAATAAATATTTGTCTAAAGAATGAATATGAAATAACAAAGCTCAATGGTTTAATTTCTTGCTTATAATAAGAGCTAGGCATGTTTTAACTTAAAGTTTTAAATGATTATTTGTTGAAGAAGCTGGATTTAAAGGTTTTGTTTGAAGTCTGAGTTCTACAAATATATCATCTCCTGAAAAGGGCTTGGAACTCACCAATAGAAATGGCAAAATCCCCATGACAGGGAACTCACGGGCTAGTGAGAAAGAAGGATGGGTAGGATTCAACCCAGGGGGGCAGCAGGATGCTGAGAGGCCACGGGGTGCTGTAGTGGGCCTGAGCAGGTGACTCACCTCAGCAGGTCACTCTCTCCTTTGGGATGGGGACCAGTGATGTCAAAGGAACATCAAGGCAGGAAGGAGGCATTCAGTGGATTGTAGCCAGTTTGCACAAAGCTCCTCCTCTTCCTAACATGACATTGCTAGCAACAGTGTTTTGTAGCATGTAACGTGCTTCTCCCTCAGGGTCTCAGTTTACCCGTATATCAATTGACAGGGGTCATCATGTGATTTTGAGCTTCCTTTAAAACACTAATATTCTTTGAACTAAGTTTCCCATGAGAGAGGTGTTTCATGGAGATTTCAGCAATATATGAAATAAACACTGGAGTGGAATGACTTTATAAATGTTATGTCTGTGATGATGAGCAGGCTAGGAATCAGGTAAATTTCAAAATGCTAGGACGCCTGTCAAGGAGGTTCGAGTGTGTTCTTGTAACCTACATTAAGGAGTAAGTGTAACAAATGAAGCTGAAGATAAACTGCATTTCTCAGGGGGACTAGGAATATGCTCTTGGGGAGGGTGGTTAATAAAAGTGATGAAGAAATGAATGGGGATAGTGGAGTGGGGCTAGGGGTACATGATGAGGCTCTAGGAGGGGGCATGAGAGATTTAAACAGTTGCTTTCAGTTGAAAAATGTAGGCATATGAGATGAGATTTCTTTTTTTTTATTATTTTTTATTTTTTGAGATGGAGTCTCGCTCTGTCACCCAGGCTGGAGTGCAGTGGCGCGATCTCGGCTCACTGCAAGCTCTGCCTCCCAGGTTCACGCCATTCTGAAATGTGGCATAGCCAAATGGTTTTCCAAAAAGTTAAAATAATGTAGGACCCATCAGATGATAACATCAGTCTTGTACTTCGAAACATTTATTGATTCCTTATTTGCCATGCACCATGTTTGATCTTGGGTCATGGAAGGACCAGTATGTAAGTAAAATTTGGCAATATGTCATAATAAGCATACAAGTGACACCACTGGGCCCCAGGGGAGATGTTACATAAATCTTCCAAAGCTCTGTGGAGGCCCTAAAGTTTTTCTGATGTGGACAGTCCATTTTTGATGACAAAATTAGCCCTAGTATAAAGAATAAATGTCTTTTCTATGTTAATTCTGTTTCTCTACCTTAGCATAACCTCCAGCTATATCAAGTGGACAATTCAGAGATTGTAAGAAGCAAGTAGAAATGCCAGTTTCACATATAATCTTTTAAACCATATTTACTATATGTTATAATTCCTATATATGTTAATTACTGTTTCTCTTTATACGTTAATTCCTATTTCCCTACCTTAGTATAACCTCCAACTATATTAAGTGGACAATTCAGAGATTATAAGAAGCAAGTAGAAATGCCAGGTTTGCATATAATCTTTTAAACCATATTTATTATACAAGAGAAAGATTAGTAAACAAAACCAAGATTATACCAGCATAATGTACAGTCAGCCTTCTGTATCCATGGTTTCTGCATCCATAGATTCAGCCATCCACAAATGGAAATATTCAAAAACAAATTTACATCTGTACTGAACATGTACAAACTTTTTTTCTTGTCCTCATTCCCTAAACAATGCAATGTAACAACTATTTAGATAGCATTTACATTGTATTGGGTATTATAATTAGCCAGGAAATGATTTAAAGTATAAGTTATATGCAAATACCATACCATTTTATACCAGAGACTTGGGCATCCTCGAGTTTTGGTATCTACAGGAGGTCCTAGAACCAATCCCTTATGGATATTGAGGGACAACTGTATTCCATTAGTTATTGTTAATTGATCAATTATTTAACAATTCTGAAAAATGCAAAAAAGATCAAAACATCATGCCTGCATTCAGGTGTTCCACTTGGCTAGTATGTTGTGAGGCTTTATTGATTATTTTTCTTATCTCTAAAGTTGCATTAAAAATCTTTGTCAATGTTTCAGTCAGCCAATATTCTTCATAAAATTTCCGAAATGAATCAACCCATCTGTTCCTGGAGCACTGTCATTCCTCAGAAACTTTATTGGATTTTCCCCTTGGCTGCTTTATTGTTGTTTTGGGAAAATTGTTTTTCTTCTAAGTCCTGGCAGCATGGATGGAGAAAACCAAAGTCTTCCTTCTATTGTTAGAGATTTCTTCTTTGTTTCTTCAAGGTAAATTAAACCTTCTAGGAAAATTTATAAATCATCAGTGTATTACCCAAATACTTTATTGGCATAAATAGGACTTTGTTTGAGTCTAGCTTAGCAGGAGCTGTAAGTAATGTGTTTTTGATAAGCATAATCACTGTTAGACACCAATGAAAAATATTAACCCATAGATGTTGAGAGAATAGCTGGTTCACCTTCAGAAAGATGTCTTGCTGAATCCAAGAAAGAACTTACCCGTCAACATTTAACTTCAATTCTATGTGCATCAATAATTTTGAACCTCAGCTATGTATTGAATCATCTAGAGAACTTTAAAAAAGTGTAGATCTCAGGACCCTTTCTAGACCACCTCAGTCTCCATCTCTAGAGTAGGCTCAGGCATGAATGTGTTTACAAAGCATGTCCTACGATTTTAGTGTCCATTTAGGGATAAGAACCGATGACTAAATGTGGTTCTCAAAGTATGGGCTCTGGACCAGCAACATCACATCACCTGGGAATTTGTTAGAAATGTGTATTCTCAGGCCCTAGTTTGGAAATACTGAATCAGAAACTTTGGGGGTCGGGGCCCAGAAATAGGGTTTTAACAAGCCTTCAGGTGATTAAGATGTGCACTAAAGTTTCAGAACCACTGGCTTTTAGGTTCCTGTCTCCAGACAGGCACTTATATTTATATATCTTTGCCTGCTGGTCCCAGGCAATCATGCTTTGGAATTGGTTCTTTGCATGAGAAAAAAAAGAAAAAAGAAACATAAAAGATCACTGCCTAAAGCAAGAAATCATTACCAGTATCTCCCTAATATGACCATGTTTATCTGCTTTCCAGATCACTTCCCTGGATATTTTCTAACCTTCCCTACCTTTGAAACTGTTTCTCTGAGCTGCTTTCTCCTTACCACCAAAACCATCTTGCATGTTTTGAGCTTCTTCGCTGATAGTTCTCATCACTTTTCCTGTAGTATATTGTCCTTTAACTACCCACTTGTCTAATTTGTGACACCTGTGTGCGCATCTGCTTAGGTTTGAGTCCCTAAGCCCGCCTCAGCTCTCTGTGCATTTACAGCCTGACCTCTCTTCCCTGGTCCCATCCAGCTCCTGTATGTGTGACATGCTGCTAAACTGGCTTTGAATGTTTTGCAGTTTAAACTTTTCATATGTTGGAAGAGGGAAGTGAAAGAAAGAATTCAGAAGCTGGGCAGCTTTTATCTCTCCAGAATTACATTTTTGCAGAGCGGTTTTATTACTGTGATTAAAGAGTTATGAGTTTGTAGAACATCTGGAGCAATTGCAATCAAATATACCAAAACTCTTTCCAAAGTTGAATTATGGATGCAGCTAAATCATGGTGATTTTACATCAGTACCCTCCCTCCATCGGTGTGGAGATTGAGATACAACTGAATGCTGCTGCCTCCTTTGTTACCATTTCAACTTTCTATTTCCGTTTCCCCTCTCTTCCCCCTTCTGTATGGTTTTCTGCAATTCTAGGAATTACCTTTCTTGACTCCTTTTCGTTTTCTTTTCATCTTTCCATAATACCTTTCCATTACTCAGAATTTGATGTATTTTTATGTGACTGTATTTTCTGTTTCATGTACATTATCCTTATAGTTGCTCAAGCAAGAACTTAAAAGGCAGCCTACGCTTTTACTTCTTTGTATCAATCCATCAAATTTTACTGACTAACTGCCTACCTTTCTCTCAAATAAGCTTCCGGTCCACAACTCAGGATTCTCTGGTATGTGATACCTGCATCATCTCTTTTCCCTGCAAATCCAAGAGCCTCCTTACTCGTCATTCCATGTTCAATTTTATCCTCCTCCAAACTATTCTCTGAAGTTACATTATATAAATCATTTTGAAAGGTTTAATTTTGCTAAGTTCCCAAATTAAATCATTTCATGTCTAGCCCTCCATGACCTATCAGATGAAGTTTCACGTTTGTAGTGTGCCATTTAAAGTCTCTCATGACCTGGTCAAGTACAATTTTCCAGCCTTAACTCTTAATACTCCTCTACATCATGAAGTTTTATGCTTGTTTGTCATTTCCTAAATAACATGGTGTTTTATGATGTTTCTCTCTCTGTCTTCCCGCTCTTATGTCCTTTCCTTGGGATGTCCTTACTTTTTTGCATGGCAGACCTCTAAATATTGTTCAAGGACAGCCTGAGGACTCTTACAGTTTCCCTGAGAAGTTTTACATACCACCTCCTCTGGGTTCCAGCAATATCTCATGGGTACTCCTTATAACGTATTGCAACATTTTGCCACCCTGCTGATTTCTCTGTGACTTGGTTGAGAAGAACCAGTCTCTTGCAGGACCAGCAGAGGAAACATTCCTCCTCCAGAGGAGTTGAGAGTTAGGAACACAAGAAGGTAATGCTAGAACCAACAGGAAGTATGTGAGACTCACAGTGTACAAACTGGGTGCTGGCAGCCTTGTGGCACAGGGGAAGAAAGAGAGTAATGTGCAGGCTGTTTTTAGAATTTGAGCAGATTCAAGGAGAACCAGGGTTTAGGGAAAAAAGTTCAGAAAACAAAGTGTAGAGCCTAAAAAATAAGGCAAGAGGAAGGAGAAATTAGTATATCAGTTATCTTTTTGTTGCATAACCAATCAGTTAACCAATCATTGCAACACTTAGAGATCACTACAACACATTTCATTGTGCTCAACGATGCAATGGTCAAGAATTCAGACAGGGAATAGCATTTTTTCGGGGGAGACATATGTAGATGAGAGTCTGTGATATAAATCAGTAAAAAAAATGCTGTCTTATAGGGATGCAATGCTTTGGGCGTAAGGAAGAGGTTTTAATTCATAAAATAGAAAACAGGTTGGAGAAGTCTTTAGGAAAGGGATACCTTTTGGGTTGGCTTTTGAAGGAGAAGTTTATACCCGGGTTCAAGCTGAAGTGCTAAGTGAGTCACTGAAAGGGCTGAGCTGTTTAGACTACCATGAGGAATTTGTGATGGCTGGTATGTAGGGTGTGTGACCAGATGTGAATCACAGAGGAACCCACAGAGGAGCTTCGGCACATACACTAAAGAGTGATTTTATTCCTTATGCAGCAATGAATCACTGATTTTTTTTTTTTGGCAGAACTTTCTCTTTTAGAGCCTATCCACGTTGTGATACTAGCGTATTCTGGAAATGACTGAAGAATAAATAGATGACAGTCACATATATTTGCACAGGTCTTATGCCCTGAAATCTCTAACAGATAAAATGCATTAAGGTTCTGGTGATGAGATTAGAGAGTAAATGAGTCAAAGTGATAAGCATGTCTTTGCTCTCAACCCATCATTAGTCTTTCAGGATAGGTTCTCCTTATTTATGCAAGAGTGTGAGCCCCATGAGGGCAGCTATGTCTGCACTGATTATAACAGTGCCTACTATGTTAACATTAGATGAACAAGTGAATTAGAGGATTTTTAAATGTGTATCCATTAGTGTATGGACACACTCCCTCTAACTTCTTCAAAAAACAAATATTCCTGGTGGAGCTAAGTGGTTTTTAGAAGTTTGGTTTTGGTAACTAATTTCTACAAGATAATTGAACACTTTTTAAAATGGTTGATCATTATGTCAAACAGGCCTCAAGAGCAAACTTAAATTAGGTAGAATTATAGTATGCTGGAAGAGGAAATGTTCCCAAAGAGCATTAGTCCCTTTCTGGCACCTTATTACAGATGAACAAATTGAGACTCAGAGAAATTAAATGACTTAGCCCCAGTTATCCAACTAACTCCTTACTGTGAGGCCAAGATTAGCAGTAGGCTTCTAGTATTCAGTCCCATGTTATTTTGATTGTGTAGTACCACGTGCCGCTTTGATTTTAAAGTCAAATCTTGGCTTGTACTGTATGAAAAAAAAAAATCTTCATCTGGCTCTGCTGAATCCCCAGAGGGGCCCTCCACCTTATGTGGCTGCTGAAAAATGTATATCCTAGGGTGGCAGAACTCAGGAAAGGAAAGGAAATTAATGTTGTGGTATAGTGTTTTATAAAAAAGACCTATATGAACTGATTATACACTTAAGTAACTTCTCGAGGGTCTGTTTGGGAGAACTGAATTCAAGTAGACTGGACTTTGTCTATGGAAGAAGGCTCAGATCTTTATAGAATTATAAGAATATTCCTTAAAGCTGGTGAGGGGCATAGAGAGGGGAGTGCAATAGGGAGGTGTTGATCAAGAGTGCAAAGATTCAGTTAGCCAGGATGAATAAATTCCGGAGATCTATTGTACAGCATTGTGACTATAGTTAATAATAATGTATACTTTAAGAAAGTAGATCTTAAATATTCTCACCACACACACACACAAACACACACACTATGTGAGGTGATGGATATGTTAGCTTGACTGTATCATTTTACAGTGGACACATGTATCAAAACATCAACTGGTGCACTGTAAATACATATAATTTTTAAATAAAAAATCAAATTTATTTCAATTTCTAGTTTCCTTTTAAAATTAGAGCTATTGGACAGTTTTTTTGTAATTTAAAATTTAATATCAGAGGTGGGGAAAACATTAACAAGTATCAAATACTGCCAGTGAATAAAATAACTGGATGATGCATTTATAAAACCTATGTTTAATAGTAAAACGTTTCAGTTACACTACTTAACTGAAGGAAATATCCTTCAGCTCCTTACTTCTAATAATTGCACATTCTCATTTCAACATAATTTACCCATTTTAGCCAATTACTACCATGCCCAACAAAATTCTTGCCAAGTTTAAGCTTTTCCTCACCACTTATAAAGTATGACTTGACTATTGCCCTTTAAGAGTTTTCTAAAAGAAATTTGAAATTTTAACTTTCACCTTGAATCTAGTTGATCAAAAAGTGTAAGACATCACCACCACATGATTTAAAACAAAGACTGGAATAAAAAAACGGAAGTTGTATCTATACAATCAGCAAATTATTTGATAAGACATTTAAACTAGTTCACATTTCTATTTAGCACAGGAATAAACTGGTTCTAAAACATTGCAGTGCCTGACATCTTTACTGCAAGTGGCACTCTTCTCAACAAGTTATCTCCAAGAAAATGGCAGTGTTCATCAATACACAAGTTGTTATATCCAGCAGGTGGGATTCTACATAGCCAATCTAATAAGAGAACTCTTTGTAAAACTAGGTTAAAAATTCAGAATGTCTTAATCATTACCAGTAATCTCAAAGGCGAAAATCAGAAACAGTACAGAAAATAGAAGTACTCATTAATTAATATGAGTTGCTTTGAGAAAGCCAGGATGATTCTATTCCAAAAAATAAGCAATAATGATAAAAGATGTGATTAATATATGGTTATCTTTTAAGCCAAAGCATATTTTTCACCTCAAAGAGGATGGTTTTGACTATTACATTCTTAATTACCTTTGTCCAGAAGAGGATCCCATTTTAAACCATTATTTGAATAGAGTTTATTAACTGAAGTCATTTTTATCTGCAGGATATTTTCATTTCAGTACATAAGATGCAAAATGGGAAATAACTAAGTCAGTTATAAAACCTTTGTAGGATAATAAATGCTAATTTACAATAACTTCCAACAGACACCAGCAAGTGGTTATACCCAAGTCTAAAAGTTACTGCGGTACTGAGGTCAGAACCAATATAATTTTCCCATATGGCCAGACTTTGTGTATTAAATGGCACCACAGTATCATGAAATCCAAAGAAGAGATCTTAGTGGGTCCTTCCAAAACTGCAGAATTTTCCAAATGATTTCTCTCTTGTTACAGAGCCTTTTCATTCCATTTGTCCTTTTTGAATCATTAGCTTTGGCAATATTTTCTTGACATTTTGTTTCTTCTTTTGCACCTTTTCCCTAGCCTCAATCATCTTGGCCAATTTCCAGGACAACAGGGCACATGTTAGGAACTGTGAAGTAGGAGACAAAGTCGCTATTGTAAGGAAGCCGCACCAGTCCTTCTCAGTTCATTCCACAACATACTCAGCCTAAGCCTGCAGAGCAAACGTCTTCATAGGGGCCATAGGAAAACATGCTTGAGCAATGATCTCTGTCATTGACCTTGGATTATTAATGAGCCAATCACAACTTCAGACGACTCTCGGTTGTTTCTCTTCTTTAGTTCTGCTGTACACTTCTGAGAGTAGGTTTAAATTCCTAATGGCAGCTGATCACAGGGGGTTACATTCACCCCAGTCCCTCAGCCTTGGCAAGTGCTGGTCCCAGGAATCCAGGGTTGGCCATACCACAACAGTTGCCATCAGCCTCCCCTACATCAAGTGGAGGACCAGCAACTCAGACCCTCACTCTCACATAAATGTATACAGGTTTTATTGGTGAATTATACCTCAATAAAACTGTGGGAAAAGAAAAAACAAATGAAAACATTTGAATCACACACACACACACACACACACACACACACACACACACAAGAATATTTACCAGAAAAGACCTAAGGATTTGCCTATCAAAGAATCTGTATTTTCAGATTGGAAAAAGAATATCCCCAGAGAGATTAAGTAACATGTCTAAGGTCACAAAACTATTAATGGCTGTATAAGAACTGGGATCTAGAACTTTTAATTTTGGGGAAATGAATATTGCTTTTTAGCTATAAACTACACATCCTTAAAGGTAATGTTTAAGTTTAAGGTGATGCATTTAAAAAATATATTAAACTTCCATGTCTCCTTATGATAGAAGACGTAACAACTCAACACATACCCTCACCACACCATCCATCTGCAGATAGAACATCATCAGCAACATTGAAATACCCCATGTGCTCTCTGCTTCCTAATCTCGGCCCCCTCCTGTCCTCCATAATGAACGTTTCTCTTGAAATTTACTTTGTTGTCTTTCTCGCACTTTTCTGTGTCCTTTTACCATTACATGCATTATTCCTAAAGTCTTTCTTTTTTTTGGATTTTGCTTGCTTTCAAATTTTATTCAAATGGCAGCAAAATGTTTATATTCTTCTGCCACTTGCTTTTTTTTCATTTAATATTGTTTTGAAGATCCATGCATACTGATGCACACTGATAATATTTTCAGTGTTGTACTAATTACAGTTTATGACTATTCCACAATTTGTTCATCCATTTATTCCCTCATTTTTGTGTATTTGGTTTGTTTGAGGGTTTCCTGTTTTGTTTTGTTTTTTTCTATTATTAACTGGGCTGCCACATATGTCTTTATGCCTGTTTCACGATAAGTATGTGCAAGAGTGCCAGCTTTACAAGATCATGACCAGCTGTTTTGCTAAGTGGTATTGCCAATTTAGACTCACACAAGTGGTAAAGCAGCATCCCTAGTGTCCTAAATCCTTGCCAACACTTAGTGTCACCAGACTTCTTAATTTTTACCAATCTGGTCAGTGGATATTAGCATTGAAAAGTTATTTTTATTGTGATTTGGAGTACAGTATTTTTTCTGTAAGAAATGCATGTACAATATTATAAGAACATGCAAAAATCAAAATACTTTATAAATGTTCACTTTATAAAAAATGAATGGGAAAATCATGACGCATTTTACATAAAGAAAGTCTGTAATGCTTTTGTTATTGGCTGGGTATTTTCACACCTTCCAAGTGGTAGCTGTTGATAAATTCAGCAATAATACCTTTATGTTTATTAATATTTAATGATAATGTTGAATTAATTAAATGAAGTTCAATTTATTCATAGTTATTCATTATATGCATTATATCCTGCTGTTCTAACTCATCCTGGAAGAGAATAGAGTGAAAGAGAAATTATCTTTATATATAAATGACTCATAGAATTTCATATACTGACCTAAATAGATTTCATTGCAAAGGTATATAGAGGTAATAGCACAGTAACTCTTAGGACTGTTTTCAGATTTTCACAATTTGAAAAATCCTTTTAGATCCTTGGTTGAAAAATGCCCTGGCTGTGCTAATTATATGACATTTCCTGACACTAGTGATGTGGCATGGCCTCTCCTGGCTTACATTATAGATTGTTTTCTGCCCCCATGGGATCTGATTTGTTAAGGCTCACTTTCTATTTTAATGTGGTGGAAGAATTTTAGAAACTCTAGAGCCCCACTTTCACCCTCCACTGAAACAAATAGAAGCAGTGTATTAGTCAGTTTTCTCACTGTTATAAAGAAATACCTGAGACTGGGTAATTTATAAAGAAAAGAGGTTGAATTGGCTCATGGTTCCACAGCTGTACAGGAAGCATGGCAGCATCTGCCTCTGGAGAGGCCTCAGGAAACTTTTACTCATGGTGGGAGGCAAAGTGGGAGCAGGTGTCTTTTGTGACAGAAGCAGGACCAAGAGAGAGACGAGGGAGGTGCTACACACTTTTTTAAAAAACAGAGTCTCACTCTGTCCCCCAGGCTGGAGTGCAATGGTGTGATCTCGGTTCGCTGCAACCTTCGCCTCCCAGGCTCAAGCATTTCTCATGGCTCAGCCTCCCAAGTAGCTGGGATTACAGGTGTGCGCCACCATGCCCAGCTAATTTTTGTATTTTTAGTAGAGATGGGGTTTTGCCATGTAGGCCATAGCTGGTCTCGAACTTCTGGCCTCAAGTGATCCGTCCGCCTTGGCCTCCCAAAGTGCTGGGATTACAGGCATGAGCCACCATACCTGGCCCCAGCTACACACTTTTAAACACTAGATCTCTGGTAATGCATTATCTTGATGACAAGACCAAGGCGGATGGTGTTAAACCATTCAGGAGAAACTGCCCCCATGATCCACTCACCTCCCACCAGGCCCCACCACCAACATTGGAGATTACAATTTGACATGAGATTTTGGGGGGGACCCAGATTTAAACTGTATCAAGCAGCTTTGCTATAAAATCTTGTTACCAAAAATAGATGAATAAACTCAGAGAAGTGGAACATCTTTTGGTAAAGATCCAGTGAGTGCCCAAAGTTAAGTGAAATTTAATACATACCTTCTTTGATCAGAGATCTGAACAATTTACATCCAGGTTTGACAGTAAAGACCATCTTTGTATTCTGAAATGATTTTGTAATAACACAGTGAGCATTGACACAATGAGGTCACTTTAAGCATTACAATTCCTGTAAAAACTATGAGCTCTGGGCAGTCACCTATCAGTAATCAAAAATGATAACATTTGGCAACCACATTTATCTTGTGATCTACTCAGAACTCAGCGTTTTCCCCATGACTTACAGTTCAAACCTGTGGCCATCCCAGAGTATCTCAAAATAATAGATGACAGACAGCAAATGGTTTTCTGTCTGAGGCTGTATTGACCAGGTCTGGGCACTGCCTTTGTTGATTTGTCCTTCCTACTCCCTACTGTCTTTGAGTGAGTTCTACTATCTTTGATGGCAGCAAGGGACTCAATCTAAATTTCAAGTTGTGAGATTTGCTAGTTGCCATGACAATTTACAAAACCTCCCTGAAGAATAAGCTCTTCAAATCTAAGGTTCCTTCTTTGCATTAGGAGGCCTGGTAGAGAACTGAAAAGATGTGGATTCCCAAACTTCTGTTTTACTAATGCTGGTGAATTTGCATAATTCAAGAGCCCAGACTCACGTATTCAATAGAGCTAAGGGTATCCCTCCAAGTCCCATCCTTTGTTTATTGCATAACTCCTCTACCAACTCCACCTCCAACCTTCTCCCAAGGTGGACTTACCCCATCTGCTAGGTTGCTCTGTCCCCATTTATTCTTCACTTCTGCGTGTGGCTTTGCTCGATATGATATCACTACCACACGGGAACAGTCTCTCTGCTCCATTTGGTTAATTAATCTCCGACTGTGTCTGTGGCTCACCTTGTTCTTATGTTTACAAGATGATAAAAACTCTGAAAGTTTTCTTTCTTAGTTTTCTTGCATCTTCATATATCACACCAAACAAACTACAGTTTCCAAAATCCATTATGGCAAGGCATTCTATTTCTACTAATTCAAAATCTATAATGCCTTTAACATCATTAAGTTCATAATTATATCTCAGTAGTTGATCTTCTTAACCAAAGTCACTTCATATGTTTATTATTTAACCTAATATATTTTCTCTTTCATTACAATTATCTCCCTTCAAACCATTTTTACTTGGTATTCTTGAAGGGACCCAATCTCATTTTATTGGTTTTATATGATTTCAGATCTAATTGAGATAATTCATTTATAAGAGGGAAACAATAATTTAATAATATCTAGCATTTGCTGAGATCGTATTTTGTTCTAGGCAGATGATACTTCGTGTGTTAGATGTATTTTCACTTACCTCTTAGAATAACCTGTAGTGTAGTAATATTCTTATCTACATTTTATGGAAACTGAGGCACAGAATTGTCATAGTCACACAAGAAGTAACTTGTGGAACAAATAGCAAGGTGGTGCAAATGCAAGATGTCTGGCTCCTGACCCACCTTTCTTAACACTATTCTCTACCTCCTTATCAATATGACACATGTTTTATCCTCTTGAAATCCTTTCTAAGCAAGATAGACCTTCTAAATCAATAAATCTGTTAGTACAAGAATTCAAAAGCACAAGCAATCACCGCCAGCATTTGTATTTAAGAGAAGGCATTCTGGACTTTAATTCAGAGCATGAATAAGACAATGCTTTATCAAGACCATTTGGGGAGAACTTTTTAAGGGGAAGATTATCTTCTTCTTCTATCATGGCCTAAAATCAGGCCATACTGATTTTCTACATGCACTAAGGGTGTGGAGATGGGGGTTAGGGTAGCAAGGCTACAAGAAAGGATCTGTAGTTCTTGTGCATATGGAATGTCTCAACACTGATACGGAACTGCATCACTACCACACAGCCACTCTGCTCTATAGAGAACTTTTATCTTTTGCCTTTTACTGTGTCTTTATAGTGTTCTGGGTGTCATAACTTCCTTTTGCTATTGCTTTTCCTAGAAGTGAATGTGACTATCCATTTTGCAGAAAAAAATGCCTGCACGATGTGAATCACTAGGCAATTGGCTGTTAGAAGAGGATGTACAACTTTTTATGCTATAGGATTCCTGTCCTCAAGGAATTTACTATCATGCAATCAAATTCAGTGGGAAAGAGAGAAACTTTAATGAATGGCTTTGTGAAAGTAACTCTAAAGCCACTAAGATATGGTCATATTGGGGGAGTTGCAGAGGGAGAGAAGTAGGGAGAAGGGTTGTCCTCTTTCTTTCTAACCTCCCCTCAGTCTATCCTGTAGTTTAAATTCCATGAAGGTGCTGGCCATGTCTATTTTGATTACCGCATTGTCCTTAGCACCTATCATAACGTCTAGACAATAGCAGGTATTCAATAAATGTTGGAATGCATGAATGAATAAGAATTTCAGGCTGAAAAATAGAGGGAAGTTGTTTTCTGCATTATTGAAATTGATATCATATTCCTGTCCAGGGAACTGACTAAACTCTGGGTCTTTAGGCAGATATGGAAGTGTCCTTGGCACAGATTCAGTTCCATTTGCAGGTTCAGTGTTCAGTGTGTCCTGTCATCATGACTGTACCACTACTCCAGTCCCTGGGAAGTGGACCTGGCACCTTCCTTCACCCTCACATCAACAGGAGGACAGTTGGAGCCAGAGTTCAAGTTTACCTCAGATAAAAGCATGAACATGGTTAGTCACCAGTATCCAACTTCAGACCAAAGTGGCCAAATATTAAACAGTTAGTTACGGTTGGATTTCAAAATAATGTAAAGTATGCTGCTTGGCTGAAATATGAGTCAGCTAAACTCTGATAGTGATGATTTGTGAAACCATTTTATAACAATTTTTTTTGGTTTTGAAATATTTTTTTCTAGATTTTGAGCTTGAAGAAATGACAACAATGAAAAAGGAAAGAAAATAAAAATCAAATTTTAGCACCCGCCCCTCAGCCCTGCCAAGGAATGCGTGGTTATGTTTCATCTCCCTGGATTCTTGCAAAGATTTTTGTATATACCAGGCAGTAAATATGTGTTGAAGTAAATGGATAGGTGGAAGTAATTATATTTTAGATTTAAAAGAAGTTTCTTTCAGTGGAATAAACAACGCAGTAAATGTTAGATGCATGCTTCTAGGGAAATGTAGCAATAAATTGGTTTTGTGAAGTAAATGAAGAATAAGGTGCAAATTTAGTAGTCAATTTGACCATCTCTTATATTCGCAACTTCCTCTCCCCTCAAAAACAAAAAGAAAAAAATCATGTCTAAGAAATAAGTGCTTAAACCAAACTACTGCTTTTATCTTTTCCAATTTGTGATTAGTAACTTTTCTCTTTCAGATATGCCATGAATTAAATTAGAATCCCACAGAGAACAGTTTGGTCGCAGTTTGAAGGCATTCCCAGATGGTTTTAAAGAAAAACTAATTTTAAGAGAATGTGATATAAATGACTAATTTTATCCTTGAAAGTATTAATGGTCGCTTTATCTCAATGACTGGCCAACTTGTATTATCTTTACATCAAATATACATAAATTTAAACTTATATTAAAAGATTTTCTTAATAATAAAACTAGGAGGATGGTGTAAAAATCAGGAATAGAAGAGGTGAATTCTGGAAAATGTAAATCTTTTAGCTTTCTGCCAATTGAAATTAAGAATTTGCATGCTGTTAACACAGTTGCTTATCAGGAGTCAAGTGAACTAAAAAGGAGAAAAGTTTGCTTAGTTCCCTATTTAATATTCAAAGATCTGACTGCATCCTTTTAGGACTCTCCACCAACTTCCACCATGCCTAGTAAATTCATATGACTTCATATTCTTTGCCCTATACTTCCCCAGGAATTGCTAAAAAAATTTTTTTTAAGATGGAGTCTCGCTCTGTTGCCCAGGCTAAAGTGCAGTGGCATGATCTTGGCTCACTGCAACCTCCACCTCCAGGTTCAAGTGATTCTCCTGCCTCAGCCTCCTGAGTAGCTGGGATTACAGGTGCATGCCACCACGCCTGGCTAATTTTTGTATTTTTAGTAGAGATGGAGTTTCACCATGTAGTTCAGGCTGGTCTCGAACTCCTGACCTCGTGATCTACCTGCCTAAGCCTCCCAAAGTGCTGGGATTACAGGCGTGAGCCAACGTGCCTGACTTTTTTTTCTTTCTTTTTTTTTTAATTCCTGAGCACTTTCCACTTAACTAGTGTCTCATGCTCCCAGGATTTTGGAGGTGTATCACCGTTCCCAGGATGTCTATATATGTTGTCCTGGGGTAGGCAACCTTTAAAGAAGTCTGTGAGTTGGCAGAATTGAAACAGTTCTCTCATAATTAGATTCTGTGTTAGAAGAGGCTCATTTATGGAGCACTACGTTCTCTCAGTGACAGGTGTTAATGACATATCAACCCTAGTTTTCTATCAGATGTTAGAATAATCTAGCAAATTCTGTTGATAAAACATAAATCTTGAAAAATTTCTTTTAGATTATTTATAATTCTAACAAAATTGAATCATGTACTATACTTTGTTGTAAAATGTTGAAAATTCCAACATACAACAACCATTTAGGAAAACTTTTTCTGTAATTTGATGTGCAATGCCGTGCACTTAGTAGGCAAAGAGAGAGTCATACAGTGAATTACAAAAATTTTAACAACCTAATCAATTTCATAGTTGTTAAATTAATTGTGTGCCATTTCTCACCTTAATATTAATGCAGATGTTCTGCCTGTGAACACTGCACAATTTTCATTATTTATTTTATGAAGAGCTACATAAAATTCTCCATAAAACTCTAACAGGACATTTTTTGATTAATCCGTTTTCCAGGTGAAGAAGCAAATACCAGAGAAACTGAATATTTATTGCTTTGGGAAGAATTGGTAGATCCCATTTAATGATAGTGAAATAACAATTTCATGGGATTTTTTTTAGGTTTGAGCTACAAAAGTTACTTTGTACTAGTAGTGGATAAAATATCATTATTTTGTGAGTTATATATAAATAAAAATATCTTGGAAGATGCATTTTGTGGACAACAGCACTAATCATTATGCTAATCATCATGCTAAGATTAGTGCCTCTTCCAGAAACATTTAAATTTTATAATTTATGTGTATAATTTACGTTTGTAGATGTTGTTCATTCATGGTCTCATTTACTTTACCAGGCATGCATAATTGGATTTAAATGGCTCATAGAGTATACTGACAACTGTAGGCTAGCTTTTTCTTAAATATAATGAAAGTTTGTTACATTCAGGAATAAAAGATTTTCTCCCATTTGTTAGGACAATACATGGATAATGCTAGTATTAATATTTTTGCTAAGGTGGTTCACATTTCTTTGATGTTTGGACTTTGTGATATTTAGAAAATAAATATGTGGGTTTTTTCAAATTTATTTTTATATATTTCTATATAGTTTTTTCGTTATCAGAAGATAATTCATATCTAAATTACATTGAAATGTCTGAAATTTTAAGAATTATAAATGTACTTTGAAGAAAAATTAATGTGTTTAACAAATATATTCACTTTTTAGTTATTTTAAAATATTGTAAATAAACTCACTGCAAAACATTTAAACCCATAGGTAAAAATGAGTTGGATACAATTCCAGTATTAATATTTTTGGGATCAATTTATCCAGATTGTTTTAAATGCATATTTTTACTAAAATATTATACTACACATACCATTTTATAAACTTTTTATTTGACAATATTGTGAATTATTTTATATGTCAATAAACATGGAATTATATTACCCAATTTAATGGCTACACATCATGTCATTGTATAAATATACTATATATGTGTACATATGTTTTTATATATATTTATTTATATATATATATATATTATAAATTAAACCTCAGGTAAGCCCCTATTATTGGGCATTTTAGACTAGATTCAACCTTTCTTTTCAAATAAAAAAGACTGTGGTGAACACACTTGCACATTCACATATGAACCAAATATTTTTATGCTAGAGTTCTGAAATTGTCATTGCTGTGCTAAAGGCAGTATGCAGGCCAGGCATGGTGGCTTACACCTGTAATCCTAGCACTTTGGGAGGCTGACACAGGCAGATTGCTTGAGGTCAGGAGTTTGAAACCAGCCTGGCCAACATGGTGAAATCCTGTCTCTACTAGAACTACAAAAAAATTAGCTGAGTGTGATGGTGGTGGGTGCCTATAATCCCAGCTACTCGGGAGGCTGAGGCAGGAGAGTTGCTTGAACCTAGGAGGCAGAGGTTGCAGTGAGCCAAGATCCCACTACCACACTCCGGCCTCGGTGACAGAGTGAGACTCCATCCCCCAAAAAATAAAAATAAAAACTAAAAAACTATAAAGGCAATATGCACATTTTTTCCAAGACTTTTGCTTGACTTTGCCAAATGTTCTCTGAAGAGATCATGCTAATTTAAATTTTTACAAAAGTGTATGAATCCTCTTTAACTCCATAGTCTTGTGAACTGTGAGTGTTATTTTAAATATATGACAGAGTGCTTGTAGTAGGCTGAATAGTAATCCCCTAAAAGACATGTTCATGTCCTAATCCTGGAACCTGTCAATATCAACTCGTACAGCAAGAGTGAACATTACCTTATATGGCAGAGATGTGATTAAATTAATGATCTTGAAAAGAGGTTTACACTGGACTATACTAGATTCTCTGTGTGGGCTCTAAGTGTAATCACATGTATCCTTAGAGTTGAAAGATTGAGGGAGTTTTGAGGTAGATGCATAGAGGAGAAGGTAAAGTGAAGACAGAGCAGAGAGAGAGAGAGATGTGGCTACAAGCCAAGGAATACTGACAGCCACCAGAGCTGGAAAAGGCAAGGCAAGGATTCTCCCCAAAAGCCTTCAGAGGGAGCATGGTTCTACCAACACCTTGGTTCAGACTTCTGGCCTCAAGAAGAGGGAGAGTATAGTTTTCTGTTATTTTAAGACACCTAGTTTGTGATAATTTGTTACAGCAGCTCCAGGAATTTAATACAGTGCTATACAGACTTCACTGTTTTTGAAGATACTAATAGTAGTTTCAAGGGAAAAATCTCTGAACCGAATTCTCAAGAATCATCAGAGATATATGTATCATCATGTATGACAGATGGAGTGGAAAGAGAGATACTAAGGGTACCTTATCAATAATGCCTCATGATTGATTTCATGTGTAGGTGATAAATGATAAGCTGCACAATTCTGGCTTAAATATCTTAATGGAGGGAAATATGAATCACCATGGTAGGTAATTAAGGAAGTGGAACAAGATGTTGAATTTAGCAATAGATATGTTGGGTTTGAGGTGCCAATAAACTATCCAGAGAGCAACTGTCTAGCAGTCTACAGTCCAGTAGTGTGATATTAGGCAAAATTTTGAATCTGAGATTTATCAGTGCATAGCAATAACTAAATCCTTGGGTATGGATGAGGTCTTCCTAGGGAGAAAACTTAGGTGAGGACAGAGCCAACGATGGGGCCCAATGCTCAGGGACCCGTTGACTGACCCCTGAGGTGATGAGAAAGAGAGAACTATAAGTAGAAATGAAAGATAAAGTAGGAACTTGACTTTACATTATTTTAAAATGTTAAGAGATTTTTATAAGCCAGAATATAGTCAGTCTATTTTGGTGAATGTTTCATGTCCAATGGAAAAGATTGTGTATTCTGCTGTTGTTGGGAGGAGTGGTCTATAAATGTGAATTATGCTGAGTTGGTTGATAATATTGCTCAGGTGTTCTATATCCTTACTGATTTACTATGTACTTGTTCTGTGAATTATGGGAGAAAAGTGTTGAAGTCTCTAACTATAAATTCAGATTTATTTGTTTTCATTTTTATCAAATTTTGCTTTACATCTTTTAAAGCTCTAAGGTACATATTTAGAATTGTTATGTCTTCTTAGAGAATTGACTCTTTTTGCAAAACATAGTATCCTTATTTATCACTGATAATATTTCTCCTCCTGAAGTCTACTTTACCTATTAGCATAGCTACCCTAGCTTTCTGGGGTTAGTGTTTCCATGCTTTAACTTCTTCCATCTACTTATTTTTAAGCTGTCTGTATCTATTTAACCTGTCTGTACATATGTAAAGTGTGTTTCTTGTGGACAGCATATATTTGGGTTTTGATTTTTTTTGCCATCTATGTTAGCTGTTTTCTATTTGTCTTACCTGTTGTTTGTTTCTTTTCTCTTTTACTTACTTCTTGTAAAAATTTAGCACTTTTATGTTTCTATTTTTCCCCTGTATTATTTACTCAATTTTGTTAATTTTTTAGTGTTTGCTCTGTGATTTGCAATAAATATCAAGTAGAGTCTACCTACAAATATTATAATCCCACTGCATGCATTATGTAAGGACCTTAAATAATATATTCTGAATTTCTCCCTCCCATCCTTTATCTTATTATTTTCATAAATTTAACATTTACATATGCTACAAACATACAGTATGTTGGTACCATTTTGGCTTTAGATAGTTATATCTTAGAGCAGTTAAAATAAGAAAAAATTTATTTTCCATTCATTGATTCTATTTTCAGCACTCTTTATTTCTTTGTGTAGATTGAAGTTCCTGTTTGCTCTCATATTCTTTCTGCCTATAGAACTTCCTTTACCACTTTTTGAAGGGTAGGTCTGCTGGCAATTAATTATTTCAGTTTTTCTTTGTTATTTTGATACGGTTTGGCACTGTGTACCCACCCAAATCTCATCTTGTAGCTCCCATAATTCCCACGTATTGTGGGAGGGACCCAGTGGGAGATGATTGCATCATGGGGGTGGGTCTTTCCCGTGCTGTTCTCGTGATAGTGAATGGGTCTCACGAGATCCGATGGTTTTAAATAAACGTGTTTCTTTTGTAAATTGCCCAGTCTTGGGTGTGTCTTTATAAACAGCATGAAAACAGACTAATACATATTACTTCTTCATTTTTGAAAAACGCTTCAAAATATTGTCTGAATTCACATTTCTTTTTTTTTAGCACTCCATTGTCTTCTAGCTACAAGTCTGCTATAGTTCTTATCTTTGTTCTTCTGCATGTAATGTATCTTTTTCTATAGTTGCTTCCAAGATTTCCTCTTTGTCCTTTGTTTTTAGCAGTTTGAATATGATATACCTGGGCGGATTTTGTTTGCTTTTTACCTATCATGCTTTGTGCTCTTTTTTTTTTTTGGCTCTGTAGTTCGGTGCTTGTCTTTCATTTTTAAAAATTCACAGCCATGATTTCTTCAAATGTTTGTTCTGCCCTGTTGTTTCTCTTCTCTTTCCGTTACTCTATTTACATGTCAGTTAGACCATTTGATATTTTTTCACCTCTCTTGGATACTCTGCTGCACATTTTTTCCAAACATTTTTCTCTATATATTTCTGTTTGAGTAGTTTCTATTGATCTATCTTCAAATTCCTTGATTCTTTCTTCAACTATGTTGAGTCTACTAATGAAGCTGTGAAAGCATTCTTCGTCTCTGTTACTGTGATTTTATTCAGTTCTAACATTTTCATTTGATTTTTTTATAGTTTCTGGCTTTCTGCTAAACTTCCAACCTGATCTTTTATTATATCCTTCTTTTCAGTTAGATCCTTTAACATTTTCATCATAGTTATTTTAAATTCCTTATCAGGTACTTCCAGCATCTGTGTCATAGTTGAGTCTGGTTTTGCTGCTTACTTTGTCTGTTGGGAGTGTGTTGGTGGTTTCTGTTTTTTACTTTTTGCCTTTCTATATACTTTATGTTTTTATTGCTGTTGAAAATTGGACACCTTCTGTAGTTCAATGGAAATTGAAGTTAACAGTTTTTTCTGCCTAGTAATGGACATGCCTTTCCCTCTGCTGGGCCTTTAGTGCAGGGGTTTGAGTAAAACTAGCTAGGAGTTGGGTTAGGTGTGAAGTGTGTTATAATTGTTATTTCACTCAGTATACCATAGGTTTCAAATTCCTCTAGTAACAACTTGCTCTTAGGATTGTGGCTGGTTTGTCAAACGTGTTTTGTTTTTTTTTTCTCTCAATGCTTGCTCTATCGCCAACTTTAAGTCTTTCCTTTGCACTGAACCTTAGAGAAGGTCTCCTTCCACACTTGTATTTCTCTCCAAGTAGCATTGTGGATTACTTAAGATATCTTAGCTTGGCAGTGAGAAGTGGCAGCAGCAGAGTGTTCTCTGTTGTTCTCATTTCACCACACTATTAGACAGACATTGTATCCCTCGATATTGGAGTGTGGCTTCCTTAGTTCTCCTGCCCCTTCCCATCTGTAGTTCTCAGCCCGGAATCTGCCTCTCTATCTTCCCCAGGGTTAAGTTGTTTTGTTTTGTTTTCTGTTTTTTTCCCTCAGCTGAAATTGGTTTTCTCCTGTGCCCAAGAGAGGCAGTGTTAGTTGCCCTTCACTCTGGACACTTTACTTAAACTTTCTCCAATAGGTTTATGATATTTTTCAGTTTCTCCAGCTCTTCACTGTAAGTGAGGGAAAGATCTCTTCCCAGCTTTCTTTACCTTAAAGTGAAACTAGAAGTCTCTAGAACTCTTATTTTTTACTAAATCATTACACTAAAGACAGCAGTAAGCAAACGTTTCAGTCTCAGGACCTCTTTACACTCTTAACAATTATTGAAAACCCCATATTTACTGTATTAGAAATACAACTGAAATATTTTAAAATATTTATAAATTCATTTTAAAATAAGAATAATAAACCCATTATATATTAACAAAACATTTTTTGAAAATTTAATCTATTTCTAGAACAAAATATATTTAGTGATAAATATTTTAGTGATTGTTTTATAATTTTCCAAATCTGTTTACTGCCTGATTTAAGAGACCACACAGCTGGATTCTCTGCAACCAGTGGGTTGCCATGTCACAGTCACACATCATAAAACCTCTGGAAAATCCCACTGCAAGCTCATGAGGGAGAGTGAAAAATGGAAATGACATCTTAGTAAGATTACAAAAATAGTTTTGATCTTACAGACTCCCTGAACAAGACCAGAGTTGACTTCCTTCAATGGGTATAGAATGACTGCAATAAGGAATAAACACACTATGCTCCTGACTTCTGACCCTCACACTAATGAATATATATATATATATATATATATATATCAAGCCCCAGAGTAATAGAAACTTCAGTTTAGTTTTGTTATACTTCATTTTGTAGGACTTAAGAAAGAGAAAAATAAAAGAGTGAAAGTGAACCTAGTCAGTGTCTGAACTTGTGTTTGAACTCAGGTCTTCTGACTGTAGAGCCTGTGTTCTTTCCCCTATGCCATTCTGTCTGTGATGGGTTGGAAAACAGGCAAGCCGAAGAGCACTTTTTGATTAATGCATATTTCCTATAGCATCTCATATTGGTCTTCCAAAAACTGATAACAACATCTCTTAGCCTCTTTGGCAGTAAACAAATATTAAAAAGATTATTGGATCTTATAGAAAGTTAGATGAGCTTTGCCTTTGGGCATTTAGAGTTGTAGAGGTTTGTATATACACAGGTAGTTCATAGACTTCTGACTCTCATTAACCAAAGATCTTTAATACTTTTTAAAAGCTCATGGTGTATGTTGTTCTAAAATGTCTTATGGTGCATGTCTTACTGGAACTAGAAAATGGTTGATGTCAACCTGTAATTCCTTTATTTTTCATGAATAAAAGGAATTCAAAATGTAAAATTTGTTATTAATAAAATGTGCCAATTTTGATAATCCCTTCTAATGGAGGCATAACTCAATAGCAGCCTATTATCATCTGACCTTGGTATAAGCTCATCTATGGAATTTGAAACTACTATAATTGATCCACAAAGGACCCTATTGCCAGGATTTTTGAAAATAAATAATGACAGGATAGATAATATTGTATGATGAAGTGTGAACATATTCTTTGTTCTTCCTTAAAGGCCACTGAATCTTTGTTGAATTTCATGATGTATTAATATGTCACTACACATTTAGGTTCTGAAGCATACAATTTATTCTAGACAGAATGCTTGCCAAGATACTAGTGCCAGAATTGAAATACTGCAATGTGTTTATTGAAGACCATAAACATAATAAATAGGACTGCAGGTTTATATTCTACTCTGAAACCTCAAAGCGATCAAATGAGAGGGAGAGAGAGAAAGAGGACTCACAAGTTCTGAAAAACTAAAACCAATTCTCAGGCACTTACCAATATAATTAATAATGCACATATCATGATATAAACACCCTGTCTTTATTGAATTCCAGTTGTATTTCAGTGTGTTAGATTCTTTCCTGACATTGTTTCTGTTCTTCACAATGACTTTCTGAGGCACGTGATAATCCCATTTTACAGATGAAAACACTAAGGTTCAGAGAGTAAAGAAACTTAGCCCAAGACATAAAGTTAGTAAGTGACAGAGCCGATTTTTGAATCTCTATCAGCTGCAGTGCAAAACCTATACCATTTATATTCCACAAAGCTGATTTATTAACAGTAGAAAATAAGTGAACCAAATTTATAGTTAAAAAGTTAATGTTTGTTTTTAGAAACTTGAACTGAATCCACCGTTAAAAGGCAATTCAGTATGCGGAATTATGTTCTAATGAACTTTACAAATCTGTAACCTAATTCATTGCATGCAAGTCTTACCGATTTAACAATTTTTCATTTTTTCAATGTTTATTTTATGAGACAAGTAATAAATTTCAATATTACAAACACCATAAAATTTTTGTAGCTTTTGTTTTATAAACATTGTCATATCACATGTGCCAAATCAATTCAATGACTCAAATTTTAAGATACTAATTAAGAAAGTTGTCCAGAACATGACACTTTTCGTTTTTCAATTGTGGATTACATTTTCATACAATTTGTGTGTTATCCACCAAAAATACTAACTGATAATATATTATACAAGTCTCTGTTCTGGGTGCTAAGGTTTATAGAGTATGAGAAACAGTATTTGATTTAAATTCACTTTGTAAACTACTCATTGATTATAGATTGTTCCTGTAATATCAACAGCCATTATATATATATATATATATATATATATATATATAAAATATATTGAAATACATATATTTCAATCGACCCAATGTTTTAAACACAATGTTGTTTTGTGTAATATCACAGAAAATCCTGTAGAATGAGCACATCATCTTCCTTCAGAAATTAAGGACTGAAGATTCAGAAGATAAGTAACTTATTCAAATTGACACTGCTAGTAATTGGCAAAGTCAGAATTCAAATATAAGAATATCAAATTTTATAAACCATGTTCATTTGACAATATGAAGGTGCCACCTATTCTCACTTTGCTGAGAGAGAATGTACTCTCTATATTACATTACTTATCATGATTCTTTTTTTTTTTTTTTTTTTTTTTTTCCAACAGAGTCTTGCTCTGTCGCCCAGGCTGGAGTGCAATGGCATGATCTCAGCTCACTGCAGCCTCTGCCTTCCGGGTTCCAGTGATTCTCCTGCCTCAGCCTCCCAAGTAGCTGGGATTACAGGTGTGTGCCACCATGCCTGACTAATTCTTGTATTTATTTAGTAGAGATTGGGTTTCACCATGTTGGCCAGGCTGGTCTGCAACTCCTGACTTCAAGTGATCCACCCGTCTCAGCCTCCCAAAGTGCTGGGATTACAGGTGTGAACCACCATGCCCAGCCCTTATCGTGATTCTTATAACAGACCAAATTATGTCATAATGACATTGCTTATTTATATGCTAAGCATCATATAAATACAATTATTCTATGTACACCAAATCTAAACTATCAAGTAACTTTTATTTATTGTTATGTGTAAAACAAAACAAACTATTTCATCTTTATTTTGCAAAGCACTTCCAAGACATTTCATATAAATAGTTTAAATTTACTTTTATCTCTATCTTATTTTCCTGATGCAGGTAGTTGCCGTATTATTGAATAATGTTTGTATTCTATTTTAGCAATGTTATGTGTTCTTTAAATGGATTATCTTATTTAGTAATCACTTTTCATTCACATTAGAGATGAAGAAACTAGGTTCACTGAATTGAAGATTTGACCAGCTTCACATAGTCAGTGTCTCAGTCTGGCATTGAATGCAGCCTGTTGGATTCAGAGCCTAAGGTTGACGGATGGTCATTCATATTTAATTTGATGACCTCATGTCACCTCAAAGTGAAATTATTTCTGAATTGTTAAGAAGGACTGTGAAATATAGGTTTCCAAAAACCATTTTCTTGAAGTATAGAGTATATAAATAAAGTGTGGCAATGCTGTAATCATGATGGCCCAGCTTGATGAATTTTCAGAATATATATCCATGTCAGTAACCCCCAGATAAGAATGAGAACATTATTATTTTTCCAGAAACCCTTTTATCTTCCCTTTGAGCCACTGCCTTCCTACAAAGGAAAACCCCTGTCCTGATACCTAACAGTAGATTTTATTTCTACCTATGTTTGAGCTTTATGGAAATACGATTATACCGGGTGTGTCCTTTTGTGTTTGGTTTCTGACTAAGATTAACTTTCCTAGAATTCAATCCTGAGATAGAGATTGACAAACAAGAAGTTGACTGGGGAGCCCTCGCGGCAGAACGGCCCATAAGGGAGTAGGGGAGGGAGGTTCTGGCAGAAGGAGGAGTTGAATGGAGATGTAGTTGCCCCAGAGTCCTCATCCAGGCCCACACAGGACTTCGGAGCTTCATGGTGTGTCGGAAATCGGTGGGTTTTTGGTCTCACTGACTTCAAAAATGAAGCCGCGGACCCTCGCGGTGAGTGCTACAGTTCTTAAAGGTGGCGTGTCCGGAGTTTGTTCCTTCTGATGTTCGGATGTGTTCGGAGTGTCTTCCTTCTGGTGAGTTCGTGGTCTGGCTGGCTCAGGAGTGAAGCTGCAGATTTTAACAGTGAGTGTTACAACTCTTAAGGCGGCGTGTCTGGAATTGTTCGTTCCTCCTGGTGGGTTTGTGGTCTCGCTGGCTTCAGGAGTGAAGCTGCAGACCTTCGTGGTGAGTGTTACAGCTCACAAAAGCAGTGTGGACCCAAAGCGTGAGCAGCAGCAAGATTTATTGCAAAGAGAGAAAGAACAAAGCTTCCACAGCGTGGAAGGGGACCCAAGCGGGTTGCCACAGCTGGCTCGGGCAGCCTGCTTTTATTCTCTTATCTGGCCCCACCCACATCCTGCTGATTGGTAGAGCCCAGTGGTCTGTTTTGACAGGGCGCTGATTGGTGCTCCCTGAGCTAGACACAAAGGTTCTCCACTTCCCCACCAGATTAGCTAGATACAGAGTGTGGACACAAAGGTTCTCCAAGTCCCTACCAGAGTAGCTAGATAGAGTGTCCATTGGTGCATTCACAAACCCTGAGCTAGACACAGGGTGCTGATTGGTGTGTTTACAAACTTGAGCTAGATACAGAGTGCCGATTGGTGTATTTACAATCCCTTAGCTAGACATAAAGGTTCCTCCATGTCCCCACCAGACTCAGGAGCCCAGCTGGCTTCACCCAGTGGATCCCGTAGTGGGGCTGCAGGTAGAGCTGCCTGCCAGTCCGGTGCTGTGCGCCCGCATTCCTCAGCCCCTGGGTGGTCGATGGGACTGGGCACCCTGGAGCGGGGGGCGGCACTCCTCGGTGAGGCTCAGGCCACACAGGAGCCCATGGAGGGTGGGGGAGGCTCAGGCATGGTGGGCTGCAGGTCCCGAGCCCTGCCCCGCGGGAAGGCAGCCAAGGCCAGGCGAGAGATTGAGCACAGCAGCTGCCGGCCCAGGCGCTAAGCCCCTCACTGCCCAGCCGGTGGGGCCAGGTGGCCGCTCCAAGTGTGGGGTCCACGGAGCCCGTGCCCACACGGAACTGCTGCGCTGGCCCGCAAGCACCGCGGGCAGCCCCGGTTCCCACCCGCGCCTCTCCCTCCACACCTCCCTGCAAGCTGAGGGGGCCGGCTCCGGCCTTGGCCAGCCCAGAAAGGGGCTCCCACAGTGCAGCGGCAGGCTGAAGGGCTCCTCAAGTACCGCCAAAGTGGGAGCCCAGGCAGAGGAGGCTCCGAGAGCCAGCAAGGGCTGTGAGGACTGCAAGCACGCTGTCACCTCTCAATGGCACAAATGAGCAAGGGGGCCAGGCCTTGACCATCTCAGTCTTGGAGAGGGGATGGAGGAGGTACACTTGCATCTGCTGTAGTCCACCCGCCGGGCTGCTGGGATCCACTTGCTTCATTTAATCTCATGGGGAGGAGTTCCTCCAGGGAGTGGAATGAATCCCTAGCTGCAGCAGCTGGTCTCTGGGCTGCACTGCTCCTCCTCATGTCCTTTCTCTCCTGCCAATACTAGATTCCCCGCATCCTCTGTTAGCATCTCTGTTTGTCTAGATGGATAACCAGGTAAAGTGATCCAGATCTCCATCTGAACACTGTGCCTGTCTCAGGCTGCAGCACTTCTCCATACTCCATCACAGTTGGGCAGGGAGTATCAGAAACGCCCCAGTGAATTACCTGATGCCAGACATGTCCTTCCTGCCTCCTTGTGAATATCAGGTACTTGACGCTCTGTAATAGCATCTCCTCCGATCCCATCACCTTAAAAGGCAGCTCCATTGAGCATCGCAGCATTGCCTGTGCATGTCTAGGCAGCGCATTTCTTAGGACTTTGGCAAATCATGTTCTATCCAGGACAGAGTGTGGGGACCTGGTGGGTTTTCTGGCCTTTGTGTATCCTGGAATCTATACTCTATCGTGTTCACTTCTTTGTATGTTTTTCTTTTTCTTTTTCTATTATTGGCCTTGCTTTGGACCATTGCCACCTCCACATTTCAGAGAGCCATCTCAGTAACGTGACTTCTGTCTTCTGGTGTCCTTTTTAAGAGTTAAATGCTATATAACAGGTGGTTGTTCCCATATCAATAAGCTGTTCCTTATTAAACTTTGTTTCTCCATACTTGGTCCTAGACCCTGAACCCATCCTCTCAGCTCTAGCCATGCATGTTGGGCAGGTGCCACAGCTCCTTCAGTTTAGACACCCTTCTCTGTTAGCAGAGGCAGCACTTACCCAGCTGGATTATGTTGTTACCTGACCTAGTTATTTGTCTGGCAGCCTGGAGGAGAAGCCAACTATATCTTGATGAAGGCACTCACTATCTTGCAAGGCAGAGCCCTCTGCATCATGTTTATGCCAAGCAGAGATGATAGCCTTAACAGAGTGGAGTGGGGCACTTGTTTAGGCCCAGGAGGTTCTGGGGAATCTAGTGATAGGAGATTTTCAAGTGCATCAAATGACATATTGCAAATCTCACGTTCCGCCTCTTCATTAACACAGGACCAGGCCTTGGCACAGCTGACTTGCTGGGGCTGGCTGAGATGTCCAATTTCCCTTATCATTAAGCCCTGAGCCTTATCATCAGGCTGTTCTGCAACTGATTATAGGAAATGAGTCTCTTTACACGATACCAAGGAGACTGTAGTAGTTAGTCTTGCAAGATGAGGAAGTCCTTCCCCGCTTTAACTCCCCTGACATTCTCCCTATATAAGCATGTCGCGTCCAGAAATTGAGCTTATCTTTTGCTCCCCTTGAACCTGAGCTGGACTTTTGACAGGCTGTGGTCAATCAAATGTGGCAGAAGTGATGGTTATGTTCTCGGGCTTCCAAGCCCATTAAAGGACCGGCAACTTTCTCTTTCTCCTCTTGGAACCCAGCCATCATGCTGTTAGGTGCCCAAGCAACATGAAGAGGTCACATGAAGGAGGACTGGGTGCTCCAGTCAAAATCCTAAGCTAATATCCTAGCCTACGGCCAGCATCCAATGCCAGCCGCATGAGTGAACCATATTGGATGTTGCAGAATGTGAAGCCTTCAGATGACTCTAGCCAATCTCACGTGGAGAAGAAAAGCTGCCTCGCTGATCCCAGTCAACCTGCAGATTATGAAAGAGAATAAAATGGTCATTATTTTAAGGCAAAGTTTTGGGGGTGATTTGTTATGCAGCAATGGAAAATAGAAATTGACTCCCTCTAATCTATTCACTTTGCTCTAAATTGCTGATTCCAGTTTTTCATTGACTTTCTCTGCCCCCTGTACCCTAAGCAAGAGCCATCTGATCCCATTACTGTAGTTACGAGTCCACCCAAACCTTGCAAACAGCCATGATGTTGTATCCTCCAGTGTATTCTTTTCTGCCATTAAAAGTTTTAATGACTGTACCATTATCTCATCCCAGGGGCTATCAGTTCTCTACTGAAGATGGGTCTCCATTGGTAGCTGTGTGGTGGGTGATGCTTGGACTATTCCTTGTACCAACCCTCTTTTCTTGAGTTCTCCAGGAAACAGACTGTGAAACTCAGAGAGTTGCATGAAAAAAAAATTTATTGGAGAGCCCTCTTGGCAACACCGTCTCCAAGGGGCTGAGAGAAGTAGGTTGGGCAGAGGGAGAATTTGAACTAAGATGCAGTTGCACCAAAGGCCTCAGCCAAACCCATGAGGTGCTCTGGAGTAAAGACTGTTCTCCAGAGATGTCCCGTATTGAGGCAAAGGGGCAGGTCCATATCACACACTTACTGGAGGGTTGCTGCTTTTGCCAGAGGAAGTCAGGCATGAGCCTTCAGCAGGTAAAACTCCTGGAGCTGGGAAAACAATTACCTCAGGTTGAAGTGGGGATTCTCTGTGGCACACCATGTCACGTGGGACAGCATCTTTTGTTGGTTATAATTGTGAGATCCATCGATGTTGTCGTGCATAGCAATAGTTTGTTCTCATTGTGTCACTATCTTAAACTTTTTTGATTGCTTCTATTGCTATGAATGTACTTGATTCCATCTTTTGATTTTATATGTGTATATATATATATATATATTTGGGGGGAGTTGTATGTCTGAAAATAAAATTGCTGGATCAGAGGATACTGTATATGTAATTCCATTTATAGCAAACAGTTTTCCAAAATGTTTTAAGCAATTTATACTTCCATCAGCAATGTATGAGAGTTATGTTATATATGGTTTTATACTTTCATATTCCATTTTAATGTTTGGAAATGAGATACTTAATATATGCATATATACTTTATATGTATGTACCTGTATGTATGCTTCTGGTAATTCTCAGAATGCTATATTATTTGGAATTATTTAGAATCTACTTTAAAAATGGAAGTTAACTTTATTTGATTGTTTTGACTATTTTAGTATTGAAAATCTAGCTAGACTTCTTGAATTTTTCTACCAATTTTTTTTATTTTTCCATAAGTTATTGGGGGTACATGTGGTACTTGGTTACATGAGTAAGTTCTTTAGTGAACATTTGTGAGAACCTGGTGCACCCATCACCCGAGCAGTATACACTGCACCATATTTGTTCTTTTATCCTTTGCCCCCCTCCCACTCTTCCCAAGTCCCCGAAGTCTATTGTATCATTCTTACACCTTTGCGTCCTCATAGCTTACCTCTCACATATTGGTGAGAACATACCTTGTTTGGTTTTCCATTCCTGAGTTACTTCACTTAGAATAATAGTCTCTGATCTCTTCCAGGTTATTGCAAATGCTGTTAATTCATTCCTTTTTATGGCTGAGTAGTATTCTATCCTATATATATATACCAGAGATTTTTTATCCACTCGTTGACTGATGGTCATTGGTCTGGTTCCACAATTTTGCTATTGTGAATTGTGCTGCTACAAACTTCTGTGTGCAAGTATCTTTTTTTCAAATAAGGACTTCTTTTCCTCTGGGTAGATACCCAGTAGAGGGTCAAACAAATCAGTAAGAAAAAAAAATCAACCCCATCAAAAAGTGGGCTAAGAACATGAATAGAGAATTCCCAAAAGAAGATATACAAATGGCCAACAAACATGAAAAAATTATCAACATCACTAATGATCAGGGAAATCCAAATCAAAACCACAATGCGATACCATCTTACTCCTGTAAGAATGGCGATAATCAAAGAACCAGTTAAACTTTAACCTGCATAAAGCTTTAACATAAATAACTAAAGACGTTGTCTCTCATCAATATTAATTTTATATCCCTCGCTATCTTCAGAAAGAAAAAATGTATTGACTTTATTTTCAAGATTTGTGAATTCTGTGACAGAGATAGGAAGACCAAAAGGTTGCTATTTCTCAACATCACATTATCTGTAAGATACCCAAATTTGCAGATAGCATATTACTGCTTACTGCCTTCCACATAGGAAGTTTTCCAAATATTTTAATCTACTTGGAAAAAAAGAATTATAGAAACTGCAAAAGAACGAAATAAATAAAAAAATTAACTGTAGTCACATGTATCATTCTCTTTTCAGCATCATTTTTCTCTTTATAACTTAGAAAAATGGAATACTGTCAGTAACCACCTTTTCTTGTCTAATATTTTATATTAACTAGTTTCTTTATCAAAAAACAAAACCCTAAGTTACCATTTTTTAAATTATTTTATAGTTTCCATGTAGTAGATATATCATAATATTATAATTTATTTAAATAACCTATTGCTGGACATTTGGGTTGTTTTTATTTTTTGGCTTCTACAAAATACAGTGTGTGTGTGTGTGTGTGTGTGTGTGTGTGTGTGTGTGTGTAATGGTTTCATTTGCCAATTGAGCTTAAATTCTAGGAGGAATTGCTAGTCTAGGTTAGAGCGTTTTCCTAGATGTTGTCAAATTAACCCCAGAAATATTCTTATTTGACAATGATATACCTACCTCTGCTTTTGAGTATATGATTTTTCTACATTTTGGCTGATATACAGTTTTAACAATGAATACCTTTGCCAATCTAATATATGAATAATATATGTTATTAGTTTAATTTTTATTTCTTCCTTAGTAGTGAGACTGAATTTTTTTTGCAGACTTATAATGGACATTATTAATTTCATACATTTTGTTTTACTCATTTTTAATTGGTTTGCTCATCTTTTATCAGTTTCTATCAACTATAAACCTTTTGCTGTCCCAAATGCCAATATGTCTCGTATGCCATATCCCTTATACCAATGTCATGTTTATATCTCACCATTGTTTTTCAACTCTTATTATAATTTTGACATATTCTTTTTTGGTTTTTTGTTTGTTTATCGTTTATGGTTTCTGATTTGGCCTTATGCTTATAAAACAACCTTTTCAATCTCGGTTTTTCTGCTCATTTTAGTCTCCAGTTGGATGTAGTAACAATAGTGAACTGCCCACTGTTTTAGTTCTGTGCTTTTTATGGTATTTTCTATGGCTGGCATAGCACCTCTGTTCCCCCACCCCCTGCAACACACACACAAGAATACACACACCGTTATAAGCACTACTGTGAAAATGCACCTGATAAATATCTACCCTTTTGGGAAGACTCTGATCAAGAATAACTTTTCTTTGGAGCCTTTCCTGACTCACCTCCCTTTCTCCTCTCTGTAAAGGTGACTGTTCTTTTCTTCATCTTTCCTTCTACCACCTCAAAGGTATCTATCACAACATCTCGAATACTTTAAGGCCCAAACTTGATTACAGATTCGTATGATCTTACTCAACTCTAAATTCTTTGACAAAACTCGTGTTCATCTCCATACCCCCAGAGTGTATGATAGCACCTGCTGCAGGAGAGTTGGACAATAAATGTCTGTTGAGTGTCTGCTAGATACTTTTCTTATTTATTTATTTATTTATTTAGAGACTGAGTCTCACTCTGGCGTAATCTCAGCTCACTGCAACCTCCCCCTCTTGGATTCAAGCAATTCTCCTGCCTCAGCCTCCCGAGTAGCTGGGATTACAGATACATGCCACCACTCCCAGCTAATTTTTTTTGTATTTTTAGTAGAGACTGGGTATCACCATGTTGGCCAGGCTGGTCTTGAACTCCTGACCTGAAGTGATCCTCCCGCCTCAGCCTCCCAAAGTGCTGGGATTACAGGCGTGAGCCAACACACTCAGCCTGTTAGATACTTTTAGATACATGATTGAGGGAAGGGATTTGCCCAGACCCAGATTGCTCCTAGGAAGCATAGCCAAGCCTAATGCCAATGCTAGGTTCTGTTAACTGCTCTGCGTTACTGCTACTCTACTTGCAAGTGGAGTCAGTAATGAGGATCAGTAAGCATATCCTTTGCACAGATAACTAAATCCAGGAAGTTTACATTCAAATTCCCTCTTTCATTATCTAGCTTTCATCTAGCTAGAACTTATTTAATTTACCTGTGTAAAGATGACATCTCTTTCTCTAAAGGGAAAAACTTGGGCAGCCAAATAGTACTTTCGGGTGGCTAGAATTAAAAGTCCTCCCACCCCCAATTTTCTTGTTTTTTACAGCAAATGCTACTTTTTTCCCTCTAACTAAATTGTGTTTTGCCCATTATTTTTTCTGGTTGGTAAAATTTGCATTGCTAAAGTGGGATTAAACTTAACTGTTATTGTTTTGTGGCTAGAATTGCATGGAGTAAGCCACCTTCTTACATAAAGTAAATAGGTTTCATGGTTCAGCAACTAACAAAAATCTAACTTAATGTGACAGGAGAGTACAATTTTAAAAGTAAAGCTCCCAATGATCATAAAATCATCAACTTCTTTTGAGTGAGAAGAGACTACAGAAATTGCTTTTTGTTCAAATTGCCAACCAAAGTCAACATTGCAGAAATATATTTATCCAGCTTTTGGTTAAATTGTCTCAGTTTGCACTTTCTCATAAGGCCACTAATTTTATATTTTATACAGTTCTCATGCTTGTAAGATTTCTCCCTATTTCAAGATCAATTAGTCCCTCTTTCTCTCCATTTACTATTGCAGGACTCTTCTAACTGGCTTGCTGGTTGTCCTCTAATTCATTCCCTGCCACAACCACTCCCAATATCCTACTCGAATTCTAGTGTATAGAGAGAATTAGAGGCTAAAAAAGGACATCTACTTATGTGCTGCCTCTCTTCCCACCTGGCAAAAAGAGACTTGCCTTTTCCTAGCAGTGTGACCTTAGACATTCACAAACCTCTGTTAATCTCAGTGTTCTCAGTTATGAAGCATGATAATACCTTCCCCACCTGACAGAGTTGTTTCACAGATTAAAATATGTGCACAAAACACCCGTACAACTATGCAAGGCTTTATGTTAAATTCTCTTGAGGCAGGAGAATAGGGTATGGAGGCAGGGAACCTAAGGCTGGTTCATGCTGACTTCCTAGAACTAAATCAGAAGGAAAACCTCAACTTTCCATGCTCAAGTAACAATAGGACCAGGGGTTACTGCCTTTGCAAACTCCTCTCCCTTTCTGTACCACAGATGAAAAATGGAAACTACTTTTGATTGGTCCCCTCCCACAACCAATCAGACTGGTGGTGGGCCTAGTTTTCATCTGCATAGGGCTATAACTTTGTAACCACTTCAGCCTCTGATTGGTCCCCTCTCACAACCAATCAGACGTTTGCATAAGGTGTAACTTTGTAACGTAAGTCTCTGATTGGTTGCAGAAGGCTTGCAGAAGGTTGCCTCCTGCAACCCATCAGACTGGTTGCAGGCCACACCTTCACTTACATAGGGCATAAACCAAGTAACTAATGGGAATCCTCTAGGGTTTAAATACCCCAGAAAATTCCATAACCAGGGCTCTTGAGCTGGGCCTGCTCCCACACTGTGGAGTGTACTTTCACATCAATAGATCTGTGCTTTCATTCCTTCATTCTTTAGTTGCTTTGTTTGTACTTTTTGTCCCATTCTTTGTTCAAAACGCCAAGAACCTGGACAACTGGTAGTCAAAACCTTCCCCCGGTAGCAAGTCTATTCTTTAAAGCTAGTTTGGAGCCCCTGTTGGTGGCATCAGTGATTCTAGTGTTTTAAATGAACTCCCTGGACCCATCTTTGTCTTGAGATAGTCTTCTAAGCACACAAGATAAGTCAGTTAGGTGAGAAACAGTGAAAGCCACTTTGTATTAAGTGTAAGAGTGTAAAATGTCAATCTTCAGAACAATAGGGACCTGTTGTGTCCCCTCTCACTGTCTATTTTTATCATTATACATATATATTTATATTTTAATTCTCAGAAAGTGGCAAACTTGCTTTGAAAGAAAAAAATGGCACTTTGAAAAAATGTTCTTTGTGTTGTTCTTTGAATAATTCCTGACACAGTGCTGGACTTAAGGAAATACGTTTTTTTTTCTTCCTTCCTTTCACTTGCAATTAATTATGAATGTTTCAAAGTAGTGTCTGAATTCCAGAAACTATCCAGATAAAATGACATAGGAGGTATTGTAAATCTGTCATCTATGTTGTATTGATATATGCTTTTTCCACCAGTGGAAAATGGACCACCATGTTGCCCTCTGATTTGGATTGCCTTGAGGGATACCCATGGCATTAATACTCCTGCTTTGGCGCGGGTGTTCTAGGTGCTGATGTAAACCTAATTTTGAGTTATAGTTTATAATTGCAGGAAAAATCCCTTTTCTTTTTCAACCACTAACTGAAGTTCTGAAACCTCACTTATGAATGTGAATATTTTTCCAGCTATGTGTAATCGAATGTACTTAAACTTAAGTAGTTGCTTATATTCTTGTTCTTTCCCGATACAATGAAGGTACCATTCTCTACCACGATTATTCTCTTAGTTATTTTCTCAAAGAACTAGTAGGATATAGTTGCTTCTATTTTTAGCATTTATTTCAAGATCATAGGAAGGCATGGGGAGAAGCCTTTTTTTTTGTTATTATTTTTGTTTTAAAATCAAACTGTTAGGTGCCTTACATAATCAGCCCATGTCTAGCATATGGGACTATTGTACTGTCCTGCCAGAGTCTTCTGTGACTTTGCTGTATTTGTCAGTCCTTTATGCGTTTTCCTCATATTATTATAATCTCTGATTTCATAGGATTTCCTTTTAAATTGACATTTTCCTTTGAAAGACTTTGAAAAGAGATACAGAAAAAAATTATGTAGAATAAGAAAATACAGACTCCATTCAAATTCATTAGATTTATTTTAACCCTCAAAGCTATTTCCCAGTAATATATGTAAGAGTAAATTAGTTTTCATCTTTATGTAATATTATATGTTTTTGTCGGCTCATGATAGCTGTGCTTTTATTGTCTACCTTGGGTATTACCTGTGGCATTTATATTTTGTTGTTGTTTAAGCTTTATTCCAACTTCTTCCTTGCCGTGTTTTCTTGCGGTCTCCAGAGCAGCAAATGTAAACTCAGTCAAATAATTGTTAGGAAGGAAAACTGACTTCACAGGAAAAAAATCAAACTGTATTTCAAACTCAGCTAGAACTGAATTTTGAGTTATCTAATGCTATTAAATGAGATTTCACTTGCTCTCATTCATTAATTAATATCCTAAAGAGTTATCTATTCTTTCCAAGTCAAATACAGTGAAATACTCATATGCTTATAAAAACAAGAAACTGTTGGATAAGGAACATTTTTGTCACGATCTTCCCTTCACTACACCTTTTGCACTTTCCTTCCTCAAAAGTCCTGTGACTTTGGTGTCTGGCATGTGGTATCTCTGCAGGCACACTGATCCTGAGAGCAATTTGACAGAGGAGTTTTGACTGGGACTGGGAAGTTTAAAGGTTGATGAGCAGATAGTTTGGGAAGGAACTGCCTTCCCACACTATCTGAGCAAGTGGGAAAAAGGGCTGCAGAAGGGAGCCAGGGAGAAAAAAATATAAGTGAGACCCAATTCTTCTTCTTGATATTTCATAGCCTAATTACTTAAGTGTGAAACCTTCTCCAGAATAGCAAATAGATCTTGCAAATAACCCATGGACGCTCAACTACAGTTTGGCAAGAAAAAATAATAATAAAGAGAAAGAAAGGAAGAAAAAGCTATTTCCATTCCAAGGGACAATCTCAACCTTTTAAATAATTATTTAAAAATTTGCATGCACATAGGAACAAATTTCTCCATTTTAAAATGTAACAAGACTTTGATTTGCATTATTAAAATATTTCATAAATATAATTTATAATTTGGCAGGAATATAATCAATGGGGGAGGGAAACTTTGTCATCAGAATTTTTGTTTGTATTTTAAAGAATGCATGGCGAAATATTGCCTATCATTTAAAAATTGTTTTGTTAAGGAGAATTTTTCACTAAAAACATCTTTTATTTTCTTTTCAAACATAGATAACATTAAGCATTGTTATTTTAATACCGAGTTTTAAAAATGAAAATTAAATAACTAGAATTTTCATTATGTGGGTAAAATTACATTATTTTTCTGAATTTTAAAAATTCAACCTATATATTCCAGCTGTATTTTAGTTGATCAGAGGGAAGTGGACTTTTTGGTGGAACTTCAGTACTTGGTTTATAGATCAGGTAAGCATTATATGCTCTCAATCCACATTAATGAGTAACCACTCACACATTGCAATGGACACTTTTAAACAGCAGTAGGGCCTATAACATATCAACTTTAAATTTTGCCAACATTTCCAAATCAGAACTAATAGTACCTACCATTAATTAATGTAGAAAATACACCTTTAATTTGCAATATTATTCAGAAGAAAAAGAAATGGTAAGAATATCTTTAAACCTAGTATTAGTCATGGTCAGAGTTCTACCATAATTCGTATATTGAGCCATTATCTTTTGCAATATAATACTAAGTGAAGATTTCAAACTGTGCTATATTGTTGGAGATAAGAACATCTATAAATCTGTACAATCTCCATTAAGGCTGGCTTGACCTGTAAGCATTCCAAATAATTGCTTTGGGAGACAGGGAAATTTTGGTGAGAGATGTGGTGAAAAAAATAAGCCAGACTCCATTTGCTGCTGGCTACAGACTTATCATTATGGACTCTAATGGTCCTTTTGACTGTCTTCTTTTTACTTCCTCTAATTTTTCTTTTTGCAAAGCAACTTTTTACCAATTCAGCGCTTTTTTATAATTAAAAAAGCAATACTCTACAATGGTAACATCCTAATGTTAAAAAAAATTGGCTTTGAGATCCGATTCTGTTGTTCATGGGCCAAGTGATCTTGAAAATGTCATTTCACCCTGTCTGAATCGTTCTCATCTGTAAAATAGAATTAACCATGTCTTCCCGGCCTGCTTCCCATAGTTTTCTTGAAGAGCAAATAAGGCATTTTCTTTGTTATTTTGAAAATGACTCTGCTAAGTGAATGTGTGAGGTTATTATATTTTAATTCCTAACATTAATAATATAAATAGAGATACCTGTTTCTGATAAACCTGTTTTGTTCACCAATTTAAAAGTAATTTCCTAAAATTTAGTGGATTAAATGAAACATTATAAGTAATATAGATGTGAGTTTATGACCTCTTATACATCTTAATGTCCTAAAGGAGTGTTAATATTATCATAGCTAGATTACATGAAGACATTGACTTCTGATTAGGTACTTATTGGCCAAAGAGTGGTGAAGTTCAGTTATTGCCAAAAGGGATGATAAATTTTAGTGTTCTCTGAAAGCTGTAATCAGTAGCCCCCTGCTATTGGATTGTGTAAGTGCTGAGGCTACTTTCTCTCAAGGAACCCTGGAACTTTACTCTCCCTGTCTGTGTCCCCTCAGTGTGGTGCTTAAATCACCTAGGTGCTTGTTAAAATATAGATTGCTGGGCCCTTGCTGCCTGCAGCCTTAAAATATAGTTTAGAATTTGGCAGGAATATAGTCAATGGGGGAGGGAAACTTTGTCATCAGAATTTTTGTATTTTAAAGCATGCATGGTGAAATATTATCTATCATTTAAAAATTGTTTTGTTAAGGCAAATTTTAAGCTAAAAACATGTCTTTTATTTTCTTTTCAAACATAGATAACATTAAGCATTATTGTAATACCAAGTTTAAAAATGAAAATTAAATAATTAGATTTGTCATTATCTGGGTCAAATTACATTATATTTTCTGAATTTTAAAATTCAACCTACATTTTCCAGGTATATTTTAGTTAATCATAGGGAAGTTGATCAAATTCCTTATGATCAACGGGATTATGCTTTTTAAAGAAGATCTCCAGATGCTGCTGACACACACTAATGATTAAATATCACTAGTTCTTGATCGCTAAATTCTCAGTCTGACAATAAGTGTAATTCTTCTAAATTTTATAAGCAGAAAACTCAGAAGGAAAAAAAAATACTTTCTCATGCCTAGTATAGTGCCTGGTACTTTTGTTCTGGATCTGTTTTTACTGGCAGTTGTGGCTTTTTTCTTCTATACAGAATAAGCAGCATGGTTTTTGCAAAGAAAGTAATTTTAAGAATGCAAAGATGAGGTTAAAAGATTTAAGCTTCTTTCACACCTTTCATCCAACCAGGGTCTGTGATTATTAACTGAAAAATTGTAGAATCCGTTTTGACAAAGGAGTTTTGTGTTGTGAGCTGTAATAGGAATTGGTTTGGCTCCACCTCCAACTGAAATAAATGAAACTTTGGATCTGATCATTAACCATTTTGGAGTGCCTCTGCTGACATTAGTAATAGTGTGTCACTTGATTTCCTGTTGCCTGCATGACTTACCCAACCTGATACTCTTTGGCTGATACTTCTAAGTAATTTGGAAGATTTTGACATATTTTTAACTACCCAAGGAAGAGAAGAGTTGACTTGTGTTTGAGTGTGAAAATAAGGACCTGCAGTGTATTTACAAATAGTAAACTTCAGTAGGGAGGATAGGCTGAATTCAGGGAAAGGAAATCTTTGAAACTTTGAGGCCAAAGTGGATTGATCTATAGCAGAGCTTTTAAAGTGTGATTCCCCAGCCATCAGGTTCAGTACACAGTGGAGGTTGTTATACATGCACATTTTCAAGCACCACCACGGATCAGTATTCTTGCCTGTTAAGTTAGCCATGATATGATGCCATCAGCTCTTGAATTTATTTTCTCAACTTCTGACTTTGTCCAAAGAGTCTTAACATCTTGGCCTCCTCAGTCACAGAGGTTGAGCCTTAGTTTCAGCTGCTGTGTCTACCGGTTGCTCCCCCGAGAGCCCCACAAAGAACATTCTGTGTATGTCCTGCAGTCTTTATTTCATGACCTTTACACTTAGTGACATATATCCATGAAAATACACATGGGACACAGGAAAGAGCCAACCTGAAAATTTCCTTCTCTGGATTGGCCCCAGTGGCCCAGGCATCATCTGCCCATTAGCAGATGCTGTAGCAGCAGGTTTGAAAACTCAGCCTGTCCTTTTTCCGTTCCGAACAGCAGCAGGAGAGGAATTGTCCTTTATGAGACATATTAGGTCAAAACTTGAATGTTTTCATAGAATTATTCAGGTCACCTTGTCCCCAGAGAAAATCAACCTGATCAGCCACCTGTTAACATCTTGTCAGAATCTTTGATTGTTTCCTCTAGTCCTAAAGGGAACACCAGCACCATGCTTGGCTGCTGGAGGAATGGGGAGTGCAGGCAGATGCTCAGGGGCGTGCTGCTCAGGGGCGTGCATGCGTGGATGTCCCGGGTAGTGGTTCAGGAGGAGGCCCTGGGGATGTGGTGCAGGTGGATGCCTGGCAGAGGTGGGGAACACGTGGTACAGGAAGCTGCCTTCGAGAGTGGTGCAGGTGTCACTGCAGATCCTCGATTTGATGACATCCCTATACTTTTTTTATCCAGGGCTTTATTAATGATGCTGTCAGGGCCCTTCTGAAACTAGACATACCTAGCTTTTAACCCAAATCAGGTTGCTGTTTAGTAAGCATAGTAATGAGTTGGTGCTTTACCGGTATTTATACATTGAAGGAGAGAAGGCAGGTCTTGGGAAATATAGGGCACTTACAGAATAGATTCTTTAGCTCCCTATGAAGTGAGGGATATTCTTCTTCATTTTTTTCCAATAGATGTCTCTCTCTATGCCTCTTACTTCTCTACCTGCCTCACTGGAGAAAGCCAGCCTCTGCACCTGTAATTGAAAAGTAGTAAGCTTCACATCCTGTGGGTTTAATTATGCTGAATCAGAGTGCTGGCTTTATCCCCAACAGTCTCAACAAAGGATATCTGAGGAAAGATGGAGAAAAAGCTATCCTAAGACATTGTAAAATAGTGAAAAATAACACTGACATCAGCTGCTTCTGTTTACATTTTTATTTCTCTACTCATTAGCTGTTTAATTTTGGACAAATAAGCTTTCTGACGCTCAGTTTCATCACCTGTAAGATGGGATTCTAATAATACTTATTTTACAAGGATTTTTCAAATAAATGTAATTAATATAAGGTAAATGCACATAAATAGACCCTGAAACACTAGTAGCTATCATTTGTTACTTTTGTTGTTTTAAAGAATCCTTGTTGGTAGTAGTAGATTAAACATTTCCAGTGTAAAAAAAGATAATTCTGCTTGGTGTCAATAGTTTTTTAAACATAGAAGTAAATCCTTTCTTTTTAACAATTTGACATTGAAGTGAGTTATCAAAAAGATACTTTGAAATCACCTTTCCTAATGATTTTTAAAATGGGTCAGTCTAGGCCAGGTGCGGTGGCTCATGCCTGTAATCCCAGCACTTTGGGAGGCTAAGGCGGGCGGATCACGAGGTCAGGAGATCGTGACCATCCTGGCCAACATGGTGAAAACCCTTCTCTACTAAAATAAAAAAAATTAACCGGGTGTAGTGCTATGCGCTTGGAGTCCCAGCTACTTGGGAGACTGAGGCAGGGGAATCGCTTGGAACCTGGAGGCAGAGGTTGCAGTGAGCCGAGATCACGCCACAGCATTCCAGCCTGGCGACAGAGTGAGACACCGTCTCAAAAAAACAAAACAGAAAAACAGCACTCTTGATCTGGAACAGCCTGGCTTGTCTTACATGGCTAAACTCTAAAAATTCTTCCAGGTTTTTGATTTAATGAATTACCCCTGGCTTAATGGACACATAGAGTATTGATTTAAGTAACACAGATGAAAGCAAAGGGACAACAGTTTCTCTCCATTTACCAATTTCCAGTGTTTCTGAAGTGGCTCCTATATTTATCTTTTCATAGCAGCAATAATGCCTTCAACGTCCATCACCACAATCATCTTCCATCAGTTTCAAAACATTTTCTGTAATAGCTGTTAAGTTAATAGACACTACGGGTCTGCTACACTGAGAGTTGGTAAACAATTTGTCCAGGATCAAGCAGGGCCAGGCATGTGTAATTTCAGTTGGTATGTCCATAGCATATCCACTAACTGTAATGCAGTTTCCTCTTTCACTGTATTTGACTTCAACTTCTAAGGTCACTGGAGAAAGTGAACAGTCACATTTCTAGTAATGAAAAAACATTTGCTTTATTAAAGTCTGTTTTTTTGTATTCCTGCAGAAAAGCAATGGGGACAAATTGGGATTTTCAGGAATTCCTATTAGATGTTTGCCTATTTGTACTTAAAATGCTTAAACAGATGCTATTCTTTTTCATTGTTTGCTATTCATAGATATGCCTTATCTCCTCATATGATTTTGTGTGGCCTATGGCTCTGAACACATACAAAATTTTATGAATATTTATTAACATTAATTTCGATATACATTGGTATTTCTAAAAAATAAATGGCAGAAACAATACACATCTGAGTATATACCCCTTAACTAATAGATCATATTGCATCCTCCATTCTCTATTTAGAATTATGCCTTAGGAAGTCATTACATCTTAAAAATAGAAGCACACACTAAATGAGAATAACATATTGATGAATGATCTATAAAACAGCTTTTTTTCACTCATAAACCCTGCTCTTATTAGCCAGATAAAAATGTCCTGAAAAAGATGATTTAAGAAATCTTTACCTCTGGCTGATTAATTTAAATTGTAAATACCACTGGTACCTAATATATGGTAAGATTGATCTACAAAAATTACCAATTTATCCTTATGTATCTTAAAATTTTATAAACTAAAAACATAATAATGGTTGAAATTTACTTATTTCAGCTCAAATAATTCCAGATTCAGGACAGTTTTACTCCATTAGCTTGTGGCTTGTACTGCTTATGGAAAAAAACACTTGTTATCTCTGTAAGGTGCAATAAAGAGTAAGGAGCATATCTGAGGAAAAAATGTTTGAGGACTTTGCATTTCTGTTACAATATACAAATGCATGCTGATAATTTCAAGTGAATATAATCAGTTCAAAGAAGATGAACATAGGATCCAAGAAGTGCTTTGCTATAAAGTGTGGTTTCAAAGTACATAGAAGTAATAAATCAGATGTTTAAAATGTTATTACCTAGACTTTACTAATTTAAAATGATCTATTTTAGTACTTACTCTGACTTTTATGTCAGTTACAAGTAACCAAAATCAGCTTTCTGAAGCCAGACTAAGGAAATATAGCCTTCTAATGACATAGTTAAGTCATGGTTGTTGAGGAAACCAGTACTAGTAATAATGACTACAACAACTTGTTATACATGCTACACACTAGGTATTATGCAAAGGACTTTAAGTGGTTTATTTTATTTACTTCTCTCAACTACCCTATGGTGGAGATACTTTACATGCCTATTTGACAGGTAAAGGCATGGAGCCTCAGAGTTTAAACACTCTGCCTTGGTTGCATAGCTAGTGAGTAACCCTGGGATCAGAACTCAGGTGTGTCTGGCTCCAGAGCCCACGTTGTTACCTTTTGGCTCTAGAACCTTCATTCCATGGCATCTTTACCCCTTTGTTTCATTCTTTCTCCACTGTGATTTTATTGTACAAATGATATTCTAATTAGCTTAGAGAGCAAATTTGTACACATTAAGCAATATGGGTTTGGGAAACCATTAGCAAAACCCAGCCAAGGGCTCTTCATTCAGTGAACCACAGACACTGCCCTCCAGCATGCTCACCCTCTCCACCTGTCTGGGAGACTCATCCCTCCCTCTGGCTCTATCTTCTGGTAAAAAGATATAGGAGGTTTTTCTCTCTCTTGCTCTTCCTTTTGTACTTCTTTTGGTCACCTAATCCCCAGCATGAGTTTCTACCTTTCCAAGTGAACCAACCAAATTGTTCTTGAGAGGGAAGAACATGTGGCTTCCTCTCAGAGACCCCCAATACCCAGCACTACTCAACTCCACATGACTTATCTATAGGAAACCTTCCTTGTACTTTGATTCCTGAGAAAGGCTTTTTCCTTCCTATCTCTCCGACTTCAGAGTAGCAGAAGACCATAATTCTTGAGAATAACCCAATCTCTTTCTTTAATTTTGCTATTTTGGATAAACTCTGGGTCCTCATCATCATGAAGGACACTTCTACTGCAGAGTTGCTACTGTCCATGTCATTGGAGTGGCTGTGGAATTCCATGCTGGATTTCTTGGTGGTCATATTCTTTTACAAAGTGGGGCTAATGAACCTTTTGGAATCATGGTCTTTGTGTCTTTGTTGAACATCCTTTGGATGTGGAAACTTCATCGATTTGCTGCTCTCTGCCTTTCTTTACACTTTTCTTCCTCAGACTGGGTATTGAATGTTAAATTTGTATTTGCTCTTACTAAGTCATAGAGGCAAATCCATCTAGAAAAGACTAACAATATCTTTTAAACCTCTACAGCCAATTACTCTAGCTTTTCCCGTGCCTGCAGCCGGTGGAGTTAGAATGTCTGTTAGCGGATACTCCTTCATATGTTTGTATTCTACAGGGTGCATATTTCTTGGGTTGAGGAGGCCGTGGGTCTTCTTCAGGTAGACTCTGTCACTTTTCCCATGGTCTAGTGTCAGAATGTAAGTGATCTTGAATTTGTCTTTATCATGGTGTTTAGGAACATGGTAACTGCAGCTCCCACATTCAGCATTACTTGGGCATTTGATTATGAATGTTTTTATATTTCTTTCTGGTATTCCAGCAAGGCTGTATAGCATATCCCCTCTCTCTCACAAATTAGGAGTTTTATTATTTAATGGGTATTGACTTAAGTAGATTCTGTTATAAACGCTTGTATTCAAAAATCATTAGGTTGGAAAAATGTTATTTGGCTCTCAAAAGATGTATATTGTGTTTATTTACTTTTACCAGAAAACACCGTTTCATCTTTCCTTCACCCGTCTCCACCCCTCCATGTTAATGAATGGCACATCTTTACAGAGAACCAGCTGCATGGCCAGCAGGTATCCCAGCTTAGGAAACCATCAGTCTCTGGCTATAGGTAATGCACGGAGCCCTCGTACTAAGGTAGATGCTAGAAATAATAATTCTAAAAGTAAGGCAAAATCTTGTTTTTACTTTATACCCCCTATTTGATTTTGATTAAGTTTATCTTGGTTTTTTTTGACCCAGAGAAAAGCGATACTTACCTCCCCAATTTTTTAGAGATGGTAACAGGGATATAAAAAGGAAAAAGAAAATATTACATAAAAGTTAATACCCATTTGGAATTTTATTTTCTCTTTCTTTTTCTTTCGTATGTCAATAGGGGAAAATGTGAACTTAGGTAAAGAATTCCCAATGCAATGTGCTATTTCTTTTACAACTTGTGTTTTGTGTTGGAACACTTCAAAATTAGGCATAAAACTCAAATGAAAGTCTGAAAAATCAGAAACTGGAAAATTAACATTGAAATGTCTGGGTAATTTTTAAAGACTGTTACTTGTTTCCTTTGTTCAAACACCATTTTCTGACTATTCTGGGCAAGATTTTATGTCTGGGTAACTACTAACTTTCAGTACCAAATGGCTTAATTCAGCACAGTAGGGCCGAATGAAGGTATTCCTGACCTGTCTCATGTTCACTTGTGCCGGCTGAGCATGCTTTATTTTCAATAGATGAGAACTGAAATTCTGTAAAGCAATTTATGAAATTCCTTAAGAGAAAAGAGATCTAAAAATATCACTATTGGCATAAGAACCTTACTAATTTCCGTGATCATCAAAATCTTGATTTCTAAAAATAGGTTTGTTCCCACCTATTTAAAATTAATTATCTGATTCACTGGCAGAGGAATTTGTATTACAAAGAAGATATATTTTAACAATGAACTATAGTTTTCATTTAAAACCTACATTTTCATAAATAATTAACTAGGCTAATTATTCAAAAAAATCCATTAAACCCAGTGATTAGAGGCATTCTATTTTGGGGATTTTTTCCCCCAAATTCTTCTCCAAGGGAATCCTTCCAAGTAGATGTGCATTTTTCTGGATTTTTATGTTATTGTTTAAATATTGTCACCTGAACAATTACTTAGTTTGAAGTCAGTTCTTTCAAAATGCCAGTGAAATAATGAATAAAGCAAAAGGAAATTTATTCTTAAATTCTTATCTCACACACCTTCAATAGCTTCTTGTTTCTTCCTGATTAAAGAACAGTAGACATTTGATAATTGATACTGATTAGAATTGTGCCCACTTATTAGCAAAAGCAAAATCCATGTCATTTAGTAAATGAATACTTTTTTTCAAGGCTCATGGAACTCATAGTCGTCCTGACAGTGGCTTTCTTCTTTTTCTGTTTGTCTTCACATATGCAGAAACTTTCTTGTCACCTTATTATGTTTAGCCATATAGCTACTTTTGTATTCATTTATTCAATAAATATTTATTACACACCTTCTATGTATTGGTTGTTCTAGAGCAGGGATCCCCAACCCCTCTGCCATGGACAGTACCAGTCTCTGGCCAGTTAGGAACCTGGCCACACAGCAGGAAGGAGGTGAGCCATGGGTGAGTGAGCATTACCGCCTGAGCCCCGCCTCCTGTTACATAAGCAGCAGCAGCATTAGATTCTCACAGGAGCGCAAACCCTGTTGTGACTGCACGTGCAAGGGATCTAGGTTGCACACTTCTTATGAGAATCTAATGCCTGATGTTCTGAGGTGGAACAGTTTCATCCCTAAACCACCCCTGCCCCTGGTCTGTGGAAAAGCCGTCTTCCATGAAACCGGTCCCTGGTGCCAAAAGGGTTGGGGACTGCTATTCTAAAGAAGGGCGACTCCAGGTGAGTAAAAGAGTAAAACAGATGTAGAGTTCATGTGCCAGCAGGAGAGACAAAAGCAATCAGACAAATACAAACGAAAATTCCGTTACAAATTGTGGTGTAGCTACATCAACAAACTAAGGTTGAGATCCAGAATAATGGGAGGGGTTGCCATTTTAAATAGATTGGTCAAGGAATGCCTCTTGAAGAAAGTAGCATTTGACATGGGACCCAAATATGACAAAGAATCAACCATCTGAAAAATTAGAGGTAGAGTCCATTCCAGGTAGAGTACAGAGAGTGTGAAAAGGCTCTTGCGTGGGAAAGAGACTGGCATGTTCATCAAATGGGGAAACACAAAAAGATGACTGTGGCTGAAGCATAGTGAGAGAGAGCCATGGAGTACAATAGAAGAGGAGTCTAGGTATGCAAATAAATACGGGTCTTGGTAGACAGAGTTTTCATAGGCTGCAGTAAGGAAATAGGATTTTATTTTAAGTGTTTTATTTATTCTGTTTTAAGGCAATCAACAAAATTGTTCAAGCATGCAAGTGACAAAATCTAATTTATGTCATAAGAAGATCATTTATTTTGCTGGAAAGAAACCAACTGTAGGAATTTGACAACCATATGAGGGCTGCTGTAAGTGGTAGACGATAAAAGTCTAGTTCAAGTTGATGGCAGAGGATGTATATCAATTCCTTATGTATCTTGGAAATACAGTACGCATGGCTTGCTGATGAATTACGTATAAGGCATGAGGGTGAGGGAGAGGGAGGGAACAAAGATGACTTTTACATTTCTGGTTGGAATGGTTGGCCGGGAGTGCCATATCCTAAAAAGGAGAGGGCTGGATTTGGGACCAATTGGACATCAGGACTCAAGAGTTTTATTTTGCTCATTCTAAGTTTGCAGCGTCTTTGAGACACCCAGGTGAAAATGCCAAGTAGACAGTTTGAAATGTGAGGCTGGATCTCAGAAGTAAGACTTGGCCTAGGGATATAAAATGATGTTTAAATCCATGGGCCTACAATCACTGTAGACTGTACAGTTATTACAGAGATTAGTAGATTATAAAGCTTCCTGTATTATATGAGCCTTTAAAATTTGAATAGGTGGATCAGCACTCTCTTTCAACTAGTTGTCCTCAAGAAGGCATTTTTTAAAGTGTGTTATGACACAAGATCAAATTCCTTTTTTTCTTGGAGCATCTGAAACTTGGATACAGCCTCAGAATAAATAATACATTATTAAATGGTCTACAACGAGGACCCCTAGAACTTTGTTAATTTTTCATGGGAAAATTCTGGTGTATTTTCACTCACATTTTAAGGGCCCAATCAAACAATAAGTGAAAATATCATGCAGCTTCCTAAGGGAAGGCAGAGAAGTCCCACCTGGATGTGAGCAGCTCATCCGCTAACATACCATAATGATGTGAAGCAGGAGGTCTCTATCCGTGAATCTCAGGCTGTGCTGCCTACCAACTGCCCCTCAACAGGTTTTGGGCTACCCATCTGGGTTGCTGGTGGCAATTGCTGGCTCTGGAATCCATTTTTTATGACCTAGTAATCAGGAGAAAACTGGCTTCATTTCCCTTGACCCACTTTCGTCAGGGGAAATTAAACTTTTGGTTCATGAGAAGAGAGCCATCAATTGAATTTCTCCTTTTAAGGGTTTCTAACCAAAACAAATGACAACAACAAATCAGTAACTGATTAAAAACCAACTACCTCAATCGCCTTTGTAGTGTGACTTTTTTTCTTTAAAAATATTTTTAGACCAAATAAAGAGGGTACGGTATCAAAGCCACGTGTGGATGTGGAGGGAATGAGGCTGGACTGCTTCTCCATTGCAGTAAACTACTGTTCTGGAGACATTCAGAAACTCCTTTGGCTCCCATGAGGTAAATGTTTAGCCCAAGAACATGTGTTTCTGGGACATACCTTAATAAAGGGTGTAGATCTGTCTGACTAAGAGGCAAAATAAAAGTCAGTATTTCTACTTGAGCAGTCCTGAAGGTTTATGCTTCTAGGAAGGACCAGGTTATTTAAATTGCAAGCTGGAATTCAAAAGGGATGTTATGGACTATGTAGTCGCTTCTTCAATTTCCTTCAAGCTAAGGGGATCTTCACCAATCAGTACCACAGAAGTCACCGAAAATAGGTGTCAGCCAGCTATGGATTGGGGTGAATATTTTTCGGCATTTGAGGTAGCAAAGAAATAACCACTGAGTGAACACTAGAGGATGGTGAAATAGGTAAATAGGACTATTTCCCAAGCAAGAAATTGAGATGCTAGAAATTATGAAACCCCACCGTGGGTCAAACCGGCCAAAGGCAAAAGCAGGATGAAGAAAGCAAACTTTCTGAGCACATCTTCCACAACTGGACTCTGCCATTTTTATTAAATGAAGGAAGGGTGGGAAAAGTGACCCAGTTGAGTTTCCCTAGTTGCAGAGGACTCCTGCTCAGTGCTGTTGAAAAACAAATGCTTGCATTTGAGAAAGTGATTGCAAGAGGAGCATCTTCCTTGGGAAATATGTATGTCGGTTTTGTGACATAGATAAGCTCTTCTGGGAGATTATGTTTATCTGGCTTAAAATAAATTTATATAAAAAGGATACACTGGACTTGATCATATGTGTCAATCGGGATAGGCTAAGGTAAATTCAGGTAACAACGCGTTTAAGGTATATGACCATTCTGTACTACTGACGATACCAAGCTTCTTTCTTCCAAGACGAGCGCAGGCTGATGGAGCAGGCCCAAGAGGAGCACTTCCAGTTACAGGTCAGAGACAAAAGAGAACATGGAGGAACCATGGAAAACAGTGTTAAAGATCTCAACGCTTTGCCCAAAAGGGGCCTCTAGAACTGCCTATGATTTTTATAGAAATTTTATTCATAATTGCCAAAAACTGGGAGGCAACCAAGATGTCTTCCATCAGTGGATGGATAAACTGTGGTATATCCAGACAGTGGAATATTATTCAGCTATCAAGCCACAAAAAGACATGAAGGAAACTAAATCCATACTAAGTGAAAGAAAATAATCTGAAAAGCCTATGTACTGTATGATTCCAACTGTATGATGTTCTAGAAGGGTCAGAACAATGGAGATAGTAAAAGGATTTGTGGTCACCAGGGGTTAGGAGGAATGGAAAGATGAATAGGTTGGGCACAGAGAATTTTTAGGGCAGTGGAACTATTCTGTATGATACTACAATGGTGGACACATGTCATTATACATTTTTCAAAGTTCGTAGAATGTGCAACACCAAGAATGAGCCCTGATGTAGAAACTGTGGACTTTGGGTGATAGTGATGTGTCAATAGAGGTTCATCAATTGCAACAAGTGTACCACTGTGATATGGGATGTCAATAGTGTTGTGAACATGTGGGGACAGGGGTGCATGGGACCTCTGTCCTTTCCTTTCAATTTTCCTGTGAACCTAAAACTGCTATAAAAACATAAGGTTTATTAATTAAGAAAAAAGGGGGAGGAATACATCTTTTTATTCACACAATTTGTTATGGGCCAACATGGTATGGGGACGTATATTCTTTCCATAAGGAAGGGCAGAGAATATTTTGGAGAACAATATAATACACCATTAGAATGTATTTCTTAAGATCAAAAACCATACCTCCTTTAGTCCTGTAGCCATTGGAGGGACTAACACAGTGCCCTACATGTATTTGATGTTCAGTTAAATTAAATGAATTAATCTTGAAGTAGAAGTATCTTAGAAACATGAAGGAAATAGACATCTAGATTTAATAATGAAGACTATTCACCAGTAATATTTAAACTATGCATTATTAATTGCAGGTTATAGTAATTGATGTGCATCTTAATAGACATCATTGTGTGCCAACAGCAGACTCGTGACACAGAATATAACAGAATAATGCAGCTGCTCTGAAAGCACATTGGAGATGTACATCAATTTGCGTATAATGGGTAGTGTGAACTGGTTCATTGGAATAACTTCTATTTTGACTATAAAAGGTACACATCCCGTTGTAGTAATTTTGGATAATCCATGAAGATAAAGAAGAAAATAAAAATCATTTAATTTAACCAATCATAGAAAATCATTCTACAGTCAATCCGTTTTTGCTGTCACCATTCCATTGCTTTATACAATTTTCCATTGTAGTAAATTACACAGAATGTTAAATTTACCATGTCAGCCATTTTTAAGTGTATAGTTCAGTAGTGTTAAGTACATTCATATTTTTGTGCAATCAGTCTTCGGAAATTTTTCCTCTTTACAAAACTGAAACTCTATGCCCATTAAACAACTCCCCATTTTCCCCTACCCATACCCCCTGGCAGCCATCATTCTACTTTATTTCTCTTGCTGTGAATTTGACTATTCTAGACACTTCATTTAAGTAGAATCATAAAGTATTCATCTTTTTGTGACTGGCTTATTTTACTTATTATAATGTTCTCAAGGTTCATCCATGTTGTAGTGTGTGTTAGAATGTCCTTCCTGTTTAAGGATGAATAATTCATAGTTTCTATATATCATATTCTGTTCATCCGTTCATCCATCGATGATCAGTTGTGTTACTTCCACTTTTTGGTTATTGTGAATAGTGCTACTATGAACATAGGTGTACAAGTGTCACTTTAAGACATTGCTTTCAGTGTTTTTGGCCATATACCCAGAAGTGGAACTGCTGGATCTTATGACAACTCAATTTTTAATATTTTGAGGAACTGCCAAACTTCTTCAGAGTGGCTGTACTGTTTTACACTCCCATCAACAGTAGACAAGGGCTCCAGTTTCTCCACATCCTCACCAACACTTGTTATTTTCTTTTTTTGTTTTTGTTTTGATAGTAGCCAACCTGATGGGTGTGAGGTGATATCTCATTGTGATTGTTACTTTCCTGATACATATATGAGCTAATTCTTAAAATTATATTGGATACTTTACAGTTAAGATGTCTTTGGCTGTAAGTAATAGCCAGGTGGTGGGGGAGAGTAACTTTTTCCTTCCTAATTTGAAGTCTGAAGTTAGTAAAGACTGTGATAAAGAAAAATTTGGGCATCTTACCTGCAATAGTTTCAGTACAGCATGACTCCTTATTTTTCTTCACCAATTTCTTTCTGCCTTTACCCACTCCTTAAATGCCATTGTCCTAATGGTTCTGTTCCTGAGCTATATGTACCCTCTAGGCAAGCTCACCCTTTCCCTCAGCTCCAATGGCGCTCTTCACTAAATGACCCCTAGCTCTAGTGTCTCCAGGTGAAGGAATCTCTCCTGTGTTCCAAGCTGCATATCCATCTGCCTCCTACATATTTCCCTATGGATGTGCCACAGACACATGTACAAAACTGAAACCATTTTTTCCTTCGAAACCGTCTCCTTGATCATTAGCTTCACCATCCTCTAATCAGAAACTTAAGTGTCATTCTTGAATTTCCCCTCTCTATGTTTTACTTTACTGTGTCCTTTCTGCTGCATTTCTTAACACTCTTTAGCATTGCCCTTACCCTAATTCAGAGCCTCATTTCTCTCTTGAAATATTGCAAAGATTTAAATATGACTTTAGCTCACTGTTATGCCTAGCTTCCACTCCATGCTCCACACTGCTGACCCCGATTCTTCCCCACTAGACACTCGGTCCCTGTAGAGAACAGCCCAATTTCCTGAGCTTGGCAAAAGAGACACTTCATTACCTGGGCCTTTTGAGTGTGTGTGTGTGTGTGTGTGTGTGTGTGTGTGACGGAGTCTCTGTCTGTCACCCAGGCTGGAGTGCAGTGGTGCGATCTCAGCTCACTGCAACATCCACCTCCCAGGTTCAAGTGATTCTCCTGCCTCAGCCTCTGAAGTAGCTGGGACTACAGGCACACACCACCATGTCCGACTAATTTTTGTATTTTTAGTAGAGACGGGGTTTCGCCATGCTGGCCAGGCTAGTCGCGAACTCCTGACCTCGTGATCTGCCCGCCTCGGCCTCCCAAATCCGTGCCTTTCTTTACTTTACTTCCTCAGCTGCATTTCTTCTTCATTCTCCCCTTCTGCTGTATGTGCATTTATTCTAGACAGCTTAGTTGTCCCCCAAAATGTCATAGAGAAAGCACTGGACTTAGAGATAGTGCAGATGACAGTTTGTTCTTATGAGCAAGAGACATAATTAGAAGTATGCCTTAGAATTAGTAGCATAATATTCATGAAATTAAAATGAAGTGTATTTATTTCCATTTAAGGAATGTACTTCCACCACAATTACTTATAATAACATTTTAAAATCATCGTCTGGTCAAATATATGGCCCAGCATAAATCTTTATTACATTAATTACTTACATATAGCCTTGTGTGGTTTATTTTCACTCAAATATGGCTTATTTCCCAATCAGACTGTTAAATTCTTTTTTTACTCCCCAAAGAATCTAGCAAAATGCTGTGCAGGCATGTTTGTTATAGAGGCTTAATAAATGCCTCTTGACTGATTGATATTGCCTACCTTTTCACTCAACCTTTCTCCCTCATTTCTTCATCTTACCCTTTTCCTCCAGTCCCATGGTTTTTAATACAATTCCAATGAGGGTTTAGGCATTTAGAACACAATGGGTGGTCCCTAAATATTGAAGAATAACAGCATCATCCCCATACTAACTTAATCTTATTTCATTTGCAAGTGACTTAGAAAGGTAGTTTACTCTTATTTATCTCAGAATATTATAAAGGCCACATTTCTCTTTCACCCCAAACACTCATGCGCCACAGATTTTATACCCTAATTATCCCTATTACGCAACTTGATGCTCTCCTATCTTTCTTTCTTTGCCTCATTTCTTTTGCTTTAACTGGCATCTTCTCCATTCTAAACATAGCCCTACTTTCTGTTTGCTTATTTTCATTCTCACATACCTAGGCCTTAGAGTGTTGTTCTCCCAGACAGTCAGTTTTTAATGGTCTCTAGAAGAGTTGCTGCCCATAACCCTATTTCCTTATAAATACTCTGCCTATGTGATCTTTCTCATTACTCTACAAACCTAAGAAAACTCATGCCCATATTTTCCCATTATTACCTGTATTAACTCTGAGCCAGCTCTTTGACCTTGGACAGGTCGATTGGCTATACAACTACAGCTCACTTAAAACTGTTTCATCACTGTCACTCTTGCTTCTACATATAGCTAATGTGACATTAATCATGATGGACTGTAGTTATATTTGATAATTTGCCATATCCAGTGGACTATAATCTCCTGAAGGAATGTTTGAGTCCCTAATGTCAGTTAATGGAAAATTTGGGGTTGTTCGTGTTTACTAGGTCAGTGAATAAGATAGATTTTTTTTTTGTCTTCTAATAATAAAAAGAAATTGAATACTATTCTGAGAAGACACTGCCTGTGAAATTACAGGATCTAACCTTCAGATAGGCTAGGTAGTCTTTCTCGATCTGGTCGGCATTCTGACCTTTGTGATTGTCAAAGTGATAAATGAGGATAGGATAAATTTAGCTATATTAGTATGAGGACATAAGAAGAAGTCATAGCTATCATTGTAGCCACCCCTTCCCCAGCCCCCAGCAATCCCTTGTCACAAACGCATTCAAATGTTTGTTGAGGAAATGACCCTTAAATGTGACACTTCATTTAGCCCACACCAGGCCATTTTCTAAATCCTCGAGGCAGCTTCTTAAAGTCCCAGTGCTCATTCCATATATTTCCTTGTGCTTTTCTGTGCTTGAAAAGCTTTCATAAGCTTTCCTCTAAATACCTACAGAAAGTTCGTATTTTCTACAAAAATGATTTCAACAACAGCATAACATTAGTGTCAATTTACGGGCATGTTTACTCTAACTGGATTCCACATGGCTCCACCACTACTATGAAATTATTCATAACGAAAGCGATGAAAGTAAAATGTAAAAAGGTTAATTTACTTTCCAATTTATTATATTTATGTGTATTTGTATTATGTATCTTGTTTTAGAAGTCTCTGGATGTTGACAGCCCTGAATCTGTAGATTTCTTTTCCTGGAACAGCCTGTCAATTGGATGCTAGCCTGTGGTTTCTGTGAGGTGCCTACTGCTCATTCCCATGGCTCTTGTTTTATTTATTTATATAATGTGACACATTATTCCTGGCAGCAACCAGCAATCTGAATCTCTCAAATCAGATGTGATCAACAACAGAGTTTTCTGCTAAGGTATGGAAAAAAATGAAAGTATTGTGATGATGTAACTAAAAAAGAATGAAAAACAAATATCCAATCTAATACCATTTTGACCCAGATTTCAGGGGGTCTGAGGAGGGCATTTTGAGAGCTAACTTTTCCGGAACACAGAGGTCGTACACTAGCTATGATCTCAAATAATTATAGAACAAGTTTCATTGTCTCACTGCTACTTTGGCATTTTCTTTATTCAAAATCTATATGCTGCCTGAGATCATCGGAGAGTATGTATATGAAAATGAGAGTGAAAATAAGAGAGGAATCTAGTGATCTAAGGACTACATTAAGGGAATAGTTAGTGTCAGTAAGTCTGAGTTCTATTTCTGAGTCTACCCTGCCTTCCTACTGTACAGCATGCCTAAGCTTTCATTATTACTTATTGTATTGTATTGTTTTTTAAAGTGATTATTTCCATGGCAACGAGGCACTGTTGCAGGCATTAGGGAGGCATGACAGCCACAGTGGAGTTGGGAATCAGCAAAGAAGGTAAAGGGAATGGAGAGAAAAGGAGCAGGGGTCAGAAAAACTTCGAAAGCAAAGATGTAGGATGAATCCAACAAAGCATCAAAGGTATTCTAATTTCTAATGTCAGTTAATGGAAAATTTGGGGTTGTTCATGTTTACTAGGTCAGTGAATAAGATAATCAGATTTTTGTTTGTTTTCTAATAACAAAAGACAATAGAATAGTATTCTGAGAGGACACTGCCTGTGAAATTACAGGGTCTAGCCTTCAGATAGGCTAGGTAGTCTTTCTCGATTGGTCGGCATTCTGACCTTTTTGATTGTTGAAATGATAAATGAGGATAGGGTAAATTCAGCTATATTCACATGAGGAAATATAGAGAGAGTATTTGATCTAGAGTTAGCCCTGATGTTAAAAAATAACAAAGGAAAACTCACACTATTGCTTTTAAAAGGTTCAACCTGTTTTCCAAAGATGAAAAATAAAATTCCTTTGATGAACAAGATATGGTGTATGAAAATGGACTAATCCTTGCTATTACATTCTGTCATCAAAGTGGACTAGATGGTTCCACATGAACACAAAGATAGTTATCAGATCAGTAATAACAATAATTATAAGGATCTCAACTTGCTGAGCACTTACTAAGATCCAGGTGCTAGTCTAATAAATTTCAACATATTAACTTAATAACTTCTCTGAGAAGAGAAAGATCTTTTGAAACCAGACTTAGTGTGTGCAGTTGCCTTCACAATGAAAATTTAGCTCTGCAGATGTCCTCCCTGGACCCTAAGAAACTTGGATAGAGCCGATATTAGGTAGGTTAAACATTTGCTTTTCATTATACATCAGATATAATATTGAATAATATCTTCGATTCTGTCATTAGCACTCAATTTAGGAGTAAGTCTCATTGCTGTTGACCAAAGTTATTTGAGAGGATGAAATTGCTTGTTGTCGCATGGCTCAATTTACCATTTTATGACATTACCATAGTGTATGGAAGCTGTTTTGACTTTTGTACATCTTATTAGCAGAGTGAAAGGGTGTTTTACACTAATCTTTTCCATTTCCCTGAGTCTGGATAATTGATCCAGAGCTATTTTATTTATTTGGTAGGAATCATTGAAATGGTTGCACTTAATCTCATCCTCAAACTTGTGGATTAGATGTGCCGGTAGAGTAGGTTCAAATGGAGATGGAACAATTCTGCTTCTTTCCTTCAGTATCATGATATTTGTGTTTTCTCCATTTGGTTACTTAAAACAGTCACATGGTCATATTATGTGGGTTATCAAAAGGAAGTATAATAATCCGTGATGTTTAATCACTTCACATTCTACATAGCATAGTCAGAAAGCAATTCTATTTGATTCTCATAAGTAAACATCCATTTTTTTAATGAGCAAGGATACTCGGTTTTGTCTAAGTGCATACAGAGCTTGTTCAGTAACTGATAGGTTTAAAACCCAGGTCTTTTATCTCCCTGTCTAATACTGTTTCTAGTACAAGCTGATGCCAGTAAACTAGAGGGAGATATCTTACATGCCAATTTTATTAGGATTATATTTTCAAAATTTAATTATGTAAGGAAAAGGAAAATGAATGCTAATGAAAATGAATGCTAATGAAAACCATGAAAATCCCATTAATGTACTAAATATTTTGAGTTTATGCTTGCACAGTAGTTGGATTTTAAAAGTTAAAATTCTAGAGATAATGACCTTTCAGTTAGATGAATATTAGAACATTATTCCCCAGGTAATGTTTCAGTGTTTTGTTTGTGCTTTTGTTCTATCTGGATAATGATGCAATAATTCTTAGGACATTTAGCTTTTGTAAAAAGGAGTGAAGGTAATTAACCTCTGATTTCTTTGCTAAACTCTGTTAGCAGGCAGATCAGTCATTTGACCTCTATTAGGCAAGAAAATGCAATGGAAAGACATGGCTGGTTATCCCCTATGAATTCTAAATACAGTTACTGATATACTGGCTGGCCCTATACACATTCTTTGGTTTCAAAGGTTCTTAGTTGCCCTGGCTTTCAAGTAATCCAATGTGTGGCCATTTAACCTGTTACTGAACTGTAGGGTCAAATTCGTGTTTGATTTAAACAACTTCAGGAGACCCATTTAATAAATCTTTATTAAATCCTGGCCTGGGCGCGGTGGCTCACGCTTGTAATCCCAGCACTTTGGGAGGCCGAGGCGGGCGGATCACGAGGTCAGGAGATCGAGACCGCGGTGAAACCCCGTCTCTACTAAAAATACAAAAAATTAGCCGGGCGTGGTGGCGGGCGCCTATAGTCCCAGCTACTCGGAGAGGCTGAGGCAGGAGAATGGCGTGAACCCGGGAGGCGGAGCTTGCAGTGAGCCGAGATTGCGCCACTGCACTCCAGCCTGGGCGACAGAGCGAGACTCCGTCTCAAAAAAAAAAAAAAAAAATCTTTATTAAATCCTTATTATGCCTAAAGTAGTATACTGAAGTGAGAATTGTATACATGTGAGATAGCACGGAATACACAACAAAGAATACAGAAAAGGTTTCATTTTTCATATAGCCTTTTCCAAAAACTGAATTAGCATTCCTATCTTTTAGAGTTAGCAAGTAAATATTTTATTTAAACCCAGGAGCTAAAGACCCGAAATATACAAAAGATAGGTTTTTTTTAATTGCAAAGTAATTGATTCTTCTCCAAACTTGTTCCAGTGGTTTTATTAGTTACAGAGTAAGGAACTTTACAAAACAGTTTCATACCAAGAAGTAATACTTAAAAAATAAAAAAAAAAAAGCATAATGCTGTTTTTATTGGCCCCAGAGTTATTTTTTTTCTCATGGTCAATTAGTAGATTTTTCTTAGAGAAAAAATTTCAAAATATAGAAATAAGTGCTGACAGCCATAATGCATAATTTTTAAATATCTAACAATGGCTAAACTTTATTGAGTACTTAATATTTTGAAAGTGCTGCAAGGTAACTCTTACAATTATCCTCATTATATATATGAAGAAATTAAAGTTTAGTGAGATGTACTGGGAATGGGACTCCAGCTGCATCTGACTGCAGAGTCTGACTCTTAGCCATTCCACTCTACTGGGTGACATAAGAACAATTAGATAAATATAAGAGATATGGCTTGGCTGTGTTCCCACCCAAATCTCATCTTGAATTGTAATTCCCACAATTCCCACATGTTGTGGGAGGGACCTAGTGGGAAATAATTGAATCATGGGGGCAAGTCTTTCCCGTGCTATTCTTATGGTAGTGAATAAGTCTCATGAGAGCTCATGGTTTTATAAGAAGTTTCTTCTTTCACTTGGCTCTCACTCTCTCTCTTGTCTGCCGCCGTGTAAGATGTGTCTTTTGCCTTCCGCCATAATTGTGAGGCCTCCCCAGCCACGTGGAACTGTGAGTCCTAAACCTCATTTTCTTATAAATTACCCAGTCTTGGGTATGTCTTTATCAGCAGCATGAAAACAGACTAATACAATAAGCAAGTGCCTGGAACCTTAGAGGGGAAAGAGAGCCTATCAGTATGAAGAAATCAAGAAAGATCTCCTAAAAATAGTGATGTTTTAGTTCGGCTTTGAAGACTGAATAGGATTTGAACAAACATGTTAGAGAGAGAGGAAGGTTAAATGTCAAAGGAGTAGGAAATGGGGGACTCCTTTGTCAGATTCTTAATCTGCTGGAACATGGAATTAACAGGAAGGAAAAGCAGGACAGAATGTTAGAAAGGAGGTGAGAAACACATCTTAAGTATGAAATAACAGACAGCATAATTAGTGACACCCGTCTAGATACTTTTATTTATTCCATAGAAGATTATTTTTGAAGATTTTGGAATAAGTATAAGATTCATCAGTTATTACCTGAGGACTGATTCTTTTGAAATACGCTCCCTATAGCTTTTATCAATTGGGCATCATTGTGCTTATATTATATGATGTAAATGCACTGCACTGTTGAATATTTATCAGATTGGTCATTTTTTATATCCATCTATTTATTTATCATGCAGTCATCTCTGAAAACAATTGTAGGCCCACTCCAATAGATAGAAGAATGGCCATACAAAGTCAAACTTCTAGGCTTTAGGGAGCAAAAGCACAGTAATTTTAACATGGGGAAGTCTTTTTAATCATCTCTATGTCAACCATTTTGAATCATTAACTATAAAATATATAGTGTTAACCACCTGGGAGATACTATGTATGATAAGCCAGTTGGAAGTTAATGATTGTTGGTTGGAAATAAATTAAATGAGTATTCTTGATTGTTGGCTAAAGCTCCTCGAATGTGAAAATAGGGTGTGCCTCACACTGTGATACATCTGCTTTAACCAGGTCAATAGGGAGAGAAGTCACATGTATGTACTAGTGGAGAACCGAATTGGCAGCTGCATCATTAAGCTGCCTTCTGGAACATATCTCAAGAGAGGCTGAGTCCTGATGCTGGAACAGTGGATCAAATGATAAAGATGTATCTCATCAATGCTGTGTCTGAGTTAAGGAGATGAGGTTCATTAATTAGTATACAAGCCAAGAGTTAAGATTCTGGGAAACATAGTAATGATATGGCAAAGACTGAATGGGATGGACAAATAGGAAGTCAGAGTTTGGTAAAGATTAAAAGAGAGTTTATGGTGAATATCTGCTAGATTAGATTCTATTCTCCATTATATCCCTTAAGCGCTTAGCTTGGTGTGCTTCTTGAGACTGGGAGCATGTGTAGAAGTAACCAACCTTCACATAGATCATCTTTAGTAAAGGGGGAGAGGGAGTGGATTGTGAGTAGAAAGCAAAGGAAAGAATGTGTTAATATCTGACTCCCTTTCTTCTATGACTGTTTACCCTCCATTTTTATTTATTGGTAGACTTACATTCTGCAGTCAAGGGCAAATGCCCAAGACACTCCTCTAGTCCTTGTTAAATTGGCAACTTCTTAAAGGTCATTGTAATTTTGAAGAGGTGGTGATTTTCTTTTGTTTTAGTGGAAACTGTAACAAGAATAATTTTCAAAATGTAATGATATTCGTTTTATTTTCCAGTAAGTAATATTTGGGAAATCATCAAGAAGTGTATGTTTGTGATATTATTCCTCATTATTAAAATCCTTAAACCACAAGTCCTATTCATAGTCATGAGTAAAATTTTACTTGACTTTTTCATCTATCTCATTTATTCTTTTCCTGGAAGGACATTTGTGTGTAAAGAGTACAACACATTAACAATAATATTTCACTTGCATTATTTTATTTCTCCATGAGATTGCATCTGAAATTTGAACATGGGCTTAATGCTTGCCACGTGTACTTTAAATATCTAGGTAATGTATATTGGTTTATTCATTTTTCAAAATTGGCTTAAATTTTCTAGCACAAAACACCTTTTTAAGGATCTCTTCTTTCATTTAAATATTCTTGTTAGATCTCAATGCCTTATATTAGAATCTATACTTAATTACTTATTTCAGTTGAGTGAGATTCAGTTATATTTTTGGAACATGGGCTCAGCAACTTAATTAACATATTTCTGGAATGTCTACTGGAGTGCTCCAATTATAGAAACTATTGAAGAAATACAACACTTTACCTCTGCCCTAAGGAAGGTTTCAGTCTAGTAAGTTACAGTCTATCAAAGGCATTGTTTCACAAATGAAAGTTGCTCCCATCTAAGCTTAAATTGTGAGGCACAGATTTTGTGTGATGTATTCAGGGATGATTGGTATGAGCTGGCATCATGTCCTTATCTTTTCATGTGATTCAAGAAAAAGGAAGAATTTGGGTGGGCCTTGAAAGATGTAGAATTGATATAGGGACAGTCAAAAGGGAAGTTCCCCATCAGATATCTAAGACACAGAAAGCCTGTCAAATTAGCTTCTCTAAGAAAATATTTATTAAAAGATGGCAGTAGTATTCAGGAGAACCAAAGAAAATGAAGACACACTGGGTTTTCTTGGGAGTAGAGCTAAAAAGCCTGGAGAACAAAGCAGCTATTTCTGTCCCATCTCCTCTACTCTTCTTTTCTCCTCTTCTCTTGTTCTCTCATCACCTGGTTCCTGTTTCTGCTTTTAAATGTCTGCAACCTGACTCTCTCTGCTAAATAATTAGTACACATAGCCCCTGGGGCTTCCATAGTTTCCGATTTTATATGATTTTCCAGCTCCACGAACTACTGGTAATTGATTCAGTCTTGACTCTGTTAGTTAAATTATTAAGAGAGAAGATCTGAGCTGTTTAGATCGTGAGTAAAGGATCAACCCTTGGTCTTATCAACTGCGGTCACATGGCACAGGAGATCACATGCTGTGAACATGGATAAGCAGCGACTCACTCTCTCTGGAGGGGAGTGGTGGGTGTGTAGTTGTCAAAGAGCTCCCAGGAGAGAGGATGTTAGCTGAGGAGGAACCCCAAGTTTATTAAATGCAGAGCTGAATAGTAAGAATGAATGAGGTTCATGGAATGGTGTTTATGGAATTGTGACACAACCAAGCTGTTAGGAGGGAAGATCTATTTAGGAAAGAGTTGGAAATAAAAACGGATAAAATGGGTTCAGATTAAGTAGTGAGTTAAAGTTCTCAAGAGGACAAGATACCTACTCTGATGGAGTACATATCAGGTACAGAGCACCATAGGTGCTTTCAAATTGTGTAGTGTGCCTCCCCACCACCAATTCTTAAGCACTCTAAGAGCTTGATTTTATTTGTTGATTTTGGTTTTAATAATTCAGTTTGTAGATTCATAGAAGATAAATCTTGATATTTCATCTCAAGGTATCAAACCTACTTACCAATAGGACAATCAAACCTACCTCAATTTAAGTGTTAATTCTATTTCCTGACCATACTCTTTAGATGTTTAATTATACAGAATGATTTTGTCGTTAAAAAGTTATAATGTATTGCATTGATCCTGCTAACATACCTTCTAAATTTTTAATTGAAAAGTGATAGAGTTACATGTTCAATGTAAATAACACAAAACTAAATGTGAAAAATAAAATGTAAAATGTGAAGACCTTTATTCTTACCTCTTTCCTGGCTTCCCCATTCCACACCTCCCCCATTCAGTAGTCTTCCCTATAGATAACCATAGTTGTAGTATCTTTGCAGAATTTTTTCAAATATATATAATATAAATTTTATATATAATATTTCTAATATATGTTATATATTAGAAAAAAGATTGAAAAGTGATATATATATTTTATAATATGTATATATAAAAACACATAGACAAAAATAGATAGATTTCATGTCAGTCTGTAATATGGATTTAATTTGGCCATACTCCAAAGTACATGCTCAGTAAGGGTTAAGTAATTATGCTATTATTAATGTAACAAATATTCTCAAACATAGTTTTGTGCATATATGATTATACTTATAAATGATGGATTCCAAATTGTAGAATTTGAAAATCAAAGGTACATACTCTTTATTAATACAGCCAAGTTGTCTTCTGAAAAGGCTCTACTGATTTACACTGCCACCAACAGTGTATGAGATAAGCTATTTTCCATTCCCGCACCATTTTTATTAAAAATTTTTTTGGCATCTTTTCAAAGTGAATCATGACTGTGTGTATATTACTCAATAGTGTGGATTATGTATTTTATAAGAAAGTAATAATTTACATGTCACAATATAAGGACAATATAAAAGAATTTTTTTTGTAGTGATTGAAGATTAAGTTAATTTAAAATTCCTAAGGAGTATAAGCTCTTCAATAAAACTTGTTTATCCTTTGAAAGGAAATGTTTATTATTCATCTCAGTGAGATCAAAATATACTCCATGTTTTCTCAAACTGACAAAACCATGGCCAATCACTAAAGTTCATTTTAGAGTTTTTATAAATACTTGACATTTTTAAGCAATGTATTTTCATAAGAAAATTAGCTCAGAATCTGGGAATCATGAATTTAGGGGAATATGATAGTTCTTTTCTATTCAGAACTTGATTCTCTTCTTTAGTGGATGAGAATGGTAGTAAATGCTCCCTCCAGTTTGCAAAAGGCAGGGTGCATCACTGGTCATTTCTTATTCTCTTGTGCATCCAGTTTTAGAGGGAGCATCATCCACAAATGTAGCCATTATGCCTGAACTCTGTGTGTGCAAGCGTGTATGTGTGTGTGTGAGAATGAGAAATGCATAACAGTGACCTCTGAGCCCCTGGAAATGCCTGGGTTGTATGGCAGAGTCACAGACCTTTGAAGGTTTAATATGTTGGGAAGTGAACAATTCTTTCTATTCAATCACTGGATGGATTCAGAATTTATGAAGTCAGAAAGTTCTGCCAAAGTTATACTCACACCAGATCACCTAATCTATAAGTAATCTAGATAACCATTGTTAAGGAAATTATATTTTAAGTGTACTTCGGATGGTTTTAGGTTAATATTTTAGTGCCCCGATGTACAATGCCAAGTTCGAACACCTGAAGACCCAGGGCTCTGCTCTGTGTCCAATAAGTGCCTGATGAATCTGCTAAATAAAATTAATTCCACCTCTACCGAGGATTTACAGAGAGAAACACAACCCATTAAGAATCACTGACCAAGTGCTCAGAATCATTCTTGAAATACACCCTGACTTTCTTACAAGACCATTCTTTTAAGACTGAAGGCCAGTTATTCTTCTGATATAGAAAGTTTCCTCTTGACATTAGTTATCTTTGGTCTAAAACTATTATATCCTAAATTAATGGATATTCCTTCTTAAGAAATGATAAAGACCACAGCCTTGAGATAGGAGCACTAGGATTCCTATTATCTGTGGTTGCAGTAAAGATTGATCACTTTTATTTCCACTGAAATTCAAATAACCATTAATAACAGTATGGGGTATGTGAGATAAAGCAAAGGGAGGAAGAACACAGAATTCAGTGATTTCTACATGGATTCCACAAAGGGAGTTGTGCTTTTACATCATGGAAAATGTAATCAGATTGAAAGCTCTTGAGATAGACGAGAACAGGTTATGGAACTGGAGTATGTGCCAAAAGTAATTACTGAATATACTCAAAAATAATTTTGTAAGTTGCATAGGAGAGCCCAGTGACATTAACAGCTGGTTGGTGCCTTGGCCCACATACTGTATTTGAAATAATGCCGTTATAGGTGCCAAGCATTATTTAAGTTCATGATGGCTTTAGATATCTATTTGATACTTTCTATCATCAAGTATAATTCAGTGTTTTCAAGCTCTTCTGAAAGGTTCTTCTCCTTGTATAATCTATAGAATTACCTTTTATATTGATATATCAAATAGAGATGCATTATAAATTAAAACCATCTGTGTTTGCCAAATTTCTGTATATCACAGTTATAAATTGTGAGTTTAAACTGATGAAGAGAAAAACAGTTGTTTTTGCATATCTGTAAGCAATGAGCTCGATGTATGGATAGTCTTAAATATTAACTAGAAATGAGGATGTACTCTGTTTGAAGAAAACATTTAGTATGATAAATTCAACTCTCAAATCATAATTCAATTGAAAGGATTTTATTCTATTGCTTCTTACTTACCAGGCTTTTGCACAGATACATCTTGAGCCCTGCCATAGTGTGTACAGACTAGTATGATGTTTAAAACTCACAGTGATTAGAGTGAAATAACATTGTTCCACTGCTTCTTCCTTGTAATGTTGAAATCAAATCAGTGTAGAAGGCTCTGGTAAATCAAATAAAGCTTAGAAAATCATTTGCTTTAGAAAGAAGAACATAGCTTTGGTCTCAGGTTAGTTGGTCTCACTTTTGAAAACCTAAATCTATTTATCACCAAGTAGACAACTGGCTTTTGGAGCTATATATTGTTGTGGCGCAGTGCTGAGCAAATAAAAGACAGAATATGTTTGGTTGCTTAATATGTAATTGAATGCTGACAATAAAACTTCTATTCCTGTTGAAGCTCAAGTTGGGTGAAAAGTATTAACAGGACCAAAATTTTTGGATTAATTTAATTCAACGAATCCAAATACTGCTGTATGATCTTTGACTGTCATTCTGTAGCTTCATTCCTCATCAGCATGCATTTATTAATATTTCACTGAAAAACACATTTGGAACTCTTAGGTGAAAACTACCAAATCAGTGGAAAGTGCTATGGTGAAGTGATAAAATTGCATCTAATAAAAGTTAGAAGAAAGAAGAGATCACAATCATAGAGTGCTCAAATACAATTTAATTTCTGGATTTTCTTCCAAAATTATGTCGGTCAAATTTATTTTTGTGAATTATGCATTAATTATTTGTTTGAAAAGCAATAAATCCTCTAAATAACTAGAAGATAAGTGATATTTTATTTTTTCCTTGTCAGTTTTTCTATTAATATAGTTAAAATTTGTCCATTTCCTTTTCTTTATTTCCAATCTAGTAGATATCTTTAAACTACAAATTGACATGTTACCCATACTTATATCTCATTAGGACAGTATTTTTTTTCCACTCCCTAACATGGTCAATGTTGAAATAACTGTATTTTCTCACTTCTTAACTGTTTGTCATACCACGTGATTGTATTTCTTAACATTTATCTTTTTACTGGTAAATTGTATTGGTATTTTACTGGTAAATTGTATTTCTTAACATTTACCTTTTTACTGGTGAACACACTGAAAACCATCATTATGTGATTTATTGGATTTAAATGATATATCATCTCAAGATTTAAAGAAGAGAAAATGAGAATCTTTAAACTACATGTCATTTTTTTACTCTTTTTCAACTTTTCTTGTAGTATCTGTCTTCTCTTGTATAGCCATAATCCTGCATTTGTTTACCTTTAGTTATGCCATTGAATAGATTCAGTGCCCCTGCCAATCTAGTGCTATAGTTTTTTCATTCATCTCTGGGTAGCTCTAGTACTTTCAATAATAAATTAATACTCATGGAAAATATATTACTTAATGTTTTTGCATTTTTAAAAAATATTGGTTTGTTTCTTTTTTACCTCCATGCCATCTTGGCATAGTATAAAATTCCTAAGTTACATTTTTCGTTCCTTTCTTTTTGTGTGTTTGTGTTTTCTTATGAATTTTGGAAGCATTGTTCCATAGTCCTCTAGACAGTGATATGTGGTCAGTGGCCAGCCTGGTCATGCGTTCCCCGTATAAATAGTCTTTTTGCCTGGCTCTCCAAATACTTTCTTCTTTAGTTTTACAGACAAGTAACTTTGTTAGATTATAAGTTAGTGTTGATCATTTCTGTGATTAATTTTCTCAGAAAACCATGTCCCTTTACATCTATAGAGTGAAATATTACTTTTATTGTCTTTATACTCTCCTTGAATTATATTGTTAAATGCTTTCAGGTTCCTTTTTCTTTTCTTTTTTTTTCAGTGACTCCAATTGTTGCCTACTTAAAACAATATATCCAAAACAGAAATACTTATCTTTCCTAGCAAACTTGCTCCTTTCTATCTAAATTTATTAGACAGGATAAATATGTTGAACTAAGTGTTTACACCAACTACTGTCCAGATTCCTGAGAAATGCAAGTCTAGGGAGGACCCTTTCTTTGACTGAGTGGGGCATGAGAGATGAATTAAAGAAAAGAAATAAGGGCTAATAAATATTCTATGTGATAAAGGTGTCAACTGACAGTTCCAGAGTGTGTATGTTGCAGAGGTGAGAGGAAGAAAAAGAAGAGATGCAGACGAGAGGAAGGGATTACCAGATTGTGTGATCGTTCATATGCGTGTATGTGCACCTGGACATATGTACTTATGTGTGTGCAGATGCATGTTTTGATCTAGCTAACCTAGAGGTGGGCACCAGGTGCAAACAGTGGTGGCATGAGACAGCCGAGTTACATTTCATTCATCCTTGGATTCCCTTTCCTCCATGCTGGAATCCTAGGAGCTTCCTTTGATGCCTCCCACTTCCTCACTTGCTTATTTTCTCACCTCCATTGCCCAGTGTTTATAGCTTCCACTTTCTACGGATTCTGCTTCTACCTCCTGAATCTGGCCCTTCCTGTCCATTCCTCCTGCTTGTCTTCAGTTTCTGCCTTACTCAGGCCTTCATTACTTTCTCTTAGATTATTACTGTAGCTGTTTTATTTCCTCCTCACCTGTAATCCATTGTGGACACCATCATTATTAGAGTGATCTTGCCAAAATTCAAATGCGCCTTTCTCTTGATTAAATGTACTCAGTGGCTGCCCGCGTCTACACTAAGCAGAATCAAGGCCGAACTTTTTAGTGTAAGCTGACTCTAGGCGCTTTGTTGACCATCTCCCATGCACCCCTAGTGCCTCAGCTGTACACAGTTATGTGCGTTATTTTCCTTTATTTTGTTTGTTTTGTCTTTGATCTGTACCTTTTCTTTTTTTCTTTTCTGTTCTTTTTTTCTTTCTTTTTTTTTTTTTTTGAGATGGAGTCTCGCTCTGTGGCCCAGGCTGGAGTATAGTGGCTTGATCTCGGCTCACTGCAACCTCTGCCTCCTGGGTTCAAGCGATTCTCCTGCCTCAGCCTCCTGAGTAGCTGGGATTAGAAGTGTGCACTACCACGCCTGGCTAATTTGTTGTATTTTTAGTAGAGATGGGGTTTCACCATGTTGGCCAGGCTTGTCTCGAACCCTTGACCTCAAGTGATCCGCCCGTCTCACTCTCCCAAAGTGCTGGGATTACAGGCGTGAGCCACTGCGCCGGGCCCGATCTGTACCTTTTCAAAGGATGTTTTCCTCTGCTTTTGTTTCTTCAAGACTCAACTCCAGCAGCAGTGAGATTTGCTTTTCTATTAGTCCACAAATCTATACCCCTTCCTCTACCACTAGGACTTCCAGTCAGGAGTAGTGACACTCTTCTATTCCTCTTTACATGCTGTGGGTATCTCCAGCACATGCTATTTTGAACTTATAAATTCAGCACATATTTATTGAGTATTCACCATCATGTCATCACTCAACTGAACCCCTCACAAGGCCATATCCTGGCTGTCCACTGCCACTGCCTTCCATAGTGCCTGTAAGCGGTAAACACAAGGTAAAGGCTTGTTGAATGAATGAAGTAGTAATGAAGAAATACTAGTATTTATTTGTACGATATGTATTAAATGTTCACATTAATATTTGGATTTTAGCCATTTTATGCCTGGTTGTATATACCTTGTGACCTAGCAAGCCCAAGTTCCTCAAGACATAAACCGTATATTGCATCTCTCTTTAACTCCCTCTATCTCCATCTTAGAATATTTTCTACATATTAAGTACATTGAAATTACATGGCTTTTAAGAATATCTTTGGTGTGCAGCTTGACTGCTGACAGAAGCATGTGCTGTAGTGTAATTTGAAGGAGGAGATGATTTTCTCTACCCAAGAACAGCAGCCTGATCTTAATATTCTATGTTCGGAGAGATACATTAATTTGGGTTAAGAATTAACACCTGTTACTTTGTCCTTCTTCGTAGTTGGAAATTAAAACAGCAACACCTTGATATCAATTAGGACATGAAGGTGATGGGACAGGATTAAGTACTGCAGCAAAAGGGCTTGCTGAAGGAAGGACCAAAAGGGAGGATGATGTATTCAGAAAGCTGACTTTACCTTTTTCACCATTTTGCCTCACACTAATCCCAAATACAAAATATTTACTCTCTGCGTGAAAGCTTCATACATTTGTAATCTTCCTGCATTTTTATTCCTAATAGACTTAGATACATAAAGCCCAATTTGAATAGGCAATGATTAAAGACTCAATGATTAAAAACAGAAGTTATAAGGGTGACCAAAAAGCTTAGGGCAGTCCTAAATAGAGCAGGAGAGCAAATAACATTTGAAGTGAAGTAGGGTTTGAGTCATCTGATTCTTTGTAGGTTAAGAGGGTTGTCTGTTGAAATCACAAATGCATGTGATGCAATCTGCTCTAACAAATATTTTATGGAAAGCAAACAAAATGCAAGTTCTAAAACCAAGATGTTAAAGGCAAGATTTCTCAATGCCATGCAGTTGCATAGGAGAGGAATGTACTTCTTTCTCTTCCATTGCTCTTCTCTCTCAGACCTGTACTAAGCCACATATATTTGACTTCTTAACAAAGTCTGTTGTAATCATTTATTTATTTATTTTTATTCATTTGTCTATTTTGTTGGCTAGACTGTAAACTCCTTGAGGATATTGGCAGTGTTATGTACACTTATATCTCAGACACCTGTAAATGTACTTAAGACAACTAATTGTTGTCAAATGAATGAATACAACTACAACAACTGCTCTTCTCTACTGGTCATGCTACCTCTATGTCTTCTGAATCTTTTTGTTTTGTTATTGACTTTGATGGCATGCATCTGTGTGCATGCGTGCATGCCTGCACTATCTTCTTGTTGTTATGTTGCTAATTTTGACTAAAGGATAGGAGAGGTACGTACTTCCCATCCTAGTGTACAACACTAGGCCCACTATTGTGGAATGATATATTATTGAAAAGATAATTGGCTGGTTACTTCAGATGGGGGAGGAAGTGATGAGTGTTTCCTTTGTACTTTTGTATTGTATAACATGAATATCACAAACATGTCTTATTTCCGAAAAAAGCCCCACACATATGCATACACATACAGCAGAATTTGGGAATGGACAAGCAGTGTAGAGATATGGAATAAAAAGCTTTTACTTAGAGGCACTTCTTCCTCTCTCTTCTCAGAATCCATAGCAACTCAACCTGCCACATTCCTCTGGAGGGGAAGAAGATCCAAGTTCACTCATTTTTCTTCTGGGAAGAAGAGACAGTACTTGGTACCATTAAGTCCTAAGCAAGATTAGGTAGATAATGTAGATAAACAGACTGAGGACTAGGGGAAAAGTCGATGAGAAGTGATCCCAGTTTAACAATGGTGCTTTGCCCAAGTGATCTCAGTAATTACCATAGTTTTAACTCCTCATGTACTGCTGGTCCTGAAATCTCTATTTCCACCTTGACTTCTTTCATGAGCTCCAAACCCCCATATTCAATGGATTAGTGAACCTCTCCGTCAGAATGTTCCACAGGAACTTTGCGTTCATGGTGTTATCATCTCTTTCCTACTTTTCTTTCCCTTGCCCTGATCTGGATCTGCTTTTCTGTCTACATTTTCAAGCTCAGCTAAAATTTTTGGATTTTTCTTCATATTGTTTCTCCCTCTCATCCAATTCTAAACATTCAGCAGGACCTGAATTTTTTGCTGCCTAAGTAGTTTTTCAAATTCACCCCTCACCTATAGCTTTATTACCTGTGTCCTAACACTTGAGTCTTTGCCTTGTTTCTCTTCCAGTATAAAGCTCTAGCTTCCTAATTAGTTTTCCTGCCTTCAGTCTTGCTCCCTGCTTCTCCTTCTGTAACAGCAATCGTGACAGCAATGCAATCATAACCATATCACAGCCTCCTCCAGGCTGCTCCAGCTGGGTCCCCTTCCTGGCCCTTTGTGTGTCCATAGCCCTGATGTGCTTTAGTTTCATCACCCAGATCACTTTTCTTCCCCCCGCCTTTTTTTTTTTTTTTAACTAAGACTTTCTCCTTTCAACCTTTAAGATTTATACTAGGATTTTTTACCTCTATGAATTCCTCCCTAAACACATTCACTAATCCCCCAGCCACATTCACACACTCTCATTCCCTTTCACTCTGGGCAAAATTTCTGTCCTCTTTATTCCCCGAGAGCCTGGGCCCATCTGTCTGTCAAACACTGACTATGGCACTGAAGTGAGTCATTGCCTCTGTTCCACATTGCGTACCTGGCTATTCAGTAGGCATTTTAATTTAGGTGCAGGAAGAATAAGACAAGGTCCTTAGATTGATATCCTAATTCCAGTGCAAACAGACACTATTAAGTTATTTAAATTAAAAAAAAAGAAATAACAGTTGTGGGTAACTAAGGCATTGGATAATGATTCTAGTTCTTGATTACAATTATAATTGGAAGATAAGATTTGGGATCTCTTGTCAGCAGGAGACAAGGTAAGAGAACAAACATATATTGTTTGCCAGGTATAGGATTTTTCACTGAAATACACACACACACACACACACACACTCATATGCATGTATACACAAACATATATGCATATATACTCAAATACGCACATATGTGCACACAGGTTTATATTTATATGCATACATATTAAGGAACATACACCTAGGAAAAGTTATTCCAGTTGAAGAGTACATCTCAGATATAAGGAGAGGCAGCTCTATTTCTGGCCCTTCCATCAGAGGTTTTGTGACCTTAGAGATCCATCTTTGCTTATCTGAACATGTTTCCTTCTCTCATAAAAAGAGCTGCATATCCCTGATGCAGTGGGATGCTGGTTAGCTGTGTTGGTTAAACTTGCCTGCAGTCTTTAACCTACTTTGCTCCACAGTTACTGCTCATCGGTATTTGCCATAGAAAAATAGAGGGAATGGGAGAAATATTGCGTGCTCTACTCTCCTGTCTGTCCATCTATCCATCCAGCATCTCTTTTTATCTACATAGACAGAACCATGAATTTTAATAATTTTTGTATTTCAATATTATATTGGGCATTATTAATACTTACTTTATTAAAACCTTTAGTAATATACCATCTTTAAAATTAGAAAAAATATAAATCTATAGTAGTCATGGTTCTCTAGAGAAACAGAACCAATAGGATGTGTGTGTGTCTGCATGTCTGTGTGTGTGTATGAGAGAGAGAGAGAGAGAGAGATTTATTTTAAAGAATCGGTTCATACGAATTTGGAGGCTGGCAAGTCTAAATCTGCGAGGTCAATGTGGGCAGCAGACTGGAGACCCAGGAATAGTTGACGTGAGTCTGAATGTTGTTTGCTGGCAGAATTCCTTCACTCTTGGGATAGGTCCTCCTTTTTCTTAAGGCCTTCTACTGATTCGATGAGGTCTGCCCACATTTTGGAGAGTAATCTGCTTTACTGAATGTCTACTGATTTAAACTTTGATCTTAAAAAAGACTACCTTCACAGAAACGTCCAGATGTTTTAAATAAAATATCTGCTTACTGTGGTCCAGCCAAGGTGACATTTCAAATTATCCATCACAATATCTAAATCATAAAAACTTAATACCATTGGCTAAAGTGGGAGATAAAATTGTGGCAGGTAAACAGTATAGACTTGTTAGAAATTTCTTTAAATTTTAGAACAAAATTTAGCCAAGATGCTGCCTCTGATTGATTATCCTTAAAACTTTTTAAATTGTATTTAAATTGTTTTTTTCCTTAGAATCATGAATATAGTCTAATGTGTTGCCCTTCGTTTTAAAGGTCATTAAAAATGTGTGCATTGCCTATGCGTATAATGTCTATGCTTCCTTATACAAATGAAATGTTGATAAAACAAGATTCATCAAATTTTTGCTTCATCAAGATTCATCAAATTTTGAAAATTGTTGAGAAAATACATGGCCAACTAAATACTAAAGTAGTAATTTCTTTAAAAAATTTTAAGTTTCTTTTTTTTTTGAGATGGAGTCTCGAAGTGTCGCCCAGGCTGGAATGCAGTGGCACAATCTCGGCTCACTGCAAGCTCTGCCTCCAGGGTTCACGCCATTCTCCTGCCTCAGCCTCCCAAGTAGCTGGGACTACAGGTGCCTGCCATGACACCCAGCTAATGTTTTGTATTTTTAGTAGAAATGGGGTTTCACCATGTTAGCCAGGATGGTCTCAATCTCCTGACCTCAGGATCCACCTGCCTCAGCCTCACAAAGTGTTAAGTTTCTTGAAGAAGCTGATTTACTATTTCTGAATGTGCCCTCTATTCCTACATATAATTTTTTTGGAATAATATTTGGTAGAACTGCTAAATTTTTAAGGAGTAACTTGATTCTTTTTACTGAAAGAAGTAGATACATTGAATTCAGCTAGGAAGTTTTGCAATTTTTTTGTTGTAAAAGAAAACTTACTTGGTAAGATGGAGTGAAAGCAACTCAGGATAAAATTAGGAAAGGGATCATAATGGATACATCTTTGAACTCTAAAAGTGATGAATCAAATCAAACTAAGATTTGACATTGGCTAGTTTATTTTTCAAATAATTCTGAGAACGATATGTGCACTAACTGTTCTGAAGTTATACTGCGCAAGTTCTTTTAATCCATCTATGTTGCTACTTTTGAATAACTAACTATATTACGTACTAGATGTAATTAGTGTTTAAAATTAGTTTCCTTGATGGTCTTGAAGTCAGTCCTTTATAATTTAGGTCAACAAAGAAAATGCCAGTGTACTAAATTAGCACAGTTTTCACTGTTTTTATTCAGCAGCTGCAGGATAAGAAAAGTACAAGATTTTTTTTTTTTTTTTTTTTTTTTTTTTTTTTTGCCATTGACAGAGCCGTATACTGGATTTTTACATGGAATTTACATATTATGAAAGTAAAAATCAAAAGATCAATTTTTCTGTGAGATAACTTTGTAATATGCTTATATGTAATTATTGTGTTCGTTTGATTTATGGCTTAAAGATAAGAAACAATCTTGATTTTTTGGATATAGCCTCTAGATATGCTCTAGAAATGTTTCTTGCATTCTTAATGTCATTTCACATTATCAAGTAGAAAGAGTTCAGTTTTGTAAAGGTAACCCACAGGTTCTTACCTACAGTGAGTTTTTTTTTTTTTTATGGAGGTTGGGAGGTAGAGCCAAATAAATTGATTTATCTGTAGAAGTGTCTTCTATACCAGTGTTTCTCAGTATTTTTTTAAATTATCTCCCCACTAAGGATTATTTTCAGATTTTTTTTTTTCTGAATGTTCTCCAATGACACTTTAATATCACAGGTATACTGTATTCGGTTTATGTACTCTGGCCCTAGGAAGGCCACAGATCATGATAGTGTCTAAGATTTTTCACTCCCTACAAGAAATAATTCTTGTATTGACAGTGCATGACATGCTCTTTTTAGTTCTTATCTTTTCCATCAATTTTAGAAATGAATGGGCTTTTAAATTGAAAGAATCTAAATTATTTTTTCTCAGAACCCTAATTTTCCAAGAAAAATTCAATTCCCCAACTTCCCTTAATATGGTTCAAAATTTCCCATTCCAAATGGTTTGATTTAACATAGATTTATTTACACCTAAAAACATTTTTAAAAGATTATTCAATATTTGGGACCCAGATGAATTCTTTTCAGGGTTTCAGGATTGTGTAAATCTATTTTATATTGAAATTTTGACCAATGGAATTCAGATTTATATCAGTTTTATTACAGAATGTTGCCCCTGACTATATCAGTTGAAAATATATCTCAGTCATTTTGACAATACATATACAGTACGTCTATAAATCATTCACCAAAATTACTGTGACTTACTTCAACCTTAATATAATTCCACTTGAAATCAGTGTATCTTGCTAAAGAGATGAGATAAGACAAATTTACGCTGATAATATTTAAAAAACTTATGAGTAATTGCCAAGCTATTTACATCATCATAGAAATACAGAGCCAGCTTTTGACTTAATACCTTAGGGATAAATAATATTTAGTTATTAAATAAAACTTTTAATTTCAAAAGTTGTCAATAGCCAAATATTATATTTAAATATTTTATTTTTAATGGGTAAAATTAGAAGAGGATATTTTATTGACTACACAATTTTAAGGAACAGGATTAAATAAGTTTCTCATTTTCAAATTCATGCCTGTGCTTAACACGGAATAGCTCAATTTAAGAATATTGAATTTCTTTAATTTGTGGTACATACACATATCCATATGCATATTTTCCACTGCCAATTGGGTCATTATATTTTAATAGTTTTATTGAGGTATAAATTGCATACAGTTAAATTCATTCATTTTAGTTGTGTAATTCAATGATTTTATGTCCATTTATAGGGTTACATAATCATCATTCTAATTTAGTTTTAGAACATTTTCTGTCACTTCAAAAGGATTCCTTTAGCCTGTTTACAGTCAGTCTTCCTCCCCACCCCAAGCCCTAGGCAACCAGTAATCTGCTTTCTGTCACAATAAATTTGCCTCTTTTGAAACTTTTCATAATAAAATCTGTTGGCTTTGGGTTTAGTTTGCCCTTCTGCTTCCAGTTTTTTAAGGTAGAAGCTTAGGGTACTGTTTTCAGATTCTTCTTTTCTAATATTGCTGTGTAAAACTGTAAATTTTCTTCTTAGCATTGCTTTACCTACATCCCACAAGATTTGATACACTGTTCATTCATTTTCATTCAGGTTGAAATAAAGGCTATTCACAAGGAATATTCACAAGGAAGATTAATTCCTTATGATCTCTTCCTTGACCCATGGAGGGTTTTGCTTATGCAAAAGAAATGAAATCATAACAATCAATCTCTTGAACCACAGCACAATCAAATGAGAAATCAAGACTAAGAAATTCACTCAAAACCATACAATTACATGGAAATTGAATAACTTGCTCCTGAATGACTTTTGGATAAATAATGAAATTAAGGCAGAAATCAAGGTCTTCGAAATGAATGAGAACAAAGATACAGCGTACCAGAATCACTGGGACACAGGTAAGGCAGTGTTAAGAGGGAAACGTGTAGCCCTAAATGCCCACATCAAAAAGTTAGAAAGATATCAAGTTAACAACCTAACATCACAACAAAAATAACTAGGAAACCAAGAGCAAACAAATCCAAAGCTAGCAGAAGACATGAAGTAACCAAAATCAGAGGTGAACTGAAGGGGATTGAGACACGAAAAACCATTCAAAAGATCAACAAATCCAGGAGTTGGATTTTTTTAAAACTACACATTTTAAATAATATATGGCAGCTGCTCGATTCTGGGCGTTCCCTCCCATGTTTTATGGCCATTACTGTTTGTTTCATTTCTTGTCTGAACTAATTCTATGAAGTCTGTATCCCCTGCAGTGTATACATATTGATGACTGTGCATCTTTAAAAATCTTAAGTCTGGTTTCCTGGAAGTTACCACTCACTGTGTTAGGACAGCTTAGTTATCCTGTGAATTATTACAGTGTATGTTTAAACACCTTTAGTCAATGAGGCTTCCACCTTTTCCCAGGGATCCCTGTGTAGGTTGGGTAACATCAAGTTTAGTGATATTCTGCCGCAGCTTTTTATTTCCTGTGTCTCCCCTGTGTATGTGCAAGCACGCACATGCAATCAGGGATGTGTGGATAGCCCAGGCCCTTCCTTGTCTTCCCTGTGTGCATGCAGCCTTGCCCATGTGTGCATATTTCCAGGCTTACATTTACATTTTTGATCCCCACAAGGAATATCAGGGAGCTTATCAAGGCCACTATGGCCATTTCATTTCCTGGGTCTCCCTGTAAATCTTAGGTCAGTATGCCAAGTCTGTTGCTTGCTCCAACTAGAATTGCAAACTCAGGTTAGCTGTGATGTTGGCTTTTCTGGTTTGTTTGCCATCGACATTGCTTCCAGTAATGCCAAGGGGATTGGGGTTTTCCTTGCTCCTCTCCAAGTCAAGTTGGCCCTCCAGCAGTGAAACTGCTGTTTTTAATGGCTTGTCAGAGACTCCTGCTATTCTTAGCCAAAGTTCAGTATTTTCTCTTGATTAAATGCCTTTCAATTGCTTATATGTCTTTGTTTGATTTACAGAGTCCTCAAATTGTTATTTTTGAACATTTTCATCCAGTGTTTTTCATTATGGTAAAATGTACATAACATATAATTTACTATCTTAAACATTTTTACCATTTACAGTTCAATGGCATTGAGTACATTCATATTGTCGTGCAACCATCACCACCATCCATCTCCAGGGCTTTTTTCATCTTGCAAAACTGAAACTCTTTACCCATTAAACAGTAACTTTCCATTCCCCACATCTCCCCAGCCCCTGGACTCCACCATTCTACTTTCTGTCTCTGTGATTTTGAATACGCTAAGTACATCCCATTAGTGGAATCATACAGCATTTGTCTTGTTTGTGACTGGCTTATTTCACTTAGTGTAATATCCTCAAGGTCCATTCATGTTGTCAGAATTTTATTTCTTTTTAAGGCTGAATAGTATTCCATCATATGTCTATCCCACAGTTTGTTTATCCATTCCTCCATCAATAGACACTTGGTTCACTTCCACATTTTAGCTATTGTGAATAATTCTGCTGTGAACACTGGTGTACAAATATCACTTCAAGACCCTGCTTTCAATTCTTTTGAGTATTTGCCCAGAGGTTGACTTGCTGGATCATAAAGGAATTCTATTTTTAATATTTTGAGGAACTACCATACTACTTTTTATAGTGGCTGTAACATTTTACATTCCCACCAACAGTGTACAAGTGTTCCAGTTTCTCTACATCCTCACCAACACTTGTTATTTTATGTTATTTTATAGTAGCCATCCCAGGAGGTGTGAGATGGTATCTCACTGTAATTTTTATTTGCATTTCCCTACTGATTAGTGATGTTGGCCATCTTTTCATGTGCCTTTTGGCCATATGTACATCTTCTTTGGAGAAATGTCTATCTAACTCCTTTGCATACTTTTAAATTAGGTCTTTTGGTTTTTAGCTGTTGAATTTTAGGAGTTCTCTATACATTTTGGATATTAATCCCTTATCAAATATATGATTTATAAATTTTTTCTCCTGTTCTGTCTGTGGCCATTTTTTTCTCTGCTGTTACTGTCTTTTGACACACAGTTTTTAAAAAATTGATAAAATTATTTTTTGTTGCCTGTGCCTTTTGTGTTAATCAAAAAAATAGTTGCCAAATTAAGTGTTTCAAAGCTTTTGTTTTATCGTTAAGGGTTTATAATTTTAGATCTTACATTTACATCTTTGATCCGTTTTGAATTAATTTTTATATGTAGCATTAGATGAGGGCACACTTTCATTTTTTTGTTTGTGGAAATCCATTTTTCCCAGAAGCATTTGTTTAAAAGACAGTCCAGTTTTCACTGAATGGTCTTGGCACCCTTGTCAAAAATCATTTGACCATTAATGTAAAGATTTATTTCTGAACTGTCTATTCTGTTCCATTGGGCTGTATTCTGTGTTTATGCCAGTACCACAATGTTTTGATTACTGTAGCTTTACAGTGTTGAAATCAGGAAATATGAGTTCTCCATATTTTTCTTCTTTTTAGGTACTGTTTTGGCTATTCAGGATTTCTTGAAAATTATTATTTTCTGCACAATGTGTTTTACTTCAAAAGAGATAATTTTTTGAAGTAAAATTATTTGCACGTATCAATAAAATATATTGTTATTTCATAGAAACATTATTATTAAGATATTAATTTCTTAGACACTCCCTGAAGCCCTCTTCTGAAATTTTCTTCAGAAAGTTTCTTCCAAAATCTTGACAGAAAAACTATAATTTCTGTTGATTTCTTCTACAAAGAATGTATCTATAGATAAGGTTTAGGTTTATCTTTGTCTCATCTTTTGACTCTTTTCATAACTAATAGGTAAGTATAAACACACTTTTTTTTTTTTTTTGAGATGGAATCTTACTCTTGTTGCCCAGGCTGAAGTGCAATGGCTGCCTCTTGGGTTCAAGCGACTCTCCTGCTTCAGCCTCCTGCGTAGCTGAGATTACAGGTGCCTGCCACCATGCCTGGCTAATTTTTTTGTATTTTTAGTAGAAACAGGGTTTCGCCATGTTGGCTAGGCTGGTCTCAAACTCCTGACCTTAGGTGATCCACCTGCCTCAGCCTCCCAAAGTTCTGGGATTGCAGGCTTGAGCCACTGCGCCTGGCCCAAACACACTTTTTTGATTCTCCTTTCATTCCATCAACATTCTCTGTTCCTTTTCACTCCCTACAGCAAATCCTTTTGACTACACAGTGCTGTATTCATAACACTGGATTATAGACTTCACTTTTCTCACCAGCCTCTCCAAACTTGCTTTATTTATCTATGTTTATCGTTATTTATGTGTGTGTGAAAATATTTCATTGCGTAATTCCACTGAAGATGAAAGTCTTCATTTTCACTTTCGTGAGTTCCACCTTTTGATTCACAGTTCTCTTTTTTTTTTTTTTTTTTTTTTTTTTTGAGACGGAGTCTTTCTCTGTCCCCCAGGCTGGAGTGCAGTGGCGCGATCTCGGCTCACTGCAAGCTCCGCCTCCCGGGTTCACGCCATTCTCCTGCCTCAGCCTCCCGAGTAGCTGGGACTACAGGCGCCCGCCAACACGCCCGGCTAATTTTTTGTATTTTTAGTAGAGACGGGGTTTCACCGTGTTAGCCAGGATGGTCTCGATCTCCTGACCTCGTGATCCGCCCGCCTCGGCCTCCCAAAGTGCTGGGATTACAGGCTTGAGCCACCGCGCCCGGCGATTCACAGTTCTCTTCTATCTCCATTTACTCTCACATCCTACTTACTTAGCTTCTGCTGTGTAAGTCTGTTCTAGACACTCCTTTTGCTTTGTCTCACTTTTGTCCTTTTTCTAATGTAACCCTATAAAATGAAATACATTAATTCCTGTTTTATAATTTTCTATTTTAATTTGCTCCCAAGTACACATATTCCATTCCACCCTGTCTAATGCCACAAAATTAAACTTTAGCACACTTCTTGGAGCTCTATCCTCAGCCATCGTCTTTTTTCTGTCTATATTCTTCCTCTAAGCAATTCCATGGTGCCCAGTGGATTTAAACACCATCTGAAAACTCCCAAATTCATGTTATTTTTCCAGACCTCTCTACTAGGCTCCATAATTGTCTACACAACTCTTTACCTGAGAACACACTTGGATAAGTCACTATTCATTACCTACAGCTACTCAAGACAGAACCTAGAAGTCATATTTGATACTAACTTTTTATGATCCCTACATCAGGCTTATAAATCCCTTCAGTTGACCTGTTTGTTTGCATGTATATTGTTTGCTTCCCTCCAACTTTCAAATATAGACTATATGGAATCAAGATTACTGACTATTTTCTTCCCTACTTTATCTCCAGTGTCTACAACAGGGCCTGCTTCCAGGGCCTGCTTGAATGTATATTCCAATTCTTTACCCTTCTCTCTCTTTCTACTATTATCAATCCTAGTCCAAGGCACCATCGTATCTATCCTAAATAACTATAGTAGTCTCGTGCAGAGGGATTCTCCTGCTTTATCTTTTCCCCACCAATTGCTAGGTTCATGGCTGAGGCCTTTATAACAAAAGACATTAGCAAAAGAAAAGCATACATATTTATTTAATATAAGTTTTATGTGACACGGGAGCCTTCAGAAATGAATATTTAAAGAAACAGGAAAACCTGTGTACTTGTATGGTAAGTTTGATGAAGAGGTGTATCATTGTGAAGAAGTATGACTGGAAGAAGGGGGGTATGATCTAATGAAGGGAATGTACAAGGCCTGTTTGTTTGGATTCTTCTCCATGTCCCTGTATCTTCAGCAATAGGTGCCTTTTCCTCCAGAAAGGGCACCTCTCACATGAGGGTCTTATGATCTACTCCAGAGAAGATCAGAAAATTATTTCTAGGTTTTATGAACTGGTTCAGAGGAGAAGGAAGGAGAAGTCAGAGAGATCATCCCACTTCTGCATTGTCTTCAAATACCGAGGTGCCATATTTTAGGGTAGCATGTCCTGAACCCCATCACTCCTCACTAATATCTTTGCTTTTCATTTCCCTCTATCTGTAATTCAGTCCCTAAATAAAAGCTAGAGTCATCTTTTTAAAACATAAATTACATAACTGTATTTCTTGTTCAAAAAAGAAAAACATACAAGCTTCCTTTAGGAGTTTGAGAGGGAAGGCTGTTAATTATAACTCCCTCATCCCCGCCAGCGTTTTAAAGCAGTAGAAGGAGACAAAGGAGTTAAACACATGGAGAACGGAGTGTCGGCTCTATTACTAACAGAGCTCTTGGAGAATGTGGCAGAGTGAGTGCCAGCCTGGGCTTCCTGCTGCTGCACCAGAATTAGATGAACTGACCCAGAAGTCACAGGCAACACCGAATACCTGCACAGCAGGTGCTACAGAGGTAAGCTGTGGCCACAAAGCTCAGCCCTAGGCCCAAAGCAGACAAGAGCCCTGCTCTCTGCAGGCAGGAGGAAGGGACTGAGCCTTTAATGCCCAGCTCTTCCTACTAAACTCACCAATCAAAGGCGTGAGAACAAGAGGGAGGCCCTAGGTTTCCCTTCACATGAAGAAAACAGTGGAGAGTGAGTAGTCTGCAGTTACATCTCTAATGCCTTTGCATTTGGAATAAAGCATGAACTCTTTACTTGAGGTCACTGGGATTGTCTACTTCTCCATCTTCATCTTTTCTAACTCCCTCTCACTCCCTAAGCGGCACACACACTGGCCTTCTTTCTTTGTTTCTCAAACATGCCACACTAGTCCCTACAGGCCTTTTAACTTTCTTTTCCTTCTTTAAGGACCATTCTGCCCTCAGGACTAATTATTTTTCATTATTCACATTTGTGCTCAAATGTCACCTCAGCGTAATAACATGATCACCCAATTTCAAAGAAATCTTTCAGTCATTTATCGTCTTATTTTATTAGATTCACTGAACCAATCATTATCTGAAATCGTATTGTTTATCTATTTGTTTGCATGTACATTATTTGCTTCCTGCCAACTCTCAAATATCGACTTCATGGAATCACGATTACTGGCTGTTTTGTTCCCTGCTTTATCTCCAGTGTCTAGAACAGGGCCTTCTTCCAGTAGGCCTTTTGTAAAGATTTGTTGAGTGAACGGTTTATGCTCTCTGTTACTCCATCTGATCCTTCCAACAGGCAAAGCTCGAGTTATAAGCTCCAGCCTTGGGCACGCACAGATGTAAATATTTATAATCTACAAACTCACAGTGCCGACTACACTGGGGCTCAAATTTCAGATTTTGTGGGTTGAGAAGCAATGAGGAGCACAGGTAACTACCTTCCTGCCAGCTGCATTTCTCGCTGCCATAGGACTGTGGAATCCCTGGGACTAAGGTGGTACATAGGCCCTGCCCTCCAAAGGGGCCTGTTTGTTATTCAGTGGAGAGGCGCTGCGAAGCACTGGGCCCACTGAGTGGCAGACCTTGCAGCAATGAAACGGTGTCAGCTGCTCTTGCCAGAGATGTCAGTCAATGGAGCAGATGGGCTACTCTGGTTTTTCAGAATTCTCAGGGTGTAGGCTACTCCAGCTACACCAACTCTTCTGTTATTTGGAAATAGAAAATTACTTGCATAATTGGTTAAATAATTCATTCAGGCCACGATTATATATTGACTTATCTTCTGTATTCCAGGCAAGATTTAGACACTGGGAATACAGAAGTGAAAAAACAGACAAAAATCCTGTCCTATGAAGTTTACGTTTGAGTAGGAATCCACAGATAATAAAGAAAGAAATGGTAGGAGGCCAAGGTGGGTGGATCATTTGAGGTCAGGAGATAGAGACCAGCCTAATTAAAATAGTGAAACCCCATCTCTACTAAAAATACAAAAATTAGCCAGGCATGGTGGCACACACCTATCATCCCAGCTGCTCGGGAGGCTGAGACAGGAGAATCACTTGAACCCAGGAGGTGGAGGTTGCAGTGAGCCGAGATGGTGCCACTGCACTCTAGCCTGGGCCACAGAGTGAGCCTGTCAAAAAAAAAAAAAAAAAAAAAGGAAAAAAAAACAAAGACAAAGAAAGAACAAAGAAAGAAATTGTATATCATACACACACACACACACACACACGCACACGTATATACACACAGAGAGAGAGAGACAGACAGATGATGAGTCCTATGGAGAACAGCAAGGCGTGGAAAGATAAGAAGGGTCATCTATAAAGGTGTCATGTGGGCACCTGAATGGGGAAGAGGGAGTGTTATCCTTGTGGCTACCCGTGCTGGAGGAACAACAAAGGCTAAGGTCCTGTGACATGTATGTGGCACATCCTAGAAAGACCAAGGAGGCTAGTGGACTACAGCAGAGCAAACAAAGGTGATAATAGGAAGGGAAGAAGTCGGAAAAGTAACAAACAACAAAATGTCTAAGGTCTTTTTGGGCAGAGGAATGTCATGCTCTAACTTGTGATTTAGGAGGAGCACTTAGTTTACTGCACGGAGCAGGCATGTAGGGAGTGAGGGCAGAGTAGCAACATAGAAAACTATTTCAAGAATCCAGTCAAGAAATAATAGTGGGCAAGAATAGGATGATAACAGTAAAGGTGGTGGGAAATGCTCGGATTCAGGATGTATTTTGAAAGTAGAGCCAACAGGATTTTCTGATGGATTGGACAAGATGCATGAGAGGAGAAATTCATGACACCAATATTTTTGACTTGTGTTGCTAGAAATACAAAATTGTCCATTGTTGACATAGGAAAAAATGGGGATGGGCAGGTTTGGTGGGGTATCTGGAGTTCAGTTTTGGTCACGTAAATTTTAAGGTGCCTACTGGTAATTTATGTAGAGATTTGCAGTGGCTGTTAGATACAAGTCTAAGATTCAGGGAAGAGACTGGACTAGAGGTATAAAATAGGGAGTTGTCAGCGTATAGATAACTATTTAAGCCTAGGGGTCTGGATGAGTTTACCAAGGGAATGGGTCTCTGGGAAAAAGAGAAGAACCTCCAAATGAGACCTAGAAGGAGCCACTCATCAGGAAAAAAAATCCAGGAGAGTCTATGAAGTGAAGACAGTCCACCTGAAGACAGAGTCCAACTGACTATGGTGCACTTCCTGCTGTCAAGGCAGTGTTGGGCCTGGAGTGATAGATGTGCAATGGAGATGAACAGCTGACCCCTAGACAGGAACATAGATGTCATTGGTCATCTTGACAAGGGTGGTTTCCTGGGAGCTGGTGAAAGAATCAGAGCTATGATTGGAGCAGATGCAAGATAGCATAGAAGAGGTATTAAAGGCAGCACATAGATAAATTTTGAGAAGTTTTCTATAAAAAAGTAGAAGAGGAAGCAGAGAGCAGCAGCTGGTCTAGTATGGGAGACTCAAGAAAAGATTTCTCTTTTTTATTTTTATACTTCTTATTTTGAAATTATAGATTCACAAAAAAATTGCAAAAAAAAAAAAAAAAAAAAAAAAAGATCCTGGATGGTCCCATGTAAATTTAACCCAGTTTTCTCCAAAGATAACTTGTGTAACTATAGTACAATATCACAACCAGGAAATGAATGTGGGCACCATCTACAGAAGTCACTACAATTTCACCAATTACACATGCACTTCTGTGTATGTGAGTGTGTGTGAGACAGTGTGTGTTCCATTTAATTTTATCACGTGTGTAGATCTGTGTAACCACCAGCATAATCAAGATCTAGAACCTTCCGTAACTACATGGCACCCTTGTTCTATTCCTTTAAAGCCACACATCATTTATTCCTAACCCCTGCTACCCACTAATCTCTTCTCCATCTCTATAATTTTGTTATTCCAATAATATTACATAAATGGAATCACACCACATGTAACCTTTGAAGGGCTGACTTTTAACACACAGTATATAATTGCCTTGAGATTCATTCAAGCTGTTGTGTGTATCAACAGCTCCCTTTTACGGCTAGGTAGTAGTCCATGGTATGGACGGACCCATTCAGGGACATCTGGACTGGTTCCAGTTTTTGGCTATTATGAGTAAAGCTGCCATGAACATTTGTGTACAGATTCTTGTGTGAACATAAATTTTCATTTCCCTGGGACAAATGCCCAAGAGTGTCATTGCTGAGTTATATTTCAAGAGTATGTTTAGTTTTAAAAGACACTGCCAAACTGTTTCCCAGAGCGGCTATACAATTTTACATTTTCACTAGCAATGTGTGAATGACCCAGGGTCGCTGCATCCTGGCGAGCATTTTGTGTTATCATTATCTTTTGTTGTAGCCATTCTGATGTGTGTGTGAGAGAATTTTTTTTTTTTTTTTTTTTTTTTTTTTTGGTGAGAGTAATTGCAGAAAAAGCCAGGAGGCTGCCTGGACCTCTAGTTTCTTCTTAGGTAGCTTGACTATTGTTAAAAATCCAGCCCATATTTAACAATAATGAGTGGCTGTTGAGACATGTGTATACAAAGATGGGTATTGTGTGCCTTAGATATGGATGTGTGGAGATCATCTTGACCCATGAAGATGAGGAGCAGTGTAGGGGCAAAAAAGATGTGATACCTTTCCTCCCTATCATGAGGGTCACAGCTGACACCCCTATAACAAAAGGCAGGTTAACAAGAGAAAAGCATAGCAAATTCATTTAATCAAAGGTTTGCGTGACATGGGAGCCTTCAGAAAATGAAGAGGCAAAGACTTAAGGAAAACTGTCTGTTTTTATGCTTAGGTTCAATGAAGAATGTACAGCTGTGTAGAAACGTGATCGGACAAAAAGATATTCATCTAAGGGTAATAAACTAGGGTCTGTCCAGATTCTTCTGGTCCTTCTGTGTGGCATTCCCTCCTCCTGGGTTTGGGCAGGGACCTTCTGGAAGGAGATAGGTCAGATTTCTCAGTGACCATCTTCCACATAGCAAGGTGGGGGAAGGTTAGAGTAATCGTTCTAGGTTTTATGATTGGCTTTTGAGGAGAGGGGTGCTAGTTTCTGTGACTCACCTTGGGGAAGAGAAACCCTAGTTTCTATGGTCTGCCTTGTGGGAGAAAGGAGAGTAGGAGAAAGAAGGGCAGGAGAAGGCCAGAAAGAGGCTTTGCTTTTGAGGCCCCTTCAGTGTCCTACAGTTCAAAGTACTGAGCATGCCAAAGTGCCATAATTCAGGGAGTCGTTTTCCGAACCCCAACAGCAGCAAGCATGTGCGAGCCGCAGAGACTCCATACCTGTCGATGGCGGTAACAACAGCCAGTTCACGCTGCTGTTTTGCCTCAGTCTGAAAGTCTCATTCATCTCAGTTGTACACGTTTACCCACAAAACCTACTCAGCTTCTAGGGTTAAATTTACAGTAGCTCATAGCAACTTAGGCATTATAAATTTGACTTCTCATGTTTGTTTGTCTATTGATTTTTCAGAGCGACAGTGATTTCAAAGTGCCTAAAAGTTGATATAACTGATTAGCCCAACACTAAACTTCAGGATTAAGAAAACCCTTGAGAAACAGAGTAGAGAAAAAATACATATTTAGACATATATTAATACATACATAAATTATATGTTTATATATCATGTGTATGTTATATATCATATATATTTAAATATAACATTTTAAATATCTTACACTAGTTTCACGGTTTTAAGACGTAAAATCCTTTTCCTTCTCAGTCTGAAAATGTTTTCTCTAGGTCAAATTTGCTCATTATAAAAAAGAGCCAAAAAGCAAAAGGCTGCAGAAAGCTTTTTACAATGAGGAGGAAATTATCCTGTGATGGAGAAAGCCAGACCGTAAAACTGCCAGTCACACGGAGGTTGCAATCTCTTGGGAACGGGAAGGAGCCGTCTTATGGTTGTTTGCTCAGAATGCGGCTCACTCTCAAAGGTCCTTGTAATAACTGGACTGAACAGATGTAGCTACTTCAGGTCATTTGAAACGTCAGCTTGGGGTGGGTGATCATCAGGGAATTGTGACTCGCTGCCCTGTGCTCAGTGGGAAGCCTTTACTGAGCCAATTTATCCCCTGGGACCTAGAGAGAAAGGAAGAACAAGATAAAACAAAGCAAAACAAAGCAGGAGATAAGCAGCCAAGTGTTCTGAAGGCAGAGAGTGAACAGTTGAAGACAGAAAAGCTTTGGTGTGTGAGGGCTTGTATTTTAACTGCTACAAATTCCTGACATGATAGATCTTTTTAAACAGAAGAGTTTGCTGAGCCAGGATTGTTGCCCAAATGCGGGTTTTCTTGCAGATGATAACTGTACTTGACTACAGGCTTTTGCCATGCAGTTCTGCCCAGAAGACTTTTCGGGAGTGAGGACCATCTGTAATCCAGGTGGATGATTGTCATACTCACCAAGGGCTCCAGTGCTTAAACGTGCTCAGTGCTCCACAAGTTAAAAGCAGTTCCTCCTCCCACATTTACAAAAGTAATGGAGATTCACATACAGAAAATCATTGGTAGAGAAGCATTAAGTCAAATAAGTGTAAAGACTGAGACATTGCCATGAAAACTGGTCGTGAGTGTGTGTTTTAAGGGCATAAGGAAAGAGTGAGTACAGAATTCTGCATTGTGGTTGTCCTGGGTAGGGAAATGTTAGCTTTTCTTAATTCAAACAGAAACGTTATGGAAAAGACAAGTTGTCAAGTGTGGGTAAGTGGGTGAGAGATTGTTTGACTGCTAGAAGATGAAGGAAATTCAGGCACTAGGGGCTACTTTATGTGACAAACAAATAAAGAGGACATTTATCTTTGTTTACAGAAAGCCACTTCATGTCCTATGTATACCTGTATCCCCCACAACAAGCAGAGCAGTGACTTTCATTGAGCAGGTGCTAAGTAAATGTCATAAGCTTGATCGATAGGACATTAAGAAGGCAGAGGGTTGCCTTATCAAGCCATGGTTAGAGAAAGCAGTATTGATGAGAATGCCACCTACAAACATATGAGGGGCAAAGTGCTGAGGAGAGGGAGAGGTTTGAGAGCATTTTTCTCTGAAGGCTGGAGTTCTCAGCATCTATAATGAAATTGACCTATCATACTGCAGACAGAATCTAGAAGCCTGATACGATGCTTCTGTTTTAGGTTGCATGAGACAACAAAGTAAGGGAAGAAAGAAAACTGGCAGGAGATAGCAAGGTGTGTCCTTGTTTTGATAAAGTTGGCAAATGCCTCTGAGTGATTCAAACAGGTGGCTTGATGCCATTTCGAAAGTTTATGTGAGCTTTTCTAGAAATAGTACTGTGAATATTTTTCTTCCATGATGATCTTATTCTTTTGCACCTCATGGTTTTATTCCGGATTTGTAAATTAAGTGTGATAAGGCAATCGTGAGGTACGATTTTTATGGAAAAACTACATGTTGCTTTTAACAGAAAGATAAAAAACACATTTGAGTGTTTGAAATATACCTAAACAAGCTTCTTACTAGAGTAAGGTTATTAATTTTAAATCTTAGCATAGTGCAAACAAAATGTATAGAACAAAATAAATTTGAGCCTAGTATGTCTTTGATTAATGATTCAATTTGCAGCACCACATTTGTACAACAAATCTAAACTATTCATGATGAAACTCATACTTTGATAACTGATAACTGACTAGCTATTCAGATTTATCTATGTTGGACAGGAATCAGAAGAAACTGAAGCAGAAATGCATGGTTTTAGATATTGATTTTTTGCAGTCTATTTTCACTTGCCATGGATTCAAAAATATTTTATTGTCCCATGTATGTATGTATCTTTTAAATTAGAAACAGAAATTAAGTCACCTAAGAGACCCTTAGCTAGATTTCGAGTCAGAATAATCTAAGATTTTAGCATATGTACTAAAAAATTAAATTATTTATCTCAGAGCTACTAATAACTTACAAATATGACCCTAGAATAGATAAGTATAGCTATTTTTATAAATTCTTACAAACCAGAAAACTCCTCTTCCAAATATGTCAAGCTTAATTTTCTGCTCTGTGGAGCACAGCTAGTGAGGCAGCAAAGCCCAGTGACATTTTCCACAGTGTCAGTTGCCAACCACTAGAAGCCTGTGGCAGTGTTTAAATCTACAGCAAACACTCTAACAATTGGTTGAAGAAAGGATTATGTAATTCCACCTTGATGTTCCTTTCTGTGTTGCTTACATCAGTGTCAAAGAATCATAAAGGCAGAACTGGGTGAGTGCTAAGGTAGCATTTTCTCAGTTATGAGCCAATTTAATCTTTATGCTTTCTGGAGATTACTTTAGTCAATCTCTCCATTTTTACTAAACTCCTAAAGAAATGAATCTTCTTTGAGTGTGGCTATTTCAGTGTGTGCTGGGGCTCTCATTTCAGTGGTCATTATTTCTGCAGAGTGGTCTACATTAATTCCAAAGTCTCCTGGAGACCATTAACTAGTGAAATAATAACATGCCTCTACCTAGATTCTAATAATGTTTTGGTAATTAGATTAAACCTACTATTTGAAAAATTGGTAATGGCAGAAGAGAGAGTTAAATTCTGAGGACCTGGAAAACTTTATTGTGTGAATAGCATAGAATAGAATAAAAGTCAAAAGAAGACCTCTAAAATATAATGGACAAAAAATATATGTATGTTATGAAATTCTATTAAAGTTCTAGGGGAAATATGATTATCCAAATTGTCCTACTGCATTGCCCCAGCTTTGTTCCCAGATCTGTAAATGACTTTACTTGGCAATATTGGTGAACAGAAGAGTCATAAATAAGTAAATTTTCTAGATAACTGGAACATATTCTCACTGCCAAACTTAATTTATTATTTTAAAATATTTGAATGTATATTTATTTCTCAGCCTTCTTTTAACAGAAGATGTTGATCATAATTTAATATTTTTTTTTCCTTAAAGGTATTACTTTTTGTAACTTAAAAAAACATTTATATTGACATCTGGCTGCATTCAAGACATGTATTAAAGGCCCTAATAGGGATCTTGAACATCTCACATTCTATTGGTGGAAACCAATACCTGTGTGACTACTATTCACATTTCATATGTTAATTACAGATGTAGTTAAATTGTAATTATCTGTCTTCCCCAGTAGAATGTAAAATGCCCAAGGAAAGGGACTGTATATTACTTATTTGCTTAAAAGTACTACTTTCAGGGAAAAACTCGTGGATGGTGGCTGTTTAAGAGATTTCAAATTAATTAATGTTGGCTAATTGGAGTTACTACAGATGAAGAATTCTGGAAATTTTACAATTAAGAGAAAATTATATTTACTTTTAGTGTTGAGGAAAATTGAAATGCATTGCTTTGCATTAGCACCTTTATATAGCTAGAGACATTTTGATAGTTTAGGAAAATATAATATCTCATTTAAAATTTGTTTTTTTCTTTAAAAACAATCAGTTTTGTTACACATATGTTAAAAATATTTTGCTAAGATATCTCAGGGTGCTGTATCCAATAGCTAATATTTCCCTCCATTTTTTGAAGAAGAAATAAACACTTTGAACAGATGGAATAATTAGCATTTATAGCAAAAACCAGGATATTTCCTTTTCTCATCATCGAAAGTGATAAACAGATATCTGAAGCATACATTTTCAGCAAAGGCATTGAAGAAGAAAACAATTCTGCTTCTCTTCTGTTGTTTTATGAAGAAGTGCAATCTCAGAAGTTAATACTTAGTTTTAATTGCATCCTTTAGAAAGTTCTGTCTGATAAAATGGCACGTTTAAACTATGAAAACTGAGACAGAAGAATACATTCAATAAATGTTTTTTCATAATTTTCCACTAATTAAAACCTACCTATGATAAAGTACTGGATCTTAAGTGTACAGCTTGGTGAGTGTTATGGATTAATACACATGTATAAGCCTCACAAATAGAAAGATACAGTGTATTATCATCCACCCAAAGGCCTTTCTGTTACTTGTCCTAATTAATACCCCCAGAAGTACTCATTAGAATACATTTTTTCACTAGAAATTCATGTTATCAGTTTTTTTTAATTTCGTATAAATGGAATGACACACTATGCTCTATTTTGATTTTCTTCCTCCATATCATCTCTGTGGGGCTGATCCATGTTGTATAATTTGTAACAGTTTGATCTGCTTTGCTGATGTAGAACAGTAAATTTTGTAAATATACCGTAATTTTTTTTTCATTTTTATTCTTTTACTTTTACCCTTTGACTAACATCTCCCTTTTCTCCTATCCGCCAGATCCTTGTAGCCACTATTCTACCCTCTGTTCCTATGAGTTTGTGCCACAAATGTCATTTTTCTGTATTAGGATCCAATCCAGGATCACAGACTGCATTTACTTGTTAGGTCTCTTTACTCTCTTTTGATTTGGGGTACTTCTTAGACTTTCCTAATCTTTTATGGCTTTGACAGTTTTGAAGAGTGCTGGCCAGTCATTTTGGAGAATGTCCAATTCTGGTTTGTCTGATGTTTCTTCATGACTAAATTCAGGTTTTAAAAATTTTTGCATGAATACTGCAGAGGCTACACTGTGACCTTCTCAGTGTGTCATATCAGGAGTTACATGATGTCAACACATCTCATTCCTGGTGATGTTAATTTTGATCACTTGACTGAGGTGGAGTCTGTTAGTTTTCTCCACTATAAATTTATGTTTTTTCCCTTGTAGCTAATAAGGATCTTACAGTGAGAGAGTTTGAGACTATGCCAATGTCCTGTTTCCTCATAAACTTTTGCCCACAAGTTTTAGCTTCCATCAATGATTCTTACCACCGTATTTGTGAGATGATTATTTTCTATATCCATCATTCCTTTTGTATTTTGAATTTGAATTTCATTCTAAGGATTTTGTCCTTACCTATTGATTCAATTACTTATTGGTGGTATGGACTCAAGGATCTTTATTTTATTCCATGAGATAAACTTCATTATTATCATCGTTTAGTTTGTTGCTCTCATTCTAGAATTGGCCATTGGGGGCTCCTTCAGGGTGACTCTGATGCCACGAAATTTTGAGCACATGCTTACTGTGGCACTACAAGATCTTGCAGGCTCATCTTGCTCCATTTCCTCATCTCGCTAATATCTACCCATTCCCAAAATCAACCTTTTTTGAAGGTTGTTTGGCTCTTTTTCTTAGCGAAAGGTATTTGGAAAACAAAATCTGAGTGCTAGATGTGCTCACTGCTCTTCTGCCATTGCTTCTAGGTCACCTGACAGAGCTAGGAAATATGTGTACATATACATCCACATATGTGTACACATCTCTACTTTATGTCAGTTTGTACAACACACACACACACACACACACACACACACACACACATTCCTGATCATCCTGAGGCACCTGATTCCAATCCAGCATCACAGGGTTCATTCTAGCCAAATCCCTTCCATTACTTGTAACTCCTCTTTTTAACATTGAGAAACTTCACTCTCAGTATCCTCTTTTTAACACCAAGAAACTTCACTCTCAGTATCATCAATTTATTTAATTATTTGCTTAATCTTCATATACACACAATGTAGTCTCACAGTCGCAATTTCATACCACTCTGAAAAACAAACCTTTAACCAGAGTACAATATGTATGGATACTTTTCCTTGTCTTTGGGCTTGGAGTAAGCAGTCAAAACACTGTTTTCTAAGAGTTATTTAGCTTAGTTCTATTCTTTCCCATCCCCTTCACTGTGGTTATTTATAATGCAATGTACATGAAGGATTAATATCTTAATTTATGAATATTAATTTCATATCCTGTTGCCTTACTAAATTGTTTTATGATTTAGGGATTAACCATATTAATTATTATTGATTCTTAAGTGTTTTTCAGGTATCATATCATCTATAAGTAGGGATACTTTTACCTCTTCTCTACCAATTCTAATACCTTTAATAGAATTGTTTTGTCTAATTGCATTTTTTAACACTTTCAGTAAAATAATAAATAGTAATGGAGATAACTAGCATCTTCCCCTTGTTCCTGATGTGAATAGGAATGCTTCTAGTGTTGTCCAATTAAGATACCGATATTAGCATTGAGAAATATATATTTTTAATATGTTAAAGATCACATCCAATTGCTTGAATATTCTTATAATGAGTGAATGTTGAATTTCATTAAGGTCTTTCAGCATATATGGAAAAATCATATTGCATATGATAATAATAGATTTCCTAGTAGGAACCAACCTTGAATTTCTATAATAAATCCCACTTAGTTGTATTCATTATTTTCTTAATATGATGTATAATACTATGCTCACCGAAATTTCTTTTAGTACTTTTGCATTGATATTCATGGACAATATAGGTCTATAGATTTATTTTCTTTTGAACAAAGTTTTTTAGGTTTAGGTATCAACGTTATTCTGGCTCAGTAAAAGGAAACATTGTCTCTTTCATTTCCAACGTTTTGCAGCAATTTGTAGAGTACTGAGATTATTTGATCTTCAAATGTTTTGTAGATTTTTACCATGACACTATCTGGGCCTGTTTGTTTTTTATGATATTCATCCTTAATAATGTTCTCTATTTCTTGTATGGAAATTGATCTCTTTAAACTTTCTCCATTAATGGAGTCAATTTTAGTACACGTGATTCCCTGGAAAATTGTCTCTTTTATCTAAATTTTCAAGCTTGTATACATAGACATCTGTAGTCAGTTACGCTACTTATTTCATTTTATCTTTTTTCAATAGCTAATTCTTCATGTTATTTCTTATTTTGTGTAGTTTTACCTTCTGTCTTTTGTTTTCTGATCAAGGTTACCAATGGTTTGTTTATTTTGTTAGAGTTTTTAAAAACTGAGGGTATTTATTTATAGAGTTACTGTCTTCTGATTCTCTGAGCATTAATTTTTACTTTAATCTTTATTATTTCTTCCTATATGCAATTATTTAGTTATTTAGCTAGAAATGTATTTTATTTTAATTCTTTCATTTCTCCTAACAAAAGCATTTAAATGATATACAGAAATAATGCAATGCTATTGTATCACAAACGATGGTTTTGTGAAAATTAGCCAACTGACTCTAAACTTTACTATATTCTCCTCAAATGTGAAAAAGGCCAGCAGATGAGACAGACGTGTTTTAAGTTCCAAATCCACTGTTTCCTTGTTGTCTGACTTCAGCAAATATCTAATTCCCCGATTATCAGTTTCCTAATTTGTAAAACTGAAATGATAACATCTCATCTGAAGATTAAGTGAGATAATTTCTGGAAAACACCAACTCAGTGCTTAATATTGTGTACTCCATAAATGGGCCCTCTCTCTATCTTTCTGAGTTAGGGATAAAATAACTACTCTTTATTGAGCATTGTTAGAAGCATTTTGTTAGTAATACCTTATTTCTTTTTTTCACAGTCTTCTGCAAAGGATGTGCATAGCTTGCCCTTAAATACGAGTAGGTCCAAATTTTGACGTGAATTCCATCCATCTGACTTGGAGCTCATGCTCTTTAAAAAAAAATCTGATGTACTTTTATTTACTTATTTTAATTGACAAATAAAGTTCATACTCTTGATGACTAAGCTAGCCTGCCTCTGAACTGTAAGTTAAAAGATTAAGACTGCTATTCATAAGGTTTAACATGTATGAGTAACATTGCAAAAGTAATCATGAAGCTCCATTAACAGACTTGCCTTCCTTCTTTGTCCCCTTCTGCATTTCAGCACATCGTGAGTGGTGCTCTTGAGTCCCTTCAAGTGATTACTACTTAGATCTTCCCCTGGGACACCTTCTTGAAAGGACCAGCGTGCATCCACTTTGCGTAGATATAATCCCAGATTAGTGGAGGTGTTGCAAAGCAGACTTCACTTGTCTCACTAACACTGGGTAAGAGTTTGAAAACTATATTTACTGTTTGCAGATGATATTTGATGTCATGACCTGATCTGAAATATTTCCGCTTTCTTGTAAATTGGAAAGCTATATTAACTAACTAGACACATAGCAGAAGGGAAAAAGTAGGCTAGCACAAAAAGGCATTGAACGTCGATTGAGGTGTTTATGATTAGCTAAGCATATGCTGATGTATTTGAAGATATTTTTCATACTTACGTAAAGTAGAAGGAGCTAACGTTTAGTGCAAGTGGAATTTCATGACAAGCATTCTTATTTTTTAGTATAACTGAAATACAGTTGTGTGAAACCTATAATTGCTACAATTTGTGTTGTTTCTGCCACTGTAAAACCAATACCTATAAAATGGAGACGCTAACTCCTTTAAACTGGTGATGATAAAAGTGTGCCTATTGTGATTATCTATATGCAAATCCTTCCCTAACTGTGGGGTTCCCTTACATGTACTGCTAGTGCATATAAGTTTACTTCCATCTATCTTTTCCTCAAACTTAAAAGTCTTCTGTTCCAAGATATTACATTGCCAGTTTTACTCTAGCCGGGATTATTATCAAAACAGAATTGGAGCTGAGAAAAGACAATAGAGTTGAATCGAACGGCAGAATGGGAATAGTTAGTGTAGGCAATCCTTGGGAGAGATTTAAAAAAAAGGGGGAGCTATGAGACTAAGAAGACTTTATGTGTCTTAGAAGTGCATTCCAGTGACTTCTAGGAGAGCAGAAGCTAAGGGATGTAAATTGGCGCTTGGGCCATGACACGGACTTATCTTGGGTGGACAGATGTTGAGAAATAAAGGTCATCCAAAGGTTTTCCCTCTCAAGCACACAGGTTATACTGCATCTCAAAGCCCTGAGATTCAAGAATGAGTCAGTATCTCTGAGACATAAATCAGAGAGATATTGAATATTAACATGGAGGACTAGGTCTCTTGAAATGCACATTTATCTAAAATGCGTAACAACTTTTGCAGTGTTTTATGTCCTGTGTAGGAAAAAGGTATCTCAAAAATGTCCTAGTGAACAAGGCTTGGTAAATGAAAACTGGGAAGATTGAAGGTGTATAAATGCCCCGGGTCATAACGCGGCGTCTGAGAACATGGGCTGTGGGGACAGATGGGTTTCTCTGGTCTGAATCCTGACTCTGCCACCTTTTGGCCATGACTCTTGGGGTAGTTGGGAAAATTAGATGTCTAATTTAAAGAGTGCTTAATACCAGACCTGGCACATAATATGTGTTCAATAAATAGGTATTTTATGTTAAGTGATTGTACAAATATTTTAAAAGCTTTGTAGCCTCACCAGTGACCTTGACCTTAATGCTTTTCTCTATTTTCTCTATGAGGACTTAAGTTTCTCATCTGTAAACTCTTCTACTATGTTGAATTTTCCTTAATCTCACTTAGCAAATTATAGTTGAGATGATATTACTATTATTTTCAAGAGTGGATTTTTTGTCTTTAAGTCTGGCATGTTATATTTCTGAAAACACTTGATATTTTAAGTTTTATCATCTCAAATCTGCCACTTTCTAGCATCACGATATTGGTCAAATTACCTAACTTTTCTCAATCTCCTCATCTTTGAAATGGGAACAATAGAGTATCTGTCAGAATCATTGTGGAGATTAAATGATATAACGCATAGTGCATGACAAAAAGTAACCAATACATGTTAGCTACTGCTAACAGTATCGCTACTGTCATCATTATAATTATTCTTCTTAAATGCATTCTTAACTACCTCTGGTATGATTGCTGATGTTGTCTGTCTTTAAATTGTGGAATTTGAAACAGGACACTTTATAGAATTTTAAATAAAATATTCATATATTCAAAATCTCAGGACACCTTTTCACTTTTGAAACCACAATTCATCATCATCATTTTGTACCCTTGTAATACAGTTTATTTAGCTTAAGCACAAATCTCATGTCATGAGGTTACTAAATTATCTCCAAGGACAATTTCTTTTATGAACTTCCCAGACTTGATCCTTTCCAGAGGAGATTATACAACTTCCATTTTAATTTAAAATAAATTTTAATTTATAAAGGGAAGTAACTTAAAAAATTTATTATACTTTAAGTTCTGGGATACATGTGCAGAACGTGCAGGTTTGTTACATAGGTATACATGTGCCGTGGTGGTTTGCTGCACCCATCAACCCGTCATCTACATTAGGTATTTCTCCTAATTCTATCCCTCCCCTAGCCCCCCACCCCCGAACAGGCCCCAGTGTGTGATGTTCCCCTCCTAAAAAGGGAAGTAACATTTTAATTTAGAAAGGAAAGTAGCATTTATTTAGTGCTCACCATATGCCAAACTTTATACTTTGATGGTTCTTAATATCACAGTTTGGCTGGGTTACCCTTATTTATAACTTTAAACTGCTGACCCAACCTAATAAATATTAAGTAATAAGGATACTACCACTATCCACAGCTCACTCTGTATAACTTGTCCAGATTTGTACTCAGGCTTATCTCCATGGTTCTGCATGCTTAGAAACTAGTTCCATAATCCAAACTTTTTTTTTTTTTTTTTTTTTTTGAGATGGAGTCTCGCTCTGTCACCCAGGCTGGAGTGCAGTGGCCTGATCTCGGCTCACTGCAAGCTCCGCCTCCCAGATTCACGCCATTCTCCTGCCTCAGCCTCCCGAGTAGCTGGGACTACAGGCACCCGCCACCACGCCGGGCTAATTTTTTGTATTTTTAGTAGAGACGGGGTTTCACCGTGTTAGCCAGGATGGTCTCGATCTCCTGAGCTTGTGATCTGCCCGCCTCGGCCTCCCAAAGTGCTGGGATTACAGGCATGAGCCACCGCGCCCGGCCCCGTAATCCAAACTTAATGTTCAACTATGATTTAGATTATATTTATCCCAGTACAATCCTGAATCTGAAATAATCCGTGGGCTTTAGGAAGCCAAAAATTTTGGCTCCATCTCTCATATTCAGATCTGATATTGTTTATGCAAAGCTATTTACTAGGGTTGATAATAATGTTCTCTTTGAATTGTTGTAAACAATTAAATCAAAAAATTTGTAAAGATTTTCTATCTATTAAATATTCTTCATTTTGGGGGGTTTATTTCCAGTGTCTTTTAAAATAACTTAATTGTATAAGCAAGCAGGTATAAGAATGATACGTCAAATCTTTCAACATACATCTAGAGATTTGTGGCAAATGTAGTATTAACCAAAACAAAAACAAATACATTTTCTTTTTTTTTTTTGAGACGGAGTCTCGCTCTTTCACCCAGGCTGGAGTGCAGTGGCGCGATCTCGGCTCACTGCAAGCTCCACCTCCCGGGTTCACGCCATTCTCCTGCCTCAGCCTCCGAGTAGCTGGGACTACAGGCGTCCGCCACCACGCCCGGCTAATTTTTTGTAATTTTAGTAGAGACGGGGTTTCACCTTGGTCTCGATCTCCTGACCTTGTGATCCGCCCGCCTCCGCCTCCCAAAGTGCTGGGATTACAATTTTCAATAGAGCTAATTTACCTCTTTATGTAATCTCAGCCTAAGCCAGATTCTTGGAAAGAATTATGTAATTAAATTATTTCATCAAAGCATTTACAAGTAAATGCACCATATGATCTTTCAAAGTGAGCAATGAAGTAACATTAGACCATTTGATCAAAGTTAGAAATGGCTCTTACTTAAAAGAAAGCAAAGTTTTAAAACCATTTAGCCTTAGTAGTGCAAGATATTTCCTTTCCAATTTTTAAAATGTAAGATATTTTGGAGTGTTTATCCATTTAACATATTCTATTTATATTCATAAGTATAATATTTTATATTTCAAAAATACAGATAACATCTAATATAAAAAATCCTCGCCTACCATTAAAATGCAAGCAGAATCAAGTTCAGGGGCTCTGTTGTAGGTGATCCCAGTGTTACCATTTCTAGAAACACCCTACTGCCAAACTGGGTGTCAGAAGACACTACCACTTTGAGTCTATTGCATATTGCCAGGTATTGAATCTTGTGTCTTTTAAAATTCTGTGGACTTGGGAAGGGAAGTAACATTTATTTAGTGCTCACCACATGCCAAGGACTTTATCCGCTCAGAAATTCTGAAGATGATCTTGTGTGGCAGGTTCAGCTATTCATTTTTACTTGTGGATAAAATGAGATTCAAGGAATTCAGTAATTTGCTCAAAGTCACACTACCAAGAGATGCAGAGAGAGAGAGAGAGAGAGAGAAAGAGAGATATCAGTTTAATTCACATCAGTTTAATTTCAAAGCTATCTTTCATCACTTTATCATGCTTTTCACTTCAGTATTCTTTCAAAGACTCTTTGAGAACAAAAAATTCTTCCAAGTAAGAGCTAAAATGAATCCCTCTTATGTTTGATGTCCGACAAAAAATATGCAGTATCCAGTATATCAAATACTATTTTAAAAAAATTCTAGACTATTATTCCTATTTCTTGATAGTCTGTAAGGACTGCTTTTCTTGTTTCTTGGAAAAGGCAGGTGTAGGGTGGGGATAGGTTTGTAGAAGCGGGAAACATAAAAGAAACCCCAAATGTCTGAGTATACTGTTAGTATAACCCAGGGTAGCTCCTGGGAAGAAATATTCTATCACTTCTCTACTGTTCTGAAGGAAATTAAGTATTTGGTATTGATATTAGTGGTTAATGAAAATTTAAGGTCCACTGAAACATTATGTCCTTTCATTAGATCATTACCTAGTCATTTTGGTATTGATTACTATGGTGTTCATTGATAATCCAGTTGTCTTGTTTTATTAATTTGTTAAGAGGTGTTGGGAAGGCTTCAGAGACAAAAATTTCTTAGTAAATAAGCGATTTTTTTTCTAAAGTGCATGATGTATTATTAGTACCTAATATTTCTACTGAATCCTGTTTTTGCTTCATAAGAAAATACTTTCCCCTCTTCTTCAGATTTTTCTTTATATATATATATTCCTCTATTCTTAAAGCAGATAGATAAAATAGCCGTAATTCATAGTTCTTAGTGTGAATCGAGAGGAAAGACTATGGAATTTCACTCAGGCCTAGTATTAAGTAGATTACATTTGTGAGATACTTAAGGGCTCCTTAACTCTTAAATAATATCAAAACTAGCATTATTTCATATGTTATCTCTTCTTTAAGTTTCTTTCTGTAACATAATTGCAAAGATTATGGTCTCGTGAATTTTCCTTACATATTTTTTGTAAAAGTCTATTATTTAGTAATAGAAGTATTTTTAGTGCATTTCTTGGCAGATTTACTCAGAGAGAGCTGCTTAGGTGTGTCGAAACCTGAAAGTGACATTCATCATGTTGAAGCAGGGATGATTGTCAAGCAAAGAAGACTAAAGTGGATGCACAAATATCTTCCACATTCTTATATTCACCCTAAAACTAAATCTGTTTGTGAGAGAGAAAGAGTGCTGGACTTAAGGGCAGAGAACCAAGTTACTAACTGTGATTTTAGGCAACTCAATTTCTTGATCTCTTCAACTATTAGTTTTTTGGGTTTTTTTTCTTAATAACAACAACTTACTGGGCTGTTGTGGACATTAAATGAGATAGTGTTTGTGGAAGTGTTTTTGAATTTTAAGTCTGCATAAAAATAATGCTTTGAATGTTGCTGTTACTAAGGGTGTACAGCAATCCCCTTATCCATGCCTCCATTTTCCATGATTTCAGTTACCCATGTTAAACTGCAGTCTGAAAATATGAAATGGAAAATTCCAGAAATAAATCCTAAGTTTTAAATTGCATGCTGTTTTGAGTAGCGTGATGAAATCTCACTCTGTCCTGCTTTGTCCTTCTGGGATGTGAATCATCCTCACATGTGGCATCTTCACAGTGTCTACACTCCCCACCCATTAGTCCCTCAGTAGCCATCTCGGTTATCATACCAACTATCAAGATACCACAGTGCTTGTGTTCATATAACCCTTATTTTATAATATGTCATTAATAATATTCAACTAATAATTTAATTATTAGTTATTGTTGTTAATATCTTATTGTACCTATTTTATAAATTAAACTTTACCAAAAGTATGTATGCATAGGAAAAACATTGTGTATATAGGGTTTAGTACTATACGTGGTTTCAGGCATCAGCTGGGGGTCTTGGAAGATATCCGCCATTGATAAGAGAAGACCGATGTAACATAAAACTTTGTTATAAGAGAGTTAAGGGTTTAAATGTATAAGTCTAAAATCTTGTAATTTAAAGAATTCCAAACTTAAACATCTTCAGTAGACTTGACATTGTTATATCCTATGTCAAGGCATAATATCTTCTTTCACTTTTTGTGCAAGAATTTATGCTTTTTCATTGGCAGGACTTGTACATTCAGGTTAAATGATGAGTATTGACATTCAATATTGTATTTTTGTTAAATATTAAATCCATCTTGGATAACTGAGTCTGGAAGATTCAGAGTTCCTTGGCATTGGTTTCAGATAAATTTTAAGTAAGGAATAATAGAATCTATAATTTTAGGGATTCTGATGAAGTCAATTAAAATTATGAATATTTCATAATATAATTGGAAACTGGAGTGAGCTCATTATTGTGTGATCAGGAAATACAAATAATTGATAAGTGGCATCAGTTTGTCTGTATAGACTGTATTTTTTACATTTAATTTAATTATATTTTATTTTATTCTAAGTTCCAGGATACATGTGCAGGATGTGCAGGTTTGTTGCATAGGAAAACATGTGCATGGTGGTTTGCTGCACAGATCAACACATTACCTAGGTATTAAGACTCACATGCATTAACTATTTGTCTTGATGCACTCCCTCCAGCTGCCTTCCCAACACACACATAACAGTGTGTGTTATTCCCCTGTCTGTGTCCATGTGTTTCTCATTGTTCAGCTCCCACTTATAAGTAAGAACATGCAGTCTTTGGTTTTCTGATGAACTGTATTTTTTGACACCAGCAGAAAGTTTTTACATATAGATGAAAACTTGGTCCTGACTTAACTCAGTAGACTGAAAGAGTCAATAATTCATGGGAATGGAGTCAAAACCCAGTTTTGTGTGAGTCTAAAGTCAGGACCCTTTAGCTCTTAACTAACCTTCCGCATACATATTCTAAATGAAATCATTGATCTGCAGTGTGTTAAATGACTATTTTGTCCCCTTCAGTTAGACACAGTCTCAGAGCTATATAAATTGTAAAGCACTTATATAATAAGTTATTTTCAAGGAAATTTTTAATATATGAGCAAATAACATATTTTTGAAGGTCCACTATAATAATAGGCCATTTACGTCGAATAAATGACTCTTTTAATGTCCTGATCAGTGCCTTGGTGACCTATGAAATTATTCATAGATGATCACATAGGGGAAATAGTTAATTTGCATAATGGAATCTGCAATTATACTTCTCAATCTATGTATAAAGAAACAAGCAGCTCCTTGCTGTAAATTTATTTAATGTCTTATTCATTCACCATCTGTCGTATTTATCATCTTGCCATACAAAGAATGTACACTCCTCTGTTTACCTTTTCATCGTGAACTCCTAGAGAGAACTGTCTATAATCTATTCATCTTGGTATACTTTCTCTGAGCCACAGTTCCTGATATATAATAGGCACTCAGTAAATATTTAGGAAATGGATGCCTGAAGGATCAATATAATCAGGTACATGTCCAGGGTCATTTAACAAACCTGTGTTACAATGGATAAGAAAAGGCCTTTTAAAATTTCCCAACTATTGACACTTGGTATGATTGATTTATTTACTCTAGAAGTATTATTGGACATGTACTATGTACTCAGCGCCTTTCTGGATTTTGGAAATATCTCAATAAACAAAACTGACAACAATTTTCTACTTTTAGGGATCTTACATTCCAGCTGATAAAACTGTGTCTGACCAAACTTCTAAATCCTTTAAAAATAAAAATATAGTTTCTTTCCAAGAAATTATTTGTGATCATGATTTGAAAATGGATTGCCTTGACAATGGAAAATAGATGTACAGTTTCACAAAATACTCAAAGATCTACAAACTGAGACTGATTGGAATTTTTTAATGGATGCTAAAATTAGTGGTAAGATTAGTTTCTATTCAACATCCATTATTATCTTACATACAGCAGAGAGATAAAAGCTATGATTCACTCTGTTTTAAAATATGTGGTGTTTCAAATGCCACTGATAATTTTTTAAAAGCAAAACAGAAGTGAAGGGAAATGTTGACACAATATGGAAAAAAAATGACCCCTGACAAAGCCTTCTGTGAAAAGAACATTGTAAAATACAGCACTGAAATAGCTGAAATGAAATTTCAGCTATGAAAGTATGAAATAAAAAGAACTAAAATGGCTCCAGTATAAGAGTAGCAGTTTGATTCAAATATTCCAATACTGCCAGTAATGTTCTCAGTGATGTTTATGAGAAAATTGTGACTTTATATATGTATCTATGTATTGTTTTTTGGTTTGGGCTGGTCAATTATTTTTCTTATTCATTGGAATTGACAATTGGCTCCCAACACACAACTCTTGAGGAGATTTGTATGATTTTTATAGAATACTAGAGCTAAAATATTTCTCTCTAAAATGTCATACATTTGTAAATTGTTCTTACAATCTTCTTAAGGATATGAACTATAATTGTTTTAAAAAGCCATCTCTTTTCCGGGCACAGTGGCTCACACCTGTAATCCCAGCACTTTGAAAGGCTGAGGCAGGTGAATCATTTAAGATCAGTTCCAGACCAGCCTAAGCAGCATGGCGACCCCGTCGCTACAAAAAGTAGGAAAAATTAGCCAGGCGTGGTGGCATGCACCTGTAGTCCCAGCTACTCTGGAAACTGAGGTGGGAGGATCACCTGAACCTGGGAGGCAGAGGTTACAGTGAGCCAAGATTGCGCCACTGCACTCCAACTTGGGTGACAAAGTGAGACCCCATCTCAAAAAAAAAAAAAAAGCCAACTCTTGGCCTATCAATGTATCAACTGACCTACTACTACTTTTGCTGTTTTTTTTCTTTTTTCTTTTTTTTTTTTTTTTTTTTTTTTTATTATACTTTAGGGTTTTAGGGTACATGTGCACAATGTGCAGGTTTGTTACATATGTATCCATGTGCCATGTTGATTTCCTGCACCCATTAACTCGTCATTTAGCATTAGGTGTATCTCCTAATGCTGTCCCTCCCCCCTCCCCCCACCCCACAACAGTCCCCGGAGCGTGATGTTCCCCTTCCTGTGTCCATGAGTTCTCATTGTTCAATTCCCACCTATGAGTGAGAACATGCGGTGTTTGGTTTTTTGTCCTTGCGATAGTTTACTGAGAATGATGTTTTCCAGTTTCATCCATGTCCCTACAAAGGACACGAACTCATCATTTTTTATGGCTGCATAGTATTCCATGGTGTATATGTGCCACATTTTCTTAATCCAGTCTATCGTTGTTGGACATTTGGGTTGGTTCCAACTCTTTGCTATTGTGAATAGTGCCGCAATAAACATACGTGTGCATGTGTCTTTATAGCAGCATGATTTATAGTCCTTTGGGTATATACCCAGTAATGGGATGGCTGGGTCAAATGGTATTTCTAGTTCGAGATCCCTGAGGAATCGCCACACTGACTTCCACAATGGTTGAACTAGTTTACAGTCCCACCAACAGTGTAAAAGTGTTCCTATTTCTCCACATCCTCTCCAGCACCTGTTGTTTCCTGATTTTTTAATGATGGCCATTCTAACTGGTGTGAGATGGTATCTCACTGTGGTTTTGATTTGCATTTCTCTGCTATCTACAACAAACCCACAGCCAATATCATACTGAATGGGCAAAAACTGGAAGCATTCCCTCTGAAAACTGGCAAAAGACAGGGATGCCCTCTCTCACCGCTCCTATTCAACATAGTGCTGGAAGTTCTGGCCAGAGCAATCAGGCAGGAGAAGGAAATAAAGGGTATTCAATTAGGAAAAGAGGAAGTCAAATTGTCCCTGTTTGCAGATGACATGATTGTATATCTAGAAAACCCCATTGTCTCAGCCCAAAATCTCCTTAAGCTGATTAGCAACTTCAGCAAAGTCTCAGGATACAAAATTAATGTACAAAAATCACAAGCATTCTTGTACACCAATAACAGACAAACAGAGAGCCAAATCATGAGTGAACTCCCATTCACAATTGCTTCAAAGAGAATAAAATACCTAGGAATCCAACTTACAAGGGATGTGAAGGACCTCTTCAAGGAGAACTACAAACCACTGCTCAATGAAATAAAAGAGGATACAAACAAATGGAAGAACATTCCATGCTCATGGGTTGGAAGAATCAATATCGTGAAAATGGCCATACTGCCCAAGGCAATTTATAGATTCAATGCCATCCCCATCAAGCTACCAATGACTTTCTTCGCAGAATTGGAAAAAACTACTTTAAAGTTCATATGGAACCAAAAAAGAGCCCGCATGGCCAAGTCAATCCTAAGCCAAAAGAACAAAGCTGGAGGCATCACGCTACCTGACTTTAAACTCTACTACAAGGCTACAGTAACCAAAACAGCATGGTACTGGTACCACAACAGAGACATAGATCAATGGAACAGAACAGAGCCCTCAGAAATGATGCCGCATAGCTACAACTATCTGATCTTTTTTCTTTTTTTTAAGACGGAGTCTCACTCTGTCACCCAGGCTGGAGTGCAGCGACACAATCTCGGCTCACTGCAAGCTCCGCCTCCTGGATTCACGCCATTCTCCTACCTCAGCTTCCGGAGTAGCTGTAACTACAGGCGCCAGCCACCACACTCGGCTAATTTTTTTGTGTGTATTTTTGGTAGAGACGGGGTTTCACTGTGTTAGCCAGGATGGTCTCGATCTCCTGACCTCGTGATCTGCCTGCCTCTAGATACCATGATGCTAACATGAGCTAGATTAGATCTTATCCTCAAGGAGTTTACACTCTAATAGGAGAGAGACTCAATTCTATAAGCTTCTACAACAAACTAGAAAAGTTTTATTCATTGAAGCTCCTTTGTTCGATACATGTCCATATCAACTGTTAATATTAAAATGCTATTAATTAAAGTAGAGTGGATGTTAGGCTTTGAATTAGCCACTGACCCAGCCCCTTACATGACATAAGATTAGATGCCACAGGACCATTTTGATAGAAGGAACAGAAGCTTTGGTGAAGGGCATTTACTGGGATGGCACACTAGTATATTATGTAGGTATGTCACAGGAGCTCATCCTGGCCTAGAAGTAGCCATTACTTTCCTTAGCTGCCAGCATCTTTGGGCCTCATTGCCTCTCTTTCATTCTTTCTTCGAATTCACTCGTCTATGTTTTTCTACCTTCAGACCAGCTTCTTCCACAATTGTATGTGGCCAGCACAGTGGTCCTCAAAGTGTTGTTTCCACGGACTTTCCAGATCAGCTGTCTAGAGCTAACAGAGTCCACCTCTGTGGACCACATTAGATTTCTGGGAATAATATGATTGGTCAACCTCGAATTATTCACTTATAGCCCAATAAGCAGTAGTTAGAAGAATGGAGTTGTATGGTGCATATATAACTTTTCCTGTGCCAATGGGCAGCAAAAGTACCTATGGATGGTGTGTGGGTCAGGAGGGCATCATCGGCACCTGCACTGTAATAGACATATTGCAGTGTGCTAATAGTGATAACAGGCAGATTGGCATTGATAGTATATTTTGTTGCTTCTTGTGTGATAAATTGAAGCTTGTATTTTTTTTTTTTTTTTTTTTTTTTTTTTGAGACGGAGTCTCGCTCTGTCTGTCGCCCAGGCTGGAGTGCAGTGGGGCAATCTCGGCTCACTGCAAGCTCCGCCTCCCGGGTTCACGCCATTCTCCTGCCTCAGCGTCTCCCAGTAGCTGGGACTACAGGCGCCCGCCACCATGCCCGGCTAATTTTTTGTATTTTTAGTAGAGACGGGGTTTCACCGTGGTCTCGATCTCCTGACCTCGTGATCCGCCCACCTCGGCCTCCCGAAGTGCTGGGATTACAAGCATGAGCCACCACGCCCGGCCAAAGCTTGTATTTTGATATATCAATTTGTGCCCCAAGTGGCAATGGAAATCAACCAATAGTCTTGTATTTCTAAATCATAAAAATGTCACAAATAATTCATGGCATGTATTTCATATGCACACTTTAAATACCTGGCTGTGTATTTATCTTCCAGCCATCACAAATAATTCATGGCATGTATTTCATATGCACACTTTAAATACCTGGATATGATAAATTGCTGATAGAATTTTCAATTTCAAAAGCCCAGTAGAGTGCACACTTTTTTTCTAACACAGTCTTTCAATTCTGTGACATTGCTGATTGCTCCTTTAAAACACATTTTGCACCAAACATTTTAGAATATTTGATTCCTGAGGACTTAAAACAGGACATATGTAATTTCATTTTTCTTTTTTGTACATTCTCAGGTTTAGTGCATAAGCTTGGATGTGAAGCCCTGGAGTTAGCCACATTGCTTTGAAAGAGGACCTTGTTTCCTCCAGACAGTACTGTCTTATGTTTCCTTCCTTTTCCAGAGCCAGGTGAAACCACAGGACTTCCCATTGCAGTTAAAGTAATCTGAATTTTCAACTGACCGGTCAACCTAAAAATTCAAGTCCTGATAAAACAAGCTTAAGCAGTATGATGAGGCTTCTTGGCTTTTTGAACTATTAAGTTATGTATTCACCAGTTATTGTTTTACTGATATTGTGCAAGGCACTGAGTTCCAGAGGACCTAGGAATAATCCTTGTCTTTTCTCTCATGTAGTGGATCATGCTGTGGAAGGTGGGAGGGGAGGTTAAAAACAGCTTTATGATTGGCTCTACTTTTATCATTTAGTCCACTGTTTCTGCTCATTCTTTGGGATGGTTTTGATGCCAACCACATAAATGTATTCATTTCTATTCTGGACATTCTCACCCATAAGAAATATGCTCCTATTGGGATAATTGTTTATTGCTCAGTCAACTGTTTTTTAATTGTGATGAATTAACTGCTCGCTGCCTTATTGTGTCTTTCTGCAGCCATTTGGCCTATAATTCATAAAGAGAGAGATTCTTGAACCAACAATTTCTTTTTAATAGTATTAGTGTCACAATACAGCTATTGCATGAAATGATGTATACATTCACATTCAATGTTAACAATTGTTCAAAGCCAAATGTAAACACTACTAAGCTTGTTAAGATTTCTCTTGGCTTTCTTCACTGTACCTTTTATTTTCTCCAAAGACTTGAAGAACCATTAGGGTGCATTACTATAGTCGTGATTTCTATAATTTAAATAAAGTCAAACTCAAAGGAATATATTGCTTCTATTTAAAATCATTCTTAAAACAGATGCAGGTGGAGGCAGGTTTGAGGTTGAGGAGTGGTATTAGTGTGGTAGCAGCCACTGTTGTTTCAAACCTCTTCCCACCCTGCCCTAAGAAGATTGGAAACCTCTCCTCTCTCTTGCATTTTGTATTCCTGTACAGTTGATCCCTCAGTAGAATGCAAAAGTTCATTTGCATGACATGTAGTTGCTGAAGACACATGACCTATCCCTAAACTCAGACTAGGACATTTTTACAAATACTTTTGCAAATTGAAGTCAGGAATCTTCCAGCCATCATTAGGGCTGTAGGATTTCAGTTTGCTATGGCAATACAGAGATACTTCTGCAGTACCAGGAAGGAAATTCATGCTAATTTACAGATTTCACATTGCCCAGTCGAGAAGTTGAGTTATCCCATTTCTTTTGGCCAATGTACATGCAAATGACACTAAAGTATTACCACAAAAAAAATCGAAGTACTTACTTTGTCATAGAGACTAGTCTAACATATGAAATAGACTGAGATGAGGGGTTTTTTTGTTTTGTTTTGTTTTGTTTTGTTGGAGTTTCAATCTTGTTGCCTAGGCTGGAGTGCAATGACACGATCTCGGCTCACCGCAACCTCTGCCTCCCGTGTTCAAGCAAGTCTCCTGCCTCAGCTTCCCACGTACCTGGGATTACAGGCATGTGCCACCACTCCCAGCTAATTTTTTGTTTTTAGTAGAGACAGGATTTCCCCACATTGATCAGGCTGGTCTCGAACTCCTGTCCTCAGGAGATCCACCTGCCTCGGCCTCCCAAAGTGCTGGGATTACAGGCGTGAGCCACCACACCTGACCTGAGGTGAGGGTCTTTTATCAGCCTGTTCATTTAGTTAAGCATTCAGTTAAAAATATGGCCGGGCGTGGTGGCTCACGCCTGTGGTCCCGGCACTTTGGGAGGCCGAGGCGGTCGGATCACGAGGTTAGGAGATAGAGACCATCCTGGATAACACAGTGAAACCCTGAAAATAGCCGGGCGTGGTGGCAGGTGCCTGTAGTCCCAGCTACTTGGGAGGCTGAGGCAGGAGAATGGCATGAACCCAGGAGGCGGAGTTTGCAGTGAGCTGAGATCACACCACTGCACTCCAGCGTGGGTGACAGAGTGAGACTCCATTTCAAAAAAAAAAAAATATATATATATATATATTATATATATATATCTTTTTTGAGTGCCTTTCATATATGCATGGCACTGATACTAGGTTCCAAAGAAAATGCTTCTTTTTTTTTTTAATCTAAAGATATGGTCCATTATAAAAAATGACCACAAATTATTTCTCTCTCTGTATTGATAGTGACATTATAGGTCTTCCTATCCAAAAGTGGGTTGCTTTGGCCACTGAGACAGTTGCAAAAATGATTTGAGTAGAATCGTGAAAAGCACTTGTATAGTAGAGCTTACCCTCTGGATGCTTTTAGTACCCAGTACCCATGGGAATAAGCACAGGCTAGCCTGCTAGATGATGAACACAGTGTGACCCAGTCACCAGCCAACTGCCAAACCCATGAGTGAGGCCATCTGGGATGAGCAGCCCCTGGCTGACTCTCAAACTGACTTCAAATGCATAAGCTGACCTAGCAAGATCAGCAGAACCCAACCAGGCCAGACAAACTGCTCAGCAGAATCGTGAGCTAAGTAAATGGTCGTAGTTTTTAGCCATTGAATTTTGGAGTCATTTATTAAACATCAATGGTTAACTGATTTGAGAGATGCAAGTAGTGCACCTATGAAACAGTTACACAGGGAAGCAGGATAGTATGTAGCTAAATATCACCAAGATTAGATTACCAGAACTTGCTGACAGAGAAACTTTTATAAAGATGAGAATTGAGGGAGAAGAGTTTAGTTTTAAGCTTGATTTTTTAAAATAAATAGAATTTGAGTAAATACGGGTAGGCAGAAATAACATTTATAGGTAAATAAGACATTAGTTAATTTCAGCATAGCTGAGAGGCCAGAAGGAAAATGGGGCTTAAATGTGAAATGTAAAATCACACTTTGAAGTCAATTTGGAGGAATATGTCAAGTGATTTGAAGTATGGCACCATTTGGTACATTAGATGACTAACTTTACCTCCAACCTAGGCCATTTGAGGTGTCAGCCCCAGAAACAAATGTGAAATATTCAAATGTCTCTGCCCTTTACATTGGTCCATTCTGCCTCTAGTTTTAAGTCCACATCAAAAGAAGAGTTGAATTGTTTTGGCATCTTTGGATGAGTCCTAAGGAATGCAGTTTTGGAAATGAAAGTATTTCTTGTTTTTACTAATCTTTACTATCATTAACATGTGTTTTTATTTTACTAAATTTACTAGTTAGGAATCAGTTTATTTTTTAAAAAAAATACCTTGCTATTACTCTTATAAAAAAATCTTTTCTATCTCACAATGCACAAAATATTATTCCTCTTCACTGAAATAATAAACCCATAATTTTACTTTCAGATAATATGACAAGATTGAGCCAAATTGAGCATGTTGTAACTAATTACTAATCATGATTTGTCTGATCAAAATTGTCATACTGTATCTTGTTAACCATACATATATATGAACTAAAGTTTTGATTAATATGATTTTCCTCACCACTGGATTCACAGTATGCTGGTTAACTCCTACTCCCTATTCCAATCATGGTCAAAGAATCCATCCTCAAGAAAGCCTTATTTACAGCCTCAGTTGATTTCCATTTTATTATTGGTTTCCATAGAGCTGAGCTCACTTTCTTTATGTGACTTCTTTTAGTGCATATTTGCACTTTCCTGGAGTGATGCCTGTCTGCCCCATTGAATTGTAAGCTCCTTGAGAACAAGGACCAAATATCTTTAGGCTCACCATTTCCTTCTCAGCATGAAGCTTAGTGCCGGACATCTTGTATGCATTGAACAAATATTTGTTGAGAGAATGAATGAATAAAGTGATAGCACTTTTGCATGCTTGCAGTCTCAGTTTAAATGCTAATAATGGAAAGTACTCAGGTGAATTTATTCCAGGCAGAGGCAATAGCTGAGGCTCTAGATAAGAAAGAATTTCATAGAATCAAGAAACCGAAAGACCAAGAGGAACCAAAGTGTGGTGGTCCACAAGGAGAAATGGGCTTAGAGAGGAAGTAGGGCACCAGTCATCTAGGGCCTTCTTGGTCATGGGAAGGAATTTACATTTTGTTCGAAGTGCAATGGGAAGGGACCAGAGGACTTAAAGCAGGGTCATACTGTCACGTATGCTAAGATCATCCTTGCTGCTGGTACAAGAAATGGCATGAAGGTGGGTTACAGAGGGAGCTAGGAGGTAGGTCAAGAGCTCTAGAGTCATGAAGATCTTGACCTCTTTTAGGTTTGTACTGTGGATATGGAGACAGGTAAATGAGTTTTTTGTGTTTTCTGAAGAATCACTAGGATCCCCTTGATGGGTAGGAGAAAAGAGGAATGGAGTTATTTCCCAAGTTTGTGTCCTGAGCGCTGTCTTGTGTCCCATTCACTGACACATAGAGAGCTTGAGAATGGGAGTGATGCACTGATGGAGGGGTGGAGAAAGCACAGTCCTGTGATACATTTAAGCAAGACATTAAAAGTGAAAAGCTGAAAATTGGTGTGCCACACAAGCAGTAATCAAAAGAGAACTAGGATGGCTTTGTTAATGTCAAATGAAGTAGATCTTAGACAAGGAATATTACTGGGGAAAATAGGGACATTTTGTAATAATAAAGAGATCACTTTATTAAGAGGACATTACAGTCCTAAACGTTTCTGCACCTAATGACAGAGCCTCACATCATAAGAAGCAAAACTTGATAGAGCTACAAAGAAAAAGAGACAAGTCCACAACTAACTACAGTTAGATATTTCAACACTGTACTCCCAGTAACTGATAGGACAAGTAGAGAAAATTGGAAAGAGTATAGAAGACTTGAACAAACTATCATCTGACATGATTTGCTTGAATATTTCTCTCATCAACAGAAAATACACACCAAGAACATAACCCAGAAGAAACCACATGCTGAGCCATAAGACAAATCTTAATGAATTAAAGAGGATTGGCATCATGTGAAGTATAATCTCTGACCACAAAGAAATTAAACTATAAATCAATAACAAGAGTATCTTGAAATTTGGCAGCTATTTAAAAACAAAAGAACACATTTGTATATAACCCACATTTCAAAGAAGAAATCACAAGAGAAATTAGAAAATATTTTGAACTGACTGAAAATGAAGTTACCATGGAACAAAATGGGTAAAAAACAGCTAAATAATAATTAGAGAAATATTTTTGCACTAATTGCTTATTTTAGAAAAGAAGAAAGTATCAAATCAATGGTCTAGGTTTCTATCTAAAGAGACTATATGGCAAGAAAAGAAAATTAAAACCAAAGCAAACAGAAGAAAGGAAATAGTGAGTATAAGTCAAGGACTTAATTAAATAGAAACAGAAGAACAGTAAAAAATAAATTTAAAGAAAACAAAAGTCCGTTCTTGGAAAACATTAATAAAATTGACAAATCCTTAGCCAGTCCAATCAGAAAATAAAGACAGAATACAAATTAATAATATCAAGAAAATTATATGAGTATCACTACAGATTCTACAGAAATGAAAAGATGGTAAAGAAGATGAGCGAGCATCTTTAAGCCAATAAAATTGACAACTAAGATGAAATGCAAAATGTTTTTGAAAAACACAAACTGTCAAAGTTCTGTCAAGAAGAAAGTGGTAAATGTCGAAAAGCTCAATGTCTATCAGAGATTTGAATCTATGGTTTAAAATATGAAAAAAAAAGTTCAAACTCAGGTGGCTTCACTGATGATTTCTACGAAACACTCAGGCAAAAAATATTTCCAATTCTGCGGCAGAGCGAGACTCCGTCTCAAAAAAAAAAAAAAAAAAAAAATCCAATTCTATAGGAACCCTTCCAGAAAATAGAAGAGGTAATTCTCGAAACCCCATTTTATGGGGTCAGCAATATCCTGCTATCAAAACCAAAGACATTATAACAAGAGAAAACTGAAGACCAGTATCTCTCATGAACATTAATTGCATTTCTCTATACTAACACCAATCACTAAAAATTGAAATTTTAACAATGTAATTTATAATGGCATAAAAGCATTAAAGACAGAAATAAATGTAACCCATGTTTTCAAAATCTATAGACTGAAAACATAACCAAGAAATTTAAAACGAACTCAATGATGGAGAGATATTCTCTTTTCACAGATTAGATAACTCAACCGTGTTGAGATATTATTTTCAAAGTGATTGATAGTTTCAATGTAATCCTAGTGAAAATCCTATAAAACATTTTAGTAGATTGACCACTCAGTTCTGAAAAGTACGTGAGACTGCAAAAAACAGAGTAATTAAACAAAATTTTAAACAGAAAACAAAGCTGGAGAACTTACAATATTTGATTTCAAGTCATACTCTACTGCTAAAAAAGTCAAGATAGTGTGGTATTGAAATAAGAATACATATTAGATCATTAGAAAAAAAAAATTCAGGAATATGGTTAATTGGCTTTTAACAAAGGACCCAAGGTGATTCAATGTAGAAATGCTCGTTTTTTCAAAAAATGATGCTGGAACAATTGGAAATCCTTGTGGAAAAAGTAAACCTCAACCTCACATCCTTCATACAAAACAATTCAAACTGGTTTATAGAGCTATAAACTATAGAGAGAGCAGTGAACTATAAAACATAGAAGAAAAAAATAAGAATATCTTTGTGACTTTCAGTGAGGCAAAAAGCACAAGTCATAAAAGAAAATGTTGATACATTGGACATTTTAAAGTTAAAATATTTGTTCTTCACAATATACCACTTACAAAATTAAAAGACAAGCTACAGACTGGGAGAATATATTTGAAGAGCATATATGATAAGAAATTTATATCTAGTAGATATAAGAGCTCTTATGACTTAATAAGGCAACCTGATTTTTATTAAAAATACATGCACTTTATTTGAAGAGAGACTTCACAAGAGAAGATAAATGAATGCCAAATAAGTACCTAAGTAGATGCTCAACATCGTTAGTAATTAGAGAAATGCAAATGGAAATTACAATGAGACACTACTTCACACTCACTGGGGTGGCTAAGATGAAACGGTCTGGCAATAATAAATGATAGTGAGGATGCAAAGCAATTGGAAACATACATTACTGGTAGAAATGCACAATGGTACAACTTATTGGAAAATAGTTTTACAGTTTCTTAATAAGGAAAGTAGACCCTGTGTGGCCCAGTAATCTCACTACTAGGTATCTCTCCAAGAGAAATGAAAACATACATTTATGCAAAGACTTGTTTTCAAATGTTCTTGCAAGCTTTGTTTATAATAGTCAAAAACTGGAAACAACTCTAAGTGCCCATCAACTGATGAATAGGCAAGCAAATTATGTAATACAGATACAATGGAACACTATCCATTATGAAAAGGGACAGATTATTGACTCATACGACAACATGGATGCATTTCAAAATCATTTTACTAAGTGAAAAAAGATGTAGGGAAAGAAAAAATTTTCTGTTTTCTTTAGTTCATTGGCTGAGCCCTTGTAAATTAGACTGACAAAACACAGCTTAAAGAGAGAGATAGCGGGGGAAAAAAGCAAGTTTATTAACATATGCGTTGCTCATATACTTGGGAGTTCTCAGTGATGAGTAACTCAAGAGGTGATTGAATTTGGGGTCTAAATATCTAACTTAGTAGGGGAAGGGGGGAAGAAAGAAAGGGCCCTTTTGGAAAAGAAAATTATTTTGGAAAGATAAATGAGCTCCTAAGAAAATAGATAAGCGATGGTGGTTGCTCTGGGGTAGGGGATTTATGACAATTCAGTTTTTTCATATTACATTAGGAGGCTCTGCTTTAAGGCAGATAAGGGATTTCAGGAACTCAAATGTCTTCACCTCAAAATAATTTTTGTGCTAATATGACACATGTCGGCATGGTATATACTGATTCCCATCAAAGCAAAACACAAACATTGCATCCTGTACGATTCTATTGATATGAAATTCTAGAAAAGAAAAAGTATAGTGACAGGAAGCAGAACAATGGTTTTCAGGAGCTGGAAGTGGAGTGACACTATTGAATACTAATGGATGCAAGAGAGCTTTCACAAAAATATTCTATATTCTGAATATAAAACCTGAGTATATCTGGAGTGTACCCATTATGCAAGAGTATATGTTACAAATTAAGATGTATGTGCACAATTGATAAATTTTATTGTGTGCAACATACATTTCAATAGAAGAATAAGTTTATATAATTCATACAGAAATATTGATCTGCTACAGAGACCTCAAAGCTTGATCAATTATACTTCCATATTGAATAATTTCTAATTCTACTAAAATTGATTTTTTAAATTCTAGAATCTAAAAGCTCTTGATTACTTATAACTTCATAAAGTGAAAAACATTGAGCAAGTATAATCGCTTCTTTTAAATTTAAATTTTTATTTTAATTGGCACATAATCATATATTTAGGGGTACAGGATGTAATGTGATGTTTTGATATATGTGTACCTTGTGTAATGATTAAGTTAAGCTAATTAACATATCCATTACCTCACATACTATCTTTTCTTTGTAATGAAAACATTTAAAATCTACCATGTTAACAGTTTGGAAATACACAATATATTATTATTAATTATAGTCACCATGCTGTGCAGTACATCTCAAAAACTTATTTCTATGTCTAACCGAAAATTTGTATTCTTTAATTAATTTTTTTTTAATTCCTTCATTCCCACCCCCATGCCTTTGGTGACCACCATTCTACTCTGTATTTCTATAAATGTGACTAGGTCCAGGGGTACATGTACATGTGCAGCTTTGTCATATAGGTAAATTGTACATCGCAGGGGTTTGGTGTATGGATAATTTTGTCAGCTGGGTAATAAGTATAGTACTCAATAGGTGTTTTTTCTGATTCTCTCCCTTCTCCTACCCTTCACCCTCAAGTAGGTCCACTGTCTGTTGTTCTCCTCCTAGTAACCATGTGTTCTCATTGTTTAGCTCCCATTTATAAGTGAGAACATGCAGTATTTGGTTTTCTGTCCCTGTGTTCATTTGCTTGGGATAATGGTCTCCCACGAATGCAGCACCATCCTTGTTGCTGCAAAGGACATGAGCTCATTCTTTTTTTATGGCTGCATATTATTCCATGGTGTGTATGTATGACATTTTCCTTATCCAGTCTACTATTGATGTGCATTAAATTCACAAATGCCTTTGCTATTGTGAATATTGCTATAATGAACATATGCGTGCATGTGTCTTTATGGTAGAACAATTTACATTCCTTTGGGTATATGTCCAATAATGGGATTTCTGGGTTGAATGCTAATTCTGTGTTCAGTTCTTTCAGGATATGCCACACTGCTTTCCACAATGACTGAACTACACTCCTTGTATATAAGTGTATAAGTGTTCCTTTTTCTCCACAACCTTGCCAGAATCTGTTACTTTTATTGTCTTTTTAATAATAGACATTCTGACATCTGTGAGACAGTATCTCATCGTGGTTTTGATTTGCACTTGTGTAATGATTAACGATGTTAGCATTTTTTCGTGTTTATTGGCTGCATGTGTGTCTTTTTAAAGTGTTTGTTCATATTCTTTGTCCACTTTTGCTTGTTTTTTGCTTATAAATTTGTTGGTTTCTTATAGATTCCGGATATTAGGTCTTCCTGGGATCCATAGTTTGCAAATATTTTCTCCCATTATGTAGGTTGTCTGTTTACTGTGTTGATAGTTTCTTTGTAATGTAGAAACTCTTTAGTTTAATTAAATCCCATTTATCAATTTTTGTTTTTGTTGCAATTGCTTTTGTCATCTTCATCATGAAATCTTTGCCAAGTTCTATGTCTAGAATGGTGTTTCCTAGGTTATCTTCCAGGGTTTTTATAGTTTTAGGTTTTACATTTAAGTCTTTAATACATCTTGCATTTATTTTTGTATGTGGTGTAAGGTAGGGGTTCAGTTTCAATCTAATGCATATGGCTAACCAGTTATCCTAACACTTTTTGAATGGAGGATCCTTTCCCCATTGCTTGTTTTTGTTAGCTTTGTCAAAGATCAGATATTTGTAGGTGTGTGGCATTCTTTCTGTGCTCCCCATTCTATTCCATTGGTCTGTGTGTCTATTTTTGTACCAGTACCATGCTGCTTTGGTTACTCTAGCCCTATAGTATAGTTTGAAGTTGGGTAATATGATACCTCCAGCTTTGTTTATTTTGCTTAGGATTGCCTTGGCTATTTGGGCTTTTTGTTTGTTTGTTTCCTATGAATTTTTAAATAGTTTTTTTTTTTTTAGTTATGTGAAGAATGTCATTGGTAGTTTGATAGGAATAGCATTGAATCTGCAAATTGCTTTTGGCCATATGGCCACTTTAATGATATTGATTCTTCCTATCCATTAGCATGGGATGTTATTTCATTTGTTTGTATCATCTCTGATTTCTTTCAGCAGTATTTTATAATTATCATTGTATAGATCTTTCACCTCCATGGTTAGGTGTAGTACTAGGTATTTTATTCATTTTGTGACAATTATAAATGGGATTGTGTTCCTGATTTGGCTCTCAGCTTGGCTGTTGGTGTATAGGAATGCTAATGATTTTTATAGATTGATTTAGTTTCCTGAAACTTTGCTAAAGTAGTATATCAGATCAAGGAGCTTTTGGGCCAAGACTATGGGTTTTTCTAGATATAGAATCTAGAAACAGAATCTAGTTATCTGCAAACAGGGATAGTTTGACTTTCTCTCTTCCTATTTGGATTTCTTTTCTTTCTCTTGCCTGATTGTGCTTGCCGGGACTTCCAATACCATGTTGAATAGGAGTAGTAAGAAAGGGGATCCTTGCCTTGTGCCAGTATTCAAAGAGAAAGCTTCCAACTTTTGCCCATTCAGTATGATACTGTCTGTGGGTTTGTCATAGATGGCTCTTAATATTTTGAAATGTATTCCTTCAATGCCTAGTTTATTGATGGTTTTAATATGAAAGGATGTTGAATTTTATCAAAAGCCTTTTCTGCATCAATTAAGATAATCATGTGGTTTTTGTTTTTAGTTGTTTATGTGATTAATCACATTTATTGATTTGTGTATGTCGAACCAACCTTGCTTCCCAGGGATAAAGCCTACTCGATTACAGGGGAATTAGCTTTTTATGTGCTGCTGGATTTGATTTAGTAGTATTTTGTTGAGGATTTTTGCACCTATGTTCATCAAAGTTATTGCCTGAAGTGTTTTTGTTGTTGTTGTGTCTCTGCCAGGTTTTGGTATCTGGATGATACTGGCCTGATAGGACGAGTTGGGTAGGAGTCCCTGCTCCTCAATTTTTTGGAAGAGTTTTAATGGGAATGGCACCAGCTCCTGTTTATACATCTGACAGAATTTGGCGGTGAATCCATCTGGCCTTGGGCTTTTTTTTGGTTGGTAGGCTTTTTATAACTGATTCAATTTCAGAGTTCATTATTGGTCTCTTCAAGGATTCAATTTTTTCATGGTTCAGTCATACGAGATTGTATGTGTCCAAGAATTTATCGATCTCTTCTAAATTTTCTAGTTGCTGTGCATAAAGGTGTTTATAGTAGTCTCTGATTGTTGGTTGTATTTCTGTGCGGTCAGTGGTAACATCTTGTTTGTCATTTCTAATTGTGTTTACTTGGATCTTATCTTTTTTTTCTTTATATGTCTAGTTAGTCATCTATCTTACTAATTTTTTTCAAAGAACCAACTCATGAATTCATTGATCTTTTGTATGGTTTTTCAATCTTAATTTCCTTCAGTTTCACTCTGATTTTGTATTTCTTGTCTTCTGCTTCCTTTGGGGTTGGTTTGCTCTTGCTTCTCTAGTTCTTCCTGTTGTTATGTTAGGTGGTTAATTTCAGATCTGTCTACTTTTTGAGGTGAACGTTAGATGCTATAAACTTCGCTGTTAACACTGCCTTAGCTGTGTCCCAGAGATTCTGGTATGTTGTATCTTTCTCCTCATGAGATTCAAAAATTTTCTTCATTCCTGCCTTAATTTCGTTCTTAACCCAAAAGTCATTCAGGAGCAGCTTGTTTAATTTCCGTGTAATTTTATGGTTTTAGTGATTTTTTAAGTATTGGTTTTTATTTTTATTTTGCCATGGTCCAAAAGTGTGGTTGGTATGATTTGTTTTGTTTTTTTTTTTTTAATTTGCTGAGTCCTGTTTTATATCTGATTGTATGGTTGATTTCAGAGTATGTATCATGAACCACATTTTCTCTATTTATTTGTTGATGGACGATAAAGTTGATTCCTGATTCCCTACCTTAGCTATTGTGAACAATGCTGCAAAGAACATGGGGATACAAATGCCTCTTCAGCATACTGATTTCAATTCCTTTAGATATATAGCCAGAAGTAGGAATGTTGGATTATATGTTAATTCTATTTTTATCTTTTAAGAAACCTCCATATTGGTTTCCATAATAGCTGTGCTAATTTTTATTCTAATGGTGTACAAGGGTTCCCTTTTCTTCATGTTATTTCTCAAATTTATCTTTTGTCTTTTAGATAATACCCATTTTTACAAGTATAAGGTGATATCTCACTGTAGTTTTATTAGCCTCTTCCTGATGAGAGTTATGATGAGCATTTCTTCACATATCTATTGACTGTAGGAATGTCTTCTTTTGATAATTGTCCCTTCAAATCCTTTGCTCACTTTTTAATCAGATTATTTGTTTTCTTGCTATTAAGTTCCTTATGTATTTTGGATATAAACCTTTCATCAGATGTGTGGTTTGCAAATATTGTCTCGCAGTCTGTGAGTTGTTTCTGCAGTCTCTTGTTTCCTTTTCTATGCAGTAGCTTTTTCCTTTTTTTTTTTTTTTTTTTTTTTTTTGTGAGATGGAGTCTCGCTCTGTTGCCCAGGCTGGAGTGCAGTGGCGTGAACTCGACTCACTGCAAGCTCCGCCTCCCAGGTTCATGCCAGTCTCCTGTCTCAGCCTCCTGAGTAACTGGGACTACAGGTGCCCGCCAAAATGCCAGGCTAATTTTTGTATTTTGTTGTAGAGACGGGGTTTCACCATGTTAGCCAGGACAGTCTCGATCTCCTGACCTCATGATACACTTGCCTCTGCCTCTCAAAGTGCTGGGATTACACGTGTGAGCCACCACGTCTGGCCTCAATGCAGTAGCTTTTTACTTTGGTACAATCCTATTTGTCTATTTTTATTTCTGATGCTTGTACTTTCAGAGAGTGATATCCAAAAATAATTGCCCAGATTACTGTTGTGGAGCTTTCCCCCTATGTTTTCTTCTAGCAGTTCTACAGTTTCAGGTCTTATGTTTAAGTATTTAATCCATTTTAGTTTATTTTTGCATATGGTATGTGATAAAGAGTCCAGTTTTACTCTTCTGCATGTGGATATCTACTTGGGTTCCCAACATCATTAAGTGAAAAGACAGACCTTTTTTCATTATGTATTCTTGGCACCTTTGTTGGAAAGCAATTAACTGTAAATGTGTGAGTTTATTTCTGGCCTCTCCTATTCCACTCCATTTGTTGATGCTTCTCTTCTTATGCCAGTACTATGCTGTTTTTATTATTATAGTTTTGTAATTCTTTTCCCTTTTTCTTTCTTTTTTTTTTTTTTCTGAGATGGAGCCTTGCTCTGTTGCCGAGGCTGGAGTGCAATGGCATAGTCTTTCTTCACTGCAACCTCTGCCTCCCAGGTTCAAGCCATTCTCATGCCTCAGCCTCCCATGTACCTGGGATTACTGGTTCCCCCCACCACACCTGGATAAATTTTGTATTTTTAGTAAGGACAGGGTTTCACCACGTTGACCAGGCTGGTCTAGAACTCCTGAGACCTCATGTGATCCACCCCCCTAGGCCTTCCAAACTGCTGAGTTTACAGGCGTGAACCACCCGCACCCAGCCTGTAATATATTTTGAAGTCAGGTAGTAGGATGCCACCAGCTTTGTTCTTTTTGCTTGAAACAACATCTGGCCTCATGCAAAAAGCAAATATTTATAAAAATTGTTTCAAGGTGTACACTTAATTTACTTCTCCTGCCTCGTTTTATCACATAATACCTAGAAACAAGAAATGTCTTAACTGATAAAATAATATAGTAAGTTCTTGTAGCCATTTCTAAATTCTTATTATTTTGTATTATTTAACCTAATTGGTTTAGTATTTGTTTCAGATGGTCTGCTCTGAATTTTCTAGGAGTGTTCAAAGGCTGTTTTCAATATCTGTATGGATACTTGAATTCTGGAAATCATTGGTGTCTGTATAGTTGGATTTTAATGTGAATGGGATCTGTGGGGTGGGGACTACTTTTAAGTTGGAAGTTGCTAGAGATAAACTTTCCAGTACTATGTGAAGCCACTCTGGTGTTTTTCACTGCAGTAGAGAATAAATGACAAACTACCCTCATGCTCAGACTTGAAGCTGTTGAGTAATTTTCTGTAGTTACATTCTTTGTCAATGATTGAGTACTTTTACTATGATCATAAAATCTAGTAACAGGTAAAATAATAATGATGATGTATCATAATACTTGTAATTAATGTTTTATGGCTAACTCAGATTGATTCTGTGTAAATCATTTCCACTAACTCATTTTATGTTAGCATTAATCTTATATATTTATAAATTTACAGTGAATATTAGGTGCTGACAACATCCAGGAGTCTCTCATCTCAGTCTGCATATGGAAAATGATGTTTTTGTTATCTGCAGGAGACTGCAGAGTCCTCAAACTAAGAGATGAGAAAAAGGGGATTAATAACAGCACTTTTCAAAATATTTTTCTTTTATGAATGATGACGAAGTTAATAAATATTTTTCACTTGTACTTAGAGATATTTACTCAATAATGTCTATTTTTCCATCCTGAAATTCTGGAATTAAAAGTGTTATGAAGGTTATTTTAATGTCAGCGCCCAGAAAGGCTTTATTAAATTTCACAATACACAATAAATACTGGGACAGCATTGGCCTTTGGTAATTTTTCATTTTCATTAAACATCTCAGAATTGCGAAGTATTCTTTTTAGTCTTGCAGGTTTTCCTTTTGCATTGGTATTCTGTGTGTGTGTGTAAAATTGTAATTAGGGTTTCCACCACAGATGTTTTAAAGCTTGGAAAGGGCAACTTTAATTCCTTATGCATGAGGGCAAGAATGAATTAAAATCAGAGCTTTTGATTGTGTTTACAGGAGAGTGAATGAGGGGACTCAGGCACATTGATTATACAGTTCCACATTTCACATCTTGCCTGTTGGCTTTCTGTATTTGCCTCCCACTCAGTTTTGCTACTGCTTTGGCTAAGAAGAGAGTCACAGTGTACTGTGGGGGTGTGTTAAAGAGAACAAGAGATTATAACTCATGAGACAATGACAGAATATGTCATTTATAGAGCTATAATAAAAAATAAATATATTTAATTCAAATAACTTTAAAAAGTAACTCCAATTTACCTGTTCAGCTTGAATGCATCTAGAAACAAAAAGGGAACTCATCAAATAGGCATGTTTTTCCATATTTGGAGTTGTTATGGTCACTTCCCTTAGCCCACCAGCTAAAATGACGCAAGCAGCTGTGAAAATCGTGGGAGGAAGAAACAGAATGAGCAGTTAAACAGTATCTCAAAAAAAAAAAAAAAAAAATAGTATCTCACTCTGTCTTTCTCATAATTGCCTCCTTTCAAAGCATGATGTTTAGGGGGGAAATGCCCCTAGGACCTTCTACTCTGCTCTCATTACCTTTCTGAATGGCATTCTTATGAAATTTAATTAACATTGGATTATTAAATTCTCACAAGAAGGTTATAACAGCAAAGACAAGGTTGGAGGGGGAATGGAGGGGAGACAAGTGATGGATGGAGTTCCCTCCCAGAGTGGGAGGGCTGAGACCCCAGAATGAGTGGATGGAGAGGCCTCGGAATTGAAGAGAGAAGAGGCAAATGTGTATATGAAGGAATGAGGGAGGCTGGAATTTCCTCTAAATATTGTGGAGTCGTATTCCCAAAATTCAAATATGATTTTCCTGTTTAGAAACTTTCAGTGACTATTGCCTAAGCCAAATGGGGATTTAACGACACAAAATGCCAATCAGCCTCATCTCTTACTAGTTTTTCGTTCTCACTTTAGTACTGTCCCTTGAAATGCTGAATCCTGGGCACAGTAAGTAGAGTTGAGCCTTTTCAACAACCGCCTTCTCTGCCTCTGTTCTTGTCAATTTTTATGAAAATCTTCTGGACCCACTTAAAATGTCTCCACCTTTCTATATCATTCTACGATAATCATCTTCAAGAATTAAAGTTAATTTCTCCTCCTAGGATCCCCCTTCTGATTATTAACATGACCCTAATGGAGCTTGTCTCATATATTAGTTATATTTGTTTGGTCCTCAAACTAGACTGAGTACTCCTTTGTTCAGCCCTCATGTTGTTTAGCATAATTAGACATCCACTAAATGTTTAAATTAGGATATACAGAAGAAAATAATTTAGGTCAGTATAATCATTAAAAATCAAAGCATGAAGGGCTACATAAGATAGTGTTACTGTTCTTTTGTTCCAGAGGTGATACATTTATAAATTTTTAACTGTTACCACAGAGGTAGCTCTTAGTAAAACAAGTGTATGCTAGGAATTTTGTTTTAAAAAAGCCATAGATATATCTTTTTAAACTAATTTATTTTTTACCTCACAGATAACAATTGTATTTATTTATGGTGTGAAACATGATGCTTTGATATACGTATACATTGTGGAATGGCTAAATCAAACTAATTAAAATATCCATTACCTCACATTGTTATAATTTTTTGTGTTATGAAAATATTTTAAAATCCACTCTCATAGCAACATTTAGGTATATAATACATTGTTATGAACCATAGTCACCTTGTTGTACAACAGATCTTTGGAACATATTCCTCCTATCCAACTGAAATTTTGTGTCTTTAGATGAAAACATCTGCATTATCTTAATCAGAAGCCCTGTAAAATGTTTTTGATATTAATAATGATAAACATAAGACAACTTCAGTACCTGGATCTAAAAGATTATTTTCAGTGTAATGCCCTTATTTAAACAGATGAGTACACTGAGTTTTTTTATTGAAATATGGTAGCATATGATGCACATTCTTAATGAAGCTGCAAATAGAAAATGACATTTTCTGAAAAATAAATAAAGGAGACCTTGCTGTTCCTGATTTCTTTTTCTCAAGGTGGGACTCCTGCACTGACTCCAGAAAAGCCTTTGTGTGTATATCCTACCAATTCTTGCCCCGATCTATTCTTTCATGCATTAAAAGGGATTCCAAGCAGGTCCACATTGTAAGCAAAGGCTTAATGCATTGTTCTCGATTCAGCCCGCACTTGAATTGGTCTTCGATTTTTATATCATGTTACAACTTTCAGATTTCCTACCGTTTTTCAAGCAGGGCAGCTTCATGGTTTAACAGCTCACATCTTAATAATTCTTATTCTCTATACGTATTTGTAAATTTTGCTATGTCAAGCAATAGAAATGCACTGAATTTTCTTTTTTTTTTTTTTTTTTTTTTTTTTTTGAGACGGAGTCTCGCTCTGTCGCCCAGGCTGGAGTGCAGTGGCGCAATCTCGGCTCACTGCAAGCTCCGCCTCCCGGGTTCACGCCATTCTCCTGCCTCAGCCTCTCCGAGTAGCTGGGATTACAGGCGCCCGCCACCAAGCCCGGCGAAATTTTTGTGTTTTTAGTAGAGACGGGGTTTCACCGTGGTCTCGATTTCCTGACCTCGTGATCCGTCCGCCTTGGCCTCCCAAAGTGCTGGGATTACAAGCGTCAGCCACCGCGCCCGGCCTGCCCTGAATTTTCTTTCAGGTTATGAATGGTGAAGCCACAGAGGAATGTTTTAGTGATGCTGGAAATAAAAAGTTTTCTGGGAAGTATTTGAGCCATTTGCTATATTTGGGTATTATGGTATGTCTTTCTTTTTTAATATCACTTTCTCATAGCTGGGAAATATTTCTTTTAAAAGGAAAGCTTTTATGGCCAGGCGTGGTGGCTCATGCCTGTAGTCCCAGCACTTTGAGAGGCTGAGGCAGGTCTGGCCAACATGGTGAACCCTGTCTCTTCTTAAAATACAAAAATTAGCTGGGCGTGATGGTATGCGCCTGTAATCCCAGCTACTCAGGAGGCTGAGGCCGGAGAATCGTTTGAACCCACGAGGCAAAGGTTGCAGTGAGCCGAAATCACACCACTGCACTCACATTCTGGCTGACAGAGTGAGATTCTGTTTCAAAAAGAGAGAGAAAGAAAAGGAAAGCTTTTAGCTCTTTTTATATATTTTACTTGTTCTATAACTGCCCAATGGCAATAGCTGTTAATCATCCTGGGGATCAAGTTCCAATTATGCTTCAGCTCTATGCCTCTCTTCCCCATCCTGTATCTGCACTTGAGATTCGAGAGGAAAACAAAAGAGATACTTAAATAGAAACAAGTTTCTGGGTGAATAGGGAGTATGCAAACTTTTAAATATCTGAATTCAGTGAAAGAGTTATTGATGAAAGAGTGACTGTACGGCCCTGGAAAACATATTTTTCCCTCAATCCTTTCACTGCTAACTTCAGAAACAGAAAATAGAGCAAGAATAGACTCCTTTATTGTGACAGTGTACAAGAAACTACATGGAATAGAATTTCAAAGGTAATTCTATGTCATGATACCTTAAAATTATCATGGATCTGATTTTTTTCTATGTCATGACCTGTCAGGTGGTACTAGCATAGCAAATATGTTATAAGTCCAGCTCAGTGAGCAGAACATATCATTTGAAAAAGATGGTAATAGATGAAGAATTATATAAGCTGGTGAATGTGTCAGTAACAAGGATGTGACGGCACGACATGAATAGGTGTCCCAACAGGTGGTAAAACCATGCAGTGAGGAATCTGAGATCATCAGTAGGACTGTGAACATGGATGTGAAATAGGAAGGCATCTGGCGATCTCCTTTCCCCCCTACACTTTCACATTTTGCATGGAAATATTAAAACCTGGCCTGATTTCAAAATAGGCCAGTGACATCTCTGCTGATGGTATCTCATGTCTAGGGTATCTCCAGCAGGGACCTCACCAATAGACCTGGGTGTAGGTCATGAGGGAAGGAAGGCAGAAGCAGAGGAGGGACTGCTGGTAGAAAAAGCCAACTAAGCCCCTAAATTCCTGCAAGGCGAGGGGCAACCGCAAATTGATGTCCCTATCCTAAATAAGCTGGAGAGCTCAGCAGGGATGGGCATGGGAAAAAATTATAAATCTAGTGGCCAAGTTGTGGCATAAGGTCAGAAACCGGACTCAGGAAGAGATTGATGCTGCTAATTTAATCATATCGGCACAGTACAGTGTGAGAACCAAGTGTCAAGTGTTCAGCTCGAGGGCCTTAAATGCTCCGTGCACATAGTCAGCATATGGCTGCAACCGTGCAGAGAGAATGTACCGTGGCAGGAAACTGTACAGAGGCCAACACTGTTCTCAGAGGCCTCCATCATTGTTGTCTTCTGTGCTTGGGGTCCCCTCTACTCTTACATGTCTCTCCAGGGCACACGTGGAGCCATAGGAGAGGACTGTGGTTTTCTGGGATATCTCTGAGTAAGACTGTGTCGGAGTGGCAGTTTCATTGAAGCAGGCTTGCTAACTACAACTGTGCCACCCGACCCTGCCTGATTCCCATCTTCCCTATCAAACATGTGATAGCACTTTCTACAGGATGGAGAGTAGAGGTAGAACCACTTGTTTTCTATAGTGTACGCCTGTGCATGGCAACCAGAACTTGTGGTGTTTTCATATGCAATATAGAGTTTAAACAGTTAATAGGCTATTACTCTCATTACTACTTTCAGCCTACACGATGCCATGTGACACACAGATAAACAGGCATTAGCAGCTCAAAGTTAATGAGAGAGATTTAGGGAAGAATTTTGTGATGGATCCAGTTGGGCTTAAGAAATAGGCTTCTGGTTTCCCTTTTAATCTGTCATATTTTCAACTAGTAGTTAAAGAAGGCATAGATAGCAATGAAACCAGATTGTACAAAAAAATTCACTCTTATATCAGTTCTGTTTGTGTTTATACCTTATGTTTTTCTCTGTGTTTATAGCAAGAACCTGTAGTACAGTTTTTGATAAATTTTTAATAGTAATAAGACCCAACCGTCCTATGAACTCCTTAGGCCATCTCATGGGAATACCATCAGTTCAGCCATTCATTCAATCGGTATTTTTTGAGCACTTACTATGTGCTGAATATTGTGCTTTTTCACTCATTTCTGCTTCAGAATCAAAAAATTACTAAGACGTATCATGCAAATGTTAGAGGCAAATAATCTGAATATTTAGGAAGTATATTTCAAAAGTTTGTGTAATTTTACCAGTCTTTAAAATATCTGATACCTGGGCTGAATTAGCTTTCATTAGTTTAAGTTTGCAAAACACTTTATTTTAAAATTAATTGACCTTCAGACTAATTTAGAAGGGATAATTGTAATGAATTTGGTAATTATAAGCATAATAAATTGCATTCAATGTATAATACTTTAAAGATTGTAACTTTTTACTTGTCTACTTCTAGAAAGCAATTGAGGTAATTTAGAGTTTTGAAAGTTACATAAGTCAATATAATTAGAGAGTGGTTAAAATATAAATCAAAAGCTAATTAGCAAGAGAAAGAGAATTGCCAGGTACCCAGGAATGTTTGCTGTGGCAAGCAAGCATTTAATTATTTCCAAAATGTCTAGATAATAACATGGCAGCCTGTATAGTCCATATTATCAGTTAAAAGTGTATAGATAGTAATAACAATAATAATCAATTTACATCCCACCTGCCATAGGCTAGGCACTGTTATAGGCACTTTAAATATATTGTATAAACACCTTCTTTCAACCCTAGGGCTCACTTTGCAGTTGCTCTCCCAGTTTGGCAGATGAGGAAATTGAGGTTAAGCATCTTACTCACCTAGTGAGGGACAGAACTGGGAGGCCACCCTAGCAGTTTGACTCCAGGGTCTATGCTCACAAACCTTCCCTTAAATTATAATTTAATACCTATGTTATAGGTAATGTTTTAAATAGTCTAAGTAATAAATTTCGTAAGTCCCAAAATTTAATTTTGGGGAGAAACGTAGATATTCTTTAGATAAATGTTTCTCGAATTGTCCCTCGGTAAACCTGGGAGCAATAACAGTGCTTTAAATGATTGAAGTCAGCACATATTCTCTGTATCTGTAGGCTCTGGGTATTTCATTTATCTCTTCTTGTCAACTGCCTTTCTAACAATTAGACTTTTTATTTTATTCTTCACCACACCCTTATGTGCCATCCTATGAAAATAGCTAAGTACATTTTATGTCATAATCCCTCTCAAGGTCTTATGTTCTGGATGTCTTCACTGATTATTTAGGGGAATGTTTATTGTGTGACTCCTTTAGGCACTGGGCTAGGTGTTGGGGAAACAACAGTAAGACCAACAAGCCTGGTTCTTACCTTTTTTATAAAACATATTTTAGAGAGATACATGCTGTAAATCACTATTATAGAATTAGTTATATAATATTCCATTATATAATTGTTCAATATAAGTGTAATTATATTTTAATTACCATTGTAGAAATCCTCTGACATTGCAAAGCCAGGCAAGTTTACATAGTAGGGGATTTGAGAAGGCTTCTTTTAGGAAGTAAAATTTGAGTCAAGGAATAAATAAAAATAACAAAAATTACAAATTTGTGATTAGAGAAATTACAGAGGTTCATAAAATCTTATTGAGTCTTCAGAGCACTTATTGCTTGGTTTATACTTCCAGACTTCCTTTCTCAGATCGTGGGGCATTAAGAAGTAGCAGCTGGTGTCCCCCAGTCAAAGTTCCTAGACTTCAGAATCTGCTTACCCAGTTCTGAATCAATGTGCTGCCAGGTTGCTCAGAATACAGATAAAGGTCAATCATTTGGAAAATGGGCTTCCAAATTGTTTTTTTTTTTCCTAGATGCAAGTCCCTCGGCTTTGTCCCATTTACATCTACATGAGGAAGGGGGTCTTTCTTTAGCTCAGAAAGATGCCTCTCTTCTCTCCACTCTTGTGGGGCTTCAATGTTTGCAGTCAAAGGTCTCTGATTTTTGCTTCTGAAACTCCTGTGCTTATCCTTGTCCCCATGGCAAAGGCGGATAGTTCTCCATATGACCTGCAGACATTTCCCGTGGGCTGCACGTTAGCTAAGAGTCTTGGCTTTATCCATCCAAGTCTTGTTGAGCACTGATCTGGGTCAGTTCTAGTCACTTCTTTGTTAACAATTTATTTATTCATTGCTTCTGCAACACGCTTACTAGCCATTTTTTAGGTCCTAATCTGTAGTGAAGTTCAACTTGTTATCTATTCTTTTTCAATGTATTACAATAGTAAACACCATCATTTCAGAAGCTTCTCTTTTTGTTCAGAGGATGTCCAGGGGAATTTTCATTTTTTGTCTCAGAAATACTGCTAAGCCAGAGCCTATTTGCAGGACAGAAACTATGAGTGTCCTGCATTTGTTCATTATCAATCTAGCCCTTTACAGCTCATTTTCACCCTTAATGAACTGTCAAAGTTTTGTCTAACACCCCATTTTGGTCTTCCTATTCACAAGAATGAGCATTTAAAAGCAGTTTTAAGTAATAAAAATATTCTTGACTGACCAGGTTGCACTCCCCTCATATAGCTGCATGGCTAACTCTATCTCTTTCTTCTCTTCTCCTTGCACAGGTAGCCATTTCTCAACGGTACCAACCAGGACCATGCTATTTAAGGATACAACTGTCTCTACTCCCATTACCCAGGTCTCTCTATCCACCCAATCCACATCTACTTTTTCTTTATTCCGTAGCACATACCACCTTCTAACCTACTATAAAAGTTCCTTATTTAGTTCTTCTATTATTTATTGTCTGTCTTCTGATACAAGCTTCATGCAGTGACGTTTTTCTGTTTGTTTACTGATATATGCCAAGCACCATAAACATTGCAAGCAGTAAACATTTGTTGGACGACTGAGTATGACTTGCAGAAAACATTACAAGCAGAATTTTTTAGGAGAGGAAAATGTGGGTCATTTTCTGCTACTCTTAATAAGGCTAAGAAGTAAGTAAAATGAGGACACAATATGGGAAAGCAAAGCTTAAGTGAGTTTGTGTGTGCATGTACTGGCACGCATGTTTGCACAACTAACACTAAGATATTACCATAGAGAGTTAATAATGACTTTCATTTTCCCTAAACAAATTTTCTAAGGCTATGATTATATTTTAAAGTCACTTAAATTCTAGTAAAACTTAGGAATAACAAAAATCTGTTATTTCTGTACTTTGGCACAGAAATGATTATATCATAAAATTATTCAATAAATATAATATTACAAATAAAATATGGTAAAATAAAACTGACAGATAAATGTAATGATAAAATGCTACAATTATGTTTAATAGCTTTTGTCAGAAATTTTATGATTCAAGTCAATGTTTCCAAATTGAAGTACAGATGCCCCTCATCTTGCAGTGGTATCACATCCCAATAAACCACTGTAAGTCAAAAATGTCAGTCAAAAAGACATTTCACACCCTGACAAGCTTAAAATCAAAAATTGTAAGTTGAATTATTATTAGTTCAGATGCTCTTCCACTTATGATGGGGTTCTGCCCTGATAAACTCATCATAAAACTGAAAAATTTTTTAAGTGGAACCATCATAAATTGGGGACCATCTGTACCACCTTAGTTAGTATTGTATAATCTTGGTGTAGGATGTAGTGGTAAGACCATGTTCAAATTCTAAACCTGTGTATAAATCGTAGGCATTGCTTCTTGGTTGTGAGACACTAAATAAGTTTTAAAATACCTGTCAATTTTTATGTGTATATAATCACTGAGAACAGTACATGGCAAACTCTTATTACTGAATTATCCCTTAGAAAATTTTTAATGAAATTATTGGCATTGGACCAGGCACAGTGGCTCATGCCTGTAGTCCCAGCACTTCGGAAGGCCAAGGTGGGCATTTCACTTGAGGCCAGGAGTTTGAAATCAGCCTTTCTAACATGGTGAAATCCTGTCTCTACTACAAATACAAAAATTAGCCAGGCATGGTGACTCACATCTGTAATCCCAGCACTTTGGGAGGCCAAGGCTGGCGGATCACTTGAGGTCAGGAGTTCGAGACCAGCCTGGCCAACAGGGTGAAACCTTGTCTCTACTAAAACTACAAAAATTAGCCGGGCGTGGTGGCAGGCACCTGTAATCCCAGCTACTCAGGAGGCTGAGACAGGAGAATTGTTTGAACCTGGGAGGTGGAGGTTGCAGTGAGCTGAGATTGCGCCACTGCACTCCAGCCTGGGCGACAGAGCAAGATTCTGTCTCAAAATACATACATATATTTAGTTGGCATTGGATCTAGAGGAGCACGTATTTAAATTTAGAATTAAGTATCAATAGTGCACTACTGAAAATGAGAAGAGAAAATGCTCAATGATCCACTAATGGCCTATAATTTCTAGCATTGGAATCAATATAAAAATCTCAAGAAGAAAATAAATGAAACTTGACTCCAATGTAGCCCCTAGACAATTCAAAAGGATTTGTTACTAAAAGATATTAAAAACCTGGTATTAACATTTCACAAATGTTATTCTCATATATTGTATTCAGTGCTAAAGATAGAAACTGCTAAGGCATCCCTGGCCTTTGAGCTTATTATCTAAATAAAGCCGACATGAGTGAAACAACCACCGTAATTATCCCAGTGGGCACTCTTAAAAAGTAAGGCTGATGAGTAAATGAGGAGGACTTATGAATTAGAGGGTAAAAAGATTTTGCCTTTGTCAAAGTCAAGCTGTCTGCAATAAAATGTTTATAGTTCTGCTCAAGTCAGTATCCAGTAGCACTGATTACAGATGAATTTTGCCCTAAGGGAGAACACATCAAGTAGGCCTGAGGTGTTGGAATTGGACTTTGACTAATGCCTGGGCTTACTTTGTATAATGCTGCAGAATTTTTTTAGTTGTTTTCTCTTTAGACCTAGGCTTTGAAAGGAAAAATAAGTCAGCATCCTTTACATGCAAGCATAGAGTAAACGTGCATTTAGTGGGCTAAGAATTTGAAATAATCAAACCCAGCAGAGAGAATTACTAAGGTGTTCTGTAAGGCACCTAAGGTGTTCTGTAAGGCCTTCTAAACAATCGGAGAATTGCTAAGATGATGTAAAGAACTGGGCTGGGGAGGCTGTGTCTTATATATGAGAATGATGTGAAGAAGTATTGAAGCAAGAATGAATGAACCTTTTGGCATACAGAATAATGTTTACTATTTAAATGGGAAGGGACAGGATGACATTTCTCTTGCTTCTAGATAAGTATCTTGTGTTCTTACCTACTGAGTGCATCGTTATATGCCAGAAAACTAAACACAGGATACAACGAGGAATAAGAGAGTTCTTGTTCCCAAAGAACTCACAGCCTAGAGTCAGAAAATGTACGTAAACCTGTACACTGTGACAAAGCACAGTGCTAAAGATGTGTTCAAGGTTGTAGGAAATCACATAAAAGGGGTACCTAACCTAATGGGAGGAGAGGAGTAAATCAGGAAAGCAGGGGATGATTCCAGCCTTCTTGAAGAAGTGGAAATTGAACTCACCTTAAAGAATGAAGTGGGAAACCTCCTGGGGAAGATGGCAATTGAAATTTTATTGTGGATGTTTAACTTTTTCAAAACACCAGTTGTTTTGTGTTTCAAAACAACGCACGCATGCATTGAGCATATGCACACATGCAAGCTGACTAATGTTAACAGTAAAAACAACAAAAAAAGGAAAATATGTAATCTAATGCAATTAAAAAAAAAACTCACAGCCAAGAAACTGGAAAGTATCTTCTGAATGAGGAGTCTCATTTCCCACAGGAACGATTCTAACCCAACCAAATCCTGGTATAATTCCTTCACAGAAGTATCTCCTAGGTGAGGTCAGAGCCTAGGTCTTCTAACAAAATGTGTTAACTGAAGCTTTCCCATTTCTCCTGCAATTGAATTAGATACAAAAATATGGCTAAATCACACAATATTTAGTCCTCAAGTCTAGCTTGGAGTGGGAAAAATGATTTCATAATATCACCAGCATCCAAGAAGCCACTCACACTGAAGCAGAGTAGATACTCAGGCCCTTCTCTAGACGTGGAGAACAGAAAGAGAGAAGAGAAAGAAGACACAGAGAAGAGAAAGACGTGGTGTAAGAGAAAGAAGCTAAACATTATCTCATATGAATTTAATTTTCAAAAAGCCCGTGGAGCCTTTTTTACTCTTTGACTCTTAACACCCCCATTTGATACATAAGAAAACTGAGGTTTAGAAATGCTAAATAAGTTGTCCTAGGTCACAAGGGGAGGAAACTTCTGGAGTGAGAATTTGACCTCATTCCTAGAAATCCAAAGCTGTCACTTTTTCTTTAAGACATCATGTTGCTTCCTTGGCTTTCATAATTACAGCATCTTTCCTTCTCCACTGACAGTGGGCATTGGACTAAGGAAGAAAAAAAATAGGCTAAACGACTTTTTATTTCTCTTTGTATTTCAGTTCTGTGATTATAGTTTTGGGGAAGATAGAGGCTGTTCTTAGTGCTTAGTTCATCCTGACTCAGCCTTCCAGAGCTGACCTCCTCATCCATGCCCCGTCCTTCTACTGTTCTAAATCTCATCAAATCTGCAAACTCTGCAAATTCTCTTGCACTCTCTCGCTTTTGAAACCTCCATCAGCATTTTAAAACTTTTCTCACCGGACCCACAAAATTCAGCACTGGCTTATCTTCCACCATATATTTAGTGCTATTGCTATGTGCACTCTTTCCATTTCCCCAAGTGGTTTGAAGGCCTGTAGTACATGTATTATACTGTAAATTTATCCTTGAACCCCAAAGTACAATGCTGAACAAAGTGTGTATTCTCAATGGATGCTATCACCAGAAACTATACAGGTAACCAAGCCCTGAGTTGAAAGCAAAGCCATGTGTGTTGTCGTATCTTACCTGCCTACCTACATCTTACCTGATAACTGTAGAGGCCTACAGTGTATGGAATATTTCCATATGTGTTATTTTATTTTATACTGCATCAAATATATTTATATGACTTAGTTGTTATAATGACCACAAGGTGTTTACTTTTCAGTCCACTTGTTAAGGAATGAAGCAATTACATTTGTTATTCTGGCCTCTGTATCTTTAAAGGGCTTGGATTTCACACGTCTTACCATTTAGTAACTTATTTTAGCTTGGCTGGAGCTTTTAAAAGATGAAGTTCATTTTATTTGGCAAAGGGTAGAATAGCAGCTTCTTCGCCTGAGGCTTTGTGTTGTTAATTAGATTTGCTGCCAGCTCTTCACATAGAAATTGAAGTCGTTCCGGTTGTTTTTCCTACTTTAGTCTCAATCATAGACCTACTACTATTTGTACCAATTTAAACCTTTTAATTTGATTCTTTGTCAGGTAAGTTTGGGGGTAGTCCTTGTGTTTTTATTGTTAATCTGATGGAGAGGTTTTATGATTTTCCTATATCTGAATAAAATTGGATGTTTAAAGTTACACGTATGGTACAAAAATAGTTCTTTCCATAATTGGAGTTTTCTTGTTCAATTTATCTTCCATAAAGTTGAAAATGTCACTGGAGCTATGACAGCTTATAATACACAAATTATTTTAAAGAGCAGCCATTAGATACAGTAGTTTTGATCACTGTTTGATGATTCTAGCATATTTATCATATTTATTAGATATTTTTATGCAGCTCAAAATAAGTTTATGTTTCTTAAGTACTGGTGGAAATCAGTACAGTTACAGAGTACCTCTGCACGGTTGCAGATATTTGGTAGAGCAAAGGCAGCAGAGGGCAGTGAGTAGAAACTTGGGCTGTAGGGGCAGGAAAGAGTCTTTGGGTCACCCAGTCACCAATTATCAGACAAGCAGTCTTCCTCAAGTGACTTAGTCTCTATGAGCCTCAGTTTCCTCTTGTGCATAGGTGAGTAACAGTAGTGCCTTGCTCGTCAGTTTGTGGTAACATTCAGATGGGATGACAGGTATGAAGTGTAGTACAGGGACAGGTATAAAGCAAACCCTTGGCCAGTCACGGTGGCTCATGCCTGTAATCCCAGCACTTTGGAAGGCTGAGGCAGGGGCATCACCTGAAGTCAGGAGTTTGAGACCAGCCTGGCCAACATAGCGAAACCCCATCTCTACTAAAAATACAAAAATTGGCCAGGCGTAGTGGTGCATGCCTGTAATTCCAGCCACTCGAGAGGCTGAGGCAGGAGAATAGCTTGAACCCAGGAGATGGAGGTTGCAGTGAGCTGAGATCGTGCCACTGCACTCCAGCCTGGGTGACAGAAAAAGAGTCTGCCTAAAAAAAAAAAAAAAAAAAAGTAAACCCTCAAGTTTGCTACCTGAAGGACACTAGAGTGCTGGGGGGCAGAGGGCAGAGTGTAGAGACTGCAGGCCCTGCCACCTGGCTCTGCCGTGTTCTATTTCTGTGGCTGGTGCACTGTTTTCTCTAAGCCTTAGTTTCTTCCTCCGTTGAAAGAGATCATATTACACTGGAGTATTGTTGCATATACGTGAAATAATTTATGTAAAGCACCTAGAATATTGTGTGGCATTTAGCACGATTTGGACAGATGGTGGCTGTGTAACTTTGTGTGTGAAAAACTATTTACCAAATGAATAAATCAATGCATTTCAAAGGTGGAAACCAGAGATGGCATTTGAGAGGCTCTGGTAGAACAGAGCTTTTGGTTGAAAGAGGAGAAGGAGTCCGTCACTTAGCAATGAGTATCCAAGCAGAAGGGAAAAGAACCTTCTGGAATGTCTTAAATATGCGTCTCTTCACTATTCAATGCTAAGACTTTCAATTCTATTGGATTAAGTTGGTCTTTAAGGATGTGTTTCTTCCAGGACAACCTGGATACACACAGTGCCCTCTCCTATAGCACATTAACACATTCTAAAGGGATTTTGGTGCTCAAAGAAAGCCTCACTGTGTAAAATCTAAAATTTCCCAGGTGTGAATTTGGGTGATTTATTTATTAGCACTAAACTTTTGATAGCTGTTATTTGTGTTTCTTGTGATTCAATTATGAAATCAAATTGTATGCCTTTTAAAGTTAAAATAACGTGCTATTGAGAAGGACAAACAAAAAAAAAAGCTCACTGATTCTCTGAAGAATTTTATACCATTTACCTATAACCTAAGAACATAAATGATCTACTTCACTGGAATAAACAAAATTAATAGACTTAATAAGTTCTTGTGAAAATTACTCAACTTGCCTTTGGATAGATAACTCAAGTCTTAGGTTTTGAGGTAGCAAATGTCATTTGAAACAGGCACCACATCCCTCAAAGAGGCTTTATAAGAGAATGTCAGTTAACTGAATCCCTAAAAGTAGTACTCTAACACTTCTCTATCATTTGGGAAATTTATTATAAAATGTAATAGTAAGTTATAATACTTTCTAAATTTAGATTTAATTTTTGCAAAGCTGTACAAGGAAATAGTTTAAAGCATAACCGTTTTACAGGGCTTCTGTTTTCCTCTCCCACTCCTTCCCCTTTCCCTCCTTTCTTCTTTATTTTCTTCTCTGTCTCTCTCTTACACACACACACACACACACTCTTACTTTCTCTTTTTTTCATTCTCATATCCTTCTAATATGATTATATTAAACTTTTGGGAGGGACAGCAGTATGATAGTTTGAGAAAGTAAAGCATGGGTCTTCCTTCTTCTAATATAGGCTTTCTGTCAATCCCTCTACTTGTGTCCCCTTTGTAGCCAACTTTCCTCGCAATGTAGAAGATCTGACATGTGAATCAACTTGCCAGTAAGCTTTCTTCATTCAGAGCTCAGGCAATTGCCTTCCTGGGATCTGGTTAAGCAGTCATTCGTTATCCATCAGTTTTCCAGATATCACCTATCTGCTGTTATTTAATTTCTCTCCCTCTCTCTCTCTCCACCCCCCCTCCCCCCAGTGTGTGTGTGTGTTTGTGTGTGTGTGTGTGTGTGTGTGTGCGCGTAATGTTTTGGGAGTTGTTTCATTAATGAGACTGATAGCATTCTACTCAATAACTTCCCCAAAACTAAAATCTAAAATTCCTCTTACAAAAAATAATAATAATAATAATAATAATTATGCCAAATTTTGTTGTACTGTTTTCCCAGGTTCCACACACTATCTTTTCTCACCTCGTGTAGATTTTCTTGTTTTGTTTTAACATTAGAAGGGATAGGTAATATCATAAAGTGATTTAAAACATAGGCTTTGAAGTAAAATGACCAGAGACAGATACCTCAAATTACGAATTTTCTGATATTGAGAATGGTATTGAATAGATTTTCTGAGCATGATTTTGTCATTTGTAAAGGTGAAATAACAATAGTACTTTACTTAGAAAATTGTTGGAAGAATCATCTGAGACAGCATGCATGTAAAGGTTGTGTCTTCATGGACTAAAACAACCTATGGTTTTTCTTTTACTTTTTTTTTTTTTTTTTGAGATGGAGTTTTGCTCTTGTTTCCCAGGCTGGAGTGCAGTGCTGTGATCTCAGCTCACTGCAGCCTCCACCTCCCAGGTTCAAGCAATTCTTCTGCCTCAGCTTCCCGAGTGGCTGGGACTTACAGGCACGTGCCATCACACCCAGCTAATTTTGTATTTTTAGTAGAGACAGGGTTTCACCACGTTGGTCAAGCTGGTCTTGAACTCCCAACCTCAGGTGATCCACCCGCCTCCGCCTCCCAAAGTGCTGAGATTACAGGCGTGAGCCACCACGCCCGGCTGATTTTTCATGTTATTGTTCATTCTCATTGTCATTATGCTTTGTCTGCCTTTCCTTTCATATCCCTACTCTTCCTTCAGAACATATGCACACCCAGATCAGGAGTTTTGAACTCAGGGTCTGTTCCTTTTTCTGTGTCCCCACCACAGGGCCTGGCACATGGTAGGAACAGAAACATTGTTTTAATTTATTCCATGAATGAATTAATATTTATTAGTGTCAAGACTAAAAGGAGTGGGCAAGGAGAGTAACATACAATGTTAGGAATGACTTTTAATGAATAATGTTAGCAAAGTTCACAATGACTACTTTTTTTTTTTTTTTTTGAGACAGAGTTTTGCTCTTGTCACGCAGGCTGGAGTGCAGTGGCGCAATCTCAGCTCACTGCAACCTCTGCCTCCCGGGTTCAAGCGATTTTTCTGTCTCAGCCTCCCAAGTAGCTGGGATTATAGGTGCCCGCCACCACACCCAGCTAAATTTTGTATTTTTAATAGAGATGGGGTTTCACCATGTTGGCCAGGCTGGTCTCGAACTCCTGACCTCAGGTGATCCACCCGCCTCAGCCTCCCGAAGTGTTGGGATTACAGGCGTAAGCCACCACGCCTGGCCAATGACTATATTTTAGTTAGTATTATTTTAGATACTAAGATACTAACTTTAGAATACATTTTCTTAAAGAAGCTTCTGCAATATTAACAGTGTGTAAAATCTGCAATAGTGACAAGGCATCATTAACTAATTACATCTTTCCAAAATGTGTTCACAGAATCAGCTAGCAATTGTTTTTCAAGTGGAATTGAATTATGTGTACAATACTAACAACTGCAAACATTAATATGAAAAAGCACAAATAGGTGTTTGAAAAATTTTTGAATAATGGTTTCTAATTATTGAGGGTTCCCCACCCAAGGTAGGCACTGGGATCACCATTTATTTTATTTTGGTTTAGTATACATAACACAAAATTTACTATTTAACAATCTTAAAGTGTACAGTTCTATAGTATTAAGTACATTCACATTGTTCTACAACCATTACCACCATCAATCTCCAGAACTTTTTATCTTCCCCCACTTAAAATCTGCACCCACTAAACACTAATTTCTCATGACCTTCTCATAACCAACTTTTCATTTCTGCACAGTTTTATTAATTCAAACTAAAAAATGTACATGCCAAGATCAACAACTGCTTACCATGCATCCACAAGTATGTCTGACAGGGGAAAGCATATGTTCTCAATTGGGAAATAGTTAAAATGTTTATAATTTTGCTTAGGAATAACACATGGGTTTTCCTTTTTTGTCAATGTTATCCTAAGTCATCTTCTCTTGAGCACTTTTCAAAACCAGTTCTAACAACCAGCCAAAAATAGAATTAAAAAGGAACTAGGATTTTCAGGACCAACAAGGTATTCTAAGCCCATTTGCATTTCTCCTTCTTCTAATACACTTCAGATACACTCAACTAAAATAATAAGGACCATTTCTCTAGTAGGCACAGAAATCAGGGAACATTACTCTTTGCATAATTGAAGTTCCTTCAGATTATGGAAGAAAATGAAGTAGGTGCCACACCAGGGTTCACTCCCTGCAAGGATTGAGATGATGAGTTAGGGAGGAGTCCCAGCCTTGCTATGCCACTTCTTCTAAATTAACATTGGCCAGTTTGGAGAAAAAAATTTGAATTGTCAATGCAATCAAAATTTGATGGTGCTGTAGCTTCTCACATGGCACTGCTGTTCTTGGGGACTAGAATCCTGGGGCCCTCACTGCTCTGAGAGAGGCCAGCCTGACTAACAGAGGGAGGTTTGTGGGGGTTGCTTCTTGCCAGGTTCCACTCTCAGCTGTGGTTGCTACAGCACACAAGAGAGATCAGCTGCCCTGATGAATGGAGGTGCCTACATGCAGCTGTGATGTTCTGCCTACATTTTTTTTCTCTCTCCACATTAACCTGATCTCCCAACATTGCTAATGAAAAAAAAAATAGAATAATACCTTTCTCTTCTTTTGGCTCAGATAGAAAGAAATGAACAGAAGCCACACATTCTTTTCCAGAGCTCAACCAAGCTACCAATATCAGACAAACTGATTTCATTCATTCATTCACTCATTCATTTAATCAACAATCGTTTTAATGGCCTCTATGTGCCAGTCACTATTCTGGGAACTGGGAACCCAGCAGTCAACAGGGAAAGTTCCAGCTTAAGTATTAGTGGAAGGAAATAAACTAGTAGAAGGAAAGTGCCACAAATAAAATTACACAGACAATCCCATCTACAATAGCTACAAAAATTAAAATACTTAGGAATAAAGTTAACCAAAAAAGTAAAAGAAATAAACACTGGAAACTCTAAAATATTAAGGAAAGAAATTGAAGACATAAATAAATGGAGAGATAGGCTGTGTTCATGTAGTGGAAGAATTAATATTGTTAAAATGTTCATGCTACCCAATGTGACCTATAGATTCAGTGCAGTCTCTATTAAAATTTCAATGTCATTTTTCATAGAAATTAGAAAAGTTTCTAAACCTCATATGGAACCACAAAAATTCCCAAATAGCCAAGGGAATTCTAAGCCAAAAGAACAAAGCTGGATGTATCACACTACCTAATTCCAAATTATACTACAAATACTAATTTAAAAGCATGGTTCTGCCATAAAAATAGACACATTGTCAATACATTAAAAACTTTGTGTTATACATGTTTAAAAAAGTACTTTATAAAAAATAAAAAAAAATTAAAAATACACACTGACCAGTGGAACAGAATAGAGGCCCAGAAATAAGCTCACGTATGTACACTGATTTTCAGCAAAGGTGCCAACAACATACAATGGGAAAAGAATAGTCTCTTCAATAAATGATGTCAGGAAAACTGTATATCCACATGCAGAACAATGAAATTGGACCCTTATCTCACAGCATATACAAAAATCAACTCAAAATGGATTAAAGAATTAAACATAAGACCCCAAACTATAAAACTACTAGAAGAAAATACAGGGGAAAAACTACACAACCTTGGTCTGAACTGTGATTTTTCTTTTATTTGACTCCAAAAATGCAGGCAACAAAAGCAAAAAAATAGAGAAATGGGACTGCATCAAACTAAACAGCTTCTGCACAACAAATGAAACAATATACAGACTGAGGAGATATCCTATAGATTGAGAGAAAATATTTGTAAGCCACACACCTGGTAAGTGGTTAATATCCAATATATATAAGAAACTCAAACAATTCAATAGCAAGAAAACAAATGACCTGATTAAAAAGTAGGCAAGGGACCTGAATAGACATTTCTCAAAAGAAGTCATACAAATAACCAACAGATGTATGAAAAAAAATTCAATTTCATTAATCATTAGAGAAATGAAATCAAAACCACAATGATTGTGACCTCACACCTGTTAAAATGGGTATTATCAAAAAGACAAAAGGTTGTTAGCAAGGATGTGGAGAAAGGGAACCCTTGTACACTGTGAGTGGGATTGTAAATTAGTCTAACCAAACTAGATGTAGGTTCCTCAAAAAATTTAAAAATAGAATTATTATATGATCCAGCAATCCCACTTTTTGGTATTTACCCTGAAGATTTGAAATCAGTGTGTCAAAGGAATGTCTGCATATCTGCATATCCATGTTCACTGCAGCATTGTTCACAATAGCCAAGTTATGGAATCAACCTGTGTGTCCACCAACCGATGAATGGATGATGAAATTGATATATATATACAAACACACACAATGGAGTACTATGCACTTTTAAAAAGAAAGAAATTTAATTGTTTGTGACAACATGAATAGAACTGGAGAATATTAAGTTAAATGAAATAAACCAGAAACAGGAAGACAAATACTACACATTCTCACTTTGTGTGGAATCTAAAACAATCTAACTTACAGAAGTAGAGAGTGGAATGATGGTTACCAGAGGCTGAGAAGTGGAGTAATGGGGAAATGATGGTCAAAGGGCACAAAGCCTCAGTTAGATAGGAGGAATATGGGTTGTTGTTTTTCTTTTGAGATTTATTGCATAGCATGGTGAATATAATTAAAAATAATGTACATTTCAAAATCACTAAGGAAGTGAATTTCAAATGTTCTCACCATGAAAAATGATAAGAATTTGAGTTGATAGATATGTTAGTTTGTCTGATTTAATTATTCCACATTTTATTCATATATCCTAATATAACTTTGTACCCCATAGACATCTACAACTATAATTTGTCAAATTATAATAAATATATTAATTAAAAAATTAAAGAGGATAAAATGATCAGAAGTCAAGTGAATATTTTTGGATTGGGTTGTTTGCCAAGGAGAGATAACCTTTGATCTAAGAGTTGAATGACAAAAAAAACCCTAACGTTGGAAATAGGGGAGAAAGCTTTCTTTTTTTTTTTTTTTTTTTTTTTTTTTTTTGAGACAGAGTCTTGCTCTGTCCCCCAGGCTGGAGTGCAGTGGCGCAATCTCGGCTCACTGCAAGCTCCGCCTCCCGAGTTCACGCTATTCTCCTGCCTCAGCCTCTCCGAGTAGCTGGGACTACAGGCGCCCGCCACCACGCCCGGCTAATTTTTTTTGTATTTTTAGTAGAGACGGGGTTTCACCGTGGTCTCGATCTCCTGACCTCGTGATCCGCCCGCCTCGGCCTCCCAAAGTGCTGGGATTACAAGCATGAGCCACCGCGCCCGGCGGGGAGAAAGCTTTCTTAAAAGAGCATGGTAGAAAGCCCTTGATGTGCAAGACTATATAACAAATCCTTACAAGTCAGTAATAAACCTATCATTCCAGAGGCAATGACAGAAAAATGTTTTAACATATGAGAACTCAAAGTGTATAACCATGTACACATAAAATCGTGAAAAAGACACTGTGCCATCTAGACATACTCAGAAAGGGAAGACATTTTAAGAGCAGAAAGAGGGGTGATCAGTAATACCAGTAGAGCTCAGAATCAAGTCTAAACTATTATTGCTGTTAGTGTGGCTGTAAGGCTTAAAACAAATATAAAAAAATTTCTAGAGTATTGCAAGAGTTTTTTTAATTGTAAAATCAAAAGAGACATGTAATTGTGTTTGGAGAATGAGTTTGTGGGTGTATCTGTACATAGGGTGGGAATAGGTTTTAGGGCAAAGCGATCAGTAAAATTTGCTCAACATTTTATCTTGCGTGTGATATTAGTAGAGATTCAAACATTTTACGATCTACATATAAACCATAGTAGAATATGTTTTGTGTGCATAATTTATAAGTGGCAGGAAAACTTTTAAACACTATCGTTTTATCAAAATAAGACAAAATATGTATTAAAACCATAATCACGTAGTATTAAATAAGGTAAATAATAAGATTAAATATTGTTATTGTCATGGATTATCATTGTGGATTAAATTCCTTTACTAAAGGACAACACTGTTAAATTGAATCAAGTATTTATCTATATGCTTTTGTATAAAAAGGACACACTATTTGCAAATAAAGACATGGGCAAAGCTTTATCGCACAAATGAGAAATAAAATTTGTTAGTACAGATGAGATTGCTTTTTTTTGGATATTCTAAATAGGTTTTGCTGGTACATAGCAAAGCTATCGATTATTTGAAAGTATGAATTTACAGATTTCTTATTAGTTTTAATAATTTTCCAATTGATTTGATTCTAGGGATTCCTTAGAGTGCCGGGTAACTTTTTATTGTGATAAATAGTTAAAAATATCACTTTTATACATCATACTGTAGATGATGAATTGCCTAAATAAATTACAGTTTATGGGAATATTTTACAGCCATTAAGACCTGATACTTGATATTGTCCTAAGGTAACCTTCTGGCATTTTTTTTTGTTTTTTTTTGTGTGTGTTTTTTAAATAAAATCTTGCAGGGAGGAATACAGAACATGTATCAATAACTTTTAATTTTTTCACTCTCTTTTATATTTGCTGAGTAAGTTTTATGACAAGTAAGCACAATTTTAAAAAGCAAGACATTTCTACTTAGTGACAGTGTGACAAAATGGGCTATTTATTTTCATAGATGCTCTGTACGGATGATTATTTTTGGCTCAGCCAAGTAATATAGTATCTGAAATTGAGGAAACTCTTCTAATTTACACTAAATTCTGGTTGTGAGTGCAGAGTTTGTACTACTATTAAATATTTGAATAAAAAAACTCAAACACATGGAAGTGATTTCTTCAAAGAAATCTTAATTCTTTTAGAGATAGATCTGTTGTGTTCTTTCAAAATGAATTTGTGTTAGCAGGGCACTGTCAAATGGAGCTACTGTTACTAGAAACATATGAATAGAGTATGTTTTGTGGTTTGTAAATCTTGGTGTGCACTGGAATTACATGAATGGCTTATTAAAGCATAAATTGCTGAGCTCCACCCCAGACTTCATATTCAGTGAATCCGGGCTGGCGCCCAATATTTGCTTCTATTTTTTTTTTTTTTCTCTTGAGACAGAGTCTTGCTCTGTCGCCCAGGCTAGAGTGCAGTGGTGTGATCTGGGCTCACTGCAAGCTGTGCCTCCCGGGTTCACGCCATTCTCCTGCCTCAGCCTCCTGAGTAGCTGGGACTACAGGCACCCGCCACCACGCTTGGCTAATTTTTTGTGTTTTTGGTAGAGACGGGGTTTCACCATGTTAGCCCGAATCGTCTCGATCTCTTAACCTCGTGATCCGCCCACCTCAGCCTCCCAAAGTGCTGGGATTACAGGCGTGAGCCACTGCTCCAGGCCAAGAATTTGCTTAACTATTCCCCAGGGCTGACGTGGGAACACACTTTGAGAACTTCTGATGTTAATTTAGAAACTGAGGAGGGTCTCAGATTACAGTTGACCCTTGAACAACATGGGTTTGACCTCCACAGATTTGTGTATATGCAAATTTTCTTTCAAGCAAACACAGATTGAAAATGCAGTATTCACGGGGGATGCAAACCTCACATCTAGGAGGGGCTGACTTTTTGTATATTCAGGTTCCTTAAGGTGGACTGCGGGACTTGGGTATGCACAGATTTTAGTATAGGTGTGGGTCATGGAGCCAATCGCCTGCATATAACTGAACTCTACTTGCAAGCTAACAGGTTAGCCTTGCACAGTTTTATGCATATACCGACAGAAGACACCAGAGCCCGGGGCAGAGACACAGAGCCTTATGACTCACAGAAAAGCAGCAGCCAGAGAACTGTCTTCCCTCTGGCTTGTGGTTCTAGTTCCCAGTCCTTTCATGGCGATGCTGTAAGAGTCAAAAGTTTACCTGCGTTTGCATTAGGTTTGCATCATGGGAGAGGAACCCCCAAATTAGGAAAGACTAAACTTTTATGGGCTGCTGGCAACTCTGCCTTGCCTGAGAAAGAGCAACAGCAATAGATAGAGAAAGGGAGAGAGAGATTGAGAGAGAGAGAGAGGAGAGATTAATTATCCATTATACCAGCACGTAAGCAAATCTCATCCGGAGAATAGAAAGGAGAGAGCCTTGTCTCCAGATCTCTCCCGTGCCGTCTATCTTAATGGAGACATTACTCTCTGGCTTCCGAGGCTGTCTGTTAAGCAAACATCCTTGCAGTACCCTTTGCTCAGAAGGCTTAGGATCATACTGAAATGTGAAAATAACCAAGGATAATAAAATAACCAGGGATAATTGTTTCCCAACAATAAGTTTAGAGGATATGTTACAACGTCAGCTATTTTAAATTTCTAATTAAGGATCTTTACCTTTGTCTCTTCGTGAATAAGTTCTAGTCATAAAGTTTTGTTGATTTTTCCATGTGGATATTATATTTCAATAATTTTTTTCCCATGGCATGGAGTGTCTTAGGCACCACCAGACATTGATGGTTTTCTACAGGTCATGGCTCAGTGTGGTGGGAAGAGAGGATGTCTTCATATTCACCTTTATGGGACTCCCTTCTCTGCCCCTTCTTGGCATCTTACCTTGATGCTAATCCTTACCTAAATCTCTCTGAGCCCCAGGTGCCTCATTTATAAAATTGGCATATCTTCCTTATACTGTTGTTGAAGATAAAAACAAAATTTATCCAGCACTTTCTATAGCATCTACTATAAAAACGGTGTTCAAAAATTATAGTTATTATGGGATGCATAACAGTCATAGGTCCTCTGCACAGACCTGTTCCACCCTTAATTTAGGTGAAGTACCTGTCAGGTTCAAGTGCCATTACCTGAAAAATAACTCCAGATGATGCATCACTTCTGGGGAAGTGCTATTTGGTGATGAAAGATGTTGGAAGTTTAAATCCATCCATTGCCTGCGCGGAAAGTGGCTACTTTTTCAGGCATAGGATAGCTGCTTGGTCAGATGCCACCCGCTCTGTCTTTCAGTGCACAGGTAATGGGAGAAGACAGGAAAATATGGTTTCTGATGGCAATAGCCTGGCCTCAGGAATGTAGGTTTCAGTTGGTTATTTATTCTTTTGATGCTGAAATTGCCAGCATCTAGAGGTAAAGAATTACTTTGGAACAAAAAATGTTTTGTCCACCGGAGAATGTAGACATTACAGAGCTACTAATCAAGACAGCCAAGCTGAAAGTGATTTGAACAACAGGATTTAGGAGAGAAGGAAAACTGGAATTAAACTATAAGATGACTCAAGGTTCAAGGGGGATGAACTAACTGAATTACAGATTTTAGAAATTCAACAAATTGTACAGGTATAACACTGTGAATGCAAGCATGTGGTTCATTTGAGTGGTCCAGTTCTTCTGTTCATTGCTAAAATGTTTCTGAGAGTGGCCCTCCTTTAACCTGCTGTGTCTTTTCCAACAATGTGGATCTACTTTGCCACTTCTCCTCTTTTTGTGTGTTTGTGTATGTGTTTCTGTGTGTGTGCACCTGTGTGTACACCAGCTTCAGGCTGTGAGAGTTATAAAGGTGAGTTACACAATCTCGGTCTTCAGAAAATGTACTGTTTACTAGAAGGTAAAGGATGGCAGTGTGCTTAATTATAATAAGGCAAGTTCTAACAAAATTAAGACGCAGGGTGGTGGGGCCATAATGTGTGACTAGATTCATAGAAGGTTGCTTGAATGTTGTATATTTGCTAAGATCCCGGATTATGAGATGAGAAGCACAGTTTTGATGCTTTCTCCTTACTAACCTTGTGCTGGTTATACTTTTTTAAAACTGTTGAGTTAATTTTGCAGTGGTATAATCCAGTGAGAATAGATGACTGGCTCAAAGTAAGCACTCAATAAATATTGACTCTGTTGACTCTCATTACTTTAATCATTAGTATCTTTAAATACACTTAATAAAAGCTTTTCTTAACAAGCATAGCTGGAGGCCTTTCAGGAAACAATAAGATGATAATAACTAACACTTACCGAGCACAAATTTGTGTTTTACACACTCTGCTAAGCACTTTACTTACTTTTATTTGGTTTTATAAACAGTGCTAAGAGCTAGGTATTCTTTTTGTGTCCACTTCACAGATAATGAAATAGAAGATCAGAGAGTATATGTGATTTGTCTCAGGTTGCATAGCTAGGAAGTAGCACAGCCAGATGAAATGGTGCTAGCTCATTTAGTATTATAGGTCCTTGACCTCCATTTATTTTTATGTGTGCTTGTTTTACTGCTTTGTTCCCACCCATGAACACTGCTAGAAAAATTAAACTTGGTTAATCTATTCATTTAGTATCTCAACAATCTTTTTTAAAGCTTCTAAGTGCTAGACATTGTGCCCCGGGGGAAATAAGACATGATACCTACTTTAGAAACACAATTCAGTGCAACTCAACCATTTTATTGAGGCCCATCTAAGAATCTTGCACAGGGAACACCATTAGTCTACTGAAGAAACCAGACATATAACCAAATTCCCCAGTGTGGTGTGATGAGCACTAGAATGCAGGCAAATATGAACCCTTTTAGAGCAGAGGGAGAAAACATAAACAGATGAATTTCATGTCTGCACCGACTGGGTACCACACATCTTTATGATGCAGAAAGGAGACAGGGAAATACTGGGTAGAAGAGGGCAGTTCCCCAGCAAAGGCCCCACCCTCTAGCCTGGATACAGGACAGGCATTCCTGTTTTCATGCCCAAAAAGTTGCCTTTTGACCTGCCACGCACCCTGTCCTGTACCTGTATAAACTCCAAACCCCAGGCTCCAGGAGCAGATGAGGAGACAGGAAACAAGGAGATGAGGAGATTAGCAAATTGAATGGCAGAACAATGCAGCAGAGAAGGAGAGAAGAGAAGGACTGTTAGGAGGAGTTCAGCTGGGGATGATCAGAGAATCAGCCAGTGGATGGCCAAGCTCCAGGGGAAGATGATCTTCCCACTCCATCCCCTGTCCAGCTCCCCATCTATCCTGCTGAGTACCACCTCCACCACTCAATAAAACCCCCACATTCATCCTTCAAGTCCCTGTGTCACCTGATTCTTCCTGGATGCTGGACAAGAGCTCAGAATACAGAAAGCTGTCACATTGGCCCTCTGCCCTTGCAAAAAGGCAGAGGGTCCACTAAGCTAGTTAACACTTGGACAGCAACACCAAAAGAGCACACTGTAACATGTGCCCACTTGGGTTTTGGGAATCACAGAAACTCACCCCTAGACACTGCTGTGGGGAGGGAGTCCAAAAGCTCTCGCTCTGGTTCCTGCACCTGCTCATCTGCATGCTCCACCTCTCGTAAGGGGTTTGAGCTCATACCAGCCAAAAAAAGAGCCATATCCCTGTCACACGTCCTGTGAGGGGGACCAGGGAACTCTCCCATTTCACTTATACGCACCTCTGAATGACAACAGAGGACATGTGTGGTCTTCCCACTCCACCCTGACTCTTAACCCTGTGGAATCAGGGGTGCTCTCAAGGAGGTGGTGACATTGGGGTTGTGTCTAGAAGGATAAGTAGTAAATGTTAGAGAAGGCATTTAGCTGGGAATATAACATAACAAATGTGGTCAGCTCTGGAAAGAATATATAGTTTGGCCTGACTAGAAAATCGTGTATTTTCAGAAGAATGAGGAGGCAATATGGTGGTGAAAGTTGTTTAGAACCAGCTGATAAAAGGTATTGAATCATACCAAGATAGATTCTTGAATCACAAGTGGGAAACAAAGGTTATGTCCCAAAAGAAAAAAAAAGGAAGGGATACAAGATACCCAAACTTTGTGTTCAATTAAACCCACTGGAATTTCTAACACACTGATTTCCGTACAGTTTGAGATGGGAGAAAGAAGCAGAAAAACAAGTTTAAAAGATATAAAGTTTTTGGCAGGTAGGAAAGTCTAAACATGGATTAAAGAAATAAAGTAAAAATATATTACTTTTAAGTGATCAATCTCATTCTTAAAATCTTAATTATCTCTGGTGGAGGTTGAGTGGAGGTGAGGAAGGAGTGTGGGGACAGGGACAGGGTAGGTGGGAAAAGGGCTACAGAAAACCCTTGAATTATACATTATGCACTATAGTTGTCAATTATTTTAAATGCAATAAGGATTCTTCTGAGCTAAAGCTTTTTGTCACTAAGATATTCATTCTATATTCAGGAAAACACAGATAAACATAACCTTTTTACCAAATACCAAAGGGTCTTGTACATATCTGAATGAAAATGAGACTTAATAAGGACATACAGTCTCAAGAACACGGTATCCTGTGACCTAATTGTTTTGTCTTTGCATACAGAAATCTCTAAGAGGAAGTTCTGCTTTTACATGATTCAGTATTGTTTTGGAGTGCGGTTTAATCTGATTTTGCAAAAAGCAATGTTCTTATTTTGATCATTGTATTTATGATCTCTACTAATATCATTGAATTAATCACATAAACTGCATCTTCTCTGTCCTTTCTCTGTCAAATGAGGAGACTTGTTTCAGAGCCAAACTTGACTATCCACTGAGTCTGCCACAGGTATTTTTTAGAGATATTGCTGCAGGCAGTCTTTTCTCTACTCCAAAGTGGTATACATGTAGTCATCACATTCCTCATTATTGGAACCAGATCCCACCTTTGTTCATTTGCTTCAATCTTCTTGCTCTATGAGAGAAGGCAGACATTTCTGTGGTCATTTCCAGACATAGAATCATAATCACCTTTGTCCTTAAACAGCTCCTTGAACTTCCACTGATTTCATCTCCGTTTCCTTGTGTTCTTTGGAACACTGTGCATATTGTAATCACAGCCTTAGCTAAATAGGTAAGTAAATGTCAACCTTTCAAAGTTATCACCTATAAAGAAATCCTCAAGAGAACTATAATGGATCTTCTCTGTTCACTCATGTTGTTGGCAGTTCCTAGGAAGACTGGGACAGGGATCAGCTAGGTATCAATCACATATTGATTTTGTATTCAGCTTCTTTGATAAGTTGTTTGGTCCCATCTCACACGTTTCTTACCAACTTTCTAACTTGTTTCTCCTGTCTGATTTCTATTTCCCAGTGGAGAGAAAAGACTACCCTTGAAATTCTATCTGGCCTAATATTTAGTTGCAAGAATTTTTAGTTTGTGTGTGTGTGTATTTAACCTTCAAGCCACATTCCTGGAAATATATTGCTTTAAAGATGTAGAAATTATTTATTTCAAAGACGTAATTAAAGAGCAATCTTTGTAATAGATAATTTTCTTCTAATTCTCAAATAATAAAAATTAGTAAAAGTATAGTATGAGCAAAGATAAATTTTAAAATGTAATGTTGTAAGAGATTATCCAGCAACATAGGAAATGCTCATATTTTACTACATAAAAAATTTGCTAAAATACAATCTGGTGATCTGACTTTAAAATATACATATTTTCAAATGAAAAAAAAATTTGGTAGCTGTGGCAACCATGGAACATTTTGATTTTGGCTGATTCTATCTGCTTTTTGTTTTTATCTCTGTTTTCCAAAAATAGCTGTATTTTGCTTATTTTAAAAATTAAACAATGATAAAGTTGAATTTTTTTGTAAACAGATTCATTTTTTATTACTCTGGACTATTTTTATGGTTGCTAATGCTGCCTAATTAGGGCAATTCCATATTGCTTATGCTATTCAATTTTGAACAATGGAGTTCATTAATGGCAGAATACAGATTGGAAATATCTATTTGTAATGTTTTAAATGAAAGTCATCTAGCAGTGATTTCTGTAGATTGCTGGATTTCTAGTTAAATATAGTTATTGGGCATCTACTGATTCACGGTGTGTATGTGAGAATCTGACAAATGTAAACAGTGCCCCAGAGAATTCTAATGTAGAGCCCAAATTTGCAACTTCTAGTCTACAGGCAGATTTGACAAAACAGTTTCCCTTTCTAACTTTGTTTTTATGCAATTCAAACATTTTTTTCTTTTCTAATGCTCCTCCTTCAAGATCAATGCTTCATACTATTTCTCACATTTATAATTATCAATATTCATTAAATTTATAAGTGTGTATAGGATTGGCACCTTAGTAGATCATAGGCTTCCTTTGCCAGCTGAAATTTTAACAGTAAACACAATATAAATTAATAATGAGACATAAAGTATTTTATAGCATCTTATTTCTCATGGTAGCTACTCAGGTACCTACTTTATTGTCATAAATGAGACCTACTGATGATATTAAAAATATATGTATGTATGTATAAAATAATCCAAATGTGTGTATGTATGTATGTATGTATAAAATAATCCAAAATTTATTATTTAAGAAACTGCTATATAGGTATACATGACACACCTGGTAACAATTGGAATTTGGAAAGATAGCTTTCACTGGACTGTCTTGTTGTGAAAAGTTCTATAAACAATATGCTTAATGAATATTTAATTGAGTGAATATTTAATAGTGTTTTGTGATAAAGACCACACCTATATACATAACACCATAAAACCAAGCAGGAAGAGCCACGATGATGCAGGGTTACCCCTCTCTGGACAAAACCAAAGAAATGCCAGTAGCCCTGTACTTATTTGTACAAAGTCCTTCCACTCATTTTCTAATGAATCTTAACATCTACTCAGTCTGTATTATGGTTTCCATTTATATTATCTGCCTGAACTGCACCAAGAGCAGGAAGCCTACATGTCATCATAAATGTCATCACCCATAATATAAATATTCCAAATAGATTCCTTTTAGTTTCAACATCTACCATTTTGAGCTAACAGGAAATATTTGTATGAAAGTGAAAACTAGATTCTCAGGTCTTCCTATTCCTCCCCTGACTATGCTTTTGATTTTTAAAAAGATTAATAATATTCAACTGCATTTCAGTTTGTATTATCAAATGCGCATTTCCTTATTCACACAAATGAGAACTATCAAAACATGCTGAGCACTCCATACAGGGCACTTCACGTCAGGGTGGCTAGAAGTTCATTACAGATTGAAAGCGTGAAAAAGACCACATGTGGGTTTGGTTTTTCTTTTCATGTTTTTTAGAAAATTTTCATTTTCTCTCCCTTTTCAATACTCATAACTTGATATTAAATCAAAATACTGTAAACTGTAACCTCAAAACATCTGAGTAATCATTGACAGCTCAAGCATATGGGCTTTTCTTGTTTTACTGTTAGTGGACTTTAATCAACAATTTAAATCTTCACCATTGGGAAACTGGAACTGTCCGTCTTTGATGAATTCTAAAAGATGACTCGAGACAGACTGAACTTCTCCCCGACAGTGACCGTGCACCTTCTATCTGTGCACTTAAGAGCAGTTGCCTGCCTTGCCATTTGGAGTCCACGTTACCTTTCATCACCACATACATGTACACAGCTATTGTCTCCTGGTAACCAAGAAAGAAGGGCTGATAGTTAGATTTTACAGATTATCTCAACTAACATTCGTTTTATAGAATGTTCCATTCTCTGTTTCCACCCATATTCTTTAAATTGCACCTGCAGAATGCATTCTCACTTGAGTTGTTTTTGATAATCTAAGTATTTCTCCTGATGCTTATTCTTTTTCTATTGGTTGTGAAACCATGTGCATAATACCTAGTATATAAATGCTAACAGATAAAAAGTATTTTTTGCAAGATTTGAAATGGTCCATTCATCTTCCTGGTGACAAGCACAGAGACAGTAAATTTCTAACAACAGTTCAAGCTACTGTGTTTGAAAAGTTTGCAGGGGGAATGAAATATACAAAATTTACCAGATGTAGTAGCACTTCTGTAAAATAACTTCTGACATTATTTCCTTTTTTACATAGAATGTTATATAAGAACAAACTAAGAAAAACAGAATATGCTTTTTGAAAGATAGAGTCTCAAAGATAAAAATTGAAAGGAGACAGAAAAATGCTCTTAATACATGAATGTTGTAATTGGGTGCATAAATGATTTATACCATTTAGTGTACAGAGCTCTTATAATTATGCAAAAGCTAGGTTTCAAAATAAGTACAATTATTTCTAAGTTCAGGAATGACTAAGAGGGATTTAAACTCATAATTCTAGGACAGATGCATTGCCACCTTAAAAATTTAAAATTTAAACATTAAAATTAGGTTTACTCATTTCCTCATTTTGCTTTCTAATGAAGTTTTTGTTTAAATTTTCATGAAAAAAAGTTTTCTTTTAAAATCTGTTGAAGGAAATACCTCCACTCCTACTACCCTCCTACCACCTGCACTGAAAATCTCCCTGAGGAACATTTTAACAGTTACGGAATCAAATTTGGCCACTTGGGTATTCACATGGATGTTGGAAGAGTTGACACAGTCAGAATTCATGGAACAATCTGTGATTTTGACCATATTTTCAGCAGCATTTTCATCATGTTTTATTTTTCTGATTTCAAACAACTCCTGTCATTCTTCAGAAAATAGAAAACTGCCCAACACATGCTCATCTCTGGCCACACAGGCTTTTCCATTTTGTCACTTACTTTTCCATACATCTTCCTGGTTACTGCTGCAAACGTAGGTAGAGAATGATTCACCGTTTGCAGAATGCTGCCATAGCCCTCCCTTCCACCCTAGACAAACACACAAGAAAGAACAATGGCACATAAGAAAAATCTGCCCCCATCTTCATTCAGCCAGTCCTTCTTTGTTCCTGGGAGAGTGAGCAGCTTGCCCTCAGAAGGCTCTGAAATAGGTCAGAACAGGGCAATATTTCAGTCATCTCCAAGAACACTCCTGCCCTGGGCAGAAGATTTATCTGTTATTCCGTTTTCATATTCATATTTGCCTAGACACTTAACACAATAGAGTAAGACAGGAGAAGTTTTACAACGGGAGCCACATGACAGAACAGAGGCCAAAATACCCAGCCTCTACATCCAACTCCCCAGATTAGAAGACAGACCTCCCTCTAGCATCATTTTATCCCCCCCAAAGAAATTAAAGTTAAAAATGAAAACCTGTTATGCAAATCAAATTCCAGTTACACCAAAGAATAAAATTCTGCCCTCGTGGATTGCTTTTAAGCTGTCTTCTAGTGTGCCCTACGTTGAAATGATTCTAACCCCTAAAACATACAAGTGTCTCCCTCTTTCTCCTTTTTACCCCTGCGAGAGCTGTGCAACACATGAAAACACGGCACAGCCAGACCCACCCACGAAATTGCAAAAACACAAGCAAATCCTCAGGGCCTAGAGCAGTCATCCAGGAAAATTGATATACATTTGAATTAATACATATTATTAACTGGAGCTGCCCTTCAGATAACAATCATGGAACCGGGTAGAGCTTTTGAGTTCTTTGAAGAAACGAACATATAACAGCCATAAAGGAAAAGCTAAAATTCTCTTGCTTCTGGCTTTTGCATGGTACTCGTCAGTCCTTTCCAAGTTTCTGGAGTCTGTGACTTGTTAATTCAAACTCCTTTGGGAGAATTTTTCCATTAAAACGTTAATTGTGACACTATGCCTCCCATATCCTTAGAGAAAATCCCCAGTGCATAGTGCTACTTTCTTGTAGAGTGGAAATTAAACCTCACCTGCCTTATTGCAAAACTTAACATTTGTCAAGTTGCCACCTTTATCCTCCTGACCTGACTCAGTTTCTCTCTTTGCCTTAATTCTTAACACGTGCCTGTAAAATGTTTACTTTCTTCTCTGTACCCCAAGGTGACATGTGTACTGAGGCAGCCTCCTCTGCCTTTGTTAGCAGGGTACCCGCTCTTTTTTTTCTTTTTAAAATTATTTATTATTTTATTTTATTTTTTTGAAGTTTTTTATTATTATACTTTAAGTTCTGGGATACATGTGCAGAATGTACAGGTTTGTTACATAGGTATACATGTGCCATGGTGGATTGCTGCATCCATCAACCCATCATCTAGGTTTTAAGCCCCACATGCGTTAGGTATTTGTCCTAATGCTATCCCTCCCCTTGCCCCCAACCCTCTGACAGGCCCCGGTATGTGATGTTCCCCTCCCTGTGTTCTCATTGTTCAACTCCCACTTATGAGTGAGAACATGTGGTGTTTGGTTTTCTGTTCCTGTGTTAGTTTGCCGAGAATGATGGTTTCCAGCTTCATCCATGTCCCTGCAAAGGACATGAACTCATTCTTTTTTATGGCTACATAGTATTCCATGGTGTCTATGTGCCACATTTTCTTTATCCAGTCTATCATTGGTGGGCATTTGGGTTGGTTCCAAGTCTTTGCTATTGTCAATAGTGCTGCAATAAACGTATGTGTGCATGTGTCTTTATAGTAGAATGATTTATAATCTTTTGGGTATATACTCAGTAATGGGATTGCTGGGTCAAATAGTATTTCTGGGTCTAGATCCTTGAGGAATCACCACACAAAAGCATTCCTATTTCTCCACATCCTCTCCAGCATCTGTTGTTTCCTGACTTTTTAACTGATGTGAGATGGTATCTCATTGTGATTTTGATAACAAATTATTTATTCTCAGACTTACGTTTATATGTTGACTAAGCTCTGTCTATACCAGACTGGTCTTGGCTTGGCTTGGTTCCAAACTACCAGCTGTGATCAGATCTACTATATGTGCTTTTTATTCTCCATGGTCTAATGAGCTACCCATGACATGCTTTTCTTAAAGCAATAGCAGAGGTGCAGAGGTACCCGCTCTTTTAACAGGCACCTCTTCATGGCCTCGAATTTATCCTGCTCTTGAGTCTGAAAGGGATAGATTCCCAAATATCCATGTGAACGTTCACTCCCCCAATTATCGTTAAAAAGTCATCTCTTTCCCTGGCCACTGTATTTTAGCCCTCAACCCCAATGCTTCATATTCTTGTCTATTTACCTTTTTTCTTTTAAGATCCTCCCTAACAAAATTATTTCTCTCATTTGTCTTGCTTATTTTCTGTAACCTTCCTGAGAATGTGAGTCCTGAAAAGACAGAGGTTTCTGCCTCTCTTGTTCCTTCACAATCAGTACTGACTAGTTCCATCATGAACACTGCCTGGCTCTCACTAAATATTTCTGAAATGAGTGACTGAAGGGTCAATCCCAAACTCTGCTCTTCTCTCTGTATTTCTCCATCCCCAGCAAGACCCTCTGACACTTTTAATCCTGTGCTAAATGGCTGCTGTACTCCGTCTGCTCTGAAATTCTGGAGTCCTAAAAGTCCTGTGTCCTGGGGGTGGCTTCCTCCCAGATCCTCAGCATTAGCGTCATCCTCCGTGCTTGAAATGAGTCATGTATTGGTGCTTTTCACTGCTTGTGCCCTAAGGGACCCCAAACCTTAAACATTCTAGGTTCAGAGGACAGTACTGTTTGGAATAGTTTTCTTTGTAGTGAGGGGTCTGCCTCTGGTGTTCTGTTTCCTTTCAAATAGGCTCAGCTGGATTTACTTGGTTGGTTTCATGTTTGTTTGTTTGATTTTATTACCTGCTACTTAATTTGGCCCATCTCTCCTCTACCATATAATACTGTTTTGCTCACAGTCATTTCTTCATCCTTCCTTTTTGGCTTCTGGATCCCAAAATTGCATCTGTGAACATTTTTGCCCAGACTCAGTCCTTTGACAGTGTCTCTGAGGAAGAGACATAAGCTGTTGTATTCTGAGTTTGCCAGAGCGACACTTTGTTTTTCAAATAAATTTTGTCCGCATTCCTCTCTCTCTCTGAGTGAGGTAATTTCACTGTCAGTCCAGGACCAGGCTACTTTAAAGGTCATCAGGAGGTTGTTAAAGCAAACTAAATATGGCCTGAGAAAAACTCCGCACTTCTATATTTGAGTCCTTGTGGATGAACTGTAGCCTGGATTAATAGGTAGACGAGACAAGATTGAAAACCTGACTTAGGAGTTTGCACATGTAACAATAGCTGAGTCTTGGCCAATCCCAGTGGCCATATTTCAACCACTCATAGACTGCTAAGCGTTCAAACTGTGTTCAAATAAGGCAAGCTCCAACCTGTAACCAATCTGTACCTCACTGCTGATTTCTGTATGTCATTTTCCTTTGTCTATAATCTTCTTCCACTATGTGGCTGCCCTGGAGTCTGTGAATCTGCTGTGATTCTGGGGACTGCCTGATTCATGAGTCATTCATTGCTCAATTGAACTCCATTAAATTTAATTTGGCTGAAGTTTTTCTTTTATCAAGATACATAATTTCTTTTCCCTTAAAAATCTGACCTGCCCTATATGTTCTTGAACATTCTCATCAGGTAAATTTTCTTCTCCTTGCACTCTGGCAACATCCTATTTTCTTTTCGGTTCCATTTTCTGCCCCTCTTCTTACTTTAGATACTTGTTTTTAACTAGTTCATTTCTCCTTGAGTCTCATTTTGGGATTCTAGATAGAAAGATATCTCTGGGCATGAGAGTTTTCCATTCCCCTTTTATCTTCAGTTTTGTAATAATTGTAGTGAACTTTTCTCTGTGGGTACTTGCATAAAAAGCATTAATAAGATTTCCCCTCATTCTACTTTTTAGCAACTAGAACTTCCACCTTGGGCCTGGGTCCCTGATATCCATATGATGAACAGGATATATAGGGATTGCCAACTCTGGTGAAAATAATATCTTTACAAAGAGTAAAAATTATTACTTTATACATTATTTTTGTAAAAAAATAGTTTTACAAAAAGTAAATAACATCCTCCCTTTCTTTATCTTTCCTAGTGCAAACTTTTAGGAGCATTTACTTTATTGTGAAAGCACTTTAACTCATCAATATTTCTTTTGAAAAGTGACTCTCAGAAATCAGCATTATACATCAGATAGGGTCCAATTTGCATAGAGTACAATGGGATTATTACTCTCCCTGTTGCATTCATTACTTCAGTTCTTCAGCCTAATATTTTATTAGCTTCTTTTGATAGCCATGCATACAACAGACCAATTGAGCCTGCAGTCTACTTCCTATAGCTTGTCACCTGAGACCTGTGAAGCAGTCACTCCAGAAGGCCATGGGTCTGACCCCACCTCCTTAGTTGTCCCCTACTGAAAGCCGAGCAAAGTAGCTGATCAGGTGTGTGGGACATCAGTTCCTAGTGACTAAGTATGTAAAACTTAGGAGTGCCAGCTTCAGCATCACCTGTAATAATTCTGCTACTACCATACATCAGAGGCTACAGTGGTGCCTATGACACACCTTCTAAAACTAGAAACCACAACTGTTTCCCCACAGGCTCTTTGACACTACATTTTAGCCTTGGTACTCGAACTCAAGATCTCCTTGTTCATAGGCCTTTGATGGGATAAAGTGTTTGATGCATTAACTGGTTTCCCTTCCTACTATTGTATTTTGTTTCCTCTGTGTCTTCCCATTCCACCTTCCCAACCTGCCTGTGTTCGGCTGTTTACCTCAAGGAAGAGTCGACATTATACCTCTGCTGCTGAAAGGCTTCTCCCTTGCTTGGAGGGCCACACTTGATTTTTTTTTTTTTTTTTTTTTTTTTTTTCAGTAGAGACAGAGTCTCACGATGTTGCCCAGGCTGAAGTGCAGTGGCTACTCACAGGTGGATCATAGTGCACCTATAATCACAGTGCATTGTTTGAGTCTCAAACTCCTGGGGTCAAGCCATCCTCCCCCCTCCACCTCCTCAGTACCAGGAACTACAGACACACACCATGCCGGGCAGGCACACTTGATATTTAATGCTCTTATGTGTGTTTCCTTTGGGGAAAGAAAGAATCATCTGTTTGTTCCTGCCTGCAAGCCCTTGTCTTTTATTTAACCCTGTTTGACTGTCAGGACTGAGCCTCGGATTTCTTGGATCAGACAAAAGCATATTCATTCGCCAATTTGGATATAGCTGTATGTTATTTGAAGTTACAGTTATACATAGTTTTATAAAAAAGAGTGCTTTTCTAATTACTTGTTAACTATATTGAATAAAACTTTTGTGCAAGTACATGGATAACTTCTTGGCAAAATCTGTTTATGAATTTTATCTTCATTAGCATGTTTAGTATTTTCAAAAAAAGTCTTTATCTCAAACTATTTGATCCCTTTAAAACTTTCTTTGTAAACTCTATTGATGAGGAAACTTTACGCACTCTCCCTTTATAAGTTGCACACAAGGTTTCTTGAAGAAAAGGGTGTGTGGAGTGAAAAGTAAAGAAATTATTTTCACTAGAGTTGGCAGTCCCTGTCAGTTATTGTTTTTATTTATATATATATTTATATCTTACAGGGCCCTTTACCCATTGGTGGTAACTAGTATATTTTTGTGTTTGTACTAACTAGTTCAGGAAATCAAAATAAATCTAATCCTTTTGCTACATAATATTGCCTCAAATATTCAAAGACAAATATTTCTCTAACTCTCCCATGTTACTTAAGAAATGTCTTCCATTTCTTTATCATTCCTAGTACAAACTTTCAGGAATATTTATTCTGAAAGCACTTTAACTCATCAATGTTTCTTTTTAAAAGTGACTCTCAGAAATCAACATTACACATCAGATAGGATCCGATTTGCATAGAGAACAATGGGATTATTACTTTCTTTGTTGCATTCATTACTTCAGTTCTTCAGCCTTATAGTTTATTAGCTTCTTTTGACAGACATGCACACAATAGACCAATATTGAGCCTGCAATCTACTTCTTATAGCCTGTCCCATTCATTTTGTCATTTTTCACATGGCATAATGTCAAAACAAGTTTTCCCCATCCTGTGTGGCTAAAGTTGACACTTTGAACAGACTGATTACTATTTTTGAAACTAAATAGGATAAAATGACATGACTGAGACAAAACAGTCCAGACAGTTTATTACAGTGTCTGCTAATTTATGACATATTTCCTGGAATTATTTGCTATGATCATATCCATATTTTTAAAAATTGAACTTTCAGTCAGAGGCATGCTGCTATGTCATAACTGGTAAAGCAGGCTCTTCTCTCGCAATGCCAGCCGCCAGTTATGTGATCACAGAAAAGTTTGCTTCTATTTTTTATGTGCATAAATTTAGCAAGGTTTTGTCAACAGGTATAAAAATTTGTTAATGCTTCTATGGCAAACTCTTCTTTTCAGATCTAAAGCATTTCATTATTTACTGAAATGTTGTCAGTGCTAAACATACATCAGATGTATTACTTGCATTGGAATGGAAACTGATGTTTATTTAAGATTAATTTACGGCTTTGTACATACTTACTATTTCATTTCTATAAGGGACTTATGTATTATAATATGTGTTATTATCCAGCACCTTATCTGTACGAGCTTTATTCACAAATCATTTTGTTTTAACAGCAGAAAATTCTATCATTTTTACTCCTTTTTTTTTTTTTTTTTTTTTTTTTTTGAGTTTAAGTCTTGCTCTGTCGCCCAGGCTGGAGTGCAGTGGCGCAATCTCGGCCCACTGCAAGCTCCACCTCCCGGGTTCACGCCATTCTCCTGCCTCAGTCTCCCGAGTAGCTGTGACTATAGGCGCCTGCCACCACGCCCGGCTAATTTTTTGTATTTTTAGTAGAGACGGGGTTTCACCGTGTTAGCCAAGACGGTCTCGATCTCCTGACCTCGTGATCCGCCCGCCTCGGCCTCCCGAAGTGCTGGGATTACAGGCATGAGCCACTGCACCTGGCCCATTTTTACTCTTTTAATGAAAACATTGTCATAGACATTGATAGCAATTGGGAATATTGATCACATTGATTATTAAACATTTTTAAATATTTCCTAAAGATACAAGTACTTGTAACAAAGTGGAATGCATTTAGAATTCATTATAGACTACCCTTCGTACATGATAGATGTTTCACACAGAAAGTCTCTTCTTTGATACACAGAATTATAAACATAGGAAATAGGTATAAATATTTATAATATGTGTACATCTTATGCATTTTATATGTGTATGTGTCTCTGTGCATGTGTGTGTCTGTAAGTGACTGTTTATACAACCCCTGAAGGAAATTAAGAAAGGAGCTCAACTTTGTATTTTTGAGGGAAAGCCTGAATATTTTTTGACCCTACAGAAAAGTGGCTATATTCTCTCCACTTGGTGTTGTGGGAAACAGTGGAAAACAACTGGTGCAAAGAAGTGAAAGTGAATTATTGCAGATGTAACCAATATCAATGCAATTTTCTAGATGGACCACTGTTTTTTGAGATGGAGTTTCGCTCTCGTTTCCCAGGTTGGAGTGCAGTGGTGCAATCTCGGTTCACTGCAACCTCTGCCTCCTGGGATTAACCATTCCCCTGCCTCAGCCACCCGAGTAGCTGAGATTACAGACGCCCACCACCATGCCCGGCTAAGTTTTTGTATTTTTTTAGTACAGATGGAGTTTCATCATGTTGGCCAGGCTGATTGCGAACTCCTTTCCTCAGGTGATCCAACCATCTTGGCCTCCCAAAGTGCTAGCATTACAGGCATGAGCCACTGCACCCGGCCCCACATTTTAAGAAACTTGAAAACAAACAACAAACAAAATATAACTTTAGACTGTAACATTTCTCCAACTTTTCTCAAACATATCCCAAAAGCAGCTACGTTCAGACCATTGACATAAAATACATATAAATGTTAGTACTTAGCAAGTATTACTTTACTGGAATTTCAAATGATGGAAGATGCAACTAGAAAGACATTATTAGGCTGACAGTTTGTTCCAAAATTAGCAGGCATAATTAATCTGTTTCTCATAGGATATCTCAAGTTATAAGTCCAAGACAATTTTAGGGTTAAAAAGAAATTTATATTTCCACCAAGCCCATGAAGAGAAAGACAAATAATCTCATTTTTGAAAGAATGCTGAGGGTGGAATTAGTAACAATGGCATAAAAATTATCTCAGAATTATTTATCAAAGCTAATCAGTCATCAAGTATTTCACACCAATTATCTATGCCCAACCACTGTGAGATTCACGAGTTTAAGAGGTCATCGTTGCTTACTTCATAATTGGGAAGGTAAGACCATGGAGCCTCCTCCCTAGAAAGGAACCAAAAGGGAAATCATCACTGCAAATGGTAAAAATTGTATTGTTTTTATCAGACTGTAGGAAAGTCTAATTGCAGCAATTGTTAAGTTACTGTTCAGAAATCATTACAAACAAGTGTGAGGTGGTGTGGTGAGAAGAGAAAAAGGGACAGTGTGGAATTGTGGGAATATCCCTAGTCTGGGAGTTGACAGACATGGATTTTAAGCCCTTCTCTACCATTAACTGGATATACTGTGATATGAAGTCAGGGAGTAAATACTCAGCACTATACTAGTTGTGTGCTTTTGATCAGTAATTTCTTCACTCTGTGCTTCAGTTTCTTCATTTGTTTTAAGTAAGACCATGAAGACAGGGATTATTTTATTTGTTATGTTCATCCATGTATCCCAGACACTAAGAACAGTTCCTGGCAAGATTGTTTCCGATAAATATTTGTTAAATATATGAATAAACTAATAATTGCCAGGGTGGGTAGATTTATTAAAATTATATCATGATTAATTGGCCCTTTGAAGGGCTGGCAGGACTTATACATGCTTACATTTTTTTAATCAACTTATACAGATATTAAGATTTCATCGAATGTCAGAAATGTGAAGTTCATGTTGAAGCTAAATAGCAACCAACAGCCAGTATGTCATATTTAACAAAATCAATGAAAAAAATGTAAATGTTAGAAAAATGTTGGTAATACTGCAAGAAAATAGCTTAAGATGACAACTTGTTTTTATTCATTATAAATTGAAAATAAATTGGGTACACTATGATTTAATGACTGTTTAATGAATAAATCAGATTTTTGGTTCAAAAACAGCCATGAGTATACTTCAATGTTTAGGATAGTAAGATGAAATAACATCAATAAAATTAGTTGGCATGGTTAATGCAATGCATATAATTAATGAAAACTAAAACGTTGAGATATGCTTAAGTTTTATCATTCTTCAAATAATTGAAGAAATGATTTGTTAGTAAATTTGACATAAAAGAGTTTATCTGCTTTACAATAAAAGTTTAGTTAAGAAAAATAGCAAATTATTTAGAGTTATCTTACTAATATTCAATATGTTAGACACATTTAAATCATTGTTGTAATTGGACATATAGGCACGCAGGTGTTTGTTGAGCTAGAGGGAAAACAGATCATTTGTTTTACCCACAGCTTTGTCTGAATCTTACACATCAAGCACTTCCCCACCAGCACCAAGATTCAGTCAATGGTTTATTTTTTAAAGCCCACGTGGTTTTTCTCAAAGAAGCAGGAGCTTTATTACTTTACTTTAACCTAAATACTCACAGTCTTTTGAAATCACTGCAAAAACATATTACTTGGTGTATCTAAAATGCCCAAGGCAAGAGATATTAGCCAAATAAAAATTAATAGATATCAGAGCTTCTTCTTAATCTAATGGTAAAAAAATTATTTGGATGTTCAAGGATTTCTATTTTAGAATACACTTTCCTGTATGTTACTAAGTGAAGTGAAGTGTTATTATCCCTGTTTCATGTTAGAAGAAACACAGAAAATTAAAGTGACCTAAATAGAGTTATACAGCTACTAAGAAATAGTAAGAATTGAACCCCAGGTCTGCCACTTCCACTCCAGCACTTGTTCTGCATGTTAACTGTTGCCTGTGTAACCATTGCCTTTGCAGAAGGCTGCTTCCAGCATGATTTTTGTTTCTCTTAGCCAGAAAATAGACACACTCCACTGGTGTTTACAACTGCCTCCAAGGTCAGGAATATCTTTTGTTTGCTTTGTACTGGAAGAAGTATTTTAAGGTTTTTTCTTGTTTGCTTAAAAATAGATCCAGCAATCCCACTAATGGGTATCTACCCAAAGGAAAAGAAATCATTATATCACAAAGATACCTGTATTCCTATGTTTATTGCTGCAATGTTCACAGTAGCAAAGATATGGTATCAGTCTAAGTGTCCATCAACAGATGATTAGATAAAGAAAATATGTGTGTGTATAACATTTTCATATATATACACACACACACATATATATATGAAAATGTTATGTACACACCCACACACACACATACACACACACACCATGGAATACTATCCAGCCATGAAAAACAATGAAATCATGTTCTTTGCAGCAACATGGATGAAACTGGAGATCATTATCTTAAGTGAAACAACTCAGAAAGTCAGATACTGCTTGATCTCACTTAAAAGTGGGAGCTAATGTGTACACGTGGACATAGAGTGTGAACTAATAATCACTGGAGACTGGGAAGAGTAGGAGAGTGGGAGGGCTGAGGACTGAGAAATTATTTAGTGGGTACAATGTACACTAGTTAGGTGATGGTTCTCTAGAAGCCCAGACTGCGCCATTACTCAATGTATCCATGTAACAAAATTGCACTTGTATCTCTTAAACTATACAAATAAGTAAAATAAAATAAAAGACAAATGTAAGCAAACTTCCTTTAAAAATAAAAGACCATAATACTCATTTAGCTTATCACTCTGAGAACAGAAGTATTATATAAATGCAAAAATCAGCCCCATAGCTTTTTTGTATACATATTTAACTCACATAACATGCTGTATTTAAAAAACTATAGATTTGTAACAAAAATATTGTTACCAAATACAAAACAACAACAATAAAAAAGAATAAAAAAGAGCCAAAGGTGAGTAGCTTTTCTCTTCTAAATCAATTTGAACATGTCCAATGATCTAAGAAAAAACAATGCAATCTCTCTCCCACTTATCAGGTTCCTAAGTAAAGGACTACCCAACAGTAGGTTTTTAGGATAAGAAGGTGGGAGAAAAGGCTTTTAGAGTGGAGCAGACATTGAATTTCCAAGGGCTGAAACTCCATGAAGAATAAAATGTAATGCAATATTACCAATATTTGGACAAACAAAAATTCAGACAGCCAAAACACATAAAGTGAAAGTGGGAGATAGCTTTGTGCCACCCCTGCTGAGTTCTATCACAGTAGTATCTCTGGAAATTGTCTGGGCTACAGTAATGTGAGATAACAATCCACCAAAAATAATTTGCACTAAATAACCCAAAAAAGAGAATTAGAACAAGTGCAATTTCATAATGGGTTTTATACAAAGGAATATTAAAGGGAACTTCAAAGTTTCCTTTTAAAATAAAAAAATAAATAAACCCACAACATTCTACGGTTCCTAATCTCATAGACATCCTTCATGGAACCTATGACATATATCTTACCCCACACAAAACCCACACAAACTATTCTTACTTTCAGAATGCTAACAAGCCTTGGGTTCAAAGTAACCATGACATCGTAAAATTATCAGAATACGTATTACAGTGAAACAGGGCACATAAGCTTACACACACAAACACACACACACACACACGTTCTCCATTTGTGAAACTGGATTTTAAATAAAAATTCAAGAATTCTTTAAGCAAGTCTTAGGTTAAGTAACATTATGCAATTCCATGTATTCATCAAGGCTATTTCTGATAGAAATTTGCAGCATTATTGGATCACAAGGGCATCCTTTGCACACAGTCCTCAGTTGGAACACGCCCATTTCTTACAGTCATCTCTATCACCTGTATACACAGGAAGATCATCAAATGCCATCATACTAGCAGGGAAAAAAGCCTCCCACTGTTTTGGTGATGAGATTTTATTTAAACTTTTTCTTCTTTTTAAAAACAGCATAAGCTAAGTTACTACACGAATTTATTTATGGGTTAGAAAATATATTCATTAAAGTCTAGCAAGCAAATGAAATGTGTAATGAGGCTGGAGCCAATATTTATGCATATTTAACAAATAATTTGAGATACACTTTTTAAAAATCTTACATATGCATTACTGTTTCTATTTATACTTACAGATACAACTCTAGTCAGGCACACAGAAATCTGTATTTCTTATTTAAACTTCACTTAAGAATCACACAAAATTTAGAGTACCAGATATTCATTTCTTGAGTTTCTCTGACCTTACACATAAAAAATAGACTTTTAAAATTACCTATTGGTAGAATTATACTGTAAGACATTTTACTTTTACCATGAAATACTCCTATGAGAAAATATATTTGTTTAATTTTTTTTTTTCAAGTCGGTGTCTTGCTCTGTCATCCAGGCTGGAGTGCAGTGGCGAGGTCTTAGCTCACTGCAACTTCTACCTCCCGGGTTAAAGTGAGTCTCCCAACTCAGCCTCCCAAGTAGCTGGGAATACAGGTGCATGCCACCACACCCGGCTAATTTTTGTATTTTTAGTAGAGACAGGGTTTCACCATGTTGGCCAGGCTGGTCTTGAACTCCTGACCTCAAGTGATCCGCCTGCCTCAGCCTCCCAAAGTGCTGGGGTTACAGGGATAAGCCACGCACCCAGCCTTGTTTAATTTATTTTAACCTCCATCTATAAACAGAAATTCTAAAAAGATCCTGAATAATCAGAGCTCATTGTAATTCTCCACACTATAGCCAAAGTCAAAGTTAGCTCATCAAAACATAATTCTGATCCTATTTCTTATGCCTCCCCGTCTCCTGCCCTGCATAAAAAAATCAAGCCCCCCCGCCCCCAACCAAAAAAGAGACACATCAGTGGTTTCCCATTTTTCTTGGACAATAGACAAAACTATCATTCAGCCCATAAGGTCTTTTCCGGCTGAACCCTCATACCCTCCTGCTACCCCATACAGTCCTCTCTCTTTTTTCTGCTCCTCTAGCCACAGAATATTTGCATGTTCTCTTTCCCTTGTAAACTCCTGCTTATAGTTCATATCTCAGTTCAAGAATAATTTTCTGATATTTGAGCAAAGGCTTTTCTAACCAATGAACTCAATTCTAGATATATTTTCTTTGTTATATTTTCATAAGACTTTATTTCTTCAGAATTAATATGTATCTCAATTTTATATTTTATTGTATATGGTTATTAATTAGCCTCCATCTCTGCCACTCAGAGATAAACTCCATGAGAGCAGTGAACACGTTAATTTTAACACATTATCTAATAGTATGACTAGCACAATAGTTAGCATCTAGTAAGTGCCCAATAAGTATTTCTTGCAAGAATGAGCCATGCTCAGTTTTGGGCATTTATGATATTCTAGAGAGAGAAAGAAGAATAAAAAACAGCTAACATCCTTGCTTTGTTAGGATTTACATTCTAGCATGGGGAGAAGGACCAAAACATATACATAATAAACAAGTAAATTAGGGAGGGTATTAGAAAATGATAAATTTATTCAACATAGAAAAATTTATATTAGAGTAAGGGGATCAAGATTGCCAACAGTGGGAGAGACATGGGGCAGGTTGAATTTCAAATAGGATTTTAAATACCTGTTTCAGAAGTAACATTTGAGCAGACTTGAAGGAAATAAGGGAATTCACCATGAGGATCTCCAAGGGAAGAGCATTCCTGTGAGAGAGAACACTCAGTGAAAAGATGGGAGAGCTCCTAGAATAGCAAGTAGCCAGTGTGGCTGGAGTGGAGTGAGCAAATGGGACGGTACTGGTCAAAGTCATTAGAGACATCATGGAGACCAGACACCTTAATAGAAATAATGAAAAGTATAAGATTTTTAAATGCATTTTGATACTCTCTCATTACCAGTAACTACAATTTATAATGCTGATTACAATTTGCTAACAGATAGATGTATGATTATTATATATTCCCATATTAATTCACCAATTTCCCAAATTAGAAGTCAGTCCCATTTTGATAAATTCTTTGAAAGATTATTTCTTAAATTTCAAAAATATTATTTAGTGGCATCTTACCAATTTGTTCCCATTAATGATCAATGGAGTCTATTTTTTCTTAGAACATTCACGGTCAGGACTGGTTTTGTCTCTCACTACTCTGTAATAAGTCCAGTCAAATATTACTTATGCAGTTATTTAAATGGTTTAGTGTGTTCATTTATGACAAAATAAACATCATTTCTACTTATTATCTACTAAAAGCAGGGTTTTCAAATACTCGATTGTTGTGGTTTTCTCAATTATAGCTGTCACAATTATGATGCTATTAAATTACAAGTGCAAGTTTCTGCAATGATTTAAATGAAGGAGGCCTGCATTGATGGGTAGTGCCTATCTACCTGTATTAACATTTGCATAAACATAGCCTGATTATAATATCAAAGCTCTCTAATGTGAGTCAGATTTCAGTGAAGAATTGGCTATATATTATTTCTATTTTAAGTTAGAATTAAAGATATTGAGTAAATTCTCGACTGTCCAAAGTGAGAGGGAAGAGGACTGTTTTCCAGAATGGACCACATACTAGTCCATAAAGCAAACCTCAACAACTTTAAAAGGAAAGAAATAATACAAAGTACATTTTCTGACCAAAATGGAATGAAATTAGAAATCAATAGCAGAAAAAAATTTGGGAAACTCACAAATGTATGGAAATTATATGACACACTCTTAAATAACCAACGAGTCAAAGAAGAAATCAAAAAAGAAATCCGAAAACACTTTGAGATCACTGAAAATGAAGGAAACATAGTAAGACTTATGGAATGCAGATAAAGTGTTACTAGAGGGAAAGTTATAACCATAAGGGCTTATGTGAAAAAAGAAGAGTTAAATAAATAACCTAACCTTCCACCTTAAGACGGAGGAAAAAAAAAGCAAACTAAACCTAAATGAGAGAGAAGAAAAGAAATAATAAAGATTTGAGCAGAAATTAGTGAAATTTAAAACTACAAAAATTATAGTAAAAATCAATGAAACTAAAAGCTGGTTGTTTGAAAAGATCAAAAAAATTGACAAGCCTTTAGCTAGATTGATGATCAAGAAAAAAAGGAGAGGAGACAAATTACTAAAATCAGAAGTAAAAGTAGGGATGTTACCAATGATTTTACAAAAATAAAAAAAGCATTGTAAGAAAATACTATGAACAATTACACACCAACAAAGTGGATGACGTTGGACTCCTATTTCTCACCGTATGTAAAAATTAACTTAAGGAGGGGCACAGTGGCTCACGCCTGTAATCCCATCTATCTGGGAGGCTGAATTGGGAGAATTGCTTGAGCCCAGGAATTTAAAACCAGTAACAAGGTGAGACCCTGGGTTTTCGGATTTCTTTTTTGATTTCTTCTTTGACCCATTGGTTATTTAAAAGTGTGTCATATAATTTCCATATATTTGTGAGTTTCCCAAATTTTTTCCTGCTATTGATTTCTAATTTCATTCCATTTTGGTCAGAAAATGTACTTTGTATTATTTCTTTCCTTTTAAAGTTGTTGAGGTTTGCTTTATGGACTAGTATATAGTCCATTCTGGAAAACAGTCCTCTTCCCTCTCACTTTGGACAGTCGAGAATTAACTGGGTAACAGGGTGAGACCCCATTTCCACAAAAAATTAGCCAGGCATTTTGGCACCCACCTATAGTCATAGCCACTCGGGAGGCTGAGGTGAAAGGATTGCTTGAGCCCAGGAGTTTGAAGTTACACTGAACTATGATCTCACCACTGCACTCCAGTCTGGGTGACAGTCTTGCTTTCATTCTGTAAAAACAACATTCACAGAATGGTTGTAATGCTGTGCCATGGAACATCGTCAGTAATACCTGGTGGTGCTGGGTAAAGTATGTGAGGGATTTCTTGGTTCAGCGAAGACCAGGAAAAGGAGAGCAAGTACCAAGAGGAGACCCATGTATGCTGGGGAGGCAAGAGCGGGAGAGGCAGGGTGCATGGAGGGTTTAAGAGATCAGGCTATTTCTCAACATGGTGAGAAGTTAACAAATGATTGCTTTCCTTCTCCACACTCAAATTTGCTATAATGGAAAGTTTTTGTTTCAATGCTGTATTAGTTTCCTGGAGGCTGCAGTAACAAATTACCACAAATAGGGTGTGGAGAGGTGGTAAAGCAACAGAAATTTATCCTGTTACAGTTCTAGAGGCTAGAAGTTCAAAGTCAAGGTGCTAGCAGGACCTTCCTCCCTCTGAAGGCCCTAGGTGAGAATCCCTCCTTGATGCATCCTAGCTTCTCATGGCTCCCAGCAATCCTTACTGTTCATGCCTTGGCTTGTAGCTGCGGTCTCCACCCCTGTCTTCACAAGGTTTTCTCTGTGTGATCTCTCCTCTTCTTGTAAGGATACCTGTCGTTGGATGTAGAGGCCACCCTGAACCAGTGTGATCTCGTTGTAACTAATTATGTCTGCAAAGAACCCATTTCCAAACAAGATCACATTCACAGGTTTCAAGGGTTAGCACTTGAACATATATTTTGAGGGCATACAATTTAGGCCACTATAAAACGCTTTCCCGGAGAAGAGTTAGGGCAATAGGAAATCCTTTTATATATATTGAATCTGTGTCTCTGGCTTTTTACTTCACATGGTGCTGCAAACAGTCTGATCTCACGGTGGCCTGCTGATGGCAGAGAAAATAGCCTGGAATTACTCAGCCTGGGGGCTAAGGGACTAAGTGGGATTATTATTTGACAAGTTTAACATTTTCCAGTATTTTGTAACTGAAATGCCATCACATGGCTGCTATGTTGCTCTGCATGGTTGACAGGGAGTTTTAGCTCAGGGATACTATTTAGTGAGAGAATATATTCATCTAATATTACACATATATTTCATACTTAAAAATCTCTCCTGGCTTTAACCCAAAGAACAAAAAAAGGTAAAATAAACTGAATTCACATCACACCTTATACTGTAACTTTTTGATGCATTCTTCTAAAAGGCTACAGATGAGGAAATCTTATATAAGTTTGTAGATGACAGTTTTTCAGAAGCAATTTTAATGACAGTAGACAAAGAATTACGCAGTTTTAAGAAATGAGATAAATATATATTTCTTATGCAATACACCATTTAATACTATTCATACTCTTCTACCTTAATATTAGCCTAACTTCATAAAGTTGGAATACACTGCACAGATCATAAACCTAAAATATAAAAACACCTGAATACAGACATGAAAGAAAAAAATGGATAAAGAATTGCAAGGAGGAAACTTGGTCTCAGTCTTCAAGTGCTTTCTCTTGCAGAAGAGCCATTCCTGTGTTCTCACCACAGAGCCTACTAAACATGAATTGTGTGCATCAGAAAAGGTACTTGATTTAATGAGCATGATTACCTGTTTCCTCAAGCTTTAAGGTCTTCTCAAAATATATTAAGTCATTTCAGCATAATCAATATTTACATCATTAGATTTGAAGCAGAAAGGTCAAAAGCAAAGGGAAATAGGTGGGTTAAAATCACTAAGAAGTAATAATTGAGACTGAGGCGTGATAAGAATCACCACCTCCAAAAACTTTCACAACTCTGATACCATTTAGTGGAGGGGTAGAAATATTACAAAGACAAGCTAATAAAACCACAGGTGTCTACAATGATAATATTGAACCGTCAAGAAAAGATTAAATAATGTTTAGTATATTTTCTTCAAGGTATAGACTTACATAATATTTATTAGAAAAATTCCCAATGAATTTGGTTAAATATTTAATATTCACCATTGATAGGCCAAATTTCTCTTATTTGCAGTATTCTTTCATTCATAATAATCATTCCCAAAGGATACCAGACAAATGGTGTGTTTCTCTAAGATTGCCTTACTTGCTGTCAATTCATATATGTGAAATTAGGTAGTATCATGAAAAGCAAGAACAACATGGTAAAGTATTTGTAGATGTTCTAACTAGAGGTTAGAGGTTAATGATTAACAATCATTAGAAGTACTTCAGGAGGGAGCTTCAAAAATATTGGTCCCGGGGCCTACTCACCACAGGCCAATTAAATCAGGACCTCTCGGGACTGGGTCTGAGCTTGAGTTCTTTGTAAAACTTCCCCAAATGATTCTAGTGTGAAACCAGCTTGGAGACAGCTGTCAACCACTTTCTAAGTCAAGAAAACTCCCCCTTTACAGAGGGGATTGTGAATCAGCTGGCTTCTGTGTCTTCTGGAATATGAGTCAGGATGGAAAGCTGCCTTTAAAATTATGTTTCTAAGCTTTGGAAAATAATCCACAAGGGAAAGGAAAATTCTCTGACGAAAACTGTTACTTCATAAAATGTTCTAGTGATAGGATCAAACAATAAAAGGACATAGTGATTAAGGAATCTCATTCACCATGAAAACGACTTAAGGTATAAGTCAACATCTGCAAACAGCATCTCAGAAATGCCCACACAAAATACATGACTGCAGTTCTACAGAAAGTTGTTCTTGGAACTTTACTTTTGGAAAGTAAGCTTACAAAAAAGTACCTGATTACTAAATTAAAATTGAACCTACTAGTAATAGCCATAGAATGCTTGTCAGAGGCTTTGGAAGGTATATTTGGAGGGAAGAAGAGGGATGGGGGAGTGTAAGTGTTCTTTATTTTCTTGTAAGTGTTCTTTATTTTCAATAAAGGCTCCTCTTCAGAAAAATATATTCCAAACATTAAAAATTATTAGTTTTGTGTGATAAAACCATCAATGTGAAATATTTTGGAAAAATATTATGTTATGACTAAATTAATTATTCTTGTGAAAAGTCATTTACTCAAGTTTTAAAGTAACAAATCATCTGTCCTACACCAAATGTTTTATATGCCTCCCAAATGATGCCATTTGAGCTAGTGGGAGAGACATTGACACAGTGAGCTGGAAGGAGAAATGTTGCTGCCTAAGAGTAGGATGTCCCCAGAGGAAGAGCAAAGTGAGGCTTGGCTTTGCACTTTATGTTAAATAAGCTGCAGGGTAATAAGAGGGGAAAATGAAATAAAGCCATTGCAAAACAACCTACCTGAGAGGTGCCAAGTGTGAATGCAACTACCCTGTATTAGTGATGACACAGTGCAGTAGTGCATCTCATCTACAAAGGGACTTTCTCAGAGAATGAGAGAGATCTGGTTCCTTAATAAGAGGAACTTGAGCCATTTTGTCAAAAACTAAATTTTAACACAGAGCTTCTGAACATTTAAATTGTACTACTGTAACAGGTGAAGGATCCTATTGTGAATAGCATAAATTTCTATTTCAATCATTAGCATGCTAAAGTGAAACAAGCTGCAATAGAAAAGGCCTTTGTAAAGGGAACCTAGAAAGAAGACTTTACAAACAGAATTTAAAACAGACAGGAGTTCAGGACAAAATTATGCCAGAACTCAAGAAATTCTCCCCCTAGTACTCACAGTCAGACCTAGCATTTTCTAGATAAATGTATGCATTGGTAGAATGTCTGTGATGTTTAATAACTAGACTTATCATTGGCCATTTTAACTTTATAGCTGTAACATTAATTATAGACTATGTCAATGGCCCTTTCAAATGGCTTTTATTTCTCGGTGAAAATAAAGTAATATTAGAATATGGCTGGGCGCGGTGGCTCACGTCTGTAATCCCAGCACTTTAGGAGGCCGAGATGGGCGGATCACGAGCTCAGGAGATCGAGACCATCCTGGCTAACATGGTGAAACCCCGTCTCTACTAGAAATACAAAAAAATTAGCCGTGCATGGTGGCAGGCGCCTGTAGTCCCAGCTACTCGGGAGGCTGAGGCAGGAGAATGGCGTGAGCCCGGCAGGCAGAGCTTGCAGTGAGCCGAGATTGTGCCACTGCACTCCAGCCTGGGCGACAGAGCAAGACTCCGTCTCAAAAAGAAAAAAGAAAAAAAAAAAAAATATATATATATATAATAATATGAATATTAGAATATGAATGGTATTGTGATTTGTTTTCCAAAGAGAAATTATTTCTACTTTCAGGGAGTCAACATTGTAGTCAATATTACGTGAAAATTAAGTAGATATATGGAAAGATCAGGCTGGTGTTTGTTGGATACATTTACTATGATATCTTACTGCAATTTGGGAGAAATTCAGTAAGTAGCAATGGATTTATTTAATCCTTTAAAAGGGATTTCTTGATATTATAAGAGTTAATATTAACTGGGACTACTCTGATTTACCAATTTTTAATAATCCATCAATCTGACATGTACATTTTGGCTTTGTTCAAATTATGTCCAAAAAACTGCTAATAGCTAAGCAAGAAAAACATTATATATAACACAATATTGAATAAAAGAACTCTTGAAAATTATTATTATTTATACGGTGGATTTTATTCTTTACTGATCTCTGTATTGTGTAATTTCTTAAAATTGGTACTGGACCAATGTAAAAGTTATTAAAGACATTGATTTTAGTCCATTGATTTTTATATGTTTTCAAGCAAGAAGCAGACATGAAATCTATTATCTTTAAAGTAAGAATGTATATTTATGGAGTATTTCAACTTCAGTAATTATTTCTTCCCAAAATAATAGTTTCTATATTTAATATCTAAAATAATTCTTATAGAAACCTAACGATTCTGCCATATTTTGCTGCAAATTACATAAATGAAATTGTAGTTACGAGATATTAGAATGGCTCTAACCCACAAACCCTGCTATTAAAACTAGAAAATAGAAAATTAATCTGATACTATAAGGAGAGAAGAGAGGAGAGATAAATTACAGCCAGTGTGGCAAGAGTTGTGGGATAAATGTTATCCTAATACCTACTTCAGCATCAAACAGGTATTCACTCCAGTCTGTCTATATTCATAATCTCCCTGTCTCTTTTATTCACTATTTTTTTCTTCCCTAGCATACTTTCTATTTAACTACACTGTAGGATAAAATTATTTAAAAATACTGTTTATTCCTTTTTGAAATTTCCAAAAATAACAGTCAAATTGAAATGTTCATATTCCAATAACTACAAGAGTATATAAGCCATCAACATCAAGGGAATTGTACTTGTTTCTTTCTCCTCATCTCTAATGAAGTTAAATTTTGGCCTGTCTGAGAAGAGCTGGTCTAACAGTTTTAATTGTGCAGAGATGGAATAGGCTGCCACCTGAGGTAGTAACCATCCTGTCAGAAACTGAACAAACATCTATGACAGCCGGCCTCCAAGATGGCCTCTGCTCACCACCCTCCCCTGGTTGGTATTCACACCTTTGTGTGATCTTGTCCGGAATTTCAGTAATGACATGTGACCAATAGAATATGGCAGAAATGATAGTATGTCTCTTCCAAGATTCGGTTGTAAAAGGCACTGCATCATATATTTTGGTCAATCTCTCTCACTCCCATGGATCACTCACTCAGGGAAGCCGGCTGCCATGTTGTGAGTGGCCCTGTGGAGAGACCTACGCAATGAGGAAGTGAAGCCTCTTGTCAACAGCTTGTAGAAGTGGATCCTCGTGCCACAGCCTAGTTGTCAAATGACTGCAGCCCCAGCTGAGAGCTTCACTGCAGCCTCATGTGCAATCCTGAGCCAGAACCACCCAACTAAACTGCTCCCACATTCCCAAACCTCAAATTGGGTGAGATAATAAATGTGTGTTGTTTTAAATTGCTAATTTTTGGAGTAATTTTGTATGCAGCTGTAGATAAGTAATATACCATCTGACAGGAATATTTCCTTTGGGTGCAAGATGAGATTTTATGATTTCTCACATATCTTCTAATTCTTGTGTTTGTTAAAACAAATGGAGGTGGGGAGAAATTTCCCGTTAAGCATTTTATAACCAGACAATGTAACTGTGGAGTTTAACCAAAGTAATTTGTAAGGCAACAAAATGTTTGTAATAGCAAGTAATCTTTGTAGTTTCCCATTGATAGTCCATTTATCTCTACCACAAATTAGAAGTTGTAAAGATTAGGTGCACAGGTGGGCAGGTAAGACATAGCATTAATCATAGTATTAAGACAGTAGTTGACTGTAATATTAGGCTCATTAGATAGGTAGATAGATACACACACACACTCATTACAGTGATAGAAACAAATATTGGTCTTCAATCTCACCAGGATATTGTGTTTGTGATAAGCTGTTATCATAAAATGTCCCAAACCAATATAGAAACCTAATAAAAACTCAGGCAAAAGAAAAAGAAAAGGCAAATAGATGCAAAAGAGTGAGGTAAGAGTTGTTCAGCTAATTCAGCTATCAGTGGGTGGGTGAGCACATTAGTAAACTCAGCACCTGAGATGAGTGTATGGATATCAGACTTGATCAAAATGCCACATTTATATAAAGATTACACTTGGAGTCTTTTATTTGTTTGTAAATGTTATCTAATGAGTTACTAAAAATTATACATATAGCCCACATGCTGATTTCAAAAATCATTTTTAAAAAATCACAGACAGTTTGTTTGCCCAGAATGCAGTTGATTTTTGATCATTGTTTTCATAAGACATGGATGTATGTAATCTTCTGAAATTTACCCAAATATCATTGAGCTTTTAGTTTTGACTTTACAGCAACTGGTGCACCTGGAGAAACTTGTGCTGTCTGCTGTCTTTAGACAGAAATTTGCTGGAAGTACGAAAGAGCAATTGAAATAATTATTTTTACTTTCTTCATCTCCTCTTGTTGCCTGCTAATCAGGGAAATAAAGAAAAAAGTGAACAGACAAATAAAGAAACAAAGGTCCTGCCCAGTCAGCTCTGAAGATACGTATGCTCTGTGCTCCCTGTTGATCTAGCGAGGCCTTCAAAAATGATTTAGCCCACTAGGAGTTCTCCAGTTCTTAGGATGAGCATTTATGCCCAAATTGCCATTATAGTGATTTTCTGTGCCCCCTAGTCTGTGTCATTGTATTTTTATCATCCAAGCAAGTGATTAGTGGAATATATTCATGCTTTATCTGTGGCAAACTCAAATTTACATTCTTTCCCAGCTTGAGGGCTGTATAGTTAGATGGAGTGTAGAGCTACTTATAAAGGGCCTGCAAGAAGAAGTGATGGAGGTTGATTGGCTAATGGGTAGTTTTATTCAATATAATTTATTTTGAAAAATCAGCTAAATGAAAAGTATCTGCATGTCCAAAATGATCTTTTGTGTATCCTACAAATTTCAAATTCCATTATATCACCGAGATTAATAAACACATTATAAGAGCAAAATATCTTAAGAGAGTTCCTCATACTGAATTATTCAGTGTTAATTATATTAATAGTTGGGCATGGTGGGTGATGCCTGTAATCCTAGCACTTCTGGAGGCTGAGGAGGGAGGATCGCTTGAGCCAAGGAGTTCAAGACCAGCCTGGGCAGTATAGGGAAACCCTATCTCTCCAAAAAACAAAAATAGTAGCCAGGTATGGTGGCACACACCTGTGCTCCCAGCTACTGAGAAGGCTGAGGCAGGAAGATCAGTTGAGCCAGGGAGGTCAAGGCTGCAGTGAGCTATGAGCGCACCATTGCAATGCAGCCTGAGCAACAGTGAGATACTGAAGAGAGGAAGGAAGGAAGGAAGGAAGGAAGGAAGGAAAGGGAGGGAAGGAGGGAGGGAAGGAGGGAAGGAAGGAAGGAAAGAGAGGAAGGAAAGAAAAAGAAGAAACAAAGAAAAAGGAAAGGAAGGAAGGAAGAGGCTGGGTGCGGTGGCTCACACCTGTAATCCCAGCACTTTGGGAGGCCGAGGCGGGAGGATCACGAGCTCAGGAGGTTGAGACCATCATGGTTAACACAGTGAAACCCGGTCTCTACCAAAAATACAAAAAAATTAGCCGGGTGTGGTGGTGGTCGCCTGTAGTCCCAGCTATTCAGGAGGCTGAGGCATGAGAATGGCGTGAACCCAGGAGGTGAAGCTTGCAGTGAGCCGAGATTGTGCCACTGCACTCCAGCCTGGGTGACAGAGGGAGACTCCGTCAAAAAGAAAGAAAGAGAGAAAGAAGGGAGGAAGAGAGGAAGGGAAGAAGGAAGGAAGGAAGGGAGGGAGGGAGGGAGGGAGGGAGGGAGGGAGAGACGAAGGAGGGAAAAATTATATTAATATGATTAAGATTTACCAGAAATCTGTCGTTATTTGAGAGAAAGAATTTTGTCTGATGCACAGAGAAAGGAAGGGGAGCCTGAGAAGTTCTAGGTGGGTATGTTTTGGCTAGGCAGGGGAGCACTGGAAAGCCAGTGAAAAGCACAAAAGGAAATTCAAAGGTAAGATTCAAAGATTCCAATCTTCCTACCTTCCTCATGGTTTTGCCGAGGGCTGTTTCAGCAGTTGGTGCACCTGGAGAAAGCCTTGCCATCTGCTCCCTTTGGACAGCCTCAAGTTTGCCTCTGCTGGAAGTGAGCTTCCAAAATTAGTCTGGAACATTAAAAACCTCAGTTTCCATTAATTCAGCTCAAGGTCCCCAAGGACTAGCATATTTAATCTAGATTTAGCTGATTAGCCTGCATTTCGCTGTGTAATTCCCATCCTTGGCTGCTAAAATGGGAGGAAAAAAGAGCAAGTGAAAGTAACAAGTCCTGTCGGGATTTGGCTCAAGGCAGGAGTTAGAGAAGCCAGGTGGCAGACTGCCTGGGAGGAAGTGCAGAGTGGGAAGCAAGGGTGAGGCAGAGGTAGAGTGTAGAGTTGAAGGTCAGTGAAGGTGAAGAATGAATCTTATGAAGTAGTTATTGATGCAAGGGCAGGAATCTAGCTACTGACAGATCATCAAGGATTAAGAGAAAATCTTACACAATACTTACCAGAGAACAATGACATTGGACTTTGTTCCTCTGACCGGATGTGGATCTCAGACTGTGAGTTCAGTGTGGGAGCCAAGCCAGCACATACATCTGCTGGCTTAGAGGAAAAGGATCTCCAGTATGGAGATGAGAAAAGCAAATGATTGCCTTGGAATGTTGAGAGCAAATGGATGCACTTTCCACATCTTCTCTTTCCCTCTCTATTTTTAGTTCAGTATACAAGGGTTTCTGTGGCTCCAAGAAATCTCAACATCCTTTTCCTAAAAATACAGGAAGCTCCTGGATGGACTTTATGAATTTTCCAATTTATAATTGATTTTGCCTCGCCAACTCTGGTCCTACAGAATGTAATTTAACAAAGCACATATGACTTATTTATATTTATGAGAAGTTGTGGGAAGATATCTTCATATGTGATGCTTAAAGAAATATTGACTTCAAAAAGACTATTTGCTTTTGTTATCATAATAATTGAGCCAATATTAACCAAATTATTTTTAATGAGTAGGGAGTCATTCATTTTGAGAGAAAATGTTTATAAATCATATCTTCTCATTCATGCAGTTTAATGTTCTGAAGTAACTGAAATCTATCTAAAAGAAAAAACACATTAAAAAATACAAAGATGATGTACAAAGAGCACCTTTTGAATTTGTTAGCAACTGCCCTTTCATAGGATATGCTGAGATGAACCAGAATTGATTAATTGCACATTTATCCATTTATTTTTCTTTTAAATATTGAAGTTCTGGGCACCAAATACCAAGATAAAGTGAGGAGGAGGACATAGGCCTTGGCTTTATTCAACTTAAACATTTAATGGAAGTATTTTTCATCTAGAATTTTCTTTGTCCTCTTTGGCCATATTTGGTAGTAGATCAGATTTTAGGACTATTCATAAAGTCTTTTTGTATTTCTTAAGTTTTGCATTTAATATTTACTTAAATATTAAAATATAGCACTTTGAACAAATTTTAATAAGAATTCATTTAAATGAATGGAAGAATTTTTAAAATCTCATATATGGGCATTTTAGGTAATTAAAAGCAATATGGAAAGATACCTACTATGTTAGTTTTCTAGTCAGTGATATTATTTTACTTTGTATTGATAGTTGTAGAACCACTCAGTATGAAAATGCGTCCTGGTATAATAATAGAAGGCAGGCCCGGTGCGGTGGCTCACGCCTGTAATCCCAACACTTTGAGAGGCCGAGATGGGCAGATCACGAGGTCAAGAGATTGAGACCATCCTGGCCAACATGAAGAAACCCCATCTCTACTAAAAATACAAAAATTAGCTGGGCGTGGTGGCACGTGCCTGCAGTCCCAGCTACTCAGGAGGCTGAAGCAGGAGAATCGCTAGAACACGGGAGGCGGAGATTACAGTGAGCCGAAATCACGCCACTGCACTCTAGCCTGGTGACAGAGTGAGACTTCGTCTCAAAAAAATAAAATAAAATAATAATAATAGAAGGCGATATTGTGAATACTTACCATGTTACACCTCTGTTCTTAGTGCTTTACAGGAGTGATCTCATTTAATCCTCCTCTCTCAATTCTATGACATAAGTCATATTACATCCATTTTACAGATATGGAAACTGAGGCATACTGAAATTGAGTAAACTTGCCAGGGACACATAATTAGGGATTACTGAGGGTGGTTCAAACCCAAGGAGTCTGGGCACAGAGAGTGTGCCCACTGGCACTCTGCTGTGTTGCCCACGTAGCACCTGGATGTTGCTGTGTCCCTGAGGATTTTAAAATCTATTGCTTTTCATGTCTAGACACAGGATCAGGAGCCATTTGAACAATGACCAGTTTTATTCCTATTTCCTTGCAAGTAATTAAATGCTAACAATCGTTTAATTTAGTGTCACGTAGTACAAAATGCATTCATTTGTTTTATTTGTCCCGCAGTGTGGCCACTGATTCCTGACAGTGCAAGGGCACACTGTAAGGGTTCAGTGTCTTCTCCTCAGTTATTTCTGATAATATAACCCACTTAGATATGCACAGCATCCCTGCATGAACACACACTGTGAACACACACACACCTACACAGGGACTGCCCGGGAATTCCTTTTACTTTCTTAGTTAAGGGAATTAGATAGAAGAAGTGCTAAGTACTAGCTCACATTTTTGCAGTTTGTGTCTGTCTGTATCCTGCTTCTCTGCAGCAAAAGTTTTCTTTGAATAGCTTTAGTTTTAATTACATGTAGAACTACATGGCTATGGATATGTCATTTAAAGATGAAAATGGATCTCCTTCACCTTTGAAATGGGGAATAAGTAGTTGAGACTATAGAATGTTAGGATTGGAAGAAATCTTAGAAAGTACCTAATGATCTAATATAGCCTCCCAATCATGAAATCATTTTTATATAGTACTCCTTGCACTATCAATGATGGTTAACATACTTTATTACCAGGTATTCTTTTCCATCTTTAAGCAAATATGGTTATTAGAAAGTTGTTTCATTTTTTAAATGAGTTTCTATTCACTTTTTCTTTCCTTCTGGTATTGTCTAGCTCACTGAGCTTTACTGCTTGGCACTCAGTAGGCACTTAGTATACATTTGTGATTAAGGAAGTTCATTTACCTTTTAGCATGATGAACATCGAGCCCATTTCATCAGATGTCTTTTCACAGCCACTAGCAGTAGAATCTCTGCTTAGCAGTTCACCAGCTACGGAAGACAGTCATACATAGATCATTTTAATTCACTATGTGCTAAAAAAAAATATGTATAAGATGCTACAGGATTCCAGAGAAGGGGCATTGGATGGGACAGAGAGGTGGAATAGGGACGAAGGGGGTCACAAAATGTTTTCTAGAGTAGATAAGTTTGAGCTGAGTCTTATTGAACATGAGGATGATTTATCCCGTGAAGAAGAAAAGCAGAGATAAAAGGGCACTTCAAGGGGAAGAAAAGTAGCAAAATAGCATGGAGACACAGCAGCATATGAGGGAAATCTAAGGGGCTCCATAATGTTAGAAGATAGAGTAAAAGTAGGAGCAGGGCTAGAGAATGGGGGAAGCCAGGTCATTGGAGGCCGTGAGTGCTGCGTGTGATCACTTCATGTTTGTGAGAGCTGGGGATCAAGGGAGGCATAGAGTCCCACTTGGACGGCTACCCTGTTTTCATTAGTGCAGCTTCTTTTCAGGCAAAGCAGCTATTCCCTTTCTTTCTCTCTCTCCTCTGTGACATATTTTCAGTGCAAATCCCATCATGGACATACTCTGCCTTTTAGATACCAATGTACCACTTGAAATGAGGATTCAGATGCTGAACTGAATATTCTAGAGGTTTCCTGACAGAATCAGGGCATGAAAAGATTCGTGTTTGTCCTTTACACACTCTCATTTCTTTAACACAACTTGTCTGTGTTAACTTTTTGGTAAGCTATGTTATGCTGTTGATTTGCGTCTATAGCCAATTAAAAAGCTAGATGTTTTGTGAGATGTCCTACTTTTGTGGCCAAGATTTTCCAATAGTTTCTGGATGTTTTTCCATTTTGTTTAACCTATGTGTATTTGTTTGTATTATCCAGTTCACCGTGTCTTATTATTAGTTCCTGATGAGATCATTAGAAGGCAGATATTGTCTCTAGTGTAATCACCAATTTGCCTTTTTGCTATTTGCCTATTTGATAGGCATGTCTTTGGATCTTGGGACAAAACATCATGGCTATGTTTCATCCTATCCCATATAAAACATATGTCTGATATTTATCGAGAAATATAGGTACTAAATAATGAAAGCAATTTAGCCATATGAGATATTCATTTATATTTAATATATCTTTGGTTATAATAAATTAAAATGGAGACTTGAATAATCTATGAGAAGACTAAGGCCTCATAAGTCACCTTAACTTTGCTTGATTTGCAAACATAAGTGAAACTTAACTTGAGCTTTTTCTCGTAAATTCTTATATTAAAGAAAAATGAAACTTAAGACTAATCAATCAGAAGTCACCAACTTATACTTCCGCAGGTTGGGACTTTCCAGCAGCATCGTAAGGTAATTGTATAACTGTAACCCATCAAAAACTTGCTTTGCTTCTCTGTTCATCCTATTAAAAAGCTTTGCCTTTGTGTTCCCTCAGCAGAGTCCCCAACCCATTTCCAGTTTGGAGTTGCATTTAACATGTCATTGTGCCTCAGTTTACCGTTTAACAATTTACATAAACTGAACCACATTCTCCTAAAGAAGATAATGTTAATTTGTTTTGTTCTCATGTTAGGCAGAGGTGGAGACATTATTAAATATTTAACCATAAAATAGATGCTTCTTGTTTTCAACTTATATGACCCTGAGTTTATACATAATATACTTGATTTTCATGGTTGTGACCTTTTTATTATATAAAATTGTTTTCATCTTCTTTTTTTTGTTTTTTTTTTTGAGACGGAGTCTCGCTCTGTCGCCCAGGCTGGAGTGCAGTGGCGTAATCTCGGCTCACTGCAAGCTCTGCCTCCCGAGTTCACGCCATTCTCCTGCCTCAGCCTCTCCGAGTAGCTGGGACTACAGGCGCCCGCCACCACGCCCGGCTAATTTTTTGTATTTTTAGTAGAGACGGGGTTTCACCGTGGTCTCGATCTCCTGACCTCATGATCTGCCCGCCTCGGCCTCCCAAAGTGCTGGGATTACAAGCGTGAGCCACCGCACCCGGCCCTAAATTGTTTTCATCTTCAAAGGAGGTCTGGTCCTTGATGTTATAGAATAGAATCTTTAGAAAGTAATAGAGAATTTAATGCATAAAATAGAATAATAAAAGATAGCAGTAGACCTAACACAGAGAGATTATTCTGATGGACGTTAGATGTTTTGCATTTGGAAATGTCTGCTTCATTAATCAACTCATCCTCTCTCTAAGGGCACAATAGGCCCATTGAAATTAGCTAACTATTTTATTTTTGTTCTTTATATTATTTCTATAATTTAAATTATCTATCAAAACACATTAACCTTGCTGCTGAATATTGAGTCTTACACTATGTAATAGTATTGGTCAACCACTGAAGCCAGTGAAGCTCAAGGGGTTATTTAGATTTCTTAGCAATCTGGTTTATTTCTAGAGATCACATTGCCCTTCATTCAGAGTGATGCAGACCCAGAAACTAAGCCTTGCCACTACAGCTGTTGAATATGTAATCTCAGTAAAAATTTCAGATCACAATCTTCTGTCTACCATTTGCCAGGAGGAAAGTTGACTGTGTGAATTAATGAATAATTTATCTGTGCCTTCTCTACCTCAGAGTATCCAATTTGTGTATGAGTTAGGCACAAGTCTAATTCACTGTCTTCTAAATGACTTTTTGAGGAGTTCTTTCAAGTGAAAACAGTAAAGTATTACATCTTTGAGTTTGTTCCACGTTCCATCCCACACACCCTAGGCTCTTCTCAGTGACACCACTAGGGCTTTCTCAGATTCCCTTTCTTCTCTTCCCTTCATTTTCACCTCTGCTGTCTCTAGATCTGACCTAACCACCTATCGCAGTGGTTCCCCACCTGTTAACTATGTACTATCTGGAGGGGGAATGATTGCTAGGAGTGCTTCAGTCCATTTATGTACCAGGCACGGTTAAAACAAAAATCACGGATGCCCGGCACATATGTACAACGAATATATTCAAATATATCTAGGTGCTTTAGGGACTAATAAAATATAAAATAATGTAAAAGCATTGCAGAATTTGCTTGGCAGTATTCCTAACTGATCTATAAGGACCACGTTCTATGAGATTTGCATTAGGAGTGTAGGAAGATGAAGGGTTGGAAGGAGTCTCTGCTTGGCTTCTATTGTTCCACAAGATTTAAGATCATGCAGGGCTTTTGTTCATGACCAAAGAGTAGGAAAAGGCAAAGTTTCAGAAACTTAGTACTTTCATCTCCTTTATTTTGCTGATCATTTCTATTTGAGTAAATGCACTACGATAAGGAGTGGTATTGCTATAACGAACGATAATCAGTTAAGGAACTATTGAAATGAAATCAATTAAATGTTATTAATTTTATCCAATTCACAATATAATTTAGTTGCGGTGTATAGTATTTTAATATTATATATTTTTTCACTTTTCCCACTTTGGTGTTTATATTTTTCTTTGTGTAGGAAAATGTTCACAATTATATCATGCTTTTTTTTGTATTTTTCACATAAGCACGTATGTAAAAGTGATGCTTGATAAGTCTTACTGCCTATAAGGGAAATGGGATATAAAACAAAATGTGACTCCAGATCAAAACATTTTGTCCTTCAAAAATGGAAACTTGAGAAATGGGCATTCATCAAGAGGTGGTCTTGATGGCTACGTTGAAAACAGGCATCCTGGGCTAGGCGTGGTGGCTCAAGCCTGTTATCTCAGCACTTTGGGAGGCCCAGGTGGGACAAACAGTTGATCCTAGGAATTCGAGACCAGCCTGGGCAACACAACGAGACCTCATCCTTGTCTCTACCAAAAAATTTAAAAATTAGCCAGGCGTAGTGGCGCAGGACTGTAGTCTTAGCTACTAGGGAAGCTGAGGCAGGAGGATCACTTGAGTCCAGGAGCTGTGATCGTGCCACTGCATTCCAGCCTGGGTGAATCCCATGCTTATCCAAGCTAAATAAATAAAGTTACTTTTTGCTGACAGAATTCAACATAGGTTTTTTATATATATATATGTATGTGTATATATATATATATATATATATATGTATATGTATAACTCTTGTTGTAATCCATAACAATTGCTAAAAAATGAACTGGGCCGGGCGCAGTAGCTCACGCCTATAATCCCAGCACTTTGGGAAGCCGAGGCAGATGGATCACTTGAGGTCAGGAGTTTGAGAGCAGCCTGGCCATCATAGTGAAACCCGGTCTCTACTAAAAATACAAAAATTAGCCAGGCATGGTGGCATGCATCTATAGTCTCAGCTACTCGGGAGGCTGAGGCAGGAGAGTTGCTTGAACCTGGGAGGTGGAGGTTGCAGTGAGCCAAGATCGTGCCACCTCACTCCAGCCTGGGTGACAGAGTGAGACTCCGTCTCAAAAAAAAAACAAAAAAAGAAAGGAAAAGAAAAAGAAAAAAAATGAATTTGTTAAAAGAGCTTTGGGTCTTCAACCAGAGTTTATAAAAATTCTAGGAGATAGTTCATTGAGGGATGTAAATGATAAAATGTATAAATTTCTTTGATGAATAAGGTTTTAAAATAAGATTTTGTTACAATTTAAATATTAAAACAATTTCCTTATTTAACCCTAACTATTTAGCCAGATAATGCCAAGTGGAGTAACATATACATTCACTGTATATTATAAATTCCAAATTGTAGATTTAACCGGGTAACCAGTTGACATCAGACTCTATTTTCCCTTCTGAACTACAAGACTTCACTGAGTGCCCTCCTCCAGCCCCTAAATTTTACCATGTTGATGCTTTAGGCATCCACATACCATTTGGACATTTCACTCAATATTTCTCTCACTTCCTTATTATAGATCACAATAGCTTTCTGCTTACCCAGGCAATTCTGTAGCCTACACTGTCAAGAAATTATTAGTGGTTTACACAATTATCAGTGTAAACATAACTAACCATAACTAACTCCCTTACTCTGCTTTCTGTAGGCTTCTTCTTCCTTTCTACTGTGAGTGCACATGCTAACATTCGCATCCTGGGCAGTGTGTCACTCTGCTGTTCGTCTCAGCCAGAATCTATGCCAGAGTCACACTGTGTGAGTGCTGACAGTACTGTTCACACGTGCTCTGTGCTGGGGAGAAACCCAGCATTTATGGTCCTTCTCCTCCTTTCCAGCTGTCTTCGCCCTTCTTCTTGGTAATGTCATGTTTCCTGTACCCTCAGGCTGTCGAGGAAGCCTGGCATTAAAAAGCAAAAAGAGTGAAACCATCTTTATAGCACATTATGCTTCTCAAGGAAAATGCATGCCCAATGATTTGTACAGTTTCACTACTGAAAGTTCTCTCAGGAGAGAGTAAAAGCTAGAATATTAGTATAATCTGAAATATTTTATCAAAGATTGTATTATTAAAAAAACATTCATGTAACAAGAAAATGAAAACTTCAGCACTTATATATGATTTTCCCCAGAAGGACACTGAGTTGAGTACATTTTAATATAGACACATGCACACATACCCACATATTTCCTCCTAAGGAATCTAAGTTGAGTAAGTCTGAGTAAATTTTACAAAACACAGTGGAGTAAAAGAAATTCTGTTTAAGTAGGAGAACTTACATACAGAGATATGATTTTTGTTTTATTTTATGTATTTATTTCTTATAGAGGGGATCTCACTGTGTCACCTAGGCTGGAATGCAGTAATGCAGTCATAGTTCACTGTAACCTCGACCTCCTGGGCTCAAGCAATACTTCCACCTAAGCCTCTTGAGTAGCTGGGACCACAGGCATCAGCCACCATGCCCAGCTAATGTTTTGTTTGTTTGTTTGTGTGTTTGTTTGTTGTAAAGATGGCATCTCATTTTGTTGCCCAAGCTGATCTCAGAAGAAGTATGATTTCTATTATATAGTATTGCTTTTGATTCGTTGTGGCCACAGGACTGGCCAGAAGAGCAGGGCATCAGAATGACTTGCTTATAGTAATGTGGAGAGTCAGTGGTTCAGCTTGGATTAGCATCTACATCCTTATTAGCTGCCTTGAGTTGTCAGAGTTCTCTGTGCTTCCCTTCAGTCCTTGTTCTTACACATAAATATTAAAAGAAACTTGGGTAGAGTGGTAAAATCTGACCTTTCGTTCTCTCACTAAAGAAACCAAAAATGATTGATATTGAATTTCCTTAGGATTTGTTGAAATTTTCTAGATAAAATATCTCTAATATTTTATGTTAAAAATAGCTTTTTTATATGTTTTCTCTTTCAAAAGTTAAAAAACATTAAATTTATATTTAGTTTATTTGGGGAAAAGTATAATTTTTATCATTTCACTTAGAGGTTTAGGTAGTAATAACTGGCTTCAGTGTTAGACCTGACATATGTGGAGATGATTCCTAAGCAATAGCCCAGATTTCAGGATAGATGGAACTGTGCAGAAAGATGCAAGGTTTCATTGGTGGTGGTCTTTTCTCCATGCTTAAAATTGGCACTTTACTGAATAGGGAAAATAGTGGTCACTAATGACTACAGTTGGAAAGAAAAAAAAATATATATATATATATCTTTTCAACTGTATATGTATATATATATATATATGTATCTCTCTCTCTTTTGGCTGTATATACGTACAGTTGCAAAGAGAGAGAGTAACAGAGAGAGAGAGTCAGTTTAAAAGAAAGTCAGAATAAAAGAAGAAGAAAAATACAATGTACTTGGGGAAATGATGGACAGCAATATTCTGTTGAATAAACACATGAATTAAGAGTTCAGAAATCTGCCACTTAGGACTGATGAAAATGAGTTTTCATATTCATTTGTCAGCTTCCTTGTTTCCACCTCTGCTTCTCAAGTAGTTCAGTAAGTCAAGGCAGAAGGCAATCTAAAGGATAGATGAACTTGACTGTGCACTCTATTCCATAATGCATCAAGTCTAAATCCCTGTGCACAGGTTTTAGTCTGGCATACGTAAAACTAACTTCTGCCATATTTCCCGCTGTGCCCCAGCACTCGACTGTGCTTTGACCAGGTTGGTTTCCTCACTAGTCCATCATGCTAATTCTGCGCATTCCTTTATGCTTTCTCCCTTGGCCTCTTCAAGGCTGAGCGTGTCTTCCTAGATTACGTTCCATTGAACTCCATTCTATTGCATACAGTTTAGCACCTTACTACAGACTGTCTTGATTCATGTTTTTGTATGTCAGTATTTCCTCTGCAAGGAAGCTACTTCAGGTCCTGTCTTATTCATTTTTGTTTCTACAGCTGTCAGAGAATCAAAGGGAACTCCAAAGCATTTCTTGATTCATTGTGTTTCTCTGAGAATTAGGAAGTAGAGTCATATGGGAAGAAAATATGTTCATTTTAGTCTCTTTCCAATTTCATAAACCAGGACAGAACAACATATGCATATTTCTTGCTTCCTGACCTTAGAATTTGGTCTCAATGTCTGTCCTCTAGATAATATGAGATGATATGGTTCTGAGCATTATTTTAGATTTTGGGTAGTGCTCCCAAAAGCAGGACAAATATACCAGGAGATAAAAGTGATGTTTTGGAGAAGTCCTGGTTGAGTTTAATAAGACCTAGATATTCGACCTGACTCAATTAAGAACAACTGGGTATCTCAGAATTAACATTTTGAGTGATAAAGCTTCTACTTACAAGCTGAATAACCATCAGCATGATACTTACTTTCTTTGGACATAACTGTCCTTACCTTTAAGTCAGAATGGACCAGTTGGTCCATCTCTAATCAACCTTTCAGTTCCCAAGTTTCAGTTTCCATTTAATTGTTAAAAATTAGGATCATCAACAGAAGCAGCTCTCTATACAAAATAAGATACCTATATATCATGGCACTTGGAGGGGGCAATCACTTCGAGAAATCAGGATTCCAAATTCATAAGAAGAAGGTACCTTCTATGAAACTTGTGCCGTGGATGAGTCTTGTTCTTGCTCCTATCAACAATTCCTGTCTGACATAGTACAATGTGGGAGAATAAAAACGTGCTGATCTTCAAAGTTATTGTGCATCGTGGGTTATATGGAAGGGGTGGAAACACTTCACTGAACCATGAAAATTTCAGAAAGGAATGGGGGAAGTAAGGGACTGACATGAAGGTGGCAGTCTCAGGCTGCCAAACCTGAGGACTGAAGCAAGTAGAAACAACATACAAAGTACAAATATAAATCAGGGAATCACTGGAATTTAGTTGAATTCCAGTGGAATAGAGTCTCGTCTCTTGCAAAATCTACCAGAGATTGGGTAAGTATTTATGTTTTTCTGTTCCAAAACTATTTCTATCTAGAGCCTTAACTGTGATCGCCATGGATAAAAGGGTAGTGTCTTGATAATAATAGTTCTGCCAGGCACAGTGACTCACACCTATAATCCCAGCACTTTGGGAGGATGAGGCAGGTGAATTCCTTGAGGCCAGGAGTTCGAGAACAGCCTGGGCAACATGGTGAAACCCTGGCTCTACTAAAGATATAAAAATTAGCTGTCATGGTGGTGTGCACCTGTAATCCCAGCTACTCCGGAGGCTGAGGCATGAAAATCATTTGAACCCAGGAAGTGAAGGTTGCAGTGAGCAGTGATCGTGCCACTGCACTCCAGCCTGGGTGACAGAGTGAGACTCTGTCTCAAAATATATATAAAATAAAATAAAATAGTTCTAAGAAATATCTCTGTTGTGTTTACTATGTTCAAATATTTCAGAATATTATTTTCCTTTTCTCACTGAAACTTATCTTTTGGGTAAATCATAACCCCACTGCTTATTCTTTTGTAATTCTTCATTGTATCTAACACAGCATCCTGCAAAGGGTTAGTTAGGGCTAGGTGAATGGAGTTGATTGGCCATAAAATCCTACTGCATAATGCATTAGTATGTTTCTTAGGATTCTTTCCTTTATGTGACTTTACTGAGGTAGTGAATGATTCTTTCCTACTTCCCCAGAAGCAGAGAGAGTTGGTGAGTATGCTGACATACAGCTACATAACACCGCATACTGCAGCAATCGCCTGCCTGTGTTTGTCTTCTCCCAGGGATTCCAAATGCCAGCTACTGGCCCTGGGCCTGTTGATAAAAATCTTCAGCTGCTGTGATACTTTAAATTGGAAGATCAATCTCCAAGTATCTTGAAAGCATTCAGCTTCAAAAATTCTTGAAAGTAAGAAGAATATGACTTTGTTTAAGAAAAAAGGTAGCTTGTGATTGGTGCTACAGCCATTGTGATGTGTGAATTGGTTTCTAATGTTCAGCTCTGTAGCGATAAATAACTCTGACATCTGGGGCAATGTTCTCTCGTCTCATAATCAGCAAATGTTTTGTCTTCAATGGCTGCATTTGAATTCTGCAAAAATTATTACGGTTGAAATTGAAGGGAAACCTAACAGTTTTGTTTTGTTTTGAATATTTGGCTTTTGTTTCTTTAGCTATTAGTTTAAAGGAAAAGTTCAACTGTTTTGTAAGCCAATTGCTGTAAGAGGGTCATGAGTGCTCTTTTGTGCAAAACAAAGGAGTCTAAAGCATAATACTGCATACAAACACTGCTTTTTTTCTTTTCTGACTCTCTCAATATAAGTATGCACAAACTTTCTTTCCAATTTATGCAGTGAAGCTGTTGCCTACCTCAACTTCAAATACTTTTCTCAGTTCCCCCATCAATACTTGAAGAGGTTGTTGTTAATTTCTGAAAAATATCCCTTCCCCCAAATTGCTCATATATCAGGCTACTATTTACAGTAATCTAAGTGAATAGATATCATTCACACCCTCACAACCTCAGAATTACAAAAATGAGGCAAAACAGAAATAAGAGACTAGCTCAAAATTCCGTAGAATACCTTCCTTCCTAGTCACAGTAGAATAAAACTCTCCTAATTTGCAGACTGAAGCCTCCCTCCATGAAGGTGTTGCCTCTCCAGTGACCCAAGCCACCGGGCCAACTCTCTGAAGGTCATTCAAGGCTTGAGATGACTCAGTCCAACTCCAGTTGGGGCCACACTCTTTTTAGTGGCAGGTGCCTGGGCACTTATTAAGCTGTTTAGTCCAGAACTCTGTTGACTCTTTTCCAGAGCTCACAGAGAGCCAGACTGGTGCCTGGAACAGAGCAAATGCTCAATCCCTGGGTATTACCTCCCCATCCCAACAACACTGCCAAAAATAGATGTTAGGGCTTGGGAAGGAGAGCCATATAAATGGTGAATGGCTTAGAAATAAATAAAGAAGTTCAGGTTGTCTTAGAGACATGTAAGCTGAAAGTGATACCAATATTCTTCCTCCTGCAGGGGTAGCACAGTCATGCGTTCATGTTTCCCTCTTGAGGCTCACTATAGAGTGGGAGTCAGGAACCACCCCCTGCTTCTTTAGACAAACTCAGCTTCCACTGTTTTTTAATAGTGGCTGTTACATACAATTTTATTTGTACCAGGGATTGTAGGGCTACCACATATTTTTAATCCTATTTTACAAAGAAAAAAGTTTGATACACATGCTCTATTTTCACTGGATTTTAAATGAGATAAAGCTGTCATGGGCATCTGCTTATTCATCTGTCAAATGAGACATTGAATTCTTTTACTCTAAGCAAACTGCATAACTCTCCAAGGAGATTGTAGTAGGTGGGTTGTCTCTGACATTGGTTACTAGAGACAGGCATCGGGGGAGAAGTTAGGACTCCTGTGGTCCAACCCTGCCTGCCCGCAACTCACTGATCTCCTCTGGCTCTGGTGCTTCCATCTGTAAAGTGAAGTTCTTGGACTAAATGAGCTCTGACAGACCTTCCAGCTTTAAAAGTTATATAATCTCACGTCTGAAAAACTTTCTTAAGAGAAAAGCAATTTGTAAGATTTATGTCTAAGAGGATTTTAAGGAGAAAGATAACACCCATCTGTCTTTCTCTCTATCTATCTATCTCTGTCTCTCCCTCTCTCAAATGCATGTGAGAGTGTTTTTCTGAAGGCCGGGAGGATTTAAAGACCCTTTCTTTAAAGACTCTGTCACTTCTCTGTTTCTAGAGTTTTCAATTCTCTAATACTCCAGTTTAATGCTGTTTCCTGGGGCATTATAGATTTCACTTGTGTAAATTCTTCCAGAAATGAGTTTTGTTTCTTTATTTCTGTGGCTGTTTTTTGTGGGTTTTTTTTTTTTTTGTATTGAATATAGTAGCTGACTTAAGTTACATGGTTATATTCTTCCTAAATTCATACTTTAGGGTTTTATTTTCTTTTTTCAGCTTCATGTAGGTCTGCTTTTGAATAAGTCATTGAAGCAATTGAATGATATTTTTGAAATCTTGTTTTATAAGTTCACTTCCACACACCAGAGTCTATTAAATGGAAGGGACGTATTTTCACTCCATAGTGGAAAGTTAATACATAGAACAGGTACCAAGACTCAGCATTTCTCCATGTTTGAAATCAAGATGCTTTTTTTTAGCAAAAATCTTGCTAAAGTATGAGGTGACAGGCATGAGAAGGTACAATGCCACTAAATATGAACCACATTATAAAAACAAATGTTCCTGAGCTGAAAATAAAAATTAGCTCCGCAGTAACTTAATGAAACATGAAGTATAAAATGGTAGCAAAATAATCTTTCATAGTGATCTTCAAAATTGTTGGCATCAGGACTTTCTCAAGTACAGAGGAACAGTGTGACACAGCAGCTGACGACATTATTTTTCGTTCCTGTTAACTACTCAAGGAGGTGACAGCTGTGAATGTTGTACCTAATAGCAGAAGTGAGCTCACCACAAATTATAAATACCAAGGGTAATGTAGTGATAACTTCTCTCACCTAAATATTTTGCCCTCTTGGTTAATAAGCCTTCTGTTTCACCTAAGAGACCATTTCTTTTTTGAAATTGCTGTTGTGAGCCCAAGGAAGAGAAAGTATCTTGGAGCAGAAGAGAAAAAAGCAGTCTCCCCAAACATCTATAAGCCCTGCCCTGCCTCCAACAAACTTCCAGCATCTGCTGAACTCCGAAGTGCAATTTGCTTAGTGGGATCTAAACCCTTCGCTCTATAAAGAGGAACAGAGGTAGTTACCTACCCAAAGATCCATGGCTGAAGGATATGAGCTTAAAGACTATCTGACGTAACTGTGGACAGTGGAATCGGACAGAGAAGAGTTTATAAATATATGGATATGGAGAAATTGAAACTTACGTGGCCACGCTTGGTGGCTCACGCCCATAATCCCAGCACTTCGGCAGGCTGAGACGTGAGGATCACTTAAGCCCAGGAGTTCGAGACCAGCATGGGGAGCATAGTGAGACCTCCATCTCTACAGAAAGCAAAATAATTAGCCAGTAATGGTAACACATGCCTATAGTCCCAGCTACTCGGAAGGCTGAGGTGAGACGATTGCTTGAACCACGGAGATGGAGGCTACGGTGAGCTGTGATTGCACCACTGCACTCCAGCCTAAGCAATTGAGTGAGACACTGTCTCAAAAGAAAAAAATAAATAAACTTGAGAAACAAATGCAGAAATCCATCATTACTGAATGGTTACTGTACTTCTATACAGTAAAAGTGTTGCCTGACTCCTTTGAGTACGCATATCTAATATGCATAGCCAATATTCACTTTTTTTTTTCTTTTTTTTGCCAGAACATTCAACCACGTCAGGCCATTAACTTGACAGGCTCCTTAGTACTCTCGTGTAGCCAGGTGCACTCTTGCTCTTTTTCACATCTAGTCTCTTTATTTTAAAAAACAAAATTCCATGCATCCTTCATTCGTGTATTAATTCAAGAGCTCTACACTGAGCATTTTACTTTGTGCCTGGCAGTGTTCTCTGCATTGGAAATGAAGCATGAGCGAAAGAGACTGAAATTTGTCCTCATGTAGTTCACATCTGGAGGGAGTATACAGCAATGAACAAAATAAGTGATTACAAATATAAGGCATAAGATATGGTGATGAGTACAATGGAGAGAAATAGAGCAGGGAAGGGGAGGGGAGTGCCTCAGGATTTTCAATAGGGGAGTGAAGGGTACTGCCTCGCTGAGCAAGGCATATTTGCATAGAGACAGAAATAGATGCACAAGTGCCCTATGTGGGTATCTGAGCATTCCAGGCAGAGGCAGCATATACATGGGCAGGAGGCTAGAGGGTGCCTGACCAATTCAAGGCACTGCATGTGAACCAGTGCCCTGAAGCAGTGGGAGTAATGGACAAGGATGTGGCCGGCGGGGTATGAAGGTCAGGCAGGGACTCGATGATGACTTGGCCTTACTCTGAGGAACAAAGGAAGCCATTCGGTAGGTTTTTAAGAAAGGAGTAACATGATTCGACTGACTTTTTAACAGGATCGCTCTGCTGCTGTGTTGAGAATAGTCTGAGAGGGAGAGATTGGAAGGTCATTTTTAAGCTTGAGAATGGTAATAGGCATCCAGGTGGAGATGACTAGGCAGCAGATGAGTCCGGAGTTCAGGGCAGCTCTCCATCGATATTTCTAGTTCGTTTTGTCTACAGTCATGGTAAGTCAACGTGTCTAAATATCTCCCCTCTCCCCCCTTGAATAATTAAACAGATTCGGCAGTCTCTATAAGAAAATGTTAAAACAGGCAGTTAGGCAGTTAGTTAAAGTAGAGAGCCATTTGTGAGCCTGATATGCTGGAAAATAATAAAGAAGAAAAGAAAGCTTTACATCAGGATAAGAGAAATCCTCATGCGGTAAACTCTTCAAAAATGTTACAGACTCCAACGAGTCAATATCCTGAAGGAACTGAAAGTATGGTTCGGGCTCCTGCTCTGTTCTTCATTTCGCCATGAAGGTTATTGTTAATTATTTCCTTTGAGCTTTAAAGTCAGCATTCATGCTTGTTTCCTCATTTTTTTTCCACTAAGCTAATTAATGCAGTTGTATAGGAACCCCAAGACAGGCTTTTGGAGAGGCAGTAAGGGTTTGCAGTGAAGACCCGAGTGAAGGCCCAGGGAACTCAAGTGCCAAGTCTAACGTTACCATTTGAGAGTGACTTTGACCAAAATCACGATATTTTTTTCATCTCTCGCACCAAATGCCATATTAATACTCCCAAAATTAAAATGGTTTTGCTTTGTCACTGGCATATTGAATTTTAGATCTCAGTATATCCTGAGTTCTCAGATAGTGGGAATTTGAAGATCAAATAGAAATAAGAGTGAAAACCTAGGTTAAATCCCAAGGGCCGTGATTTAGTGACCTTCCAAAAGACATTTAATCCTCTTGACTGCAATATCGTTACATCTCAAACCTTGCTGTGAAAAATATATGGGATAACTTTTTTTTTTAAGATGGAGTCTTGCTCTGTCACCCAGGCTGGAGTGCAGTGGCGCGATGTAGGCTCACTGCAACCTCCACCTCCCAGGTTTAAGTGATTCTCCTGCCTCAGCCTCCGGAGTAGCTGGGATTACAGGCGCCTGCCACCACGCCCGGCAAATTTTTTGTATTTTTAGTAGAAACGGGGTTTCGCCATGTTGGGCAGACTGGTCTCAAACTCCTGACCTCAGGTGATCCACTCTGCTCGGCCTCCCAAAGTGCTGGGATTACAGGTGTGAGCCACTGCACCCGGCCTGGGATAACATTTTTAATGACACTTTTCACAGGGAAGAGGCATAGAAATAAGGCAGTATATTGTAGCTATGAAAACCACGGAAGCTGAAGCCCAGGCTACATGGGTTCGAATTCTGGTTCTCTTCCTTACTAGCCAGGTGAACTCAGCCAAGTGTCTTAACCTTGTATGCTTCAATTTCCTCATCTGAAAAATGGGAATAAGAGTATAAAGTCTAATATAGCTGGTGGTTCTAAAGATTAAATGACTTAATACGTGAAAAATACTTACATCAGTGTGAAACACATGAATGCACTCAGAAATGATTTACAATAAATATTACTATTACTGCTAGTAATATAGTAATACTATTGTTACTGCCATTTTCCTCTTTCTCTTCCTCATCCTTCTTCTCCTCCTTCCCTTCCTTCTCCTCCTTGTGCTATTACAACTACTACTACTACTCCAATTCAGGTGAAATTCCAAACAACCAAAGCTTTTTAGAGACTAACAGAATTCTAAGCCATTATCATTGAATAAAATAAGAGAGCTTATCTCTCATGGGGCTTTACAACCTTGAAACAAGATATGATGATGAAAGAATTGGTATCTTATTCCCATTCTCTCTCACTTTCTCTTTCTTTCCTTTTCTTTTTCTGAAGGAAGAAATAAAGGTAAAATGAGCTAACAAATGTCACAACAAATTGAAAAGAAACTAACAATTAACTAACTTGAGTGCTTCTTAGACAACCCTTCTTGCTTTTTTTCAACCTTTTTTGTCACTCTTCCTTTGTCCAGTGGTAAATTAATAGAACCTTGTTTTCTGTTCTAAGCAATTACCCTTGAGACGGAAGTCCTGACAAACAAGAAAGAGATGCTGGGGATAGAGGGTGGGTGTGTGGGGAGACACTGAAAGCACCCCTGACCTTTCACCCTGGGGTTTGACACTGTGCGTTCCCAGGCCAGCACTGGCCCTGGGAGGATAGCTGACTCCTCACTGCAGTGAGAGGTTGTGACCAATTCTGTTCCTTGCTGAGTTCTCTGCACCCCAGAAGTTAGAGTTTCGAAGGTGTGACAATGTCCCAGATTGATGCTAATAATACAGTTAGTGTGCACTTTTATGTTACTGGAAAATCATCCATTTTCACCCAGAACTGTTATACATAAATGCTTTGTCTTAGAAATTCTAAACAAAATTTATTTGGCCTTCCTGAAATATCATCTGCCATGGCTATTTTTTTTTTCCTTTTTTTTTTTTTATCAAATCGGGAAGTGAAAAATGTCAGAACATTTCCTCAGCATCTATGTTAAGAACTTCATAAAACCTAATTACATTTTACCACGTTTTATAATTCTGTCATGCTGCTCCTACTGGGGAATATCATACATGCAGCCCCCAAATAGCCCCAGGATACACACACATACTTTAATAGGAATAAACACACAAACTTTTCAGTGATAATGAGATGAAGACATATAGGGAAGGTTTGTTTCCCATCACCAAGTGGTACTAAAAAGCTTACAGGTTTTCAGTGGTAACATTTGAATATATATTTAAGCGATTTATTATGAAAAGCTTCCCCCATTCCATGAGGATGACTTGAAGTGGAGACTTGCACAGGCAAAACAGACGAGTCGGAGCCCTGTCCCCAAGCTCTTGGCTTTGTTTTCAGCTTGTAGGTGTGATCATATTAGGTGAATAAAAGAGTATGTTTGCATTTCATTGATATAAATGCTCCCAACCTCTCTAGAAATAGCAGAAAAATCAAATCTTACTTGAAAAGGAAGCCTAATGCTTCTTGGCAAAGCGATGCCACCCAAGCGGATTCTGATGATACATCATTATTTCCTGCTGTAAGGTCAATGAATTGCTCTGGGACTCTGTGTTATCTCTGTGCTGCTGTAGTCTGGAACTTGCTGCTCATTTGAAAATCTAGGGCTATTGCTTATAAAAAATAATAGCTTTGCTAAGATTAATACTTTTGAGGGATTGGAATGTTTGTTTTGTTTCATTTGAAAAACAGAGCAATAGAGCAGCTAAAACAACAAGCTTTGCCTTTTTTCTGAAATCCCTTACTTCACTAAAGAAATGTGCAGGAAAATCTCTTTGTAATGTAAGCTCCCAAAAAAGTACATATGTCTTTTGTAGATTTTATGTCACAATTGTAACTCATCACAATATATGTTTTCATAATGCTGATGAAAGAAAAGTTGTGCACAAAATATTGAAACATCAGTAGCAATTAATATGAAAATATTTGGATTTTACAGAATATTATTATACTGATAATACCCCTCATGAATTGAATGTCAAGTACCAAGCACTTTCCCAAGCACATGTACAAACTTATACACTTTGAATATTGGAGCAATGTTCTGAGTTATACCAGTAGCAGTTAACAACATAGCAGACCACAGCTATCACAATTGCTAGGTTGAACAATATGAAATTGCTAATATAAGATCACTTTTAACCTATAAAATGGTAATTTCCTGTGGTTTCATCTTGCTATATTTATAACAAGAATAAGGGAGAACTGTTTATGGAATCTTACAGACTCTTCAGAAAATGTATTACTAGACACTTGCTGCATTATGAGAAAAGTTCTAATATGATAGGCTATCCTAAGTACTTGGCTAAGAACCATTTCGTTACACTGGATGATAGCAGATATCATTGAGATGCATACAGCTTGGATTTGTGTTATGCCCTGGCACCTATGAACTAAAAGCAATTCTATCCTATACCCATTAGCCTTTTAATATCCTTGTGATGTTGATGGTCATATAATCCTACCTATTTTATGGCTGAAGAAAATGACACACAGAATATGTAACTGATCCATTGTCTCTTAAATATTTTGGCTCAGGAGGGGAACAACCTTTGATATAGAATCAACAAAGAATGACCAACAGTATTTATTTTATTTTCATTGCCATTTCCCCCATCACTGATTTGGCAACTCATAGTTCTTATTACTCTGTTGCAACTAAAGCAGTATTTACTCCAAAAGATATACCGCATGAACTTCTATAAGAGTAAACAGGTGAATTGTGTAAATTAGGTAGTTTTTTTTTAATTTTCAAGAGTGAATTTAATATATTATGGTACTATCACAAATCTAGAAACATCTCAAAAAGTCTACAAATTAAAAGATGTTATTTAACATGTAATTTTTGTTAAATGGAAAGCTAAAGTCATTTGTTAAATTCTTAACAAATTCACAGTAATCTGAGCTGAGTGTGGTTGTCTTAAGCATCTTCCCCTCCTACACAGGACTTGAAGGGGGAAGGTGACCCTTGTTAGTCCGGATTTCCTACTGACACTCTTATCCAGGAAAATATATTTCAAATTATTATCTTGATAGAATGGACTACATATTAGATAAGAGATATTTTTGATGGACTTATGATTATGTGGGATATATGAGTTCTTAAGATATGCACAATGTCTACAACTTCAGATGGTACAGAAAAAAAAAGATAGCAAGAAAGCAAAATAATAATCGACGAAGTTAGACAGTGGGCACCCAGGTGTTTGTGGCATTACTCTTAATTTTTCTAAAGGTCTGAACATTTAAATTTTCAAAGGTAGGGATAAAATGTTCCAAAATATAGCTACCTTAATTTTTAAATGCCATTTTGACATTCTGTACCTTTCAGCCACAGTGTAGGGTAAAAAAAGATAAGCAGATTTCATTTTTTTCCAAAAATCAGAACTACACACCTGACTGAAACATCCCACTTTCCTTATTTCAAAATTAGTAAACATTTCTGGTGCCAAGGAGATATCCCAAAATGATAATATTTATCACTGAAGTAAGTGCTCTTAGAAAGAAACATCATGGGACATGAGGATATCACGGAAGATCACGTTGCTGTGACATTGTTTTGTTTTGTATTCAAATTTGTCTGTGTCATCATGAGTTGGTTACAGAATCTCTAACATATGTACTATAAAGTGACCTTGAAATAGCTTATTATATGACGAGATCATTGATGAAGAATACTTCTTGCCAAGGGGATGAGTTCTTTTCTCATAAAGCCCCAGAAATGCAGAGCCTTGGGAGGATCTGGCAGGAAGTCCACAAAAGCAAAACTGAGGACAATGCTGTCCTCAGACTGTGCCCATCCGTGGTCAGTCCACCTCCAAATGCCTTAGAGATGATAGCAATCAGACTTATGAGTTTTGTTTCGGTTATGTAAGGAGTACTTGTTATATTCCAGGCACTGTACTCTGCAGAGGCACTTTTTATCCCAAAAGAACTATTAAGGAACTATTATTGCATCGATTTTACAGATGGGAAACTTAGAAATTAGGAAGATTTTAAATAATGTGTTCCAAGAAACAGGTGTTTTAGGTGTCCAAGAATGATTCTACTAAACACTACAGTACAAGGCACAAGCCTCACAACACACCATCTAAGAGCAGTGAGAGGGCAGGTGATTCAACTGAGCACTCTCCCCTTTCTCTCCGACACTTTCTCACCAAACCAGTGTGATCAGGGCCACTGAGGACTGCTCCAGGGCCACTTTGTGTCAGTGCGTCTCTAGTCCTCACAGTGAGTACTCTTTGTGTGATCTAGCCCTCATCATGGGTACCACATGTGTGACCTAGCCCTCATCATGGGTATTACGTGCATTATCTAGTCTTCATCATGGGTACTACATGTGTGACATAGCCCTCATCATGGGTATTACATGTGTAATTGCCCTCATTGTGAGTTACTATGTGTGTGACCTAGCCCTCATCATAGGTATTACATGCATGATCTAGCCCTCACAGGTATGCTACATGTGTGATCTAGCCCTCAAGTGGGTATTACACATGTGATCACAGGCCCACCAGGTATCGGGTTCCTAGTGTCACTGCCTGCCCTTCCCGCTTTCTTCCTCCCAGGTGTGCAAATGTTTCTGAAAAGAATTTTTGAATGAGCATGCAAAGTGCCTTTGTTCTGTCACTTCCCAAAGAGAGTTCTGACTCTTTTTTTGAAGTGGAAAGTTTTTCCTAAGTTTGCATTTCTAAGAGCAGATTTACCCCAAATCCTCCTTAATGCCTGGCTGCTTGTGTTCTCCTTCATTTCAGATCCATGTGCCAGAATTCTGGGCGGACTTTCTAGCACCCACTGGAGCAGTCAGCTGCGAGAGCTGATTGTGTCCTTGAAAAGGTGATCCAAGAACAAAGTTAATTCCAGTGGATTAAAAAAAGAATGCATAAAATATCTCAAGATGAATCTTGATAGGTTCGTCATATGGAGAATAGTCTTTTGTCCCCTAAAAAGCCTGGGGAGAAAGCTATAATCTTCCTAAAACAAAGAAATGGAGTGTATTTTATTGTAATGGAAAGACACATTCTACAAAAAATCAGAATCATACAATACTAGGTCGAGGGCTTTGAGGATGAAGGAGAACAGCTATTGAGAAGCAGATATGTCTGGCGCCTGATGGTTTTCATGATGGAAGCAAAATAATGTATCATTTTTCTACATAATGGCAGATGGCCATCCCAGATAAATAACTATAAGGGATAGCTTGATTTACCCTTTCCACAATGTATGTATATTTCGAAACAACATGTGGTACATGATAAATATATACAATTTTTATTTATCAATTAAAAAATAAATTTAAAAATGTTTAGAAAACTAATGACAAGGAAAAAAATCTTAGGACAGTATCATTGGCCTGTCAATAGTCAACAGGTTTGCCTAAGTTTCTTTCCAAAATATTCAGGACAACACCAATGTGTAGGAATCTAATGGCAGTGCACAAAAACAATTTTTAGAAAAGCAAAGAAATACTTAAAATACTTTTTATTGGTGGCATCCCATATCCTCTAGCCAGTGCTGTTGGATATTTCATTTCTATTTGTTTCAGAATGATGGTATATTATTTCCTTTTCCTCCTTCATCCATTTAACTAAGATTTATCTCTTTGTAAGTGCTCTGTAATTTCTATCGTATGTTTGCATTTCATATGAGACCATTTTTTTTCTAAGAGTTGTGTTCATAGCTGACACAGCTTTGATGTTACTTTATGGACTTACAGTGAGATTTCATTATCATAACTGACAGGAAATGAAAGGCAGTCTATGAAAATTCACAGACTGGTTCATTTACCAATGCTGTAAGCAATGTGTGTTTCTCAGATAATAGCATCAGCATCACCTGGGAACTTGTCAGAAATGCGAACTGAGGGGCCTAACTCCAGACTTACCGAATCAAGAACTCTAGGAGTGACCTCAGCAATCAGTGTTTTAAGAACCACAGGCCACTGGAATCCCCAGGAGGACTTGTTCAATCACACGTTGCCGTGTCTCATCCACATAAATTCTAACAGACATAACCAGTCACAGGCAAGTTTTGTGCAGTGATAAAACATGTGACTCAAGCCCTGGGTAACTTATTGTTTTGGCTTTTAATAAACCAAAAATGAATTGCTCAAGTTAACCAAAAAAGAAATGAAAAAGATAACTTTTTTCTCCTTTAGTTCTCAGTACCTCAATTAAACTGGGGAGTAAAGTAACAGTGAATGATAGGCCTATGAATGCTGAGATGAAAGAGCAGGCACATCTTGTGCTATATTTGTTTTCCATCATCATTTAGCCAAAATGAAATTGTGTAAGTTCGTATGATTGCATAGAAACCACATGGAACTTTTGAGAAGCCCATCATTTGTTGATCTTTTCAACAGCATGCATTGGAAGAGATTTGAAACTTTTGCCAATTTCTAACAAAATACTTTCCAAATTTCAGTGCTCTCACAACTCAGTTCACATCAGAACAGAAGAAATTATTTCTATGGATCATAACTGGAATTATCCAAAAGGCTCTGATTATGTGAATTATGTTAGGACACTTATGATTTTTATTCTATTTGTTTCATTTTCATAGTTATCTATGTATACGAAAAGAAAACTGATGCACAGTTTAATCTCTTTTTTAACATTTTCATTCTGGTCTTACATAAGTTCTACTTTCACCAGAAAATCTGATTTCAAGAGATTATAATTAGTCTGATATTGATGTTCCAGAAACCTATTAAAAGACTTACTTTCTTAGGAATCTATGTCATTTTCTTTTTTCTCATTTCCTTTCTAATATCTTTATTTTGATTGTATTTTCCTCTAGCAGTGTATTTGGTAAATAAAGTTAAGGCATTATAGTGGTCATTCTTACTGATAAATTATACCTACTAGATTTTAATGCATAAATATAGATGTAATAAGATACATTATCAAGGCTATAAGGAAAACTACAAGTAAGAAAATTCTACACATTTTTTTAAATTAAAAAAATGCATATAAACACTGTGGAAACTATGTAAACAGTAATTATTCACTGGAATTTCCTGGCCTATTAAAAACAACTATTTGAATCTGAAAACCAGTTTGCATTTCAGTAAAGGACTATTTGGTTAATTGACAATTCCTAACACAAGAAGTAAATTACAAGACAAAGGAAATGTCTCTTTGGAGGGCTAACTTGACATGCTTGAAAGACTAAGAAGATGAAAAAAGAGGTTTAAATAAACAAACAGAGCATGGAAAAGGAGGATAAAACATATGGGGAGGAAATTATATTAAGTAGGTCCTAATGGATTCGATGTGGATTTGCAGACCCATATCCAGATTGAAAAATACTCTTGAAGTTGGACCAACTTGGACAATCTGCACTGCGAAAAGTGGTAGTCTCTCTTTGTAAACCTTCCAAATAAATATTATTTTAGATGCTGTTTCTGAAAATATCCATCAACACGCAGACAACTAAGGAGGCCTGTATAGTTTGATTTTAAATTGAAGACACTTTGTTTAGCATCTCATTTGAGGAAATGGGTGCTGAGACGCTACAATTTTAGTTGTGGCTTCAGAGCCACTTACCCTGAATATCACATGAATGTGAGCTAATTTTTATAATGGGAGACTATTTTTTAAAGCAGTATTTGGTACCACTTTCATATGAAAAAAAAGAAGAAATCAATTTTTATAGGTTTTTTTTTTTTTTTTCTTTAGGGACCTTCTGAGTATGTACTAAAAAACTGCAGACTAAAAGCTGATAATTCTCAGCAGGTAAAATTGTTTATTCAATACTTTAATGATCCAAAATTTCTCAACAAAAGATTTTCTTCTTCAGTTCCTTTGTTTAAAAAACCTAGAATTCATCAAATAAATGATGAAAAAACTGATTTTTTTTAATGATGTCAATTATCCCTTTAGGATTTAGGAGATAGATCAAAACACAGCCCTTCACACATCTCATGCTTGATGACATTGTAAAGCTGAAGATCTGAAAAGTGCAAATGTGATAGATTCTCTCAGTTGCTATTTTGGTAACTTCTCCTTGGCAACCATAAGATATGAATTAAATCTTGCAATCAGAGCTGCTGTACAGTATAGACTGTGATACCAACAGCACTGTCTGAAGTTGTGCACTGCACAACACTCCCAGCATCATGTAGTGGCCCACTTTGACTATTGCCTGCTCGGTGATAAAGTCTACCACAGATGATCCGAGTTACAGTTCTCAAATTTTGGTGTTCATGCAAATTATGTGAAAAGTTTTTATTGATGATTTTCCTGTATTCTACTTCTTCAGACATTATAATTCAATAATATGGGGTGGAGAGGGGCATTTTTCAAATTCACCTTATTGAAAAGTAATTCCAAGTAATTTGGATGCAGATGGTCCACAGATTACTCTTAGAGAGATCTTTGCCTAAAGGGCACCCATTTCTAATAATCTGAAAGCAGCTCCTATTGCCAGATTATTTGCTTTCAGTAACCTGAAAGGGTAGTTATGTATTTTGATTATAATTAATAGTGCTGCTATACATATATAATCCCTCATTATCTTGTATCATCATGTTCATATTTACTGAATAAAACTTCTCAATAAGTAGTTACTAAGTTTTTTGAAGGAAGGATACCAAAAATAGAGAGTGAAAAAGAGGTATTATTTCTCAAAACTTCTACGGTGTATTTACGTGGTTAAAAAATTTCAACACTGAGACGTCTTTTCTGCTTCTGTTTAATTAAAGGAGAGCACAATTCATCAAAATGTTGTCAAGAAGTTGTCAAATTGACTTAAATTAAAAAGCTAGCTTTATGCTTTCTTATGATCTAAGTAACTTCAGATGTCAGGCTTTTTTAGTCTATGTATCAAGGATATAAACCTGACCTTGGGTTTTCAATAGAAAATAGTTTGGAATGACTATTTAGATTGGGGTCATAATTCACAGAAGTTCTTCTAAGAACTTTTACAGATACCATCTCATTTAACTCACAATATTTTGAAGAAAATAGCATTATGTTTTATAATTGATGAGACAGAGAGGAAGCCTACCTTTTACAAGTAGAAATACAAATTGAGCATCCCAAATCCAAAAATCTGACATCTAAAATGTTCCAAAATCCAAAACATTTTGGGCACCAACAGGATGCTTAAAAGAAATGCTTACTGGAGCATTTTGGATTTCAGATTTTTGGATTTGGGATGCTCAACCAGGATGCTATACCTGAAATATTTAAATGGCATATGGCATCTACAGATTTTTTTTCAGGTAAGAGATTTAAAGGAATGTTTCATTTGGCATGTATGATAATATTGCATCATAATATTTTTATTATAGCTTTACAACTCATAATAACTCATTTGGCACTAGTCATGATCAGTGATATGAAATAATTACAAAGTGATTCATGTTAACATAACTTAGTTTAAGTTCAATAATTCCCGCTGTCACTGCAGCCATTTGTACATATTGAATTTAATCTAATCATAACTCAGGCAAAAATTGCTTCCTTTTTTTTTTTCTTTCTAAATGGAGTCTTTTAGAGCCTCTTGCTGAAAAAAGAAACTAACTCTGGATAACATAAGCAAGCAAGAACGTATTAGAAGGATCCTGAGGAAACTAACAAATTTGAAGAGAGGGCCGCAGAGTCAGTCTCAGAAAAGGCAGGAACCTGGACATTCCAGAGCTGTGGGTGGCAGGAACAGTGTGGCTGAACCACTCAACCCCTCTCCTTCCCCAGAATCAAGGCATTAACCCTGTTTCTTCTTTCTTTCATTTCTCCACTCAGTTCAAAATCCTAACAAAAGGAGGCTCCAGGGACTCCTTTAGCTTCTAGGATTTATCATCATACCAAGACTGCACCCACTGGAGGGAGGGAAATTCCCCAAAAAGAACTAGGTATACTGCTGAGAAAGGGAATGAATATTACTAGCAAACAACAACGAGTACAAATTTAGAGTTTCCAGTGCAGGATCTACAGGTCTATCCTATCCTTCAGATCACAAATAGGCAAGGACCGAAGCTTCAGAGAGCGTGGTAATTAATTGGCGAGTTCAGGATTAGTAACAGAAAGGTACACACAGTCATTTCCCGACTTCCCTCTGTCCTAACACTGAGCTACTCGATAGCTGCAGACGGTGAACTCTGAGAAGAGTGGAGAAAGCACACTCTTGACTAAACCCCTAATGTTCTATGTCGGGGTGAATATGCCTGAACCAGAAGGAGCAGGGGAGGCATGGTTCATTTATTTAGTTTTCAAGGATAGGAGAACTGTTGATATGTTTCTCCCATGCTAAATTGTGCCACGAAGCACATGTCTTTGAACTGCTCAATAAATGTTTGCTAAGTTAAAATGAAGGAATAAGAATAAAAGACCTATATGCAAACAATTGGTTATTCAATATTCTAGTGACTGGTAGGGACATGGCCTTACATGTTTGTAAATCAGCTAGAAAAGACAATTGCGCAGGTATTATTTTATTTTATCTAGTAGAAGCCACCTCGCTTAAGATAAATATCAGTGAAAGTAGCTCAACATGGAGAATGAACAACATGGCATTAAAGCAATAAGATAACTCATTTAAGGGAGGGAAAAAATTATTTATAAAACTTGAAGAGTCTAGGCTATAAAGTGCAGCCTGGAAATCAGGGTGTCACTTTTGACTGACCTTTAAAGATATTGGCTCAGTATGAGGCAGTGGCACATAAGCGAACAAATTCCTAAGCATTGTGAGGAAGAGGTGTAAAAGCACAAGGAAAATGATTGCAATCTCCTTCTACCATGTGCCACCATGCTTCAGTGGCACATTTACTAGGTGCAGTTTGCACACTATCCTTCCAAGAGACATAATGGACTTGATGAAGACCCAGCGAAAGGAATGTTAAATGACTAAAGGAATTGTGTCACTTCTACTGATAATCATTACAATTATGTCCAACACTGCTTTAGTCCTTACTGTATGTAATCCATGTGGGAGTTCATTTTCATGTACTTTCTGATTGAAACCTCGCAAAATCCTATGAGGCAGGTAATATTATTTTATCTTCATTTTACAGATAAAATTAACAAGGATCAGAGGCTTAAATGGCTTGTCCAAGTCAAAAAACTAACTAAGTGGCTGAGGCAAGATTTGAACCTAGGCAATCTGGTCCTAAAGTTCATGCTACATGAAGACAGAGAAAAAACATTGAGGCCAGGCATGGTGACTCATGCCTGTAATCCCAGCACTTTGGAAGGCTAAGGCAGGCAGATCACCTGAGGTCAGGGGTTAGAGACCAGCCCGGCCAACTTGGCGAAACCCCTCCTCTACTAAAAATACAAAAATTAGCCAGGCGTGGTGGCGCATGCCTGCAATTCCAGCTACTCAGGAGGCTGAGGCAGGAGAATTGCTTGAACCCGGGAGGCGGAGGTTGCAGTGAGCCGAGACCATGCCACTGTATTCCAGCCTGGGCAACAGAGTGAAACTCCATCTCAAAAAAAAAAAAAAAAAAAGACATTGAAATTGAAATTTATAAAACTGTAAACCATTCTGACAGACATAACTTGGGTTTATCTTTTATTTCTCAAAACACTGAAAATAGGTTGTATTTTCAGTCAAATAAGAGAAAGTGTTCATTTAAGCAGTGCTGGCAAAAACAAATGAACAAATTTTTATTTCACACTTATTCCAAATGGTGCTAGGAATTAAAAAAACAGCAGGTTCAAACAAAGCTTAGATAATTTCATAGATTATAGTTCGATTTGCAGAGTAACTGCTATTTTACAGACAAACATGAGCAATTCCCAAGTGGTTCATATGATGTTACTCTCACAATGTCTCCTCTGGCCCCCAGTTACCCTTCACATTTGAGGGGGAGGAAGTGCAGCAGGCTCAGTGCTTCCCCAGTTTTCTCCATTGAATATATGCAATTTTTGAATTTTTAAAATAAACAAGTTTTCTAAAATTCAACTTAATAAGTAGTTAATGGGTGTCCACTATGTGGTGGGCCCGTGAGGGTACAAAATGAATGTGTCATTCTAATTTCAAAGAGTGCTTCACCATAAGCTGGAAAACAGGTTTGAGTAGGGTGTTCAAAGAGAGACAAAAATATTGTGGGTAAGCGCAGAAAAGGAAACAACCCTGACTGGGCAGAAGTCAGGAAGCTTCACAAATGAAGTAAAGTCATCTGTGAAATTTTCTTTTTCTTCCCATATCAAGAAAGGGAAGGGAGAACAAGGGAGAGGAGGAAGGAAGGAAGATTTAAACACAAAGTTCAGGGTTCACATGCACATCCTTTTTTATTACATGACTTTCTTTTACTTATTTTAAATTATTCTTTTAGATTTGTTTTCATGAATAAATAAAACAGAAAAAAAAAGAATGTGAGCATCTATACAAATTGCCATGAGTTGAAATGGGTGTAGTGAGAGTTGATGCTGAGACTTGTAGAGAGTTGACATAGTAATGTAATTACTACAGTTATCTGAGTGGCACTAAATTTGTTCACCTGTCATTCTTCTACTGGTATATATTTGCTAAAATATGATTCAAAGAAGTGTTATTGTTTTTATAATTTGAAGAACAAAAGGCCTGTATTATATAAAATATTTTCCATTTAATATATTCTTTCTATAAAAGTTAAAAATCCAAAGAAATATTTCAAAGTAAATTATTATTCTCAGAAGGAAGGGTAGAAGAGTTTGTATATTTGAAATTAAATTGACTAGGTGCATAACTAAGAACATATTGAAAATGTACACCACTTGAACCCTGCTGTGTTATCATCATAGTGAATCACAAGTTTTGCTTGGTTACTGTCAAATGGAAATAGAAATTAAATTTAAACAGAGCTTATTAAGAATTGTTAGTCTGAAGAGCACTTCATCAGCTTTAAAGTGTATGTAAGTGTCATGGCTAATTAAAATTGAGTTTTAATGCAACTAATATAATTTGCTGTCTTAAAAATATGCTATCTGGGAACCTCTCCAGTACTTTGTCAAGATGTTCTTGGTACCATTATTAGTAATCATTAGGGACCATTATAGTTAATGTCTATTTGACCTTCCATCCAAGAAACTAAAAAAAAAAAATAGCAAAAAAGAAACTTTACATGGCTTGTGTTTGGAGGACAGTTCTTTGGTGTCGTTTTTCGTAGATGACTGGACTTTTTCTCAAACTGAGTCAGAAGTGAAAATTAAGATATTTAAATATTGAAATCATGCTTCTCAAAATATTTTAAAAACGTATGATGTAGTATAGCATGACAGGAGGAAAATAGAATACATTTGTATTATGTTTATTTGTATTAAAATAAGTATAGGAATAAAGAAATGGTAATGCACGTGAATAATCAAAATAAAGTTGAAATACTTTCACAGATTCCCTGTGATGTTATCTGTTTCCTATACAGCCCTCTATCTCCATCAAAAAGTATCTTTTATCTCCAATTAAAAACTAATTGATCTCTGAGGGGGTTTTAACATATGCACATATTCCTTGATAATACTCCCTCCAGGAGGTGGAGCTTAATTCCCTTCCCTTTGAGTGCTGGCCAAACTTAATGACTTCCTTCTAACAAATAAAGCATGGAAAAGGAGAAACAGTAAATTTACAGTAGAGAGAGCCAGCATACAACATCATAACCAGGCCGAGGTTCACAATAGCAATGATAAATCATGTTGATACAATGTATCATCACGTGATATGACGTGATGAGAAGGCACCTCACCTCTGAGGTAATCTCCCCCTAAATCCATAACTCCAGTCTATTTGTGAGAAAAATATCAGACAATCTCAAACTGGAAGACCTTATGCAAAATATCTGACCAGTAAGCTTTAAAATGTAAAATTTTTAAGGTCATGAAAGACAAGGAAATACTAAGGAATTGCCACAGATCAAAGGAAATACTAAGGAATTGCCACAGATTAAAGGAAATACTAAGGAATTGCCACAGATTAGAAGAGACTAAGGAGACACGATAACAAACTTCAATCTGTTTTCTGGCTTAGATCAGGGCCAGGGAAAGAACATAAGTGGGAAAACTGGGGAAATAAGTAAAATCTACAGTTTAGGTCATAACTCCATACCAGCGTTTCCTAGTTTTTGATCATTGTGATTTGATTATGTAGGATGTTAACATGGGGGGAAGATGGATGAAAGGTATGGGAGACTGTGCCAATCTTTCAACCTTTTATAAATCTAAAATTATTTTAAAATAAAGCATTTGAAAACTAACAAATTCATGAGCAGTCATGATTCTCCTCATTACTCAGTAGCTAAGCTTCAAGGTGGTCCCTGTAATCGTGCCTTCCGTGTTCTCACACTTGTGTGGTTTCCTTTGAAAAGGAATCAGAGCTGACCTGTGTACAAGATTTCTGCAGAAGTGAGGGTCTGTGGTTTCTAAGGCTAGGTCACAAAAGGTGCTGGCACTTTCACCTTGGTCTCTCGAGTTGCTTGCTCCAGGGAAAGCGAGCTTTCATGCTATGAGGTTCCTTCTGCTGCCTTAAGTCCCATATGAGAGGAGCTAGTGCATTTTTCCTTGACCATGGATTGAGTTACATTCCAGAGGTCGACAAACCAGATAGTGTAAAATTTCTTACATTTGTTATGCTGGAGCTTTGTTTCCTTGTTCTTAATGTCTGATTTTAAAGTTGATAGTAAATTTTAGGCTCTTGCACTTCTTTCTGCAAAAAATGGCTTTTACATTACCACGACATTGTCTTATAAATTCTCTTGCACTTTTATAATTTTAAGACCTTCATTAATAAAATGACACATTCATTACATCAGCCATTAGACTCTTTCAAGGTGCTGTTTTGTTGCAAAAAGTTCATTATTGAGAAAACAAGTCTAACCATTTATAATTTCTCACAATTTCTCTCTTTGGTGTGCACTGACTTCTGACTAATTTCTCTCCTATATAAATAAGAATACCTTTAGCCACATTTAAATTCAAGTTAAGCTTCTTTCAAATGTGATTTTTAAAAAAAATTTAAGGACCCATCAATAGAATAAGAGATCACATAATTTTTTGCTTTAACGAACATTACATTTTCTGACCAAAAACATCTATTTCTTTGTTGGATGGCAGGAATTCTTGGGATAGTTTGCAGGTTTTATGCTCATTGTTTTCTCTTTGTAAAATTAATAGGCGTAAATGTGACAAAATGCATCCTTGATTTCATAATACCTTACTTTTAAACTTCAAGCTCATCTCTTAGTAAACTCCAAATAATTATGAAATAGTTATTATTCAATTTATTCAGTTCTATATGAACTGAACAACTATGTATTAATACTATTATTAATAATGGACACAATGGGCTTAACCTATTAGGGATTGAACAGTGACCAGTAGCCACAGAATTTCATTCACAGTGTCAATAGCATATTCCCTCCTAACGTGTGCGTCTTGTAGACATTTAATATTCATTTCTTCTCTACGAATATTCTTTCCTCTCAATTAGATATATTAGTTTTGATTTAAACACCTTCTGAATCATTCATTGTCCTGGAAGGAAAGAGGATTTACTCAGATGAGTTAAATGAAGAAAGTTTTGAAAATAAAGAATTTGTTTACTAAGGAAAGAAATAGAGGATATGGAAGGGTCCAGAGAATAGACATGGTAGGAATGAGTGATTAAAAAAAAATAAAACTGAAAACAAGGGAAGGAGCCCCAGGGAGGGCTAGAGCTCTTACAGAGAGATCACACAGTGGGAGTGGTAGTCTTTAAAAATCTAATTGCTTCACAGTAATTTTGCCAAAGCAGTGAAGGTGCAGGGAGGAAATACCCCAATTTCTCTCTCAGCCTATCTGATAATCTCTTGCTCTACTGCCATTGCTTCCCACAGGCAAAATCCATTCAGAAGCCAGCTAGCTTGGCAGGCTGTCCTAGAGATCAGCCACCCAGGCTTCCAGAGCAGGGCAGAGAAGTATGAAAATTGATTTTGGAAAGGGGGCTAATGGAGAGCAAACACCATAAGAAAATGCTTTATTGGCAGCAGGCATTTTGTCTTTCCAGGTCATATTTTAAATATGCTTAAATATAAGGAGAAATTTGTATGTGTTTGAGATTTCATTTAAATATTTATATAAGTTGAATAATTATAATATTCCTGAGTATGACATTTATTTCTTCTCAAGAGATAATATTTCTGACAATAAATTAGGAAGAAAAAAACTACCTGGTAGGTAATCTTGAAATTAATTTGTATAAATTTGAGCAAGTATTGAAACAAACCAAAGTGGACTCCTGTTCAGGACTGTGGACAAGTACCACGGACAGCTACCACGGACAGCTACCACGGACAGCTACCACAGTGCTGCTTTTTAGGTTTTTTGTTTGTTTTATTTCCAATTATTTATTTTTAATTTTGGAGTATGTAGTAGGTGTATCTATTTATGGGGTACATGAGATATTTTGATGCAGTCATGCAATGAGTAACAATCACATCAGGGTAAATGGGGTATCCATCACCTCAAGCATTTATCCTTTGTGTTACAAACCATCCAATCATACTTTTTAAGTTATCTTAAAATGTACACTTATTATTGACTGTAGTCACCCTGTTGTGCGGTCACATACTAGATCTTAGTCATTCTTTCTATTTATGTACCCATTAACCATCCCCATTTCCTCCCCACCCTCCACTTCCCAGCATCTGACAACCATCATTCTATTTTCTATCTCCATGAGCTCAAGTGTTTTAATTTTAGCTCTCACAAATAAGTGAGAACGTGAAGTTTGTCTTTTTGTGCCAGGATATTTTACTTAACATAAAGACCTCCAGTTCCATCTATGTTGTTGCAAATGACAAGATCTCATTTTTTATGGCTAACAGTACTCCATTGTGTTTATATACCACATTTTCTTTATTTATTCATCTGTTGATGGACACTGAGGTTTTTTCCAAAATTTGTCTATTGTGAACAGTGCTGCAATAAACACGGGAGTGCAGATATCTCTTCGATAATACCAATTCACTTTCTTTGCATAATATATCTAGCAGTGAGATTGCTGGGTCATATAATAGCTCTATTTTTAGATTTGGAGAAACTGGCAAACTGTTCTTCATTGTGGTTGTACTAATTTACATTGCTACCAACAGTGTATGAGGGTTCCCTTTTCTCCACATCCTCATCAGCATTTGTTATTGTCTGTCTTTTAGATAAAAGCCATTTTAACTGGGGTGCTATAGCATTGTAGTTTTAATTTGCATTTCATAGATGATCAATGATGGTGACCACCTTTTCATACACGTTTGTTATTTGTATGTCTTCTTTTGAGAAATGTCTATTCAGATATTTTGCCCATTTTTAGTTGGATTATTAGACATTCTTCCTATAGAGTTGTTTGAGCTGCTTATATATTCTGGTGATTAATCTCTTCTCAGATGGGCAGTTTGCAAACATTTTCTGTGGGTTTGTGTCTTCATTTTGTTGATTGTTCCCTTTGCTGTGCAGGAACTTTTAAATTGATGTAATCCCATCTGTCCACTTTGGCTTTGGTTGCCTGTGCTTTTGGTGTATTAACTCAGATTGAGTTTCCCCATGTTTTCTTGTAGTAGTTTCATAATATGATGACTTAGATTTAAGTATTTAGTCCATTTTGCTTTTTTTAATATGGCAAGAGACAAGGGTCTAGACTCATTCTCCTTCATATGGATGTCCAGTTCTCCTAGGACCATTTATTGAAGAGACTGTCATTTCCCCAATATGTTCCTGGAATCTTTGTTGATAATGAGTTCACTGTCGATGTATGGATTTGTTTCTAGGTCCTCTATTTTGTTCCATTGGTCTATGTGTCTGTTTTTATGCCAGTGTCATGCTGTTTTGGTTACTATAGCTCTGCAGTATAATTTGAAGTCAGATAATGCTAGTCTTCCAGTTTTGTTCCTTTTTCTCAGGGTAGCTTTGGCTATTCTAGGTCTTTTTTTAGTTCCATATAAATTTTAAGATTGTTTCTCTATTTCTGTGAAGAATTTCATGAGTATTTTGATAGAGATTGTATTCCATCTGTGGATTGTTGTAAGTAGTATGGACATTTTAAGAGTATTTATTCTTCCAATCTATAAACATAGACTATCTTTCCATTTTTGTGTCCTCTCTGATTTCTTTCATCAATGTTTTATAGTTTTCATTATAAATCTTTCACTTCTTTGGTTAAGTTAATTTCTAGGTATTTAATTTTATGCGTAGCAATTATTAGTGGGATTACTTTCTTGATTTCTATTTCAGGTTGATTGCTGTTGGCTTATATAAATGTTACTGATGCTTTATGTTGATTTTGTATCCTGCAACTTTATTGAATTTATTTATCAAATAATTTTTGTGGAGTCTAGGTTTTTCCAAATATAAGATTACATACTTTGCAAACAAGGATAATTTGACGTCTTCTTTTCCAGTTTGGATGCCCTTTTTTTTTTTTTTCGTTGACTGCCCTAGCTAGGAGTTCCAGTATTATGTTGAATAAAAGTGCTGAAAGTGGACATGCTTGTTGTGTACCAGATCTTAGAGGCTAGGCTTTCAGTTTTTCTCCATTCTGTATGATATTAGCTGTGGATCTGCATATATTGACTTTTACTGACTTTTGTTGGGTATTTTCCTTCTATACCCAGTTTTTTAGGGTTTTTATCATGAAGCAATGTTAAATTTTATCAAATGATTTTTCAGCGTCAATTGAAATGGTCACATGTTTGTTATCCTTCATTCTGTTGATACGATGTGTTGATGGATTTGCATATGTTGAACCATCTCTGTATTCCTGTGATAAATCTCACTTGGCCGTGATGGATGATGTTTTTAATGTGTCATTGGATTCAGTTTGCTAGTATTTTGTTGAGGATTTTTGATCCATGTTCATCAGGGATATTGGCCTGTAGTTTTCTTTTTCTTGATGTGTCTTTGTCTTGTTTTGGTATCAGGGCAATACTGATCTCATAGAATGAGGTTGGAAGTATTCCCTCCTCCTCTGTTTTTTAGAACAGTTTGAGTAGGATGTTTAAATGTTTGGTAACATTCAGCAGTGAAGCCATCAGGTCCCAGGCTTATCTTTGCTAGGATACTGTTTATGGCAGCTTTGATCTGGTTACTTCTTATTTGTCCATTCAGGTTTTGGATTTTTTCGTGGCTCAATCTTGGTAGGCTTCATCTCACTAGGAATTTATTTTTTCATTTCTTCTAGTTTTTCTAATTTATTGGCTGACAGTTACTCATAGTAGCCTCTAATGATCTTTTGAATTTCAGTGGTATTGGGCTTAATGTCTCCTTTATCATTTCTAATTTTGTTTATTTGGGTCTTCTCTCTATATATTTTGTTAGTCTGGCAAGAGTTTTCTCAATTTTGTTTATCTTTTTAAAAACAAATTTTTCATTTTGTTGATCTTTTGTATTGTTTTCTTCATTTCATGTTCATTTATTTTTGCTTTAACCTTTATTATTACTTTTTCTCTAATAATTTTGGGTTTGGTTTGCTCTTGCTTGTCTAATTCTTTAAGATGCATCATTAGGTTTTTTTTTATTTGAAGTTTTTCTACATTTTTGGTGTTGGTGCTTATAGTTATAAAATGTCCTGTTAGTACTGTTTTTACTGTGTCCCATAGGTTTTGTATATTGTGTTTCCATTATCATTTGTTTCAAGAAATTTTTTAATTGCTCTCTTAATTTCTTCACCCACTTACTAATCATTTGGGGGCATATTATTTAATTTCCATGTGTTTGCATAGTTTTTAAAATTTCTCTATTGATTTCCAGTTTTATTACATTGTGATCTGAGAAGACGTTTGATATATTTCAATTTTTTTAATGTCTTAAGACTTGTTTTCTGGCCAAACATATGGTTTGTTTTGGAGAATGATTCATGTGCTGTGGAGAAGAATGTGTATTCTGCAGCCATTGGATGAAATGTTCTGTAATTACCTATTAGGTCCATTTGGTCTAGGTGCAGATTAAGTCCAATGTTTTGTTGATTTTTCTGTCTGGGTGATCTGTCCAAGGCTGAAAGTGGGGTGCTAAAGTCTTCTTCTATTAATGTATAGGGGTCTACCTCTCTCTTTAAGTCTAACATTTGCTTTAAATATGATGGTGTTCTAATGTTGGGCGCATATATATTTACAATTGTTATATCCTCTTATTGAATTGACCCCATTATCATTATATAATGACCTTATTTTTCTCTTTTTATAGTTTTTGTTCTGAAATCTATTTTGATGTAAGTATAGCTACCCTGCTCTTTTTTGGTTTCCATTTGCATGGATTATCTTTTTCCATCCCTTTTATTTTCAGTGTATATATTTCTTTATAAGTGAAATGTCCTTCATGTAGGCAACAAGTCTTTTTTAAAAAAATTTTATCTATTCAGTCACTCTATGTCTTTTGATGGGAGAGTTTAGTCCATTTACATTCAATGGTATTACTGACAAGTAAGGACTTATTCTTGCGATTTTGTTACTTGTCTTCTGGTTGTTTTGTGGTCTTCTTTTCCTTCTTTTCTTCCTTCCTGGCTTCCTTTTAGTGAAGGTCGTTTTCTCTTGTGGTCTGTTTTCATTTATTGCTTTCTATTTTTTTGTGTATACACTGTATTTTTTTTTAGGTTACCATGAGCCTTGCACATAATATCTTATAATACACTACTTTAAACAGATAATGTCTTAACACTGATTACATAAACAAATTAACAAGCAAAGAGAAAACTAATAAAAACTCTATTTCTTTGTCCCCACACTTTTTAACTCTTTGTTGTTTCTATTTATATCTTATTATACCACCTATGCCTTGAAAAGTTTTTGTAGTTATTATTTTTAATCAGATTATCTTTTAATCTTTCTACTCAAGATATGAAAAGTTTAACCACCACAATTACAATGTTATTATATTTTGTTTTCCTGTGCATTTACCATTACCATTGATTTTTATACCTTCAGATGATGTCTTATTGGTCATTAAAGTCCTTTTCTTTTAGATTGAAGAACTCTCTTTAGCTTTTCTTATACGACAGGTCTGGTGCTGATGAAATATCTCAGCTTTTCTATTGGTCTTGAAATGTCTTTATTTCTCCTTCATGTTCAAAGAATATTTTTGCTGGATATTCAGCAATTCTAAGATAAATGTTTTTTTCTCCTTCAGCACCTTATATATATAAGGCCACTCTCTCCTGGCCTATAAAGTTTCCACTGAAAAGTCTGCTGCCAGGTGTATCGGAGTTTCATTGTATGTTATTTGGTTCCTTTCTCTTGCTGCTTTTAGGACTCTTTCTTGAATCTTGACATTTGGGAGTTTTATTATTAAATATTTTGTAGCCTTTAGGTTAAATCTGCTTGATGTTCTATAACCCTTTTGTATTTGAATATTGCTACCTTTCATTAGGTTGGGGAAGTTCTATGTTATTATCCCTTTGAACTTTCTACCTCTATCTCTCTCTCTCTCTGTCCTTTTTAATGCCAATAACTCTTCTATTTACCCTTTGGGGGCTATTTTTTTTAGAACTTGTAGGTATGCTTCATTCTTTTTTATTAATTTTGCTTTTATCTCCTCTGACTGTGTAGATACAAATACCCTGTTTTCAAGCTCACTAATTCTTTCTTCTGCTTGATCAGTTCTACTGGTAAGAGACTCTGATACATTCTTCAGTATGTCATTTGCATTTTCAGCTTTTTTCTCCTTGATTTCTTTTAATAATTTAAGTATTTTTGTTAAATTTATCTGATCGGATCTTGAATTCCTTCTCTGTGTTTCCTTGAATTTCATTGAGTTTCCTCAAAAAAGCTATTTTAAATTCTCTATCTGAAAGGTCCTATATCTCTGTCTTTCCAGGATTGGTCCCTGGTGCCATATTTAGTTCATTTGGTGAGGTCATGTTTTCCTGGATGGTCTTGATGCTTGTAGATATTCATCAGTTTCTGGGCAGAGAAGAGTTAGGTATTTATTGTACTTTTCATGGTCTGGGCTTGTTTGTACCTGTCCCTCTTGGGAGGATTTTCCAGGTATCTATGGGATGTAGGTATTGTGATCTAAGTTTTAGGTCACTGCAACCCTAACTGCATTAAATGGCACCCCCATCCTTGTAATGCTGTGACTCTTCCAGCCTCATAGAGGCTTGAAGATCTGACCACTGAAATGGATGATTCCCCCCTGGCTAGAGCTGGTTTAAGTGCTACCTTCATGGTTCTTGGTAGTATTGCATGAGATACAAAAGCATTTTCTGGATTACCAGACAGAGCCTCTTGTTTTATTCCCTTACTTTCTCCCAAAGAAACAGAGTATCTGTGTGTGCATGCATGTGTGTGTGGGTGGGTGTGAGTGTGTGTACCTGAAGCTGGGGGAGCAGTGATATAAGCCTTCTGTGGCCATCACCACTGTGAATGCACTAAGACCTGAAGCCAGCACAGCACTGGGTCCCCCAAAAGCCTACTGTAAATACTTTCTTGCTACCTCCTATGTTTTCTCAAGGCCCTAGGGCTCTACAATCTGCAGGTGGCAACACCAGCCAGGCTTGTATCCTTCTATTCGTGTAGTGAGACCCCCGGCCCCAGGTGGGTCCAGAGATATGGGCCCAGAGCCAAGGCCTGGAGACAGATACCTTTGGAACCTATCTGGTGCTCTGTTCCACTGCGGCTGAGCTGGCACCCAAACACAAGACAGTTCGTCCCACTCTTCTCTCCCCTTTCCACAGGCAGAGGAGTCTTCCTCCGTGTCCGCCACCACCACAGGCCTGCAGGTTGTATTGCCAGGCTACTGCCAGTGTTCACTCAAGGCCCAAGGGCTCTTCAGTCAGCTTGTGGCGAATGTGGTCAGGCCTGAAACTCACCCTTCAGGGATGTGGGTTCCCATGTGGCCCAGGGCAGGTCTAGAAATGCTGTCCTAGAGCTTAGCCTGGTATCACGGACCCCAAGATCCCCCTTGGTACTCTACCTCCTTATGGCCAAACTGATACCTAGTCTGTTTTCTTTACTCTTTTTTCTGCTTTGCTCAAGAAGAAGGGGTCTCTCCTCATAGCCATGACAGCTGTGAAACAGCTGGTCACACTTGAAGTCAGCACATCTCAGAGTCTCACCCAATGTCCAGAGTGTGTGGATGCCCACAGTGTGTGCTACCTGGCTACTGCTGCTGATTATTCAGGGGCCAAAAGCTCTTTAGTCAGCAGGTGATGAATCCTGCCAGGACTGAGTTCTTCCACTCAAGGCAGCAGGTTCCCTTCTGGCCCAGGTTGTGTCTAGAAATGTCATCCAGGAGTTAGGGCCTGGAATGAGTGTCTCAGGACCCTGCTCAGTGTTCTATGCTCATTCTCATTTCTCTAATTAGAATTTTCCAAGTTGTATTTAAATGATTGATGCTACTGTCTGACTGGTTATATAAAAATGTTATGAGGTTACAGCCAAGAATTAAGTTATGATGATTTAGCTCTTCAATGTAGACATTCACCTTCCTATGGCAATGATTATGTGCCATAAGGATGCTCTTTGGACTACTGCTCTGTTCTCTGTATAGACTGGGAGGGGTGATATTTTATGTTATAGTAGTGGATTCTGAAAAACTTGAGTCTGACACCACTAATACACTTTCAAGAAAATTTTGCATTTCTGGCAAGGAAATATAAACATTTAGAGTAGCATTCAGAATTATAGTAATGCCTTTACATATCTGGTGACCATTTTAATATCTATTGTTGTTACATAATCTTGAGATTTATTAAAATAAATGATGAAATTCTGCATGACTTCACTAACCACACTTTTCTAACTATGTAAACTAGATTATTTCCTGTAAACAAATGCGATGATACTGTCATCTTTGCACATCTTGTTCAAATGTTGTGAGCACCCGCTGATACCTCAAAGTGCTATATAAAAGGCTGCAACTATTTTGGTACATAATTGTAGACTAACACACTGAAATACAAGGTTTCAAAACATGGATCTGTTCTTGGAATACTTCTTCCATTTGGAAAATATAAGAAACAGTGAACTAGGCCAGTCTCACTCTCTAATAAATTATACATTTTATTCCTGCAGAAACATGTTTCAAACTCAGCTGGAGATAAGAAAATGCATTTTTATATGTTTATTAAATATTAATTTAAAGGTCAGCAATATTTATAAAACATCTGTAGCATATAAAGTATAAAAATGTACTAAATGCTTCACACACCATTTAAAAAGAAAATAATAACAGTATTTTATTTTATTTTATTTTATTTTCTTAGAGAGACAAGGGTCTTGCTATGTTGCTGTTATGATGGTCTTAATCTCTTGAACGTAAGTGCTTCTCCTACCTCAGCCTCCAGAGTAGCTGAGACTACATATTTGTACCACCATATCCAGCAAAAATCTTTCATATATGTTTATCATTTCTTTTATTTCTTTTCTGCTTATGGTCATTCCAATATTTAATTATGTCCTCTTATTTTCTTTCTACATTTTAACTCCCCCAAATTAGACATTATTATGGTTTTATTCAGTGAGTGCCTGTATAAATTTACCCACATTTTTGCCACTTTCCTGTCCATCATTATTCTTGCATCTCAGCCTTCCATCTTGTATCATTTTTTTTTCTGTCTAAAACATATCTTTTGGAATTCCCTATAGGGAGACACCACTGGCAAAACAAACTCTTCATTTTTTTTTAATTTATATTAAAAAGTCCTTAATTCTGCCTTGTTCTTGGAAGATGTTTTTACTCAATATACTATTCTAAGTTGATAGTATTTTCTTGCAGTTTTTATATTACTCCACTAACTCCTGACTTCCACTGTTGTTGCTGAAGAATTAGTTGTCTAACTATAGTAAATCAACTAAGAAGCAAACTGCAAATGATCATATCTTTATCTGCAGTTTTACCCTGATGTACAGAATTGTAAATTGTTTGATTTATCATGCTGGGAATTTTGGTGCCTTGTACATCAGGTACTCCAAGATTCAAAAATGGGCACGGGCTCTGCCTCATGGAGTTTATGAGGGGAGGAAATGAGAGAAAACAAAATAAACACCAGAAACAAGCATGGTTTGGGGCAAAAGGTTAAGCATTATGTTTGGGGCATATTGAATATCGCTTTAAGGCATGTAAGTAGAGACATAAAGTAGGCAATTGGATATATGTATCAGAAATTCAGAGAAGTTTGGACTGAAAGCATATGTTTGAACATTATTTAAGTAAAGAAAGAAAATAAAATCATCAGATGAAGTTGTCTAAGAAGAGAATATAGAATGAAAAGAGATGATGTTTTAGGAGACAAAATTGAGAAACTACTATATTTAATAGTCAAGGAAACGGGGAATGAGAAGGACTGAGGGGCAACAACAAGGTATTAGGAAAAAATCAGGAATATTCTGTGTTCAAAGATGCAAGAGATTCTTTTAAAAAGACTTTCAAAAAGAAGGTAGTGATCAACTATTTCAAATGCTGCTTAGAGAGATCAGCTAAAGTCACACTGAAAAATCGCCTTTTAACTTATTGACATGTAAATGTGAAGAGATAACCCTGAAGTCAGATTTTAAGCAGGTTGAGTAATGGGGAGGGAGAAAACGGAGGCAAAAAGTCATGTACAAGTCAACATAGGGTAAAGTATGAGGCAGTAAAAAATACCTTTAAAATTTCAGCGGGCACACTATTGCAAGTGTTGATTTTGTACTCAAACTACCATGTACTGTCAGTCAGCTTCACCTCTGCTGATGGTCCTGCATCTTCCAGGACCAGGGTGAAGCAGCAGGTGTTATTCTGAGGCATCGTCGGTCTTATGATGGAAGAAAAAGAGAAAGGAGTAGGTGCATGCAATTACTCTAAAAGCTGCCTCTTGGAAGCGGCACACATAACTTTCATATATATTTTATTGATGAGAGAAAGTCACATAACCAAACCTGATGTCAATGAGGCAGCAATAGAGTGGGAATATTTTAATTAAATATATAATTTGTCATATGTACAGAGAGCTCTTTTGATTATTTTTTATTGTGAATGAGGAAAATGGGAAACAAGAAGCCATATAAGTTGAGAGAATTTTTTTAATGGAGATAATTGATAATGTTTAATTATAACAGGCAAGGGATTCAACTGTAAGAAAATTACTGAATATGTGGGAATGAGAGCGGATGGTTGCTATTTTGAGGTTCCCAAAAACATAGGATTCAAGTTACAGTCTTGCATTGCATAGTAACCAGAATACATTCTGAGAAATGTGTTGCCAAGCAAATTCATTGTTATGCAAACATCAACAAAAACCTAGATGATAGAGACTACTATGTACTATATGATATAGCCTATTGCTCGTAGGCTGCAAACCTGTACAGCATATGACTGTACTGAATACTTTAGGTAATTATAACATAGTGGTAAATATTTGTGTATCTAAACATATCTAAACATAGAAAAAGCACGGTAAAAATATGATATTATAATCTTATAAGACCACTGTCACATATGTGGTCCATTGTTGACCTAAATATCATTATATATTGCATTGCTGTGTAAGGAGAGGCCCTGGACCTAGATAGAAAGAATTTCTTTCCTGCTCATCAAATAAACATTTTTAAAAAGAGTAAGAGTTCACCTAGATAGATTTGTAGGTTTGTTAGGGAATACTAGATGGAATTTCTATATATATGATGGTTTCTTGCGTGAAGTAGATCACAAGAAATTTACTGTGTCAATGGAGAACATTAAGGAATTTGTCTAAGCTTGAGGCAAATGGAAACGTTTTGAAACAATCACTATGGGAGAAAGTAGAGAGAGTGGAAAAGAAAAATATAGTCAAATTGCTTATCCGTCCTGAGGGCCATTTGATGTTGTTGATGACAAATTTACAGTGTCACCATCCACCCTCTTCTGATTTCCCCACCTGTGCTTGCACAAATGGAGGCAAAATAAGCCAGTTGAGTTGCACTCATGCACAGTTGGGATTTTGCCAGATGGAAGTGAAGAAATGAGAACAAAGGATACTAAGTTCTTGGCAAGAGTCTTAATGAAATTATGAGCCATAGAATCTAAACTGGAAAAAGAAGGAAAGAAAGATTTTACGTACCGTCTTTGTTCACAGATGTAAAGAAATCGATCCCATTCAAAACAGCATAAAAAATACTTAGGTGTAAATTTACCCAAGAAGGTGAAATACACTGAAAACTATAGAACATTGATGAAGAAACTGTAGACGACACAAATAAATGGAAAGGTAGTCTGTGTTCACAGATTAGAAGAATTAATGTTAAAATGCCCACACCACCCAATGTGATGTACAGATTCAGTACAATCCCTATCAAAATTCCAATGTCATTTTTCTTAGAAACAGAAAAAACAGTCCTAAAATTTATATGGAACCACAAAAGACCTAGAATAGCCAAAGCAATCTTGAGCAAAAAGAACAAAGCTGGAGGAATCATACTATCTGATTTCAGAATCTATTACAAAGATGGATTAATCAAAACAGCATAGTCCTGGCATAGAAACAGACCTACTGAACAATAAAACAGGATAGAAACACCAGAAATAAACCCAGCCATTTATAGTCAATTCGTTTTTGACAAAGGTACCAAAAACTCACAATAGAGAAGGGACAGCCTCTTCAATGAATAATATTGGGACAACTGGATATCCACAAACAGAAGATTACAATTAGATGCTTAGTTAATACCATATACAAAAATCAACTTAAAAATGGATTAAAGATTAAATAGACTAAAGACGTGAAACTATAAAGCAACTAGAAGAACACATAATAGAAATCTCCATAACATTGGTCTGGGCAGTGATTTTTTAGGTATGACCCCAAAAGCACAGGCCACAAAATAAAAAGTAAATAGTATTACATCAAACTAAAGAGCTTCTGCAGAGCAAAGGAAACAGTAGTGTGAAGAAACATTGCATGGATTGGGAGAAAATATTTGCAAACCATATATCTGATAAGGGGCTAATATTCAAAATATTTAAGGAACTCAAACAACTCAATGGCAAGAAAGCAAATAACCCAGTCCAAAAAAATGGGCAATGGACCTAAATAGACACTTCTCAAAAGAAGACATACAAATGGCCAACAGATATATGCAAAAATGTTTATTATCCTAATCATCAGAGAAACACAAATTAAAACCCCAATGAGATATCATCTTATACCTGTAAGAATGGCTTTTAACAAAAAGACAAAAGATAACATGTTGACAAGGGCGTGGAGAAAAAGGAACTGTTGATGGGAATTTAGATTATTACAGCCATTATGGAAAACAATTTGTAGACTCCTCAAAAAAAAAAAAAAAAAAGAACTAGCATAAGGCCCAGCAATTCCACTGGGTATATATATATCTAAAAGAAATGAAATAAATATATCAAAGAGATATCTGCACTATCATGCTTATTGCAGCATTATTCACAATAGCTAGGATGTGAAATCAACCTAAGTGTCAATCAGTGGGTTAATGGATAAAGAAAATGTATGTGTGTGTGTGTGTGTATACACATTTTCTTTATCACTTAGGTATATACACACGACACACACATAGCCTTAACCTGGAGGATATTATGCTAAGCGAAATAAGCCAGGCACAGAAAGACAAATACTGAATTTTACCTATATGTGGAATCTAAAAAAGTTGAATTCATAGAAGTGTAGAGTAGAATGATGGCTATCAGAGGCTGGGGTGGGACATGAATGAGGAAAAGGGGATGTTGGTCAAAGGGTATAAAATTTAATTTAGACAGGAGGAGTAAGCTTTAGTGATCTATTGCCCAGAATAGTGATCATAATCAATAATAATGTATTATATATTGCAAAATTGCTAAAAGATTAGGTTTTAAATGTTTTCATCACAAAAAAACGTAAGTTATGTGAGGTGATAAATTTTCTATTTAGCTCAATTTAATCATTCTACATTGTAAATATATATCAAAATATCACAATATATCACCCCTACAAACATATACAATTACTATTTGTCAACTTTAAAGGTTTAAAAAGGAAAAACTACAAAGCTACAATAATTAACACAGCATAGTATTGGTGAAAAGACAGAAAAATAGATCAATACAACAGAATAGAGAGCCCAGAAATAGACTCATGCAAATATTGTCAACTGATCCTTGACAAATAAGCAAAGGTAATTCAGTGAAGAAAGGACAGACTTTTCAACAAATGGTCCATATGCAAAAAAAAAAAAAAATTCTAACATATCTTACACCTTTCACAGAAATTAAATAAAAATAAATCGTAGACAGACATGTAAATTGCAAAACTGTAAAACTTCTAGAAGATAACATAAGAGGCAAAAATATACATAACTTTTGTTTTGGCAATAAGTGTTTAGATATACCAAAAGTACAATTCATGAAAGAAAAATATTGATAACTTGGATTTTATTAAAATTAAAAACTTCTACTTTCAGAAAAAACCTTTTTATGCATCTATTGTTTTATTGAGGGATCTCCATACTGTTTTCCAAAAGACACAATAAAGATAATAGAAGGACAAGCCACAGACAGGGAGAAAATATTCACAGAATATGTGTTTAGTAAAGCGTTTGTATCCAAAGTACACAAAGAAATCTTAAAACTCAACAACAAGAAAACAACTAACCAAGGAAGTGGGAAAAAGGTCTGAACAGACATCTCACCAAAAACAATATACAAGCTGAATCATGGCACCAAACATATATATATATATATAAAATGTGTGTGTGTGTGCGTGTGTGTGTGTGTGTGTGTGTGTGTGTAGATGGTAAGTAAGCATATGAAAATACGCTGAACATCATCTATCATTAGGGAACTGCAATACCAAATGCTGGCAAGGATGCAGAGAAACAGGAACTTTCATTCATTGCTGGTGGAAATGTGAAATAGTACAGCCACTTTGGAAAACAGTGTCACTTACAAAATATAACCACATGTACTAGCAATCACATTCCTTGGTATTTATCCAGTTGAGTTAAAAACTAATTTCCACACCATAACCTGAACATGAATATTTATGTCAGCATTATTCATATTTGTCAAACCTTAGAAACAACCAAGATATCCTAGGTGAACATTTAAACAAACTATGGTACAAAAATAGAATGAAGTGTATTATTCAATGCTAAAAAGAAATGAGCAGCCAAGCCTCAAAAAGACATGCAGGGACCCTTACATACATATGACTAAGTAAAAGGAGGCAGCCAGAAAAGGCTGTATTGCATCTTCTCAAGTATATGACATTCCGGTATAGGTGAAAATACAGACAGAAAAAAGATCAGTGGTTCCCAGGAGTTCAGAAAGAGGGAGAGAGGGATGGATATATGGAACACAGGAGATACTTAGGGCAGTGAAACTATTTAATATGGTACTGTAACAATGGATACATAACATTATTGGTTTGTCAAAATTCCTTGAACTGTACAACACAAATGGTGAATCCTCATGTAAATTATGGACTTTGGTTAATGATAATATATTAATATTGGCTCATCAATTGCAATAAGTGTACCCCACTCATGCAAGATGCTAATAATAGAGGAAACTGAGTGATGTGGGGTTTTATGAGAACTTTCCATACTTTTCATTCAGTTTTTCTGTAAACCCAAAACTGCTCTAAAAGTAAGGTCTATCAATTAAAAAATTCAGTCATAATCTCTTTAATCCTAACTCTATGAGAGAGTAAGATAGAAGTTGTCTATTCCAAGCGTTCTGTGCTTATGTTAATAATGGAATCCTACAAAGAGTACAAGGTAACTCTACAGATTCAATCATTGTGGCATTAAGCTAGGATATATTTATTCATGCTTAGCAAAATCATGTGAATGTGTCTGTACATGTGTTTGTGTATGGCATGTCCGTATTTTTTCTAAACATTCAAAATGGTGTTTAAAAAATTTGACTATGAACATGAATGAAAATAAACAGGAGAAAATTAAAGAGTGTAACATTTAAAATTAGTTGGTAGATGATATGGTTTGGCTGTGTCACCAGCCAAGTCTCATTGAATTGTAGTTCCCATAATCCCCATGTGTCGTGGGAGGGACCTGGTGGAGGGTAATTTAATCGTGAGAGCAGTTACACTCATGCTGTTCTCATGATAGTGAGTGAGTTCTCACAAGACCTGATGGTCTTATAAGGGGCTTTTCCCAACCTTCACTCTGCACTTCTTGTTGCCGCCATGAGAAGGACGTGTTTGCTTCCCCTTCTGCCATGATTGTAAGTTTCCTGAGGCCTCCCCAGCCATGCTGAACTGTGAGTCAATTAAACCTCTTTCCTTTATAAATTACCCAGTCTCAGGTATGTCTTTATTAGCAACATGAGAATGGACTAATACATTTAGGAGACAGTGAATTTAAAGGATGCAGTACATTTTTGTGTTCTAAAATTGTTTCAAGTGTATTCCCTTTTTGTCTATGTCCCTAGTGTAATCTTTAACCTTCTTTCAGTGAATTTTCAGTCTGCGTCTTCCTACCCAAATGTGTTCCTGCTCCCACTTTTGGCAGGAAAAAGGGACCACCGACATCAGGAGGAGATGCCAGAGATGTGATGTTTTACCTTTGCTATGAAAATTGCATTACTGCCTGTTTTAAAAACACGCCAAGCCATTACTTGAGTGTTAAAAATCTGCCAATATCCTTGGCATAGAAAGGATGCCCCAAATTAATGCCGATTCGCTTTTGGACAGTAAATGAACCCATCTGTTTCAATGAAAGGGGAAAAAAATGTCCCTCTTACTGGCCACATAGAACCAGAAATACTGACTGCAGTATCAGGGAATGGTTGCTGTCCCTCCAAGAGTATTTACTTTTAAGGTTCATTTGTTAGATCTATTCGGTGAAAACACAGCATCAAGGCTGACAGAAACCTGGATCATATGAGATATGCCATTCAAAGAATGAGACTCTGCTCGTCCCCTTATTTGTTAATATCTTCACTGTTTCTCATGAAAATCTTGGAATTTGTGTAAAGCCTGTCTTTAAATATTGACATAGATAATTGGTAGCAACATAAGTGTTGCATAAAATAGCATCTTGTCGTACATAATTTTATTTTAAGATATTTTTTGTTGATACCCCTGAGTTGATGTATATCTAGATAATTTTTAATTTTTAATTTAAATTAATGCAGTAAAAATAATTTATGCAGATAGCATCATTTCAAAATATTTTAGCTTATCACTTTCTCGGCTATCTGGTATATTAGATATTGATAATACAAAATTATCTTGCATATTATGAAAAGGGAAACTGGAGCAAAATATAATAAAGTGAGAATAAAGAGAACAAATTTGATATTACAGTATAATAAATCTCAGCTTTCCCGATAAGTTAACCTGAACTCTTTATCTCTTTCCTTATCTATTTATTGGCCTAAAATGTCATTCTCTTTATTGTACATTTTCTTATCAGAGGAAAGACACATTGTATCAAGAATTGTATTAAAATCCTAATAATTATGGAAAAAATTCTGGTGCTTGTGTTTTCTTTTGTTGGGATTCTCTTCCTAAATGAACCAGATAATTAATTTTGTTCGCCAGAACAGAAAATTGCCCTGATTAGACTAAGTTCAAATGGAATTCACTGCTAAGGTGAATTAATTATAGTCCCCTGGCTAGATTTATAACTAATGTATCTATATAGTGGTCAACATTTAAAAGATTGCTGTTTGCAATTATGTTAAGGAGGGTGAACTATTTTAATATTGGTTTTCATGTCTGAGAGATAGAAAGGTATACAGGGCTTTCCACTGCAAACTGTAAATCAATGCTAAGATTTCCACAGATTGCCTTGGATTAGAAATGTACGTGTGTACCCTCTGCCTCCACCCCATCTCCAGCAGGGTGGGCTTCTTGTGGGCAGGGACCTTGTTTGATTTACCACTGTATCCTCTGTGTGCCTAGCACAATACCAGGATGAAAGAGGCCTTCACTGAGTCTTGCTGAATGTATAGGAAAAATGCGCCACCCTGTGAGTAAAATCAGAGTCAAACGCAGGGTTTTATACTGAATCCTTCTCCCTCACCAAAAAAAACTCTGTTTCCTTAACCTGTATCTGTATGCCCTGATCAGTCTGTAATCCACGACTCCGGTTGCCATCTCCTGCTGCCACCTTCCTGTTCCTCAGTTTCCTTCACTTTCTTGTTGCCTTTGATATTCCCTTCTCTTCTGTCTCTTTCTTGTAAGGGTTAGACAGGTCTGTCTTCAAACAAACAAAGTCCAAAGTCCTCTTTTGACCTTTGATCCGTCCTGATGGGTTTCGGCATCTTGGAAGCATTGTCCTGACTTCATGTCTCCACCTTATCTTCTGTAGCAATGACTCCTCAATCTAGGGCACTCTGGCGTCCACTGAAATGTCTTGGGCCACTGTCTCAGGAGACTCTTTGGTGCCAAATCAAGAAGACTTCCTACATGGACTCTGAATCACCTGCTGCCTCAGCCAGGTCCTGTTTCTTTACCGCTGGCTCCTGGACTTTAACACCACTTACTATGTTAATTTTCCTCCTGCTCATCTGAGTATTCTCCATTCTTCTTGTCAGGCTTGTCACTACTTTTTTTTTTTTTTTTTTGAGACGGAGTCTCGCTCTGTCGCCCAGGCTGGAGTGCAGTGGCGCAATCTCGGCTCACTGCAAGCTCCGCCTCCCGGGTTCACGTCATTCTCCTGCCTCAGCCTCTCCGAGTAGCTGGGACTACAGGCGCCCGCCACCACGCCCGGCTAATTTTTTTGTATTTTTAGTAGCGACGGGGTTTCACCGTGGTCTCGATGTCCTGACCTCGTGATCCGCCCGCCTCGGCCTCCCAAAGTGCTGGGATTACAAGCGTGAGCCACCGCGCCTGGCAGGCTTGTCACTACTTAAATCTTGGAAGCCCAAGACTTGTTCTTGTATTTGTCTTGTTACTCTCCGAAAACTTTCCTTGAGATATGGGGGAGGTCCCCATTGTCTTCTGTAGCTATTTGACACTGTTAATGCGTATATCTCTATAGCCCCCACTGAAATATCTCCCCTGATCTTCAACGGGTACCATTTCTACTAAAATTTCCCATTGACATTTCTGATATAAAATGTCCAAGTTTGATCTCATGTTGTCCCAAGGTTAAACCTGCTATTCTTCCAGAGTTCTACATCTCTGAGTGGCACCATATCTGCCCAGAGACCCCAATTAAAGTTTGGAAATAATCTTCCCCTAATTAACTCCCAAGCTAGTGGGTTTTACACTCTTGCTGTCACTCCAATGCATCTACTCCTTTCCATTCTTCCTCCTGACTCGATGTTACTTCAGGGGTAAACTTGGCATCATTTCTTGCCTCCGTTTCTGCCATGCCCCTCCAACTGGTTCCCTCAAATCGTTTCCCAAGAGAATCTCCATGCAAAGCTGATCATCGCTTTGCTCCTCCAAACCCTTCAACGGTTCTCTTTGCCCTCAGAGTAAAGATGAAATCCCTTGGTACCAACTCTCATGTTTTCGCCCCAATTTGCTTTGGCATCTGCTTCAAGGAAGGGCAGAGACTGTATCTCATTAATCTTTATACCTTCAAAGTGTAATTTCACTCTTTGTACTTAATCCCCAAAACATGTTTGCTCAATTAATAAGCAAACAAATGAAAGTAATAAGTACTATAATTATGCTTTAATATGTGAGAAAGTACCTTATGAAATAATGTAAATATAATTTTTTTGCACTTTATTATCTATAGATTGTTGGTACATCTTTAGATGACATAATCTCTTTTTATGACAAATATAATTGTTCATATAATACCAATTTATCAGGCCTTCCTGAAACATTTTTTTGAATGATTAAAATTGATAAGGTATAATAAATATGATTTATGTGATGGGATATTTTTATACTGAGTAAAAACTTTATAATCTATGTGATGTATATTGATTCCCAATTAACCAGAATATTTGTATTATGAAGGATATTATGAAAAGTATACCAATTAAGCTATTTAATTTTCATAAAGGACCTGTGATGAGGTATCATTATTATCCTTTTTTTTTTTTTTTTTGAAATGGAGTCTCTGTCACCCAGGCTGGAGTGCAGCAGTGCAGTCTCCTGCCTCAGCCTCCCAAGTAGCTGGGATTACAGGCACGCACCACCACACCCAGCTATTTTTTTTTTCTTTTAATTTTAGCAGAGACATGGTTTCACCATGTTGGCCAGGCTGCTCTCGAACTCTTGACCTCAAGTGATCCACCCACCTCAGCCTCCCAAATTGCTGAGATTACAGGTGTGAGCCACTGCGCCCTTTTAAAAATTAAATCACCTTATTTCCTTTTCCTTCATTTCCAGATTACTAGCAGAATCTGTCAGTTTGGGAATAAGTGACATATATGGTATGATTTAAGGACTAGATAGCTCTGGCAGTACCTATAGTCCAGCAGGACTCATCTCAAAGTCGTTGAGTTTGATGACATTTGGAGTTCAGTGTCCTTTGCCCTGCCTGTCAGTGCTATGCATTGGGCACCAACCTGCCTGCCTTCCTTCCTGTCACAGCATTAAGTAATGTACAATTTGACCTGTGTAGATTCTAAAACTGCAGGAAAAATGTATTTCTATTGGGAATACCTGCTTCTGCAAAAAGAAACTGTATATATAAAGTGCGGTAAATGCATACATTTTCAAAAACGCATACAAAATACAGACATGTTTGTATTTTTAAAAAGAGTTTCTTGGGACTGCTGAACATATGAAAAGCTGCTTGCATTCTCTCCTGAATTTGGTAAACAAGCTGCAAAAGAATGATCAAAAAAAGGAGAAGGGGTGAAGAGTGAAGCTAAAATCTAATTCAGAAAATATTCATTACTACAGTGACTTTTGTTGACATTATGTGTCACTTGCCTGTAGTGATTCATTCATTTTACATAGGGGTGTACTGCTTTATCCTTGTCTCGAGAGACTAAGGAAAATGCTGACCATTGTTTCTCTGTGGAAGCTAATTGAGTGATTGCTGATCTTTCTGGCTAAAATGCAGGGAATCATGACTCACCATCAAACCCTTTCATTAGGATCTGTGCTCATATGTACTCGCCTTATTGGAGAGTCCCTAGGATATTCCACTGAGGAAACATTTAAAGGCAGAGGTCTCACTGGGCTCTAATACAACATCAATTGGTATCACTCTCTGTCATTTGGAAAGATTAGGTCTAATGCCTTCCAGATTCACACTAAGGACCTACCAAAAATGGTAATTAAACAATCTCCCTTGATAACCCTTTCTAACATTTACTAATGGAAACAGTTCATACATATCCAGCCCAAGTCAGTAACACTGTCATGTTGGTCCATCATTTTTCTTCTGTACTTAGGCATTATGAAGAACAGATGTTTATCATTCTCTACAAGCTGCTCGTGATTCATGCCATTAATAACTCACCCCTCAACATAAAACCCCCCAGCCATCTGCAGATTCATTGTCATCACAGGTCTGGAAATCTGTGAGGTTCTGTAGGTTTGCTGTGATCTTAATGCACTAAACCAGGTGGCTACATTGTGCAGTGTGGACCCATCTCATTCTCGAGCTTCAGAACTCAGGTTGAGAGAACTAGTTTCTACCTTTAACTTCAGAAAGGTAGTATAAGTAGATAAAGCTACATTGTTCTCTTTGAATTTTATTCTTCAAACTTATGGGTAATTCTTTTGCCACTTTAGAGCTAATGCTGTGAACCCTGACCTCAAGGTCAGGAGACAGAAATTTTAGTCCTAGCTCACGACCTGCACAATGTCACTGAGCCTCTCCTGGGCTTCAACTTCCCTACATGTAAATGAAAGGGTTAAACTAGATGAGACATTCTCTTTACACATCAGGATTGTCTGAAGAGTTGTAATAGATCCTTAGGCCCCATCCAGATGTAGCACAGTCTCCTGGGATTGAAATCAGCAATCTTCTAAATTTTGGTTTTTATGTAGCTGTTCTCTATCTGGAAGCCACTGCTGCAGATAAACTTTATGTTCACTCCATCCCTGCCATTTCTATTCTCTGAGAGGCCATCGTCCTCTTTCATCTGCAGAGTTTTCCATTCCTGTTGCTCATTTTCCTGAGAGACGTCGTGTATATAGTAAATATTGAATCAATCAAGGCAGTAAGAATCATGTGAAAAAGTCTGTTCCACTAGAATCGTCTTTTCCTTTTCCTAGCCCAGCATAAATGAGGCATTAATGATAACTCTTGAGTCTACTTTTCCAATCAGTAGTGTCCCAATCAACAAAAAGATATCCAAGACTCCCTATGAGCTGAGTACATTTCCACCTTCATCTCCCATCACTCTCTGTTTAGAACTTAATATTTCTGATTATTATATCATATAATGCCTCTTCCATTCATATATCATTCATTTATTCATCAGATACTACACAACACCTTTTAATGACCATACTCTTGATAGGGGAGTGAATTTGATAGTGAATATAACTGGTGCCACCATTCAGGGAGCTAACAGGCCAGTGAAAGACTCAGACAATGAATTGACTTTTCAAAATTACGATTCATGGGAGAGGACATGAAGCATTCCATGGGAAGGTGTAATTCACCCATTCTGTGTGGTTAGGGAAAGTTTCTAAGGATGTGAATTTTAAACCCAAACAGAACTGCTAAAGATAATTTAAGCTGAATTAGGGCATGTTCAAGTCCCATGAAAAACCATATAATGGCTCAGGAAGAGAAGTTTTATTGGAGTAGAGCTGAAGTCAGATTGCAATGAGTAGGTGGGAGACCAGGAAATACAGATATTGAATATTTTGTGTCCTTGCTTTGGTTTTTCTATTATTTCTGCTATGCCTTATCTTCCAAGAGGGCAAGAACTGTGTCGTTCTTATACACTATTATATTTACTCCACCTAACATAGATCTTGGCACCAATGTGTACCCCCCAAAATTTTGTATGGTGAATTAACCTTTATAAATGATCATTAAAATTCAAACACATATTAAGTAATGTAGTATCCTGCTTTATAGTATATTTGTTTATACATGTTCTTGTTCCCCTCAAAAAGGATTTACGTTTGATATAAACAAATTAAATATATTTAAATATGAGGCCTATGATCTCCTTTAATTTTACTACATTAAAACAGGAGAGTATATACCTCAAATGCGTGATAGCTGTATCCGTTTCAATGACTCAAATAATTAATAAGTTGAAAGACTTATTAAAATGAGTATTTTGAAACACTAATCAAGGTAAATCTGCTTATCAAATATTCAGGATTGAAAGGGCAGGCTTTGACTCGTATACATATAACTTGCTACTATCCATTAAGTGAAAATGGTGTTTCTCTTTATGGCCCTTTTGTCTTCTGGAAAGAGTAACTTTAGTTTGTCTCTTTTGGCCTCTTGGCATGGCTCCAGTTCAGTCTTCCTGGCAGCTCTCAGGCTGCCTGGTGGAGAATCACCACCGCCATAACCCCAATCCTTGCCTCTCCAGCACCACAGTGAAAGGAGTCTCAGGTCCCCTGCCTTCTGTTGCTGGTAGATGTAGAAGCAACATTATTCCCACATGAGCCTCACTCTCAGCACCATCAGTTGACTCTAAATCCCTCCCTCCCTTCTTTTTAATGAAGGGAGCAGCTTTCCACCCGGCCTCACCGGGGAACAATTACCGTTATTTACTTCTTTTCCCACTACTTGACAATTTAATTGCCACTGACAGTTGTGGTCACGTGGGAGCTCCCTCTGCTTTCTGCAGGTAATGAGTTCTCTGCCTGTGATAGCTGCCATTTTGTCTTCCATTTGAGTGCATGTCTAGGTAGTTAAATAGTTGGCTTGTTCCCACAGCTCTCATTCATTCTCTCTCTCTCTCTCTCCCCCTCAACCTCTCCTTCTCCCTTTTCCTCTCTCCCTCTGTCTTTCTCCCTCTCCCTCTGTTCTTTCTCTTTCTCTCTCTCTTTTTCTCTCTGTCACCCTCTTGGTCTTGGTGAGAGAGGGAGCATCTTGAATACTTTGAGTCAAAAGCTGGTGAAAATAAAAATTTATTTCTTGGCTCAAAACCCATTTAACCATCTTTCCCTGTTACAAAACTCCCAAACTACAGTCAGTATCTTCCCACTCTTATTGTTCCATTCACTCTAAATTCCAATAACGTATGTTACTGGCATAATGGAAATAGATCAAAATGAGCTCCCAACTCCACCTATGGCTCAGACTCCAGCATTACATTAGTCAAGTCATTGGGCTTTGCATTGGTTCAAAAAGTGTTTTAATGTGTGTAAAAGAAAAACAGATCATAATTACATTTGCTATTTCCTATTATTTCATGTAAATTTATGGTATTTCAAGTATATTGTGTATCAAATTTGCTTTTATGAGCTGGTCTGGAAACATAATTACAATTTATAATATTTTTTCTATGGAAATTATTTTAGATGTTCCAAACACAAAATTTACAAGTGAACTTCCAAAACACAGCCTGCTCCTAAGGTGGAGACAACCTTACAGGAAATCTTAATGGCAGAGATTTTATGTTTTATTTCCTCTTTGATTGTTGTATCAAGAATAGAGCAATTTTCATTTTTAAACTTAATTGTGTAGAAATTTTCTCTGTGCAGCTGTACTTTCACTGAAAGTGAAAAATATTATACAGATGAGGATTCTCAGGGTGAGGTAACATTGTAAGTATTTGAACTAAAATGGACACCTGGTATCATTTAGAAAAAGTAGCAGGTTTATTATTTCAAAAAAATGTGGATGATTTCTAGTAGATAATACAATATGAGGCATATATTCTGCTCCACACACATAAATGATTTTTTAATAGGGGAAAAAAGAAAGCTTAAAAGACAGACCTAGAATTCAAACCAAGATAAACACATTCCTGGACAGAAATACAAATCTGGGATTTGGGTCCCCAAACAGGCAATGGTGGATAGCAGTTTCGCTCTTTGGTGGTTGGCTGGACTAAAAGCAGCTCATGTGGAGGAGTGGGTGGATCCAGAGGCAGATCTGTGTTTGGCCTCTGCCATGGCTGCAGAAGCTGCTCCCAAACCCTCCCAGAAGTCAAGATACCTGTGAAGCTACATGAATAGGGGGCCAAGCTGAGCCACGCCGCAGGTGGGCTTGTGACTACCTCGGATGGTAAATTCTGTTGAAGCCTTTGGGATTCAAATTAGATGTTCCCTTCTTTGCGGTCTGCATTCTTGCCTCCTAATACGGTTTGTCTCTGTCCCCATCCAAATCGCATCTTGAATTGTAGTTCCTGTAATCCCCAGGTGTCATGGGAGAGACCAGGTGGAGATAATTGAATCATGGGGACATTTGCCCTCATCCTGTTCTTGTGATAGTAAGTACTCACAAGATCTAATGGTTTTATAAGGGGCTTCCCCGTCTGCTTGGCTCTCATTCATCTTCTCCCTGCCACCATGTGAAGGATGTGTTTGCTTCACCTTTCGCCATTATTGTAAGTTTCCTGAGGCCTCCACAGCCATGCTGAACTGTGAGTCAATTAAACCTCTTTCCTTTATAAATTACCCAGTCTCAGATATGTCTTTATTAGCAGCGTGAGAACAGACTAATACACCTCCTTTCCTTCTGTGATAATGGAAGAGTGGTCTTTCCTCCACCTCAGTGCCTACCCGTCATCTGCAGTTGGATCCTGTTGCCTCCAGCTTCTTATGAGACATACCAACAATCCTTTCTCCTCTGTAACTTCAATGTCTTCGTCTTTACTATCTCTTTTACATTAATATTTAAACGTATTCAATTGCGTCCCATCCTAAAGAAATTCTCTCAGCTTCATGTCTTCCTCCATCATTAATCTGTTGTATTGCATGCCTTCTGTGACTTCATTTTTGCAAACCAGGGAATGAATGGGGATGGCTTTCTGTGAAACAAGCAGGAAATTGATGGAGATGAATGAAGGTAACAGAATTTAGAAGTGGAGTGTACCTCTGTTTTCTTTGTGATGTAGAAGACTTAGTCAAAAGTGAAAGAGAGGTGAAGGGGCATAAAGAAGGAGGAAATAGAACACTGTAGCAAGGAATTCTCTTATCTGACAGTAGGCAGAACCAGGCATGCTGATGTGGGCCTTCTCCAAACTAGTGTAAAGACTGGAAGACACGGTTTCTTTTTCTTGGCCTGAGGAGTTTTCCCTCCCATGGGCATCACTGACCCGCAGATCTTGGAACTAGGGTGACACCAGGAAAGAGCAGCCACTTCCCGGTGCCCTCAGCTGGCATAGTTCCTTTGCACTGCTTGTTTGCAGGTTTGGTAGCAAAATGGAATGAAAAAGCCTTAAACCCAGACTCAGTCATTTTTGCAAACTTAAACTTCAACTCTCCTTTCTTGTTTAACCTAGCTTAAAAACTTCTGGAATCATGAGAAACTCACAATGCTTGTTTGGGGCAGTTGAGAAAGGAAGTGGATTGTAAAGGAAAAGGACTGGAAATTACTTTTGAGACCTATTCACTTAAAGCTCCTCTTTAAGTCCCTAAGTCCCAGGCACCTCAAACCCAACAGATCAAAAAATAAACTAATCTTTCTCCAGTCTACTATAATTTCCTCTAGTGTCTTCCCGTTAAAGTGTTACCATCCGCCCAGGCATCTATACCAGATACTTAGCAAAGCCCTCTCAATTCTATCCCTGGAAATCTTCTGAAATAGGCAACTCTCTCCACCTCCCCATAGTTAAAGTTTCAGGTGAATCGCTAAATAGTTTCCTTCTCACTGGCCCTCTACCCCCATGCCCATCCTTCACACTACATGAGTTACTTCTTTAATCAAGCACAGTTTACATCAAGTAAATCTCTTATTTACAATTAGCAATTGTATGTGGCTTCTCCTTATTTAAGCAGCACTGTCTATTAGTATTTGGCTTGAAATGGAAACATTCTCTGTGTTATCCATTATGGTAGCCATGAGTCACATGTGGCTATTGAGCACTTGAAATGTGGCTAGTGCCTCTGAGGAACTGAATTTGTGGATTTATTTTTCATTGACATTTAAGGCTGGGCATGGTGGCTTATGCCTATAATCCTAGCAGTTTGGGAGGCTAAGGCTGGAGGATCACTGAAGCCCAGGAGTTTGACTTTACTGTGAACTGTGATCACACCACTGCATGCTGGCCTGTGTGACAGAATGAGACCCTGTATCAAAAAGAGAAAGGAAAAAAAGAAATGTAAATGGCCACAGGTAGATAGTGGCTATCATATCAGACAGTGCAGCTCCAAAGGATAAAATCTACAATCATTGGCATAACCTGCAAGATCCTTCACAGACCAACCATAGCTTCTCATCACCCCCTCCTATCCCATCCACTCAGCGCGATATGCTGTAGACTCACACAACCATGGCACCTCTTCAGATCTCCTAAAGGACCACTTGTTCTCACCTACTCTGTATGTGTGCTGGTTTGTATATGGTTTTTTCTGATATACTCTTTCTCTTCTTAACCTCCCAAGAACATCTACAAATCCTGAAAGGCCATGCTCACATGACTTCTGAAAAGCCCCCTATTACCTCCTCAGGCATCTGTCAACATGCTTTTCAGGGCTCCCACAACAACTTACATATTCTGCACTGAAGCATTGAAAGTACTCCCTGGTAATTATTTGTTTTCTTGTCTGTTATCTTTAATCTTAATTTTCCCCTTAAGCAATCAGTTAGAAAGCAGATTTCAAAATTATTATGTATGATAGATAGTTAATATGTTGGGGGGAAGAAGAGTCAAGCCAAAGTTCAAATGGGTTATGAAAGAAAACAAACCACAAAAAAAAAAAAAAAAAAAAAAAAAAAAAAAAAAAAAACGGGAGAAGGCTCACCTCAGTTACCACCACTGAATACTTCCATGCATATAAGTCTTTTGAGGGAACTTAAGGAAAGGAATTGACTTTGACCTTCATGGAACATCCAACATTTCCCTTTACAATTCTAAACTGATTTTTTTAACTTCTTACTTCATCTATATTTCAAATGTATTCCTGTTTGATGTCAAACCTCTTAAAACTAATTAAGTAATAGATTTTTCAATTGAGCACACCATATATCTTTCAAGGTTAAGCAAGAATAAAACACTTTGCGTGGATTTTCCACTGTGAAATTGATGGTGAGGAGGGAGGGTGTTTTTAATGTGATGCACTACAGTTGGAAAAAAAAAAAAAAAGCCACAACAGTCCTGTCAGTTAAAACTGCTAGATATAGCCATCTTTATGAATGTTTTATAATCATTGTAAAAGATCAAAGTGAATTAATGATATTTTTGAAATTTCCTGAGAAAATGACTTCCTGCCCATTGAATTGTCTTGGCAAGATTCCCACCTTTTGAGCTTACTGGAGAATGAAAAGAATAGCAACCTTCTTGTCCTGATTTTATGGAAAGCGAAGCAATCTGCTGTGTTTTTGAGGTTGCTGTTAGTACCATTTTTTTAAAAAGAAGATTATCTTAAAGGAGTTTGCTCCTTAGTACCTATTCAAACTCTTCTAGTTTTATTGACACTATTATGTACAGACAGTTGAAAGAATTATGGCGATTAAGCCGAGTTAAATATTATAGAACATGAATGCATAATGACTGGGTTTCTGTTACCTCCTGTTTTCACAATGAAGAGTTTTGTAGTCAACTAGATTTAAAATTATGGACCATGTGTTATTTAACAATCAAATCTAGAAGCATGGTAAATCCTAAGCCTCTTGTGTTTGCGGAGATGCTACCAGGAAAGCATTTTGAAAAACAGCTGAAGCGTTAATTCAGTGCCTCCTCTTCTGAGTTCTTTCTGACCTCCTCGGGCTGAGTAGGAAGCTGCTCTTCTGTGCCTCAAAGCACCGTGTGTTCATATACATTTATTAATGAACTTACTGAGTTGTACTGTAATTAGATGTGTATATTTCTGCATTTCCACTGACCTATGAACTTCCGAAGCCAAGTACCATGTTGTATTAGTCATCATTGTGTTCCCCTGAGCCTAGCATGTTGCCATGAACCAGAGAGGCCCTCAGTAAATGTTTCAGGGAGGGAGAAAAGGAAGAAAGAGTGGTTGTTTTCTGGGCCTGACTGAGTCATGAGCATGTTCTCACGAAGTTTTATGAGATCTAAAAGCTTAAATGCCCCTACGTTTTTTTTTTTTTTTTTTTTTTTTTTTTGAGACGGAGTCTTGCTCTGTCGCCCAGGCTGGAGTGCAGTGGCGCAATCTCGGCTCACTGCAAGCTCGACCTCCCGGGTTCACGCCATTCTCCTGCCTCAGCCTCTCCGAGTAGCTGGGACTACAGGCGCCCGCCACCACGCCCGGCTAATTTTTTGTATTTTTTTAGTAGAGACGGGGTTTCACTGTGGTCTCGATCTCCTGACCTCGTGATCCGCCCGCCTCGGCCTCCCAAAGTGCTGGGATTACAAGCGTGAGCCACCGCGCCCGGCCGCCCCTACGTTTTAAGATACCTTAAAGCTAAAACGTGTGTCAAAGTAGAAGCCCAAATAAAAGCTCATGGCAAACAAAATGTGTTTTTAAAAGACTAATTGATATCTGCTTCTATATTAAAGATTTGAAAAATGGAACTCAATTCTACCTGTTCTTAAAGTATTTCCTCATGACAAATGTGGACCCTTAGAAAATATTTAATGACTATTTCAAGGATGCATTCTTGCAACTAGAGAGTATTTTACACTATATTTATGCTTTAAAATAACACCCTTTTATAAGAGTATCTTTTTTTTTTTTTTTTTTTTGTATCTCTCTGTTGCCCAGGCTGGAGTGCAGTGGCGCGATCTCTTCTCACTGCAACCTCCGCCTCCCGGGTTCAAGCAATTCTCCTGCCTCAGCCTCTCAAGTAACTGGGATTACAGGCACCCGCCACCATGCCCAGCTAATTTTTTGTATTTTTAGTAGAGACAGGTTTCGTCATGTTGGCCAGGCTGGTCTCGAACTCCTGACCTCAGATATCTGCCCACCTCGGCTTCCCAAAATGCTGGGATTACAGGCATGAGCCATGGCACCTGGCCAAGAATATGATATTTTAATCAGGTGATTTAAGGACTAATTCAGAGAGAAAATCTGCCTGTGTTTATTTGTACTTCCTAGAATGTAACATGATTTAAATTATCATTTTACTGTCAAAAGATATGTATTTAGTGTAGAACGTTTATTCTGGAATAATATAAGATAAAACTTTCTAGTCAGAAGTGGTAAAATCTTATTGTAAAACCACTCCTGTCTTCCTCCTGCCAGAAAAAGAGTAAAATTATAAAATACCATGAATTTTGTTAAACGTTCCTGAATCCATGTAGATTGGAAAAATTGAGAGTGAATAGTTGCTAACATTAGTGTAATGTTGCATCTTTTACCTTTCATTAATATCAAATACAAAATCTATGCTTGATTTTTTTCTTTGAAATGTTTAGAAATATTCCTGGCTCGCCATAATGTGTTGGTTTTATCACTATTGATTTTAACTAGCTTTGATTTTTCTATTGGATATAGCCTATCTTTCTTATCAAAACTTTTTCATTTCAATAGTTTTAGGGATACAAGGGGTTTTGGGTTACTTGGATGAATTGAATAGTGGTGAAGTCTGGCCATTTACCTATTATGCAAGTAAGTGTACATTGTAACCAACAGGTAATTTTGGAATCTCCCTTTCCCCTTCTGAGGCTCCAGTGTCCACTATGTATTCCTCTTTGTACCCACAGTTTAGCTCACACCTATAAGTGAGAACATACAGTATTTGTTTTTCCATTCCTGAGTTACTTCACTTAAGAAAATGGACTCCAGTTTTATCCAAGTTCCTGCAAAAAACATCCTTTTATTCTTTTTATGGCTGAAGAGTATTCTATGGTGTGTGTGTGTGTGTGTGTGTGTGTATACATACACACACACACACACCCCACAATTTTTTTATCTACTCGTCACTTAATGGGCACTCAGATTGATTTCATATTTTTGCAATAATGAATTGTGCTGCAATAAACATAAAAGCGCAGGGGTCTCTTTGACATAATGACTTATTTTCCTTTGAGTAGATACTCAGTAGTGGAGTTGCTGGATCAAATGGTAGATCTACTTTCAGTTTTTTGAGAAATCTTTTATGCTGTTTTCCACAGAGGTTGTACTAATTTACATTCCCCCAACGGTATAGAAGTGTTCGCTTTTCATTGCATCCATGCCAACATCTATTGTTTTTTGGCTTTTTAATAATAGCCATTCTGACTGGGGTAAAGTGGTATCTCATTGTGGCTTTAATTTGGATTTTCCTGATGGTTAGTGATGTTGAGCATGTTTTCATATGTTTTTTGGCCATTTGTATATCTTCTTTTGAGAAATGTCTGTTCACATCTTTTCCATAGTTTTTAATGGGATTCTTTTGTTTTTTTTTTCTTGGTGATTTGTTTGAAAGCCCAAGTAGCCAAAGCAATCCTAAGCAAAAAGAACAAAGTTGGATGTATCACATTACCCAGCTTCAAATTATATTACAAGGATATAGTTACCAAAACAGCGTGGTGCAGGTACGAAAATAGACACACAGACCAATGGAAGAGAATAGAGAACCCAGAAATAAAGCCAAATACCTACAACCAACTTATCTTCAACAAAGCTGAAAAAAATCATACACTGGGGAAAGGACCCCCTATTCAATAAACAGTGCTGGAAAAATTGGATAGCCACATGTAGAAGAATAAAACTGTATCCCTATTTCTCAACATATACAAAACTAACTGAAGATGGATTAAAGACTTAAATGTAAGACCTAAAATCATAAAAATTTCTAGAGGAGTTACTCTTCTGGACATTGGCCTAAGCAAAGAATTTGTGACTAAATCCTAAAAGCAAATGCCTCAAAAGCAAAAATAAATGAATGGGATTTAACTAAACCAAAAAGCTTCTGAACAACAAAAAGAAGTTGTCAACAGAATAAACAGACAACCTATAGAATGGAAGAAGGTATTTGCAAAGCATGCATCTGACAAGGGACTAATATCTAGAATCTAATCAAATTTTACCTAAAGTCTAGCGGAGATGTTGAGCAGAGCAGATTCTCATTACAATCTTGTGAAGTTGTGAAAATAAAAATGAAGTTACTCTGATAATTTGTCAAAGGCCTGCAAGATTCCAATATTTCCCACCTCTGAAGTAAATCCTTTATGTCAGATAAACAGAAATGTAGTTTACAAGATGTAACATCACTATAGGGATTGTGACCAAATATTTGCCTTACATGTAGAAATTAAGGACAAGAATTGCCCTAGTTTTAGCATATACTAAAGTTAGCCAATTATAATTCACCTGTGAAGTATTGCTGACATTTGTCTTAAAATAAATGTATGATAATGGTGCTTAGTATCACCCTAATTATTTAACATTGTTTTGAAAGTTCTGGCCACTGTAGTAAAAAAATTTTAATATTTTCACAATTTTTTAAAATTTTTTAAAGTATTAAATATTTAATATTTATTCCTCTAAATATTAGGTATAAATATTAGGAACAGCAAAATATGTCATTCTTTATGAGTGATGTCATATATCTTATAAATCAAAAGGGATCGACTAAATTGTAATTAATAAGACGTTGGTAACTTGACAAGATAAAATATTATAAATAAGCAATTGTAATTTTGTGAATGTTCTTTTAGAAAATAAAATAGAAAATAATTTTATTTATGGTGGCAAAAATATATAAAAATATGGTAATCATTTTAATAAGACAAAGAATCTATGTGAATTACTGAAATTATGGGGGCATATTTTTGAAAGAGTGGTACATAGTATAGATATTTTAATTCTCTACAATTTGACCGATTTGTTAAAATCCTAATAAAAATTTCAAAAACATCTTTACAAATATCTCCAAATTACATTAGAAATATTGAGGAGGAAATGTACAAACATGTGAATACTGGATACTACTCAGAAAATACTTAGAATCCAATTGTAACAAAATAGACACAAGACAAAAAACTGTATATACATACAATAACAATGTAAAATATGGCTATGAAACAGACTAGAAGGAAATATATCCATAATACTAAGAGTTCTGTTTGGATGATGAGACTCTGATTTTGTAATTTTGACAGTGAAAAATACATTGAAATGTAGGACATTTTGAAGGACAGAGTTATTTATCTGGGGAGCCAAACTATCACTATGCTGCTCAATTTTCTGTAAAGCTCTTGGGGGAATTGTTTTCAACCACAATGAGACCCTTACATCCTTTTTATAACATCAAGGATGCCAACATTTTCAGGAAGGAAAGCTGCCTCTAAGAATTAAGCAAAACACCTTGCATTCTTCTTATCTCTTCCATGGTCCTAAAGCTAACCCATTAAAATAATTTCCCCATCAAATAGTTTTCCAAAAATGCTTAATTTCTAAACGCAGATCCAGAAGTCAGTCTCCCTGTAGATGTGGCTGTTATATTAAGGCAGTGGTTAAATGGGAGAACAGTTTCCCCAGTTCACATATGCCAGAAGATATTAACATGGATGACAACCTCTTATTGGCATGACCAGGATTATTCACAGTTATCTTAATTCACCAAATCTGACACCCGTCGTAAAATACACACTATGTACCAATGAGTCAGAATACAAAAATGTTTCCAATTAAACAATGACATGTTGTTGATTATAAGTATTCTTCATAGATGATGAAATGTTTTTAAAGGCATACTAAAATTAATGAAAACATTGATATAATATGCTTGCAATCACTCTTCTTTTATGCCACGCAGGAGAAGATGTCTGAAGGCAAACAAGAAGACAGAGATGCTTACAACCAGCATGAGTGGGAGGCCCGCCCTCCTCCAGGACAAAAGGTCCAGGCAGGATCAGCAGTGCTTCTCTGCTGGCTCCCCAAGCAGCTTGCACACAGCCTTAGGCTGATTTTCCACTGTTTTCCAATTTCACACTTGCAAATGCTCCTCTCATTATTCATTGCCAATAAAAAGTACAGTAGGTGAGGGGCAGGGCCTCTTCTTGTAAAACCGCACAAGGTTCCAGCTGCAGCTCCATTTTGGATGATGAGCACTTGCAGCAGAGCAGCCTCTTGCTGGCCCTCCACCCACTACAGTGCCCACCTCTCACTACGATGCCTGCTTTTCTTTTGAGCCACAGAGGTTGTGGCATTTGCCTCCCACTCCACTGCAAGTTAATTAGAATGACATTGTTAAAAGGATTATAGTGACTCTACCTTAATTAATTTTAAATCTATTCTCCAAAAACTTCAGAATGTAATACATCATTTGATATGCACCTACAAGGAATTTGAGGAGAAAGGTGAATTGTACCTTGAGGCCAATCTCTTATCCTTATTCTTGTTAAATTTCTGGCAGATTAAATGATGTTAAAGATACAGTTTTGAAAACTGCAATTTACTGACATTCTTGCCAACTCATTCATTCTATCAAATATATGGATTTCATTTTCGAGATTAAAAGTTTTCATAATATTATCGATGACCATCCTAAACTATTTTTAAAGGATTAGAAAGGGTGACAACTGTCTGATGCATTAAATGTGCATTATTCAAATATGTTCTCTAATAATATCTATTAATTGTTTAGTGGACCCATTACAGTACCTAAATGAAGAAAAAGAAACACACGTTATCATGGCCTTTGGGGACAGAGCTCATTGCTTTCATTGACAACACTCTTATTTGAGATCCTCTTGGGTTCTGGCTTCTTCCATAGATGAGAGATAAATCTCAAACAGGCCATGACCATCTCTTAGAAATCCAATAATAGGTACTTTTTTATATTATTATTATTTATTTTATTTATTTATTTATTTATTTTGAGACAGAGTCTCACTCTGTTGCCCAGGCTAGAGTGCAGTGGCACGATCTGGGCTCACTGCAAGCTCCGCCTCCTGGGTTCACGCCATTCTCCTGCCTCAGCCTCTAGAGTAGCTGGGACTACAGGCGCCCGCCACCACGCCTTGGCTGATTTTTTGTATTTTTTTAGTAGAGACAGGGTTTCACTGTGTTAGCCAGGATGGCCTCAATTTCCTGACCTCTTGATCCGCTCGCCTCAGCCTCCCAAAGTGCTGGGATTACAGGCGTGAGCCACCGCGCCCAGCCACAAGAATAGGTTTAAACATCTTTTTCCACAAAACTTTTCAGCTTCCCATGTATCATACTGCGGCAACTATGAGGGCCCTGGGAAATAAGTGCTGGATGCCCACTCTTCTCATTCAATAATTTCTCCCTACTTCATCTCTAATATTCACGAGGTTTTAGCTCACACCTGCAGGTAAATAATTCCTAAAGGTTTGCATCCTAACCTCTTTTGGAAATTCCAGCCTAGATATTCTGTGGGCAGCTTGTCTGGAGTGGCACCCATCATCCCTCTCCATACCTGTCCCTACTCTCTTTTGTATCCCATTAAAACATTACCATCTTCTCAGTAGTCCAGGCTGGAAACATTTGGAACTTCTTTAAATTTGTCTTCTCTCTTGTCTCCCTTGTCAAATCCTATCAATCTGGTCATGCTCTGCCACTTCACAATGTCACCATTGTTATCTTCCTCCAATACAGACTTGACCGTCGCTCCCCTTACACTGCCAGACACTCATATCTAAACTCTTTTGTCTACCATTCTAGATGCTCTGTATTTTGAAATCAACCAATTTTTGCTAAATTTATGCCCTATATACCACCCACCCCAGGGCCTTGTACTCCAACTTACCAACATGCCTCCCTCTCAATCAGATTCTTTATATTTCCTATCTCTGTACTTTTTTCTATATTTGAATAGTTCTCATTTGGGAAGCCTTTCTCTGGAAGGGTTGCTGCTGCCTTCTTTTCTTTTTTTACTTTTTTTTTAATTTGAGACAGAGTTTCGCTCCTGTCCCCAGGCTGGAGTGCAATGGCACGATCTCGGCTCACTGCAACCTCTGCCTCCCAGGTTCAAGTGATTCTCCTGCCTCAGCCTCCCAAGTGGCTGGAATTACAGGTGCCCACCACCACACCGAACTGATTTTTGTATTTTTAATAGAGATGGGGTTTCACCACATTGGCCAGGCTGGCCTCAAACTCCTGACCTCTGGTGATCCACCCACCTCGGCCTCCCAAAGTGCTGGGATTACGGGCGTGAGCCACTCCACCCAACCTCTTTTATTTTTATTTTTCTAATTTTCTTTTAATATTTATTTAATTGTTCTCTTTGTGAAAAGTTTTAAGATGTTTCACAAAAAATGCATACATATACAACACTTTGTAATTAAATGAGATAGAAGTGAGAAAAATGAAATAAATGTATACACATAACAAAGCCAGAAATAAGGTTACTTAAAATAAAAGAAAGAATGGCAACAGAATCTATGCGTCGCACAAGGCAGCTTTGTCATTGGGAGTGTCCTCACATGTCTCTTGTGCTGTTTCTGGCTTTCTTTGCTCCTCTGTCAGTTCTCAGCACATCCTGCTGTGTACAGAGTAATAAATCTTTCTGTCCAGCTAATCAGTAAGCGTGTTGGAAGTGGACGTCTGTCACATTCACACTGCCAAAAGTGTTGAGTAGGCACTGCTCATGTAGTAAGCAGTGTTTTTATAAATGAATAATACATGAATACTGTGTGAAACTTTGCAAATAACACCCACATGGCAATCAGCATTTTTGCTTTTGTTTTTTGAAGTTGGAAGCAGAGAACTTTCATTTCATTTCCTAAACATAGTGTTCATGGAAGCATTGCCTGTACTCAGGCAAGGTCAGTTTCCACCCCTGTGTTCTCTTACCTACCATTTCTCCATGGCCTGTTTTCAGTGTGTAGTAATTTATACTTTAGTGAGCTCTCCTATCTGTCTTCTTTAATGTCCATAAGAGTAGACACCCTGCCTGTCCCTTTGCACAATGACAACCCAGTGCCTAGATGGACTTTTGATGCTCAGCAGTGTTTGGTGCATGATTGATAAGTATTGAATGAAGCATTGGATGAAGGAGCACCAGTCCCATGTGGATTTTCTTTGATCTCGCCCTTCTTAGCACCCACAGGCATGAGAACCAGCTAACCAACCGATGATTACAATAACAAAGACACAGCAGACCGGATTATCTGTGCCCTATTTTTCTTATTCCTAAGGTTTATCTGCAAACTCCCTCTTCAAACATGTCCTCTGTTGTGCAGAATGGGGTCTTCCTTAAAAAAGTAGTCAGGCCAGGCGCGATGGCTCACGCCTGTAATCCCAGCACTTTGGGAGGCCAAGGGGGGTGGATCACCTGAGGTTGGGATTTCGAGACCAGCCTGACCACCATGGACAAACACTGTCTCTACTAAAAATGCAAAAAATTAGCTGGGTGTGGTGGTGCATGTCTGTAATCCCAGCTACTCAGGAGGCTGAGGCAGGAGATTCTCTTGAACCCGGGAGGCAGAGGTTGCTGTGAGCTGAGATGGCGCCATTGCACCCCACCCTGGGCAACAAGAGCGAAACTCCATCTCAGAAAAAAAAAAGTAGTCATCTGTGAAAAACAATAACACCCAACAGTTGAATGGCAATTTTAAAACCAGTCCTTTTGAGTAGCATGCAAATTTCGCATCTTTTATCATTTTTAGAGCAAGACAATTGGGGCTGACTAGAACCAGCCAACAAAGTCCCTACTGCAGCTGGAGCTTACTCCACTTATGCCTATTCGTAGGCTTAGGAGTTGTGAAAGATGCCTGTTGTTTCCTTAAATGGCTTGTTTATCCAAGGGTAGTTGCTTACGAAGTTAAAAAAAAAAAGTTCAAAGTCTCATATGTTGTACTGTGTCTCATGAATCTTGAATGGGAATGGCTTAATTTGGATGGCTTCAAGTGCAGAGAGACAAAATTTTCTAGAGTTCATGTAGATAAAACTGTAGTATTCTAAACTACACTCCGTATATTTAAAACAGTAATCATTAGTGATGGCAATTTCAAATATTTTGGTATTTGGCTTTTTTTTCTTCAAATGATATTTGTAAGTTACAAAGTTTCAGGTAGACAGGAGGAATAAGTTTTTAGATCTATTTCACATCAGGGTGACCATAGTCAACAATAATGTATTGTATATTTCAAAGTAAAAGAATAAATTTCAAACGTCTCACCACACACACAAAAAAAAATGATAGGTAAGGGAGGCGAGGTCTGTGTAGAGATATGTGTACACAGAGAGATCTGTGTACATACGTAGAGATATACATATAAAATTGTTAATGGGAAGCCTTTATTGATGTAAGTTCTAAACAATTTCAAAATTGATTTGGCCTTAAATTTACTAATCCAATTTGATATGATATTTTATCTGCAATAAAGCTAATGATTTAATGATTGGACAATAAATGTGTATCTTAATCTTTTTATCTCAGTATTTTTCAGCAATACCAAGAGATATTTCAAAATTTCAGCTTTAATCTGAGGAAAATAGAGGCCAACATTATCCTAAAGAAATTAACGCAGGAACAGAAACCCAAATACTGCATGCTTTCAGTTATAAGTGGAAGCTAAACATTGGGTACTCATGGGCTTAAAGGAGACAACAATAGTCCCTGTGGTCTACTGGTGGGGAAGGGAATGGGGCAAAGTTGAAAAACCAACTGTTGGCTACTATGCTCAGTACCTGGGTGAAAGGATTAATTGTACCCCAAACCTCAGCATCACACAATATACATATAACAGTTGGGGTTATAGGATAAGTAACAAACCTGAACATGTAGCCACCAATTTGAAAAAAAAAAAAGTTGAAATTATAATAGAAAAATAGGGGCCAGTAAAAATCTTTTTTAAAAATCTGAAAATTAATTTCTTTCATCTATGTTATTCTGTTTAATTTCCAGATTTTCACATTATGTTATGGATCTAAGTCCTTTACAAGTTTTCTTATTGTTGGCAGTGTTACCAAGTTCACTGGGGCATTGAAAATATATTCAAAACAGAGAAAGCAAAGTGCCAATATAGAAGAGAATATGCAAAACTCTAGCTTTTAGCTTTCTCTGGATTTCCCTTCTCAAGTTCAATATTTCATTTTTAGCCAATATTTATAAAACACTAACAAAAGTCATATTTTTCTCCAAATACCATAAAAAATGTATCCATTTATAAAATTCTACAAGATATGCTTGTTTCTGTAATCAAGTCTTTTCTAACCCAAAACTACAAAATTGTTTCATTTTATATTGTTAAATGAGTCTTTCTGTAGATTCCAGGATGGAAATTGGTGGCAGCCTAGCATTTGACTGTTTTTTTCCCCCAAAGCTGTTGTTTTTGGGCAGCTTCACAGAGTTGTAATGTTGGCTCAACCTTCATACAGCCACAAAGTTTCTCTAGGCCGTTCTATTTGGATGGGACAAATTGCAGAAGTGTCATAAATTATTAACTGATGATTTTACTTTTGACCTAGTTTCAATAATCTATGCAAAATTTGGAATATATAACGGAAACATATAAAAAATGAGATCAAATATGAATTCTAGCCACAGCTGGCCATGTATCAGTACTGAAGTCCAGGCCAGGCCCACGTCCAGCTGAGTCTCTTCTCTGCAGCATGCTCCTGAGAAGACGTATTGTCCTAGCAAAGAGCCTGGAGACTGTTGAGTCCTTAACAAATCTCATGGGCTATACCAATGCACTTGATAACACTGAATTCCAGTTCTATTCAGTGGCTGACTCATCAATGCAGGCAGTAGCCTGCACAAATGACAAACATTAGAAACTTAAAGTGAATCTCCATAAAGAAAGGTATGAAAATCTACTATATTGGCTGGGCGCGGTGGCTCACGCTCGTAATCCCAGCACTTTGGGAGGCCGAGGCGGGTGGATCACGAAGTCAGGAGATCGAGACCACGGTGAAACCCCGTCTCTACTAAAAATACAAAAAAAAATTAGCCGGGCGTGGTGGCGGGCGCCTGTAGTCCCAGCTACTCGGAGAGGCTGAGGCAGGAGAATGGCGTGAACCCGGGAGGCGGAGCTTGCAGTGAGCCGAGATCGCGCCACTGCACTCCAGTCTGGGCGACAGAGCGAGACTCCGTCTCAAAAAAAAAAAAAAAAAAGAAAAGAAAATCTACTATATTATGTAGTTTTGCAATACCCTTCAAGATTAAGTGGATTAAGATGTCTTTTTTCTGGAATTTGGATTATCAGTACCTTTCTTCAATGAGAAGGTAATTCCTGTCTTTGCCTCTCTTCCAACATGAATAACTTCTGTCAACCCTGTATCCAGAACATATCCTAATTTCCCCCCGAGCCTACAAAGCTCGTGATTTGGCATCTCCTTACAGCGCTAACCTCACCTCTAGTCTGCAGCATCCACGTTGGCCTCATTTGGTTCCATTGTCCTACCTTAGGGAACATTTATTCTTTTATTTGCCTGGAATTTGCTTCCTCTACATCTTCACTTGGCTGCTGCTTCTTGACTTTAATGTTAATCCCTCTCAGGGGCACATAATATTGTTATACTGTCATAGAAATAGGAAAGATCAAAAGAGGTTACATTTACAAAGGCTGATAAAATTGTGTTTGGCAGCATACCTTTCGGAGCAGGGTAGAGGGGAACTTCAAGTTAGTTGGGGTTACAGGATAAGTACATTCCAATAATAGCTTTGCTTTTAGGGTTAAATTAAATTTATTGTATTACTATTTCTAAGTGCTGGCCGTTTGGGGAGGAAGAATGAGTTGCAGTCGTTATCAAATGACATGCTTATGATAGTCTCATTCTTTCTTTGAAAGGTGAGCATTGACAAGCCATCATTGTTCTATCATAAGCCATTCTACTTTCTTTTACTCAATTGCTTATCAGGCACTTTAAAGCAGAACAGAAATTCAGACAATGGTTTTGTGTTTTTTATTTGAATGATTTTCTGAGGATAAAAGGAGAGATATCATGAGAAATAGGATTCTCCTCCCTTACCCTTGAGAAATTTTATAAATAAGGGCTTTTTTTATGATCAGGAGAAAAATGATGTGCCACACCAACTATATTGATGAAGTCATTTCTTCATTATGTTAATTATATTATCTAAACTTGAATACACCTTCCCCTTTGTCATATCTTTACTGTGAGTCCTAGTGTTGCTTCAGGGTTCTCTTGGTGTTAGTTTAGTCATTTAAGAAATAATTATTGAGCATATATGTGGTGAGCCCTGTGGTAGGTTTGGAGGACAGATATACATTTTGTGCACCCATGGAACTCTCATTCCATTAGAAGAAATGAACAGCAAATGTGTAATTACACAAATCACTGAGTCATTGCAGTTGGACAAGTGCTCTAGAGGATGCAACACATCCTGAGACTGCAAGAGGTGTCCTGACCTACACTGCAGAGGCTTAGAATGTGCCTCCCTAAGGAGTTACACTGAAGCTGAATCCTGAAGAATGGGGGACAATTAGCCGCAGAGGAGGGGAGAAAACAGTAAACTGTATGCTTAGAGACTTCGGAGGATTTTGACACAAATGTGATGGATCAGATTGTGCTTAGGTGAGATCACTATGGCCACGCTGGAGAGAATGGATTAGAAAGGAGAAAAAATGAAAACAGAACAGTTAGGAGGGAATTACAGTTGCCCATGAAAGAGATAGTCACAGCTTGGATAATGTACTGCAAATGGAAAGAGTAGATATATTTTTGAGTTATAATTAAATCTTATGTAAGTACTGTAGGGGACTGGCAGACTTCTAATTAATAGCATATCTGTGGTTTTCATCATTTAGTATTTAGACTCTATGTAAAGTAAAATGTATATAAAGAAGTCTTTGGTATGAATTATTCGGTTAAAGGAACATTTAGAAATATGCTTATACTTATAGAGTAATCAAAAAATTCGTGATGCAGTCGTGAAATGTGTAGAAATAAAATCAATGTAAACCTGAAGAGAAAAATGTCATTTTCATCTGTCGTTATGGCAAACATATTTTGATATGCTAGATGTAGCAAAATGATTGATTAAAGGAAAAAAGTCAATTTCAGGTATACGTCCATGAAAGAAAAAAATTTTTGTAACTTTTGGTAAGAGGGTTTATGTGAAGTGAATTCTTTCTAGATACTTTCTCTTTCTAAATTAAGGGATTAATGAAAAGACTCCTTTAAACCATGAGTTTCTTATTTAATGTATTTCACATAAGACTATCATACTTGGAAATATTTCAAAATGAAAATAACTTTTCAAACTTTAAGAGTAACTGCGTTGTATTTCTGGAAAAATATTTAAAACTTTACTTGTATTTTAAAGAGAAAAAAAACTGTATTATAGTCCTTAGAACTTATGTGGACAGAAAACTGACTGCCATTTATTCATAGCTCCAAACCTAGACACAAGGACTCATTGGAAAATCATAATGGGTTAAGCAAGCAAAACTATATACTTTTAAAAATAGACTTTGTTTTTCGAGAAGTTTTAGATTTACAGAAAAGTTGTATAGAAAGTACAAAGTTTCCATATAATCCCTTCCTTTCTGCACACAATTTCTCCCATTATCAGTATCTTGCATTAGTAAGGTACGTTTGTTACAATTGATGAGCTAATATTAATACATAAATATTCACTAAAGTTCATAGTTACATTAGAGTTCTCTTTGTGTTCTGTACCCTGTGGGTTTTGACAAATGTATAATGTCATGCATCCACCATCGTATTATCATATAGAATAGTTTCAATGCCCTAAAGTTTTCTTGTACTTCAACCATTTATCCCTTCCCCTGAACCTTCTGAAACCCTGGCAACCACCGATCAATTTATTGTATCTATAGTTTTGCCTTTTCCAGAACATCATATAGTTGGAATTATATACCATGTAGCTTATTAAGACTTCCTTCTTCCACTTAACAATATGTATTTCAACTTCCTCCATGTCTTTTAGTAGCTTGATAGCTCTTTTCTTCACATTACTGAATAATATCTCCTTGCATGAATATATCACAGTTTGTTTATTCCTTAATCTATTAAAGGATATCTTGGTTGCTTGCAGCTTTCATGTGCAGGTTTTTGTGTGGACATAAGCTTGTAACTCACTTGAGTAAATACCTAGGAGTATGATTGCTGTATCTTATCACAAGCCTTTGATAAGGTTTGCATAAAACTGCTAGGCTGTCTTCTAAAGTGACTGTACCATTTTGTATTCCCATCAACAATGTATGGGAGCTCCTGTTGCTTATATAGTCTGTGTCTAGATTCATTTTTTCCATGTGGAGGTCCAGTCTATCTTTTCTCCATTGAATTGCCTTTGCTTCCTTGTCAAAAATCAGTTGATTCTATTTGTGTGGGTAAATTTCTGGGCTCTCTATTCTGTTCTATTGATGTATTGTGTATTCATTCATGAATACTGTACTGTCTTAATCATTGTAGTTTCACAGTACATTTTTAGTTGGATAGTGTCAGTCCTCTGACTTCCTTCTTTAATATTTTGTTGACCGTTCTGGTTCTTTTGCCTTTCCATATAAACTTAGGAATTAGTTTTTTATATCTGTATAATAATTTTCTAGGATTTTGATTGGGATTGCATTGAATCTGTTGATTGAGCTGGGGAAACTGACATCTTTTTTTTTTTTTTTTTTTTTGAGATGGAGTCTCGCTCTGTCACCCAGGCTGGAGTGCAGTGGCTCAATCTCGGCTCACTGCAAGCTCCGCCTCCCGGGTTCACGCCATTCTCCTGCCTCAGCCTCTCCGAGTAGCTGGGACTACAGGCGCCCGCCACCACGCCCGGCTAATTTTTTTTTGTATTTTTAGTAGAGACGGGGTTTCACCGTGGTCTCCATCTCCTGACCTCGTGATCCGCCTGCCTCGGCCTCCCAAAGTGCTGGGATTACAAGCGTGAGCCACTGCGCCTGGCCCGACATCTTAATAATGTTGAGTCCCTCTTAATATCTCTTCAGTTTATTTAGACCTTCTTTGACTTTTCTTATCAGAGCTTTGTAGTTTCAAAGCTCACTTCTTAGATGACCTGTTGGTTGTGCAAGTTAAAATTTCTAAACCCAAATATGATATAGTTTTATTAAGACTTATACTTTTAAGCTACAACTGTTCTTATATAATAGTCTCCAGTAATCAAAACAGAAAAAAAATAAAAAGTTGCAACATCTGGGAAGGACTTAATGAAATAAAAATAAAAATCACATCAACAACAATTGGAAATTACCAAGAAAAAATATTATTCCATTATCTTTATATGTATAATACATACTCATTGGTAACAAGCAGGCCCTAGTTATAGAGCATTCATTTTATGGAGATGATGTTCATCAAAATTGAAATTCTTATTTCTGATGGTATTCTTGGATGTTTACAGCATTCATTATCATACAAATCAGAAAAGAACATAAAAAAGTAATTATCATTTTTAAGAGTTTTTACAGTGAGACAGATGAACTTTGAATATGATTAAATATAAAATAATAAAACATTGATGACAACATCGTTCAAAAATATCTCCAGTAAAGAAATCCAGTGAGTAAAAGGTCTTCTGGGTAAATATATTTGATTTAATTTAATATGTCAGTGACTTTATGTGACGCTTTGCATGTTGCAAAGAGAATATGAAATAGCTTATATGAATGAGTAAACCATTCTACTATAAAGACACATGCACATGTATGTTTATTGCAGCACTATTTACAATGGCAAAGACTTGGAACCAATCCAAATGCCCGTCAATGTTTGGCTGGATAAAGGAAATGTGGCACACATACACCATGGAATACTATGCAGCCTTAAGAAAGAATGAGTTCATGTCCTTTGCGGGGACATGGATCAAGCTGGAAACCATCATCCTCAGCAAACTAACACAGGAACAGAAAACCGAACACTACATTTTCTCACTCATAAGTGGAAGTTGAACAATGAGAACACATGGACACAGAGAGGGAAACAACACACACTGGGCCTTGTTGGGGTGTGAGGGGCAAGGGGAGGGAGAGGATTAGGACAAATACCTAATGCATGCAAGGCTTAAGACCTAGATGACGGGTTGATAGGTGCAGCAAACCACCATGGCACACGTATACCTACGTAACAAACCTGCACATTCTGCACTTGTATCCTGGAACTTAAAATTAATTAAAAAAAAATATTGCCTAACATATTTTCAATAAATATTTGAAATTGAATAAATGAGTGGATTCTAGAATGAATAAATTGTCAAATAAATAGGGATAAAAGAAAAGTAATGACAGAGTTTTAAGATGAAACCAATTAGCGCACAGAAATACAAAAATTGCTAACACAAATTTTTGAAATTTTATCACCAAAAACAAGGAGGGAAAGATAATCAGATGCCAATGTCCTTTTGATTTAAATTTGTTATAGCATTTTTTCTTAAAACAATAAAATTAAATTGACAATTTAATGGGTTTGTTTTGTTTTTGTTTTTATTTTGAGACAGGGTCTCACTGTCTCCTAGGCTGGAGTGCAGTGGCACAATCTCTGCTCACTGCAACCTCTGCCTCCCAGGGTTCAAGTAATTCTCGTGCCTCAGACTTCCAAGTAGCTGGGATTACAGGTGCACACCACCACACCTGGCTAATTTTTGTATTTTTAATAGAGACAGAGTTTCACCATTTGACCAGGCTGGTCTCAAACTCCAATCCCAAATTGCTGGGATTACAGGCATGAGCCACCATGCCCAGCCGACAATTTAATTTAAAATATTAATTATTTAACAACCCACATTACTTTCTTTAGTCAAATTTTCAATGAGATAACTTTGTGTAGAAATAGCCCAGATCTCACAGCAACAATACAGAAAATGGATGATACTAATCATACTCTGCTTTTCATCTAACTGAATTTATAAATTTGCATTTATACACACAATATTAATGTACTAAGAACTGAAAAGGAAAGTTTCTGTAGAAAATGTTTTTGTTCTTAATATTTCAGCACTTAAAATCTATGTATAAAATATTAAGACACTTCAAAGAGAAAACACTTTAAATACAAATTTTGGGGGGTCAGTATCTTGGAACATTTAAAGGAGCATTCACTGGGCAAAAGCTGGAAGCATTCTTCTTGAAAACTGGCACAAGACAAGGATGCTCTGTCTCACCACTCCTATTCAACATAGTATTGGAAGTCCTGGCTAGAACAATCAGGCGAGAGAAATAAAGGTCATCCAAATAGGAAGAGAAGAAGTCAAACTGTCTCTGTTTGCAGATGACATGGTTCTATACTTTTGATCCAAAAGCTCTTTAAGCTGATAAACAATTTCAGCAAAGTTTCAGGGTACAAAATCAACATACAAAATTCACTAACATTTTTATATACCAACAACAGTCAAGCCAAGAGCCAAATCAGGAACACAATCTTATTTACAATTGCCACCAAAAAAAGAGAATACCTAGCTAATCAGCGAGGTGAGAGTGCTACAATGAGAAATACAAGACACTGCTGAAAGAAATCAGAAGACACAAACAAGTGGAAAAACATCCCATGCTTGTGGATAGGAAGAATCAATATGATTAAAATGGCCATACTGACCAAAGCAATTTACAAATTCAATACTATTCCTATTAAACTACCAATGACATTCTTCACAGAAACTATTTTAAAATCCATGTTGACCAAAAAAGACCCTGAGTAGCCAAGGCAATCCTAAGCAAAAAGAACAAAGCTGGAGGCATCACATTACCTGACTTCAAACAGTACACAGGGCTACAGTAACCAAAACAGTATGGTACTGGTACAAAAAAAGACACATAGACCAATGGAAAAGAATAGAGAGCCCAGAAATAAGACCACACATCTATAACCATCTGATCTTTGACAAAGATGACAAAAACAAACAATGGAGAAAAGATTACTTTTTCAACAAATGGCGTTGGGATAACTGGTTAGCCATATGCAGAAGATTGAAAATTGACCCCTTCCTCACACCATGTACAAAAATCAATGAAAGATAGATTAAAGACTTAAATGTAAAAGCCAAAACTATAAAAACCCTGGAAGACAACCTAGCAATACCATTCTGGATATAGGAACTAGCAAAGATTGATGACAAAGATGCTAAAAATCAATGAAAGATAGATTAAAGACTTAAATGTAAAAGCCAAAACTATAAAAACTCTGGAAGACAACCTAGCAATACCATTCTGGATATAGGAACTAGCAAAGATTGATGACAAAGATGCTTTCTCAACAAAAGCAAAAGTTGACAAATGAGATCTAATTAAACTTAACAGCTTCTGCACTGCAAAAGAAACTATCAAAAGTGTAAACAGACAACCTACAGAATGGGAGAAAATATTTGGAAACTATGCATCTGAAAAAGCTCTAAAATCCAGCATCTATAAGGAACTTAAACAAATTTACAAGAAAAAACACCACCATTAAAAATTGGGCAAGTGACAGGAACAGACACTTTTCAAAAGAGGACATACATGAGGCCAATAAGCAGATGAAAAAAAGCTCAATATCACTGATCACTAAAGAAATGCAAATCAAAACCATAAAGAGATACTATCTCACACTGGTCAGAATGGCTATTATTAAAAAGTCAAAAAATAACAAATGCTGGCAAGGTTGCAGAGAAAAGGGAATGCTAATACGTTGTTGCTGGGAGTGTAAACTAGTTCAATCATTGTGAAAAGCAGTGTGATGATACCTTAAAGAGCTAAAAACAGAACTACTGTTTGTTCCAGCAATCCCATTGCTGGTGTATACCCAATGGAATACAAATCATTCTACCATAAAGACCCATGCATGCAAATGTTCATTGCAGCACTATTCACAATTGCAAACACATGAAATCAACCTAAATGTCCATCAGTGGCATTCAACCCAAATGAAATCAACCTAAATGTCCATCAAATGTCCAAAATGTGGTACATGTACACCATGGAATACTATGCAGCTATAAAAAAAAGAAAGAAATCATGTCCTTTACAGGAACTTGGATGGAGCCAAAGGCCATTAGCAAACTAACACAGGATCAGAAAACCAAATACCTCATGTTCTCACTTATAAGTGGGAGCCAAATGATGAAAACACATGGATAAATACAGAGCGGAATGAAAGACACTGGGGCCTATTTGGGAGTGGAGGGTTGGAGGAGAGAGAGGATCAGAAAAAATAACTATTGGGTACCTGGGTGGTGAAATAATCTGTACAACAAACCCCCGTGGCACAAGTTTACCTACATAAGAAATCTGCACATGGACCCCTGAACCTGAAGTAAAAGAAAAAAAAAAAACTCAAATACTTCATGAAAATCTTGTTTCAAATAGAAACCAAATTTTATTCTTGTCTTATTATATTTAATATTAAATCTAATTTTAAAAATAAAATATTAGAAAAAAGGAGCATTCACTCACACCTTTTGTAAATTTACTAAATATTAAGGTAAATACTATTTAACAGACACTGTCCAGGACCCTGGGCATAAAAAGATGAATGAGGAAAAGATAACTAGGAAAGTATCCAGTCTAGTGGGAAGACAGGGATGTGTGCAGATCGTTAAAATCAACTGCATTAAGTGATCTCTAACGTATTAGAGTGTTCACAGAACATCAAAGGAGTCAGGGAGTAGCTGGAAGAAGAGAAAGAATCTCTGAGTGACAGTGCAGGACACTAGGTGCATATAGCTCAGGCCTCAAAATATAAATGGCTTTTGTAGGGTGCTTAGAATGGAAGAAACATTCCTCCATCCGTCAGAGATGTGTATGCGATAATTTGCACAAGTATCACGGAATCCCAGAACTTTAGTTTAGTATGGCAAAATAAGTAGGTTGCACTCCAAAAAAAAATATACAAACTCATTGATTTCCCTTTTATCTTAAAAGAAGAAAAGGCAGGGTGATGTTGGCTTTTTATCCAAGTAGTAGGGTCCTGGGTAGTGTGTTTACTCTCTAAATAGGCTTATCAGTGATTAGAAATACCATTGAATGAAATCAGCATGTCTGTGAGGGCTATGTACAATACCAATTTATTGAATAGATTTAGAATAATGACCCAGTGTTTACACTGAGGGATTTTTCTTCTCTGAGTTAACTAAAATTATGGTCTACCAAAGCCCAATAGGAGAATTCTTGACTTTTGAGACTATGTATTTTAATGCAGCATTAGCCAGGAAAGATCTAGTTATCTGGTCAACCAACAAAATGATCTTTATCTCCATGTTAATAAATGTAAATAATTATTGTACCATTTGGTAATGTTAGGATGGCTATGGCTTTTCATCCCAAGGGGTTTTGGTTCCAGTGCCAAATGTAGCTCTATAAACTGTGCAGAAGCAAATTTAGGTCACGATCAATACAAGCAATTAAGCCTTTGCAAAAGTGGCTAAGCCTTTGAATTCATTTAATTATGTTAGACCCAATGTAGGAGAAGAAAAGGTTACCTTTTTTCTTAAAGTTTATCCAGAATTTTTTCAAATATTTAAAGCTCTTCTTTCTGCAGTACAGATTTGCTTTGCGTAAACTGGCTCTATTAATCTAAAAATAGACTGCTTGTAGAATATTATTAACTTTCCTGCGTGGGCATTATGCACATTCTGTACCATCACTCTCTGCAACAAGATGAGAAAATACCCTCAGGTCTGTCTTTTTACTGGGAAAGCTTTCTGTAAAAATAAAATGAAAAGGCTACTTAGGCCATATTTGATGTGGCCATACTGAAGAAAAAGAACAGTATTTTCAGATGTTAGTTGTAGACCAAGAGGGAGAATTAATTTATAGGTATGACTAGTGCTCAGTCTTGTTAAAGAAATGGTTGTGCATGAAACCCAGGTAAAGATTATCTGACGTCTTCCAAGGAAACCTACATGGCAATTAATTCTTCGTAGCTTCTAGCAGGAAGGTTGGAATCCATGACTCTTCCCTTTCCGGAGGAAAGAGGAAATGGACGACTCAAAGGAGCCACGTAATTTAAAAAAGCAAAGGAAAATGTACAAAGGTCAAGAAACAAGGTCAAAAGTTTAAGAAAGTTAAATTATAGTGCAAAAGGTAATTTTGTCAATAAAGTGGCTTGTACCTTCAAATAATTTTTTGATTTTTTGAAATGCCTACTTTTGATAGACATATATATATAGAAATAATATACAATGAAATGTTCCCTTTAGTCTGCTTCTTCTCATGTAATCTATGAAATCCTGATATATCCCTCTTTTTTCTAAATATTTCTTATTTCTTCAGTTAGCCTCTCACATTGTCAATTAAGTCATTTTATTTTGCACTAGAGTTAAACTTGTCTATTTTTCTTAAATCTCAATTGGGGAAAATTGTTTGCCTGGTAGTCATCAATTTATGCACAAAAAGGACTGATAGTTTTCAGTATGACTTGTATATTTAATTTTCTTGCATACTCAAAATGCCAAGAATTTGATTTAATGTATTTTCTTCCTATAAAGCTTTTTGTTCACATATTTCTGATGGTCTGTTTTGGTAGCTTATGTTTCTGTAACCATCAGACATTGGCCTACCTTTGAAATAATAGAGACATGTTTATAATTGCCATTTTAAGGAGCCCAACTATGATTACCCTTATCTGAAAAATGTTCCTTCCTTGTTCACAATCTCCTGCAAACATTGTTTTCTTCCTCTCTACCCTTATGAAGTGAATTCAGTGTTATCAACTATTGACAGACAACAGCTTCATTAAGGGCAGCACATTATTATTTCACTTGATTCTACCCGTCCATGGTCCAGCATTTCTAAAACCCAACTACCCCTTGTAGGTGCTAGTGTGCTGGTAACATTTAATAACCAGTGTAGGGGAAGAAGAATAATTATTATCTCAACCCTGATAAGTTCTAAGTTGGAATGGACCCCATAGCAAAGGACACTTTAAAAAGAGAAAAACAAACAAGTTTATTAATACATTTATTTAATACATGCATGGAAGATACCTAGGGAATGAGTAATTTTCAAAGAGGTGGCTTGAATTCCAACTTATGTGGGAACTTCTACAAAGAACAGTCAATGCTTAGAGAAGTGACAAGACAAAAAAAAATAAACATAAAAAGGCTTTGTATCTCTAGGGGCCACAAGGTGGGGGAAGGAAAATAACTGGCAGAGAAAGGCTGGTTTGCAAAGCTTGCTAACATAGTTTCCTCTGGTGCCATCTTCCGTCCCATAAGGGTGAAAAGCTCTCTTCAGTGGTTAACCTTTATTCTTTCAGAGAGGGGAGCTTTTGTCTTTATAAATTTACATCCCAATTTTAGGCAAATAGAGGGCAAAGAGCCTTCCTGCTTCTGCTTGTTCTTAATTCCTTCAGCCCAATCAGACTTCTGCCAAAGAGGCACATTTGGGTGTAGTGTATTCTGATTTCCCATACCTGCTGTCAGAAAAAAGGTTGGTAATATTTGCCAGTTTCTGCAGTGCGTGTGCTTTTTCCATGGCTAGCTTCAAGCTACCAGCAAGTCTTTCCCGACCCCTGCTTTGGAAAGAAATGGGTATGGTCTCCCTAGCCAGTCCCCACCATGCCAACTGAAAAATAGGTTGGAGCAGGGGGATCTGCAAATCGCTATCATCTTCTCTTTAATTGAGTGCACTTAGTGCTACAGATTGGAATACATGTGTTGCTACTGGTGTTTCTTCTAATGGAGGAAAACAGCTCCCATATTTATTAGTAGTACTGCTATTACTTTCTCAGTAAGGGCTCCCCTAATTTCTTTTTTTGGAGCAAACAAAACATTATCTACCAAAAGCTGTAGATGTGTTTGTTTATTAGTACCATACATAAATACAGCCCACGTGAGAAGTCAGAATGTCAAAATACCACTTTTAAAAAAAAAGAAGAAATCCAAAGACACTTAAGGGAACAATAAAGGAAAGAAATTAAAGGTTGATTGTTGTCCAGATATAGTGGCACATACTTGAAAATGTGTCCTTGAAAGTCTATTAAAAGATCAGACACAGGAGCTTTCGGTTTTGCTATGAATAAGAGTGTTTTCAACCAAGATAGTAGTGCTTCTCCTTGTTCACAGAGGTATTGACTTCTATCACCCGTAGCTCCTGCTGCATTTTCTCCTTTATACTGCCACAGTACATATTTCAACCACCTGTGAAATTAAAAATTTGTCCCTGTAGCAGTTGGATTCAGTTTGTTAGTCCATGTCTTATCAAAAACTGTTTAAATGTATCTCTGGTGACATTTCAATGATAATTAAAAGCAAGATTCCAAGTTTCAGGAGGGAAGTATATTTTCAGTTACATCTTAACTCATCCAATGTAACTCTGCCAAGAGATGAGTTCATCACATGAAATAACAGGAGTCTAATTCTTCCCATAATCTTTCATTTTAACATTTCATTTATGAACAACCAAGATGAGAAGATGGATGTGATCAAAGGACTCTATTTTATAAAATAGATGTGAAAAATCCTAGACATAAATCACCTTATTAAGTTAGGTCAAATAGTCAAGAAAATGTGAAACACTCTTATCTACCTTGAGCACTAAAAGAATATTATTTTATTTTTGCTCAAACCCATCAGTATCTCTGTCCATTAGTAGAAGTCCTTGGTGCCTGGACCTCTGAGCAGCTTCCTGACTGATCCCTCTGTCTCCAGCCTGGCCTTCTTTCTAGACCTCGCTGAACACCCTTGTAGTTGCCATCTTCCACAAGCAGAGCTCTGAACATTTGACTTCCCAGCAAATCTTTACTGAAAGCCAGTTTCTCCATTATTTCCTCCTGGTTAGAAATGATTTTCCCTACCTCTGAACATATGTCTATGCTATGATAAAATTTTGTAAACCTTCCCCATCTAAAGAATATTATATGTGTGTGAGAAATGGAACACAAATGATAGAGCAAAGTGGTGAAATGTTAATACTAGGTGAGCCTGGGTAAAAGTTGTATGCATATTCTTTGTACTAGTATTGAAACTTTTTGTATTTAATATTTATTTCAAACTAAATACTTTTAAAAAACCTTCAACATCAGATCCCAGTTTATTAAACTCTATACTAATTCTCCCATTGGTGCCACCTGCTCCAGTTACACCAGGTGATGATGGCATTGGCTCTAAATTAAGCCTTCCAAGATGTGCGCTTCCTGATAGAGCAACATAAAGGGCAATGTCAAATGTGTGGAAATTTGGGAAAGTGTAATGTCTTTGGGGTGACTGGCCACCTCTCCCATTTTGTTTGGGACTGACAGGTTTCCAGACACGGGACTTCCAGTGCTAAAAGTAGTAAAGTCCCAGACAAACCCAGATGAGTTAGTCACCCTCCTTTGTGGGACTCTGCTGGATGAGTGTAACTGAAGCCAAACACTGGTGTCAGGAGTGCTGGGAAACAATCCGAACGAGAACATTTCTGTTTCATTCTGTGTGAAGTAGGAAACCTGATAAGCTCTTTCAACTACAAAGGGAGAGAGTTGTATTATGAAAAGCGTAAGTTGTGTTAAAAAAAATTCATCTTTGATGCACACATGATTGTGGAGAGAGGGAGATCACAAGGGAGATCCGTGTTGCTGTGTTATTTGAGGATTTCCATTGCCTGTCAGTAAAGTCCAAATTCCTTAGCTCAGAATAGAAGACTTATTTATAAGGACTACCATGTATCCAGGGCAATATAAATGACTTTCACTCACCCCAAAACAACTGATAAAGTTAATGCCATTATGCCCAATTTGAAAAATACAGACACTGAAGATCAGAGAGGTAAAGTGCCTTCCCCAAGGGACTCAGCCGAGATTTAATGGCTCGATATGTGTCGAGTGAGGTTACTGGGGGAAGATTTCAAATTGCCAGAGGTTTTGATTCTAGGATTCATGTACTTAAAATAGGAGAAAGAGCTTTCTTTTTCATTTTATTACAAATAAACTTATTGAGACACTAAAGCACATAGGATATGTGTGAGGCTTTAAGAAGCTACAATTTGGGCATAAGTGTGAGAGCCTAGGCTAACATACTGCTCATAACCAGCTGTGTGACCTTCAATAAGTTACTCTGTGTCTCAGTTTCCTCATCTCATAGAATGATGATAGTCTGTCTTATAATTAATGTAAGACACTTATCACAATACCTGGTACTCAATAGGCACTGAATCAATAAGAACAATAATAACAAAAGGCATCATGACTACTTTAATGTTAAAAGGAAATGGTCTTAAGTTAGGAACTTAAATGTAAGCAGAAGCTAGCTCTATTTTATTGAATAGGGAGCATTTCTGCCTGTGAGCATCATTAGGGCCTTTACTTTTGACAGCTGTTAGAGTTGCTGGTGTCATTTAGCAGAATGCAGGGCACTCTCAGATGATTCCTATGAACAATGGTGACTTTCACTTATCATATGGTGACATTTTTATGTTTCATAATCCTTATCAGTTTGAAGGTTACAAAAAAAAGAGGTACAGACTTATCCAATAAATAAAAACCTTATTTCTTTGTCTTAAGCTTAAAGGACAGAGTTGCATTTTAATCTCTGCTTTGTTGTCCTGCAAAGGAGCTACCTTTACACAGATTGCTCTCAACATGTAAATGTTTTATTGTTTTAGGATAGGAATCATGTTCCTAAACACATAACATAATAATTTTCCTTGGAATGGATGGGTTTATTATAAATAAAAATGTTATGAATAAAGTTCTATTTCAAGATAATCTAGCATCATGTATGTAATCATTTTCAGTAGATATTACTTTAGACATTTCTATATTGCATACTCTTTATAACAATATGTTCACACTCTAAAATGTAATATGAAAATACATTGACCTTAATATATACTTACTATTTATTATTTAAGTTACATTAGATTTATCAAGCTCTGTATATTTTAAGATTCTTGGAAAAAGCTCTTGGAATGTTTTCATAATATAAAATATGACTATAAAAAGCATTTCCTTTACAGTCAGTATAAAATAATATCATTCTAAACCCTAGTGAGTGTCATTGGTTAATATGCAAAGAAATGGGTATGAAAAAATATTTACTGAACCATATAGTAAACAGACATTTAATGAGCACCTTATTCTATTTCTGAAGCACCATACTAATCACTATGAGATACACAAAGATAAATAAGGTTTAGCGTCTGACCTTAAGATTATTCATATTGGAAACTAAGAAAAGTATGCAAAAAATTATAAAACAAACTATGATGTGTTCTAAAACATGTTTTAGAATCAAGTAGGCAGAGATTTAAAAAATATAGTGGTGTGTTCTTATAGTTCCATCTAGGGAGGCTGAGGCAGGAGGATCCTTTAAGCTGAGAAGTTTGAGTTCAGCTTGGGCAACATATGGAGACCCCTATCTCTCATTCTGTGTGTGTGTGTGTGTGTGTGTGTGTGTGTGTGTGTGTGTGTATTCCAGGACCCATGGGATTTCCGCAGGTAGAGATAAGGAAGAGAGAGTAAGACCCCATAGTGGGATAATCTGAATCTCAGAAGTAGATAATATTTGAATGGAATTCAATAAAGATTTGAGTGGAAGTGGTGTGGATGGTGTGGATTTGAATAGAAAGAATAGGATTTGAATGGAATAGGATTGGATGAGGGTTTGAATGGAAGTGGAAGGGTGTATGTCTGGAAAGTTAAAGATAAAAGAATTAGTCTCCATAAAGACACATGCACCTGTATATTTATTGCAAGACTATTCACAATAGCAAAGACATGGAATCAACCTAAATGCTCATCAATGGTAGGACTGGATGAAGAAAATGTGGTACATATTCATGACGGAATACTACACAGCCATAGAAAAGAACAAGATAATGTCCTTTGCAGCAAAGTGGATGAAGCTCGAGGCCATTATCCTAAGCAAACTAACACAGTAATAAAAAAACAAATACTGCATGTTCTCACTTATAAGTGGGAGCAACACGTGGAGTATACATAGACACAAAGAAGGGAACAGCAGACACTAGGGCCTACATGAGAGTGGATGGAGGCAGGAAGATAAGGATGGAAAAACTATCTATTGGTACTATGCTTATTACCTAGGTGATGAAATGATCTGCACACCAAACACTTATGACACGCAACTTACCTATATAACAAACCTGCAAATGCATCCCTGAACCTAAAATAAAAGTTAAAAAAAAAAAAGAACCAGTCTCTAACTAAAGAGTTGAAACCAAACTTGGAAGCAGCAGCAAGCCAAGGAAGTGTGTGTGTGTGTGTGTGTGTGTGTGTGTGTGTGTTTGTGTGTTCAAAGTCAAGGCATATGTATTAGTCAAGTTTTAATGATGAAAACAGCCACTCTAAGTATTGTGTAAATCAAGTATTTAATATGGGAATTCCACTCTGCACAATTGTGGGACAAGGTGAGAAAGGGAAGATTTGTAAGGGGCATATACTGAAGAATCAAACAGTCACTAGCTAGACCACGTTAGGGTGTAGCCTGCAAGGAACCCAGGGAGCCTTGCACAATCTGCCACTGGCATGTGTCTGTTAAAGAAGAGCTCGACCCACCTCTATGCCTTCAGTGACAAGTTCAGAGAGATGGATGGAACTGCCAATCCTGGTGAAGCTGCTGACCTGGGACAGCACCTGTCTCTGAGGGTCTGCATCCCAGATCCAGCTGTGATCCTGGGGCTGATGTTGGGGCCAACAGGTAGGAAAATATGCTGGGCACACAGTGCATGAAAGCAAGAACAAGCTGGACCCTGATGGGCACCTCTGCATCTTTTATCACCATCATTTACCATGATAAACTTCCATGAACAATGGCATCCGCTCCATTCCTTCTTCCAATTCTCACACAAAGTCCTGTCTTGGCCAACTTAACTCAGAACAATAGAGAAGCAGAGGATTCCAGGAAAAGTAGTTTCTAGACTTCACCAAGTTGACATAAATGACCAAGAGCTTGACCAGTGCTATGCATTAGTAATAGTATTAATATCAGCAACCTGTAGGCTAAAAGCGGAGCAGAGCTGGGAAGGAGGGGAAAGGAAACTGCTGTAGTGTTGCAGGAGATTATAATAAAGATCTGAATAAGGGTAAGACCAGTAGAAATGAAGAAGCCTCCTCCTAGATGGAGCAGATAGAGTAGGTTAAGAAGTAGGAGTTAGCTCTGGGGCTTTGAACTCACATAATATGAATGGTTGGTCCATTAAAAATATACACCACATGAATGGCTGCTAGTTTGAAATAGAAATAAACTTGGTTTTAGATGTGTGGTGGTGCTGCATGACTATTGAAGAGGATATACAATAAATATCTGGAAATGAAGGGCTGGAACACTAGACACAGATTTGGAAGTCATTCACTTGGAAATGATGATTAGTCACTGTCCATTTACAACATGTAGTGAGAAAAGGGTAAACTTCTGACCTACATGAAGGGACTGATGAAATGAATCAGTGTGAGTCGCTATAAAGAGAATAAAATACCTAGCTAGCAAGGGATGTGAAGGACCTCTACAAGGAGAACTATAAACCACTGCTCAAAAAAATAAGAGAGGACACCAACAAATGGAAAAACTTTCCATTCTCATGGATAAAAAGAATCAATATCATACTGCCCAAAGTTGTTTATAGATTAAATACTATTCCAATCAAACTACCATTGACTTTCTTCACAGAATTAGAGAAAACTACTTTAAATTTCATATGGAATCAAAGAAGACCCCGTAGAGCCAAGACAATCCTAAGCAAAGAACAAAGCTGGAGGCATCACACTACCTGACTTCAAACTATACTACAAGGTTACAGTAACCAAAACAGCATGGTACTGTTTTGAGCATAGTACCAAAAAAGACATATAGACCAATGGAACAGAACAGAGGCCTCAGAAATAACACCACACATCTATAAACATCTGATCTTTGACAAACCTGACAAAAACAAGCAATGGGGAAACGATCTCCTATTCAATAAATGGTGCTGGGAAAACTGGCAAGTCATATGCAGAAAACTGAAACTGGACCCCTTCCTTACATGATATACAAAAATTAACTCAAGATGGATTAAAGAGTTAAATGTAGGCCGGGCACGGTGGCTCACGCTTGTGATCCCAGCACTTTGGGAGGCCAAGGCGGGCAGATCACGAGGTCAGGAGATTGAGACCACAGTGAAACCCCGTCTCTACTAAAAATACAAAATTTAGCCAGGCGTGGTGGTGGGCGCCTGAGTCCCAGCTACTCGGAGAGGCTGAGGCAGGAGAATGGCGTGAACCCGGGAGGCGGAGCTTGCAGTGAGCCGAGATTGTGCCACTGCACTCCAGCCTGGGCGACAGACCAAGACTCTGTCTCAAAAAAAAAAAAAGACTTAAATGTAATAGCAAAAGCCATAAAAACCCTAGAAAAAAAACCTAGGCAATACCATTCAGGACATAGGCATCGGCAAAGATTTCATGACAAAAAATGCCAAAAGGAATTGCAACAAATGTCAAAATTGACAAATGGGCCGGGCGCAGTGGCTCACGCTTGTAATCCCAGCACTTCGGGAGGCTGAGGCGGGCGGATCACGAGGTCAGGAGATCGAGACCACGGTGAAACCCCGTCTCTACTAAAAATACAAAAAAAAATTAGCCGGGCATGGTGGCAGGCGCCTGTAGTCCCAGCTACTCGGAGAGGCTGAGGCAGGAGAATGGCGTGAACCCGGGAGGCGGAGCTTGCAGTGAGCCGAGATCGCGCCACGGCACTCCAGCCTGGGCAACAGAGCGAGACTCCGTCTCAAAAAAAAAAAAAAAAAAAATTGACAAATGGGATCTAATTAAACTGAAGAGCTTCTGCACAGCAAAAGAAACTATCATCAGAGTGAACAGACAAGCTACAGAACGGGAGAAAATTTTTGCAATCTACCCATCTGGCAAAGGTCTAATATCCAGAATTTACAAGGAATCTAAACAAATTTCCAAGAAAAAAAACAACTCCAACAAAAAGGGGGCAAAGGATATGAACAGACACTTCTCAAAAGAAGACATTATGTGGCCAAAAAACATATGAAAAGAAGCTCATCATCACTGGTCATTAGAGAAATGCAAATGAGAACCACAATGAGATACCATCGCATACCAGTCAGAATGGCAGCTATTAAAAAGTCAAGAAATAATAGATGCTGGTGAGGCTGTGGAGAAATAGGAATGCTTTTACACTGTTGGTGAGAATGTAAATTAGTTCAACCATTGTGATAGACTGGATAAAGAAAATGTGGTACATATACACCATGGAAAACTACAGAGCCATGAAAAAATGAGATCATGTCCTTTGCAGGGACATGAATGAAGCTGGAAGCCATCATCCTCAGCAAACTAATACAAAACAGAAAACCAAACACCACATGTTCTCAGTCATAAGTGGGAGGTGAACAATGAGAACACACGGACACAGGAAGGGGAACAACACACACACCAGGGCCAGTTGGGCGGTGGCGGGTGAGGAAACTTAGAGGACAGGTCAATAGATGCAGCAAACCATCATGGCACATGTATACCTGTGTAACAAACCAGCATGTTCTGCACATGTATCCCAGAACTTAAAGTAAAATAAAATAAAATAAAGTAAAATAAGGCTGGGCACGGTGGCTCACGCCTGTAATCCCAGCACTTTGGGAGGCCAAGGAGGGTGGATCATGAGGTCAGGAGTTCAAGACCAGCCTGACCAAGATGGTGAAACCCCGACTCTACTAAAAATACAAAAATTAGCCAGGCATGGTGGTGGGCACCTGTAATCCCAGCTACTTGGGAGACTGAGGCAGGAGAATTGCTTGAACCCGGGGGGTGGAGGTTGCAGTGAGCTGAGATCATGCCACTGCATTCCAGCCTGGACAACAGAGCAAGACTCCGTCTCAAAAAAATAATAATAATAATAATAAAGTAAAATAAAATAAAAACAATGAAATTAATCAGTGTGTCCACAGGCAGCTCAGGGCAGGTGTTAGCCCCTGACTTAATGACTGGAATTCTACCACAGATGGGGAGCTCCTTCTTGGGCCTCTGGGTTGGGATTCAGTGTGGTTAGAATTCACGTAATTGGGAGTGCTGTGTTTGGGGAATATTCCCAGGCACCTAGGACTAATGCCCTGAAGCACTGAATAAAATGTCCAATTAACATTCCAGAAAACTGGAGAAAGAGGGTGGAGGTTGAGTGAATCCTGGGTCAAGGAGAATCACTGATGTTTAATTTTTAGCAGGGGAGGTGAGGGAAAGGGAGGCCAGGTAGGGGTGCAGAAGGTGGAACTTATGCAAATAGTGATACAGGTCATTCCTCTGAGGATAAAGGAACTGGAGATGTCCCGAGAGCCAGGTAGAAACCATGAGTGGATCTAACTGGGTGCAATAATGGGTCAAAGGAGGAAAAGGACCACATATTTGAAATTGCCCCTTTGTCAGGGGACAAGCTCTCAGCAGCCATTACATATATTGAGCTTCCATCAGGTCTGTTTACTTCACTGTCTTATTTTTCACCAAATCACAGAAGGTTTCCCTGGCTCAGAGTCTGGCTGGATTCATATATGCATTTCTCTTCCTCCTTTTTACTGAGACTTTGCAGTCTACAATTGGGCTAGGCTGCAGTGTCATGCTTCCCATGTGAAGTCCAAAACCTTGAATTTTAATAAGTAGAGCCTAGGATTTTTTTTAATTTTCAAATAGAAACCATGAGAAACGAGTTGATTAAAATAACCAATGTCTGAAATCAGTTGAACATCATCCCACTTTCTACACTTAATAGAGCAAATGTCTAATATCCCTGAGGAGAGAGGCATTTTATGGTCATATCGTCTCTACTGATCATAAGGAATTTTACCCCACCTTTCAGCCTTCAGCAACAAGTTGAGAAGTCTACCTTGACTGATTGTAATTGTATGGGCTTCTAGAGAAATCAGCATGGAATATTAAAGAAAGTCTGTATATCTAGCTAAATCCTGAGATTGGGGCTCTGCAGAAAACCTTGCATTCCCTACAGGTCAAATTACTATGAGGGTACATCCAAATATTATTAGGCTCTTGGTTATTCCAGCTGATGTTTCACCACCATGCTTCCTGGATCCCTCAGGATGACATCATCACCATTTTAATCAATATATTTCCTTTTAGATTTTAATATTTCTCAAGTACTGATTATGTGGATTTCTAACCAGTAAATCTTTCTCTCAAATGATCGTTTTTTAAAATTGTGGAAAACCTTCTATCTTAGCAAAATAAATGGTTGAAGAAAAGATTGTTCTCTAACATTGGAAGAAGCATAACAGTTTGAACAGTTTGGATGAGAACAACCTAGGAAGTTTTAGCTTCAAAGCACTTGGCCTTGAATATTGGAATCAAAGTGGCTTTCAGCCTGCACTAGAGCATTTACAGCTGCTAAGGAATTGTATCATTTAACACATTCATGCTTACAGTTTCTTTTGTTGCAGAAAAAATGTCATATCTGACTTTAACATGGATTATGCTTTTTTTCCAAGAATATTTCTTCTAATTTTTCTGGGTTGAAGCAGCTGCGGTTGCTATGCCATCAGCTCTGTTGCTATGGGGGATGGCTTGGGTGTTTGCCAAACTATGATTGGTTATTTCAGCACCCTTATGTTCACCAGTTGACATTTTTCTATGTTGAATCATTCTATTTTATTTTAATTTGATGGGTAGGCTCGATAATGTTGATCAGCTTTGAAATAACTGAAATTAGATATAAAGGAATCCCACCATTTCTCTCCTTAGAAAACTTACTCAGAATTCAAGTGGTATGTATAGGAATCATGCATGTATTCACGCACATACAAGACCAAATGGTGATATATTTAGAAAGTTGCCTGTGTACAAGACATGTGACTCTTAAGTCATGAGACTCAGAGAAATTAAAAGGGACGAACATTGGCATTTACATAGTTATCTTGAACAGAAAAATTATTTCAAATTGGAGGTGGCCACATCCTGTCAACTTCAGTGACAGCTGTCAAAATTAACACAATAACTTCTATTTATGGTTCATTCTCCAAAAATGCAGTTTTCTGCTGTACTTTTAGAGGAACATTAAGACATATGTATCTGAGGCAAAGGTTCTCTACCATTGGATCAACTTTCTAATCAGCTGTCTTTGCCTCTGAAATATGATGATGTTATTGAGTATTTCAGAGAATTACAAAACCCAAATCTAAAACTCTTTGAAAAGGAAGGAAAAAACTCATTATCATAATGATTGTCTTCCATCTGATCTTCTTTATCTCAAGTGGTAGAAGGAAAAATCTTTGGAAAAAAAAGATCCAGGAGGCTCTGTGCCCTGGTTGCTTAGCCACTAGTCTATTTAAACAGGACAAGATGCAGTTTGTAATTTTTTTCCAATATAAACTCAGAAGTGAACTTGTGAAAAGGATGTAAGTAAGTTGGCTTAATACTGGGTAATCAAGATTTTACTACTTAGAAGTACTTAATAACCATATTTTGTAATTTTTTTTCTATGGCATTTGTGCTCTTCGATATTAGAGAACACTGAAAGCTAGGTTTATGAGTGAATTTGACATTTCTATAATAAAATTTATTTTAGAAAATAACTTTGAATCATTACCTGAAATCATGTATTCTCAACTGCTGAGTGGGTTTTTCATCTCAATAATTCGCCTCCTAAAAATACTTTCTTTTTTTTTTTTTTTGAGATGGAGTCTCGCTCTGTCACCCAGGCTGGAGTGCAGTGGTGCAATCTTGGCTCACTGCAAGCTCCGCCTCCCGAGTTCATGCCATTCTCCTGCCTCAGCCTCCCAAGTAGCTGGGACTACAGGCGCCCGCCACCACGCCCAGCTGATTTTTTGTATTTTTAGTAGAGACGGGCTAATTTTTTGTATTTTTAGTAGAGACGGGGTTTCACCGTGTTAGCCAAGATGGTCTTGATCTCCTGACTTCGTGATCTGCCTGCCTTGGCCTCCCAAAGTGCTGGGATTACAGATGTGAGCCACTGCGCCCAGCAAAATACTTTCTATCTTTAACAATTAAAGAGGCCTTATGCATTTGGCTTGCAGAAAACACCATTTAACATTGATTTTAAGGAATTATTTACATCGTACTTTTCAGACTAGTGTTATATATGGACAAATAAATGCAGATATTGTATTGTTGGTTAGAAGTTTTTTTCATTCTATATAGAAAATGATTACTAGAGGATTTTAAAATATGAATAATATCCTATTTATGATATTTACACACATATATGAGTGCATATACTCATGCAAATTTAAGCCTTAAAATTCTAATATGTTAAAAAACAGAGTTCGCTGAGGTGCAAGAACAGACACATGCAAATATGGTTCTAAAGCTAGTTCTCCTCTCCCACTTGTATATAACCCCCATCAAAAGCAAACAAACAAATAAAGGTAAAATCTAAATGAACATTAATACTCTTTTTCAGTTATTTGAAAAATAACTGGAATTATCCTTTGTTGTGGAAGACGATAAGTAATTTTATTCTTATTTAAGTAAGTAAGGTTATTATTATATAAAGATTAGGTTAGATTAAGCTATTAATAGATAGCTTCACTCCTTTTTCCTCACTCAGATTTGCTGCTTCTCCCACACCGTGGTAAACTCTTATGTAGTGTCCCAAGTCAGATGTCCTGGGGTCATTCATGAGTCTTCCCTGTCTCTTATATCTCATCTCCAGTTTATCCTCAGTTTCTGCTAAACTCCGTTAAATCTCTTATTTTTTTCAGGCCCTACTGTATTCTTGCTTAAATTATACCATTGGCTTTCATCTGACCTCTCTCTCCATTCTCACCTGTCTTCAGGGATTTTTCCATAATATAAATCGGGCCTCCCTACTCATCATCTTTATTAGAATGTCTAATAGACATTTTAAAACTTAACATATCCGACCTAACACTTGAGCTTACCTACCACTGGAAAGTTTTCAACCTCAGTCTTCATCAAAGTAAATGGAACTCCATTAATCTCATCTCTAGAGCTAAAAATCTTGAATTCTTCCTCTACTCCCCTTTCATGCCCAATGTTCAATAAAAAAGCAAATCCTATTGACTTGGCATTGAAAACATATTTAGAATCTTACTATTCCTACCTATCTGCTCTGCTACTGGCTTCCTCTAAACCATCATCACTTGATGATGGAAAGTGGAAACAAACTTCCATCATTGTGGAAACAACCTTCCATCATCATGTGTCTTTTAAATAGTCCCTAACGGTCTGTCTCTGCCCATCCCTCACTGCATTGCCTTATTTAATTCTGACAGAGCTGTGTAATGTAGAGTGAGTGGATTATTTTCACATTTTACAATAAGGGCCCTGAGACTCTGAAAGTTTAGCTATGAATGATGGAGCTAGGATTTGACTCAGGCTCTGATTCCTAAGCTCATGCTGTCTTTACCTAAGACAACTGAGTCTTATAAAGGGTTAAGTGACTAGTTTACAATGGCACAACTATGAAGAAGAGAAACACAGATTGGAACTAGACTCAGTGCTCTGCCCATACAAGTGTTGCATAATTTATACAAGTAGAACGTTAAAGATGTATTTATTTTGACTAATAAGACTTTGAAATGAAAATACTCCTGGGACTTCAGCAAGCTGAGCTCTAGTTGATTCTACTGGGAAACATGAAACTTTCCTATGATGGTTGAGATCGGAGCATTGAGGGAGCTGGGATGTTTTTAAGCAGATTTCTAACAAAAAGTATGTGTTAATGATAGCAACTGAACCAACAGATACTTTTAATTTGCCATATATGTTTTGTTAGGTTATCTCCCTTGAGTATAACTAATACACGGACATTTATTACATAAGATTCAAAATAATTTACTTTTCTAATCATAAAGGGTAGTACAAGTTGTGTTCTTTTCACACTTAAATTTTTTAAAAATTATTATCATTAGGGAAATATACATTAAGAAAATGACAGTGAGGTACCACTTCACACCCATTAGTTTGGCCATAAGTGGTATAGTGAGATACCACTTCACACCCCTTAGTTTATACATATAAAACAGAATATAACAAACACTGACAAGGATTTGGAAAATTCAAAGTCTTGTGCATTGCAAGTGGTAATTTAAATGGGGTAGCCACATTGGAAAACAATATGGTTTTTCCTCAAAAAAATTACACATAGAATTATTGCATGATCCAGCAATTGCACTCTAGAAACATACTCAAAAGAACTAAAAGCAGAGATTCAAAGAGATATTTATATACTAATGCTCATAGCAATATTAACTCACAATAGCCAAAAGGTGGAAACAACCCATGTGTCTATAAGAAGATGAATGGATAAACAAAAAATATCCATACAAAGGAATATTATCCTGCCTTTAAAAGAAATGAGAGCCAGACATAGTGGTGTACACCAGCAGTTCCAGCTACTTGGAAGGCTGAGGTGGTAGGATCACTTGAGCCCAGAGGTTCAAGTTCAGCCTGGCCAACATAGCAAGACCCCCATCTTTAAAATAAATTAATTAATTAATTACTTAAAAGGAATGAAATTCTGATACATGTTTAAATATGGATGAACCTTGAAGACATTGTTCTGAGTGAAATAGACCAGTCAGAGGAGGACAAATATTGTGTTTCCACTTTTATGAGGTCCCTAGAGTAGACAAATTAATAGAAACAAAAAGTAGAATAGTGGTTACTAAGGACTAGGGAGACGGGGGGAATGTGGAGTTATGGTTTAATGAGTATAAAGTTTTAGTTTGGGAAGGTGAAAAAGCTGTGAATATAGATAGTGGTGGTGACTGTACAACATTTTTAATGTACTTAGAATGTAATTGTGAGTTAAATTTTGTATGAGGCATGATGTTTGGTTTGAGGTTCATCTTTTTTGCTTATAGATAGTTAATTGCTTCAACAATATTTGCTGAAAGATTCCCTTGTTCCATTGAATTGCTTTCGTGCCATTGTCAAAAACCAGTTGAACATATTTTTGAGGACCTATTTCTGGGTTTCCTGTTCTGTTTCATAGAACTGAATGTCTGTTTCTCCACCAATACCATACTGTCTTGATTACTACAGCTACATATCAAGCCTGAATATAAGTAGATTGAGTTCTCCATTTTTATACTTCATTGTCAAGATTATTTTAGCTATTCCAGTGCCTGTTTATTTCCATATACATTTTTTTAAAAGCTTCTCCATGTTACATAAGACCTTGACAAGATTTTGATAGGAATTGCATTAAGCCTATAGATCAGTTTGGGTAGAAGTGATATCTTTAGTGTGTTGAGTCTTCCAATCCGTGAATGCAATATGCGTTTCCATTTATTTCAATCTTCTTTTATTTCTTCATCAGAATTTTATAATGTTCAACATACAGATTCTGTACGTATATTTTTGTGTACCTAAGTACTTCATTTTCTTTGCAGCATTTGAAATTATACTGTGTTTTCAATTTGTTTCCACATGTTCACTGTTACTATGTAGAAATATGATTGATCTTTGTCTATTGGTCTTGTATCCAGCAACATCGCTGAAATCACTTACGTACTCTGCTATTGTTGGATATAGTTCTGCATATGTCAGTTAGAATCTGTTATTTGACTGTGTTGTTCAGCGCTTCTATGTACTTGCTAATATCCTGGCTAGCAGTTTTACTGGTTTCTAAGAGAAGGTCGTTGAAGTCCCCAACTATGATTATAGATCTACTTCACCTTGCAGTTTTATCACATATATGATAGTGCTTCACATATATGATAGTGCCATGTACCCTCTTAGGTGAAATTTCTTTCAAGTTTCATTTGGTACATACATATTTAAGATTCAGGGGTTATATCTTTCTAGCTAATCCTGTATTGTGATATGTCCCATATTGTGATATGTCCCTCTTTTTCTCTAGTAATTTCTCTTGTTCTGATGTCTACTTTATCTGACATTAACATAGCCACACTTATTTTTTAATTAGTGTTTGCATGATACATTTTTTCTATTGAATTTGAAATAAATCTCTTCCAAACAGCATATAGTAGGGCCATGTTTTTATTTACTCTGTCAATAATTATCTTTTAATTGGTGTATTTAGATAATTTATATTTAAGATAATTATTGAAATGTCAGCATATAACTTGGCCATTTAATTACTTATTTTGTTTATTTCCTCTGGTTCTTTTTTCTGTTTCTCTTTACTTGCTTTCCTGTTATTTGAACATTTTTTGGAGTCTGTCTTGATTAATTTGTAGTGTCTATTTATTATGGTAAAATATACATAATGTAAGGTTTATCATTTTAACCATCATTAAGTGTACAATTTACTGGTATTAAGTACATTCATATTATTGTGCAAACATTATCACTACCCATCTTCAGATATTTTCATCATTCCAAACTGAAACTCTGTATCCAACAAGCAAGAACATTTCCTCCTTCTCCAAGCCCATGCTAATGACTATTCTACTTTTTGTCTCTCTGAATTTGCCTATTTTAGGAACCTTGTGTAAATGGAAACATACAATATTTATCTTTTTGTGTGTTTGGTTTATTTCACTTAGTTCGTCCATGTTGCAGCATGTGTCAGAATTTCATAGGGCTGGATAATATTTCTCCATACGGATATACCCCATTGTTCATTCATTTATCTGTTCATGAACACGTGGATGGTGTTTCTACCTTTTGGCTATGGTAAATTAATGCTGCTGTGGACAGTAGTATACAAATATCTGTTTAAGCCTATGCTTTCGATTCTTGGGTATATACCCAGAAGAGGAATTGCCAGATCCTGTGATAATTCTGTTTAATTTGTTGAGGAAAGACCTTCACCTCCCATGTTCAAGCAATTCTCCTGCCTCAGCCTCCATAGCAGCTGCACTATTTTACGTTCCCACCAGCAATGCGCAAAGGTTCCAATTTCTTCACATCCTTGTCAACACTCATAATCTTATATATATATATTTTATAACAGCCAAACTAATGGATATGAAGTAGTAACTCATTGTGGTTTTGATTTTCATTTCCCTAGTGTTTAGTGATATTGAGCATCTTTTAATGTGCTATTGGTCATTTGTATATATTCTTTGGAGTAGTGGCTATTCAAGTCCTTTGTTCATTATTTAATTGAATTTTGTGGTTATTGTTTATTTGTTTGTTTTAGATACAGGATCTCTGTCTGTTGCCCAGACTGAAGTGCAGTGGCATGATCATAGCTCACTGCAACCTCAAATTCCTGAACTCAAGTGATCTTTCTACCTCAGGCTCCTGAGTGGCTAGTACTGCAGGCACATGCCACCATGCCTGGCTATTTTTTTCGATTTTTTTATAGAGACAGGATCTCACTGCATTGTTCAGGGCTGGTCTTGAACTTCTGGCCGCGGGCCATCCTCTCACCTCAGCCTCCCAAAGTGTTAAGATTACAAGCATGAGTCACTGTACCTAGCTTGATGTTCTTTCTGTATTCTGGATATTAGTCCCTTACCAGACATATGTTTGCAAGTATTTTCTCTATAATGGTTTTGAGTGGATCTCTTTGTATGGTGTTTATAGTGGTTGCTCTGGATATTTCAATATACATATGTGACTTTTCACAGTCTACTGGTACCAGCATTTTACCTTTTTAAGTAAAGTGTGGGAGCCCCACTTCCATTCAGGTTTCTTTACCTTCCCCACTTTTAGATATGATTGTCTTAAGTGTCAGATTGCATTTTACTGTTTTTTTAGTCATCAAATATATTTTATGAAACTCACAATATACCCATATTTCTGCTCTTTTACTTGTTCCTGTTTTTCTTATGCTTCTAGATTCTTTTATTATTTTCTTTCTGTTTGAAGAACTTCCTTTAGCCAAGTTTTAAAGTTAGGTTTGGTAGTGACAAACTTTTCTAATTTTCCTTTACATAAGAATGCCTTTATTTTCTCTTCTTTCCTTAAGACAGTTTTGCTGAATGTAGAATTTGCTGTTGACAATATTTTTGTTTTATCACTTGAAAACTGTTTTGCCACTTCCTTCTGGCCTTCATGGTTTCATATGCAAAATCTGCTGTTATTCAAATTGCTGCATTCCTAGAGACAGGCATTATTTTTCTCTGACTCCTTTCAAAATATTTTCTCTGCCTTTCTTTTCAGTTTAATTTTAATTATTGTACACTTTTTGGGGTTTATCTTGTTTGGCGTTTTCTTGACTTGTGAATATGTGTATTTCACCAAATTTGGGAAGTGTTCAATCATTATTTCCTTGAATATTCTTTCAGCCCCACCCTCTCTCCATTCTTTTTAAGGATATGAATTTGGATTTTTGTAATCGTCCTAAAGGCCCCTGAAGACTCTGTTCATTTTGTTAATATTCTATTTTCTCTCTGTTGATAAGATTGTGTGAATTCAATTGATCTATCCTTAGGTTCATCAATTCTGTGTGCTGTTATCTTCACTCTGCTTTTGAGTCCATCTACCAAGGTTCTTTTTTTTTTTTTTTTTTTTTTGAGACGGAGTCTTGCACTGTCTCCCAGGCTGGAGTGCAGTGGTGCGATCTCTGCTCACTGCAAGCTCCACCTCCCAGATTCACGCCATTCTCTTGCCTCAGCCTCCCAAGCAGCTGGGACTACAGGCGCCTGCCACCACGCCCGGCTAATTTTTTTGTATTTTTAGTAGAGACGGGGTTTCACCATGTTAGCCAGGATGGTCTCGATCTCCTGACCTTGTGATCCACCCGCCTCGGCCTCCCAAAGTGCCGGGATTACAGGCTTGAGCCACCGTGCCCGGCCTGAGGTTCTTTTTTTTAAAAATAATTATGTTTTTCTATTTTTTAGTTCTAGACTTTCCATTTGGTCCTTTTTTTATAATTTCTGTTTCTTTGCTGAAATTCTCTATTTTTTCATTTGTTCCAAGAGCACTTGCATTTGTTTTTGGTTGTTGTTGTTTTGTTTTGTTTTGTTTTGTTTTTTTGAGACAGACTCTTTCTCCGCTGCCCAGGCTGGAGTGCAGTGGTGCAATCTTGGCTCACTGCAACCTTCGCCTCCCAGGTTCAAGCAATTCTCCTGCCTCAGCTTCCCAAGTAGCTGGGATTACAGGCACCCGTGACCACACCCAGCTAATTTTTGTATTTTTAGTAGAGACGGGGTTTCACCATGTTGGCCAGGCTGGTCTCAAACTCCTGACCTCAGGTGATCACCCACCTTTGCCTCCCAAAATGTTGGGATTACAGGTGTGAGCCACCACACCCAGCCCCGGTGGTGTCTGATCGTTTAAACAGTCTTATGATAGCTGTTTTAAACCCATCAGATAATTTAACCATCCGGTTCATCTCAATATTGGTGTCAGTTGATTGTCCTTTGTGATTCAAGTTGTTGTTTCCTTGATTTTTGTATGACAGGTGATTTTTCTTTTTTTAATGGTATCTTGGGCCTTTTATCTGTTAAATTAGGGACTCTGGGTCTTGTTTAAATCTTTGATTTTAGTGAGGAGTCACACTGTTATGTTTAGCATGCAGGTTCTGGCCTACTTCTGTGGGCCATGGTTCCAATGGCAGTTTAGTTTTCAGTGCTTTCCATTGCTATTTTGGTCTGCTGGATTCATCTGGTGCTGCCAGGGTTTCCACTCACCCGTGCTAGTACTACATGAGTGAGCTGAGTGAATTTTCACTGGCCAAGCCCCTGGATGTCTCTCAGTGAGGGAGGAGCATCTTAGATGTACAGGGACAAGGATGCTTCTTGGGCTGGACCACTTCTTGTGGAGAATTATAACTTTAATGAAGGGAAATTTGAATAATAATATTTGAAAAAGAAAACATCAAAATGGAAAAGAGAGGTACAGAAAAGGGACACAGAAAAGTATGGAAGAAAATGTAACCCTCTGTCACGGCATTTTCCAGAGATGGCCCTACAAACTTTCCATCCATGATGGAAGCAAAGGAAATAAAAAGAGGCTCCCAGCATTTCTGTTCACTGTTTTTGCTTCTCGAATGGACTGTCTTAGCTAATTACTATATCAACAGAATTACTGCCTTCTATTTTAGCAGACATTTTATTGTGATGGCATTGGCAGTGGGAAGTATGTGCACAATTTACTTCTACAAATCTGTGCCCATTGTGAACCATGTGGGAACTAATGAAAATAAGTTACAATAAACTGCATTATTTGGGCACTCTGCAGTTCATATCACACTTTCATGTGGATTAGCTCACTCTGCTACCTGGAACACCTTTTCCCCACTGGGCCTTCTAAGGCACTGTAAAGAATAGTAGTGGGTACAGATACACAATGTTGTTCAACTACGATTGCTAAGCTCATAGACTTTTCTCCCACAGTTACCATTTAGTATATTTTCTGAATGTAAAGTTGTGTATAATTGCCCTTCCAAAGTAGTGAATAAGGAATTCATTAAAGATGAAAGTACACCACTGAAGAGTGGGTATATGTATATTAGAAGATGTATGTCCAGCAATTTAGCCCATAGACAAGCTTATGAGCAAAGATGAGTGGTTATGAATTTGTAACATTAAACTATATTTTGGGTTTAGATGTCTTTCTATTGCTGGACATTAGTTAAGATGTCTTAGTGCTGGCCTACAATGGGGACAGAATATCAGCTATACCTACTCAACACTCTTAGCAGTGGGAGAGTCAGACTCAAGCATTTAACATCATGGAAGACAACAAAGCATACTTCGTGACTTGCTCAAAACAGAACAATATTATTTAAAAAAAATACTCTGATTATTACGGATAATGGTGTGCATTGACATTGCAAAATATTGTAATTAAGGAACAGGCTTAGTAGAGCACTTAAAATAGCACAGCTTTCTGTTTTCCATTATTGAATAGCTTTAGGGTGACTGTTTCTATTCAGACTAATAGCACATGCCACCACACCTTGTGACCAGGAGCTCAATTTTGCTGCTTTATTACAATAATTATTGGCAAGAAGAAGATATATGTTGACCTAGAGGCAAATTTAATACTTTATTGTTGTTATATCTCTGACACTGGACATGTTCATATAAAATCAGGTATAGAACCCTTTCAAAGACTGAAATGGATTGATTTCAGAAAATTTAGGTGGAATTTTTGGATTTCAGATTATTTACTTCCTTATAGTTATAATTGACTTGGATTAGTAGCTGCACACAATGATTTTTATCTGTTAGGGTAAAAGATAATTTTTAATGTGACAAAATTTTCTTTAAAAAGTTTAATTGGAAGGTAAAACATTTCCTTTAATCTACATGACATACTTCATCCTTAAGTTCCCTGAGAGCAGAAAGACCCTATCTTATCATCTCTCCACTGGTACCACATAACCCACACCATTCCTATTTATTGATACCAATAATCCTTTCAATGTAACTAGTAGGCTTTTGAGTATATGCACAAAACTGTAACTCTACTAATAAGCTCTTCTGCCTATGAGACATTATAGCTTTGGATCATCCTTATTTCAATAACAGTTTGTTCCATTCTGCCATTACAATGCCAGGATGTAAAGCTTCAGGGGTGCAGGAATCTTTTTTTTTTATTTGTTTACTACTCTGTCTCCAGCATCTAGAACATTGTCTGGCACAGGTAACCACTCAGTATTTGCTGAATGTGTGAATACATTTTTTTAAGACACAATAACAAAATGGCTGCAGAGATTGCTTTTGTTGCATGGGACAAAGACCTCAGATTTAGTGTCAGAAAATCTCAATGATTGTCCCAAGCTTGCTATGAATTTACTGTGTCATCTTAGGTATGCCACTTAATCTCTCTGTGCTTTTCTTATATATGAAATGATGATATTAGATCTGAGGCATAATAAACTTCCATCAACCTTTAAAAGTACATAATTCTCTGCTTCATGATTAGCAGCATGCATTTTGCAAGTGGCTGTCTGGGAACAGAGTTACATTTTGTGGCAGTGGAACCAGCATTGCCAACTGGCATATACAGGCTTGGAAGTAAGATTTTGGTCTCTTTGGCAGCTAAAAATTTGGCTCTAACAAATGAACTAGTCACCAACCTGATTCTTTAAAAAATAAGCCTCTTCTGTACTTTGGCATAGAAAATTGATTTTTAAGAACAGGGAAAACTTATGTTCATTGCAGCACTATTCACAATATCAAAGACATGGAATCAACCCAAATGCTCATCAATGGTAGACTGGAAAAAGAAAATGTGGTACATACATACCATGGAATACTATGCAGCCATAAAAAGAAATGAGATCATGTCCTTCACAGGGACTTGGATAGAGCCAGAAGGCATTATCCTCAGCAAACTAACGCAGAAACATAAAACCAAACACCACATGTTTTCATTCATAAGTGGGACTTGAACGATGAGAACACATGGACACGTGGGGTTGGTGGGGGAAACAACACACACTGGTGTCTGTCCTGGGGAAAGGTGGGGGGAGGGAGAGCATCAGGAAGAATAGCTAATGGATACTGGGCTTAATACTTAGGTACTGGGTTGATCTGTGCAGCAAACCACTATGGCACATGTTTATCTATGTAACAAACCTGCACATCCTGCACATGTACCCCAGAACTTAAAAGTTGAAGAAAAAATAAATAAGCTATGGAATGTATTGTTCAGCCTTTAAAAAAAAAAGAATAAGGAAAACAAAATCTGACACAGAAGAGTACAATGTAGCATAATGACAAAAAGAACTAGATTTAAGGCCGGGCGCGGTGACTCACGCTTGTAATCCCAGCACTTTGGGAGGACGAGGCGGGCGGATCACGAGGTCAGGAGATCGAGACCACGGTGAAACCCCGTCTCTACTAAAAATACAAAAAAATTAGCCGGGCGTGGTGGCGGGCGCCTGTAGTCCCAGCTACTCGGAGAGGCTGAGGCAGGAGAATGGCGTGAACCCGGGAGGCGGAGCTTGCAGTGAGCCGAGATTGCACCACTGCACTCCAGCCTGGGCGACAGAGCAAGACTCCATCTCAAAAAAAAAAAAAAAGAACTAGATTTAAATCTTGGTTCCAGAATTTTCTGTGAGATCTCACTGGCTAAGTAATATAATCTCTTAGTGCCTCAATTTTGGTATCTGTAGAATGGGATAATGATAATAATATCTAAATGAAGTAATGTATTTAAAGTTCCCAGGACATGGTAAGCTTTGAACGCCTTACAGACAGGCTTATATTAAGGAATTAAATAAGAAGGGGGAAATTAATTCATAAAAAATAAATCTGCACATTTGACTTGAGACAAACACTGAGAGGTGAAGTTGAGACCAGACTGCCTAGGTCTGTATATACGTCCACTTACAGGTGTAATATTTTGATTTCTTAACATCTCTAATGTTGAGTTTCTTAACAGCTCTGCATCTGAGTCTTCTGAGGAGTAATAATCATTGAACAAAGTGGTAATAATCATTGAACCTACCTCATTAGGCTTATTGTGAATTTTAAATGAAATAATCGATGTATTAATAATATGCTTACAAAAGAGTCTGGCATATAAAATGTACTCAATAAATTGTAGCCTTTCTTATAACAGAAGTTAAGCTTATACAGAGGGGGAAAACTGAAAGAGATGTGAAAGGCAGTCAGCCCAGTGGATGGAGAGAAAGTAATGGGACTTCAGTAGGGACAAACAGATTATAGTAGTCTAGTGAATTTTACTCTCAGAGATTTTAAGAAAAAAAAATGCCTTACAAATGCAAGACATGGAGAGTTCCCACGTAAGTGATTGACAACAAATATCAAAATCTCCAGTTGATCCCAGTGCTTGGGTGATAAACCTCCTTTTAGCCAAGAATTCTACCTTAGGGAAAAGGATTTTTATTCTTCTGCACACGGATTATAAGATATTACCAAATAGTGCAATATCTTAGTTGTAAATAAATTGTAAATCTTTTTGTAACAAGACAACAGTTGTGATATCACAATGAGTCATTATGCACTTTCTGTTCATGGAGGATCCCAAAATCATCTTATTTGCAAAGAAGTGAGTTGGTGTGGGAGGCAGTACCTTAACATTTCAGCAGAGTCCTTTAGCCAAATTCCTGAAGCTGCCAAGCTTCCCCAGGCGGACTGAGATATAAGGACAAGAGAGAATAATGCAGACCAAAAAAAAGTACAAACAAGAGAATGGAGACTAAGTTTCCAACTAGCACTACATATTTTAAAGTGCTTTTCTTTTTGGTGAACTTTGAAGAAATGAAGGCCAGGTGCGATGGCTGACACCTGTAATCCCAGCACTTTGGGAGGCCGAGGCGGGCGGATCACGAGGTCAGGAGGTCGAGATCATCCTGACTAACACGGAGAAAACCCGTCTCTACTAAAAAAAAATTACAAAAAAATTAGCCGGGCGTGTTGGCGGGTGCCTGTAGTCCCAGCTACTCGGGAGGCTGAGGCGGGAGAATGGCGTGAACCCGGAAGGCGGAGCTTGCAGTGAGCCGAGATAGCGCCACTGCACTCCAGAGTGGGGGAAAGAGCGAGACTCCGTCTCCAAAAAAAGAAAGAAATGAAATAAGCCTATATATTTTGTGATTGAAAGGCCCTTTTCAGTTTACTGGAAAATATCTGATTATATTTGAGTACACATTACTTCATTTTTTTTTTTTTTTTACATTCAACCCACATTTGTATAGTACCTACAATGTACCAAACCTGAGTTTAGGTGCCAAAGATATCAGATGAACAACACAGGTTCATTCCGTGGGGAACTTTCATTTTACTGAGAAAAACAAATAGGAAAAGAGTGAAGAAAGGGCTGCAGAGAAGAGGCTTAATTTTTGGTGTAGTCATGAAGGGTAAGTAGGAGTTTGCTGGACAAAGAAGAGATCAGCAAAGATTCAATTGGTCCATGGACAATTATTCAAAAGCTGGAGGTTGAGTTCAAGAAAGCAGTTTGGTTCTGTTGGAGTTTACAGTGTCAGAGAAGGAAAGGAGAGTTTCAGGGCCAGATCATGAAGGGCACTGACTTCCTAACCAGGGAGATTGTATCAGACCCCGCAAGCAATTGAATTTAAGCCAATCAGGTTTACACTGTCTAGTATTTTAGAAGGACTCTCTGGCCGCTACTTGGAGAATGGATGGGAGAGGAGAGTTGAAGACAGGAAACCAGCTGGGCAGCAAAGTACTATGTGCACATTGTGTCATCTTTAAATAAATAATGTGCAATTGTTCAGAAACAGGGAACTGCTCATTCTTTCAAATGGATTAGGGTAGAAGGGCCTTCTTAGCAGAAAGTAATACGAAGCTTTCTTCCTTTAAAATATTGTTTCTTACTTATTAAGGTCATGTAGGCCTAAAAAGTGGTTCTTTTTTTAAAATAGCTTTATTGAGGTATGATTGATTGCAAAAAGCTGTACATACTCAATATATGCAATCTGATGAGTTTGGACATATGCTTACCTTAATATCCCTCTAAAGTATCAATTATTTTCATTATTCACACCTTAGACTAAATTTCTTTTATCACTGACTTTTCTCTCTTCCCCAGCTGAATATTTGACCTTGAGGGCAGTGGCATTTCAAATGGAAGATTAAAATTAAATTAAATTAGAACTCAAATTGAATTAAGAGCTGGGGGACTTCTGAGGAGGATTAATTTGAATTAGGAACTTTGATCAAATGTCCAAGAAGTCAGTTGGAAAATGAGAGAAGACATTGAGGAGAACAGAGAGCAGATTAATTCAGTTTGCAGTTGTACTAGGATTTTCAAAAGAAGGTGTTCTATTTCCAAAGTTCTCTATATAATACTTAAGCTGTAAGTTAATAATGCTGGAAGCACTTGCTAGTGTGTGTGCCAGGTCATAACATCAGGGTGAATGTTAATGGCTACACAATTTGCAGGGCCCAGGGCAAAGTGAAAATGCAGGCCCCTTATTCGGAAAGCAGGAACGAAGGGCCATTAAAGGTGATAATGTATAAAACTGTCCTTTCTTCTGCCATTCCTCTCTTGACTTTTTCTACTAGTTTTTATTTGATATTTCACATTATTCCAAGTAAATAAAAAACAAAAATATAAACAGCACAAATTTTAGCATTCACTTTGTATTGTGCAATGCAACTATAAGAATAGTTGATTTGCATGCAGAATCAGCAAAAATTAGGTATTTCATAGATCGTACATATGTATGTCATCCTTACCCAAACAGTGGAAATGATATACAAGATTTAAATAACTGTTTATATTTCATTTCTGGATACACTCTCTCCCTTTGACTTACTCATGAGTAAGAAAGGATTGCAAGAAAAAGAGCTGCAGTTTGCTCTTTCTTTCTCTCTCTTTGTATGTCTTCATTTTCAGCATAAACAGTTGGCTGATACAGGGAATTATTCAAGGAACAAAGGATGCAATAGGCTCCCGTGGTCATCTGTGTTTCTTAGAACCCTTTGCCTTCTTGCTAAGTTTGAAGGAAGTTCTGGTTCCAGTGGCGAGCATGGCCTCTTGGGGCTGCCAGCTTCCCCACTTACTCACAGACATAATACACTTACTCGTGCTCTCATGTTGAAACACACCAGACTCCCATGAATTGTGCATCCCCCAGAATTCACCATTATGAACACCATGTGTGAATGAGGCAGCACAGAATGGCTGAGCATGTGCAGAGTGTGCAGACAGCCCCTGCTCCCTTGATGCTCACTGTCCTATTGGACTTTGCCCACAAAACACAAGTTCAACTACTAAAATCACTGAACAAAGCACAGGGCTTTTCTGAGCATGGGGTCCTCCCTCTGAAGCTGCATGGGTCACACACCCATGAATCCAGCCTGCCTTGAAATTTCTTATACACAAATGAGGAACCAATTAGCAAAGTGATTTGGAAACTGACTAGTCTTCCTTCTTTTATTATGTGAGCTAATGCTGTCTCGGACACATGGAAAGTCACAGAATAAATGCAGACTTCATTCTGGAATTTATTTCTAAGATCTGCTGGAGTGAAGCAGATAGATAGTTTACCATTGTTTTCAAACCTACATAATTGTTTATGGACTATAAGGTAAAATTTAAGTAAAATTTAAGATAAAATGTGAGATTTAAAACAAATGATGCTCATTACATAAAACAGGGAGTTGGGTAAAACAACTTAAGGAAACTATTTGAGTGCAAAGACAAGCACCCAGAGTTAAGTGAGCTGGCGGCCCGGTCCCACCTCTGATCTTGGTGGTCCGTGATCTCAGACAAGCCATGTCTCCCTCTAGTTTTCATAAACTTCATCTCTAAAACAGGATTTAAACATAGATGGTTTCTGGTTTAAAATTTGTTCTGTGAAAGAGGCATTTATAAATCAAGAAACTCATTTTCAAGATACAATTGTAGACCTGAAAGATTTCACCCTGGAACTTCCAGAGTTTCTCAGCCATCCATGCCTTTCAGAAATGTTCCTCCTCAGCTGTGCACTCGGCCCTATGGTCATGATCATGTTTCTCGTATTTCTGCATCTTCTTCATCTTAGAGGACTATTAATCATTTCTTAAAAAAAACATTCTTAAGTGCTAGAAGATAAAGTAAAAAAGGAGATCTATGTCCAAAGAAATCCAGGGAGATCTGAGAAAAGTTTAGGGTTTTTTTAGGTCTATAGATTCATATCTGTTCAGTTTTCACTTTCTCTGTAGACCTTTCATCTCCTATCCAAACAAAAATTTACCTTGCTTCCTGGAAATTCTCTTTTATGACTTACTGTGTACAATTATCAACGTTTTATCAGGAGATTATTTCCCTTTGTTTTAAAAAGGACTGCCAAAATGTAAAGTATGATATTGTGTCTTGCAGAAATTGATTGTTTTTTCACAGAAGGATAAACATAATCTTATAATATAGTCAGCAGAAAAAGATATATTTATAAATAATGGCAGGAAACAGAAGGGAATTAAAATATGTTGCATTCCTGTTACATACCAGGTACTGCGCATTACATATATTATTTTATTTAATCCTTGTATAATCATCTGTGGTGGTGGAAATAGGAAAAACTACCAATTACCTATGCTATACTAGGAAGCTTCTAACACAAACTCCAGCCCAGACTTCTCTCCCACTTTCCAGTGTTGTATATCCAACCACCTATGTGGCAAGTCCAGTTGGCACTGATAATTCAATCAATATGGCCAGACTGAACACATCAGCTTTCCCTAAAAAGCCTGCTCTAGACTCAGTCTTTCTCATCTCAAGCGACATCGAGGTCGCTCTTCCAGTTGCTTAGGCCAGAAATCTTGGGGTCATTGTTGTCTCTTTATTTTCTCACCCTAATCACCCAATCCATCAAAAGGTCATGTCAACTCTTGCTTCAAAACAAGTTCAGCATGGATCTGACTGCTCCTCAGCCCCACCCGAGTCGGAGCAAATGTTGCCTGTCTTCGGGTGGTTCACAGCTTTCCAGCTACCTGCATCCTGACCTCTCCTATGTACTATTCCAGACCAGCAGCCAGGATGAGGTTTTGAAACATAAGCCATGTTGACTGTAAGCTCAAACTCCTGCCATGGCCCCCTTTTCACTCTCAGAGTAAAAGTTGAAAAGCCATGAGCCATCCTTGACCCACTCCTTCTTCCACTTCCCCACAGCACCCCACCACCCACCATGTTTAATGTTACAAACTCATAACAACTCATGTTTGCTCATAAGCTTATCTAAGTACTGAATTGCTGGACACATATCTTTCAATATACATATACCCACTTTTCAGTAGCATAGTTTCCTCTTAATGAATTCCTTATTCACTACTTTGGAAGGGCAAATATACACATCTTTACATTCAGAAAATATACTAAATGGCAACTGTGGGAGAAAAGTCTATGAGGTTAGCAATTGTAGTTGAACTACCTTGTATTATCTGTACCTACTACTATTCCTCACAGTGCCTTAGAAGACCCAGGGAGGAAAATGTGTTCCAAGTAGCAGGGTGAGCTAATCCACATAGAAGCATGATGTGAACTGTAGAGTGCCCAAATAATGCAATTTGTTGTGACTTATTTTCATTAGTTCCCACATGGTTCACAATGGGCAGCAGATTTGTACAAGTAAGTTGTGCACATACTAATCTCCTCCCTCACTTCACTCCATCCCATGACTTTCTTGCAATCCCAAGACCAACCAGGAACACCCCCACCTTAGCACTATAACCCCTGCAGTTCCCTCTGCCTGGAACTCTCTTCTCTGGCATGGCACTCACTGCCTCACATCTCTCAAGTTTTTGGTCAAATCTCACTTTCTTGGTGGAATCCCTTCCCCTCCCTACACCTCCCTACCCGTGCACTTCTGATACCTCTTACCTTGGTCTATTTTTCTTACATCTATAGCATGTTTAACCTTCTAAACTGCTCTATAATTTACTGCTTTACATTTAGTATTTACTTTCTGTTTATTTGTCTTTACTAAAATGAAATGTTCACTAATGTATTCTCATCCCCTAGATAGTGCTTGGCATATGACAGATGCTCAATAAATCTTTGCAGAATGGTGGGGCGAATGAATGAATGAGAGAATGAATGAGTGCTTTCCCTTGTTCCTCATACTAACCTGACTAAAGTTAGCCAGGAGGTATTTTACAAATAAGGATATTAAAACTGAGAGAGGCTAGGTAACTTTCACAAGGCAGAAACTTTATAAGAGTCAGATCTGAGATGAAAAGAGGACTTTCTGATCGGGACCTTCTCCACTTTATCACACTTCAAAACATGTATTTGATGAAAATATAGGTGTTCCATAAAATGCAATACCTTTGTAGTGTGTATTCTTCCTTCTGCACACTCTCAGCCAATAGTTTTTAAATAAGCCTCTTAGAATACTGTAACTAAAGTGACTGGTTTATAGAGTAACACACATAAAATGAATGATATGAGGTGTGTTCATCTTGACTCTGGCTGCAGAGTTACAGAAACAAACTAACTTGAGTTAGCTTAAGCCAAAAAAATTAATTTAAAAATAAGTAATGTAATTTAAAAAAAAAAAAAAAGGCGGAGGCCAAGGCAGGAGGATCACTTGAGGCCAGGAGTTTGAGACCAACCTGAGCAACATGGAGAGACTCTATGTCTACGAGAAATTAAATTAAAAAAAAAATAGCCGGCTGTGGTGGTGCACATCTAGTCCCAGCTACTCTGGAGGCTGAGGCAGGAGGAGCACTTGAGACCAGGAGTTTGAGGCTGCAGTGAGCTATGATCGCACCACTGCACTCCAGCCTGGATGACAGAGCAAGATTCCGTCTCTTTATCTCTTATGGATACATGAGCCCATGAAGGCCATAGGAAAAAATGAAAAAGAGGGAGCAGGAGGCAGATGAGTTGAGAGAGTTCTTGTTCCACCTTCCATGTGTGCCTCTTCCATTCTTCCTTCTCCATGGTTTACCCATCACTCTTTAACCTGGACAAAGCTATAGTCTCACAGTCCCAATTATGGGCCTGGTTTGGGAAAAACACCTCTCCTGGTCCCATCAGGGATGTCCAGGAACGAGGACCCCTTTGACAACTGCAGGATGGAGAGTGCTGGGCAGACCCCAAAGAAAGGGACTCAGCAGACAACTCCCAAGTAGCTGATTCTAGAAAAAGACAGTGGAAGAGTAGGAAGCACATGATTGAATCGAACAGCTGAAGTCCAAATTCCTGTTCTTCACCTTTCATCTGTGTAAATGGTTGCTAATGAGAAAACATACCTGAATCTTCTGATACTCCGATAATTATAGTGTACTTGTTCTTTTACGGTTGTTCTTTCTCAGATATAGATGCTAAATCTTGATTATGTGGTGGTTAAAAAAAAAGAACAGGAAGAAAAAAGTAAAAGAGGGACACTTGGGGTAAGGAAAAGAAAAAAAATTGGAGAATCAGGAGGTCTGCATTTTAATCTCAGTGCTGTCACCAAGAAGCAAATGCCTTGGGCAAGTCAATTCTCTGGTTTCAATGTCCTTCTCTATATAATGAGTAAATCAGACAGAATTGGCAGGTTTCCCAACCTGCTTCATCAGGAGAATTAGCTGGGAGCATTTTCAAAATGCAGATTTCCCCTCCCTTACCCATGAATATTCTGATTTAAACGATCTTGCGTGAAATTCTGTAATTGTATTTTAATGCAAATTTCCAGATGACTATGATGATCAGCCACATTTGGCAACCATTAGACTAGATGACATTTAAGACCTCTCCTAGTGATTAATATATTTGTTTACCTAACAATTATCTAACTTATAAAACCAATTATAATAAAATGAATTTCTTCTTGTGTTTCTGGGTGTCTTTTTCAGAAATTACATAATCTTTCCACTTTGTTTCCAAAGAAAATTAAGAGTACTATCTAGTAGACAATAAATTCTCAATAAATAGTTGTGAACGGATAAATGATCAGTTCTATATATTTTTAGAAATTAATAATTTTTCATTATCTCCTGAGTTACTTAGTCCTCATATATGTGGGGAAGAAATTCCACTCAGAGCTTGTCTGGTTTAATGGAATATTGAAGATACTTAGCAGGATAATAGTATATAAATCAGGGCTCATAATCTTTAAAGTATGACTAAAAGCTTTTGATGATGGAGTCTCATTTTTGTCTTCTATGGCATGGATAAAGAGATACGTGTGAAAGTCAAATGTTCCTCCTGTGCGTTATTATCATGCCTGAGGCTGTTGTGTTTCTGTTGTTCTTGCCTTTTACCACCCACGGCACTTTCATACCTGTCAGCTTTGCCAGTCTCAAAATATTGCTTTAACAAATTCTACAGAGAATTGTACTAGCCCTGAACGTTTTGAAAGTCCAGTGTTCTTTTTGGAAACAAGATGTGAGTTTCTAAAGAGACTGAACTTCCAGACAGAGCATCTGGGACGTAATTCTGCCTCTGCCTCTGTGCCTATTCACTGCATAAAATTGATCGAGACATTTCACCTCTTCTGACATCTACTTCCTCTTCTGTAAAATGAATTCCACACTCATTTAAACACTATAATTCTTATAAATAATTAGGATGTTAAAAAATGCAAATTATATTCTCAATTCTGAATATCACTACATTTCTGCTTATTACTTAGATTTATTATTTTTCTCATTCCCTTCTGACAATATTTTAATATGCTACCTAGATCCAAAAGAATACATTGCTTACAAAAAAATAGAAACAGATCTTTACAGGTACTTACACTTTCCAACATCAGATCATTTTTCTATGTGACCCAAGTTCTTTTCTATGTCACTGTTCAGAAAGGAAACTCATAGCTCAGCCATATAGCATGTGATATGATCTGGAATAGTTACCTCTTTCATAAGTGTGGGTCCAGTCATACATTCCATTTTGTCACTTTTCTAAGAAACTATTTTTTAAATATTATTATCATTTTACTTTAAGTTCTGGGATACATGTACAGAACGTGCAGGTTTGTTACATAGGTATACCTGTGCCATGGTGGTTTGCTGCATCCATCAACCCATCATCTAGGTTTTAAGACCCGCATGCATTAGGTATTTGTCCTAATTAAGGATAGTGGCTTGCACCAGCAAGTCCCTAGTAGCACACTTGGGAATATTATGCCATGAATGGCATCCTCCTGTGGTTTTTTTCCAGAGTGAAAAGAACCACTCTGGAAAAAAAATGATACATTTTAGCCCTTTTTAAAGTCACAGTGGCTTAGTTGTACTGTTGATAAAACAAATAATGCTCAGGAAGTGAATACAATCGCATATGTGTACTATGTCTTACAGAATCGGATCATTGATGTTTGCATTTTATTGCTTTTTAAAGAAAATAAATGATAGGAAATGTATATTGTAGAATATCAAATCTATTTATTACAGCAGCATTTTTTTTCTGTGTGATTGATTTTATTTTCTGAAAAGCATAAAAATACAAAGTGTGACATCATGCAAGAACACGGCCATGGCGGGCCGGGGCGCCCGGGGCCGGGGCCGAGGCGCGGAGGCGCGGGGCTGGATTCCTAGGGCCGCGGCGCTTCCCGGCATGCTCCGCTGCAGGCCCGCGCCTGCGCCCGGACTTTGCCATCGGCGGGGCAGTCGCGGGATGCGCCCGGGAGCGGCAGCCTGAGGTCCTCAGGTCTCTGAAGGTGTGGAGGAACCTAGCACCTGCCATCCTCTCACCCAATTTGCCACTTCCAGCAGCTTTAGCCCATGAGGAGGATGTGAGCGGGACTGAGTCAGGAGCCCTCTGGAAGCATGGAGACCGTGGTGATTGTTGCCATAGGTGTGCTGGCCACCATCTTTCTAGCTTCGTTTGCAGCCTTGGTGCTGGTTTGCAGGCAGCGCTACTGCCGGCCGCGAGACCTGCTGTAGCGCTATGATTCTAAGCCCATTGTGGGCCTCATTGGTGCCATGGAGACCCAGTCTGAGCGCTCTGAGTAAGAACTGGACGATGTCGTTATCACCAACCCCCGCATTGAGGCCATTCTGGAGAATGAAGACTGGATCGAAGATGCCTCGGGTCTCATGTCCCACTGCATTGCCATCTTGAAGATTTGTCACACTCTGACAGAGAAGCTTGTTGCTATGACAGTGGGCTCTGGGGGCCAAGATGAAGACTTCAGCCAGTGTCAGTGACATCATTGTGGTGGGTAAGCAGATCAGCCCCAGGGTGGATGATGTTGTGAAGTCGATGTACCCTCCGTTGGACCGCAAGCTCCTGGACGCATGGACGACTGCCCTGCTCCTGTCTGTCAGTCATCTGGTGCTGGTGACAAGGAATGCCTGCCATCTGACGAGAGGCCTGGACTGGATTGACCAGTCTCTGTCGGCTGCTGAGAAGCATTTGGAAGCCCTTCGAGAAGCAGCCCTAGCTTCTGAGCCAGATAAAGGCCTCCCAGGCCCCGAAGGCTTCCTGCAGGAGCAGTCTGCAATTTAGTGCCTACAGGCCAGCAGTTAGCCATGAAGACCCCTGCCGCCATCCCTAGGTGGCTCAGCTTAGCCTTCTACTTTTTCCTGTGGAGTTAGTTGTTCTCCACGGCTGGAGAGTTCAGCTGTGTGTGCAGAGTAAAGCAGGAGATCCCCGTCAGTTTATGCCTCTTTTGCAGTTGCAAACTGTGGCTGGTGAGTGGCAATCTAATACTACAGTTAGGGGAGATGCCATTCACTCTCTGCATAGAGGAGCATTGAAAACTGGTGGACTGTCAGCTTTATTTAGCTCACCTAGTGTTTTCAAGAAAATGGAGCCACCGTTTAAGAAATCAAGAGGTTTCACATTAAAATCAGAATTTCTGGCCTCTCTCGATCGGTCAGAATGTGTGGCAATTCTGATCTGCATTTTCAGAAGAGGACAATCAATTGAAACTAAGTAGGGATTTCTTCTTTTAGCAAGACTTGTACTCTCTCACCTGGCCTGTTGCATTTATTTGTGTTATCTGCCTGGTCCCTGAGGCGTCTGAGTCCTCCCTCTTACAGGTTTGGGTTTGAAGCTGAGGAACTACAAAGTTGATGATTTCTTTTTTATCTTTATGCCTGCAATTTTACCTAGCTACCACTAGGTGGATAGTAAATTTATACTTATGTTAAAAAAAAAAAAGAAAGAAAAGAAAAGAACACCGCCATGTAGATTTTCTATGAAACTCTCTTCTTAACAACATTGAATATAATGTCTGTCAGAATAGTTCTTATGAGATCATTTTTAAGTGTCTTTTTGTTTCAGGCTAGTTATTACATCTAATTATTGCATTGTTGTGTTTCAGAGCAGTTGAACATCAGATACCCAGAGTGACATCAGGTTAAAAAAAAGCCTGCAATTTGGATCTTTTCCTGCCTCGGAAGCAAGGAAAATGGACAATTGATAATCAAAGGTAAAACTGCCCCCTTTCCCCTTACTTGTATAGGAAGTAGTTTCTTAAATAACAGCTTCCTCTTCAGCTATCCTATATGAAACATTTTTTTAATAGCATGGTATATTTGAACAAAAATATTCCTGGCATACACTTTCCAGACATATTAACAGTCTGTTGAATTTAAAGCCTATGTTTTTTAACTTCCTAGCTATCTGTACAGAATCTAGGCCAGATGTATTTTATATATTTAATCTTCTTCTTGTTGTTAATCTGGAATGGCATATTGGGCAAATGCCATTTTTATAAATCTGTGGACCCAAATATTGTACATTAGGTAGGTTAGGTATGAAATTATGGAAGTAAATGGCATAGTGTTAGCTTTTCTTAGCATACTGAACAAATTTGCATTTATCCACACAGACATGTTCAACATGATGTAAGTGTGCTAAGAAAGGCAATGAAAGGCAGGGCACAGTGGCTTACGCCTGTAATTCCAGCACTTTGGGAGACCGAGGTGGGCGGATCACCTGAGGTCAGGAGTTTGAGACCAGCCTGGCAAATATGGTGAAACCGCCTCACCACTAAAAATACAAAAATTAGCCGGGTGTGGTGGCAGGTGCCTGTAATCCCAGCTACCTGGGAGACTGAGGCAGGAGAATCACTTGAACCTGGAAGGCAGAGGTTGCAGTGAGCCAAGATTGCGCCACTGCACTCTAGCCTGGGTGACAGAGAGAGACTCCATCTCAAAAAAAAAGAAAAGAAAAGAAAGGCAATGAAAACACTTGAGTCCTTGCTATCATCTCCACTCCTTTCATTATGTAGTTTTTGGAGGGAGAAAAAAAGAAGGGTCTTACCACATATAAATCAAATATACTACAGAAGTGGTGTCAGATCAGAAGGAGATTAATATTGCTGAATAATAAGCTATTGTCTTTGGGTTACTTGCTTGAGACAGTGACTTGGGTATGGCAATTTATTAGGGAGCTGATCCAAAGATCAAGAGTTAGAAGCAGGAACAATGAATCAGGGAAGAAGCACAGGTCAGATTGCAGGTGGGTTAGCAAGTCCATCACGGCAGGCAATGGGAACTTGGTTCCTCCCAGGAGGGGTACAGATGCCCAAATTTCTGTTAGAAAGATGTGCAGCAGGAGGTTTACTAACTGACTTTTTCCCCTTGGTTTTGGATTCCCCCCAAGGAGCATGAATTCCCTCACAATGCTGGGCTGTGCCAGCCATGCATGGGCAGAAAGCAGAAAGACACTCAGTTGTCACTTGAGGTGTACACTGTAAGGCAGTGGTCCAGGGACGGGTTTCATGGAAGACAATTTTTCCATGGACAGGGTGGGGAGGTGGGGAGATGGTTTCAAGATAAAACTGTTCCACCTCAAGTCATCAGGAATTAGATTCTCATAAGGAGCACATACCTAGATTCCTCACATGGACAGTTCACAATAGGGATCATGCTCCTATGAGAATTTAATGCTGCCACTGATCTCACAAGAGGCAGAGCTCAGGCCGTAATGCACGCTGGCCCACTGCTCACTTCCTGCTGTGTGGCCCAGTTCCTAACAGGAACCAGTACTGGTCTGTGACCTGGGGGTCAGGGATCCCTGCAAAGGCAAGGAGACTCCCCTGTAGCTGTGGCTGACATCCAAAGTGAACCCCGGAACATAATGCAGGGAGCCAGCCGCATCTGTTGCAGCTCCTTTTACTTTATTCTAAATCAGCATTTTTCTCCTCAATGAAGTATCTCCAAGAAAAAAAAAAGTTTTGTGTTTTAAAGACATTAAATAATTATACCTAAATATCATGGAATCCGAGTGAGTTCTGTTTTGAAACTAGCTTCTTCATGAATAAATTGTCCATGTTCAGTAAATGGCATAGTGTCAGCTAAGTAAGAAATGCATGTGAGTCCACATGTATATTTGAGACATTATATAAGATTCAAAGTATGACCAACATGCTGGAATAGTCAGAATTAATATAACAACATTTAATTATAGCTATATTTGTTACTCACTTTATATTGTTTCATTTACAAGAAGGTGTCTGTGTATACACAAAAATTTAATTTTTGTCTTTCCTATTTGGAAACAACCCTGTTTGTGTGAAATGCAAGACTGAAATTATATATATATTATCTGGGCATAATGTTAGATGAATGGTCAGCTGGCAAAACAGATTTAGCACATTAAGGTGAATCAGAACTTCTTTGTTTTGTTTTGACATGAGAACATTAAACAGATTGAAAATAAAGTTGGATAAAGCCTGTGGTTGTGTTGTGACCTAGAAGATCATATGCTCAGAGGAAGAATATAATTGATAAACTCTCTAAGGATCAGCTATTAAAAATAAAACAGACAACAACAAACATTTAAAGTGATGTGCATTTGCATGCAGATTTCCTTGTGAAGGAAATGAAAGTGAAGGGGACAGGAGAAAGGGCAGCAGAGAATGGTAGTGCAGGGAAACCAGGAAAGTCGTAGCAGATGCTAGGCAGAAATACCAAAAAGAGCAGACAGAATCAAACTAGGGATGAAGAGGATCCATGACATGCAAACTGAGTGAAGGGCCCCAGTTCATTTGAGGCTGGACATCCTCCTGAATAACCAAAGAAAAATTACTGTGTCTTCTCACCTGAACAATGTTATTGCCCCTCATTAGTTTACCTCTCCCTGGTCTCCTTTGGCTCCAAAGTCTTCCAGAATCACAGCTCTGATCATGTCTGCTTTTTGCTTGGAAAATGTTCTCTGATTTACCAATTCATCATCATCTAAATTTCTTAAGCAGACATTTAAAGCCTGCCACTCTAAGGTGTTAGACTTATTATTTTTATTATTTGACCTCACTTACCAGTGGCCTAGCCCATTGTGTAGAAATGTAAGGGCTGTGATTTTTTTCACGCCTTCCAAGTGATTTTAAGGCTTTGTGGTTTTCAAGCACAGATTGGCCTAGAGCAAGCTTATCTAGCCCGCTTTATTTTGTTGTTGTTGTTGTTGTTGCTGTGTTTTGTTTTGTTTTAGGCTTTTAGCAGTCTGAAGCCATGGCTTTTGGTTTCTGTCTCTAGTGATAAATGGAAAAGAGAGACAAGGATGGGGCTTTACATGCCCAACCAGAAACAGAAACTAAGAACACATAACTGTATTCTCTCCCTTGGACACCCCTGTTCTGGAGTGAGGCCCAAGAATGTACATTTCTAACATGTTCCCAGATGATGCTGATCTGTTCCATGAGACCTTAACTTGGAGAACCACTCTGTAAACTAAATGATCCAGGCTGGCACTATAAGTTCTGCATTACAGTTTAAGTCAAAGACTGATCACAATGAAAAGTCTTCCTTGCCAACATCACCATTGCGGGTGGGTGTGTTAGTTTAATAACAAGCTCTGAGTTTTCTGGTCAAATACCATCTTAATATCATAAAATTCCAAACAGTAAGATTTTTGATGCATTTTTATATCCTTTACTGTGTCATAGACTTTGGAAACCCATAAATATCTGTTGGATGGATAAAGGATGGATGGATTGATGGATGGATGGATGGATGGATGGATGGATGGATGGATGGATGGATGGAAGGAAGAATGGATGAACAGGTTTAACAACCAAGAACTGGTTTCAGCACAAAACTTAAATTCCTACAAAAAAACTACTCTGGCTTGTGCCATAGAGAAAGATAGTTTTCCTTCACACAGAAACCTTATTATATAAGCCCATACTCAATATATAAGACCTTTTATTAGATGAAATAACACTACGTAGTTAAAGCCCAAGCATCTGGGTGTCAATAGTATTGTGCTCTTTAATAAACAGAGTCTCTCACGAAAGACTTTTTGCTACTTGATTGAGTACAACCGGGGAAATGTCATTTCTATCAAGATAAATTGTACATTTTACTTTGTAAAAGAGCCACTGGTTGTGTGAAACCAGCAAATCACATCTATTTAATAAATTCCTTTGCAAATGTCTTTTCCTTGAGTTTAAATTTTGCAGCTGCAGCATAATTTGAATGTTTATTCACATTTAGGACAATTATGCTTTCTGGTTTTTTTGCTTTCTTGCATTCAAATATGTTCATGTGTCAGTGTTGCACATTTTCTCTCTACATCTTTTATCTGCATGCATCATCCCATGATTGGCTTGGTAAATTTTTCCTACTTTTCTTGCTAAAATAACTGTTCCTTCTGTTTTCTGCCTACTCTTTGATTTATTCCAGAAATTGGGCTCAATGCCTACTTTTAGAGCTCAGTGTGAAATTTATTTTGTATGTTTTTAAACCAAGTTTCCACTTATTTTTTTGTTATGTATTCCGTAGTGGAGTCAACCTCAGAATGCATTCATGAAAAAGCCTGTAATCATATATTAGCATAAATAACAACAACAGATGATAATATGAATGCTTGAAAATTTATTTTTTAAATGTACTTCATAATTCACTTTTGTAAGAGGAAATTAAAATGTTCATTTTATGTTGTGGCTTGCCTAATAGTAAAGCTTAAAATTAATTAAAACGTAAATGTCCTAGCCCCAACTTTGTTATTACCTTGATGTATGTTCTTGGCGAGTCCCTAGGCTTCAGTTACTTCCATTATAAAAAGAAAGGTTTAGGATAAATAACCCCTGGAATTCATTCTAGTGCCTTATCTTGCAATTTCAAGGTACAGATCATATGAAATCCTACCTAAAATCCGACACAAAATTATGAGTGAGTCAATCAGTCAACTAAGGGCACATATTTGAAAGTAGAGTTGAAAAGGCAGGATTTGGGATTCAGAAAGACTTGAGTTCAAAACTCAGCTCTTTCATTTATTAACTATGTGAACGTGGCAAATGGACTGAACCACTCTATGTACTTTAGTATCTTCATCTGTAAAATGAGGGCAGTGTTATTATCTGAAAGGTCACTTTAAAGACCAGAGGTAGTGTATAAAATAAATCCAGCATCTGGTAGGAGCTGAACATACATAGCTAGAAGCTGACCAGAATCCCACCACGGTTTTGGAGGTTAATGGAGATTACTGTATACCCTTCTTTTCCAATATAATTCTACAAGAGTAAGAAACTTTTATTTAGGACTTTAAAACATGAACACACTTTAGAAAATGTATCCATAATTTAGTCATCTGAGACTGAAAGGCTAGTGGAAAAATTCATCATTTTTTTTATCTACACGGGATAACTCTGGTTCTATAAACTGCTGATGGTTACATGTGTCAAGCCAGGCGTTTTCCATCAAGAGTGATTCCTCAGTGTCAAGCATGAAGTTTGCAAATTACATTTTGTTTTCTGCCTTGTAATCTAGCCATGGCTTGGGGAGAAACTAAAATAAAAATTCTTCAAGGCAAAAGTTTAACCTGAATAAATGTTCATATGGCCTCAATTTTTAACTGATTTCAGAATGACTAAAATTATTCATTTTTTTTCTTCTCATTCTCCAAAAAATTATTTTCATAGCCAATTTGCCAGATGCAGCTTTATACCCAGAGGCAAAAGAAATCAAATTTCTGGTCAATAGAAGATTCATTTACTAAGAGATTCATGCAGATATTGAATACTTTTCTGGTCTTTTTTATGTTTTTGAGTTTCAGTTGTCATTTTGATATTGGTTAACCCCAGTACTTGCCAGCAGAAATTCAAAGCTGCCTACTTCACAGGAGTAGATCAATAAAGTTTTGCTGGAATATTTCATCAATCTTAGCACAGGATTTAATCCTTTTGGCTATTTTTCTATTTTAATATTCTATAAATCCTCTCAAGTTAATGTGTTGTGAGATAAATCTTACTATTTCACTATTTTATACTTTTTATGTCAGAAATAATTTAGAAACTAAAAACTGCTATTGCTACTTGATACCTTGATTTTTTCAGACATCTGTAAGATACAAAATCTAATTGTAGAATACTGTGTTTATTTGTCATGTCTCAGAGTCCTATCACTATCAGGATGATAATCATACTGATGAGGCTGTCTCAAACCTTATGAGATATAGATATAGATATGTAAATATATAGACATATTGTGGGGGTGGTGATATTGTTAATTGGGCAACCAAGTCCTTCACAATAGAAAAGGTGTAGGCAATTATTACTGATATTGGAATTTTTAATAAAATGACCGATTAAGTACTCTCAGAGAGAAACATAAATGTTATTTTTAGATGATGAGATACTTTCTTTGTAAAACAACAGTATAATAGAATTTATTACAAATCACATATTTGAGTATTTGTTTATACTGTAAGAATGTTCAAGGACAACATTTGACTATGCAGTAAAAAGGTGCAACTTGACAAGAATTATAAGAAAGGAAGAAAAGGCATATTGACTGGATTTATTTTCTTTTTTCTATATTCTTATCATGTGCTAGACATTTTCACCTAAAATTTTTACCTGTCTTACTTATTTTTTTTCTTTTTTTCTTTTTTTTTTAATTATACTTTAGATTTTAGGGTACATGTGCACAATGTGCAGGTTTGTTACATATGTATCCATGTGCCATGTTGATTTCCTGCACCCATTAACTCGTCATTTAGCATTAGGTATATCTCCTAATGCTGTCCCTCCCCCCTCCCCCCACCCCACAACAGTCCCCGGAGTGTGATGTTCCCCTTCCTGTGTCCATGAGTTCTCATTGTTCAATTCCCACCTATGAGTGAGAACATGCAGTGTTTGGTTTTTTGTCCTTGCGATAGTTTACTGAGAATGATGTTTTCCAGTTTCATCCATGTCCCTACAAAGGACACGAACTCATCATTTTTTATGGCTGCATAGTATTCCATGGTATATATGTGCCACATTTTCTTAATCCAGTCTATCATTGTTGGACATTTGGGTTGGTTCCAACTCTTTGCTATTGTGAATAGTGCCGCAATAAACATACGTGTGCATGTGTCTTTATAGCAGCATGATTTACAGTCCTTTGGGTATATACCCAGTAATGGGATGGCTGGGTCAAATGGTATTTCTAGTTCGAGATCCCTGAGGAATCGCCACACTGACTTCCACAATGGTTGAACTAGTTTACAGTCCCACCAACAGTGTAAAAGTGTTCCTATTTCTCCACATCCTCTCCAGCACCTGTTGTTTCCTGCTTTTTTAATGATGGCCATTCTAACTGGTGTGAGATGGTATCTCACTGTGGTTTTGATTTGCATTTCTCTGATGGCCAGTGATGATGAGCATTTCTTCATGTGTTTTTTGGCTGCATAAATGTCTTCTTTTGAGAAGTGTCTGTTCATGTCCCTTGCCCACTTTTTGATGGGGTTGTTTGTTTTTTTCTTGTAAATCTGTTTGAGTTCATTGTAGATTCTGGATAATAGCCCTTTGTCAGATGAGTAGGTTGCAAAAATTTTCTCCCATTCTGTAGGTTGCCTGTTCACTCTGATGGTAGTTTCTTTTGCTGTGCAGAAGCTCTTTAGTTTAATGAGATCCCATTTGTCGATTTTGGCTTTTGTTGCCATTGCTTTTGGTGTTTTAGACATGAAGTCCTTGCCCACGCCTATGTCCTGAATGGTATTGCCTAGGTTTTCTTGTAGGATTTTAATGGTTTTAGGTCTGACATTTAAGTCTTTAATCCATCTTGAATTAATTTTTGTATAAGGTGTAAGGAAGGGATCCAGTTTCAGCTTTCTACATATGGCTAGCCAGTTTTCCCAGCACCATTTATTAAATAGGGAATCCTTTCCCCATTGCTTGTTTTTGTCAGGTTTGTCAAAGATCAGATAGTTGTAGATATGCGGCATCATTTCTGAGGGCTCTGTTCTGTTCCATTGATCTATGTCTCTGTTGTGGTACCAGTACCATGCTGTTTTGGTTACTGTAGCCTTGTAGTATAGTTTAAAGTCAGGTAGTGTGATGCCTCCAGCTTTGTTCTTTTGGCTTAGGATTGACTTGGCCATGCGGGCTCTTTTTTGGTACCATATGAACTTTAAAGTAGTTTTTTCCAGTTCTGTGAAGAAAGTCATTGGTAGCTTCATGGGGATGGCATTGAATCTATAAATTACCTTGGGCAGTATGGCCATTTTCACGATATTGATTCTTCCAATGCATGAGCATGGAATGTTCTTCCATTTGTTTGTATCCTCTTTTATTTCATTGAGCAGTGGTTTGTAGTTCTCCTTGAAGAGTTCCTTCACATCCCTTGTAAGTTGGATTCCTAGGTATTTTATTCTCTTTGAAGCAATTGTGAATGGGAGTTCACTCATGATTTGGCTCTCTGTTTGTCTGTTATTGGTGTACAAGAATGCTTGTGATTTTTGTACATTGATTTTGTATCCTGAGACTTTGCTGAAGTTGCTAATCAGCTTAAGGAGATTTTGGGCTGAGACAATGGAGTTTTCTAGATATACAATCATGTCATCTGCAAACAGGGACAATTTGACTTCCTCTTTTCCTAATTGAATACCCTTTATTTCCTTTTCCTGCCTGATTGCTCTGGCCAGAACTTCCAGCACTATGTTGAATAGGAGCAGTGAGAGAGGTCATCCCTGTCTTGTGCCAGTTTTCAGAGGGAATGCTTCCAGTTTTTGCCCATTCAGTATGATATTGGCTGTGGGTTTGTCGTAGATAGCTCTTATTATTTTGAGATATGTCCCATCAATACCTAATTTATTGAGAGTTTTTAGCATGAAGCATTGTTGAATTTTGTCAAAGGCCTTTTCTGCATCTATTGAGATAATCATGTGGTTTTTGTCTTTGGTTCTGTTTATGTGCTGGATTACATTTATTGATTTGCGTATGTTGAACCAGCCTTGCATCCCAGGGATGAAGCCCACTTGATTATGGTGGATAAGCTTTTTGATGTGCTGCTGGATTCGGTTTGCCAGTATTTTATTGAGGATTTTTGCATCAATGTTCATCAAGGATATTGGTCTGAAATTCTCTTTTTTGGTTATGTCTCTGCCAGGCTTTGGTATCAGGACGATGTTGGCTTCATAAAATGTGTTAGGGAGGATTCCCTCTTTTTCTATTGATTGGAATAGTTTCAGAAGGAATGGTACCAGTTCCTCCTTGTACCTCTGGTAGAATTCAGCTGTGAATCCATCAGGTCCTGGACTCTTTTTGGTTGGTAAGCTATTGATTATTGCCACAATTTCAGAACCTGTTATTGGTCTATTCAGAGATTCAACTTCTTCCTGATTTAGTCTTGGGAGGGTGTATTTGTCAAGGAATTTATCCATTTCTTCTAGATTTTCTAGTTTATTTGCATAGAGGTGTTTGTAGTATTCTCTGATGGTAGATTGTATTTCTGTGGGATCGGTGGTGATATCCCCTTTTTCATTTTTTATTGCATCTATTTGATTCTTCTCTCTTTTCTTCTTTATTAGTCTTGCTAGAGGTCTATCAATTTTGTTGATCTTTTCAAAAAACCAGCTCCTGGATTCATTAATTTTTTGAAGGGTGTTTTGTGTCTCTGTTTCCTTCAGTTCTGTTCTGATTTTAGTTATTTCTAGCCTTCTGCTAGCTTTTGAATGTGTTTGCTCTTGCTTTTCTAGTTCTTTTAATTGTGATGTTAGGGTGTCAATTTTGGATCTTTCCTGCTTTCTCTTGTGGGCATTTAGTGCTATAAATTTCCCTCTACACACTGCTTTGAACGTGTCCCAGAGATTCTGGTATGTTGTGTCTTTGTTCTCGTTGGTTTCAAAGAACATCTTTATTTCTGCCTTCATTTCATTATGTACCCAGTAGTCATTCAGGAGCAGGTTGTTCAGTTTCCATGTAGTTGAGCGGTTTTGAGTGAGTTTCTTAATCCTGAGTTCTAGTTTGATTGCACTGTGGTCTGAGAGACAGTTTGTTATAATTTCTGTTCTTTTACATTTGCTGAGGAGAGCTTTACTTCCAACTATGTGGTCAATTTTGGAATAGGTGTGGTGTGGTGCTGAAAAAAATGTATATTCTGTTGATTTAGGGTGGCGAGTTCTGTAGATGTCTATTAGGTCCACTTTATGTAGAGCTGAGTTCAATTCCTGGATATCCTTGTTAACTTTCTGTCTCGTTGACCTGTCTAATGTTGAGATTTGGGTGTTAAAATCTCCCATTATTATTGTGTGGGAGTTTAAGTCCCTTTGTAGGTCACTCAGGACTTGCTTTATGAATCTGGGTGCTCCTGTGTTGGGTGCATATATATTTAGGATAGTTAGCTCTTCTTGTTGAATTGATCCCTTTACCATTATGTAATGGCCTTCTTTGTCTCTTTTGATCTTTGTTGGTTTAAAGTCTATTTTATCAGAGACTAGGATTGCCACCCCTGCCTTTTTTTGTTTTCCAGTTGCTTGATAGATCTTCCTCCATCCCTTTATTTTGAGTCTATGTGTGTCTCTGCACGTGAGATGGGTTTCCTGAATACAGCACACTGATGGGTCCTGACTCCTTATCCAGTTTGCCAGTCTGTGTCTTTTAATTGGAGCATTTAGCCCATTTACATTTAACGTTAATATTGTTATGTGTGAATCTCATCCTGTCATTATGATGTTAGTTTGTTATTTTGCTCGTTAGTTGCTGCAGTTTCTTCCTAGCCTCGATGGTCTTTACAATTTGGCATGTTTTTGCAGTGGCTGGTACCGGTTGTTCCTTTCCATGTTTAGTGCTTCCTTCAGGAGCTCTTTTAGGGCAGGCCTGGTGGTGACAAAATCACTCAGCGTTTGCTTGTCTGTAAAGTATTTTATTTCTCCTTCACTTATGAAGCTTAGTTTGGCTGGATATGAAATTCTGGGTTGAAAATTCTTTTCTTTAAGAATGTTGAATATCGGTCCCCACTCTCTTCTGGCTTGTAGAGTTTCTGCCGAGAGATCAGCTGTTAGTCTGATGGGCTTCCCTTTGTGGGTAACCCAACCTTTCTCTCTGGCTGCTCTTAACATTTTTTCCTTCATTTCAACTTTGGTGAATCTGACAATTATGTGTCTTGGAGTTGCTCTTCTCGAGGAGTATCTTTGTGGCGTTCTCTGTATTTCCTGAATCTGAATGTTGGCCTGCCTTGCTAGATTGGGGAAGTTCTCCTGGATAATATCTTGCAGAGTGTTTTCCAACTTGGTTCCATTCTCCCCATCATTTTCAGGTACACCAATCAGACGTAGGTTTGGTCTTTTCACATAGTCCCAAATTTCTTGGAGGCTTTGTTCATTTCTTTTTATTCTTTTTTCTCTAAACTTCCCTTCTCTCTTCGTTTCATTCATTTCATCTTCCATCAGCAATACCCTTTCTTCCAGTTGATCGCATCTGCTACTGAGGCTTCTGCAATCTTCACGTAGTTCTCGAATCTTGGCTTTCAGCTCCATCAGCTCTTTTAAGCCCTTCTCTCCATTGGTTATTCTAGTTATCCATTCTTCTAATTTTTTTTCAAAGTTTTTAACTTCTTTGCTATTGTTTTGAATTTCCTCTCGTAGCTCAGAGTAGTTTGATCGTCTGAAGCCTTCTTCTCTCAACTCGTCAAAGTCATCCTCCATCCAGCTTTGTTCCGTTGCTGGTGAGGAACTGCGTTCCTTTGGAGGAGGAGAAGTGCTCTGCTTTTTAGAGTTTCCAGTTTTTCTGCTCTGTTTTTTCCCCATCTTTGTGGTTTTATCTACTTTTTGTCTTTGATGATGGTGATGTACAGATGGGATTTTGGTGTGGATGTCCTTTCTGTTTGTTAGTTTTCCTTCTACCAGACAGGACCCTCAGCTGCAGGTCTGTTGGAGTTTACTAGAGGTCCACTCCAGACCCTGTTTGGCTGGGTGTCAGCAGAGGTGGCTGCAGAACAGCGGATTTTCGTGAGACCACAAATTCAGCTGTCTGATAGTTCCTCTGGAAGTTTTGTCTCAGAGGAGTACCTGGCCAAATGAGGTGTCAGTCTGTCCCTACTGGTGGGGTGCCTCCCAGTTAGGCTGCTCAGGGGTGAGGGACCCACTTTAGGAGGCAGTCTGTCCGTTCTCAGATCTCCAGCTGCGTGCTGGGAGAACCACTACTCTCTTCAAAGCTGTCAGTCAGACAGGGACATTTAAGTCTGTGGAGGTTCCTGCTGACTTTTTGTTTGTCTGTGCCCTGCCCCCAGAGGTGGAGCCTACAGAGGCAGGCAGGCCTCCTTGAGCTGTGGTGGGCTCCACCCAGTTCAAGCTTCCTGGCTGCTTTGTTTACCTAAGCAAGCCTGGGCAATGGCGGGCACCCCTCCCCCAGCCTCACTGCCGCCTTGCAGCTTTATCTCAGACTGCTGTGCTAGCAAACAGCGAGACTCCGTGGGCATAGGACCCTCCGAGCCAGGTGCGGGACACAATCTCCTAGTGTGCCGTTTTCCAGGCCCGTTGGAAAAGCGCAGTATTAGGATGGAACTGACCCGATATTCCAGGTGCCGTCTGTTACCCCTTTCGTTTTTTTTTTTTTTTTGAGACGGAGTCTCGCTCTGTCGCCCAGGCTGGAGTGCAGTGGCGCAATCTCGGCTCACTGCAAGCTCCCCCTCCCGGGTTCACGCCATTCTCCTTGTTACCCCTTTCTTTGACTAGGAAAGGGAACTCCCTGACCCCTTGCGCTTCCCGAGTGAGGCAATGCCTCGCCCTGCTTCGGCTCACACACAGTGCGCTTCATCGACTGTCCTGCACCCACTGTTTGGCACTCCCTAGTGAGATGAAACCGGTACCTCAAGCAGAAATGCAGAAATCACCCATCTTCTGTGTCACTCGGGCTGGGAGCTGGAGACCGGAGCTGTTCCTATTCGGCCATCTTGGCTCCACCCCTGTCTTATTTATTTAAAGGCTATGTTTAGAGAAACAATGATACCATGTTAAAAAATAGACATTAGCAAAATTGAATAGTAAGGGAGGTGGAGCAAGATAGCTGGATAGAGGCCTCCACTGTCATCCTCTCTGCAGGATCACCACATTAAGCAACTATCTGCACAAATTCACCGTTATAAGAACTAAAAATCAGGTGAGTGATCACAGTACGTGGTGTTAACTTCATATCACTAAAAGAGGCACTGAAAAACAGTGTTGAATTGCCTACAGCACCCCTTCCCTGTCTCCCAGCAGGGGCCCTGTGGCTCAGAGAGGAAATCTGTGTGCCTGGGGGAGGGAGAACACAGTGATTGTGGGACTTTGCATAGGAACTCAGTGCTGCCCTATCACAGTGGAAAGCAATGTGGGACAGAACTTAGCCAGCACTCATGAAGGCAGCACTTAGACTAGTCCTAGCCAGAGGGGAATTGTCTGTCCCAGCAGTCAGAACTCTAATTCTGGCAAGCCTCACCACTGTGGGCTAAAGTGCTCTGGGGTTCTAAATAAACTTAAATGCTAGTCTAGGCCACAAGGACTGCAATTCTGGGGCAAGTCCTGGTGCTGTGCTGGACTCGGAGCCAGTGGGCTTGGGGTGCTTACGATCTAGTCAGACACCAGCTGATACAGCTAAGAAAGTGCTTATGCCACCCCTCTCCCAGCACCAAGCAACACAGCTGGCACCCTGAGAGAGACTTCTTCCTTCTGCTTGAGGAGAGGAGAGGGGAGAGTAAAGAGGACTTTGTCTTGCATCTTAGATACCAGCACAGCCACAGTAGGCTAGGACACCAGATAGAGTCCTGAGGATCTAGCTATTGCATGATATATCTAAAGAAAACTTGGGCCAGAAAGGAACCCACTGCCTTGAAGAGAAGGACCCAGTCCTGGCAGAATTCATCACTTGATGAGTAAAAAGTGGGCCCTGAATATTTAACTGTGGCAGCCAGGTAGCACTTGCCATGGGCCTTGATTGTGACTCAGAGCCATGCTGGATGCACATGTGACCCAGTACATCCCCAGTTTGGGTGACTAGGGGTAGAGACTATTTCTGCTTACGAAAATGAGAGGGGAAAGTAAAGTGGACTTTGTCTTGCACCATAGGTACCAGCTCACCCACAGTGGAGTAGAGCACCAAGCAGGCTTGGGGTACCCAATACCAGGCCTTGTCTCTTCACTGGCATTTCTAGGCCTTCCCTGGGCCAGAGGGGAACCTGTTGCCCTGAAGAGTGAGTCCCAGGCCTGGCAGCACTCACCAGAAGCTAACTCAAGAGCCCTTGGACCTTGAGTGACCACCAGCAGTACCCTGGCAGTACTCATCACGGGCCTTGGGCAGTGGTAGCCACGGAGAGAGGTTCTTCTCCTTGTGGAAAAGGGAGGGAACAGTGGGAAAGACTTTGACTTGTGAGTACCAGCTCAGCTGCAGTACAATAGGGCATCAGGTTGATTTTTATAGTATCTGACTCCAAGCCCTGGCTCCTGGATTGTGTCCCTAGACCTCCCTGGGACAAAGGGGAACTTGCCATCCTGAAGGATAGGATACAAGCCTAGCTGGCTTTGCTACCTGCTGATTGTAGAGCCCTAGGGCCTTGAGCAAATATAAGTGGTAGCCAGGCAGAGGTTAGTGCAGGCCTTGGGCGAGACCCAGTACCATGCCGGCTTCAGGTCTGACCCAGCACAGTCCCAGTGGTGGTGGCCACAGGTGAGCTTGTGTCACCTCTCTCCCAGCTCCAGGCAGCTCAGCACAGAGAAAGACTCTGCTTGTTTGGGAGAAAGTAAGAGAGGAGAACAAGAGTCTTTGCCTGGCAATCTAGAAAATTTTTCCTGATCTTCTCCAAGACCACCAAGGCAGTACCGCTGTGATTCTGCAAGAGCAGAATCACCTCACAGCATTGCTGGGCTTGGGGTGCTGCCTAATACAGATATGCCCATAGTGACAGAAAAACTTAGATCATAATACTCATATACTTTTGAATACCAATACCTGGAAACCCTTCCAAAGGATAGGTACAGACAAGCCTTTTAATCCTGTTGGCTATTTTTCTATTTTAATATTCTATAAATCTTCTCAGGTTAATGTGTTCTGAGATAAATCTTACTATTTCACCATTCTATACTTTTTATGTCAGAAATAATTTAGAAGCTAGAAACTTCTATTGCTATTTGATAACTTGATTTTTTCAGACATCCGTAAGATAATAAAATTTATTTGTGGAATACTGTGTTTATTTTTCATGTCTCAGAGACCTGTCTCTATCAAGATGAGAATCTTACTGATGAGGCTGTCTCAAGCCTTATGAGATACAGACAGATATAGATATGTAGATATATTGTGTTGGGTGGTAATGTTGTTAATTGGCCTACCCAGACCTTCGCAATAGAAGAGTTATTTCTTCATGGGCGATTATTACTAATATTGGCATTTTTAATAAAATGACATATTAACTACTCTCTGAAATAAACATAAATGTTATTTTTGGATGATAGAATAATTTCCTTAGAAAACAGATTACAATAGTATAATGGAGTTTATTACAACTTACAATTTTTGAGTATTTGTTTAAATGGTAAGAATGTCCAAGGACAAAATTTGACTATGCAATAAAAAGATGCAACTTGACAAGAATTATTTTAAACAAGGACTGTGAAGACTACAATAAGTACTTAATTCTTCAATGCTCAGACACCAAGGAACAACTACAAACATTAAGACCATCCAGGAATACATGACAGCACTGAATGAACTAAATAAGTCACCAGGGACCAATCCTAGAGATACAGAGATATGTGACCTTTCAAACAGAGAATTCAAAATAGCTGTTTTAAGGAAACTCAACAAATTTCAAGATAAAACAGAGAAGGAATTTAGAATACCATCAGATACATTTAACAAAGAGACTGAAATCATTAAAGAGAATCAAACAAATTCTGGAGTTGAAAAGTGCAATTGACATACTGAAGAATGCATCAGAGTCACTTACCAGCAGAATTGATCAAGCAGAAGAAAGAATTAGTGAGATTGAGGACAGGCTATTTGAAAATAGACAGTCAGAAAGGACAAAAGAAAAATAAATACAGGTGATGTTTAAACACCTAAAAGTGTGGTGATACCCATACTCAAAGTATGGTTTCTGGAGATCTCCAAGATTTTTCAGGGAGTCCAGAAGGTCAAAACTATTTTTATAGTATTAAGACTTTAAGACTTCATTTGCCAAAACTTTCATACTTAGTGAGCATATAGTGGAGTCTTCCAGAGGCCATATGACATGGAATGATGTCATGTAAAAGTGGAATGCATGCTTGTGTATTCTTCTGTTTTCCAGGGTTTTCTAAAGTAGTAGGTTTGGACTATAAACATGTGCATTTTCGAAGGTTCTCTCAGATCATTTTCAGAACTTCTACAGGTCCTTATTAGCCATCTTTGGTGTGCCTACTTAGTCTCTGTAACCTTATTTTCACCTAATAAATTATTCATTTGAAATCTTGGGAAAAACTGAATAAAGAAGAATGAAGTATACCTACAAGATCTAGAAAATAGCCTCAAAAAAAGAAAATCTAAGAGTTATCAGCCTTAAAGAGAAGATAGATACAGAAATCAAGGTAGAAAGTTTATTCAATGGGATAATAACAGAGAACTTACCAAACATAGAGAAAGGTATAAATATTCAAGTACAAGAGGCATATAGAACACCAAGAAGATTTAACCCAAAGAAGACTACCTCAAGACATTTAGTAATTAAACTTCCAAAGGTCAAGGATAATGAAAGGATCCTAAAAGCCCCAAGAGAAAAAACAAATAACATGCAATGGATCTCCAATATATCCAGCAGCAGACTTCTCAATGGAAACCTTACAGGCCAGGAGAGAGCAGCATGACATATTTAAAGTGCTGAAGGAAAAATACTTTTTATTTATTTATTTATTTATTTATTTATTTATTTTTTTTTTTTATTATACTTTAGGATTTTAGGGTACATGTGCACAATGTGCAGGTTTGTTACATATGTATCCATGTGCCATGTTGATTTCCTGTACCCATTAACTCGTCATTTAGCATTAGGTGTATCTCCTAATGCTGTCCCTCCCCCCTCCCCCCACCCCACAACAGTCCCCGGAGTGTGATGTTCCCCTTCCTGTGTCCATGAGTTCTCATTGTTCAATTCCCACCTATGAGTGAGAACATGTGGTGTTTGGTTTTTTGTCCTTGCGATAGTTTACTGAGAATGATGTTTTCCAGTTTCATCCATGTCCCTACAAAGGACACGAACTCATCATTTTTTATGGCTGCATAGTATTCCATGGTGTATATGTGCCACATTTTCTTAATCCAGTCTATCATTGTTGGACATTTGGGTTGGTTCCAACTCTTTGCTATTGTGAATAGTGCCGCAATAAACATACGTGTGCATGTGTCTTTATAGCAGCATGATTTATAGTCCTTTGGGTATATACCCAGTAATGGGATGGCTGGGTCAAATGGTATTTCTAGTTCGAGATCCCTGAGGAATCGCCACACTGACTTCCACAATGGTTGAACTAGTTTACAGTCCCACCAACAGTGTAAAAGTGTTCCTATTTCTCCACATCCTCTCCAGCACCTGTTGTTTCCTGCTTTTTTAATGATGGCCATTCTAACTGGTGTGAGATGGTATCTCACTGTGGTTTTGATTTGCATTTCTCTGATGGCCAGTGATGATGAGCATTTCTTCATGTGTTTTTTGGCTGCATAAATGTCTTCTTTTGAGAAGTGTCTGTTCATATCCTCTGCCCACTTTTTGATGGGGTTGTTTGTTTTTTTCTTGTAAATTTGTTTGAGTTCATTGTAGATTCTGGATAATAGCCCTTTGTCAGATGAGTAGGTTGCAAAAATTTTCTCCCATTCTGTAGGTTGCCTGTTCACTCTGATGATAGTTTCTTTTGCTGTGCAGAAGCTCTTTAGTTTAATGAGATCCCATTTGTCGATTTTGGCTTTTGTTGCCATTGCTTTTGGTGTTTTAGACATGAAGTCCTTGCCCACGCCTATGTCCTGAATGGTATTGCCCAGGTTTTCTTGTAGGATTTTAATGGTTTTAGGTCTAACATATAAGTCTTTAATCCATCTTGAATTAATTTTTGTATAAGGTGTAAGGAAGGGACCCAGTTGCAGCTTTCTACATATGGCTAGCCAGTTTTCCCAGCACCATTTATTAAATAGGGAATCCTTTCCCCATTTCTTGTTTTTGTCAGGTTTGTCAAAGATCAGATAGTTGTAGCTATGCGGCATCATTTCTGAGGGCTCTGTTCTGTTCCATTGATCTATGTCTCTGTTGTGGTACCAGTACCATGCTGTTTTGGTTACTGTAGCCTTGTAGTATAGTTTAAAGTCAGGTAGCGTGATGCCTCCAGCTTTGTTCTTTTGGCTTAGGATTGACTTGGCGATGCGGGCTCTTTTTTGGTTCCATATGAACTTTAAAGTAGTTTTTTCCAATTCTGTGAAGAAAGTCATTGGTAGCTTGATGGGGATGGCATTGAATCTATAAATTACCTTGGGCAGTATGGCCATTTTCATGATATTGATTCTTCCAACCCATGAGCATGGAATGTTCTTCCATTTGTTTGTATCCTCTTTTATTTCATTGAGCAGTGGTTTGTAGTTCTCCTTGAAGAGGTCTTTCACATCCCTTGTAAGTTGGATTCCTAGGTATTTTATTCTCTTTGAAGCAATTGTGAATGGGAGTTCACTCATGATTTGGCTCTCTGTTTGTCTGTTATTGGTGTACAAGAATACTTGTGATTTTTGTACATTAATTTTGTATCCTGAGACTTTGCTGAAGTTGCTAATCAGCTTAAGGAGATTTTGGGCTGAGACAATGGAGTTTTCTAGATATACAATCATGTCATCTGCAAACAGGGACAATTTGACTTCCTCTTTTCCTAATTGAATACCCTTTATTTCCTTCTCCTGCCTGATTGCTCTGGCCAGAACTTCCAGCACTATGTTGAATAGGAGCGGTGAGAGAGGGCATCCCTGTCTTGTGCCAGTTTTCAGAGGGAATGCTTCCAGTTTTTGCCCATTCAGTATGATATTGGCTGTGGGTTTGTCATAGATAGCTGTTATTATTTTGAGATATGTCCCATCAATACCTAATTTATTGAGAGTTTTTAGCATGAAGGGTTGTTGAATTTTGTCAAAGGCCTTTTCTGCATCTATTGAGATAATCATGTGGTTTTTGTCTTTGGTTCTGTTTATATGCTGGATTACATTTATTGATTTGCGTATGTTGAACCAGCCTTGCATCCCAGGGATGAAGCCCACTTGATCATGGTGGATAAGCTTTTTGATGTGCTGCTGGATTCGGTTTGCCAGTATTTTATTGAGGATTTTTGCATCAATGTTCATCAAGGATATTGGTCTGAAATTCTCTTTTTTGGTTAAGTCTCTGCCAGGTTTTGGTATCAGGACGATGCTGGCTTCGTAAAATGTGTTAGGGAGGATTCCCTCTTTTTCTATCGATTGGAATAGTTTCAGAAGGAATAGTACCAGTTCCTCCTTGTACCTCTGGTAGAATTCGGCTGTGAATCCATCAGGTCCTGGACTCTTTTTGGTTGGTAAGCTATTGATTATTGCCACAATTTCAGAACCTGTTATTGGTCTATTCAGAGATTCAACTTCTTCCTGGTTCAGTCTTGGGAGGGTGTATTTGTCGAGGAATTTATCCATTTCTTCTAGATTTTCTAGTTTATTTGCATAGAGGTGTTTGTAGTGTTCTCTGATGGTAGATTGTATTTCTGTGGGATCGGTGGTGATATCCCCTTTTTCGTTTTTTATTGCATCTATTTGATTCTTCTCTCTTTTCTTCTTTATTAGTCTTGCTAGCGGTCCATCAATTTTGTTGATCTTTTCAAAAAACCAGCTCCTGGATTCATTAATTTTTTGAAGGGTTTTTTGTGTCTCTATTTCCTTCAGTTCTGCTCTGATTTTAGTTATTTCTAGCCTTCTGCTAGCTTTTGAATGTGTTTGCTCTTGCTTTTCTAGTTCTTTTAATTGTGATGTTAGGGTGTCAATTTTGGTCTTTTCATATAGTCCCAAATTTCTTGGAGGCTTTATTCATTTCTTTTTATTCTTTTTTCTCTAAACTTCCCTTCTTGTTTCATTTCATTCATTTCATCTTCCATCAGCGACACCCTTTCTTCCAGTTGATCGCATCTGCTACTGAGGCTTCTGCAATCTTCGCGTAGTTCTCAAAACTTGGCTTTCAGCTCTGTCAGCTCCTTTAAGCCCTTCTCTCCATTGGTTATTCTAGTTATCCATTCTTCTAATTTTTTTTCAAAGTTTTTAACTTCTTTGCTGTTGTTTTGAATTTCCTCCCGTAGCTCAGAGTAGTTTGATCATCTGAAGCCTTCTTCTCTCAACTCATCAAAGTCATCCTCCATCCAGCTTTGTTCCGTTGCTGGTGAGGAACTGTGTTCCTTTGGAGGAGGAGAGGTGCTCTGCTTTTTAGAGTTTCCAGTTTTTCTGCTCTGTTTTTTCCCCATCTTTGTGGTTTTATCTACTTTTTGTCTTTGATGATGGTGATGTACAGATGGGATTTTGGTGTGGATGTCCTTTCTGTTTGTTAGTTTTCCTTCTACCAGACAGGACCCTCAGCTGCAGGTCTGTTGGAGTTTACTAGAGGTCCACTCCAGACCCTGTTTGGCTGGGTGTCGGCAGCAGTGGCTGCAGAACAGCGGATTTTTGTGAGACCACAAATTCAGCTGTCTGATATTTCCTCTGGAAGTTTTGTCTCAGAGGAGTACCTGGCCGGGTGAGGTGTCAGTCTGTCCCTACTGGGAGGGTGCCTCCCAGTTAGGCTGCTCAGGGGTGAGGGACCCACTTTAGGAGGCAGTCTGTCCATTCTCAGATCTCCAGCTGCGTGCTGGGAGAACCACTACTCTCTTCAAAGCTGTCAGTCAGACAGGGACATTTAAGTCTGTGGAGGTTCCTGCTGACTTTTTGTTTGTCTGTGCCCTGCCCCCAGAGTTGGAGCCTACAGAGGCAGGCAGGCCTCCTTGAGCTGTGGTGGGCTCCACCCAGTTCAAGCTTCCTGGCTGCTTTGTTTACCTAAGCAAGCCTGTGCAATGGCGGGCGCCCCTCCCCCAGCCTCGCTGCCACCTTGCAGCTTGATCTCAGACTGCTGTGCTAGCAATCAGCGAGACTCCGTGGGCATAGGACCCTCCGAGCCAGGTGCGGGACACAATCTCCTAGTGTGCCGTTTTCCAGGCCTGTTGGAAAAGCGCAGTATTAGGGTGGGACTGACCCGATATTCCAGGTGCCGTCTGTTACCCCTTTCTTTGACTAGGAAAGGGAACTCCCTGACCCCTTGCGCTTCCCGAGTGAGGCAATGCCTCGCCCTGCTTCGGCTCGTGCACAGTGTGCTTCACCGACTGTCCTGCACCCACTGTTTGGCACTCCCTAGTGAGATGAAACCAGTACCTCAAACAGAAATGCAGAAATCACCTGTCTTCTGTGTCGCTCAGGCTGGGAGCTGTAGACCAGAGCTGTTCCTATTCGGCCATCTTGGCTCCACCCCCCGCCCGATACAATTTTTAATGAAAAGACAGTGCTGAGATACTGCATTACCATAGTGTAGTCCGGACAGCCATATGCTTGCCCAGACTATTATATATATACGTGTAATACTTGAATTTAGATCAGAAATTGGAAGCTCCTTATGAGTTTCTCTTAAACAAAGAGAATCTTTAAAGGTGCTAACTGTCTTCATTGCCAAATATCATTACGTTAGTTTTTCTCTCTGTGGAATTTATCAAAAGGATTCTTTTATTTTCTTGTGCCTCATGCAATGAGCACTAATTTAGCTGTCACATTTCGGTAGCCCCTCTATTATGATTTTAATAATTAGGTGTAAATAACACAATTGTACTTAAAGATGGCCTTGGACTGCAAATGCCCCTTGCCCCTCCCTTCCTTACCAAACCAAAAAAAACTTCTATTCACTCTATGGCCTCTGTTATTGTTATGAACTTAGCCTTAACTTATTCTCGAATACTGAACACAACCTTTAGAAGGAAAATTTCCAGGCATTTTAGGAAAACTGTAAGTTAAAAAAAAATGCCAGTGTTTACCAGGAGTTAGTTGTTCAGTCAAGGTCTTCAGAGTAGCGTAATCTTCTGTGATGCAAAATGTCATATGGAAAGTCAGGAGATCTTGTGTTGGCTTCTGTCATTGACTCCCATCTTGGGCATGTATTTTTCTCTCCATTGGTAAATGTGGTCCAGCCTTGGAGGTTTGGGGTATTAAGTTGGGCCCTCACTGATAGCATGCTCCTTGGTCCTGCTTCTTCAGGCCAGTATTACTTTTTAAGGACCCATGTCTCTTTGTAGGAACTTAGCAGTTGGAGATGTTTCCATGGTTCATGCCTTCCTGGGTACTGGGGGCTTTCTTTTCTGCTTATTTGAATCCCATAGGAAATTGTAAATCATTTAGAAAACAAAAAGTGACACATAAATGACGAGTACTATAATCACATTTTCACGTTGGAATCAGCAGTTGCAGGAGATACATGCAGTCATTCCTTGGTATCAGAGGGGGATTGGTAACAAGCATGCCCTTGGATCCCAAAATCCACAGATGCTCAAGTCTCTTATATAAAATGATGTAGTATTTGCATATAGCCTACTCACATCCCCCCTGTATACTTTAAATCATCTCTAGATTACTTATAGTACATAGTACAATGTAAATCTTATATAAGTAATTGTTATACTGTATTGTTTAGAGAATAATGACAAGAAAAAAAGTCTGTATCTGGTCAGTACAGATGCAATTTTTTTCCTGAATATTTTTAATTAGTAGTTGATTGTATCCATGGATGTTGAACCCACAGATATGAAGGACCAACCATGATTGTCTCTAGTGACATAGAATGCTGTTACTGAACTTAGTGCTGTTATTGAGGGGAAATATTGTGTAGCTAACAAAGGAAGAAATGTCCCATAAAAAACAAGATTTATGTCAAACTCAAAATGCTTTTTGACAAAGCTCAGTCTTACTGTGGACTACTGTAGTCAGTGATTTCTTTTGACACATGAACCTATTGCATAGTGTTGAACCATGTAAAATGAATGTTTTACATGTGTTTCTTTTCACAGTGATTGGATAATTTAATTGAATAAGCCAAGAAATTACATATGAAAGCTTCAACCAGTTTGTGGCATACCTGGGATAAGTATTTTTAAATCTCCTGTGTTTCAGGCCTTATTTTCTGAGGTCTTAATTCACCATTTCATTAGATGACAAATTAGCAATAAAATAGTATTTTAGTATGTTTTCCTATTTTGTAGCAAATATGTGATTCTTACAATTATGTTCAGTTATGTTTTTCAGATAATATATTTTATTTCGAAAAATCATTATCAAGTCAATTGCTAGGGAATACACTAGTGAAGTAGCCCCAATTTTGCCTTGTGAAATCAACTGACTTTTTTGTTTCATCAATGGATCAACTAAATAAATGCTTCCAAATGTATTCTTCTGAATTTGAAATCTTCCATTTACTTCCTTTTCCTCTTTCTTTTCTCTTCTCTCTTTTCTACATTGTATTTTTGTACCTCTCCATTTTTGAAGTAAAATGACTAATGATTACCAAAAAATGCAAGTAGCCAATACCCTGATAGGGTGGAAAAACGAGACTAAATCATGGTTTTTCCCCTTTTGAAAAATACTTATTCTTTTAAAAGTGTATTATTGACTGCTAATCTATTTTCTCAGCCAGCCGGTACCACACCCTACTTTGAGAAGGGTGTGAAGGTGCATGCTGGCTTTTGAATAATCTCAAATTACGCATCGTAGCTCCTGCTGATGTTCAGAACTGCCACCTTGCTTACAGGTTCAACTCTGGTGGCTGCTTCCAGTTCCTCTTCTAAAATGATATAATTATTCTTGGAAATTTTCAACTGATATTACAGTGTCATAAGCCAAATGATTAGGGATACAAAATATGATTATGCAAATCTGATCTTAAGGCAGAACTGAAGGGTTAGTGCTATAAATGAAATGAAGGAAATTCATCTTCTGGAGATACTGTCATGCCACCTTTTGCTATTTCCTGTAGGATGTTCTCATTTCCCTTGAGGGAGAAAGGTTTCATTAATCTGGGACAGCTGTCTGAAGAGGTTTTATCCTTTTTAGAAGTTGCCTTTGAAAAGTGTCTTTGATATCTGTATTTTTGGGTTTCTGTGATTTAAAAATAAAAAATCTTGAAGCACCATATGTAACCACTGTTAGAGTAATGAGATTGCTGCTGTGAGGTTGCACAACAGACTTGTGGCAGGTCAGGGGAAAAGCCATTTTATGACGCTAAGCACCTATAAATTTCTAAAGGGATCTTCCAAGAAGAAAAGCATTCTCATTTCTTTTTTTTTTTTTTTTTGAGACGGAGTCTCGCTCTGTCACCCAGGCTGGAGTGCAGTGGCGCAATCTCGGCTCACTGCAAGCTCCGCCTCCCAGGTTCACACCATTCTCCTGCCTCAGCCTCTCTGAGTAGCTAGGACTACAGGTGCCCGCCACCACGCCCGGCTAATTTTTTTGTATTTTTAGTAGAGACGGGGTTTCACCGTGGTCTCGATCTCCTGACCTCGTGATCCGCCCGCCCCGGCCTCCCAAAGTGCTGGGATTACAAGCGTGAGCCACCGCGCCCGGCCAAGCATTCTCATTTCTTTAGGGCTATAAATGCAGGGCTAATATATCTACCTGCATATAAATATATATTTACCCTGTATGTGTGTATATGTGACACATACGCACATATGCATACTCCATTTATACAACTATATAAAGCAAACAGGTATAGAGATGTTTAAAAATGTGCTGTGCAAGTATTTTAAACTGTGCATTTGTGCATGGTATTGAACAGGTTAATTCAGGCTAGATGGCAAACAAGCTTTGTATTTTCCTGAGAGATGCGATCTTAGAAGTTGTCCCTTTGTACTTTTAAGCGAATGAGTTGGTGCACTGCTGAGTTGACTATTGCTATCTCTGCACTTAAGGGCAATATAAAATCAGCTCTGAGACAAAGTGTTTAATAATATACATAGGTCTGCTATATCCATCTTTGCAGTAGCTTTTATTTATTTTTTAATGTGATCCCCCTACCCCTACCCATGAAAGGACTCACTTACAAAAAGCTACAGCTGTGTCCCTGCTCGGTGCACGCTGCCTTGGCCAGGTGCTTCAAATTGCAAGCTTCCATCTATGAGCCTGAGTCCAGCTGTGCTGGGATTGATTCCTGCCACACAGGAAAGTAAAGAGGAAGCCTGAACTAGGTCAGAAAACTGCCTCGCTCATCAAGTCTCACCCAGTGCGGCTTGTGCCCTTCGTTTTCTGTTTGCTGATGCTTCAACCCTTGGTCTCTGTGATTCCGTTCCTGTGGCTCCAGTCACTGGGACCCTGGAAATGTTCGTAGCATCCACCTGTGAACCCAGTGCCCTGCTCTAATTTTAGGACAAATTTTTGGCCTGAGACCAAGACATAAAAACAGTAAATCTCTGGCCAAGAAACAGGTCCAGGTGTATCTAGTTTCACTGCTTTGTCAACTTCAATCTAGTTTCTTCAACATCCGTTACTTTTCCCTGTGATTAGAGTTCGTGCCCTTTGTCCTAATACAAACCCTCCTGGATTTGTTTTTGTTTTTGTTTTTTGTTTGTTTGTTTTTGATTGTTTTAAGTGCACAGCTCAGCCTTCCTGGGTTACCATACTTCCCGGGCCCTGACCATGTCTCATGCAGACCTGCCTCTTGAGTCTCCACTATTCCAGCCCTATGTCTACACAGATAGACACTGAGTCTGGGGCTTTTTGCCAATATTGCTTGAGTCTGCAATCCACAGCAACACAATGTGAGGCCAGCCCGTTTTCCCTAATGACAAAAATGCTTCTCTCCTTTGTCTGGTGAATTGCTCTGCATCTGTTATGACTCAGCTCAGGCATCCATTCCCCAGGAAGCCTTCTCTGGCCTCCTCCTGTAGCCCCCCCACTTCCTACTGCTAGGCTGGGCTGGAGGCCCTTTCACTGTGCTCTCATGATGACCTGTGCACATTTCAAACATACGCACTGCTGTGTATTGTAATTGTCCATTTAAATATCCATCACCCATAAGCACCCCTCTTCACTCATCTGTGTGCCTCCCAGTGCCTGGCATAATGCCTGATACTGTGCTTTTTAAATGTTTCTATGCACTAAGTCTACAATAAGTGACCCCTTGCCTTGCTCCTATATACTGATATCCAAGCTTCATCCAACTCTATCACTGGCCTTTGCTGGCATTGTCATACTGAGGCTATGACATTTGCCCATCAATGTGGACCCCATGCTTGCTTGCCATGCTCGACCCTGATTCCGGGGTACCTAGTCTTGCCCATTAACTCTGGCTAGTGGTGGATGGTCTCCAGGAAGGTCTGTCAAAGTTTCTACTGCTGGTAACAATGGCTAAAATCCTGGGATGTATGCATGGCCTTTCTCTGTTTCAGGCTAGGAAATAACCCATATCAAGATAATGTGATTCTCATGAACTCTGAACCCCGGGGAGAAAACACTAAGCAAGTAAACCTTCCTCCTTAATAGGAAAATAAAAAGTATTGAATGAGTCAATAATTTTATTCCTCCTTAATAGAAAATACAAAGTATTGAATGAGTCAATAATTTCATTCCTCCTTAATAGAAAATACAAAGTATTGAATGAATCATTTTTAATACTTTTAATGGTGACTGATGAAATAGCAAAATATTTTATGGTGAAGGATTTCTGAAAACAAGGCCATTGTTCCAAATTGAGCTGATAGTGTCAGTGGAGACCCAAGCTCTGCTTGAGGCCAAAGCTGTTCTGTATCTTACGAGCCAGAGGCCCTGGCCTATCATTATGTGTCTAGATTCTGAGCCCAAACTGCTGAGCTCTTTCTTTCTTCATCTACTCCAAAGTTCAATATTCTAAGCTATTTACAGTTGGCAAGAGATATAATGACTTTTAGAGGCATGAGGATTATTCGGACATTTTTTCCCAATAATATTAAATTCTGGTAGTATTCATTTTGGAGGTGTAGGGGTGAAGAAATTCCACCTCCATCCTCCTAGGGTCCTGGCTGAGTTTGAGAGTGAAATTAGCATAACATAGATTCATAGGAGAAAGCATATTACAAGTTTTTCCAGGCACAGGAGCTCTCAGGAAGAAATGAAGACCCCAAGAAGCAGTGTCAGATATTCTATGTCGAATTGGACAAAGAGTAGTCAATTGTGAAGAAAACAACTAAATTATGTGGGGAGCCTTAATGGACAGAAGTTAGTTTAGCAATATCTGTTCAGAATTCTCTTGGGATTGGCTTTCCATCCTTGATGATAAGAATATTGCTTCCTCTAGGAGTGCATCTTTAACATGGGAATTTCATCTTCTGCTTTTAAGAAACACCAAGAAGCTCAGAGTGATCTTTTCACACCTGCTGATGTTCACGTGGCCTTAACTTAAATGGTCAATATGCCAGAATAGTGCATTTTAACCCCTCCAGGGGCAAAAACAACCCACACATTGTTACCAGAAATCCACCTTATAAACAGTGTTCTCTTTTGCCCAAAGTCTCTGAAAAGTTGAGTGTAGATTAAGACCCTGAGAAAGGGAGAGGAGGGCCCTCCACTTTTTGTATTCACAGGGCAATTGCTGACACGGTTCCATCGCAGTTTCCACAACTCATGGGTTATGCTCTGTTCATTCAGCAGCTCCAGTGACTTCCCTCTTGATTGAAGAGTAGATCAGCCTTCCTAATTGTTCTACCCAGCTGGGCATGTAGGGTCATTTAGTAATATTAGGTAAGCATTACTTAAGATGGTCACTTTTTATGTTCCTGAACATTGTTTCTGTCCCCCAGTCCGAGTATATTTCCACGAGTAGACTTTATTAGGCCCTTCCTTTCTTCTTCCCTCCCTCTCCTCTGCGCATCCTTATGCATGTAATTATGGAGGGTCTCCTATGGCCCTGAGAGTGTATATTGTCCCAGTTCTACCTACTGGAAACAGTTTCCTCGGCCTACATTTAACTTAGCAGTCAAACTGATCCCCCTTTCTCCTTTCCTGCACCTGGAATGCAGGAAGTGAACTGGCCCAGAGTCCAAGCTCCTTGGTCACTAAAACTCCCCTAACTCCACCCCTCCTTCCCACCACCCACCTACATGGGCTGGTGCTTCCCTCCTCCCATCTCCATTGATGCCCATGAGGGAGAAAGAGCTGGAAGGATAGTAAGTTTCCAATTCTATATTTACTAATACTACCCTGAATGGAAACACAAGGTTTCTGGAGCAGAACAGATTAATTATCACTCCTTATACAATAATTTCCACTCCAGATCGCTTTAGCCCCAGTTCTTACCCTTGGGGCAATGCAATGAGAAGCAAATAGGGTCCACTGTAGGCAAGAAATCCCCCAAATATGAACCTGGGTAGTTATATAGGAGAGGGACAGCCATCTCCCCTTCCCTCCTGAAAGAGAAGGGAGAAGCTTTGCTCTTTGGCAAGGATCCTGAGTTCCTATTCTTAGCCTTTGGAATGCAAACAAATCCCTCCAAGGAGCAGACAAAGTCTCACCTCTCCAGCTTTACAACGCTAGGATGTCTCCATGGTCTCAGGTCTCATTCTCCCCTTGAAATGAAAATACAAATACTTACCTCCAGGGAGGTAGATGTCTCTGGATGGTCTCTTACCATCTAATCAATCATCATTTAATTTGCAGGCTTGCCTTTTAGCTCAGGTCCTAGAATTTAGTACAATTAGTTCAGAAAGTCCTAACTGTGCAAAAAACGTAAAAACATTTTCACTACAGTTCCACAGGGACTTGCCAGCTTGAGGTTAGACCTCATGATTAACCTGTTCTGGAACAATAACTTCATTTATTTCTCCCGCATCACCCCCTCAAAATAAGAAAGCGAAAACACAATAATCGTGGGGGAAAAGGCCTTTCTTGGGAATTACAGAATAAGATTTCAGTCTGAAATGGACACAACTACTTAGCTAAAGACTAAAGTGAACTATCATTTAAGTTTTCGCCTGCATGTGATGACTGAACTGTAACCATGCATTTGCTTTTTGGTTTAATATTTTTCCCCTCTTGTAACCCCTCCTGCTATAACATTTGTCTTTTTCTGGTTATAAATATGCTGAAAGCAAAGGTTGTGTCTATGAACCTTTCTCTGTGGAGCTGCTACTACACCATCACAGGCATAGGGTGTGCCGTACATATTTTTGGATAATGATAGAGCCCTTGTCTGTCCTGCTCACTTCCACATGATTGTATTCCCTCTAGTACTAAAGCATAGTATTTAAACTCACAGATGCTGGAATCAGACAACCTTGGTTCAACTCCCAGTTTTGCCTGACTTAGGATTTAGTTTCCTCACCTTTAAAAAGAAAATAATACTAATACCTACTTTCTGAGTTTGTCATGGGTATTAAATGAGATAATACATGTTAGTTTCTTAGAGGAGCTGACACACAGCAAACTCTCAGTAAATGCTGGTCATCATTATATTGCTACTGTTAAAGAAAAAATTATTCAATGGTACTTGTTAAAGTATGATAAGGAAGATTTTATTCAGGACTATCATGGTAGGTACAGGGACCACTGCAACAGGGTCTTGCAGTGGGGGAGAGAGATTGGGCCCAACTCTGAGTATGGCATGAGCATGTGGAAGTTAATAGTCAAGGGGCAGGGGGGCGGTCAGTGGATGGGAAATTGCTAGGAAGAAACATCAGGAGTAAGAGGGATTCTGGCTAAATTGACGTAACAGGATTCTTGCTGAAGGCAGGCCAGGATAACCAGACATCACCTGGGGGATGGTGGAGGATGAGGAACCTGATCAGAATCGAGAGTGATCAGATATTGAGGACGGGGGGTGAGGGGTTCTTGCCAAAGTGACTTAGCAGGGTTCTTTGCTAAAAGTAGATTTTACAAGGAAGTGCATAGATGGGCCTAGGAGAAGGTTCAGAAGCCTAAATAAAGTCTGGCCAACCAAAGATGCTTTGTCCCTTCATCCTCTTGCCCATCCTGACTTCCACAGCATTACCTCCTCCACCTCAATCTATCCTTGAGTTCCTACACACCCTTTCCTGTCTCAGGGATTCTGCTCTTGCTGTTTCCTCTGCCTGGAATGTTCTTCTCACAGTCAGTTCCTTCTCACTCTCAGGTCTTAAAACAGGTCTTTCCTAATGACCTAACTGGCATGGCCCAATCTCTATCCCACCTCACATACCCCCACTTGCACCCCCACTCCAGACAAGTTCTGTCACATTAACCAGTGTCCGTCTTGCCTAACAGCCACCATAACCAGAACTCATCTTGCATTTGTTTATGCATTCACTGTCTGTGCCTACCTCCTCCAACCACCACCATGAGAATGTGAGTACTGAGAACAGGGTCTGTGTCTACCTTGTTCTCTGCTATATCCCTGTATCTAGCCTAGCCCAGTATCTAGCCTAGTAACAAAGTGCCTAGCCTACTGTAGGCATTCAGTAAATATTTGTTGAATTAATAAAAGAAAGAGAAAGAGAGGAGATAAGAAGGGAGGGAGAGGGAGAGAGAGAAAGAGAAAGGGAGGAGGATGGCAGGAGGGAGGGAGGGAGAGCGGGAGGGAGGGAGGGAAGGAAGGAAGGAAGAAAGGAAGGAAGGAAGGGAGGGAGGGAGGGAGGGAGAAGGGAAGGAAGGGAAGGAAGGAAAGAAGGAAAGGCAGACATTGCAATTGGTTTGTTTGCATGACTGAGTACTTTTAATTCAGAAGAAAAAGAAACAGTGGAAATGGTGGGCAATTACTCTGCCATATTTTGATCTCTTCTCTTGTCAGGCAAAACCTTTAGACCTCCCTAGCTGCTTTGAGCACCGATCTCATTCTTACCTGTCTATCATTGCTTCGCTGACATTGCAGATTTTATGATTACCAGCTATGTCTCAGTGATTCACATCAAGATTAAACTGTGGACAATGGTTATGAAAAGCCAAGAGTGATGTGCAATTCACTTTTTCCTATTGGCTTTCTGTCATGCTGCGGATTAGGTACAGAACTCATGTTGTCTGATTGTTTCCTTTAGGGTGAAGGATTTAACTTCAGCCTTTCCACCAGTCAGTGACGCCATATGATGACCTGTAGAAATTTAATTGGGCACTCTGATATATTTAGTAGCAGCTCACTGCTTTTTTTAACAGTTGCTAACATAAATGTTTGAACAACTAGGAGCTTTATAAGTGTTTTTCAAACAAGGGACGGTTTTTAAAGGTCTCCTAATAAATAGCATTATAATTAATCTTCACTAATTTTCAGTCAAAATAAATATTCATTTTCAAAGTAGGGATTGTATTGAAAAGAATCCTTCAGTTAAATGATGAATTGTAATTCAGCAGTCCCTTTTATTAATTCAGCCAGCCCCCTCTGCTGTTAAAAGGTTGTTTCTTTTTTTTACTTTCAATGGCTTTTTTTAAACCTCAAAGAGATACTTAAAATTCAGTCATTGTATCAAATAAATAGGTGCCTATGTCAAGTAATTTTGCCAGTGAGAATATTTATATATACAAATGATGCCTCATTTCATAGGAAATCTTACCAAAAGCACAAGTTTCATTGCATTGTTACTAAATTAAAATATAGAAACAGAAAATTTCCAGATTAATGGTGATCCACATCTTTGTGGGTAGATAAGCTCCTACTCCAGACATAAAATAAGCAGATTTTTTTAAAGAGTGCTTTTGTCTAGTTCACTCTTTTTAGGTTGGAAGAGTTGGAAGTCTGGAGCCCTGATTCTAGTCCTAGCTCTGCCAGAACAACCTGTGTGCCTTTAGCTGTCATCCTCACTGTATTCCATATTGCTAAACACATTCCAGTCACTTTCCAATGAGGACAAAGTGCTATTATCATTTCAATAGCATTGTGAAACAATAGAGTGCTGTTCAAATGCAGATCGATTTAGTGAGGATTAGCTCTTTGCTCTGTCCTGCAGTGCACTAATTGTTGGTGGCTCTATTATTTAAAATACTGAGATAAGCTGACTGCAGTGGCTCACACCTGTAATCCCAGCACTTTGGAAGGCTGAGGAGGGAGGACTGCTTGAGCCCAGGAGTTCAAGAACAGCCTGTGAGACATAGTGAGAACACATCTCCACAAAAAGAAAAAATAAATTAACCAGACATGGTGGCACATGCCTATAGTCCCAGCTACAGGGGAAGCTGAGGCAGGACGATCACTTGAGCCCAGAAGTTCAAGGCTACAGTGCACTGTGATCATGCCACTGCACTCTAGCCTGGACCACAAAGTGAGACCCCATCTCAAAAAAATAAAATAAAATACTGAGATAAAGTTATTAGTATATAAAACATATGTAGAAGTAATAGAAGAGAAAATTTTCATTATGAAAAAATGTGTACCCAAAGGTAGGGGTCGTTATTTGTGTTATTTGAATTATTTGTAATGCAAAGGGAAAGATGACTCGAGAGAAGAGCGAAGAGTCCCTCAGAATCTCTCCCCAGTAAACATCCATTTATCAGGAGGAAAGCATTTTTTAAAAACATAGTTTTTTAAAGAGAATAATCCTAAGGACATAAAGTAAATAGAGTAATATTCATTCAAGAAAATGAGAAAATCAGCTAAATCTCATTAAGACAGGAGTCTGTAGCATTTCAGTCATGACCCTTACCTTCCACCCCGAGCTTAGGGAAACTGATTGAGGAGCTCTAATCCAGGGAGATGCAACCAAGAAAATGAGACTCCCCACCACCACCCCAGCTCCCCAGTCTGGGGCTACAGTTTCACCGTGGGAGGAATGGGCTGACAGAGTTTCTCATCTTCCAGCCCCATTTTACAGAAATTCCATTCTAGGCAGGGGTGACTAAGAGGCCCAGAGTTCCTTTCCTCCACTTAACTTCTATTCGTAGGACTGAAGCTTTTCCCCAGGCATAGCTAGGAAAGAATAGTGAGGCCCTGACCACCTTCATCCCAGCTCACTTCTAAGGCCAAGTTTCCATACAAGGAAAGGCAAGCCAGGAAGGTACATGCCACACACACTCCGTACCTGCTGGCAGAGCAGGATGTCACTCTGGGACAAGAGTGGGTTCTACCCCCAGCTCTTGTGCAGTGGAACAGAAGTGCTGCTCAGGAAGAGGCAGGCCAAAGAGGCAGATCTCAGGGTCTACGAACTCCACAGCTCGGCCTGCGGGGGCTGGCTTTGTTTGGAACAGAGCGTGGAGAATTCCATGCTTAAGGACATTGTCAAAAGCAATGAGCATCTTGTTGGAGAGCAATTTAGAAGGCACTCAGAGCTCCATGATGCAAGCTACCACATGTAAAATGGCAGAGCAATCAGAAGTGTAACAGAGTACAATGGAAAGACCACCAAGAAGAGCCCTCTTGGGATGCCACATAACCCTGGTGGTCCTGAAGGCTGTGTGCAGTGCAAGGCTGTACCTAGCAATAGTCAGAAGCAATCAGAGCTAGATGTGGGCAGATTTGAAAACACCACTAAACCACACACAGAATAATCCACAAACGGCAGAAACCTCACTGGCACTAGAGGCTTAAGCACAAACTTCACCAAATCAGGCTGAACCATAAGCTACTCTAACCCAGAGGCAACTCCTAGGAAAGCAGGCTTAAGAAGAAAAACCATGCTGATCCCTGGCAGCCTGAAAGTCCATGTACACACCCAAGACTGTGCCTTCTCCGGAGTGATGGGAGAAGAAAAATCCAAGCTAGTAGTCCCTCACAAAATGTGAAGGCAAACACATAATTACTTAAATTGCAATAGCAGCCTCCAAGCCACAAACACATCCAAGGTAAAGAGTAGAAGTATAACTGGCTAAACGGGCTTAAGCACAATCTATAACCAGTGATTTTATGCTGACCTGGGGAAATCTCTACATAGCCAGGCTCAAAGATATAAACACGAGGCTGCACACTGTGTGGGAAATAGAGTTTAAGTCATCAAAGTGTAAATAAATGGCCAAGACAACAACATCAATCCCCTGGGGTGGAGGAGGGGCAATCAATAAGCAGTGTTGCTACAATGTATTATGCAAAAGTTCCAGTTTTCAATGAAACAATTACAAGACATGCAAAGAAACAGGAAAATGTGACCCTGTATTAATTTGCTAGGGACACCATAACAAAGTACTACACAGTATGTGGCTTAAACAACAGAAATTTGTTTTCTCAAAATTCTGGATGCTGGAAGTCTAAGATCAAGATGTAAGCAGTGTTAGTTTCTTTTGAGCCCTCTCTCCTTAACTTGTAGATGGCCACCTCCCTCCATGTGGTCTTCACATGCTGTCTTCACATGATCTTCCCTTCGTGTGTGTATCTAATCTCCTCTTTTTGGAAAGACACCAGTGGTATTCCATTAGGGCCCACTCATATGACCTCATTTTACCTAATTACCTCTTTGAAAGTCCCTGTCTCCAAATACAGTCACGTTCTGAGATATTAGAAGTTAGGACTTCAATCTATGAATTTTGGGGAGAAACACTTCGTCCCATAACATATTCAGCTCATAGTAGATACATAGAAGAAAGGCAGGGAATAGAAACTGCTTTTGAAGGAGCCTAGATAATTGACTTAGCAGACAATGACATCACACATTATAAATAAGTTCAGAGAACTGAATGAGATCATGTCTAAAGAATTAAAGAAAATATATGATAACAGTATCTAATCAAATAGAAAATGCCAGTAAAAGAGAAATTATTTTTAAAGGTACCAAATGAAAATTCTGAATTTGAAAAGGACAAAAATATAAATAAAACAATGACTAAAGGGGCTCAACAGACAGTCTGAGCTGGTAGAAGAAAGAAACAGTGACCTTGAAGAAGATCAGTAGAGATTATGTAATCCAAAAGAGAAAAAAAAGAATGAGGAAAAATAAATAGTGCCTGGAAAAATAAAGTGGAACACCATTTAGTGTACCAGTTTATGCATAATAGAAGTGTCAGAAGGAGAAGAGAAAGAGAAAGGAGCAGAAAAAAATATTCAAGGAAACAATGTCTGAAAAATTCCTAAATATGATGAAAAGCATTTTTCTACAGAGTCAAGAAGCTCAATAAACCCCAAGTAGGAGAAATACAAAGAAATTCACACTCGGACACATTATAATCAAAATGTAGAAGGAGAAAACAGCAAGAGAAAAATGACTCACCACTTACAAGGGAATCTCAAAAAGATTAACAATTGTCTTCTTATTAGAAATATTGGAGGCAGTGGTATGACATATTTGAAGTGCTAAAAGTAAAAGAGGTTAACAAGACTCTACCAAAATTATCTTTGAAAAATGAAGGCAAAATAAAAACATTCTGAGATAAACAAATGCTTGTTAGGGGGGTTTGTTAACCCCCCTAATAAGAAATACTAAAGAGAGTTTTTAAAGACTAAAAGCAAACCACACCAGAGAATAATTTGAATCTGCACGAGAAAAGAAAGAGTGCTAATAAAGGTAATGATGTAGGTCAATAAAAAAGACAGTATAATTGAATATTCATTCCCCTTTCTTCTCTAAACTGATTTAAAGGACAAATTGTACAAAAATATGTGTATCATTATATTACTGAGTTTATAATATATAGAAATTTAATATTTTTGACAAAAACAGTGCAGAGAAGGTTGGTAGGAGCAAAACTATATCAGAGTAAGAAAATGACACCAGATGGGCCAGGCATGGTGGCTCACGCCTGTAGTCCCAGCACTTTGGGAGGCTGAGGTGGGCAGAGCACGAGGTCAAGAAATTGAGACCATCCTGGCTAACACGGTGAAAACCCGTCTGTACTAAAAATACAAAAAAATTAGCCAGGTGTGGTGGTGGGCACCTGTAGTCCCAGCTACTCTGGAGGCTGAGGTAGGAGAATGGTGTGAACCCCGGGAGGCGGAGCTTGCAGTGAGCCAAGATCTCGCCACTGCACTCCAGCCTGGGCAACAGAGCCAGACTCCATCTCAAAAAAAAGAAAGAAAGAAAGTGACACCAGATGGTAGTTCAAATCCACAGAAAGAAATGAAGAGGATTGTAAACAGTATATAATAAGGTTAATATAGCAAACTATATAAATACATACTTCCTCTTCTTTCCTCAGTTTTGTAAAAAAAAAAAAAAAAAAAAAAAAAAAAACATAAGATTATGTAAAATTATAACAATGTATTTTTTGGTTTGTAACATATTTAGTTCAATATACACAACATTAATAGTACCCAAAAGAGGGGAAAGGAATAGACATATATATGAGTAAAATTTCTTTATTTTGTAGGAATGAATTTTATATAAATCTGAAGTAGATTTTGATAAGACATGCATGGTAAGCACTAGAGACATCACTAAGAGAATAATACATATATTATTTAAAGATCATTAAGATAAGTTAAATAAATATCACACTAGAAAATATTTGCTTAACACTAAACAAGGCAGTAAAGAAGAAAGGAATGAAACAACATGAGACATACAGAAAACAATGACAAAACAAAAACGATGATAGATTAAATCTAAATATTACAATAAAATATTAAATATATACAATCCAATCAAAAGGCAGAGACTATCAGACTGGAAAAATAACAAAGCCCAACTATATACTCTACAGGACACATTTTACATTCAAATATAAAAGTAGATTGAAAGTAAAATGATAGAAAAAGATATACCATGCAAACAGAAACCTTAAAAGAGCTAGAGTGGCCATATAAATATGAGATGACATACATAAACTAAGAAACAAGAATATTGCTAGAGATATTGGGAAATATTTCATAAAGATAACAGGGTTAATCCACAAGGAGAATATAACAATTATAGACATATATGCAGAAGTCATACCCAGAGCAACCAGACATGAAAAAAGAAATAAAAGGCATCTAAATAGGAAAAGAAGAAGTCAAACTATCTCTCTTCACTGACAGTAAGATTCTATACCTACAAAACTCTAAAGACTTCATCAAAAACCTCCTGAAACTGATAAACAACTTCAGTGAAGTTTCAGGATACAAAATCAATGTACCAAAATCAGTAGTATTTCTAAACACCAGTAGCATTCAAGCAGAGAGCCAAATCAAGAAAGCAATCCCATTTACAATTGTCACAAAAAATAATAATAAAGTAAAATATCCAGGAATACAGCTAACCAAGGAGGTGAAAGATCTCTACAAGGAGAGCTACAAAATACTGCTGAAAGAAATCACAGATGTCACAAGCAAACGGAAAAACATTCCATGCCCAATACATATTGGAAGTATCAATATCATTAAAACAATCTGTAGATTCAACACTATTCCTATCAAACTAATATCATTTTCACAGAATTAGACAAAAAGCTAAAATTCATATGGAACCAAAAAAAATTATCCAAAGCAATTCTAAGCAAACCAAAAAAAAAAAAAAATTCCAGAGGCATCACATTACTGAACTTCAACTATACTATAAGGCTACAATAATCAAAACAGCATGGTACTGGCACAAGAACAGACACATAGACCAATGGAACAGAATAGAAACCTAGTAATAGAGCCACAGAACTACAGACATCTGATCTTTGACAAAGTCAATAAAAATAAGCAGTGGGAAGAGGACTCAGTATTCAATAAATGGTGCTGGAATAGCTGGCTAGCCATTTGCAGAAGGATGAAACTAGACCCCTACATTTCACCATATACGAAAATTGATTCCAGATGGATTATAGATTTAAATATAAGATTTCAAACTTTTATTCTAGAATAAAAGCTAGGAAACACCATCCTGGACTTCTACCTTGAGAAAGAATTTACGACTAAGTTCTCAAAAGCAGATGCAACTAAAACAAAAATTGGTAAGAGGGAACTAATTAAAGAGTTTCTGTACAACCATACAAACTATCAGTAGAGTAAACAGATAACCTAAAGAATAGGAGAAAATATTTGCAAACCATGCATATGACAAAGGTCTAATACCCAGAATCTAAAAGGAATTTAAACAACTGAACAAGCAAAAAAATAATAATAATAACCCCATTAAAAATGGGCAAAAGACATGAACAGACACTTCTCAAAAGAAGATTCACAAATGGCCAACAAACTTTTGAAAAAAGTTTAACATCACTAATCATCAGGGAATGAAAATCAAAACCACAATGAGATACCATCTCACACCATTCAGAATGGTTATTACTAAAAAGTCCAAAAACAGCAGATGCTGGTGAGACTGAAAAGAAAAGAGAATGCTTAGACACTGTTGGTGGAAATGTAAATTATTTCAGTCACTGTGGAAAGCAGTTTGGAGGTTTCTCAAATAATTTAAAACAGAACTATCATTCAACCCAGCAATCCCATAACTGAATATATATCCAGTGGAAAATAAATTGTTCTACTAAAAAGACATGTGTTCATATGTTCATCACAGTACTATTTACAATAGCAAAGACACGGACTCAACCTATTTGCCCATCAGCAATGGATTGGATAAAGAAAATGTGGTACATATATACCACAGAATACTATATAGCTATAAAAAAAGAATAAAATCATTTCCTTTGCAGCAACATGGATTCAGCTAAAGGCCAATATCCTAAGCAAATTAACACAGGAACAGAAAATGAAATACTACACGTTCTCACTTTTAACTGGGAGCTAAATATTGGATACATGTGGATATAAAGATAGCAAAAATGGACACTAGTGACTACTGGAGGGGGAGAGAGGTGAGGGGCAAGAGCTGAAAATGTAACTATTGGGTACCATGCTTAGTGATGAGATAAATTGTACCCCAAACCTCAGCATCACACAATATTCCCAGGTAACCAACCCTAAATGTATACCCTAACTCTAAAATAAAAGTTGAAAATATATGCTATAATGCACCTAACAACACAACCCCAAAATACAACAACAGAAATTGACAGAACTGAAGGGAGAAATAGATAATTCAATAATAATAAATGTTTCAGTACCCTACTTTCCATAATGAATAGAAATACTAGAAGATAAACAAGGAAATCAAAAACTTGAACAACAGTATAAACTAACACGATCTAACAGACATCTATAGAATCCTCCACCCAACAGCAACAGAATATCCTTCTGAAGTAAACATGAAACATTTTCCCAGATAGACCATATAGTAGTCCATAGACAAGCCTCAATAAATTTAAAGAAATTAAAATAATAAAAAACTATTTTTTCTTACCACAACAGAATTAAATTAGAAATCAACAACAGAAAAAAATGGGGAAATTCTCAAGTATGTGGAAATTACATAACGCATCCTAAATAACTAATGAGTCAGAGAAAAAAGTCACAAGGGAAATTAGAAAGAAATGAAAATTAAAATACAACATACCAAAATGTATGGATTGTAGCTAAAGCAGTGATCAAGGGAAATTTATAGCTGTAAGTGCCTACATTAAAAAAGAAGAAAGATCTCAAATAAATAACCATCTTCCATCTTAAGATGCTAGGAAAAAAAACTAAATTTTAAGCAAATATAAATAATAATTATTATTATGTTATTTTATTACAGAATAAATAAAAACAAAAGAGAAAAATCAATAAAACAAAAAATTTATTATTTGAAAAGATCAACAAAGCTGGCATCCCTTTAGTTAGAATGACCAAAAGAAGAAAGATGAGATTCACATTACCAAAATCAGGAATGAAAAAGTGAACAGCACTACCCATCTTACAAAAATAAAAAGGATTATAAAGAAATATTGTATAATAATGTGTACCCACACATTAGATAACTTAGATGAAATGGACAATTTCCTAGAATAACACAAATTATCAGACAAATAGAAAATCTAAATCGACCTATAGGAGACTGAATCACTAATTTAAAAACTGTAACTTAAAAAATTGAATTAGTAATTTTTAAATTTTCCATAAAGAAAATCCATAGTTCAGATGACTTCACTGATAAATTATTCCAGAAATTTTACTATGAAGAATGAATACCAATCCTTTATAAAGTCTTCTTAGTAATAGGAGAGGAGAGAACACTTCCTAACTTATTCTATGATGCCAGTGTTTTGCTAATACCAAAACCAGGCAAAGACATCTCAAGGAAAAAAACAACAAAACTCTGCAAACTAATATCCCTTATGAATATAGACATAAAAATCTTCAACAAAACACTAGCAAACTGAATCAAGCAACATAGAAAAAGGATTATTCACCTTGACCTAATGGGATTTATTTCAGAAATATGAGGTTGGTTCAACATTCAAAAATCAAATAATATAATACATCATATCAATACAACAGAAAAAACTCACAAGATCATCTCGATAGACACAGAAAAAGTATATGACAAAATTCTACAGCCCTTCATGATAAAAACACCACAAATTGGGAATGGAAGGCAGCTTCCTCCACTTGATACAGACCTAGGAAAAAACCACGGCTAATGTCATAACCTTTAGGTGAGATCAGCTTCATGAAATGAAGAGAGCTTCATTTGCATTTGGGAGGAAAAAGGATTTGTAAGTTGACAGGACTTTTGGAAGAAGAGCCCACCTGGGACAGGGAGCATGGTGCTGTTGGCCAATGAGGCAAGATGGGCAGTCAGAAAATCCCAGGAATCTCAGGGGACTTTCTGAGCAATAGAAGAGGAATAAAAGTAAATTAACGAAATGTGCAAAGAGTGAAAAATATAAAAAGCAAACTATTTCCAAATATTCTCCCAAATAGCCCTACTCAATAAAAAATAAGGAGAAAAATTTTCTTTTGTTCCCAGAATCCTGATCTCTATTACTATTACTACTATAATTCATTTTCATTGTGGGCTAATTAAACCCACAGGGAACCCAGAAACCTAACCAGCATTTTCTCCAAAATATAGTATCTCTAGGACTAGGCTGTAAACAATTGACTAAAAAGTAATCTAAGGAGACCTGATATATTCATAATTTGGAAACTGCCTGTGCACAGTATTTTTTATGGATGATTTGTTTTCCTAATTATGATTTGTTAAGCTTAATTCTATAGTCAGTTACCATTCCATGAGTACACACTGGGCGGATTAATGGCTTAAGAGTAATCCATATTACCAAGGATATAGACAGTCATGCACCACATAATGATGCTCAGTCAACAATGGGCTACATGTAGGATAGTGGTCCCATAAGACTATAACAATGTATTTTACTGTACTTTTTCTATGTTTCAATATGTTTAAATAACACAAATACTTACCATTGTTACATTTACCTACAGCATTTAGTACAGTCACATGCTGCACAGCTTTTCAGCCTAGGAGCAATATGCTATACCATATAGTCTAGGTGTTTAGTAGGCTAGATCATCCAGGTCTGTGTAAATAAATTATGTGATAGTCACACAATGACAGATTTGGATAGCAGCACATTTCTCAGAAGGTATCCCCATCGTTAAGCAATGCATGACTGTGTATCCTTTCTTTGGAGACGAGAGAAATCTTCTACACGTGTGAAACATATATGTATGTATGTATGTATAAAGACAATATAGATAATATGAATATATATATTTCACATTTCAAGACTTGAGTCCTGTCCCCACAAAAAACAAATAAACAAACAAAAAAAAAACACCTAGAGAAGGAAAACCGAACCCAAATCCTGCTTCTTAGGAGAAATTAAGAAAGAAGATGATAAAGAAGAATGATTTAAAATAAAAAAAAATGGGGGAAATAGTTTGAGTTAGGATTAATGGTGATTACATTCATTAAAGTTAGATCTGGACAAGTTTTGAACTTGGTATAGGCTGGAGTCCTAGAGATTCTAGGACTGAATGCAGGAAGGAGAGGACCCGGTTCAGGAGCAGGGGCTCAGGAAAGCTCCCACTGGTGTATATTTGGTGATTGTTTCATCAAGTTGGAAAGAACCTTCCTTCCAGCATCAAGAGCTGAAAAAAAATACAGGTCTCCAAGTAGTGAAGCAGGAGCTCTAAAGTCAATGGACACTTTGGCCTCCTCTGAACACTACAGTAACCATGGAATATTTTAATTCCAGTCTCCCTGTGAAGTACAGAATTCTAAGAATGGCCTAATGCCCCATGCTGATGTACAATTGCCTCCTTTTGAGTGTGGGTGGAACCTCTGAAGATGAGGAGATATCACTCCCTTAATTATGTTATGTTAAATGGCAAAAAGTAGATTATTTTAGTGGGCCTAATATAATTACATGAGCCTTTTAAAAGCTGGCATAGGTGTGCTTTGGCAAAATGATCTGATCATCAAGTGATATAGCTTAGTCCACGCTCAACCACTTCCCCAAAGGACACCCCCAGTGCCGGTTGCGGATGGCACCAGATATCAGTCACAAGCTGGACCTGGAATTAGCACATCCTTCCCACAGTATAATCATTTCCAGGTCATGAACCACACTTCTGAAATAGGAGCTCACTGTTTAATGAAGTAACTCACTCCCATTTAGACAGCTCCAAACGTTACGGAGTTCTTTCGTGTCTCGTTAGAACTTATACCTGTTGTATTATTTGTAAAACAAATACAATTTTATACTGTAAGAGCTATGTCAAAGAAGTTCATTCTTTCACATGACAGCCCTTCAGTTATTTGGAGGTAGAAATAGGTTTCTCCTAAGTGTGCCTGAGCCCTTTCTCTTTCTACTGGAAATATTCCAGGCTACACTGTTGTTTAAAGCTAACACCAAACCCCAGATGTGTCTGACCAGTACCAAGTAGAAGATACTTCCTTCCTCACTGTTAGCACCTTTATTAAATGCTGCCTAAAATTGCTTTAAAATATTTAGCTGTTATATCACATGATGAAATCATTTTCATGTAACAGGAAGTCATTTCCAATCTTGTTTTGCATATATACATATAATTGGCGTTAGTTAATAAATAAAATTTTCAAATAGGACAAATACAAGATATTATTGGTTTTTTTTTTATTGTGTAATACAGAGTATGGGAGAAATGATAATACCTTTTCCTCATCCAATTACAGGTTCATGGCTGAGACCCCTATAACAAAACACAGATGAACAAGAGCAAAACATACAGACTTATTTAATATAAATTTTACCTGACATAGGAGCCTTCAGAAAGGAGACCCAAAGCCCCAGGGAAAACTGTATTTGTATTGACAGTCACGCAGAAGTGTGATTGGAGGACAAATGGTTGTGATCTAATAGGGATAAACTGGGGGAACTGAACAAGGCCTGTCTGTTTGGATTCTTCATGTCCTCTCTGTGTGACATTCCTTTCCTCAGGGTATGAGGGCTATTATGGGAGGAGACAGGGAGATGGTCAGAGAGTGGTCTTCCTGTGTTTTATGACCTACTTCAGGGAAGAAGGTATGAAGGGAATTCTAGCATCTATGGCCCACTTCAGGGGAGTCAGGGGACAGAAGAATGTCAGTTTCCATGGTCTGCTTCAGGAGAGAGGGAATGGGAGAAAGTCAGAGATGTCCCTGCTTCCACTGTTTTCTCAAGTTACTCAGTATGCCTAGGGGCTATATTTTGAGGTAGCATTTTCTGTACCCCATGTATAGATTTTTCAATTCTTAGAGTAAATAAACAAAAACCAAGACTTTCGTCGGACCTGAAGCACTAAAAGGAAAATCTAGAAAGAAAATCAGACACACAAACACCAAATGGAAGAATAAAAAAATTAAAAGGAAACAGAATCTGACAATCAAATAATGTTGCTTTGACTCTCATTTTAGCTAAAAAGCAAGCGAGTTTAAACATTACTATTCATTACATTACATTCATTTCTATCTTAGAGATAAATCAATTTATTTTTAACAGGTTTATTAAGAGATAATTTACACACCACTTAGTTCACCAATTTAAAATGTGTAGTTCAACGGTTTTTAGTATAATTAGCAGTGCTGCGCAACCATCACTACAGCCTAAGTATTAGAACGTTTCAATTTCATCCCCCCAGAAAGAAACCCTGAAATCCCTTTTTTCATAGTGGTAAGGTAGAAGGCATCGTAATCCATTCTGGGTCATGGGGAACAAGTAAATTGGGAAGTGGAATAGGCAAAGGGGAGCCAGACATGGCTAGAGGAGGGTCGGTATTCTTCATCGATCGCACGGGCTTCCTGTGCTTCTACTAAAAGACAGCTTCCAAACGGCTTTCTCTAGTAAATTTAGCTGGTTGAAAATTCACTGTGTGATTCCATTTAAGCCTAATGGGAGTGTCAGGCCTTATAGAAAGGCTGAATTGTGAATCACATTCCACTACAGCGTTCTCCCGTTCCTTTCAGAAGGAGTTCAGGCTGAAGTAGAATCTAAGCACAATGTGTGTTTTGCTTCAGCAAAGAGGCAATTGTAATCAAGTGGCGCTGTGTTTTAGCTAGGCAATTTTAAAACAAATACTTGAATTGGGTTGCTTTTGTTAAGCCGTGTGGCTTTCTTTCTGTTTAGAGACCACAGTGGTAAAGTAAATCTAGTAAATCTAAAAAAGTAAAGTAAAATGCACTAGGTCTAGTGCATTTTATTTTAAATGATCAGAATGTGACTAGAATGTTCATTGGCATGAAACAACTATAACAAAATTCACAAATCTTTTCCTTTCTGAGAATTATACACTCTGGATTGACCTAAGAATTGACTGAAATTTGCACACTGGACAGCTCTGTATTCAGATCTCTCCTGCCTCATCCCTGCCACAGTTTGGGTGAATCTGGATGTCTTGACATTGGACACATCAAATACTAAAGTGGATATATTATTCTGATATTAAAAGCCTTGGTGAAAGTCCTCCTTCAAAAATGCTATTCTTCTATGTACAACTTTTCTAAAGAAACAAAGGAAAACATAGCTTCTGGTTTGTGTTTTGGTCTATGAAGACAAGCAGTGCATTGTTCTGTGAAGTTCTGTTCCTCTGTTCTGCCCTCTGCCGGCTGAAGGAAGTACTACTGGCACTTCGTGGGTTTCATTTATGTATTTATTTTAGCAAACCTGGGCACATTTTCTGACCTGCACAATTAAAATAGCTAAACGCAATGCAATGGTCAAACTTAAAATTACCAAAGGCAAATACAATTTCTTCTACCCACTCTTCTTCCTAGCCTCGTCCTACACCCACGGAATGTGGAAAGGTGATGCATGCAGGGCTGGGGGCATGAGAGCTGATTGTGCAGCCTGCCTTTCTGCCAGTGAAATACTCGCGTAATGATTGGAAAAAGGGGTGAATTCCAAGGGCAGAAGTTTCCCTTGGAGTTCTCAGGACTAGAACCTGGGTTTCTGTGTGAGCTACAGCCACATTGTAGGTTTCTTGGCACTGAATGTGCTGCCTTATCCTCTGAGTTGAGATGAGCAATCTGTCTTTTCCTGGCCATGTATTGTCTTTGAGCTAGAGACAGTTACCAACTGCTACTTCTTAAAACAAAACAAAACAAAAATCTTTTAAAAAAATTAAGCAGTTTTTAGTTTAATTGCAACTTTTTTTTTTTTTTGAGACAGAGCCTTGCTCTGTCACCCAGGCTGGAGTGCAGTGGCGCGATCTTGGCTCACTGCAAGCTCTGCCTCCTGAGTTCATGCCATTCTCCTGCCTCAGCCTCCCGAGTAGCTGGGACTACAGGTGCCCGCCACCACGCCCAGCTAATTTTTTGTATTTTTAGTAGAGACGGGGTTTCACCATGTTAGCCAGGATGGTCTCGATCTCCTGACCTCGTGATCCACCCGCCTCGGCCTCCAAAGTGCTGGGATTACAGGCTTGAGCCACCACGCCTGGCCTAATTACAAGTTTTAAGGCCTCCTTTTCTCCTGATTTTTGGATATTGGAGATAAAAAAGCAACAAACATTTGTAGAAATAGATTGCATTTAAATTACTTTAAATAGCAATACATTTCTGCCATTTAGGTGTTTCTTTGGGTTAACCCAAAAGTTCAAAGGTTAAATCAAAATTTATAAGTTGAAGTAAATACATGTTATTCACAAACTCAATGATAAGTGAGTATAATATGAATTTAAGTAATGTTGCTAAAAATATCGGAAGTAATGTGAGATTTAGACTAAATTTATAGTTTAACTTACAATGGTCTTTCCACCTCTGAAATAAAAGACTTTTATTTCACTTTGATATTATTAAGTTACATTGATTTTCCTTTCCCCAAAGAAATGGTATTTAAAATTCCTGGGCATGTGTGCATGGAGGACTTTGCTGCTAACTTGCATAGAGGAAAGCACACTAAGCATGGCCTTGAACACATGCTGGCATACTTGAGTGTCCCGTGGACTCAATTCATGCCACTTCCTGAGCATCCATCCCTGACTGCTCGTCTTGCTTTGAGAACACTCAGTACACATCTCTCTAAAGCATGGTCTCAGTGGATTATGCACCATGTGAGTGCTTCTCTCCACTCCTCTCAGGGCTTCTTTTATGCAGTGGACCTTGTTTGACTCCTGTGTGTCCTGGCAGCCAGCACAGTGCCTAGCCCCAGCGTGCGTGCGTGTGTGTGTGTGTGTGTGTCTTTCAATCCTTGTACATTGAATGAGTAAATGTGGTTCAGGCACTAGGCATTTCCATTGTCTGTTTGATGGTTGCATTTGCTCAAAGTTAACATGAAGGAAAACAGGAAGATCAGACAAACTTAATAGAATTGGGGTGACTTTTAAATAATTGACAGAACTATAAAGACCTGTGCCTTATGCTGTATTATTTGAACTAGAGAAGAACGTTGGTTGAGTCACCAAGACCCACCCCTTCTTATTATATTCTTATTTTCTAATATGTATTCTGGAATGAGAAAGAGAGACAGAGACAGAGAAGAGATGTATACTATACGTAATCTGCAATCAAAAAACAGAATGTGTCTCAAGAAGAATGTGATCAGAAAAGCATTATATTTGAAGACTTTCAAAAATAGAAAAGCATAAGCCAGAAATGATCAAAATGAAAAAATAAACAATACTAGAGTTGAAACAATAAATCAAAACCTGATTTCTTAAACTAACCAGGACAATTGACAAATCCTTGGCAAGGTTCATCAAAGGGGAAAAAAGAAATGCTACAAATAAGTGATGTTAGAAGTAAGAAAGGGGACATAATTACAGATAAATGTATGGGATATAGCTACAGTTATATAATCCCTGATATACTCAGGGATTCAGGAAAGCATGAGAATATTTTGTACACATCTGAAAATTGTAGACACAACTATTAGCTTTCAAAAATATATACATTACCAAAATTGGCTAAAATAATAGAATATTTCAAGACAATAAGAATCACAGAAGAAAATAAGGTGGTCAAAAATCTATCTCTAAAATAAGCATGAAATTCAGAAAATGTTACAGATGATTTCTACTGAATCTTTAAGAAACAAATAATTTTTATATTCTGAAACTGCATCCAGGTAGTAGAAAAAGACTGGAATTATCTTAACTAGAAATAGAAATTAGAGTGGAATTAGAAAAGGCTAGCAAAACTCTTAATACCAAATTAGATTGTAGAATACACACAGAAAAGGAAAACTGGAAGTCAGTCTCACTTGTAAATGGGGATGTAAAACTCCTAAATAAACTATTAGGGATTAAAATTATAAGAATGACTCTAAAGAATTAAAAATGTGGACAAAGTGCCATTTATATGAACTATGTGTAGCTAGTTCAATTTAGAATATCAATTAATGTTTTTATCTATGTCAACAAATGAAAGAAAAAATGTATTATTTGATTCTGAAAAAATACTTAATAAAACACAAAACCTACTTGATTTTCAAAGAAATAGCGAACAATAGACAAAACTTCTATCTTGCTGTGAACAGCAAGCATCATAATCAATGGTAAAACATTAAGTGCTTATCAATAAAAGTTATGAATAAGATATGTATACCTGTTATCTCAGGTATTATTCAATACTGTAATTCCTAGTCACTACAGTTAATTCAAAACGTGTAGTGGGGTGAGAGGAGAAAACTTTTATTATTTAAGATATTATTATCTATGTAAGACTAATAAAAGATTTAATCAAGTTGGCCAGAATAAAAATTAATAAGCAAACACAAATGGTTTTTCTTACACACCACCCTACCAATTATATTTTTTTAGTGCTCTTTACCATAGTAATCAATGTCATCAAATAGCTGGAAATAAATATATAAAGAAAAATATAAATACAAAGACAACTATTAAACTTTTGTGATATACTATACATAGAAGCCCTGAGTAAACAGAAAAATATACCAAGCTCCTGAACAAGATACCAGTTCCTCTAAAGTTATTATATGAAATTAATACAGTTCTGATCAAAGGGCCCAGAAAGTGTTTCCATCAGTTCTAAAATGCTGACCTAAAAATGTATCTAAAAGAGGAAACGTGAAAGAAGAGCCAAGAAATATGAGGAAGAAGAAAGGGAAAAACACTACAGAATATGGAAACGCTTTCTCCACAAAGTATCCAAACATACTGTTAGCCCCAGAAGAAGCAGAAAAGGAGTACACACTTGCAGGCCCTGCAGGTCCCAGAGAGACAGGGCAAGAACTCCACGTTCTCAGTCACATAAATCATTTTTCTTCCCAAGGGAAGGAGAGAGTTAGTATGGGAGAGAGAAGTGAGAATTCCCCACTAGGAAACATGGGACTGAGTAATAAAATTTCTCTAACACAAAGAATAAAGTTAAAGAAATTAAAACACTCTAATGTTGGCACAGGAATAAACATACTGCTTATGAGAATAGAAATAAATACCAAAATACATTCAAGTATGTGTAGATATTTATACATAATAAAAAACTGTGTCAGTGTGATCATTTCAGCTATAAGTAACAGAAAGCCTAATTCATATTAGCTTCAAAATTAAAGAGAACTTGTTGACTGAGATTATGAAAAATCTAAAGGGAGATGAAGGAAGCGACTTCATTTTCATGGAGTAAGTAGGGCTTACTCCAGGGGCCTTGAAACATCACCAGTGATCCTGTGTCTGCCTTTTGTCTGCTCCATTTTGTAGGATGTTGCTTTTATTCTATAGCTGAGTCTTCTCGTAGGTGTTCAAGGGCTTTTTCCTTTACATCCAGCACAAAAGAGATCATTTCTATCTCAGCATTTCAAACAATTTCCCAGAGTTCAGTCTAGTTGGCTTACAGCATGTGCCTAAACCCAATATGGCTGTTGTAATAAAGTGACTGAAGTTTATAAAACCCACCTTGAATCCTGAGTATGAATTCCATTTACACAAACCATAAGGCCAATGCCAAGACAAAAATCGTTTCTCAAAAGAAAATGCATAGTACTGTTTCCAGAAAGTGACACAATAGATACTTAATCACCAAAATGACAGAGGTCTGCTACTGGAGTCCTTTAGAACAGTTGGGGAAAGAAATAAAAGTTGAACATCTATTTTGGGTAAAAAGTTTATTCCTTTGTCAGATTATTTTCAAAATTTCTTATGCATTGGTATATGTTAAAGCAGTCCTTTTAAAGCATATATATATGTGGCTCCCTTTAATACGCAGAAGACTGCTTTAATGCTTTGATATATACCAATGCACCTGAAATTTTAATACACAAAAGACTGCTTTAACATTTTATATATCTATAACTGCTTGTATATGTATAAATGCATATATATATGCATTATACACACATATGTAATATATATGAATATAGATCTGTAACTGCTTATATATGTACAAATGCATATGGATTTATACATATATAGGCAGTTACAGATCTATATTCATGTATATTATATATGTGTATAATTATTAAATATATACATATATTGGCGTTAGGAAACACTGGAAGAATAAAAAATTAATTTCAATTGTTACATATAGTGGCAAGGGAGAAATAGAATAAAGTCAGAGTTGGCAGCAAGACTCTTCAGTACACAGGAATACCTCATTTTATTGCATGTCACTTTTTTATGCTTGGCGGAAATTGTGTTTTGTTTCAAATTGAAGGTTTGTGGCAACCCTGCGTTATGCGAGTCTATCAGTGCCATGTTTCTAACAGCATGTGCCTACTTTGTGTCACTATGTCACATTTTGCTAATTCTCACAATTATATTTTCAACTTTTTCATTAGTATGTTATCTATTATAGTGATCTGTGATCAGTGATCTTTGATGCTACTATTATAATTGCTTTGAGATGTCATGAACTGCACCCATATAAGGCAGCAAACTTAATAAGTGTGTGTGTTCGGACTCCTCCATTCACCAGCTATTCTCGTGCCTCTTCTCATGCCTTCATATTTCCTGAGACACAGCAATACTGAAATTAAACCAATTAGTAATCCCACAGTGGCCTCTAAGCGTGCAAGTGAAAGGAAGAGTTGCATGTCTCTCACTTTAAACCAAAAGCTAGAAATGATTAAGCTTAGTGAGGAAGCCATGTAAAAAGCTGAGATAGGCCAAAAGCTAGGCCTCCTGGACCAAAAAGTTAGCCAAGTTGTGAATGCAAAGGAAAAATTCTTGAAGGAAATTAAAAGTGCTACTCCAGTAAACACACAAACGTTAAGAAAGTGCAATGGCCTTACTGATAATATAGAAAAAGTTTGAGTGGTCCGGGTAGAAGATCAGACCATCCACAACATTCCCTTAAGCCAAAGCCTAAACCAAAGCAAGGCCCTAACTCTCTTCAATTCTATAAAGGCTGAAAGAGATGAGAAAGATGCAGAAGAAAAGTTTGAAGCTAGCAGAGGTTGGTTCATCAGGTTTAAGGAAAGAAGCTGTCTTTCTAACATAAAAGTGAAAGTGAAGCAGCAAGTGATGATGGAGAAGCTGCAACAAGTTATCCAGAAGATTTAGCTAAAATGGCTAGTGAAGGTGGCTACAATAAACCACAGATTTTAAATGTAGATGAAACAGCATTGCATAGGAAGAAAATGCCATCTAGGCCTTTCAGAGCTAAAGGGGAGAAGTCAATGCCTGGTTTCAAAGCTCAAAGGACAGGCTGACTCTCTTGTTAGGGGCTAATGCAGCTGGTGACTTTAAGTTGAAGCCAATGCTCATTTACTATTCTGAATATCTTAAGGCCTTTAAGAGTTATGCTAAATCTGCTTTTCCTGTGCTCCATAAATGGAACAACAAGCTTGGATGGAAGCATATCTGATTACAACATGGCTTACTGAATATTTTAAGCCCACTGTTGAGACCTACCACTCAGAAGAAAAGAGATGTTTTTTTCAAATATTACTATTCAATGACAATGTCCCTGTTCACCCAAGAGCTCTGATACAGGGAGATCAATATTGTTTCCATGCCTGTTAACACAATATCCATGCTGTAGCCCATAGATCAAGGACTAATTTTGACTTTCAAGTCTTATTATTTAAGAAATACATTTTGTAAGGCTATAGCTGCCATAGATAGTGATTCCTCTAATGGATTTGGTCAAAGTCCATTAAGAAACCTTCTGGAAATAATTAATTATTCTAGATGCTATTAAGAATATTCACTAGCCTGGGCAGCATGGCAAGACTCCATCTTTACAAAAAGTAAAATAAATCAGCCAGGCATGGTAGCATACACCTGTAGTCCCAGCAACTCAGGAGGTTGAGGTGGGAAAATCACGTGAGCCCAGGAGGTTGATGCTACAGTGAGCCATGATCATGCCACTGCCCTCCATCCTGGGTGACAAAGACCCAAACCTGCACATTGTGCACATGTACCCTAAAACTTAAAGTATAATAGTAAAAAATAAAAATAATAAAAAAATAAATAAAAATAAATAATAAATAAATAAATAAGAATATTCATGATTCATGCAAGGAGGTCAAAATATCAATGTTAACGAGAGTTTGGAAGATGTTTATTTCCACCCTCGATGACCTTGAGGGATTCAAGACTTCATTGGAGGAAGTAACTGCAGATGGGGTAGAAATAGCAAAAGAACTAGAATTAGAAGTGGTGCTGAATTGCTGATAAAGTTCTCTCATGATAAAACTTGTATGCGTGAGGAGTTGCTTCTTATGGATGAACAGAGAAAGTGGTTCCTCGAGATAGAATCTACTCTTGGTGAAGATTCTGTGAATATTGTTGAAATGGCAACAAAGGATTTTGAATACTACATAAACTTAGTTGATAAACACCATCAGGTTTTGAGAAGATTGACTCCAATTTAGAAAGAAGTTCTACTTTGGGTAAAATGCTATCAAACAGCACTGAATGCTACAGAAAAATGTTTCATGAAAAAAGAGTCAATTGATAAGACAAACTTCATTGTTGTCTTATTTTTTGAAATTGCCACTTGTAATCCCAGCACTTTGGGAGGCCAAGGTGGGAGGATCACTTGAGGCCAGGAGTTTAAGACCAGCCTAGACAACATATCCAGACCCAAGATTTCATCTCTAAATACAAAAAAGAGAAAGAAATTTACTTGCATGTGGCAGCACACGCCTGTAGTCCCAGCTACTAGGGAGGCTGAGGCAGGAAGATAGCTTCAGCCCAGAAATTCAAGGCTGCAGTGAGCCATGATTGCACCACTGCACTCCAGCCTGAGTGACAGTGCAAGACCTCAACTCTAAAAAAAAAAGTAAAAAAAGCAAAGAAATTGCCACAACCACTCCAACCTTCAGCAACCACCACCCTGATCATCAGCAGCCACCAACATTGAGGCAAGACCCTTCACCGCAAAAAGATTACAACTCCCTGAAGGCTCAGATGATCATTAGCATTTTTAGCAATAAAGTATTTTTAATTAAGGTGCACATATTATTTTTAAGACAATATGCTATTTCACATTCAATAAACTACAGTGCAGTGTACACATAACTCTTATACACATTGGGAAACTGAAAAAATCATGTGACTTTCTTTATTGCTGTGGTCCAGAACCAAACCTGCAGTATCTCCAAGGTATGCCTGTAAAAAGATAGATAGATGATGATTAGATAGATAGATAGATAGATAGATAGATAGATAGATGATAGATAGATGATAGATAGATAGATGATAGATGATAGATGATAGATAGATAGATAGATAGATAGATAGATAGATCTCTTTTCAAGTTCCAGGCTCTCTGGGAAGCAGCTGAGGTGTAGAAATAATATAATGGGTAAAATTTGTTAAGACTTTAAAATATGCCAATTATTTAAGTGCTTTATATCATCTAATTCTTAACAATAAATCTAGAAGACAGTTTTGAGGTGGAAGAATCAGTTGAGCCTGGGAGGTCAAGGTATGGATGGGAAATGCAGCTTAGAGGAATTGAAGTAACTTATGTAAAGTTACAGAGCTAACAACTTAAGCAAGTAAATCCAAAGCTGGTCTGATACCAAACCCAGTGCTTGTAAGGGTACTAGGAGTCCAAACCTTGGGTTCACGTTCAGACTTCTGGACTTAGGATTTTAAACAACTTACTTAAACTATCTGACTTGCCCATATGTCTAAAGGTCTCAAACAAAATAATAAATATTAAAGGGCTTTTTAAAGTATATAGTACCATGCAAATATCTGCTGCCCTCTGGATATTTATACCTGAACATTTTACCTTTCTACAATCTCAGTTTACTTAAAATTGCATTTCATTTTTTCCTTATTCTTTCTTCCACTGCCATCCCCAATAATTTCCTCCTTTTTTCCATATTTCTATTGGCAGTTTTCTCAATAGATTAAAACGTTGCAATATCTTAAACTAGTCTTTCTCCATTGCCCCTATTTAATCTCCATTTCCCATTTGTTCTTTCTTTAAATCAGCTTTGCTTCTCCTTTCCTTTTATCCTCTTCACCACAGCTGTTCTCCAATCCTAATCACCACAACCCTGGACTAGTGAAACAGCCTCCTCTCCTATCTTACCAACTGCATTATCTCCTGGGGTATAAAAGCCTTATCTTACATTTTTTATATCACTCAGTGACTTATGATAAATATTTGTTGATTGATTTATTCTGTGAAGACATTTAACCTTTTCCCCATATTTTGTAACTTGAATACTCATATTCTTGGTAGATTTTAATAGACATTATCTTCTTATATTTTTATTTACTTTAATTTGACTGCTGATATGAAATCTGCAACCAGCTGGGCACGGTAGCTCCTGCCTGTAATCCCAGCAGTTTGGAAGGCCGAGGCAGGAGGATCACTTGAGCCAAGAGGTGGAGACCAGCCTAGGCAATATGGCAAAATCCCGTCTCTACAAATACATAAGAGATTAGCCAGGCATAGTGGCATGGGCCTGTAGCCCCAGCTCCTCAGAAGGCTGAAGTGGGAGGATCGCTTGAGTCCTAGAGATCAAGGCTGCAGTGAGCCAAGATTGTGCCACTTCACTCCAGCGACAGAGTGAGATCCTGTCTCAAAAAAAGAAAAAGAAAAAGAAATCTGCAACCATCAATTATATGAGTGATTGAAATTATGCTGAATGATTAGTATCAACTTCCTCCTTCGTAGAAAAATATCCCACTATATTTGTTGACATTCAATGGTTTCTGACATCCTGTGGGAAAGTATATCTATCTGAATATTTTTGTCGAAACATTTAAAACTTTTGTTTTTAGCAAGTTAAGAAGCTCTGCTGTATGATGCAGCAAAAGTAGAACCAAGAAAATTGCTTTGTGTACTAGAGTTCTTAACTGGGATTTATCTGTATTGATTCCACTCAGAATAGTAACTATCCATTGCACTCCCATCGCATGAAAAGCGTGTGGCTGGAATTTTAGGGAACACACAGATAAATCAGCCTAAACTCCTGCCTGTGAGGTGCCTGGAGTCAGAAGGGTAGGAAAAGTGGAGGATGACTACATCCACATTACAAGAAGCTATAGTTCTCAGTACCACATGATGAGCACTTTTGACAAAGTACAGTGGGGCTTGCAAAGACCAAGAGATTACATTTGATGGGGAAATTATGATTGGCATTCTGGAGAAGGTAGAATTTAAATCTGCTGAGATAGATATAAATGGGGAAGATGGAAAGCGCCAGGGGCAGTAAGGACAGCTCTGAGGCAGAAAAGAACAGAGCAATTTCAAGGAAACAATCAGATCCCTACCACGGCCTGAGCATAATGCAGTGGACCAGTGAGAGGTGGGGACGAAGTCCTGATCCCTGTACCAGAATTATTTGAATCCCAAGCCAAGAAGGGGGTCCTTAATGTGGTAAACAATGGGAGCCTTTGAAAGTGTTTGTTCAATTGAATAATATATGTGGGTCTGTGCTGCAGAAAGGTTAATCTGGAAACAAAACACAAGATAAGCTGGATTGGGAAGAAAGAGGAGACCCCTGTAAGAATAATGATGACAACAATATACCAACCAACACTTACACAATGTTTACTTTGTGCCAGGCACTAATCTAAGCACTTTCATTAACTTAATTCATGTAATCTTTACAACTTTGTCAGGTACCATTGTTAGCTCAGTTTTATAGGTAGGTAAACTGAAATCCAGGAGGGTTAAGTGACTTGCTCAGCCTTCACAGCTAGTAAATGGCCAAGTCAGGACGTGAACCCAGGCAACCTATAAAAAAGCTTCTGCTTCAGTCCAGCAGACATAGATTTTAAACATAGCTGTGAGTCACGGGAAGGTTGTCTGAGGACTCTGAACCTATTCAGCTCCATTCTACCTTGAGATCTAAGAGGACAAATCTGGCAGCATCCTTAAGAACTGGGAGGGTCCAAAGGAAATATAGGTCAGTTGACTCACTCTTCATTCAAGGATGAGATAAATGAAACCTAGGAAAAGATTCCAGGAAAAAAAAAAAAAAAAGAATGGCAAAAAGTACCTTAAGCAAAGGAAAAAGCATATCTGTGTAAAGGACATATAGCAGATGAGAAATGTATACAGCTTTTTCTGATAAAATATGGTGGGTTTACATTTTCACAGGCCATGACGAAGCCTATGTGAAGAAATATTTTCTTTACTTTTCTATAACTTACTTTGATTCTTTTCTCGATTCCACATTCTGGCCGGGTGCAGTGGCTCACGCCTGTAATCCCAGCACTTTGGGAGGCCAAGGCGGGAGGATCACTTGAAGCCAGGAGTTCGAGACCTGCCTGGCCAATATGGTGAAACCCCGTATCTTAAAAAATACAAAAAATAGCCAAGCATAGTGGCACACACCTGTAATCCCAGCTACTTGGGAGGCTGAAGCAGGAGAATCACTTGAACCCAGAAGGTAGAGACTGCAGGGAGCTGAGATCGCAACACTGCATTCCAGCCTGGGCGACAAAGTGAGACCGTCTCAAAAAAAAATCCCCAAAAACATAGATTCCACATTCTGCCTAAAGGTAAAAAATAATCATCATCATCTCAGGCAGTTTCAGATAAACACAGGCTCTTTAGAATTTGTTTCTGCTGATCAATTCGGGTTTAAATGAAATAATTTCAAGGATTCCACCTACCCCTCCTTCTTTCTAAGGAGGCATCTATGTTCTCGGGGTGGAGAAATCTGATGTAGCTTCATGGCATTGGAGAGAAGTCAAATCTGAAGTTGTTTCCCTTTCCTTCTTGTCTTTATTCATCAATGTGTATCCCAATTGGCATCTAGTGTGTTATATTATGTGGTTTCCAGTTGAAGGTTGATGTCAAATTCCACAGACGCACCCTGTCACCATCATGATGCAGCCCCTCCAGGGCCACCAGCCCTATCTGTCTTTCTGGCCCTGACTTGGGGCACAAGGAAATTTCTTATGTTCTTAGGTCTTTACTTGATCATCTCTTACTACCTTGTCACCTATACTCTTTATGTAGCCTGTTAGCGAGAAAAGACTTCTCTACAAGGTTAGAAAGCACCCCTGGAAAAGGAGGTACAATTTGTCTCTGTTTCCAGATCACTAGAACTCTTTAGAGGTTCTGTTGTTCACCCAGACATCTCATGGGGATACATCTATGTCTAAAAGCATCCAAGCCTAAGCTTTTCCCCTCTATAAATCTCCCTCTCACTCGCATGAAAAAATGTGTACCTGATTGGGGAAGGTGGCCAGTGTCTCTGTTTATTCTCTTTCCAAAACTTTGTTAATGGCACAAATTTATGAAACCGGAAAAAAAATCTCTTTCAAAAGTCCCACTCTTGCCATATCTTGTCTTGGTTTTAAGACTTTTGTCTTTTCTGAGTTTTAGAGCTGGTCCCCTCTTGAGGCACAAGGAAATATCAAATGCTCTCAGGAAGATATCTGAGGTCCTCTTTACTTGGTCATCCAAGCAAGATTCTGAATCGTGCTCTTTATATTAGGTTGAAGGTGTTACTGCTGACTGAATGAACGGGAAGAAGGGCATGGAGGAGTGCACCCTTGTTTTATTATTTAAAATGTAATCCTACTAAAAAGATAGGAAAGGTAAGTCTAAACAAAATTGCAGATATCAAGAAAAAATAGGCAACCAGTCACAGTGGCTCATGCCTGTAATCCCAGCACTTTGGGAGGCCAAGGTGGGTGGATCACCTGAGGTCAGGAGTTCGAGACCAGCCTGGCCAACATGATGAAACCCCGTCTCTGCTAAAAATGCAAAACTAGCCAGGCATGGTGGCGCATGCCTGTAGTCCCAGCTACTTGGAAGGCTGAGGCAGGAGAATCCCTTGAACCCAGGAGACAGAGGTTGCAGTGAGCTGAGATCATGCCACTGCACTGTAGCCTGGGTGACAAAACAAGACAAAAAAAGAAGAAAGAAAAAAAGAAAGAAAGAAAGAAAGAAAGAAAGAGAAAGAAAGAAAGAAAGAAAGAAAGAAAGAAAGAAAGAAAGAAAGAAAGAAGAAGAAAGAAGAAGGAAGGAAGGAAGGAAGGAGAGAGAGAGAAAGACAGAAAAGAAAGAAAGAAAGAAAGAAAGAAAGAAAGAAAGAAAGAAAGAATATATATAAATAAAAATATAAATATAAAAACTGAATTTATTTAAGGCAATAAGAAAAGAGTCAATTCTACAGAAAACAATATACATGATATAGGACACAAATAAGAAAAGTTCATTAGAACACAGACTATATAGAGGTAACAACTGAAATGCAAGATAAAGATACAGAAAATTAATTTTAAATTAGCAGTCAATGTTATACATAACCGTGTACCATAAAGGCATTTTCAGTAAAATCAGAAATGTGACAAAAATTACCATCTTCACTATTTTTATTGCTTCCAAAAGTTCTGACCATGCCAATAAAAGGAAAGAGATAAGATTAATATGTAAACAGCTAAGAGATAAAACTAAGGAACAAAGAAAAATTAAGAAAAATCTCTTTGCATTAATGTCAATTTTAAAAGTCCCACATAATACATATCAGTATTTTTTTTTATTCCAGTCATTACAGTAGATGACATAATTGGAGGCTGGGTTGATTCATAAAGGATGTAAAAATCATAAAATACTAAGGAAGAATCCTAACAACAATGATGTCAGAACCACATGAAGAAAATTATAAAAGTTCACTTTGTGCTCTTAAAAGATTTAAATAAGTGGAGAGTCTTAAATTAAATTGAAGTTTAAAAGCAAGAGGTCAGGATATGAGGTTGAAAAGTCTGGGAACATTAGCATGTCAAAAGTGTAAGGGAGAGAAGAGAGGCTCATCAGAATTAGAACCAGAAGGGTATAGTTTCACAGAAGCCACAGGAAGCAGGAGTGCAATGAGACCAAGAGAGATAAAAACAGGAAAAAAGCCATCAAATTTTATAATAAAAAGACAAGCTGATTGCTTGTAGAGGTAGAGAACAGCTACCATGCCCCTAACTATTCAGTGAGTAACAGACACACAAAAACAAAACAAACTCTGCTCCTATAGAGTTTTCCAATTTTTATACCTCCTTATTGTACAAACTTCGAGAAGTATATCAAAGACTTTTTTTTTAAATGATTAATGTTTAGATTCAGAGATTGAATTTAACTTTTGTTTTCATATGCACTTATGAAATAACCTTCTTGTCCAAATGAGGAACTCTTCAAAATCCACTTCTTAAATATTTTTAAGAGACTAGTAGGCTTCCCACATTCTTGTCTGGTTTCCAGTGTTAAATCGGCATTTGGTCTCTCTGGTGCCCCACAGAACCTAGTTCAGATAAAGAACATTAAGAAATTCCTATTTCCTTCTTCCCCTTACTGGGAAAAAGCTCAAAGCCTAGATATAGTCACATTGGCTTTTCCTTTTTTTAATTATCCCTGTTTTCTTCCTTAAAATATTCTCATTCAATAGCTCTAATGTAGCCTTCACTTTTCTAAGCTGTGTTTTTGAAAGGAAACATGAACCACATGCACATTGCACACACATAGTTACATCCATACACATACAATACATATAATTGAACAAATCGCCACTTCCACCAAGGCTAAGGAAAGGCAAGATAAACTACCATGTCATAAATTTTCTTAAACCCATCAAAGAGCTGAGGTCACACATAAACAAGTAGCCTGAAATCCTAAGAAAGACAAGCTCCTCCAGGACAACGTGGTTGTGAGCACAGGAGGAAGAGGCATCAGGCTCCACACAGTTAAAGAAGAAATCAGCTAAACCTTTTAACAAATTGCTAAAGGCCAAGTGTGGGCTAGTGTGTGGGTGCAGAACCCCAGAAGCTACAGGCACAAAGGGAACTCCTACCCAGTCACAGGCTCTTTTCCACAGACCTTTACTGGTGCCCACAAGAAGGATCAAGGACAGAGCTGGAGACAGGACAGAGCCTCTCTAGGCGGTGTAAGCCTGGAGGATGGGCCACTTCAGGAAAAATATTAAGCAACATCTGGCCTGCCCCTGTTGTGGAACAAAAGCCTTAAGCCGATAGAGAAGGAGCAGCAAATCATGCTGCCTCTAGGCACAAGTGTGACCCATTTTGTTTAGGGAAAGAATAAAAGGAAAAAAAACAATCTCCATACCTGGATGAGGGGTACAAAAGAGTCCTAAGTCCGAGATCCTACACCAATACCATTAGAGTCTCCTATCACAAGGGGAGGGACGAGAAACCATCTCTCACGGGAGATCTACCAGATGCAAGGCAGAATTTGGTTGACACTGGGAGGAGGGGCAGGATCACAGAGAAAGCCCCACTCCTAAGATCCAGACACGCAGGGCCTCCCTAAGACTATTGGTGGGCCAGGACAACAGAGAACCTCTTTGCTGCTCCACTCCCGTCGGTCTTATAAGCACCAGGTAACAAGCAATAGCACTCTACTTCTGAGTGGGGAGAGCAAGAAAGAGCTCCCTGTGTGTTGGAGACACTCAAAGAAAGCAGAAAGCTGACAGCCGAGCAGGGACATTGAGACGCACCCTTTGATACCATAGCCCCCACCTACACACAAGGTAGCGCTAGAGGAATTTGAAGCTAGTAATATACTGAGGTTAACCATAGCAATAACAAAACCCAAACCCAGCCCAAATTCTAACTAGATTGACCAACTCCAGCCTACTAAAAGAAGTGTGCCATTTCCAGACATAGATACTATTTATCTTAGCCCATACTGTCCTATCCTTGATATTTGTGATTCACTAAAAAATTTTGAGATGTACAAAAAAGCATGTGGAAAAAAAAACATGATCAAGAGGCAAAATTATCAATATAACTAGACTCAAATATGACCTAGATATTGGAACTATCAAACAGAGAAGTTAAAATGACCATGTTTAATATGTTAAAGGATCCGTTGGAAAAGCTGAGTAACAGTCATGAACAGATATGGAATTTCACAGAGAGATGTTGACTGTAACAAAAAATCAATTGGAAATGCTAGAAAAAAAAACAGTGACAAACATGAACAGTGCCCTTCATGGGCTTATCAGTAGGGTGAACACAGTCATGGAAAGAATCAGTGAACTTAATAGGTCAATAGATATTACCCCCCTGAAAGAAAAGAGTGAAAAAGGAGTTGAAGACTGAACAGAGTATTGAAGAGCTGTTAAACAGTATCAAATGATTGAATATATGTATAATTGAAATGTAAGACAGAATATAAAGAGAAAATAAGGTAGAAGTATTTTAAGATGGAATTGTTGAGAATTTTCCAAATACAATGAAAGAATCAAAGCAAGAATCCAATACACTCATAAAACCTCAAGGAATATAAATAGAAAAAGAAATCCACACACCTACACATCATATTCAAATAGCTGAAGTCCAAAGATCAGACGTCTTAGATTCAGAAGAACAAAGATAAGAATTTTATTTTATTTTATTTTACTTCATTTTATTTCTGGGATACATGTGCAGAACGTGCAGGTTTGTTACATAGGCAAACATGAGCCATTGTGGTATATTGAACCTATCAACCCATCACCTAGTTATTAAGCCCCGCATGCATTAGCTATTTATTCTGATGCTCTCCCTACCTCCACCCCAACAACAGGCCCTAGTGTATGTTGTTCCCCTCCCTGTGTCCATGTGTTCTCATTGTTCAGCTCCCACTTTTGAATGAGAACATGCAGTGTTTGGTTTTCTGTTCTTGTGTTAGTTTGCTGAGGATAAGGACTCCAAGCTCCATCCATGTCCCTGCAAAGGATGTGATCTCATTCTTTTTTATTCCTGCATAGTATTCCATGGAGTATATGTACCACATTTTCTTTATCCGGTCTACCATTGATGGACATTTGGGTTGATTCCATGTCTTTGCTATTGTGAATAGCGCTGCCATGAACATACATGTGCATGTGTCTTTATGATGGAATGATTCATATTCCTTTGAGTATATACCCAGTAATGGGATTGCTGGGTCAGATGGTATCTCTGGTTCTAGATCTTTGAGAAATTGCCACACTTTTCCACAGTGGTTAAAGTAATTTACATTCCCACCAATGGTGTAAAAGCATTCCTATTTCTTCACAGTTTTGCCAGCGTCTATTGTTTCTTGACTTTTTAATAATTGCCATTCTAACTGGCATGAGATGGTATCTCATTGCGGTTTTAATTTGCATTGCTCTAATGAACAGGGATGTTGAGCTTCTTATCATATGTTTGTTAGCCACATAAATGTCTTCTTTGGAGAAGTGTCTGTACATGTCCTGTGCCCACTTTTTGATGGGGTTGTTTTTTTCTTGTAAATGTGTTTAAGTTCCTTGTAGATTCTGGACATTAGACCTTTGTCAGATGAATAGATTGCAAAAATTTTCTCCCATCCCGTAGATTGTCTGTTCACTCTGATGATAGTTTCTTTTGTTGTGCCAAAGCTCTTTAGTTTAATTAGGTCCCATTTGTCAATTTTTGCTTTTGTTGCAATTGCTTTTGATGTTTTTGTCATGAAATATTTGCCCGTGCCTATGTCCTGAATAGTATTGCCTAGATTTTCTTCCAAGGTTTTTATAGTTTGGGGTTTTACATTTAAGTCTTTAATCTATCTTGAGTTAATTTTTGTATAAGATGTAAGGAAGGGGTCCAGTTTCTTTTTTTGTTGTTGTTTAGACAGAGTCTACCTCTATCGCCCAGGCTGGAGTGCAGTGGTGCAATCTCGGCTCACTGCAAACTCTGCCTCCCGGGCTCACGCCATTCTCCTGCCTCAGCCTCCTGAGTAGCTGAGACTACAGGAGCCTGCCACCGTACCCGGCTAATTTTTTGTATTTTTAGTAGAGATGAGGTTTCACCGTGTTAGCCAGGATGGTCTCAATCTCCTGACCTCGTGATCTGCCCGCCTCGGCCTCCCAAAGTGCTGGGACTACAGGCGTGAGCCAGCCACCGTGCCCAGCCAGGAAGAGGTCCAGTTTCAATTTTCTGCATATGGCTAGCCAGTTTTCCCAGCACCATTTATTAAATAAAGAATCCTTTCCCCATTGCTTGTTTTTGTCAGGTTTGTTGAAGATCAGATGTTTGCAAATGTGTGGTATTATTTCTGTTCCATTGGTCTATGTGTCAGTTTTGGTACCAGTACCATGCTGTTTGGTTACTGTAGCCTTGTAGCAGAGTTTGAAATCAGATGGTGGGATGGCTTCAGCTTTGTTCTTTTTGCTTAGGATTGTCTTGGCTATACAGGCTCTTTTTTGATTCCATATGAATTTTAAAGTAGTTTTTTCTAATTCTACGAAGAATGTCAATGGTAGTTTAAGGGAATAGCATTGAATCTGTAAATTACTTTGGGCAGTATGGCCATTTCACAATATTTATTCTTCCTATACACGAGCATGGAATGTTTTTCCATTTGTTTCTGTCCTCTTTTATTTCCTCGAGGAGTGATTTGTAGTTGTCCTCGAAGAGGTCCTTCACATCCCTTGTAAGTTGTATTCCTAAGTATTTTATTCTCTTTGTAGCATGTGTGAATGTGAGTTTATTCATGATTTGGCTATCTGTTTGTCTATTGTTGGTGTATAGGAATGCTCGTGATTCTTGCACATTGATTTTGTATCATGAGACTTTGCTGAAGTTGCTTATCAGCTCAAGGAGCTTTAGGGCTGAGATGATTGGGTTTTCTAGATATAGGATCATGTTATCTGCAAATAGAGACAGTTTGACTTCCTCTCTTCCTATTTAAATACGCTTTATTGCTTTCTCTTGCCTGATTGCCCTGGCCAAAACTTCCAACATTATGTTGAATAGGAGTGGTGAGAGTCTTGCACCAGTTTTCAAGGGGAATGCTTCTGGCTTTTGCCCATTCAGTATGATATTGGCTGTGGGTTTGTCACAAATGGCTCTTGTTATTTTGAGATATGTCCCTTCTATACCTAGTTTATTGAGAGTTTTTAACATGAAGGAATGTTGAATTTTATTAAAGGCCTTTTCTGTGTCTATTGAGGTAATCATATGGTTTGACATCTTTAAAGGGCTGGAAGGAAAAAATCAACTCAGAATTCAGATTAAAAACCTCCCAAAACCACAGCAAATAATAACTTTTTCAAACAAATGAAAGGTAAGAGAATTTACTGCCAGCAGACAGTGCTACAAGAATGGTTAAATGCGCTCATTAGGCAGAAACAATCTATAATGAAAACTTGGATCCTCAAAAAGAAATGGGAAAGTTGAAGATATGTATGTTTGTAAATGTGTATACACACACACACACACACACACACAGGAAGGGAAATTATGTGAGGGTAAATAAAAAGATACCTTTCTTAATTTTTAGTCATGCTATGAGATAGTTGACTGTCTAAAGGAAAACTAGTAGCATTGTGTTGCTGGTTTATAGCATATGTAAAGGTAAAATTTTTGACAACAGCAACACAAAAGATCAGAGAGAAACACTGGAAGTATATTGGTGTGAGACTCCTACCTTATATATAAAGCAGAATAAAATTATTCAAGGATAAACTACAAATAATGATGAAAGTATATCATAAACGCAATAGGAAAAAATCCACATTTAAAATTTTCCTATAGGAAATTTTTTCTATAGGAAAAAAATCAATGTTTAAGAAATATAAATAAGAGATCAATAGTTGAGGAAAATTGAAATGATAAAAATTATTTAATTAAAAAAACAGAAAAAGAGGGAAAGGGGAAAGAGTAACAAACAGAACAAATAGAAAACAGCTAGCCAGATGTTAGATTTTAATCTAAACATAGCAATGACACAAATGTCAATGGTCTCAGCGTAACAAATAAAGACAGATCTTGTCAACTCAAAAAAGCAAAGCCCAACTACACAGTTCACATGAAACCCATTTTAAAATAAAGAAACAGGTTAAAAGGATGAAAATATGTATATATGCCATTTAAATATATATAGCACATAAATGTAAAAAAAACACCATGTAAATGTTAATTAAACGAGATATATAAATATATATATATGCCGAGATCAGCTCCATCGTGGAGACCCTAACCCAGTGGCACTAGAGGAATTAAAGACACATACACAGAAATATAGAGTGTGGAGTGGGAAATCAGGGGTCTCAGAGCCTTCAGAGCTGAGAGCCTTGAACAGAGATTTATCCACATATTTATTGACAGCAAGCCAGTCATAAGATTTACTAAAAGTATTCCTTACAGGAAATAAAGGGATGGGCCAAAATAAAGAGATGGGCTCTGGCTAGTTATCTGCAGCATGAACATGTCCTTAAGGCACAGATCGCTCATGCTATTGTTTGTGGTTTAAGAAGGCCTTAAGCGGTTTTCCGCCCTGGGTGGGCCAGGTGTTCCTTGCCCTCATTCCAGTAAACTGACAACCTTCCAGCATGGGCGTCAAGGCCATCACAAGCATGTCACAGTGCTGCAGAGATTTTGTTTATGGCCAGTTTTGGGACCAGTTTATGGCCAGCTTTGGGGGCCTGTTCCCAACATATATATAGCCACTGGAGCATTCTATAATCTCCACCTTTCAAATAAATGAATTTGGCACAAACAGCCTTCTTCTGAGATATATATAATATATATCTCAGAATATATATATATTATATATATCTCAGAATATATATTATATATATCTCGGCCGGGCACGGTGGCTCACGCTTATAATCCCAGCACTTTGGGAGGCCGAGGTGGGTGGATCACGAGATCAGGAGATCAAGACCACGGTGAAACCCCGTCTCTACTAAAAATACAAAAAAATTAGCCGGGCGTGGTGGCGGGCGCCTGTAGTCCCAGCTACTCGGAGAGGCTGAGGCAGGAGAATGGCGTGAACCCGGGAGGCGGAGCTTGCAGTGAGCCGAGATTGCCCCACTGCACTCCAGCCTGGGCGACAGAGCAAGACTCTGTCTCAAAAAAAAAAAAAAAAAAAAAAAATATATATATATATATATTATATATATCTCAAAATGTATATAATATATATATCTCAGAGTATATATAATATATCTCAGAATATATATATAATATATATATCTCAGAATATATATATATTATATATATAAATCTCAAAATAGACTTCAGAACTAAAATATTAATGAGGATACAGAGGAGTATTAAATAATGATGTGTATGCACCTAACAACACATCTTCAAAACACATAAAGCAAAAACTAATAGAACTAAAAGGAGATATAAATAAATCCACAATTATAATGGAAATTTTAACACTTCTGTCTCAGTAATTAATAGAACTAGTAGACAGAAAATCAATAAGGATATGGAACTTAACAACACAATCAACAAACTTGACCTGACTTAAAAAGAATATACATTCTTTTTAAGTGCATATGGAACATTCACCAAGAAAGATCATATTGTAGGCTATAAAACAAACTTCAACAAATTTAAAAGAATTAGAAACATACAAGGTATGGTCTCTGACCACAATGGAATTAAATCAGATTAAAAAAACAAAAACAGAAAAATTTCCTAATATCTTAAAATTAAATAACACAGTGCTAAGTAACCCATTAAAAAGTCACAATGGGAATTTAAAAATTATTTTCAATGGAATTAAAATGAGAACACAACATATCGAAACTTGTGGGAGACACAGCTAAAGCAGCGCTTGTAGGAAAATTTATAGCATTATATGCTGATGTGAATTGAATAAGTTTTCAGTCACCTTAGTTAACTACGGTAATTAGTAATAATAGTGTTTTTATTTAGCACCTTCCTGTTTAGAGCACAGTTTTTTTCATACTTTGTTATTGGGTCTTTACACAGAGGTGATGAAGATGAGGAGAGCAATTGAATGACTAAATCTAAACCAGCTTTAGTGCTCTTCTGGGATGCCCTTTTAACCTTCTTTTTCTCAAATTTGATCCAGCAGCTTCCCAAAGTCCTTCATCACCCCACCCCATCCTACCACATTCTTATCCTGCTCTGTTCCCATGTCAAAACTTTATCACAGCTCAAATGGTCCCCACACCAGAAAGAAGCAGAGTTGGACATTCTATAATCTTCACCTTTCAAATACATGAAAGGTAGTTATTTGACAAGAACAACCTCTTTTTCTGTTTCTGCCAAGCTTAGGTTTTATTTATGTTACCAATTTATTAAGTCAAACCAAGTTGAGAGCAAAGTCAGTAATCACTTTCAAAAGAAGTTCCCACAGTAAGCAAAATAGAGATAATTGAAAAATCAAAAGGAAATGAAAATAGAAAGAGCTGTGAAACATTGGAAGAAGAGGGAGTTAGGTCAGAGACAGCAGCAGAACTATAACTTCAGATTGACTGGACCAGATAATTGTGTTCTGAGGTTATCTAAAAAAATTCATCTGTGTTTAAAGGGGAAAAATACATTTTGTTTCCTTCTGGGACAAAGACAGAACTCAAGCAGGGTGAGTTGTCAACAAGAAGTCCTGTGATTTGAAAGCTACATCAAAGGAACACAGACTTGTAAAGTTTGTAAAACAGATATTGGCAGTTAGAAGGTTTTGCTCTCAAAGTATTTCCTTTCCCTGGGTCAGTCGAGTCTATTTCTAAAAATACTGTGTGACAACTCTGGATGTAGACTAGATCTAAACTTAGTCTTGCCCAAAATGTAAGGAAAGTTTCTCCTGTGATAAGGAGGGAATAAAGGCCTCCTGGGTAACAAACTTCTGACTTAAGCAGGTTTTGCTGAAAACTTAAGCAGGTTTTGCTGAAAAGGAAGCAGATTCCTCAATGAAGATAATTAGCATATAAGTGAATCAGATGCTGATGCATATAATCACTGCTTGGTGGAAATAATCAAACCCCAAGACCACCCACATTTTTTTTCTGCCTTGGTGACTTGTCTGTGCAGTAAATAATTAGCTTCTTGATTTTTTAAAAAGGCTGACAATTACAAGGATTCTGCAAATAGTATTTCCTCTTTCCTTTTTTATTTACCCATTTAATTCTACATTCAGTTGCACCAAGACTGCCTGTCCTGCCTCGGTCATTTTCTTTTGGTGTATATAGAATAATATAGAAGAATCCATTCTATTTTCATGCCACATAAGTACAGAAAACGTCCCTGGTTCATAGACTTGCAATCTGCAGTTTTGAGTGTGTGATGTGTTCCCCGTTAACCAGCCTGGACTTATCTGATGCCTGCTCCTTGCAGCATGCCCTCTTTGATTTAGATTCAATCATAAACAACAAAACTTAAAAAGAATAAAATGTAGGGGAGGAAAGGCTTTCCTTCACTCTTCCTAGGGTCCCCTGGCTGGGTCTAAAAATCAAACTGACAAAGACAGATTGATAGCAGAAAAGCATGCCAATATATTTAATAAGTGTTGCATAACATGAGAGTCTTTATCAGGAAATGAGAGCCCAAAGAAATAAGTAACCCCATATATTTTTATGCTAAGTTTGGTAAATAAGTAGTTAATCGTGGAAAAGTAAGATTAGACAAAGGGAGAATGATCTAATGGCAATAAACTGGAGGGAACTGAGTAAGGCCTGTTTGTGCAGATTCTTCTGTGTCCCTGAGTCTTAGAGATAACAATGCTCCTGTCCTGTGGGTATAGGGTGGACACCTCTCACACGAGGGTCATAGGAGAGAAGGGGAAAAGGGTAGAAGAAGGTCAGAGAGACTTTCCTGCTTCTGTGTTTTTCTCAAATTCTTTCAGCTTAAAATATTAAGTATGCCAAGGGGCTATTATCTGGCCCTTGTTCTGAGCCCTGTCGAAAACAAATCTAAATTTTTAACAATGGAAAGATTGTTAAACAAGTTACGGTAAACAATCATTTTTCCTATAAGGAAAATCCTTAGTATAGTTAAATGAAAAGAGTAAAAACCTACAGGATTCAAATTCAAATCGTGAATACTACTATAACCACTGCGTGCTGCAAGTCATTATACTAAGACACCAGGTTGCAGCAGAGAAGGAAGTTTAATCGCAGGGCTGCTCAAAGAGGAGATGGGAGGAAACCTCAAGTCCATCTTTTTGAGGAGTTTGGGGGCTAGGATTTTTAAGGGTTTTGGGAGATTGTTCCCACTCCATCCGTCTTCTGGCTCCCATCCATCTTCTGGAGCTACTTCCACCACTGAATAAAACCTTGCACTCATTCTCCAAGCCCACTTGTGATCCGATTTTTCCAGTACGATAAGGCAAGAACCCCAGGAGACAGAAAGCCCTCTGTCCTAGAGATAAGGCAGAGGGTCTAATTGAGCTAATTAACACAAGCCACCTGCTGATGGCCAAGCTGAAAGAGCACCCTGTAACACTTGCCCACTGGGGCCTCGGGAGCTGTCAACACTCAACCCTAGACGCTATCATGGGATCAGAGTCCATGCTCCCCCATGACCTGCTCGTCTGCATGCTCCCCCTAGGAATTTAACTCTAGGGCACCAAAGAAGCAAGCCACACCCCATCACATGCCCTGCAAGGAGGATAAGGGAACTTTTCTAGTTTCACAAGGTAACTTTCAGCAACAAGGAAATGGATCAAAGTACAGCATGATTAATGCTTCATTATATTTCTGTACAAATTCTTGGTAACCCTGTAAGAATGGCTTCACTATGATTCCAATTAGAGAGTTGATAGATATCAGTAGAAATAAAAATATATACTGACTCATATATAAATGTACTTTAAAATGATGTGTACCAAAATGTTTTCTCTACTTGGTTAATTACATGTAATTTTTTTCATATTTTCTGCAGGAAACATTCATTACTTTTATAATAAAGAAAAAGACACACTGTTTTTATAGAAAGAGAAAGATGGGAATGAAGTAGAAGTGCTTTGTCCCTAATGTAACCAGCAGAAATTAAAACAAAATATTACAAAACAAAACAAAATTAAAGTCATTTGGTCAAAAGCCAAAACAGCAGAATTTATAAGATCAAATCCCTGTTAGTGCATAAATCCTTACAAACATTTATGTGGAATAATTGGGGTGTTCCTTCTTTGAACAACTTTCTACTCTACCCCCTACCAATAGTAGGAATCACATGTACATTTATCTCTTCATTAGCAGAAATGATCAGAATTTCTGACTTTTGAGTTGGAAACCTTTGGGGGATCATAGCCTGAAGCAGCCATGGCAGTGAAGGGAGCTACATAACTAGCAAGGCCCTGTGCAAAATGGAAAGGCGGGGCCCCTTACTCAAAAATTGTTAAGGATCTCAGGGTAGCTACAGCAGAGCATTAAACCAAGCTTGCGGTCCATGTGCGTTACAGCAGACACATGGGGCCCTGTGTGACTGAGCAGCTGGCACGTCAATGAAGCCAGCCTTAGAAAAGAACCTGTGCCCTTGGCCAGACAGACCTCAACTGGAATCTTTCTTGTTCTGACACCAGTTGCCTGAATTTCTCAACTTAACCTGTCAGTCCCTCAGTTTCCCCACCTGCAAAAATGGAGTGTAGGGGCCAAAGGAAAACTTCCCCTTCATCCTATGAAGGATTACTGAAAAATCAGCTCAAAAAGGCAGGTTAATAGGAGAGAAGATATGCGAATTTACTAGCATGCATGGTAGGTGGCTCACTGAAAGATTACCCCACCATGGAATGGGGTACTGATGGTTATATACCCTTCTTTTTTTTTTTTTTTTTTGAGACAAAGTCTCACTCTGTCACCCAGACTGGAGTGCAGTGGCACAATCTCAACTCACTGCAACCTCTGCCTCCCGGGTTCAAGTGATTCTCATGCCTCAGCCTCCCGAGTAGCTGAGATTACAGGTGTGCACCACCACGTCTGGCTAATTTTTTTTTTTTTTTTTTTGAGATGGAGTCTCGTTCTGTCACCCAGGCTGGAGTGCAATGGCGTGATCTCGGCTCACTACAACTTCCCCCTCCTGGGCTCAAGGAATTCTCCTGCCTCAGCCTCCCAAGTAACTGGGATTACAGGCATACGCCACCATGCCCAGCTAATTTTTTTGTATTTTAGTAGAGACGGAATTTCACTGTTTTGCCCAGGCTGGTCTTGAACTCCTGAGCTCAGGCAATCCACCCGCCTTAGCCTCCCAAGGTGCTAGGAGTACAGGTGTGAGCCACCGTACCTGGCCTTTTTGTATTTTTAATAGAAACAGTATTTAATCGTGTTGGCCAAGCTGGTCTCAAACATCTGACCTCAGGTGATCTACCCACCTCAGCCTCCCATAGTGCTGGGATTACAGGTGTGAGCCACTGCATTGGGCCGATATACCCTTCTTCTTAAGGAAAAGGGAGATGGGAAAGTGTGAATGATTTTAGGAGTATAGAAAAATGATTTTTAGAGAAAAATGACTAGACTTGAAGAATATACAATGGCCTGGGACAAAGTCTGTTGGGCCCACAGAGCAGACAATGGCTGCTAAATGATTCTCTCTAAAATACCAAATGGGACCAAAATAGAAGGCAATGGTTGATGACAAATTTGTCCTGGTGCGTTGACAGACTTTAGTCTTTCTTCCTGCAATATGAGTTAAATGAAAACTCAGGGAAGGGACCAAGGTAATTGTTGTCTTCTTTGGCAGGTCTGGACTATAAGCAGATGAGACAACTTCATCCCTTGCTTTAGGAGAGAGAGAGGATTGAAAGGTGGGTGAGGGGTGGGTCAGAGAGACCTTGTGACTTCTTCAGTTCAGCATGTCAAAGCACTATATTTTGGGGTATCAGTTTCTGAGCCCCAACAGGAGGCATGCTGTAGGAGTCTTATACAAACAGAGAAAGAAATATAAGAAAATTCCTCTTTTTCACTTGGCCCCTCTGAAGGTTTGTTGGAAGGTCAACTGACAAAGGCAGATTACTTTTTTTTTTTTTTTTTTTTCCTGAGACGGAGTTTCACTCTTTTTGCCCAGGCTGGAGTGCAATGACACAATCTCAGCTCACCACAACCTCTGCCTCCTGGGTTCAAGCAATTCTCCAAGGCAGATTAATTTTTTAAAAGAAAAGGCATTCAGCCGGGCACCGTGGCTCACACTTGTAATCCCAACTCTTTGGGAGGCTGAGGCGGGTGGATCACCTGAGGTCAGGAGTTTGAGACCAGCCTGGCCAACATGGGAAACCCCATCTCTTCTAAAAATACAAAAATTATCTGGGCGTGGTGGTGCATGCCTGTAATCCCAGCTACTTGGGAGGCTGAGGCAGGAGAATCACTTGAACCAGGGAGGCGGAGGTTGCAGTGAGCCAAGATTGTGCTATTGCACTCTAGCCTGGGCTACAAGAGCGAAACCTCATCTCAAAAAAAAAAAAAAAAGGCATTCAAATCTATTAACATGCATCGGGGAGAACAACAAGGTGATGATTTCCCCTCATGGGGCTCAGGAGCTTATATATCACCTTCAGGTTACAGAAAGAATGGTGGCTCACAGGATGACCAAAAACAGGTTATAGTGGTAAATCAGGTTATTGTGGCAAGACAGGTTATGGGAGGAAGAGAAGAGGAGGCCTGGCTAGCAAAGGGGGTCTTGTTCTGTAGATGAAGCTTCCCAGGGAGCAGCCCGCAGAGAGAAGAGATGGTAAATGTTTCTTTTAGACCTTTAAAGGTATCAGACTCTGTTAATCATTTCCTAGATCCAAACAAGGCCTCAGAGAAAGCCTGACTGCATCAATGCAGATTCTCTACAGATGCAGATCTCCCCCCAACAAAAGAGAGCTTTGTAGCTATTCTCGTATTTCCAGCCCTTCCTGAATAGCCATTTTGCAATATGTCAAAGCAGTATATTTTGGGATGAAATATTTTTATTTTCTCCCACAGAAAATAAGAAAAACAAACATTTTGCAAGGTCCTGCTCATTTCTTTAATTTATATTTAACTTTATCATTAATAAAATGATAGCATTATCATTAAGAAATGATTTATTAGTTATCATTGATAAAATTGCGTTAAGAGCCATAGTGTAGCACAGTGAAATAAAATTTAATATTAAAATGTGGTTCCCCAGAAGCAAATTTTATAAAGGAAAGCACTGCAATATGTCTATTTTTAGGCATAAAGAACTCTGAATCTATTGTTTCTTCCCTCACTTCATATTCTTGGTAAATAGGAACATAGCTCTTTCACTAGACGTCATCAAGCTAGATGTCAGAGACTCTGGGATGAAACCCAGAAATTTAACTGTTAACAAGCTAGTGATTCTTATCCATGTTAAAGTTAGACAACCACACCCATATAACATCTATCTAATCATGTGGGAATAGATGAAAGATGAGTGATTTAGTAAGACCCCGAACGTATAAGGAAGAGCTTGCTTTCTGCTTCTTTTCTCTCTCCTTGACAAGGCAAGTCTATTGCTACTCCTAGGATGTAAGCAGGATTTTTCCCCCTTAACTCAAGCACCAGATCCTGAATCTGGAGAAAAGGAAACCTAAAGTGGTCCCTGGGGTTATATCTGTGGGAAGAACTTACCCTCCACATAAACACACTGATTTTCTTTTTAAAAAATATATATATATATATATATATATATATATATATATATATATATATATATATATATTTAATTTCAATAGCTTTTGTTGTACACATGATTTTTGGTCACATGAATGAATTGTATAGAGGTGAAGTCTGAGATTGTGGTGCACCTGTCACTCAAGCAGTGTACACTGTACCCAACAGGTAGTTTTTTATCCCTTACCTTCTCCCACCCTCCCCACTTCTGAGTCTCCAATGCCTGTTATGCCACTCACTATGCCTTTGTGTACCCATAGCTTAGCTCCTACTTATAAGTGAGAATATATGGTATTTGGTTTTAAATTCCTGAGTTACTTTGCTTAGAATAATAGCCTGCAACTCCATCCAAATTGCTGAAAAAGCTATTATTTTATTCTTTGTATGCTGAGTAGTATTCCATGGTGTGTGTGCGTATATATATATATATATATATATACATATATGACATTTTCTTTATCTACTCATTGGCCGATGGGCACTTTGCAGTGGTGAATTGCTCACATTACTTTTCTGTCTCTCCTTGTCCCCAGCTCTCCACAAGCCAGTGGATGCTGAGTGGACAGCATATGCCTAATGAGGCCAGCAGCTTAGGCCTGCCCCATCTATGCTGGGCTGTCCTTAAATTTACATGGGAAGTCTGTGCTCTGATCACCCACCACCAGTGTGGGCTGGACGTCAGGTGTCTTCTGCCAGTGATAATGGTTTTTTCTTCATCAAACCACACTTCTTCATCTAAGGGTTATGAACAAGAATATCTATTTGCAAAACAAAGTTTGGGAATATAAACTGTGGCCATAAAATAGAAAAAAAAATGCTAACTAGTCCATAATGGGGACTGAATCTGTGGTCTTTTTAACATTATCACAGGGCTATAAACCTGAGGTTGGCAAACCATGTTTCACTTAAGAATCCTCAAGTTTCAAGGAAACATGGACTCATTGATATATCCATTCATACCTCCCGTCTTCTTCCCTTGAAACCTGCATTCTCCCACCCAAGAAACATGACTGAATACCAGGTTTTCAGATTGTGTAAAGTTACTTCAGAGTAAGTTAGATAGATGACCAGTGTTTTGTAAAATTGTAGCACTCACACTGATATATGAGTTTATAGAATCGCTTTGTTCATTTTTTATCTAAATAAGGGAGGTTTTGAGGATTTAATTTTATCTGATGTGTGAAGTGTCTAGTGCCTAATTTCACATTGATTCTTTCAGCTGCTCTGCACTTTGTCAGCACTCATTTCAAGAGTAACCATGGAGAGCTATTAGAAACATCCATTCCTGGGTCCCTCCCCGGAGATTCTCTGTGTGCTTTATGGTCATTTGTCTTACACTCGGCTATCTATTCAGTGATTTCTATTTAAATATAAATGTGTGTAACTTCCAGAAACTTGAAAATGTGTCAAGGGTTTTCTGAGTCACATTGGCTCTTCCAGTGTCATCCTGCCTCTCAGTTATTGATTGTAGGTGCTTAAATCTCTCAATATTTTAGTGTTACTGTTATCAGTTGTACAGAATAATCTGTCTAGAAGGATATGTATGAAGATAGTAAAGATTTGATCCCATTGTAACTCTGCTAATTCTGTAAAGCTTTAGTAACTGACTTCCCTGAGAAGAGGTCCCATTTACTGACAGAAGTATCTGTTGTTTTCAATGAATAGAAAAAAACTCTTAACCTTGTAAACCCCGTGACATTTTCCACAGCAGTCAGACTGGTCCCCATTGTCTAGGCCATATTCCACCAGAGGCTTCAGCATTCTGCCTATTTACACAGCCTGTTTAAATTCCTATGAAGCAAACTGGCACTTTCTATGGTTCAGAGCTCTTGAGTACCGAGTGCCTTCCTTCACAGAATGCTTAAATGACCTGCAAAGATTTCCTAATAGTTTGCTTAAATTTACATAAGGGATTTGGGACCTGTACACTGCTGTCTTAATCCATCTGGTGTTGCTATAAAGGAATCCCTGAGGCTAGGTAATTTATTTTTTAAAACAGTTTATTTTACCCATAATTCTAATATCCGGGAAAGTTCAAGATTGGGCATCTGCATCTGGTGATGGCCACGGGCTGCTTCTGCTTGTGGCAGAGGGGGAGAGAAGCCAGTAATATGCAGAGATCACACAGCAAGAGAGGAAGCAGAGTGGGTCGGGGGGCAGTAGGATCTTTTAACAATCAACTCTTACAGGAACTAGTAGAGTGAGAAGTCACTCACAGCCCCCCACCCCCACCCTCTGCCACAAGGAGGGCATTAATCTATTCATGTGGTTCCACCCCCATGGCCCAGACACCTTCCACTGAGCACCATCTCCGACACCAGGGACCAAATTTCAGTATGAGGTTTGGTGGAGACAAACAAACCATATCCAAACAATAGCAACTCCCAAATGGCTGTTTCTCCCAGTATCACTTCAAGATTTAGGAAGTTAAACATGAAAGTGAAAATTGATTTCAAGCATGGCTCTTCTCTACTTAGAGTTAACACCTTTTAAATTGGTGTCACCAAAAAAATCACTGGGTATTTTACTTGTTTATCGAATCTCTTTCCTTAATGTATTTACATTAACTATGCATTTAGATGATAAAATACTGAAAGGACAAGATCTGATTATTTAACCGTGACCCTTTGGGTAGCATAGAGTGAAGGTCATTCATTTATAAATCAATTCAACTGATGCACACTAGAACCCTTCTCTGAGCAGAACTGGTCCCTGTTCTAGTAGAGCTCAGCCTTGCAAGTGACAAACATTGAGCCAACAAGTACTTAACATATAATAACAAATGGTGATAAATACTATAAAGAGGCCAGGCACCGTGGTTCACACCTGTATTCCCAGCAACTTTGGGAGGCCGAGGCAGGTGGATCACTTGAGGTCAGGAGTTCAAAACCTGCCTGGCCAACATGGTGAAACTCTGTCTCTACTAAAAATATAAAAATTAGCCAGGCGTGGTGGTATGCACCTGTAATCCCAGCTACTCGGGAGGTTGAGGCAGGAGAATCACTTGAACCCTGGAGGTGGAGGTTGCAGTGAGCCGAGATCACACCACTGCACTCCAGTCTGGGCAACAGAGCAAGATACTGCCTCAAGAAAAAAAAAAATACCATAAAGAAAGAAAACAGAGTGTTGTGAGAAAAATGGGAAAACAGTTTATATAATGATGAGATTAAAGTATTTAAATCAAAGCACTAGGCCCTAGGCTTTAGTAATGATCTTAAATGATAGTTTGCCTCCAAATATAGGATGCAAACCCTTTATTTTCCGAAATGTAATTCTTTTGCATTAGGGATTTTCATTTATTTTTCTCTACTTTGCTTATCAATATCTAATTTTAGTCAATTCCATACATCAGTATATAGTTCCTGTACTTAAAAGGTGTGGATTAGGTTTTGAATGCCTTGGTAGAAGAAGCTTTTATTCTACCTGTGTTTAACTCAGTTCTAGCAAGTTTATGCCAGATTTAATCAAATGTACTGGCTACAATAAGCTCTTTCCATGACATATAATTTTTTTTTTTTTTTTTTTTTTTTTTTTTTTTTTTTTTGAGACGGAGTCTTGCTCTGTCGCCCAGGCTGGAGTGCAGTGGCGCAGTCTCGGCTCACTGCAAGCTCCGCCTCCCGGGTTCACGCCATTCTCCTGCCTCAGCCTCTCCGAGTAGCTGGGACTACAGGCGCCCGCCACCGCGCCCGGCTAATTTTTTGTATTTTTAGTAGAGACGGGGTTTCACTGCGGTCTCGATCTCCTGACCTCGTGATCCGCCCGCCTCGGCCTCCCAAAGTGCTGGGATTACAAGCGTGAGCCACCGCGCCCGGCGACATATAATTTTTTTAAATAAAATATATGGTGTGTTTCTAAGGAGAAAAGAAAAACAGCACATTGGGAGGAAACTAAACTGAGCTGAGAACCAATAAATGAAGTTTCAGCTCTCTCTTCTGCATTTCCAAACTGTGTGGCCTCACTTCAATGAGTTGTATACTTATTTTTGAGGAAATGCAATAGGCATTGGCAGACAGAGAGAGAGAAAGGGAGAAGGAGAGGGAGAGCGACCAAGAGTTAACTGCAAAAGAGGCCTAGAGCTATAGCGGGTTCAGGACTGACAATAAGCTCCATGATTCGATTTCAGACAACAGATTCTGATAAAACAACAACAACAACAACTTTAGATTCTTCTTTAAATAATCAGCATTCTCTTGTAAAGCAATAAATTCATGTTGTATTTAAATACAACTGAACAAAGAACAACTCTATAACGAGAAATAGTGCTTGCCTTGTTGTTGGAAAGAAATACCAAAGTTGAATGTATTGTTATCTCACTTATTGTTATTATTAATACTTATGTTCTAGATAATTAAATAGCATTCTCTGCCTGTTGTTGTTTTCTAGCCTAATAATGCCAGACAAAACCAGCTGTCTCTTTAAGTCTTGTTCAATGAGGTCTTGTCACTAAATGTTGACTATCCATATTTTAGGCACAGTGCTCCTGTGACTTAAATAATCAAACTAATTGGGACCCAACCACATTTTTCCTATGTAAATGTAGCTGTAGGGAAATATCAGTGCTTTCAAATGGGGTACAGTAGCTAAAATCTTCTCTAGTTATTGGATATACCATTTATTTCTCTACAAGTTGGTTGCGTGATTTTTTAAAATTTTGTTGGGTCTAAGAAAAGAGAGAAAGTGTTATATTTGCTTTCTCTCTATTTCTTTTTACACTGTAGAGAAAGGTTGACACAGTCACAACTCAGAAGACTAGAACTAGCTATCGTATTAAAATGTTTGAAGATTTTTTGCTGTTACTCACCAGCACAAGATGGCATTGAAATAAGAATGCATACCTGGAGAAACTATTGCCACTGATTTTTTAAAAAATGTAATGATGCTAAAAAAGCATTTTAATGTCAAGTGGCTGCCCCCATGAAGTAAACAAGAGGAAAATACTATTGGCGAATTTCAGTGGTTCTAAAGTAGAAAAGGCATAAGTCATTTTACTGTCAAGAAAACTAATGAGACGAAAGCTTTGACCTTCAAAAGGTTAGATGAATGGAAAAAGGAAAGTGTTATGAGCAAGAAACAAAGTTTCTTTACTAGAATCTGGAAGTTTTAATATTCTGATTTGTCCTGTGTGTGTTAGGCATGGTGATTCATCCATTTATTCAGTAAACGCTTTCTGAGTGCTGACTGTATGCCAGTATGAGATGTATTCATTCTCCAGTGAAAACTTACATTTACATTTTCGGGACAAGAAAGAACAAGTTTGAGATTACAATCGGTCTTTGTCTGGGGTTTTCAGAAAACTGCATGTTGTGTTTGTTCAGTTAGGAATTTACGGTATTGGTTAAACTGTATGATTGTAGATGAGCTATGATTTGACACCATAAATAAAATGTTAACAACAACAAAAGCAACAACAAAAACTCATTGGACCTGGGTAGAAAAGGCAGTTGGCATAACATAAGTGGCTAAACGATTTTTAAATTCTTTATATTAACATTTTTAAGCTTTTGGCAATTGATTTGCCTTCCAAATTTAAGACTAACATTAAAATGAGTTTCTAGGGGTCATGCTGAAATTACAGAAAATCTAGAAATATTAAACAGAATTATTTCTGCAATAATAGATTCTCCCTCCCTCATTTCCTTCTAAAAATTTTCATTTTTATGAAAATTTAAGTGAGAGAACCTTGCTGAACTCCTTCAAGCCCTTAGATGATGTATAATCAAAATAGTGTGTCTAGCTAGAGTATGAGAGGTAGAACCTAAGAAATAATATATCCATCCAATAAGCTATGCCAAAAAAATTTACTGATGCACAAAGACATGAATATACTTACCCAAGTTTAGGCAGTTAGTAGAACTAAGTCTAGAATCCATTTATATCGCCTCCTAGTTTATTGGTCTTTATTCTACATAAAACATTTTCATCTACTGTATGCATATGTCTTGAGTATGTCAAGCTTTATAAACTATTAATTGTGGAGAAAGATGAATTTCACTTATTTTCTTCAAAACCATCTATGCCTATGAATAAGGTTATCTGCTCATAAATAGGCTACGAAGAATGTTCTCCAATGTCTTCATCTTCACTTTATGCTTTTTGTTGAAAATATTGACCTTGTTTCATTCTTTTTATTTTCATTTATCTATTTTAAAAAGTCTTCATTGGTTGTTTGTGGTATTTAAATTATCAGAGTTTAAATAGTTAGCTAAACAAAGCTTTACTATGAATAATCTGACTTTCATTGACTCATTTGACTAAGGATCTCCAAAATAGGGTGATGATATCTAAATATCTTCTCTTACCAGTGTCAATTTTTTTTTCTATTTCTTATTGAGCAGCTAATTTATTTTTTAAAAAACATTCATTGGAAATTAATAGAATTTCTGTCCACTTAGTTTTTTGTAGGTAAGGAACCTCTTTGCTTATTTATTTCTGCCTAACATTAAAATAAGGTCACTTTGATTTATGCATTAAACCACTTTTATCAGAACTCTTAGATATGCTTCTATCTCTTTTTTCCCCCTTCATTATCCTCAGATAGCACTGCCTGAAGGTGACTTCCCTGATTTGAAAATGTAAAGCCAGAAGATTAAAATGAATTCATGTACTCTCTGGAAGAACGTGCTGTTTTGGTGATGATAGAGCATTTTAATATCTTAGTTCTCTTCTTACTAAAGTGTGAACTCCTAATTCCATTTTCCTCTTAGATAAACAGCTGTATGTGCTAGGGCTTGCGTAGATTTTTACCTTAGAGTCTATTTTGCATCAGAAACTGGGATTTACCAAGCCCTGCTCTTTTTCAAAACATTGATTATGGGTTAAGAGCCTGGTTACTCAGACTTCTACAGGTAACAGCACAGATGTAAGGGAGGAAGCCTAGTAAGCAGGCTGATGTCATCCCGTTTTTCTAAGCTCTTTTCTTTCCACAGTTTATACTTCTCCTCTTCCCCATCCCATCTTAATCTCTTTGGTGTGTGTCCATGATTATGTGCCACTGTTTCAGATGAGGAAACTAAGAGTCAGGGAAGATGAGCTTGCATGCAGTCACATTGTTCGTAATGGGGAGTCCAGATTTTAAATCCAAGTAGACTTACTCTGAAGTCCACGTTCTTACTCCAACATTACTAACTCCGGGACCCTATGCAACTTAAATTATCTGGCCTTTGTCTCTTTATCTGTCAAATCAAGGTGTAATAGTAATAATACCTTCTTCATGAGGCTGTTGAGATAGTTGAGTTAATACTTATCTATAACTCATAACATTAAAAGTGGTTACAAAAGATAATGATGGCCTGGCTTGGTGGCTCACACCTGTAATCCCAGCACTTTGGGAGGCCGAGGTGGGTGGATCACTTGAGGTCAGGAGTTCGAGACCAGCATGGCCAACATGGCAAAACCCTGGCTCTACTAAAAATACAAAAATTAGCCACGTGCAGTGGCATGCAGCCGTAATTGCAGCTACTCGAGAGGCTGAGGCAGAAGAATCGGTTGAACTTGGGAGGTGGAGGTTGCAGTGAGCCAAGATTGCACCACTGCACTCCAGCCTGGGCAACAGAGATGACTCTGTCTCAAAAAAAAAAAAAAAAAAAGATAATGATGTTGAAAATGATGATGATGTTGATCATGATGATGATGATAATGAAAATGATGATGCTGATGAAAATGAAGATGAAAGACTATGATTTCTAATAGGATTGATACATTGACTATTTAGGACACATCATATCTAAGAGAAGCCAATCTCAATCTATGAAAAAAAAAGTTTCATCATTACCAGTGAAGTCAGATTTCAACTAAAAATGCAGTGAAGTTGTCTTTTTGTGCCCCTAAATTATCTGGGCTCCTTAAAGTAATTCTTCTTAAGAGAAAGTCTTCAAAAAAACATAGACTCTAAGTTTTTGCTTTATACTGCTTAACATCTACACAGAACTGATGCTACCTGTTTAATATTCACCATTAGTAGTACTGGGGCCTCCAACACAGACATGCACAGCATATGTCCCCAGCCTCTCCAAGGCAGCCACAGGAACCAAGAGATAATTAAAATTTAGACACACATATGTGAGCACATTCATTATATTCCGTATTTAAAAAGTACTTTTCAGTGGGGGAAGTGACCGTAAGTCAAACTGAAACTCCTCTCTTGAAGTACAACTCTGAGGGGGCTGCAATATACTTAGGAACAATGGGAACTTTGAATTAACAAAGTTGAAATTCTCTCTGTAATGATGAATGGGTATTTGAACAGAATAAGAAAATCATAATGACAGGCTGCAAGTAAGAAGGCTCTCATTGTCTTTTCCACCTCTCCTTCGAGACAATTCAGACAACCAGACCCATCCTTTTGGACCTATTACAACGTCAGAGACAAACTTTTCTTGCAGTGAGGGATTTCAGAATAGTGTCATTATCATACATTGTGAAAGAGTAAGCACTAATATAATGGGACTATTATTAGAGGTAATTCTACCTTAGAATGCGGTGATGGCTGTGTAGTTTTCCTGAGACAACGCTGACAAATGTTTCTTGGGAACTGTGGGAGAGGGCACTGCCCTGGGAAGTCGGAGATTTGGTTAGTTGTGCTTGAAATCATTAAAGGAAATTATAAAGCATTTTAAATAGCAAATTGATCACCGAGCAGAACTTAAAATAATTACATTTATCATTTTGATGTGCATATTATTATTTCCTATGAAAAGTTGGTTATATTAATATTTAATTTTCCCAAAGAAAGATTCCAATCCAGACCACAGATGTCTCAATAATTTGGGTTTTTCAATAAATATTTTAGTTAAATATTTGAATACACACACACACATGCACACACACACACGTATATCTTTATATAAAGTTTTAGCTTTTAAATTTATATTTTCCCATTTCTAAAAGTCAATTCTAAGGAAATAAGTCAAATATTTATTTCATAGTTATAGAATTACGTATAATAGTGAACATGTAAATATCTTGAATAGACAAAAATAATTATTTACTGTGTCTCCTACATTTGCTTAGATTATCTCTGATTGAAAAATCACATTTCTCATAAGTTACTAGGGGCTCCAAAGAAGCAAATCTCAGTTGAGTAGAGATGAGAATAAAAGTTGCCTTAAGACAACACCAGCTTTTGAGATGGGACCAGTTTCCAATGATTCTTATGTCCACTAAAATCTGAGAAATAATGAATTAATACTTTTTTATTTTTTAATAGAATATGATAGATTTCTGAGAGGCATGTATTAAATTCTCTCAACATGACTTTTAACTTCTTATATATATTGTTTTTACTTCATATAATTAAAGAGCTCTGTTCTTGTTTACATTTATGATTATTATATCTTTGTGGAGCAAACGTTTTTATCCATATGGAAATGCTTCTTTTAGCCCTGTTTAAGGCTCCTTGCCATGAGTTCTATTTTATCTTATATTAATACATAATTAATTAATAAAATAAAGAGAGTTGCTTTTCTGACTGCTGTTTCTCTTAGCATAGATCTTGGAAAATGAAGAACTGTTTTATAGTTATCATATATGGGAAAAACTGTTATGCAAAAAAAAATATTTTTATGAGTAACTTTTATATAACTTCTTTTTACTTGAATTTTCCAAAACCAATATTCTCTTTTCAGATGTTGATTAATCAGTGTGAGTTTCCATGGTGTAATAGTGAGCACTCTAGACTCTGAATCCAGAGGTTGATTAATCATAAACAAATGATTTCTGTGGAGGTACCGAAAAACTCTAGTATTTAGCTGTTGTGAAAGAAAGTCGGGTAGAAAATGCGGAATTAGGCCAGGTGCTGTGACTCATGCCTGTAATCCCAGCACTTTGGGAGGCTGAGGTGGGCAGATGACTTGAGGTCAAGAGTTCAAGACCAATGTAGCCAACATGGTGAAACCCTATCTCTACTAAAAATACAAAAATTAGCCAGGCGTAATGGCAGGTACCTGTAATCCCTGCTACTCAGGAGGCCAAGGCAAGAGAATTGCTTGAACCCAGGAGGCGGAGGTTTCAGTGGGATGAGATCATACCACTGCACTCCAGCCTAGACGACAGAGCAAGATCCTGTCTCAAAAAGAAAAGAAAGAAAAAGAAAATATGGAATTAAGCCTTTGTCTATTGTCTCAGTTTGAATTAAAAGTAGTGAAGATAACTATTCTGAAATATGAGAACTAGAAATTTTGATTTGCATTAAACACGCTAACATAGTCACAGATTAGGGCACCTCATGAAAAACAAATGAAGAGATAAATTGGCCAGTGTATTAGTCCGTTGTTGCGTTGCTATGAAGAAATACCTGAGACTGGGTAATTTATTTTAAAAAGAGGTTTAATTGGCTCACGTTCTGCAAACGGTACAGGAAGCATGATGCTGGCATCTGCTCAGCTTCTGGGGAAGCCTCAGGAAACTTACAATCATGGCAGAAGGTGAAGAGGCAGCCGGCATGTCACATGGCCAGAGCAAGAGCAAGAGAGAGCACGGGGGAGGTGCCACACACTTTTAAAAGAGATTTCATGAAAAGTCATTCACTGTCTCGAGGACAATACCAAGGGGGATGGTGCTAAACCATTCATTAGAAGCCTGCCTCCATGATCTAATCACCTCCCACCAGGCCCTACCTTCAACATTGGGGATTACAATTTGACATGAGATTTTGTGAAGACACATCCAAACCATATCAGTCAGTATGACTTGCACTTTACAACAAAGAATCATCAATCCCCAAGACATGATTTTCAGTGTAATTTACAATGATTTGTGAGGGACCCCAATTCTCATCCTTACTCTCATTCAGTTAATCAAGAAATACTTATTAAGTACTGACTATGAACCAAGCGCTTTGAATACTTATGTCACTGAGAATTTCAAGGAAAAAATGCCTTTGCTGTGGAAGAACTTACACTTTAGTAGGATAAAAATAATTACCATTTCTTAAGCACAGTCATGATTGTGCTCTGTGCCGAGTAATATCTATCTATATACTCTCAGAGCAATCATAAAATGTAAATAGCACTAACCCCAAGAGGACATTGAAACTGAGAAAGGCTAAGAAACTCAATGAAGGCCATGTAGCAAAATACTAAAGCCTATTTGACTCCAGAACTCGTAGCCTTGCCAATAAGCAGCACTTCTTCCACAGTGAGCTCTACTAATAACAAGAGAGACAACAAGCCTGCAAGCCACTTAATTTCTGTTGTCTCTGTTTCCTCACCTATACACGTGGACATCAGATTAGATGTTTTCTAAAGTGCTCCCCAGTTCCTGGCTTTTACACATTTGACATGTTCACTGTAGTTTTACCAACACACAGCAGATGGCAGTACAGAGCAAGAACCGGCTAACCTAGCTGCTTCTCTTCAGGTCCCTATGATTCCAAAAATAATGATTTCTCTTCATTTCTATTATTTATTAGGTATTACATAGACACTACAAGTGTAAAAACATTCTTATACAATAATGTATACTATAAAGCATATTTTATTTTATGGGTTAAAAATGCATAGTTATGCATCATGTTTATTAATATCTGAAAATCTAAACATCTAAATCAGTTTATGATATTGTTGGTATATTAAATATCACAGAATCAGAAGATTAAAGTTATGGTTTCCAAATGTAAATATATGTAAAAATGTATGACATTAATATATAGTGTATATCATATATGTAATATGCATAAATATGTCTACATACATAAACACATGTAACATTAAAATATAGTTTAATATTTATGCCAAAACACAAAGTGTATTATGTGTTCATTCATTCAATATTTATTGAGCAACTACTGAGTAAGTCACTGTTACAAGCCTAGAGATACAGTAGTAAACAACTAATCCTCCCCTCATCAAGCCCTTTTTGCACTGAGGAGGCAATGATTGAATAAAAAGAGAGATTAGTATATATAGTATGCCATATGGTAATACATGCAAAGGAGAAACAAAACAGAGAAAAAGAATATGTCTACATGAGAAGGAGGGTGTGCTTTTATCATAGTTTATATATCTATTAGTATAATACATATTATGTATACTAAGTGTGTCAATGAAGAGTCAAACTCTATAAAATATTTGAGGTTGATTCTGAGCCAAATATGAGTGACCAGGGCCCAAGACACAGTCTCAAGAGGTCCTAAGACCATACACCCAAGGTGGTTGGTCTACAACTTGGTTTTATACGTTGTAGGAAGATATAAGACATAAGTCAATACATGTAAGGTGTACATTGATTCGGTCAGGAAAGGGGGATAACTAGAAGTGAAGGGAGGAGGTTCTAGGTCATAGGTGGATTCAGAGATTTTCTAATTGGCAATTGCTTGAAAGGGTTAAGTTCTTAATATTATCTGAAGACCTGGAATCAATAGAAGAGAGTGTCTGGGTTAAGATAAGGGGTTGTGTTATGCAGGTGAAGCCTCCAGGTAGCAGGCTTCAGAGAGAATAGGTCTTAAAAGTTTCTTATCAGACTAAAAAAAAAAATGCCAAACTCTCAGTTAATTCTCTCCTGGGTTACGTTGGTATCTTATTCCTACAAAGAGTCTGCATTGTCAGTCTCAAGATGTCTGTTTTAATGTTAATGCTGGACAACTGTGCCTGAATTCCAAAGGGAGAAGGATATAGTGAGGTATGTCCAACCCCTAACTCCCACTTCCCATTCTGGCTTTAACTATTTTTCCTTCCTTCCTTCCTTCCTTTCTTCCTGTCTTCCTTTCTGCCTTCCTCCCTCTCTCCCTCTCTCCCTCCCTCCCTCCCTCCCTCATTTCCTCCCTTCCCTTCTTTCTTTTTTACTTTTATTTAAGTTCAGGGGTACAAGTGCCAGTTTGTTACACAGGTAAATTTCTGTCATGGGTGTCTGTTGTATAGATAATTTCATCACTCAGGTATTAAGCCCAGTACCCATTAGTTGTTTTTCTTGATCCTCTTCCTCCTCCCAACCTCCACCCTCAGGTAGGGCCCAGTGTCTGTTGTTCCCCTCTATGTGTCCATGTGTTCTCATCATTTAGCTCTCACTTATAAGTGAGAGCATGTGGTATTTGGTTTTCTCTTCCTGTGTTAGTTTGCTAAGGATAATGGCACCCTGCTCCATCCACATCCTTGCAAAGGACATGATCTTTTGTATGGCTGCATAGTATTCCATGGTGTATATGTATCACATTTTCTTTATCCAGTCTATTATTGATGGGCATTTAGGTTGATTCCATGTCTTTGCTATTGTGAATAGTGCTGCAATGAACATACATGCATACATACATGCATGTGTTTTTATAGTAGAATGATTTATACTCCTTTAAGTATATATCCAGTAATGGAATTGCTGGGTTGAATGGCATTTCTGTCCTTAGGTCATTGATGAATTGCCACACTGTCTTCCACAATGGCTACAATCTTGCCAGCATCTATTATTTTTTGACTTTTTAATAATAGCCATCCTGACTGGTGTGAGATGGTATCTCGTGGTTCTGATTTGATTCACATTTCTCTAATGATCAGGAATGTTGAGGTATTTTTCATATGCTTGTTGGTCCCATATATGTCTTCTTTTGAAAAGTGTCTACTCATGTCTTTTGCCCACTTTTTAATGGGGTTGTTTTTTTTTTGTAAATTTGTTTAAGTTCCTTATAGACACTGGATATTAGACCTTGTCAGATGCATAGATTGCAAAACTTTCTCCTATTTTGTAGGTTGTCTGTTTACTCTTTTGATAGTTATATTTTTTATTTCTTTATTTTTATTTTTTTGCTGTACAGAAGCTCTCTAGTTTAATTAGAACATATTTGTCTACTTTTGCTTTTGTTGCAATTGCTTTTGGCATCTTCATCATGAAATCTTTGACTGTGCCTGTGTCCTGAATGGCATTGCCTGGGTTGTTTTCCAGGGTGTTTATGATCTTGGATTTTACATTTAAGTCTTTAATCCATCTTGAGTTGATTTTTGTGTATAGTGTAAGGAAGAGGTTCAGTTTCAGTCTTCTGCATATGGCTAGCCAGTTATCCCAACACCATTTAAGAGAATCCTTCCCCCATTGCCTGTTTTTTATCAGGTTTATAGAAGATCAAATACTTGCAGGTGTGTGGTCATATTTCTGACTTCTCTATGCTGTTCCATTGGTATACATGTCTGTTTTTGTACCAGCGCCATGCTGTTTTGATTACTGTAGCCTTGTAGTTTAGTTTGAAGTTGGGGCGCTTGATGCCTTCAGCTTTGTTCTTTTTGCTTAGGATTGGCTTGGCTGTTCAGGCCCTTTTTTGGTTCCGTATGAATTTAAATTTTTTTTTTCTAGTTCTGCAAAGAATGTCAGTGGTAGTTTAATGGGAATAGCATTGAATTTATACATTGTTTTGGGCAGTATGACCATTTTAATGATATTGATTCTTCCTATCCATGAGCATGGAATGTTTTTTCATTTGTTTGTGTCATCTCTGATTTATTTGAGCAGTGCTTTGTAGTTCTCCTTATATAAATCTTTCACCTCCCTGGTTAGCTGTATTCCCAAGTATTTTATTCTTTTTGTGGCAACTGTGAATGGGAGTTCATTCCTGATTTGACTCTCAGCTTGGCTGTTATTGGTATATAGAAATGCTAGTAATTTTTGCACATTAATTTTGTGTCCTGAGACTTTGCTGAAGTTGTTCAGCAGCTTAAGAGGCTTTTGGGCTGAGACTATGGGGTTTTCTAGAAATAGGACCATGTCATCTGCAAGCAGGGATAGTTTGACTTCTTCTGTTCCTATTTAAATGCCTTTATTTCTCTCTCTTGCCTGACTGCCCTGGCCAGAACTTCCAATACTACGTTGAATAGGAGTGATGAGAGAGGGCATCCTTGTCTTGTGCCGGTTTTCAAGGGAAATGCTTCTAGATTTTGCCCATTCAGTATAATGTTAACTATGAGTTTATTATATATGTTGCTTATTATTTTGAGGTATGTTCCTTCAATACCTAGTTTATTGAGATTTTTTAACATGAATGGATGTTGAATTTTATCAAAAGACTTTTCTGCATCTATTGAGATAATCATGTGGTTTTTGTCTTTAGTTCTGTTTATATGATGAATCACATTGATTTGCGTATGTTGAGCCAGCCTTGCACCACGGGGATGAAGCCTACTTGATTGTGGTGGATAACCTTTTTAATGTGCTTCTAGATTTGATTTGCCAGTATTTTGTGGAGGATTTTTGCATCAATGTTCATCAAGGATATTTTCCTGAAGTTTTCTTTTTTTGTTGTATCTTTGCCAGGTTTTGGTATCAGGGTGATGCTTACCTCAGGGAGGATCCCTCCTTATTAATTTTTTGGAAAAGTTTTAGTAGGAATGTAACAGTTCTTCTTTGTACATCTGTTAGAATTCATCTGTGAATCCATCCAGTCCTGGGCTTTTTTTTTTATTGGTAGGCTATTTATTACTACCTCAGTCAGAACTGATTATGAGTCTGTTCAGGGATGAATCCTGGTTCAGTCTAGAGAGGGTGTATGTGTCTGTGAATTTATCTATTTCTAGATTTTCTAAGTTATATGCATAAAGGTGTTCATAATATTCTCTGATGGTTGTTTCTGTTTCTGTGGGGCCAATGGTGATATCCCCCTTATCATTTCTGATTGTGTTCATTTGAATCATCTCTCTTTTTTTCTTTATTGGTCTCACTAGCAGTCTATCTATTGTATTAATTTTTTTCAAAAAAACCAGCTCGTGGATTCATTGATCTTTTGAATGGTTTTTCATGTCTCTGTCTCTTTCACTGAACTAGTTTTTCAAATTAACTTTGGAATGTCCTTGGCTGAGAAGAGGGGTCCATTCAGTTGGTTGAGGGGCTTAGAATTTTATTTTTGATCTACATATGTATATAGTTTTGTGATAAGAACTGATTGGAGGGTGTAAAAGATATATGAGATACTGTCTTTCTAATTTAAATGAGAATTCCTTAGTGGAAAAAAAAAAGACAAAACCTAAGTAGTAGATTATATGGTACAGATGATTTCTCTAGAATATCAAATCAATGGCAACAAAGCTTTTGACTGATGATGCCAGATGCTAAAAGACTGAGTAAGTTTTAGATCCAGGAGGACATGCCAGGTGGGTGAAACTACATTAGGAAACACTTGGATTTGTGAATGAATTGTGGGGGCCATAGGCTCTCAGCCCCCTAAAGACTCACTAAAAATTGATGACATGAGGTGGATTGATTAATAGAAAAAAGGGCCTACAAATTTATTTAATATACATACATGGGAGCCTTCAGAATGAAGACCCAACTACCTAATGAGTTACAGAAACCACCCTGAGGCCACGTAAAGAATGCAGCCTCAGAGCCTGGCCAGAAACAGGTAAATCAGCTTTAGTGGCAACAAAGGTTAAGAGAGAAAGGAAGGAAGAAGCTTGGGTAGCAAGGTGGCCTTGTTATGTAGATGAAGGCTCCCTTAGTGAGAATAGATAGTAAATGTTTCTTTTCAGATTTTTATGGGCATAAGACTCCTTATCTCTCCTAGATCTGAGAAAAGGCATAGAAAGTAGAGGGGATATGACTGCAATGGAGATTCTCTAAAAATGCAAATTTTCCCCACTTAAGACAGCCTTGTAAGTCCACTTCTGTCAGGGTGGCCAACCAATAGCCATTTCAAAATATGTCAAAAAATATATTTTGGGGTAAAATATTTTATTTTCCTTCAGAATAAAATATCCTCTCGTCTATAGCTTATAGAGTCAGATAAATAAGAGACTTTCCTGCTAGCTTCATTGCCTTAGCCAAGCTTATCTGCAGACTTTTGAGCTCAAAATGTAGTTATTCCTGAATAGCAATGGCAACAAAACAACCCTTCATGGATTGTAGTAAACTCCAATATTGAATATATTGATAGGAGAATATACGTGTAACATTGCTTCAGTGACTTTACTGTATTATATATGCTAGCCATTTGTTGCCTCCCATTAGAGAAGTTCTACTCTGTATCTGTTACCAAGAAAAATTCTCCTTTTGGATACCAAGCTTTTCATAAAGTATAGCCTCTGAGTCCCAAATTTTCTATTAATGTTTTTAGCCAATTTATTTGTCTAAACATAGAAAAAGCATTAATAAACCTGGATGATGTTTTCAAAGGAATATATATAATGTATGTATGTGTGTGTATATGTTAGCAGCAATGAAATCTTTAATATTGAGAGAACGGTATCCCTCACTAAGGATCATATGGAACTTGTTGGCCCATCCCTCTTGTTTCTTCTGAGCTGTAGCCAGAGATCACTGGTTGGTTCACAATAAGAAACAGTGTCAGTCTAAATTGCAGGGAAAAAAAGAAAGTTAAAACAACTGATGAGACTAGAATCTAATAACAGGTATACTATAGTTCTTGAAACATAATTTTTCTCTCCCCTTCTCATTTTTATTAAAAACAAATCATAATGAGACTGATTTGTTTGCAAAATAAACTTTAGTCTTATTACACTTGGCCTGATTATTTGCATGAAGAACAGCAAAAATAATTATTTGCCATATAAGTTTCTTTTTAAATTGGCTTTGATGGAACTTCATTCCATAAGAAATCTCAGATAATAACTTTAAAGCCTTAAGCCCAGCCATAGGTTTGTGCCATCAAACCTGTATGAGTTTGGTAAGCTTCTCTCCTCAAGGTCCCAAGATAACTTGGAGTTCCTGGGTCTGTCAGAAAGTGACATTCTTTACTTACCACAAATCAGGTACCCTGTACACGGACTGTGTAGATGAGGTATGAGGCCAGTTTTCCCCAGGGGCTTTTATTGGCTTGATAGTCAAATTTGATTGCTTAAAGGAAAGCATGCCATTCCAGTTAAAACCCTGGTAAAATGACCAGTTTCTCCGATTGTGTCCTGTTGTAAAAGAAAACAGATTCTTATTGCACTTAGGCAAATCACTATATTGCCATAAGTTAAGAATACTCACAAATAGTTTCCAAATTTTGGAGTACTCAGGTAGAAAGAAATATGCTCCAAATTTTGTTTAGAAGAATATACTTTCTGAAAAACAAAGGATCAGCAATATTTTAAACAAAAAGTCACACAAGGATTACTTTGGCTACTTAATTCCTGTTTTGCTTGATATTTATGAACACATTAGTTTTCCAAAAGAGTGATAGAAGTTCTTTCCTCTCCATTTTAATGTCACAATCTCCAAAGTTATCAGCATCCTGCATTTAAGAGCACCTGTTAAAGTCCTACAGGTGATTACTGCAGGGGCAGATCCCTCATGGAGAATCTTTGCTAGGGCAGTGTAGAAGGGAAATGTGGGGTTAGAGTCCCCACAGGGTCACCACTGGGACACTGCCTAGTGGAGCTGTGAGAAGAAGGCCACCATCCTCCAGACTCCCAAATGGTGGATCCACCAACAGCTTGAATTGTGTGCCTGGAAGAGCTACAGACACTCAGTGCCAGCCCATGAAAGCAGCCAGGATGGGAGCTGTACCCTGCAAAGCCACAGGGGCAAAGCTGCCCAAGGCTATGGGAGCCCACTCTTTCATCACCATGACGTGGTTGTGAGACACGGAGTCAAAGGAGATCATTTTGGAACTTTAAGGTTTAATGACTGACCTATTGGATTTTGGACTTGCATGGGGCCTATAGCCCCTCTGTTTTGGCCAATTTCTCTTATTTGGAATGGGTATATTTACCCAATGTCTGTACCCCAATTTTATCTAGGAAGTAACTAACTTGCTTTTGATTTTACAGTCTCATGTGCAGAAGGGACTTGCATTGTCTTAGATGAGACTTTGGACTTGGACTTTTGAGTTTATGCTAGAATGGGTTAAGACCTTGAGGGACTGTTGGAAGGGCATCATTGTGTTTGAAACATGAGGACATGAGATTTAGGAGGGGCCAGTGGCAGAATGATATTGTTTTACTGTGTCCCCACCCAAATCTCATCTTGAATTGTAGTTCCCATAATCCCCACATGTTGTGGGAGGCAACCAGTGGGAAGTAATTTAATCATGGGAGTGGTTACCCTCCATGCTGTTCTCATGATAGTGAGTTCTCACAAGATCTTATGGTTTTATAAGGGGCTTTCCCCCCACTTTGCTCTGCATTTCTTCTTGCTGCCACCATGTGAAGAAGGATGTGTTTGTTTCCCCTTCTGCCATAATTGTAAGTTCCCTATGACCTCCCCAGCCATGCTGAACCATGTGTCAATTAAGCCTCTTTCCTTTCTAAATTACCCAGTCTTGAGTATGTCTTTATTAGCAGCAGGAGAACAGATAAAACAGGTGAGGACACAGAGCCAAGCCATATCACAAGGTAAATAGAAAAATGGGGTAGCTAAGATCCAGGAGTGTGATACACCTTTGAATTTTGCCTTGTTTATTGGTATCTTAAAACTAACCACCATGGTGGACTTAAGGAGGCTGCCCTCAAAAGAAACAACTGCAGTTTCAAAGACACAAACTGTTTGGTAAAACAAAAGTCATAGTGCTATATAAAGAAAAAGGAAGAAGAAGCAAGTGACATATAACAACACATTCTGATGACCCTAGTTAAATATGACAACAGATGATAATAGGATGAGCCTTCTCCATGAACGGTGATGGAGAGGAAAATGGCACAGTAGAACTTCAGTCATGAATCAAAATCTCAAGTGTTCTTTGGAAAATGTTTCCTGAGCTACCTGCTGTTTTTGTCAGGGTTTAGTAATGAGCTCACATCTTTCAAAGATAAGAGGCAAGTGATTTCATCTTTCCACCTCCCCACTTGGATTCATAGATTAAAGTAATAAACAGTTAACAGAATATAAATCAATACTTCAGAGTTCTGTGTGTTATCTTTTGTCATTTTTCTAAAACAAGTGACATAAAAGACTATCCTGTGAACATTAACCTGTTTAAAAATATAGACGGCAATAACTGGAACTGACATTCTTAAGATTTTGGAAACTGTGCAAGTTTCCATTGAGTATTAATAAAGTGGATAGAAGCCTATATTGACAATAATAAAGCTTAATTTTAGTTTCAGCTGTAGGCTTTGCTAAAACTATTTTAACTTTTATGAACCGTAGTTTCTGTTCCATGAAGTGAGGATGAAAATAATACCTATCCTGCATATACCTCACAGGTATGCTCTGAAGAACAAATAATATCTGTAAATAAAAGTATTTGCATATTTCAAAACCCCATACAAGTCTAGGGTATTATTATGTAAATATGTGTGTAATATTAATGCTTGCTCTCCTGACTTGGAATGATACCATTTTTTTTCTCCTAAAGTTCTCAAAAAGAGAACTGAAAATACTAGTCTGTTTTGCCTCCACAGAGTAAAGCTGTGTGCACTTAGAGAAATAGGGCAACACAGAAGTATAGGAACTTGGCATTGGACCCACCCACTTAGGCGACTTATCACACTCTGTTGTAAATGTTTCTTTAACTTCTGTCTCCCTTGCTAGAGGAGGGATAATATCTGTCTTAGAAACCATTGTTTCTCTACCACTAAGCACAGAGGCTGGCATAGAGTAAGTTCTTAATAAATGAGAGAAAGAATAAATGAATTAAAGGATGGATGGATGGATGGATGGATGGATGGATGGATGGATGGATGGACCATTGGATGGATACATAGGTAGATACGTGAATAGACTGATGGATAAATGAGTAGGTAGGTGTTTGGGTAGCTGAGCGGATGTATGGATGGATGGAAAGATGGAAGGGTGGAAAATCCCAGAGGCAATTGTGATGATAGTCAAGGGTAAAGTAAAAACCTAGTCTAAGCGCATGATTGCAATGGGGTAAGCAGTCCACCAGGCAGTCCACATCTGAGGAGTCTGTCTTTGCGTGGCATGCTGGAGACAGGAACTCACAAGAGCAAGGACTAAGGCAGATGGCCCAGCTCCCAGAAGAGAGCTGGAATGCTTAGCAGTTTATCAGAAAAGGAATTCCCTAAGGAAACTGAGGCAAAATCCCAGACTTATAAATTAGAGCTCAGAGGGAAGTCAGGTTCGGAGTATAATTTTTAGAACAGGGATATGGTGGCAGGCTGGACTTGGGCAAGCAGTTAAGGAGCACAGAGGCTCCAGAGTGACGGCCAGCATGAGTGCCTCGGCTGCATGGGAGGAGGAGATGGGAAGCCCCTCAGACAGGATTGGGTACTGGGGCAGGGCTAAGTTGGCAGGAGGGCAGCTCCCATGAATGCAGTCACAGAGCCAAATATAGCCCAGGCCATGGCTGACATCTGTGTGGCAGGAAGTTCTACGCCCAGGCATATAATTTTTTTTTTTTTTTTTTTTTTTTTTTTTTTTTTTTTTTGGAGAAAGAGTCTTGCTGTGCTGCCAAGGCTGGAGTGCAGTGGCGTGATCTTGGCTCGCTGCAACTTCTGCCTCTTGGGTTCAAGCAATTCTCCTGCCTCAGCCTCCTGAGTAGCTGGAACTACAGAGATGGCCACCAAGCCCAGCTAATTTTTGTGTTTTTAGTAGAGATGGGGTTTCACCATGTTGCCCAGCCTGGTCTCGAACTAGTGACCTCAAGCGGTCTGCCTCCCTCGGCCTCCCAAAGTGCCGGGATTACAGGTGTGTGTCACTGTGCCCAGCCTCAAATTTTTAATTCTGAAGTGAGAATAAGGGTTACATGTGAACTAATGACTTGCAAAGGATAGAAATATTTGAAAGAACTATACATACAAGTAGTCCTCAGTTGATAATGTATTATACTGAGAAATTGTTGTCTTAGAGATAGTGACAAAAGTCAGCTTTTCTTTTTCATCCCAAAGCAGCCTTTTTCTATGCTTTTGCTTTGGCAACTAACATTCAGACTTTTCATAATTGCTGGCACTTATAGTCAGAATTGTCCCTGTACCCTCCCCGGGTTTGGTGAAAGATTGATCTAATGCAGGCACAAGTTGGTCAGGCCACAGTTTTCAGATTCTCTCAGTCTATCAACATTATAGGATTTGTTTGTCAAAGACAAAAATTACCAAAACCCTCCTTAAGTCTTGCTTAAATTATTACACTGGATGAGTGAGTAGGCACTGAGTGACTGACAGGCCTTGTCAAGAAAATGCCACTTCTGACCAAAAAAGATTTGGCAAACTGCAAGCTTCATGCTTGATCATGCTGTGAAAAACTCCAAGTAATTTAGAATCAATATGGTACAAGATAAGGATAAAAGGCAAAATTTGAATTTCATTACTTTCAAATGTCAAGAATGAGCTCTGATGGCTTAGACTAGTGCTTTAATTCTTCATCTTAAATATAAGCAATTACATTTCTTCAAAAACTAACACATTTTTTTAAAATGGCTGAATAAATGTTTTTATATACTCTTTGCATTATGTAATTCACAATTCTACATTTAATTTGTTTTTCTAATAATCTATTCATTTGAACATTATGTAATTCACAATTCTACATTTAATTTGTTTTTCTAATAATCTATTCATTTGAACATGGGATAGTTGAGATGAACAACAGTCTCCTTCTAATTCAAAAAGAAGTTTTTAGGACTGGGTGCTGTGGATCATGCCTGCCATCCCAGCACTTTGAGAGGCCAAGGCTGGAATATTGCTTGAGCCCGGGAGTTTGAGACCAGCCTGGCGGTGTAGTGAGACCCGATCTCTACAAAAAATAAAGAAAAAATTAGCTGGGCATGATAGCATGCACCTGTGGCCCCAGCTACTTGGGAGGTTGAGGTGGGAGGATCACTGGAGCCTGGGAAGACCAGACTGCAGTGAGTTATGACCAAACCACTATACTCCAACCTGGGCAGCAGAGCAACTCCATCTCTAAAAACTAAAAAATAAGTTTTTACTTTCTCATTCAACCTCAATGATCTAATGGAAGAAGCCATTTTACAGGTGATAAGCAGATTCATGCACTATAAAATAGCTCAGTTCTTGATCTGGATAAAGGTGATTGACCAAGGTTTCTTCCTAAAGATAATATGTGTCTTGAGACATCTGATACAAATGGACTAAAAGTAACAACTTTGGCATTCACCCCTGGCTACGACACCTAAGTCACATGGGATTTGGTTTCTAGTTTGTCAACTTATCTTAGTATGTATAACCTTTGAAATTATGTTTCATAGCTAAATATTCTTTATTTCATAATTATCTGGTCTGTTTTATTTCATAATTATCTGGTCTGTTTCTTGTATCCATTTATTACCATTGGCTACTTTACATAGAGCTTGATCATGATGCAAGCAAGATGGTGCAATACAATTTTTGGTTATAACTAAGTCTCATTACATTTACTCAAGTAATATTTATACAATATCCTTCCAAAAAATATGTTTTGCATAATAAGCAAATCATTATTCCACTATTTGCCACATACAGATTGATATGCTAATTATGCATGTGTTATTATAGTTAAAGCAAACCATTTTATTTGTCTGAAAATTGCCTGAGAATTTCTTGTAAAGACAGGAAGCTCCGGGAGTGGAATTTAGAAACAGTTACATAGACAACATAAATGTTCTTTTTGCATGGTTCTGCATTCAAAGTAGGGTTAAGCAACATTTGACTCTAATTTGCTTCTGGAAATTCAACATCGAAGTAAGTTATTTGAGTAGGCTGGAAAATATACTTTCCTGTAATTCTGTAAAAGAAATCTCTTGTTCTAGGATGTGGAGGCAAAGAATAAGGGTCATTAGCATCTCGCTCAGGTCTTATCAATCTGACATCCCAAAATTGTCACATCTCCTGCAGATTTGCACCTTTTATCCTGAGGCCAGCTTAGAGAGTAAAGGTAAAGGCACTGTTGCCCCTAGACATGAACTTCAGACCCATGTATCTATCTCCAGCTATATATGTTCCACAGACACTTCAAACTTAGCCTCTCCAAGGAAGAATTTCCTATCAACCCACAACCTCCGAGGATAAATGGTTCCAATGTATTCACTCCTTTGATTACTAGTGATGTAAGTTTTATCAGTTGTTTATTTTTCTTTCAAAAAATATCTATTGAGAACACTTCAGACGCTGAGCTAAATACTAGCCAGAGACTTAAGGAGATAATGCCCAAATACTCAGAATTAATATGTCCAGCACGTTTCACAGACCTATATTCTGACACTTAATTATTTGTTGATATCTATGGTTTCTTATCAGATTGTGCGCCCCTGGGCATATTTTAGAAGTTCATTTTTGTATTCTAAGAATTGTTTAATCTACATTTATCACCATACTCACCCCAAATGATCCTACTCACTTTTGGTCTATACTTAGGCAAATATTGCTATTATTGGGATTTTGGCAATAGATATGCAATCTTTAGAAGATCTACCAATAAATAAGTGAATAAGTGTACAACCAACCATAAGAAGTGAATTTTGGCCAAAAAACTATGCACCATTTTGTTAATCAGAATTGGAAACTAATCAGCTTACACGTCAGTTCTGTTCTGGTTAGCCCCTTTGTATAATTGGCAGGTTAATGCCAGATGGGGACCTACAGACTGCAGGTAAACTGAAGCTTCTTGTGGAATCTGATAATTTTAGTGCTGTAAGATAAACTTGGCTCTTATGAGGTCCTTATTATTCTTAGTAATTTTTTAAAGTAGTATCTGGTTTTTATATCTTTTAAGAAGTTTAAAAGAGCCAGATAAGGTGGCTCACACATATAATCCCAGCACTTTGGTAGGCTGAGGTAGGAGGATTGCTTGAGGTTATAGTGAGCTATGATCATACTACCGCACTACAGCCTGGTGACAGAGCAAGATGCTGACTTTAAAAAAAAAAAAAAAAGTTTAAAAGATTAACCTTTTAAACAAAGAATGCCAAATAGTAGTAAAATATACTTGGCGTGATCAACAACAACAAAAATCTAATTAACATTATATTGCTCTTAATTAAATGGTAGGAAAGAAAAGCAGCAATGTGATTATGATAGCAAAAATATGTTGGGTTTGTTTGTTTGTTTGTTTGTTTGAGACCAGGGTCTTGCTCTGTTACCCAGGCTGGAGTGCAGTAGTGACGCAATCAAGGCTCACTGCAGCCTCAACCTCCCAGGCTCAAGCGATCCTTCCACCTCGCCCTCCCAAGTAACTGGGACTACAGGGGCAAGTTTTTTTTTGTTGTTTGTTTGTTTGTTTGTTTGTTTGTTTTTGGAGAGATGGGGTCTTCCTATGTTACACAGACTGTGATCTCTATTTCCTAGAAACGCAAATCTTAGGTAATTCTAGAAATTGGGAGCCAATGATCCAGAATTACTAAAAGATACCAAGGAGTTATCAGTTCCTTTTTCCTTTTATTTTCGGCACATATGAAACTACTTTTTTTATTGGAGAAAGTGAGATGATTAGAAGAGGGTTTCATGGATGGCTCCTAAGGCAAGAAATGTGAAAGTTGAGGGACAGTGCAGGGCAGTTAAGTTAGTAGGAGATGAGAGTGGCTCGCCATGGAGGACTGTTGCCCATTAGAACAGACTATCTCTTAGAAGGAATAAAAATATAATGTTGACCTGGGAAATAAATTTGGGTTAATTATGATTATAACTTGTCTTTAGTTACTCATCTCTGATTGACATTGTTCTTTGGTTTACCTTGGTGTTTGCTGGGTTGTTTCCTCTATGGGGAGAGGGGGTGGTGATATGCAGTGTTCCCCAAGCCTGAAGAATGAAAAAATTCAACAAGACATTTGTAAACATGATCCAGTTACCTCCCACCAGGCCCCACCTTCAACACAGGGGATTAAAATTAACATGAGATTTTGTAGTACTATTTCTTTTACCTGAGGTCAACCTAGGTTTTTGTTTGTTTGTTTTGTTTGTTTTTTTGTTTTGTTTTTGGTGAGGGAGTCTTGCTCTGTTACCCAGGCTAGAATGCAGTGGTGCAATCTCGGCGTACTGCAACCTCTGCCTCCTGGGTTCAAGCAATTCTCCTGCCTCAGCCTCCTGAGTAGCTGGGATTACAGGTGCCCACCACCGTGCCCGGCTAATTTTTGTATTTTTAGTAGAGACAGGGTTTCACCATCTTGGCCAGGCTGGTCTTGAACTCCTGACCTCATGATCCACCTGCCTCAGCCTCCCAAAGTGCTGTGATTACAGGCGTGAGCCACTGCGCCTGGCCGAGATTTGTATTTTTAACAAGTGTGTCTGTTGATTCTCAACACTGGGCAATTTGGAGAAATACCTACTTGGTTTTCTGTGCTGATTTGGGTGTTCAAATTGGAGGACTATAAAGATGTTCCTCGTGGCTTTTTACTGTTGGAAGTTACACTCCTTTTATGTGAAGCCATAAACAGCATTTAGATGGAGATGATTTGGTCTGGGGTGGCCAGGACTATAAATATCCCAAAACCCAGACATTAGATAAAGTGGCTGAACTTTCCAGAAAGAGAAACCCAGACTTCTGTAAACACTGTAAAGGAAATATTAATATTACTTGTCTTTTGTATTTTGTGCTTGTCTCCTGGAAGACATTTCATATCCCTGATTTTCAAATTTTTTGAAATAATTCTAGTTTGCCAGAGGCAAACACAGAATAGAGGAAATGTCTTACATTACCCAATCGCATTTAGTACTAATTTTAAATATTTTTTAAATGCACAGTTATGACATTGGTCTGTCTTCGTTACACAATGCTAAGATGATATTCAAAAGTTTTATCAATTTCCCCTCTACATGGTTCTTATTTATTAACACTTAAGAAAATGATAGTATATCAACACCAAGTGTCTGAATCAGCTTTTAAGTTGTTCTCAATAAGTTTCTGCTGAGATTTGCTGGTCCTGTTGCTCCAATGTATCCTTGAAGGATACACACAAAGGGAAACACAAATCACTTCTGTGGATATTCTAAATCAGAACTGTGATCCATAAAATCTTCGGGTGCTTGCTTTTCTGACTTATTAAATCAAACTGGGGATGTTGAAATATAAAAGAAAAGATGTATCTGTCTTTTCAACACAGTCTTCAGAGATAAAAGGCAAAAATAAATAAATAAATAATATGTAGGTTACATCTAAATTGATCATCCTTTTGAAATCTTCCACACAAATATTCTCCACCTGGGAATTTTGGCTGAGCTAAATATAACATATGGTTTGTTGAAGAGGTTTTAATGTAAATAAATGCTAGTTTTCATCAGAATACAGAAAGACATCTGCCCAGAAACCATGGAATTAGATACTATTATGATTCATACATTTCTGCCTTGACAATTCTGTTTTAATTTCAGACATTTGGTGATTAATTTCAGGCTTGTCATTTTCTACATTTGCATAAGGTCCAGCCAGACTGGCTGTGCAAATGCCTTTTGTTAATTAAATTTGATTGTTTTGCCTATACTGGGTATAGAAATTATATTTACAACAAATATTTCCAATAGAAATTAAGTATGTGCAAATATTACTACAGTAATGAAAATCATATGAGAAGGTCTTCTCTTCCCTCTGCTTCTAAAAAAAGAGATCGACAGAAAATTTAAAACCTAAATTATGTCTGTGGACAAATATAAAAACATTTTTCAGTGGTTGGAACATAAAATGTTATATTTTGTTTCAAGTAAATTCAAATCATATAAATGAATCTCTTTTAGAAGAGAAAAATTATCCTATGTTCCGCTGTTAACTATTAATCATATATAAACTTTTAATATTATAAAGTATTTGGTTTAGCCAAAATGATGATCTTTTGGGGAAAGTTGGATGTTTTAATACGGAAACTATTAAAAATTAAAAGAAGTGATATACATCGTTGCTGTGAACCATAATTTTATTTCATTTTATTTTACTATTTTATTTTATTTTATTTTATTTTATTTATTTATTTTTTGAGACGGAGTCTCGCTCTGTCGCCCAGGCTGGAGTGCAGTGGCGCGATCTCGGCTCACTGCAAGCTCCGCCTCCCGGGTTCACGCCATTCTCCTGCCTCAGCCTCTCCGAGTAGCTGGGACTACAGGCGCCCGCCACCACGCCCAGCTAATTTTTTGTACTTTTAGTAGAGACGGGGTTTCACCGTGGTCTCGATCTCACCTCGTGATCTGCCCGCCTCGGCCTCCCAAAGTGCTGGGATTACAAGCGTGAGCCACTGCGCCCGGCCCATTTTATTTTATTTTTGAGACAAAGTCCCGCTCTGTCAGGCAGGCTGGAGTGCAGTGGCACGATCTCGGCTCATTGCAACCTTCGCCTCCCAGGTTCAAGCAATTCTCCTGCCTCAGCCTCCCGAACAGCTAGGACTACAGGCGCACGGCACCCCTGACCAGCTAATTTTTTGTATTTTTAGTAGAGACAGAGTTTCGCCATATTGGCCAGGCTTGTTTTGAACTCCTGACCTCAGGTGATCGGCAGACCTCAGCCTCCCAAAGTGCTGGGATTACAGGTGTGAACAGGCAGTGTCCTGAAGGCTATCTTGGTGAAAAATAACTGCCTGTGAATTCTAGTCTTGCAGATACAAACTTGATATCAAAGTATCAGAAAATATCATGCAATGTAATATTGAAAAGGAATTTAGGAAAGTCTGAAGTGGTTTATTAAACCATAAATTTGAAGTAAGTTACATTTGATGGGGAATGAAAAAGAGTATTACTTCCATTAATCAGGACACTTGAAACGTGATTTTTGCAAACCTTCTAAGTGACCTGAATGGTTGTAATGGTACACTGCAAAATCCATTAACCCAAAACTGTCCAATCTAGTATTATGGGAAGAATGGTAACTCTCTAAGAAAATAAAATGTGGCACATCAATTACAGGATTATGTATTTATTCTGTTGCTCTTCTTTAAAGGAACACACAATTCTTAGAAACGTGGATGTCATCAAAACATCTCTATAACACAATGGAATGAGAAAATTATTCTTTATAAAAATCAGCTCAAGTTATTGTTTATTTCATTCCATACCTCTGCCCACAGCTCATTAGATCAACCCTAGATTTCCCATATTTTCTTTTAAAAAAGATTCACAGAATGAGATATCAATGCCTTTATTGTTAATCTCTTTGTATCTTATATGCCCTTTAATATGTTGTTTAAATCTCTAACAGAGATGAAGAGCAATAGGTCACCATCTTTTGTAGGAAACAGATGTGGTTGTGTGGACTTTCCCGTGAATCCCACTCCACAGGGGAACTAATGAGTTCTTTCTTGCTATTGGTCCAGGGGTAAGGGTGGGATATTGAAAGAGTGGGATAAGGAAAGTTGTGTGAGTGGAAAAACAAGATAGTTCCATCCTTATTCTTTGCTTTGGTTTTGTCATAATAATTATGCTAATATGAACATGTTTCTTTTGGGAGTATCAGTAAAATACAGAAGACACTTTTAAGTTAGAAATAGATCAGTTATAAAAGAAAGATGCTCAAACATGAAACATTACCTAAAGAAGACAGACACCAGGACAGGGAACTCAGTAAGCATGTCACATGTTGATGTTGCAAATATTTCTTAACTTTGTAACAATCTGACCTCTGTAACTGTAGCCTGCCTGGGAATATTTTCTACTCCATATTCCTCATTTATGAAAAGTGTTCTAAGGACTGCCATGACAATCCTATAAAATCCCTCAGATAAATGTGGTGTAACATGCTATGATGATGATGATGATGACATAAATAAGCATCAACCAACTACAAGGAAATAGAACATATTTTACATTGACATCTCCCCACTATTGCATCGCAAAACCAGGTTTCTAGATATAAAATTAGTGCAAAAGTAATTGTGTTTCTTGCCATTAAAAGTAATGGCACCAACATAATAGTTGGAGGAACTCTTCAGATGCTGCGTTTGCTCTCTGTTCTAGCTGCTGCTATTGCTTCACCCTGCTGCTTGTGAGTCTGTACCAAGGGCATGGAAATGAGGACTCCATGTCTGTTCAGGCAATGCTAGATTTCCTCCCTAGGGAGAATCACATTAATGCTGGGTCTCTCGGGATCAGGCCTGTGGCAGGTTGCTCACTAGCAACCATGTGTGAGTACTTTTAGCCACAATGATAAAGCTGTTTCTTGACATATAGTAGTTAAGCAGCCCTTTGTCTTATTGAAACTTGCCTAAAAAGAACACAATGCTGAAACCCCATGCCTGCTTTGAGATTCTAGTCCTATGCTTGTAGCAGATTTTCACATTCATATGTCAGCTTCCAAGACCCTTCCAAGACATTGTCTTCCAGAACTTCATCTCCTAAATAATTTGCCATGAGCACCACTTATCAAAAAGCTGGTATCTTGGCTGAAATGAGTCTTCACTCAAATTTTTTAATGGTATGTCAAGATTTGTGTGACAGGGAAAAAAGAGATAGCAAAGAAACTACTAATCGCTTACTTCTTAGTTTCTACCACATTGTGAAAATGAAATATTTCTTTTTTCTCCCTCTTTACTTGAGCAAAGATAGAAATCTCTCTGCATCCTAGACCTGTTATGGATGAATGTTTTGAAATTGTATAAGAAAGGGCCATCCATTAAATTTAAGTAAACCTCTATTTATACTTTATCTAAGTTTTATCAACAATAAAATATAGCTATTTTATAATGACTAGAATTATAATAGCCAACATTAAATGAGTGTTCACTGGTATACTAGTGTAATTTGTTTACATATATTAACTTATTTAATCCTCACAACTATATATGAGGTAATATTTTTACCTCCATTTGATAGTTGAGGAGCTTGAAGCAAAAAGAAGCTAAGGAATTTCCCCAGGATCACACAGCGGATGAGTGGTAGAGTTACAATTTGACCCTAGAGAGTCCAAACTCTTAACCATTAGGCTACAGCTGTTCTGAAAGGTGTATTATTCTAAAACATCTTTAGAAAACAAGAATAGGTACTGTTTTGCTCAAACTGGAAGTCCTTGAGTAGAAGGCTGTTCTATAGATTAGCAGAAAGGGATTAAAGCGAAGGAAGGCATTTTTCCAAATTTTTATTGTGTCCTCAACATGGAAATGTATGATGCTGACTCAAAGGTAATTTATCTCAAGTAATAATTAAAGCTATCATTTGCAATGTTGTAAACAGAACTTTCACACGTAGTTCTCTTAATTCTATGAAATTTGATTTAGTAAATGCAAGCTAAGTAGCATGGGGGTTAAAAATATTGGTTCTTAATTGTTTTATCACTACTTTTATTTGTATATTCTTTAACCACCTCAACAAATAAGTTAGTGTTATCACCATCACCATTTTATATTTGAAGAGTCATACTCTAAAAAGGTAAAAGATTAACCCATGCTTACTTTACGAATACAGTAATGAAGTGTACCTTGCAGGACCACATTCTTCTCATTCTTCTGGCCACAATGTATATTCCCTTTCTATTCTGTCACTTTGCCATTGATGTTTGATTTTTTTATATTTTGCTTCACATTTTCTTACAATTTTCTAGGTTTATTTGATGGAATAATTAATAATAAGTTTTCTCTTAGGAAAGAGAGAAAGAGGTTTTCTTCAGCAATATCCACTCTACCCTACCCCAGCATCCATCCTGGACATCTTCTGAAGGAGGATAGAAATGGACGGCAGCTATACTGCTGAGCCCTAGACAGTCATTCAGAGACATTCACTGGGTATCTCCTGTTGGGAAGGTTCTGTGTCAGGCTGTACAGAGGATAGTGGGGCCTGGGTCAGAGAAGGAATAACTATAAATAAGTAAACTATCATCTCCACCCTGAAGGATGTTGGTGTTGAATATTCTCTTATTCTCTAGAAAAATTAATTTGCATTCCAATTTGTATGAAAAAAAAATTTCTAAAAGCTGAGCTGAACTTTTTTTTCTTTCTTGTTTTTGAGGTTGAGGGCTAAGGTAGTAGCATAAACCCTAGAGTAACTGATCAAGTTAACCCTCTTCTTCCTCGTGCTGCCATTTTCCTGTGTGTGCTTGTGTGCTTGACCGGAAGAAGTGGGAGGGAATGCAACCCTTGTGGCACCTTGCTTTTGACTTAGTGGAATGGATTTCAGACTTCAGACATCAGAACTGTCAGAGAATAAATGTGTAAGGTTTTAAGGCACCAAGTTTGTGGTAATTTGCAGTACTACAGCCAGAGGAAACGCATACAGCCACTCCGCAGAACTCCTGTACCTCTGGACTATATCTTTCTTTCTTTACCTGGGGCAAAGATCCCTGTCCAGCCTCAGAGGCAGGATGGCAAAAAGAGGAAGAAAAATGAATTACCAAGAGGAAAAATGCTCCAGAACATATTTTGAAAATATTTTTTGTGTCTTGATTATTCCTTCAATATTTGTGGACCGTCTAGATCCTTAACTGCCTTCCTTCTCTGTTTTCACCCTCGTGTTTTGTCTGTTTTACCTCTTATTAAAGAGAATGAGAAGATGTTAAAAATAAAACTACTTTACAGAAAATTTGAAATATGGAGGGAGATAAAAATTAGCACAGAACTATCTGCAAGCGGTTTTCATTCCTGCCCCTCTGTGGCTGCTCTCCTATAGGCTTCTGTTATTGGCTGTGAAATATGAAATGGGTCATCCCTAACCACCCCAGACTGAAGCCCATACATATTTCCTTCAAGAGTGTGTGTTTATCTGAATGTATATGAATGTGGCTTATTAAAGGTTACCAATTCTGGCAAAAAGAATGGCATGAAGCAATAGGCAGAATCAACTGAATGAGTGAAGTTAATACATGTTTAAATCATTATTTAATGTTGGTTGAAACGTGTTATCAAGTCTTTTGCCTTAATATAGGACTGATTCTCTCATTGGAACTGTAGCATCTAGGATTAAGAAATCACTCTTTGGAGCCATGAAGAATCATGCCTATATTGCATGATTACATATCTAGAGTTATTAGAGTGAGCAAATTGATTATAGAAGGACTATCAAAAGAAACATATGGATATGGCAGTCATGTTTTTGCCTCTGATCACATGACAGTTAAAAGGTAATTTTTTTTTTTTTTGAGACGGAGTCTCATTCTGTTGCCCAGGCTGGAATGCAGTGGCATGATCTCAGCTCACTGTAACCTCTGCTTCCTGGGTTAAAGCGATTCTCCAGCCTCAGCCTCCCGAGTAGCTGGGATGACAGGCATGCACCATGATACCCAGCCAATTTTTGTATCTTTGGTAGAGATGGGATTTCACCATGTTGGCCAGGCTGGTCTGGAACTCCTGACATCAGGTGATCCACCCACTCTGGCCTTCCAAAGTGCTAGTATTACAGGCATGAGCCGCCACACCCAGCCGAAAGGTAAATTTAATCTATGTTCCCTGAGTCTAAAAAGTTCTATCCAGAGTTTCAATCTGGGGACCCTTGTCTTTGCTGAAGAGCCCCCAAAGTAGAAAAGGCGTGGCTCAACTCAGAACAAAGGGAAAGTAAGAGAAGGGCTCCCATCTTTAATTATAAATGAATAAAAAAATCCATGTTCAGATTTGTTACAATAATATAATATGTGTCAATTAATGTGGATTTAACCAAGTCTAAGAAGTTTTAAAATGAAATCTTCACATGATACATACATATAAGTAAGTGAATGTTAAGCTCACTGGTTATGTGCATGAATTGAAACAATGGCTATCGCCTTCTCCACTTTTGCTCATAAGCTGGCCGTTTTTCTTAGGATAGACTCCATATCCATATATCCATATTAATAATATTAATTATTAACTTTCTGTGGTCACCAGTGGAATGATATACTTTGCAAATCAACCCTAAACTGGTGTTCTTCATCCTTCTTATGTATTGACAGTATATTTCCTAACTGACACATTACTACTCTTTCTCAACTCTCTTCATCTTCTGAAGTACAACTTTGCCTTCTAGTATTTCAGTGCCAGCCAATTATCACTTCTCACAATCAATGAGCAAAGAGTCTGTGGCACTATACAATATGAACTCTCTTATTAATGAACAGACAGAAATAGGCTTTACAATTTGCACACTACTCAAAGGAATTTTGTCAGACAAAAGCAGTTTCATGGCAATTCACTCATATTAAGAAACCGTTGCCAGAGTTTGAAGGATAGAATATACTGAAGAGAAAAATAATGCTATTTTTGTTTATTGAATACTTACCCTGTTGGGCTTTATTTATTTTGCTATTGAATTCTATTCTGAGTTTTTTTTCTTCATCATTCTTAAGCGTGAGAAACTTACAACTCCCCTTCTTTCAGGCTTTTCCCCCCTGAAAAATTCTCAGATCATAATGATTGAATGGTACACAGCCGTGGCTTAAAATGTATACTTTCTGTTAAAAGAGCAAACAAGCTAAATGCATTCTTCATGTTAATATGACAATCTTAAATTTCTGTTGAAAAAGTATTTAGAACGCATGTTCAGTGATGCAAGTAATCATGTGTCTTGGCAAAGAATCTGTGAAGTGACATCCCAGTACTTTGTAAGGATCCTTGAGATAGAAATACTGATATACAGTAGCAAGAAAAATTCTACTTAAGTTAAATGAACTGTCAAACTTGGGGAAGGGACCACTATGCCAAATTCCAGGTTAAAAAATCTTTTCTATGTTTAATAATGTTAGGACTCAGTTTCTTCATTTTAAAATTAAGAGTTTTAATTAAATGCTCTCCAAGATTCTTCCCAGGTACTGCATTTCAAAATGCAGTGCCTTGCACCTTAGACTGATTTGCATGTCCTCTTCACACCCATTTGAGTTTTAACACATCTGCTTTTAAAGGATGCTTAAATTGATGGCCATCTGTGTTTCTCCTAGTATTACCTCATATCAAGGACTTTTATACAGTAATGTGTAATCAGCTTAATAAACATCATTAAAATCTGTCATAGAACTTGCAAATGGAACTACTAGTTTTAAAGGTATCTGTTCTATCTTTCCATCCCTGAAAATAAATAGCTAAATCATGCCTTTTACCAAATGACATATCTGTGATACCTGTAGGTTTCCCCGGTACTAAGTGTCCAAGAAGTAGACATAAATTGTAAATATTGAATCAAATGTCACCAAAATTAGACTGATTGTGTACTTAGGAACTTTCAAGATGGAACAGAACTGAGTGCTGTATCACAGAATCAGATTAGCCAGTGGACTGAGATTGATCTGGAAAGAGGTGATCCCTTGGTGATTAAGCCAAAGAAAATCAAATCCTAGCCAGAAACCATTAGCAACCAATTAGTGTCAAGTGACTAGGTGGTTTTGTGGCAGCATGAAAGCTTTTTAAGTGGGTAAGTGGCAATTTCCTGTTGTTCTGAGCTCAACAGATTTATTTCAGGAACATTCCTAAAGCTCAGAACCTAAGGAAGTAAAGGTATATGATCTCCTCTCACTTTAGATATTTTTTCCTGTGGAGTAAATAATCAATTTTTGTGTCTTCTCATCCCTGCAGATTTTTAAAAATCCTTTTTTCTCATCAACAGCCATGGAATGTGAAACATCCCCAAAACATCATATACGACTTATTTTATTTAATGATATTTCAGTATCTTCAATCCTAACTCAGATATCTTATCTTATAAACTTTATTTGTTTTTGTTTTTGTTTTTTGAGACAGGGTCTTGTTCTGTCCCTAAGGCTGGAGTGCAGTGGCACCATCATAGCTCACTGCAGCCTTGAACTCCCAGGCTCAAGCAGTACCCCCTTGTATTCTCAGCCTCCTTAGTAGCTGGGAGTACAGGTGCACATCACCATGCCTGGCAATTAAAAAAAAAAAAAAAAAAACTTGTAGAGATGGGATCTCCCTATGTTGCCCAGGCTGGTCTCAAACTCCTGACCTCAAGGGATCCTCCCACCTCATCCTCCCAAAATGCTGGGATCATTAGAGCCTCCCAAAGTGCAGGGATTACAGGCATGAGCCACTACTCTTGGCCTGTAATTTAATAGGTATTCTTTTCTCTGTGGTCATAAAGAAAGTAAATTTTAATCTAATGGAGTAAGACAGCTAAGTAAAAATTTATACAGATAACAGAAATAGTTTTCTGCCAGTTACGTTTTGGAAATTATAGGTATAATTTTGAGTGGACATTTGGTCATATGGCATATTTCAATAAGAATACCTGAAGTGAGTGAGACAGGCAAAATACAAAGATAGAGAAGAAATAATAGTGAAGTGTAAATGCTGTTAATAGAAGTTGGACTTAATAGAACAGACTGGTTTCTAAAAGCTGACATACTTCAAAATCTGAGGTTAGAAAATATTAATTGGCCATGTGGCTAGTCACTACAAAATAATAGTTAGCTTTATGTTATTCAAGCACGTATTGCCATGATTGTGCTGAAAAATCTTGAGTTGGGGCCAGAATTAATAGACTTCTAGAGACATCGTGTTCCTTCTAGTGGCTTTAATGTTAAATATATGAAGGCTGGTTCTGTCTAATAATTTATGCTTCCAAAGCTTCTTGAAGTCACTTTGACTTAACATGCTAAGCTAACTAAAGCCGTTGAGAATTTTACAGATTCTCATTAATGCCTAATAAAATAATAACATAAATTTCTTCAGGTGGGTGCTAAGGCATAGTTATCCATTGGTGACGGGTTTTGCAGCCCCCAGCCCACCTCCTCCCTCCTTCATTTCTTCCCACACACTCAATTCCTCTACAGACATGGTGACTTTTCACCAGCTTTCAGGCCATTATCCTGCTTTCAGGGCTCAAGTTCTTTGTCCTCTTGTCAAGAATAGCAAAAAAATAAAATAAAAAAATAAAAATTAAAAAAAAAAAAATGCCGGGCTTAGTGGCTTATTCCTGTAATCCCAGCACTTTGGGAGGCCAAAGCAGACGTATCACTAGAGGCCAGGAGTTGGAGACCAGCCTGGCCAACATGGTGAAACCCCATCTCTACTAAAATACAAAAAAGCTTGGCAGTGGGCACCTGTAGTCCCAGCTGCTTGAGCGGCTGAAGCGGGAGAATCACTTGAGCCTGGGAGGTGGAGGCTGCAGTGAGCCAAGATGTCACTACTGCACTCTAGTCTGGGCGACAGAGGGAGAATCTGTCTCAAAAAAGAAAAGAAAATGCAAAAAAACCCCATGTCCAAAATCTATCTTTGAAACCAAGCAAAACATTTCTGTGGGCTTCCTTGTCTTTTATGTAAATTTTGTCTTTAATGCAAAATGGAGAGAGTTTTGTGACTGAATCCCAGAAACAGGTCTGAAATTTTCTCTGCACAATAGCAACTGCATATCTCTAGCACTGCCACCCCGTTGTGAGCAGTGGGCAGGCAGTGTCACAGGCTGGGGTCTTTAGGAGCCATGGCTAAGTGGGGGATTGGACACGACTCGTCCTCAGCTGCCTGTCTGAACCAAGAAGAATCCAGATTTTCAAATATCCTTGGCAAAGCAGACTTGCAGAAAAAGTTTACTGAAATATCAAGTTCACTAAGAAGGTGGAGAACAAAATCTGGAAGCCAGAGGAGAGTATCTAAAGATGGTAAGGTTAGAATCACAGGGTAGGCACAAAAGGCAAAGCTTGGAGAGACCCATGAGGCATTTGGGGAGGGAGGAGGAAGCAGCCTTCCAGAGAAGCCTATAACTGAGTCTCTGAGAGACAGAGAGAAAGCATGAAGATGCTGAGTGGTTTGGGACACGTTAGTCATGAGTCTTTCCTGATATCTCACCAATGGGTTCTTTGAGAGCTTAAATTTTTGAATTTTAGAACATGAAGTCTCTGTAGACTTTTGTCCAGCCCTTAGTTGCACATTTGAATGAGTTTATTGTCTACTGTGCATAGAAAGAAATGAAACAGGCCAAGTGAGACTGGTGAACTGGGGAGTCCATAACCAACAGGTAGAAGTTGCGCCTGGGCTCCAGCTGGTGGGTAACATGTAGGACAATGTACCAAGTGGCCAGATCATCCAGGATTTCAAAAAACACTTGAACTACTTCTTATCTCATGTGAAATCTCTTTTTTTTTAATATTGGAAGATGAGTCAAGGAAATTGAGTTTGCATCCCTCAATCTAGCCAAATCTTTTGTTTTACTCAATAAAACACAAAAGTTTAGAAAAGTAATCACGTCATACATATGTTTCGTGTCAGAGCCTAGGCTAGAATGCAGTCTCTTGATTCTGAGTTTAGTCTTTTTCATACATGATTATAAACAGGGAGGTTGTTTGTAAGTGAAGTAGGCTGGGAGGAAGAATTTCAAGTTATAGTATTTGGTGAACTAGAGTAAAATGTAGTTCTCTAAAAATACCTCAAGTATTTAAATTTCCTTGAATTTGAAACTATCTCAATTATTTTCACCAAACCAGTGAATTGTGAGTGATATACAGGAGAGGTTTTTTAGACTTACTAATTGAAAATTACTTTCCTAGAATAAACAGAAAAACACATTATTACTGAGTGTAAACGTTAAGTTGCCTGCAATGGAAATCTGCCTTGTCCTTGATAATGACACTTTATTTAAATAAAAGCAAACTTATTTCTTAAAAACTCTGTAGAATTGCTTATGACAAGTATGGTTTGAAAATAATAAAGAACTATATGTTTCTTCTTTTGTAATAATTGATTTACCTTAATAATCCCTGTTCCAAAAAATTATTAGCTCAAAAAATATCCAGCATTACATTTAGTTACTATTCAAGGGGTGTGTGTGTGTGTGTGTGTGTGTGTGTGTGTGTGTAAAAAGTATCTTTACTAATATTTTTACGTCTCCGTTTATTCTCTTTCACCCAAACACTGTCCATACCATTCAGTTTTGCTTAGGTGAAAGAGATGGAGGAGATGGAGCTGTTTCTGTGCATATCACATAAGTCAATTGTTAATTTTTACCAATAGATTCTTATAGTCTTGTCTACTTTGATCATGATTATGTTACTGGACAGTACAAGAAGACTCTTTTTTTTTCTTTTCAAATGATGGTAGAATTAGCATTTAGTGCAGGGGAAAGTAATGAGAGTATGTAATTTTGGGCATTTGAAAGTTTGCTGTGACTGAATTGCTGAATTCATTACACTTGTAATATATTTGTTTCTTTGATGGGCCCACCACAATGCTAGGCACAAAGGCTGCAAAAGTATAAACCTCATGTCTGTACACAAGAAGGTAATGTTAGTGAGACAAGTTTCACCTACAAAGTGAAATAAGTGATGTTCTCTTGAAGTGAGGCTTGTTTGTCCAGAAAGGTGACCAACTTGGCTGTCACCAAGTGTTGGAAGTAGGAAGCATTCCAACTCCCTACTGAGGAAGATTATAAAATCTGTAATGCTAGAGATCTTTTCAGGAGCCACCGAATAGATAATTATATATTTGTGAATAGTTTAAAGGTATGGTTTTGCTTACTATAAGGCAACAGGACTAGATAATTTGTAGTTGTGACTTCTGTGGGTTTTTAATGATTTTTATGTTTTTAATATGATTTTAATGTAATTAATAATATGTTGGCTAAAATGGACACAGTGACAAATAGTATATAAAAACTTGCAGCCAGACACGGTGGCTCATGCCCGTAATCCCAGCACTTTGGGAGGCCGAGGCGGGTGGATCACTTGAGGTCAGGAGTTCAAGACCAGCCTGGCCAACATGGCCAAACCCCATCTCTACTAAAAATACAAAAAATAGCCAGGCATGGTGGCGCTTGCCTGTAATCCCAACTACTCAAGAGGCTGAGGCAGGAGAATCGCTTGAACCCAGGAGGCAGAGGTTGCAGTGAGCCAAGACCACACCACTGCACTCCAGCCTGGGCAACAAGAGCGAAACTCCATCTAAAAAAAGGGCGGGAGGGGAGGCCAGGCACGGTTGCTCAAGCCTGTAATCCCAGCTCTTTGGGAGGCCGAGGCAGGTGGATCACGAGGTCAGGAGATCGAGACCATCCTGGCTAACACGGTGAAACCTTGTCTCTACTAAAAATACAAAAATTAGCCGGGCATGGTGGCATGCACCTGTAGTCCCAGCTACTTGGGAGGCTGAGACAGAGAATCACTTGAACCGGGCAGTGAGCCGAGATCACACCATTTCCCTCTAGCCTGGGCAACAGAGTGAAAAAAAAAAAAAAAAAAAAAAGTTGCTAAACTTCAATAGTAACCAGGGAAGTGCAAAATAAAGAAGACACCATTTTTCACCCGAATTGTTTGGAAAAAAAAATTTAAATTTGATAATAGAAATATTTTGGCAGAAGTGTAGAAAATGCATATGCTCTACATTGCTGGCAGGAATGTAAATGTGGTGAGCCATTTTTTTTGGATGGTAATTTGGCCATATTTGAATTTTTTAATTTATTATCCAACAATTTTATTTCTCAGTATCTGGTCTAGGATCCAAAGATGTTCACTGATACATTTCCCCTAATAGCAAGTCTTGATAACACATAAATGTCTATCAATGGGAGAAAACTAACTTATGGTACAACCATTTTATGGAATCCTCTGCAGCTGATGACAAAATTTTAAGTTATTTATATTTCCTAAAATAGAAGGACCTTGAAGACAATCTTGTGTGCCAAACAGACTCCAAGCTTTCCAGCTCTGAGTGGGAACTGGTGGGTGATGGTCAAGAGACACATTAGCCTTATCTGAGCTGTTTCAATGTTTTACACGTCATAGCATATGAAATTAAAAATAATGAATGAAATTAAATAATGAATAAAAATAAAAATTAAATAACTAATGATTAGAGCAGAAACTAGGGAAAGGTTGAGAACTATTATTCTTGTACCTTCCAATCTAATGGAAATATATCATTGATTAAGGAGTATTTTATTTAAGAGCTACACTTGGAAAGAATTTTTAGTTCCTCTGATCCAATATCAATATTCTGTAGCTTACAGGAATATTCATTCATTTATTCATGCTTTCTGTCATTAATTCAATGTGTATTTACTTATTCAACACCAACTAAGACCCAGACACTGTGGATACAAAGGTGACCATAATGGTTGCTGTCATCAAGAAGCTTACAGAGACAGAGAGACAGAGACAGAGAGGCTTGCAACTGTATTGAGAACAATCCTTAAGATAATTTAAACACTCCTATAGTGAATAGTACCAGATATGATGAGAGTACGTGGGCTCAGAAACCTTCCTAGTAGCCCCTAACTCCATTCTATAAACTTTAAAACTTTGGCTTCCGAGTGGCTTATTTCTAAACGATGTGACATGATCATCCACCCCTGGATTTTAGCTGGCCCTGCTGTAGAAACTGTCTAGAGACAGGCTTTGATTTAGCTGTTTCTCTCTTTGGAGAGAGGTTTCCTCTTTACCTCCTGACCCCAACAATTAGATATAAGGCCGGTCTTCCTCAGAAAATTTTCAAGGACAAAGAAACCTGGACTCAGCTTTTTTATGTCTTGTTTTCTTATTTTTTTTTATGTTCAAAACTTTATTGGGGAAAAACCAAGGTATCTGTGTGCTTAATGCACTGTTTGCTAATGGTGCACTGTAAAACACTGGTTTTCTCACAATATCAATAGGTAGACTACAGAAATTTTCAGACCCTTTAATTAGTAGTTGCATCATGAATCTCCAAAAGACATCAAAGCTTGTTTTACCTCACATCCCTTGGGTCTGTGGGTGATGCAGCTATTATCTGGCAAATTCAGAAAGCACAGTTTTGGAAATTATCTTCAAATGTCACTATGAAAATGTCAGTAATCACCTTCCATTTGAATCAAGTTTTCCTTAGTTACCTTAGGTAAACTACTGTTAATATCAGCAATGCCCCATGATCAATATGTTTGTATTATTATTTTACTCCTTATAATGTGAAGTATCAAAACTGGGAAACTAGAGAAGAGGGATAATTTTGCTTGTTACTCATAATGTCACCTTTAAGTTTATCTGTGTGCATATGTTCATATGACCTAGCCACCACACATGGTTTCATATATGTAAAGAATTTAATATTGTTTCATATGATTTTTCAAAGTTGCTCTGTGGTCTTTATCATCATCATTTTAATTGAAGCACTATTTTCTTGTCAGTAATTTATGAATCATTTCCTTGCTTGAAGGAGTTAGTTTCCTTCCAATCATCTCCTATGGTAAAAACTGTAAAGAACACTTTAACCTTCATTATATTTTCATTATCATCAGACAGATCCCTCAAAGACTCATCCTCCTTTGAAACTGACTATTGTAAAGCTCTTTCATGCACCTTACTGAAGATTACTCTTTAAACTACCCAGCCACCCCTGTGGTTTTAACAAATGGTTCCTTGACAAACACTGTTGTTTATTTCCCATCAACCACCTCTAAAGGGGCTGTAACAGCTCCCTATTCAACCAGTGAGACCGCTTTTGGGTGAACAAAATGAAATATTGATGGTACCCTTCCCGGGTGCACTTACAGAGGATTTTCATAAGTGGGCCATTATTTTAGTTAAAAATTTAGTTGATGGTATAGTCACCAATGCTTTCAGCAGTTTGGTAGCAATATGTTTGTAAATATAATATATATTTTATTGTATCATCTAATAGGAAGCCAACTTTGGATACTGATTAACCAGCTAAAACTCCACCTTCCTTTTTTTTTCAAACCAGACTTTGCTCAACACATAATTTCATATACCTTCTCTACCAGCAGAAAAAAAATAAATAACTTATACATCTCTTTGTTATTGAACTGACTTATTCAGAAATCAAACTCTGTCAAGTTTTAATCATTCAGACCAATGATTTGTCATGCTGGACCCCTGTTGACTTCAATAGGAATGGCACCATGTTTGAGAGGCCAAAGAAGAGGCCCAGAGCCAGTGAACGAGATATAGGGTTTAATGAGGGGATTGACGTAGGGTGGTCCAGTGGCGATGGGCTGGATAGGAGAACAGCTACCGTTTGTGAAAAGCTTGCAGTAGTTTTTTGTTTTTGTTTTTGTTTTGAGACTGTGTCTTCTCTGTCACCCAGGCTGGAGTGCAGTGGTGCAATCACAGCTCATTGCAACCTCCGCCTCCCCGGGCTCAAGCAATCCTCCCACCTCAGCCTCCTGAGTAGCTGGGACTACAGGCACATGCCACCAAACCCAGGTAATTTTTTGTATTTTTGGTAGACAGTGGGTTTCACCATGTTGCCCAGGCTGGTCTCGAACTCCTGGGCTCAAGCAGTCTGCCCGCCTCAGCCTTCCAAAATGCTGGGATTACAGGCATGAGCCACTGCACCCAGCCAAAAGCATACAGTTTACATAGCAATTTCATTTACAACCTTCCAACTAGCTACCTCCACTTGGCAACCTTCATTCAATCCAAAACAAAAGGCCTCAATCCCCTGTATGACCTCGATTCCATGGGATGGGCTGGAGGTTCAGATGTTCCTCGCCGGAAAAGAATGAATCTCTGGATTGGCCATTCCTGGATTCCTTAGCTTGGAACTCTGAACACACATTCTTCTTAGCCCATAAGGTCATTCTCAGAGTGTGCTTCAGTTAAGTTTCTGCTGTCAGGTGCATCTGCCATATATGATTTTCTTAACAAGTATTTATTGAGCACCTATTATTTGCCAGGCAGTATTCTAGCCCTAGGAATACAGTCATGAACAAGACAGACAAAAATATTTTCTTGGCTGAGGCAGGTGGATCACGAGGTCAAGAATTTGAGACCAGCCTGACCAACATGGTGAAACCCCATCTCTACTAAAAATACAAAACTTAACCGGGAGTGGTGGCACATGCCTGTGATACCAGCTACTTGGGAGGCTGAGGCAGGAGAATCACTTGAACCCAGGAGGTGGACATTGCAGTGAGCCGAGATCGCGCCACTGCACTCCAGCCTGGGTGACAGAGCGAGACTCCGTCTCAAAAAATAATAATTTCTTAATGGAGTTTACATTCTAGTGGGAGGAGAAAGGCAATAAATAAAATGTGAGAAGGTGATCAATGCTGTAGAGAAAAGAATAAATCAAAACTGAAAGGAATGCCATGAGTGGAAGGAGGTTGCCAATTTAAATAGGGCCATCGTGGAGGGCCTTACTGAGAAGGTGACAAATGAGGAAAATCCTGAAGTAGGAGAGACAGTAGGGCACACTTGAATTTAAGGGAAGAACCTGCCTGGTGAGAACAGCAAGGACCAAGAATTCAATATTATTGGGAATTATGTCTACTAGGAAGACCACTGAAATTAGGAATTAGGAAACGTAGGCATGAGGGTGAGCTCCTGGTATATCCACCTGTGTGGGCATTAGCAAGTCACTTAGCATCTCTAGCATTCAGGTATAAAATACAAGGATGGGCCTGAGAAATGGAATCATTTTGGAGTTTCTTGCCCACTCAACTATTTGTTTAATAAAAAATGGAGTCATTAAGCGGCCGTTAGATGGATGTGGAGGAAAGGGAACCCTTGGTGGGAAGGTAAATTAGTACAGCCATTATGGAAAGCAATATGGAAGGTCCTCAAAAAATTAAAAATAGAAATACCAGCAGTCCCACTACTTGGTATATATTCAAAGGAAATGAAATCATTGTATCAAAGCCATATCTGCACTTTCATGATTGTTGCAGCACTATTCATAATAGCCAAGATCTGGAATCAGCCTAAGCATCCATCAGTGGATAAATGAATAAAGAAAATATGATATATATACATAGGGAATACTACTCAGCCTTAAGAATAAGAAAATCTTGTCATTTGCAACATGGATGAACCCACAGGACATTATGCTAAGTGAAATAAGCCAGGCACAGAAAGACAAATACTACATGATCTCACATGTGTAATCTAAAAAAAGTCAGACTCTTAGAAGCAGAGAGTAAAAGAGTGGTGACTATGGAGAAGGTGAGGTTTAGAGAAATGATGATCAAAAAATACAAAATTTTTGTTGAATGGGAGGAATAACTTCAAGAGCCCTAGTGTCCAACATGGGAACTATTGTTAAAGTATTGTATGCTTGGCCGGGCGCGGTGGCTCACGCTTGTAATCCCAGCACTTTGGGAGGCCGAGGCGGGCGGATCACGAGGTCAGGAGATCAAGACCACGGTGAAACCCCATCTCTACTAAAAATACAAAAAAAAATTAGCCGGGCATGGTGGCGGGCGCCTGTAGTCCCAGCTACTCGGAGAGGCTGAGGCACGAGAATGGCGTGAACCCGGGAGGCGGAGCTTGCAGTGAACCGAGATTGCGCTACTGCACTCCAGCCTGGGCGACAGAGCGAGACTCCGTCTCAAAAAAATAAAAATAAATAAAAATAAAGTATTGTATACTTAAAAAAAAATTAAGTAAAAGTGCTACTTGCTTGGAAAAAAACAAAGAGTTAGATGGCATTTAGCCCATTTAATTCACAAAGCAGGGAAATAATGTGATGCATTTAAGAAGACATCCCATCACAAATGCTTACAATAAAAGGTTCAGTGCTTAAATGTTAAACTTCAGTAGTCTGGAAAATGTAATTACACTGATGCCTCATTTCCTGAAACTGATCAGTGGGGTGTGACTAGATGTGATAAAGGTAAAAAGATGTGAGGATAACAGATTTCACTTTTTCTTTTAAGTTTTATTTTATTTTGTGTTGACATATTTGTACATATTTATGGAATAAGGTATGGTGTTTCAACACATGTATACATTGTATAATCAAGTCAGGGTGAGTAGCACTGTTCATATTAAGCAAGTTTCTATTTAGTTTGATCATTTCAACATTTGGCGTGATGTGCCCTGTGCCTGCTTTTTTAAAACTGAGATCAGATAATAACGTTTTTGCTGCCACCTGACTGCACAAGCAAGTCGGGAGACTGACACCCCCTCAGAGCAGAGCAAGATAATGCTGCTTTCCACATGTTACTTTTATGGTCTACTATGTGTTTTGTATTTTTTTATATAAATATGCTTTGCATAGAGTCACAAATAAAAGTAATGAATAGCTATATAAATACAGAGAGACAGTTCCCTGTATATTTACATATTTTGGGTAACCTATGTTGATTAAAATCCACAAGGCCTCAGATTGTTTTTGCAATATCAGCCCCTCATCTAGGAAAGGAAGAGCTAAGTTTTAGAATCTTCTCGACAACCTTGGGTTTGTTTCTAGATTTTTCTACTTGGTAGCACTTTACAGCCGTTTCTAGCAAAGAACCACACATTCTCTTTCTCCAGATTGAAATGTTTTTTCTTTTCTATTGAGGTAGGTGACACTGCAACTGATTGGTTATCAAGGGCCATTTGAGGAAGACATGCTACTTAAGCAAAACCATCTTGAAGGCACCACAAAGAATGGTTTTAAGGAGCAGCTTAAGTGAAGTAAATCAAATTCAAGGTCACTCATTACTCAAGCTCTCCCTAACACTGCTGAGCTGGAAAGCAAATTATCTGAGTCACCCTAATCTGAGGTGTTTTATGTGTTACATTTTGCTATCTCTCTGTTTTTGCAACAACAAAGTTCTAAGTTGATCTCAAATAAATTACAATTTTATATAACAAGGGAATCTGTATTAACATAAATGATCGAAATCACTTCTTCCTACAGAGAAGGGAAGGAGTATGAGGGGACTAACATTTTTTGCATCCTTACCATGCCCCAGATTCTAAGCTCACTAGGTAAGTGTGCCATCTCATTTAATTTCACTAGAGCATATCATTATTCTTTTTTTTTTTTGAGACGGAGACTCGCTCTGTCACCCAGGCTGGAGTACATTGGCACAATCTTGGCTCACTGCAACCGCCTCCTCCCGGATTCAAATGATCCTCCTGCCTCAGCCTCTCAAGTAGCTGGGATTAGAAGCATGCACCACCACGCCCAGCTAATTTTTGTATTTTTAGTAGAGATGGGGTTTTGCCATGTTGGCCAGGCTAGTCTCAAACTCCTGGCCTCCAGTGATCCTCCCACCTCAGCCTCCCCAAAGTGCTGGGATTATAGGCATGAGCCACCACGCCAGACCACATTATTTCTATTTTTAAATGGGGAAGTGAGCCTCAGAGACATCACACAAATCATATATTAGGATATATCAAAAACCTCCAAAATTTCTGTGCTTCTTCCTAAAAAGTATGCTGACTATCTAGTAACTTATCCTACTGCTGTTGTTAATATTCACCTGACATAAAACTTAAGAACAGCAGTGTGGCTGCAGTAGAGTCAGGGTAATCCAGGATGCAAGGAGCCTGTCTCTTCTCGTGCTCTCGACTTCTACATAGTGAGGTTATTCAGGCCGAGCCTCAGTTGGGGCTGAGCCACCACCTGTACAATTCCTATCTTAGTAACAGCAGCTAGTGCCTAAACCTTGGAAAGGAACAATACCCTCAGGCTAAATCAGAAAGTCGCATGCCAATTTACAATTAATTTTGTGAGATATTCCAGGACAAAGACTGTGAAAAGGTTTTTGCATGTCTTTTATGATAACTAGTTTCACTGAATAGACTATTTCATAGCCCAGAAAGTCCCTGTGTGACCAAAGAATCAGAAATAGAAAATTTGGCACCACTAAAGGATAGTTTTCTACTTAACAGATTATGATGTGATCTCCTGATGATTTTTCCAATCTGGAGAACCAGAAATGATTGCTTATAGTCAGAGCTCCATCTGATAGATAGTGCTATAGAAAGAAAATTCCTATTCTCTCGACTCTTCTCTTTTTAACCCTTTGGTAACATCCAACCCCTAAGTACCTGTGGCCTGTGTACCTGTTCGGTCTGTGAATTTTAAGTATTCCACCCTGAAAAGTGCAAAACCCCTTCTAAACTGGAGCAGAAGAATTTGGCTTCATTATACTTTTAATGTAGGCTTTGTAAAACCTTCTTGCTTCCTGCTCAGAATGACATTTTAGAATATGGATATCTCACACTGAAAAACCTAGACATCTGTATGACCCTTTTAGTGAAAAATCCAACAACTGACCCCTAGCATGGTTTCAACAGTTCAGAAGCCTTTTTCTAGCACTTCTTAAACTAAATTCAACTTAACCTAACTAGTGACTGTGCATGTTTGTGTGTGTAGATGACAGAGGTCAAGAGGAACCAACTTAAGAACCGTAGTCACCTTTTATAAATGAAAGCATTATTGCTGCCACAAGAACCTAACAACATTTTGTGATGTGATGCTGTTAATACTACAAGCCTGAAAAGAGTGGGGACTGTCTTGACACTGAGACTCACTTCCTGCAAAGAGAAAACAGATTCTGATTTAATTATCTTATGGCTGCCTATATTTGGCTATTTTAGAGATGAGACTGCTTTTATCATAACAAGAGATTGTTTCAGTTCAAAGTAACTGTTTTTTAAAAATACCTTCAATATATTCACTTGGCTTTTAAAAATGTCAGTTTGGAGAATCCCTTAGCAGTCATGTAAAACAATTTTATATATATGTATATTTGATATTTATAAATTGTATATATATGGCTTGAATTATTTTCAAAACTTGGTAATTATCAGCAGAAAATAGAACTCAGATGGAAAACAGTAACCTTAGAAGGCAGAGATCTAAACTCTGGAAATTTATAATATGTTTGTTCTGTTAAAAATGACAATGTTATTGTCCAAAAATAAAATGAAAAGGGCCTTTAGAGTCAGAAAACCAGGACTTGGATCAATTGCATGACCATGGGCCAGTCGCTTTACCACTCTGAAGAAATGTTGCCTCATTGGAAAAATGGTTATACAGGTTGAGTGTCCCTTATCTGAGATGCTTGGGACTATAAGTGCTTCAGATTTCAGATTTTTTTGGATTTTGGAGTATTTGCATTCCACTTACCAGATCAGCATCCCAATTCTGAAAATCCAAAATCTGAAAATTTTTGCGTACTGATGTGACACTCAAAAAAAAATGCTCATTGGAGTATTTTGGATTTCAGATTTTTGGATTTGGGATACTCAACCTGTAATAGCAGTACTCACCTCTTTGAGTTCTTGCATGTTTCAAGTGAGCCATGGGTATGAAATACTCAGCGTAGAGTGCACACACATGACCTTGGACAGGGTCTCTCCCCCTGTGCACACTCAAGGCCTCAGACACTCTTTTTGTTTTACTTCCTCCACTTGTCTTTTCACTGCTAAATCCCTAGAACCTAAAATAGTGCTTGCCACTTTATAAGTTCACAAGAAGTACTTGTAGGAGGCAGGAGGACAGAGGGCAAGTAGGTGGGTTCTTGTTTTGTCTGATTTCCCCAGTATCCGAGTCTCCTGCTCTCTGCCTGGTCCCTTCATATTGATGACTTGGTAGCACTGCCTGCCTAAGAACTTGGTTTCTGTTTCACTCCTGGATTACTGTTTCATGAGTCAACCATCTGGCTCTCAAACACCACAGCTCCCCAGCAAGCCCATCACCTTCCCAGGTAAAGTCCATGCTCCTTAGAAGACACTCTCATCTCTAAATCTGGCCAATGTGCCCTTTGATTAGGCACAGCTATACTATGTAAAGGCACAGGGTGTCATTGTCATCATAGTCAGAAAAAGTGAGGGTTGCAGACGGTGGTTGTCGTTAGTAGTCTTTACCAAATATTTCTCCCCGCTTTCTGGGTACATAAAAGAATTGCACTCCCCTGACCCCTTCTAGACAGATATGACCACGTGAGTTGCTTTAACACCAGCTTGTGAGCATGAACAGACATGTCACTCCGAGCATAAGTGTTAAGAGGGGAATTTGCCATGTTCCCTTTGCCTGTCTTGTTGAACTCGGAAGCCAGTTTCCATGAAAAAGCGTTAGTATCACCATTGTGGGGATAGCACTCCCTTGATCCAGATCAGGAACATGGGGTTCTTCCCAGCTGTGGTGTTCACTTCCTATTTAGGCCTCACCAGGAAAGTGTGGATTCTACAAGGATGGGAGATCAGGGGTCCATTCTCAGAAGCTCCAGACTGAAGTGCAACATGACCTTCAAGTCCTGATATTGAGAATCTTTCTGATGCCAATACTTTATCTTTGACAAGTCATTCATGTATGATTTAAGAAAAGAGCTGAACAATTAATAAGTAGGATGATATTTGTATATACTATCTCAGAGATTACCAAAGAGAGGAATTTTAATTTGACTTCCAAAGTTTGAGTTGGAATTTTACACTTCTAAATTAGATTTAAGAATTTTTCAAAGCTTTAGAAATAATAGGAAATTTACCAAGACCAGAAACCTCAAGTCAATTACATCAAGATAAATGCCAATGATAGAGGGGAAGAAAAATACATAAGCTTTACAAAAAACAGACACTTTAACACAGAGATACCCACACAGACATGTGATCCATATATAAACCTTTTCTACTAAGCAAAATAGAAACCAAAAATTCTTTAAATTACGTTAATAAATGAAAAGAAAAACCAGATTCAATGCTAGGCCATTCCAGTTTTGCTACAGCCTGTGTCTCCTAAATAGCTTCAGGTGACTTCTGTGGTCTTCCATCTCCTATTTGAAAAGCATGTTGTTGAACTAGATGACACCTACAGCCATGGAATTCAGAAGCCTATTGTCACTTTAAGGTGAGTGGGAACACATTTTGTTCTAGCAAGAAGACCAATTTAAACTAAACTGGAACATTTTGAAAAAAATAAGCTTATTGATTCACTTATGCCTGACTCCTTCAAAACATCTTTTCAGTTAGGTTATGACAAGAGACATAAAAATAAAGTTAATAATAACATTGAATGCAAAAATTAGGTTCCAAGAAAGTACAAGAATGCGAATACACTTGCTGAAAGGGAAAACACAGCTGTGATTACACGTCAAATATGCTGTAAGTTTCTTGAAAGTCAAAGTCAATGCAAAAAAGTTTACCCATGACAGTTGTATAGCTTTTAGGAAAGCCCAAAGTTTTCCTAGTGTTAAAAGCCTTTAAAAAAGACTCTCCATATAATACATTTTTAAAAAGAAAAGAAAGGAGAAAAAGAAAGAAAACTTAAAGAAAAAAAATAAGCAATGTCTCTGAATAGGCAATTCACAGAAAGAGAAACCTAAATGGGTAGTAAATATTAAAAGATACCCAAACACTTTCAAAATTAGGAAGATACTAATTAAATCATTGATAAAGTGTCAGTCTATAATCATCAGATTGACAAAAACTAAAAAGTTGCATAACATCAAATGCTGGTGAAGATATATAGAAATGGAATCCCTGATACCTTGCTGGTGAGAATATAATCTAATAGAGCTATTTGGGAAAATAATCTCACTGAGTTTGCTGACATTTAGTATAGATACACCCAATAATCCAACACTTCTACTGCTAAATATACCCTCCACAAATCACTCAGGTGCTCAAGGATAAGGTGTGTTCATGTTCATGGTAGAGCTATTACTGTTAGTAGACTTACCAATGTATGAATAGCATGGCATATGATGGAATGTAAAAATCAATCACTTAGACTTATATGTAGCATCATGAGTATATCTTTAAAAACAGTGTTGAATAAGAAAAGTTAGAAAGATACTTATGCCACACTATCTATGTGAATTAAGCACAATGAATGCCAAAATTTTTCACATCTGTGTGTGTGTGTGTGTGTGTGTAAAAGGTAGAATGGATGAACATATATATTATAAATATTATATATTTCATATATATATTATAAAAGCTGACTGGTTGGAGGGGGCTGTGAGATTAGAGACAGAAGATAATAGAGAACAAAGTAAAACCAAAGTAAATGAAACAAAATAGAAGCATTCTGTGGATTGATGATGATAAAATGTCATGCAGTTCACAATTATCTTAAATTTTCTTATCTGAAGTTCATATTTAAAAAATTTTTCTGAATATTTATAAGTTGAGGAAAAAACAAAATTAAGAACATGTGAACAATACTATAAAAACACCAACTCTATTTGAGAGCCTTCATGAAAGCTCAGCTTGAGTCTCATACAATGTGAACTTACAGTAGTTTTAAAGAATTAGTCTTTCTCACTTGGGGACAGAAAATGTAATAACACCTCCTTACAGTTACTGCAGTTGAGGACAGAACTCATTCATAAGAGTTCTGTGTTAGTCTGTTCTTGTGTTGCTATAAAGAAATACCTGAGAGGCTGGGCACAGTGGCTCACGCCTGTAATCCCACCACTTTGGGAGGCTGAGACAGGCAGATCACCTTAGGTCAGGAGTTTGAGACCAGCCTGGCCAACACAGGGAATCCCTATCTCTACTAAAAATACAAAAATTAGCCTGGCGTGGTGGCCCATACCTGTAATCCTGGCTACTCAGGAGGCTGAGGCAGGAGAATTGCTTGAATCCGGGAGGCAGAGGTTGTAGTGAGCCAAGATCGCGCCATTGCACTCCAGACTGGGCGACAGAGCAAGACTCGGTCTCAAAAAAAGAAAAAAAGAAAGAAAAAGAAAAGAAAAGAAATACCTGAGACTGGGCAACTTTACAAAGAAGAGGAGTTTAATTCTGTTGAGGTTCTGGAGGCTGTACAAGCACGGCACCAGCATCTGCTTGGCTTCTGGGGAGACCTCAGGGAGTTTTTACTTGTGGCAGAAGGTGAAGCAAGAGCAGACATGTCACACGGCAAAAGCAGGAGCAAGAGAGAAAGAGAGACAATGGGAGATACCACACACTTTTAACCAACCAGCTCTCACAAGAAATCACTCACTGTGGTGAGGACAGCCCCAGGCTATGAAGGATTTGCCCTGGTGACCCAAGTACCTCCCACCAGGTGTAACTGCTCAATGGATTCTCCTTGCCCGCTGCCTAGACAGAGCTGGTTTATCAAGACAGGGGAATTGCAATAAAGAAAGAGAAATTCACGCAGAGCCGCCTGTACAGGAGACTGGAGTTTTATTATTACTCAAATCAGTCTCCCCCAAAACTTGGGGATCGGAGTTTTTAAGGATGATTTGGCAAGTAGGGGCTCAGGAAGTGGGGAGTGCTGATTGCTTGGGTTGGAGATAAAATCATAAGGCATCAAAGTGAGTTTTTCTTGCTGTCTACTATTCATGGGTGGGATTGCAGAGCTGGTTGAGCCAGATTACAAGTCTGGGTGGCGTCAGCTGGTCCATCAGAACAGAACGCAGGGTCTGCAAAATATCTCAAGCACTGATCTTAGGTTTTACAACAGTAATTTTATTCCCAGGAGCAATTTGGGGAGGTTCAGACTCTTGCAACCAGAGACTGTATGGCTCCTAACTGTAATTTCTAATCTTGTAACTAATTTGTTAGTCCTATAAAGGCAGACTGGTCCCCAGGTAAGAAGGGGGTTTATTATCATCTTTGTTTCAAAGTTAAACTATGAACTAAATTCCTTCCCAAGGTTAGTTTAGCCTACATCCAGGAATAAACAAGGACAGCTGAGAGATTAGAAGCAAGATGGAGTTGGTTAGGTCAGGTCTCTTTCACTGTCATAATTCCCTCAGTTATAATTTTTGCAAAGGCGGTTTCACAAGGCTCTACCTCCAACACCAAGGATTATATTTCAACATGAGATTTAGTGGAGACGTATATCCAAACTACATCAAGTCCTAATTTATATGAGGTCCTCCTCCCCAGCTCAGGACCTGGCACATAACGGTACTCAAGAAGTCTGTAGAATGAATGAATTAACATTTTAAAAGCATAGAATTATTATTCATATAGCTAAACCTTGGGACGATAAACCAAAAATAAAATTCAAAGGCCCCACACAACCATCTGAGTGGACTTCCTCCTCAGCCAGGCACTCTAAAATTTAACCTGAAAGACTGGTTCAGGCCATGACAGGACGTGGGGGGTTGGACGTGCCTCACAATACCCCTCCAGCATTACCATCAACACAGACCTTAAGTCTAGTGAGAAACATTTACAGTCTATTCTCTCTGAAGCCTGCCAATTGCCAATCAGAATATGTTTAAATCTACATAAAAGGTGAGTTGTCCCACCCTTCCAGATCAAACCAATGTAAATCTTACATGTATTGATGGATGCATTATGTCTCCCTGAAATACATTAAATTATATGCCCTTTATAGGTCATAGAATTTGCTCTTGGTGAAATTTCAGGTTTTGGGAGAGAAGGGTGCGTGTGTGTGTGTGTGTGTGTATGTGTGTGTGTGCGCGTGCGCGTGCCTATGTGTCTCCTTTCCTAGATTCCCTGGACAGGCATAGCCAGGGACCCTGGTTAAAAATTGATCCTGCAACACAGAAGAAGTTGCTACTTAATAATCTAGTTAAATGATATATTCTAATGATTAGAACAAAATATTTTAATCATTAGAACAAAAAATTCCCCCAAACAACCTGACTATCCTAAGGTACAGAAACAAATTGGTGAGGTGCCAATAAGTTATATTTGCCTTATATGGACAGAATATTCTTCCCCAAAGATATTGAAGAGTTATAAAGGCAAGTCTGGAAAATACACATTTGCATAATGAAAACTAAAAGGACTTTTCATTTTAAGAAAAGACTCTTTTGCATAAAAAATTATATCTTGTAAATATATGAAAATATGTATTTATAAGCTTTTAATCAGATAAATCTTAAGGGACAGAAGTGTTTATAGGTTAAGTGTTAGAATCTATTTTGGTATGAAGACCACTGAGAAAAGAAGATAAAGCATCTTTGAAATTAACCATATAAGCCCCTGGATAAAATAGATTCTAATTTATATAACTTTATAAAGTAAGGGGCATCTTCTAATGCATAATGTCGGGAAAATGTCTTTGTGATTAGATAGCTGGCTGCAAGATGAGCATGCCCAGACACTCTGAGGAAGAGGAACTGGATCATTAGATGGAGCAGAATAGACTGTGCTCAGAAATGACCTTCCCAAGAATTTTAGATGTTGATTACTGTAGTTGAAAGAGCTCCAAGCAGGAAGAGTCATTAATTTTGGAAAAATTCAGTCAATGATGTTTTTCACTTCTTTCAGCTGCTTCACACAGACTAATTATTTCCTTTTTAAAGCCGTGAGTTTTTCTGTCAAATTCTTATGTAGTAGAATGATAGCCCTTTCCCAGTGAGTGGGGAACCCTCACTTATTGAATCTTGATCCCCCGAATCGGAATCCCTTTTCCATCTTTCCCCTCTAGTTTGCTGTAAAGCTTAAATTCAGAATTTGAATAATTAAATCTAATGACGAAGTCATAATACAGATATCTAGGCTGGAAGTTCTTCTGCTCTGAGTGGTTTATTATTATAATTCTGTATTTGTCTTCAGCCTTATTTAAATCCCTTCTGATGGAGTTTAAATTCACTACTTATCATTCTTCCATCCTAATAACCACTCATTTATTCATTTGACAAATATTTCTTAAATGTCCTTTATATGCAGGTTACATGGGAAGTACTCATTCCTAAATATTTTGTTATTTAAATTTGCCAGTTTTAGTGGATGCTGTAGTTGACGACCCAGATACTCCTTCAGAGCCAAGGTACTCATTCTGCCAGCTGCTGGAATTGGTGGCACCTGATGGCTCTCAGCTGTATCCCCTCTGGAAAATTGCCTTTGGCCAAAGGGAGCTGCCTCACACGAGGTCATGTTTCCTCCCTGGGCAGCCCACATCCAATGTCTGGCCACTGAGGGGAATACAAAGACTCATCCCCACTGCTTCAGTTTGGGCCAGTTCTGAAGGGCATCCCAGCTCGGGTCTCCAGCATGCCCCTCCCACCCGATCCTTCTTCCTTCACTGCTGTCACAGTGGTTTTGCCCAGAGCACACGCCAGTGGAACTCCCCACAGATCTCCATCTCACAATCAAACCTCCATGGAAGCAAACCTAAGTCAGAGTAAACCACAGCATCACTTGTCATAGCCAATCTTCACAGTCGCTGCTATTTCTATTAATATAATCATTGTTAGTATCCAGAGAAACAATGGATATTTTGGTTACCAAAATATCCATTGCTTATCAGACGCCAGGCATCCAAAAACAAAACAAAATCTCTGACATTTTCCCTCAAAACTTTGCAACCTAACTTAAGGCATGTGAGTGATTCTCTGCATCCAGGTTATACTTAAAGAGAGTAATAAGATTAATGCTCTCTGCTGGTATCTTTTGAAAAGCAAACTGAATCATTAACTGGTCCAACCAAACGTTGCCAATTGATGCCTTCTCCATTGACCAACTTTCTGGAAAAAAAAAAAGTATAGCCCATTAGGCTTTAGGTAGACTTACTGGTAGATTTCACTAATCAGCAAAGCAAACATTGATAACTGGCAAACCATTCACCTGGGAGTCTTTGTTTGTATTATGCAAATGAACTATTACCTCTCGTCTCAGCTGTATTCTGCTTACGTATAGTGAAGTTTAAGGCTGGGCCAGGAGAGGGTGAGAGAGCTCCACCCTGGAGGGCCTTTGCAAGATAACAGCAGTTTCGGCAGGGGCACTCTGCTTTATTTGTAAGCTATTGCTACGTAAGGTTTCCAGAAATCGTTTACTGATGTTTATTTGTTTGGGGGCATTTTTGGGGGTATGTGCTTGAGGAAAATGAATAAAAATCTAATATCTTTTTCTGTGGTAGAAAATTAAAGACTTTCTTTAACTTTTTTGTTAGAAATAATTATTTTATTTATGCTGAACTCCAGGGAAAACAGGGTATGAAGTCCCAAAACATTTCTGCTTTCTTTCTGAGTATTTAATTCAGTTTATCAAATATTTATTGAGCATCAAATCTGTATGAGGATTCTACATACTTGGGGTACACCAGTGAACAAAACAGACACAAGCCCTGCCCTGAGTTCTACTTTCTTTGCTCCACTACCCTGTGGGAGAGAGAAGGAGGAGTGAGGGAAGGATGCAGAGATGATGTGCAACGTATTTCCAGGTTTTCTGCACAGGCCTGCTTTTAATTATTCTGTCCTGTTCTCAGAACACATAACTCACTTATTTCCTTAGATTATATGGTCACTTATTTTGACTACTCAAACGTGATCTTTGGTGTAAATAAGACTGAAAATTCTCACCTCTTATTCATCTGAAAATATTGCTGGGGAGATGAGGGGCTGAAAGGTGAAGGGAGGGAACTGGTATTTGTTGAGCATTTAGTATACTCCACGTGCTTTACATGACATGCATTTAATCTGCACAGTCAATCTGCAAGTTGGATATGACTTTTATCCCTACTTTATGTATGAAAAAACTGAGACTGAGAGGTTGACTAAACAACTTTGCAGAGATCACATAGGAAGTAAGGCATTGACCCTGAACTGAGCTCAGGGCCCCTGCCTTCTCCTTTGCGGTGCTGACTCCGCTGGAGCCTCGCAGGTGTAAGTATCACACTTATGGTCTACCAAACTTGTCAGCATACCTAGAGCTTGAGAAAGAATTTTTTTAATTCAATGAACACTTACGCAGGTCTTGAAACCAGTGTGCTTTAAAATGAACTTGAGCAATAGAGCCTCCTGGGCCTAAGAAATTCAGAAGAAAAGTATTGCAAAGATTTGTGTAACGGTTAAGCCTTCCTTCATGATGATAGCCACAAACCTCCCCAGAGGTAATCTGTTGTGGCTCAGATTCTTCTACAGAAGCGTCTCCCAAAGAATGTACACAAGGTTTTCTGTGCATCCTACCCATCCAGCCACTTCTCTCCCATGTATCTTTGAACTGGGAACAATTCCACACTTAAATAGGGAAGTGTGATGAGAAAAGACTGATGATAACAGGTAAGGCCGCTCACCAGCGGCTGCCTTGGTGGTCTGGGAAACTTGTTTTGGAGAAGTTATTTGAACTAGTAATTTATTTATATTAAAAATGAACAACTCTGAAGACCACTGTAGATTTATATTGCTTTTATATTTTAAATTTTTTTGTTCTTTCTCCTATATAAAATTTAAGGCTAAATATCTGTCTCTAGGGAAAAGAAGTTATTCAGTCATACTGGAGAGGAGTATGAAAGGGAAGGCTTGAACCGTAGTTAGTCAGATACTTAAATCTGCTGATAGCATGTGTTCATTACTCTTCAGTCTTAAAGTTGGAAAATTAATGAATTTTCTGAAGCCAAAGGAAGGAGAACTTTTGTTTTTCGTGGGAGAATTAAAATATTAACATCTATACAATATTATTTGTTTACCTTTATATATCTTGATTTGTTCCACAAAGAATTTGGGGTGGCTTATAAGAATTGTTAGCTCAACAGTGGGATAGATTGATGGATAGAGATATAAATAAAAATTAGTATCATTGTATGATTTTTGTTATAGTATGCTATGCAATTATTGACATTAAGCCGATATTCCTAAAAGCAGAAGCAAAGAGGAATACTGTATATTATGTCACTCATATTTTGTCCTGAAAGAATAAAATTCTTCAGTGAAGCAAAGATTTTCCTGACACTTAGGTCTGACAAGGACGTTTTTTCTGATATGTCATGGCCAGTGTTTTTCGATGACATTCTGACAAAAAAGTGAAGGCAGGTGTCATGGGAAACTTTTTAAAATTTTCCCTAAAAGCAAGCTGAGGATATAATGACCAAGTCCAACTCAGTGGAAGCAATGTTCTGGATAAATTAGAAAGTGTGTGGTCAACATACACAGCTTGCTAGTAGTCTACCTTAATTTCCAGAGTAAGGATACCAAAATCATAGCCTGTGGCCCAGCAGCTTCCTCACCCCAACTTAGGGTGTGTGGCTCCATCATAGAACTCTTTTCTGCTTAGACCAAACTGGGCTCCGATCCATTTCAAAACAGTGCTCTTGGTCTTCACTACCAATTGATTACAGATGGCAAAAACTGAAGCTTATTTTTCATCATGGACAGAACCCTCTAGGGCGTCAATATGCACTTCAAGAGACAGCACAGGCCTCTGAAGTTATACACACCATTATCTGTGTAGATCTCTCTGTTTTTCCAGTGTGGGACTTCAGAGCTTTCAATCCACGAAAGAGTCACCATCAGGAATGCATTGACCACACGTCCTTTAAGCACTTTTTTCTTTAATATTTCTGTCAAGAGCGTTCACTAAAAGGTGAGCAGCAAACAGTTCAAAGGCATCTTCTAGCAAGAGTCTGGGCCCAGTGTTCTGTGCTGTTAATCAAAGGCAGGGCCGTAGGAACTAAAAGATCAAAGCGCACCATCCACCGACACACTCTTTAGAACTTAGAGCCTCTCCCAGGCTAGCACCTGGCATCCACCTGCACCTGGTGAGGTTGGGGTAGAACCTCTGCAGGGCCCATCAAAAATTCTTCTGCAATGTCTACTGGGTGCCAGAAAATGAGGATACGGTGTTGAACAGGTCCTTGTCCAGAATGGCCCTAGTCTAATATTTACACTATAATTAATTACTATTTGGGTCTTTTGTTTGTATTTATTTATTTTTATTAGTATACAGCAGTTGTGTGTATTTTGGGGGGATATGTGATATTTTGATACCTGCATACAATGTGTAATGACCAAATCAGAGTAATTGAGATATTATCACCCTAAACATTTATCTTTTCTTTGTGTTGGGGACCTTACAGTTCTTTGCTTCCAGCTACTTTGAAGTGTACAATAAATTTTTGTTAACTATAATTTCCCTAGTATTCTGTCAAAGACTAGAACACGTTCCTTTTATCTGACTGTACTTTCGTACCCCTTGACCAACATCTCTTCACCCCCACTAATCACTATGTTTGTTATTTGCTGTGAAGGATAAGGACGCCTGGACTTGTCCTTAAAAGTTGGCTAAGTAGGCCGAGGTGGGCAGATCACGAGGTCAAGAGATTGAGACCATCTGGCCAACATGGTGAAACCCTGTCTTTACAAAAAATACAGAAATTAGCTGGGCGTGGTGGCACACGCCTGTAGTCCCAGCTACTCAGGAGGCTGAGGCAGGAGTATCGCTTGAACCTGGGAGGTGGAGGTTGCAGTGAGTCCAGATCATGCCACTCCGCTCCAGCCTGGGCAACAAGAGCAAGACTCCATCTCAAAAAAAAAAAAGTGGGCTAAGTATCTTCCAGAACACAAATAAAAGAATAAACATGTTTCCGAAATTCTCACCAAGTATACCAAGTATACAGTATTGATTTTCATAGTCTCTTACAGATTGATAATCATCTTATTAGTTTAGGAATAAATAAATATATTGTTTATATTATGAACAGATCTCTATTTATCTTGCCAGCTTAGGACTATAGAAATATGTTCGTTATGACTTTGGTCATAAAATGGTTTTTTGGTGGAATTCAGAGAATAGATTACTCAGACAATCATCACAGGTAGATTCATTAAAGTTACTTTTAAATATTTAATAGTTACCATCAGATAAATCCACAAATGGACAACTTTTAAGGAATTCAGTGTTTCATAATTTTACGATTGTTAGAAGCATCCTATTGCAATGGGGACAAAAGTGTGTGATGGCTGTCATCTGGTGCTTTCTGTTTCTCCAAGAAGTATGAGAAACCTGCACTGAAAAGGAAAAAGAAATGCCAGAGAGTTGAGGAGAATGGAGCATATAGAAATTATTATTGTGATTTGTCCTCTTTACACAAAAACAGAGAAAGCCTCTGACAACTGCCTACATTGACTAATTTAGTGCTTGAAACTTTTAACCACAAACAGATATCCAAAGTGCACTACCCATTTGAAAGGAAGACTAGGGTCAGACTGTCTGGATTTGGATCAAACTCCTTCACTTACTAACTGTGTGGACCTTGGCACAGATCAGTTTACTTGCCTGTGTGAGGGAAATCCTGTGCCTCAGTTTCCTTATCTCTATATTGAGGTTAGTAGTAGTCCTTACCTTAGAGAGGTTTTTTAAATATTAAATGATTGCATATGTAAATGCTTATAATAGTACCTGGTAAACAATAAGCAAGCATTAGCAATCATGATTTGAGGCACCCCAACAGCACAAGACACACTAGAGCTAAAATGAACATTCAGAATAAATGACACCAATGGAAACAGAAAGAATTTTTTTTAAATAAGAAAACTTTTAGAAACTACAACTTAATATTACTAAATTAGTTTTCACAGAACATTGAGAGGATATTGCAGTCACAATATAAGAATATAAACAGGGTCTGGCCTGGTGGCTCACACCTGTAATCCCAGCACTTTGGGAGGATGAGGCAGGAGGATCGCTTGAGCTGAGGAGTTCAAGACCAGCCTGAGCAACATAATGAGACCCCCTGTCTCTATAAAATAAATTATTTTTAATTAGCTGGCCATGGTGGCGCATGCCTGTGGGCCCAGCTACTCAGGTGGCTGAGGCAGGAGGATCCCTTGACCCCATGAGGTCGAGGCCACAATGAACCGTGATCATGCCACTGCACTCCAGCCTGGGTAACAAAGTGAGACCCTGTCTCAAAAAAAGAACAGGAGCAATCTGTTAACAAGGTAGTCAAAGAAAATTTACAGAATAAAAAGAAAAGGACAAATGTCAAATACATAGACCAGTTTAAAGGACCCACAGCAGACAGCCTGCTGCTCAGCAAGACCAGCTTTCTCTTCCTCTTGTGCCACAGCCAGACTGCACTTCCCAGGCCCCCTTTGGAGCTTGGGATAGCCAGTGGAACCTGAAAAGGAATATGTCTCATGCCCAGGCCTGGCTGCTGAAACTCTCCGCAGTACCATTCTGTGTTGTGAGGCTGTGGTGCAGTTATACAGTGGCAGATGTTTTTGCAGTGGCTGGGGGATTCTTTGTGTGAAAGTGGCAGAGTGGGGGCTGTCAGGTGGGCAGAGGTGTCAGTCAGAACCATCAGTGCTGCTCTGAGGAGCCTGAACTTTGCTTTGGGGCCTTGGGAATCCACTAAACTGTGTGCTATGTGTAGATGGGTATAACAAGCAGATGTGCATTTCAGAACATTCACTCCCTTGGCTGGGGGAGGATACTGAAGAGGCCAGGAAAGGTGGGCATGGCGCTGAGGCTGGAAGCAGTTAGGAGGTTTTGGTAATTACCAGGTGGAAAGGGATCGGGCTTGAATTCAAGCAGTGTTAGCGGGATGAAAGGGAGAGATAGATGCCCAAGGACATTGTAGAGTCAACTGTTCTGTTGGGTGTGGGGAGCTGAGATGCCACAATAAGAAATAAATGTGGATACAAGTGTCATCACATTTGGGGATGCATCATGACTTTGGGTGCTTATACTCATGGCTGTTATTTTCTCTGAGAAGTTAGAAGACTTTTTTAAAATTTGTTTGGTTTTGTGTTGTTGTTGTTGGTGGTGGTGGTGGCGGTGGTGTTTGAGACAGGGTCATGTTCACACCACTGAACTCACCCAGGCTGGAGTTCAGTGGTGTGATCATGGCTCACTGCAGGCTTGACCTCCTAGGCTCAAAGGAACTTCTCACCTCAGCCTCCCAAGTAGCTGGGACTACAGGTGTGCACCACCACATCCAGCTAATTTTTTTATTTTTTATTTTTTTGGTAGAGACAAGGTTTCACTGTTGCCCGGGCTGGTCTTGAACTCCTGAGCTGAAGCAACCCTCCTGCCTCAGCCTCCCAAAGTGCTGGGATTACAGACATGAGCCACCATGCCCGGCCCAGAGGACTGTTATCAGCACCCTCTCCACTGCCACATTCTATACTCTATCCATCTCAAACTATTGGCTATTTCATTTATTGCTGCCCCTGTAGGTACTATTGCTCTGTCTGAAATATGCACATCCCCTTGACAATCCAGAAAGTTTCTAAACAGCCTTTTACCTACATCAAGTCTTCTGGGAAGGCTTCTCTCACTTCAGAAAAGCCTGGCTGCACCCCCTTTGAGCCTTTTCTCTCCCATGCCCTCTCCCTTCTGGTGGCATTTATAAAAGTGGGGTCACCATGCTCACGACCTCTTTACAACTAGACAGAGAGCATCTGATGGCAGGCAAGGATTTTTTTTTTTTTTTTGAGACGGAATCTTGCTGTGTCTCCCAGGCTAGAGTGCAATGACGTGATCTCGGCTCACTACAACCTCCACCTCCCGGGTTCAAGTGGTTCTCCTGCCTCAGCCTCCCAAGTAGCTGGGATTACAGGGGCACATCATCACGACTGGCTAATTTTTGTATTTTTAGTAGAGATAGGAGTTCACCATGTTGGTCAGGCTGGTCTCAAACTTCTGACCTCAGGTGATCCACTCGCCTCTGCCTCCTAAAGTGCTGGGATTACAGGTGTGAGCCACTGTGCCTGGCCGGAGAGATTTTTTTTTTTTCATCCTGTGTTTCCGATGACTAGTCAAGGGCCTATGATAAATAGGTGCTCAGTAGACATTTGATGAATAAGGTAATTCATTAATGAGAATAAGGGACAGGAAAAAGATGTGGATCTTGAAGTAGTAGCATCCCCATCTCCATTCTTATGAGAATAGAGGAGCTGAGGAGCAACCTCTGAAAGGACCAATAGCATTGAAAATTTGATAAATAAAGTTGAAAGCAAAAAAGTATACATTCCACACAGTTGTATGATTCCTGTGCTTTTTGTTGCCTCAAATGCTTCATTCTCATGATTCTTTATCTTTTTAAATTTTATGTATTTATTTTTAGACAGAGTCTCACTGTCACTCAGGCTGGAGTGCAGTGACATGATCATGGCTCACTGCAGCCTTTACCTCTCAGGCTCAAGCATTCCCCCAACCTCAGCCTCCCAAGTAGCTGGACCACAGGCTTGTGCCACCACACCCGGCTAATTTTTTAATGTTTTTTTGTAGAGACAGAGTCTTCCCATGTTGTTCAGACTGGTCTTGAACTCCTACGCTCTAGTGATCCTCCCGCCTTGGCCTCCCAAAGTGCTGGGATTACAGCCATGAGCCACCGCACCCAGCAACCCTGATGATTCTTAATCTGATTTTACTTTTATTTTACTGTGTCGGCTTCTAAGCAAACACTACACTAAACTGTGTAGCAATCAAAGTAAAATCAGATTAAGAATCATCTGATTACAAACTTTCATCTCAATGGAATATTTAGAGAAATGGTGTGTAACCCTGCATCATGTTCTGTGGTAGAGTCTGTTACAAGAAAACAAGGCAATTGTGCTCCTTGTGGATCACAGATATGCTCACGTTCTAGAACAGAACTTGCATGATCTTGTAAGTAGTGCAGATCATGACTTGCCCTCTTTACATCTTCAGTCTTTAGAAAGTCAGCCAGATATGGGAGTCTAAGAATCCTTCTAACTTTTGGAGCTTTTCTCTTCTCCTCAACCTCCCTATCCATGCATGATCCAGCTCCATCCTGCTACTGTTCCCTTGGTCCAGTGAGAAGACTCATTCACCTAAAGGTTCCTATTCCTGGGAGGGTGGTGGACGCTGTCATTCCTCAGCTTGAAAAAAACTGCTAAACAAACCCATCTCTACCATGGGAACATGAATCCCACTCATGGCATAACTTCCATTTGTTATTATGCAAAAATTTTCTATTTCCAATAGAGTGAGGAGAGGAAGGAAATAAAGGAACAAAGCAGGAAGAGAACCCTATCCTGCCATGGGCATGTTATGATATGTGTCCTCCAGGAGACTTTAAGTTCATTGAGGGAAAGCACCCCACCTTCTTGCTCCTCTCTATCTCCAATACCTAGGAGATTACCAGGCACATTCAACAATATTGCTGGTTAAGTGAATGAGGAAGCGATTGAATAAACAAATGTGTAACAGCGAGGCAATGTTTGCTGCTGCTGTGGTGGTTGTCCCAGTATCGGCTGCAGTACAATAGGAAACATGGATCTCAATGAATGCTTTCTGTAGTTAATGCTATTCATACAAGATTAGTGATGCTAGACAGGAAAGCAGCGACCTGATGATCTGCATCCACTCATTTGCAGACGGGGTCAGAAGTCAAGAGGAGCCTGGAGCGCAAGTGGAGCCTAAAGAGACTCGGTGGCGGCCAGGCACAGTGGCTCACACCTGTAATCCCAGCACTTTGGAAGGCCGAGGCGGGTGGATCACGAGGTCAGGAGATCGAGACCATCCTGGCTAACGCGGCGAAACCCCATCTCTACTAAAAATACAAAAAAAATTAGCCGGGCGTGGTGGCAGGCGCCTTGTAGTCCCAGCTACTAGAAAGGCTGAGGTAGGAGAATGGCATGAACCCGGAAGGCGGAGCTTGCAGTGAGACAAGAATGCGCTGCACTCCAGCCTGGGCGACAGAACGAGACTTCTTTTCAAAAAAAAAAAGAGAGACTCGGTGGCTGTCAGTCTCTTCCCACGTCGTGTAGCAAGGCTTCATCATCATCAGCGTTTCTTCTTCTTCTTCTTCTACCTTTGAATAATCCAGTTCCCATTTTGTGCATTGGTTCAAAAGTCAGAAAAGTAAAAACGAATACAAAAAAGCAACATATTGAGCACTGAACTACCTGAATCAAAAGCATATGGTAGTTGTATAGGAGTTGTTATTTTTTTCCCCGTCACTGGTTTTGGTTTTTCTGCCTTTCATTGTATGAGAATAAAACACTTTCACAGAGCAATTTGGAAAGTTCAAAATTGCTAGGCATGAAAAATGATTTTTCATTTTTGGACAGATATGATATATCTTCAGAAGCCATTTATATCCAACTGCTGTACCTGTCTTTGGGAAATTTGACTTAAAAAAAAATTGTAGCCTGATACAAGACACGACAGCTTTGTGTACAGAGACTTTGCTAAGCCTTCCTGCTTGGATTCAAAGATAATAACTATATGGCATACAAATACCTTGCGAAAATGGGTATTTTTTGTTTAACTATACCTGAAAAAATATAACTAGATGTGCAATTTTACAAAGGGATGACAAGTTGATGTTTATTTTACGGAAGAGCTGGACATAATAACTGTTGTTACTTGGTGTATATGTGTGTGTGAGTGTGTGTGTGTGTGTGTGTGTGTGTATTTATTTATTTATTTATTTATTTATAGGGTTTGGTTCTGTTTGGGGCATCAGGCATCCACTGAGGATCTTGGAATGTATCCCCCATGGATAAATGGGGGCTACTCTGTGTCATAAAGTTCAGTGGAAAAATCCCAGTGGGTGAGGAGTCCAGACAGAGGAAACAGCCCAGCAGGATTTGTTAGTGACGGATTCCAGTTTTAAAAAATAGTTTATGTGATAATTAAGCAAATGAATAGTCATATTTTCCAAATGTGAGTTTTTAGCTTGCCATTGACAGAAAAAGAAGCTGCAAAAAGGGGAACCACTCTTACATGCAAAATAATAGAAAGAAAACTCAAGATAACCTAAAAATACAGACAGGTTGAATTCCTGAGTGAATGCTGACTAGGATCCACAGTGTTTGCACAATAAGTGTTTATAAATCCTTGAGATAAGTCACCACAGCATGACCGAATAGCAAGCCAATACACACACACACACACACACACACACACACATTTTCCCTTTTGAGAAAATTTTAGGGTTTTATTCTGATGCCTCATAGCAGTGAAATGCTTTTTTGCTTGTTTGTTTGTTTGTTTGAGACAGAGCCTTGTTCTGTCGCCCAGGCTGGAGTGCAGTGATGCAATCTCGGCTCACTGCAAACTCTGCCTCCCGGGTTCAAGTGATTCTCCTGCCTCAGCCTCCCGAGTAGCTGGGATTACAGGCGCCCGCCACCACGCCCGGCTAATTTTTGTATTTTTTAGTAGAGACGGGGTTTTGTCATGTTGGCCAGGCTGGTCTTGAACTTCTGACCTCAGGTGATCTGCCAACCTCTGCCTCGCAAAGTGCTAGGATTACAGGCGTGAGCCACCGCACTCGGCCAGCAATGAAATGATTTTAAGGAAGTAACAAAACAGCACGAGGAGAAATGTGGGGATTGGAACCCAAATGCTCCCTTAAGGGTCACTCACTCTTCAGCCACTCTTCAGTCCTTGACCTTTCAACCCTTCCAGTCAGCACCTCCTGGTGCTGCCCCAGGAGCAAGAAGCCCTGCCTCTGCCTTAGGCTCCAAAGACCATAATTATTCCCAGGGAGTCTTTTTGAAATATCTGACTATGATGAAGATAATATGTGTTACCAGGGTTATTCTTGTACTGAGTGCTTAGCATGGACCAGGTGCTACATTGATAGTTTTAACCTTGTTATCCCATTCACTCCTCACTACAGCCCTATTTCTATACAATTACTGTATGTTTCTTACTCAGTTAAACATTGCACTTCATAGAACACTGCATTGTTCCATGAAGTGTCTGGGTGCAGTGGCTCACACCTGTAATCCCAGCACTTTAGTAGGCCAGGGTAGGAGGATAACTTGAGGCCAGGAGTGCAACATCGAGCTGGGGAACAGAGTGAGAACTTGCATCTACAGAAAAATTTTAAAAATTAGCCAGGTATGGTGGTAAGTCCCTGTAGTCTCAGCTATTTGAGAGGGTGAGGTAGAAGGATCACTTGAACCCTGGGGGTCAATGATGCAGTGAGCTGTGATCGTGCCACTGCACTCCAGCCTGGGCAACAGAGCAATACCCTGTCTCAAAAAAAAAAAAAAAAAAAAAAAAGCCAGGGATTGGGTGGGGAACAGAGGCACTAATTTTTCCAGGGACACATAACTCAAAAGGGTTGATAAGTTAGGCTGCTTGTGATAACTATGATTAACACTCCTCCAACTGTGACTGCAAAAATTCAACAGCTAGAGTAGCCCTCTTAGAGTGACCTCTGTTCTTATCAAGAAACAAACAAATTTATACTGGTTGGTGAGAATAGAGTGGTAGTTTTCTTGGGGACAAGGAAAAGAGAGTATTAATGAAGAAATGAGAAATGAAATGGTGCTTCCCACGGAGAGAAGAGAATGCTGGAATTTCAAGTGCTTCTTGGACTTCTTCTAAGAGAAAATTGGAACAACTCATTTTCTGTTCTTTCAAACACAATTTAGCCCTGCCCTGGCCCTAGAAGACAAACAGGATGCAGGGGCTTTGCTAGGCTCCCATGGTTGCTATTTTCCCTGTAATCAAAATGGCAAGAGAAGAATACTTGATAAAATGAAGATGTAGCAAGAACTTACTGTCCATCATTAGGCATTAAAGATGGGGTAAAAGGAACTAATACTTACAGAAAGCTGAGTAGGGTAGCATTTCTTGGCCTCAGTGTTGTCATGTTCTAGTGGAATGGACTGAGTGGCACAGGAATACCAATGTAATCAGTAAAAGTGAAGTACAAAGAACTAGACACACAGAGGAATGAACAATTGTCTCTTGTCTGGAAGCCCAAGGAAATCACCATTTAGAGATTACATATGAACCAAGCCCTCTACAAAAGGGTTCCTAGGCATCTGTGTCAAAAACAGACAGATTAAAAAAAAAAAATTACCAATGCATTTGATGCAGAACCAAGGTTGAGAACTACTGGAAGAGGTTAGAGAGTGAGAAACTGGATTTTGAAGCTGTAGCTTTTAGGCTCCCTGAGACTATGGAGCACTTGATTGCTGTGGGCCAGGTGTGATGGAGAAGGCTCCTATCAGAGCAGCTGCAATAGGGATGGGAAGGAAGAAACTAAAGACACAGGTGCACTTGACGGGAGGGAGAGGATGCAGAAAGGGACCTGCTAAATCGTGAACTCCCAAGGGTGGGCACTAACCTATCTCTCCATCCCAGAGTACCCAGTACATGACTCACACAACATGCCAACAGAATAGATACTTGTTGAATAAATAATTGAACTGGGTAAATATATTTTAAAAATTTGGAAAACTGGGCACCTGGGGAATAGAGAATCACAAAAACACAACAAAGAAATTTGAAAGGAAAAATGTTTAGAGAAAAAAAGTGAATTCAGTCTTAGACCTTTTCAGTTTAAGTAATTAGACATAATAATTTGAAGATTCAAGCATCTGAGAAGTCTGTCTAATGTGCAAAAGAAGGTCAAGTCATAGGGCCTTCCTAAATTCCTATATTTTGTCACCCCCTCCTATTTCATTTGTATGTGACCAGGAGACTAAAACATGCATTATGCTCCCAACAGGCTAAATCTATTCTGGGATCCACTGAATGCCACTAGCGGGTCTGCTCAAGAGAATTCCTGATTGAATGACAACGGCGCTAAGAACAGTAAGTCATGATTGGGAAGCAGTAAGGGAAGAGTGGAGCCCAGATATCCTAAATTAAAATATAAAAGGCTAACGTTATTGGGCATGTACATCTAAATTTCAAAGTAAAATGCCAACATCCCACTACGCCTCCCGAATCCAGCACATTCCACCTAACACACACATACACACACACACACACACACACACACACACCCTTCCCTCTGAGGCAATTAATGGGCCCAAACTGACTTTTTTATGAAATCATAATATAGAAAGAAATGCCCATGCCGAAAATGTCAATGCACAATAATTTATCAGAAATCAATGCTCTATTCTATGTCCCCAAGCTCAACACTAACGTTGTAACCTCTTAAATGTGCCTTGTTGTCTGCAGCTTGAATTCCTTTGTGGTTTCACATACGTTATTTGGATGAAGGCTGAAACTCTCACACACTGGTTATTATAGACTGTGCAGTTGAAATTAATAGACTAGAGAAGCCCTCTGTTTGAAAACTCACTATTTTTCCTCTTCTGACTCATAGTTTCTCTTTTTTGTTTTTTTCGCATTATTGATCAGTGAATAGTCTAGTAATCTAACTCATGTGTATTTCAGGGCTAAAAATGGAACACTAACCTTGAATGGGGAAAGGGGCTGAATAATGTTAACATTCAGGTAAAGAACAGGTTAATTCGGAAGGGAAGCGGGGAGACAGGACTCCCTGGGAGAGCAGGAGGAAGGCAGAGGGCCTCAGGTGTAGCTGTTCTCTGAGCTATTAGGTACTTATATCATGCGCTCTGTCATATCCAGGAAACAGGAAAAGAAAAACAATCATTGGGAAAAATATTAATACCATAGAGAGGAGAACTATGTTTCAATTACCTCAATTCCTATGATCCTTCATTAGTAATGGAAGATGCATCATCCACAATAGAGAAAACATAAGTGCCTCAGAAATATAAAGTTGTCTATTTCTCTGAAGTCAAAATGACAGTATTTTTGCTTGTAGCAGAAATGTCTACTAACTTACAAATGAACCATCTATAAGAATTATTTGTTTAATTATATGACCCTCAGTTACTAATGTGCCCTGGACACTGTAGCTTCTGTGGATTCCTCAGAAATTATCCTGAATATTATAATCTGCTAAGCTCTTACATCATACACCAGGACTCAAGTCAGACCATCAGTTCTTTGATACTTCTCTGTCTTCAAATCATCTTACCAAATACCTGACCATCTTCCTTCCTTAGGGCCTGAGGCTGTACCAGTTCTGGCATTCATATAGAGCATTAATACACCCACACAGTGCCTTTATTTTTCTGTGCACAAGTGAAGATAAATATACTTATGAAATTAGCAGTTTATGGCCATGTCCAGCATCCACTTGCTGCTACCTATCTCTTACATCCCCTTCCCAGCCCAGCCCCTCTGCCTTCCTGTATTCTCTCCCTCTATTAAAACAGCCACAGATCTGATGTCATCAGTTTTTCTTTGATGGAGACACTTTCACCCCAAATGCCACCTCTTTCAAACTTTCCCATTCAATACCTTTTGTCTCTACCTGTAAAATGAAATACTTTGTTTTCTGTTTAGAGGTGAAAGAATTTCTTAGCTAGACATTAAGCAGGAATAACTACAAATGCTTTCAAGATAAATCTGTTACCTTTCAAAAAAAAGCAATGATATTAAGCACCTGAAAAAGAAGATGGGTCCAAAAAGAAATCACATCTTTGGGCTCCTGCCTTCTTTTCTCTCTTTTCTCCTATCCCTTAAATCTCAGTCAGTCACTTCCGAGTCCTGTGCCTGAGGATGCCCAGGTAATCTGGACCCATGGCCGATTCCATGGCACCCTCCCTGTCTCTACCAAGAGCAGAGGATCCAACTACAGTCCTGAGGAGGTCTATTAGAACCAACTGGGAAGCATTTATCAAACTATTGTTTCCTCCCAGTATATTCCCCCATCATTTTAATATGTTCCCACAGGGGTCGTGGTTCTCTAAGACTTATCCTCTACCACCCTGATGAAGAATCAGGGCTCAAAGCCTGTTAGGGGAGGAAAGGAAGGAGAGATGTTTGTGACTGTCCCGTGGCCTAGTAATCACACAGGAGCACTTCAGATGGACAATCCACTTTCAATTGGCCTTGTATCAGCATCCAGAACACTCAAGACAGTGGCAACAAAGAGACACGCAGAGACTTTTCACAGACTGGGAAGGGGAGAGAGAGATAGAGACCTGGCAGTGTAGAAAGACATCATAGATCCCTGAACTATGGACATATTCTCTATTGAGGGCTCAAGTATTAACAACATGCATGGACGTCAATATGACCATGCTGATTAAACAATAGTTGACCCTGGAATAATGTGGAGATTAGGGGAACCAACCCCAAAGGGTCACAATTCTGTGTTTAATTTTTGACTCTCCAGAAACTAAACTACTAATAATCTATTATTGACTGGAAGCCTTACTGATAACATTGTCGTTGAACACATATGATGTATGTTATATGTAATATGTATTACATATTGTATTCTTATCAAGTAAGCTAGAGGGAAAAAAAGTGTTATTAGGAAAATAATAAGCAAGAGGAAATATATTTCATTAACTGGAAGTGGAGTGGGTCATCATAAAGGTCTTTATCCATATCCTCACGTTGAGTAGGCTGAGGAGGAAGAAGAGATGGGTCTGGTCTTGCTGTCTCGGGGTGGCGGCAGCCGGGGAGAGGCAGAAGAAAATCTACTTGTAAGTGGATCCATGCAGTTCAAACCTGTGTTCTTCAAAGGTCAACTGTATAGTGCATCAGAAAACCTGTTAACATAGACAGGCAGGTAGATGCTTACTAACAAAGTACAACAGAAGTAGACTAAAAGTTTGGTTGCTTAAAGTAATTAGGAAAGTGGTGGCAAGGTGGCATAATTTTTCCACCTCTCCAAATCACCCCATGGAAACAGAGCAACTAAGATAACAAAAGCAAAACCTCCCAGATAACATCTCCAATAAAGCAGCGGGAAAAAACATCCCTATAAACCTCCAAATATGTGCGGTTTGGAATAAACTACTGGTGAGATTAAGACCTGTACAGTGTCTTTAACACGTCAGAGGAAATAAAAAGAGGACAAAGGGACTTCTGATGGCCCCAAGAGGCAGAGAAACAGAAACAGTTCACAAGTACCCACTGTAAGGCTTGGTGGGCCACTCTGGGAAGGGCAACTGAAACCCCTAGAGTCCTGCTGCCTCCAACTTGTGGGTGAACACAAGAGAACCAGCTTGTGCTGGAGGAGCCTGTGCCCCATGGACCCTCAAGGGACCCTAAATAGCCGTCTCCTCCACAGCAAAACCCCACATTGAAGAGAAACTACTGGAATAGAATCCAAATTAAGCAGGAAATAGACGATAGGAGCAAAGGAGGCAAAATAAAGAAGACGCAGATACAAGTGGAGGGGGGAGCAAAGAGCCAACAGATAGCAGATACATATACACATCCGAAAATAACAGAAAAGGCAGCTCTACATCTCTAGAGCTAGGAAGCTATCCTGGTTCACTCTTCTCTTCTAAGAGTACAAGAAAACTCATCTCACTTAAACATTAATAAAGAAAAAAATGGCCATCGAATCTATCATAAAGAAAAATGAATTGAGGAATGTAATGTCTCTGCAGACAATAAAAGCATGCCAGAAAAATATGCAAACAAAACAGAAGAAAATTTAGCCTAATATTTTAAATCAAGCTGAAAAAAAAAGATAGAAGCTTTTAAAGAACAGCATAACCCAGAATTTTAAGAACTCAAAAAGAAGCTAATTTGAAAAAACAAAGACTTGAAAGGAGTTTATAGAAATAGAAAAATATTAGAGTTGAAGGAAAAACTTATTCCAAAATTTTAGACTAGACTAAAAGAAACAAAATAGTGAATGAACACCAAAGAAAGTTCCTTAAGAAAAATAGAAAAGGAAAGAATGTATTTGTAAAAGAAAAAGATTTAAAACATATATATGAAAAAGGCATAGAAAATAGGAATAGGAGAACAAAAGAACATATAATAGAAGTTCCTGAAAAAGAAAATCAATGTAATGAAAGAACAAATATTATCAATTATAATTCAAAGACTACTTTTCTGACATAAAAATACACTTGCCCAACATTTGAAAGGACGTACCTGGTGAAATTGGCCCAGAATGGGCTACATATAAACATAGTCTACTAAAACTATTGACCTTTAAATAAAAAGAAAAAAGAGTTCTTTTTTTGGCACTAGTTAAAAGGTCAATATCCCTTATAAGAGAAAGAAAATCAGGTTGTCATCAGACTTTTTGACAGCAGTACTTTATGCCAGAAGACAATGGTATAAAATAGTTAAGAAATATTAAGGAAAGCAGATGTGAGCTAAAGATTTTATACCCAGCAACATTGATCTTTAAATACCATGGTCACAATTCTTAATAAACACACAAGAACTCAGGGAGTAATATTCCTATGAGCCTTTCCTGGGGAATTTATGGAGACCAAGCCTCAGAAAACCAATATGACTAAAGAAACGTTGACAATAGAACTGGCGGTGAGCATTAAGTAGACATTTTTTTGTATAACTCATAATGCTTGTAGTTTACAAGGGAGAGAGTATAAAATGTGATGGCCATTTGCTCTATATACAATTAACTGTCAAAAAATGAGGAGGGGCATACATTGGAAAGAGAATATAAAAAGTAGAATAAGCTCTGTGATTGCCTCAAGGATATCAATGGAGAATAAAAACATATCCGTTGAAAATAGACACCAGGGAACAGGGGAGAAGGTGAAGAAGGGGTTATTAGCTAATTTCAATTTTATTCGTAGTAGGATGGGGAGAAAAGTAAAAATGGGACTAAAGGTATTATTTACAGATATTAATAAAATTATAGATTATATGAAGATGTTAATAAAAAGGGCTCAGAACAAAATAGCACAAACATTTCTAAATACAAAAAGAGGCTGGGTGCACTGGTTCACACTTGTAATCCCAGCCCTGTGGGAGGCCGAGGTGGGAGGATTGCTTGAGCTCAGGAGTTCAAAACCAGCCTGGGCAACAAAGTGAGAACCCTATTCCCTACAAAAAAAATTTTAAATTAGCCAGGCACAGTGGCATGTTCCTGTAGTCTCAGCTGTTGAGGAGGCTGAGGCGGGACAATCCCTTGAGCCCAGAAGTTTGAGGTTGCGATGAGCTATGATGGCGCCACTGCACTTTAGTCTAGATGACAGAGTGAGACCCTGTCTCAAAAAGAAAACACAAAACAAAAAGATAGTGAGAGAGAGAGAACACATGTGCACAAGCAAATAATGTAGGCAAGTGTTTCTCAGACTCTGTAGTGAAGGGCCACTTTTTTTCCCCAATAATTTGTAAGCGACACTTGTAATATACAAAATCATGTGCTTGAATTTAGTGGCAATATCAAATTACCTTAAATGTTTCTAAATGTGTCTTGTTGTTGTTGTTGTTGCTTTCTATTCACAAGTCATCATAGCTTGGTAGCAAACAGTTCATGGAGCAGCCTTGATATTGACCACATAGGAAAAGAGTAGAAATGTAAGGCAATAAAGATAGAGGTAGTCACGGGTGTATAGATGTGAATACGTTTACATGCTTGTATGGATGGAAATACATGTAACAAATGTGACAAAAGTGATGCCAAGCATTTGGATCCTAAAAATAAATTTACTGATTAAATTTACATTTAAAAAAAGATTTCCAGATTACCTAACAAAGCAAAATCCAACAATCCAGGTTATATACATATAAACTTTTAATAGTAATATATATGTTTCTTTCAGGTGGAGAAAAGTCTGTGTACTATGCTACCAATTATCTAATAAAGGAGACTGGATAAAAAATACAAATATATATCAATTTTGTATAATTTGTATACAAATTATATACAAATATATACTAATGGACATATAAATCACAGCATTTAAAAATAAAATATTTAAAGGTAGAGGAAGGAAATAAGATTGAGGAGACAGGGAGAAAAGCTAGACTTGTTTTGTAAATTTGACTTTAGAGTCATGTGAAACTTTGCATTATTATAAAGCAAAATTACATTTAAAATGAAGTGATTTCTGAACATCAAAAGTAAAATAAGACTATTGAGCCTGTCTGTCCAGTAGGTGGCAGAACAGCACCAAAGGGACTATTCCAAGTGAGTGTAAAGCACAGTAATTTGACTGTTTTAGCAGAATGTTATCATAATGACAAAAACAACTGCAAAGTATCTTAAGCTGATTTTTGTAATCATTTTGCTAGTGGTAGTCTTATATTTATTCGAGACTGTTGCATATGTGTATTATGAATACAGCAAATGAATAATTATATTCATGTCAATGAAATTTGAAATTTGACAGGGAAAAGGACACTGTAAAAAAAGTCCTCTACTTGAATTTGAATAGGAAACATTATCATGAATTCATGATGAATATTATTTTATTAAAATACATGTTTTCTAGCTTTGTTCTCTGAAAAGACAGAACGTGCTCAACCCTTCACACACAGATAATGTTCTCTACATACCATTTTCCACTAAAAGGAATCAAAGGCTCCCTGAAGAAATAGCTGATTACAGGTCTGTGGAAGGAAGTGTACAAGACGGACCTGGAATATCATAAACTGCTTTGGTGATATCAGAACTCTGCAATTAAGTTAACTCTGTAATGAACTGAAACACATCAAATATTAACATTCATGAATTCCTAATGATACTGTTAAAATAAAATATTATTGATCATCCTTGCAAAATGCAAGGAAACCAAAATCATTATTTTAAAAACTGGCAAATAAAAGGAAGAGATCAAACATTTTTTCTAACTTCCCTATGCATATTATTCCAAGTAACCAAGTAGTTGATGAGATGTTTCTCTTGATAAAAGTATTCCATCTAATAAATGAAGAAGGAATTTTAAAATTCTAGTATTGCCGTTTTGCAACCTTTAATGAATTATTGGGTGTAGACAATGGTAATCAATGACTGCCAACATCACAAAAAAGCCACCAGACTTATGCTTCTGTATGGAGGTACACACCACCACCTATGGGGTATTTTGGCCAAAAATTGAACCTCAATCTGATGATGTCCCTGGGTCTACTGAATTCAGTACTAGTCCCATGTGGCTACTGAGCATTTGAAATGTGGATAGGCCAAATTGAGATGTTCTGTACACGTAAAATACACACCAGATAGCAAGAACTTAATATGAAAAAAAGATGTAAATTATCTCAATAATTTTTAATATTGACTACATACATAATATTTTTGACATATTGGGTTAAATAAAATTATATTATTAAAATTAATTTTAATTTTAATTTTTTCTTTTTTTAAATGTGTATTTTAAATTTTTAAATTATATTTGTGGCTCATATTTCTATTGTATGGTTCTGTTCTTAATTCTAACTACAACTTACAGGAAATACACTGGACAGAGGAACATGTTAAATGACACCAGAAGGATAGAAACAGTAAAACCCAGGCTTTAGAAAACTCTGCAACTTATATTTCTAATCCAATTTAATGGTGGAGTCAAAGTAACTAAAAATTTATAAACATGAGCACTGTAATTAATGTGTAATGTAGTCCTAAACATCAATATCTGCAAAATCATAGATTTGATATCTCAGTTTCATGTTCACTATTGCTCAAATAATGCATATCAATAAAAAGCCTATATATTTGCATTGGCTAAAGTAATTTATCACCAGTGGTATGTGAACTGCACTATGGAAAACAGATATATTTTCAATTTTTCAACCTTTAATAATCTGAAAACTTGATTCTCTCAGTTTATTCAGATAGAGGAATACATAGTTATGATTTCTATACTATTAGCCTTTTTTTACCAATATAATTAATTTTAATAATATATTTTGTTTGACATATCTAAATATAAATTTCAACATGTACTAAATATAACAATTATTAATGAGAAATATTACATTCTTTTGGCTTTGTACTAAACATTTTAAATGTATATTTTTCACTTATAGCATATGCAATTCAAATGCTATATTTTTATTAGGAATATTTAACCTAAGTAGATATCTTAAAATTTACATTTGAAAAAAATAGATTCAGATACCTAAGTTACCTAAAAGTTTTCAATGACTGAATTGAGTATCTATCAGTTTTAAAATTTAAATCAGTGAAATTAATTAAAATGAAATGAAAATTTAGAAACTCCATTTCTCAGTCACACTGGCCACATTTCAAGTAGAAAGCCTTTGTTTTTAATTCACTTTGTCCTAAAGCTGCAAGTAGAATTTCTACATCTTATCAGAATTGACTTGTTTAAAATACTTTTCAATTAAAACATGATACGAAGCCACTTAGATATGTAAAATTTAACAATTCTCCCTTTTCTCTCTTCCATCTTTACTGTTTTCCCCAAATTTGAGATCAAATTAATAAATATATTTACAATGTCTCTAACTTTAAAAGTTAAGTATTGAATTAGGCTTACTTAGACTTCACTTTTAATACAGTATTTCTTACATGCCTAACATAATAGGTGCTCAAAAATATTAGGTAATTTGTCTCCGTTTATTAGATCAGGAATTATTTAATAGTATCTAAACTTTTACTTTTGCTTCTACCCATTTATGAAAAAAAATCATTACAGCTTAGCATGCTTTAATATCTTATTGGGATAAATAAATAAGATTAAATATCTAAATAATTTACAGAAAGATATCTTACATTCTCTATAGCAAAACACTGATGAATACAGTAAAGTAAATCTTGGTGTTTTTTTTTTACTCACGTTGCACCAAAGCGAGAGAACACTAGGGGGCAGTGTTGTTAGAGCAGAACTCTCAAGAGGCTTGGAAAGGAGCGCTCAAATCACCAGCAGCTAGTGCGATAAATGGGGTTTAATAGCAAGAAAAGAATGCATTCGTTTAACTTTACTTTGTGAAGTTATGTGGACTATATGCATATTATTCACAAGGTCTTGGAAGAGACGCTTTGTTCAAACCCTGAGCCTATAATCTTAGGGACAAGCTCTTCCTGGAAAGGTCTTTCTTACCGAATTTTCTGTCCCAACGAAGATACAAAAGAGTAGAGCATTGCCAGAAAGTAACAATTCATAAACGCTAACCCCAAATGCCAATATAATATTTAGTTCCTACTTCATTTTAACCTTCACTTGTATCCACCATTCCTTTTATTTTCTTCTACTCACCCAGGCTTCTTTGCAGCACAGTCATTTTAAGAATATTCTGAGAGCATCTTAGCTCTCACTCCATTTCAGCTCAGTGAATTCTAAGGCAACAAAGGTGTATTAAGTAATTAATCCATAATGCCAGCCACTACCTAAAAAAAGGATAAGGCCAAAGCTAAAAAAAAAAAAATCAAAAGCTAGGAAAACTTATTAACATCTTCTAAAATTACATTGTTGTTGTCTATTTTAAGGGCATGAGTAGTGACTTTATGCTACATTTTGCAAAAAGTATTGAGCATAATCTATAGATACTTAATGTATAATGAGGTAAACATTTACACCTCAGACTCAGAACAGGCAGACAGCTAAGTTCTCTTGCTTTTTAAATATGCAATGAATTTTCTAATAGTCAAGTAACAAATCTATTTTTCTTTCTCTTTTAGAAAATTAGAATCTATATGTATTAAAGAGCTGTGCTCCAAATTGTGAGTCTGGCCTACTTAAATTTGAATAAAACATTCTATAGAGTTGACATTATTTAGTTTTGGAAAATTCTTGAAGTCTTTTTGGACTTTATAATTTAGCAGCAGGTGGTTCTGGTGATTTTAAAAGTCCATGATTAATATTGTTAATCCTAGTTGGTGTTTAGTCATCTCTTCAGATCTTTTGTACCTGGAATTTCTATAGCCTATTTGCCTGAAACTGTATAAATAATAAATGGTTTGCTGTCCTCTATATAGTGGCAAGCATCCAGGTTTCTGCAACTCGAAATTTCAGCTCCTCTCAGCTTCTATCAGGTTTGAGATATTTTTGGCCCCACTCTATCAGTCAGAATCCCATGAAAGAGAATCCCATTAACAGGGCTGAGGTGAATTTAGAGAAGGGTCTGTTTACAGAGCAGGGAGCAGGGTTAAGAAAATACAGCCAGAGAGGCTGAGGTACCCAGAGATAAGCACCGTGGGAAGCCCTCGCCACTCTAGGCCTGAAGAGTCAGATGAGGGGAAGGACGGGGTCCCCAAGCCTATGGGCACTAGAGCTGTGGACAGGCTGCCATCGCAGAGGGGCAGACTGCTGCTGAAACCCAAGCACAGGGAGGAAGTGGCACAGAAGGACCCAGAGCTGTCTCCCCCACCCTCGGCACCCCCAGCCAGGGCCTTGCCTGGATCACCTGGTGCAAGGCAGGGAAGAGCCAAGCACTGGGGAAGGTGGCCTAGGAAAGGGAGGGTCACAGGCCACTGAACGTTCTCACTCTTAATAAACAGAGTTTTACACTTCGAGGGGGTCTCTGTGGGTTCTTCTCTCCTTATCTTTTTACTTCACTCACCACATTCTTACCAAACCAGAGGGAAAGCAACAGTGGAGGGAAAGTCTTACACACGTCAGGCTTTTAGATAGAACCTTTTATTCCTCATCTCATATACCTTTTCTGCTCTATAAAAAACTAAAACTTTATCTTCTCAACATCTCGCTATGATAAGCTTTTAAGTGGGTCTTAAGCCCACTTAAAAGATGCTGCACCCTGATTTTGTTGCTGCTCCTGATTTGGGGAAGCTTAGTCAGTGATCCCATGAGAAGGGAAACTATGAGAGATTCATTCTCTCCTGAATCGCTTAGGAGGTCCCATTAAAGCCCCTGCTAAACTCATCATCCCCAGCCTGGACCACGTTTGGTTAATTTCCAGTTTTTCCTTTCCTTGCAATAACCCACTTGAAACTCCATCAGGGAAAATAAATAATAATTCAAATGCAAAACGTATTGTCACTTTTATAAAATACTGCTCTCCTTGCCCCACCCTCACCACCTCCCTTTCTCCCCTTCCTGATTTTTACTGAAAAGAGAAAAGACAAGGAAATCTCAATGGTTTCATTCTCAGCACACATTCTAAGTCTGTCATTAAATGACCGCTGATTTTGTCACATACATATGGACAAAACTCTGTAAGAAAGCAATTGATTAAAGCCAATGAGAATTTGCTGCGCTGAAATGGAATCAGTGAATAAAAATTTATTCTGTTTCTTTTCTTTTTTCTAAGAGTCCTCTCCATTATTCAAAAGAAGCCTGTCTTATCTTGTTTCCAAACTCCTTTTCCTTTTCTTTCCCCTATGCTGTTGATTTCCTACCTTCTTCCCACGTGAGTCGCCGGTGCAAGAGGGGGGTTCCTGCTTGGGTACCCACATCAGTAGGTTTTGTCTCCTCATCTGCTTGTCTTCTGAAGATAAATCGTTGGCAGAACTGAAAAAAAAAAAAAAAATCATGGAATGGCTTTTTTACATTTCTGCCAGGGGGAGGCTATTTTGTAATCTTTTTGCAGCCTTCCTGTGCACAACCCAATCCCAAGCTGACTTGATTATCTCCTTAACTGTTTAGAGCAAAATTCAAAACTGGAATTTGTTACCTGCCCTAGGAGCAGATGCAATGCTGCTGAGTTGTCTTGTGAATTGCCAGGGTTCCTTTTCTCTTACAGACAGATCTTAAGGGTCTTCCAGAGACCCCCTATTAGCCAAATAACCTTGATAGTTATTACAGAGAAATTGTAATTCTTTTTGAAAGTATTTGTGCACTCATCCATGCCAATATTTATAGTTCATTTGATTTTTCCAGGTTGTATAAGTTGCTAACAATGGAACTCCATTTATTTATTTACTTATTTAGAGACAGGGTCTGGCTCTGTCACCAAGCTAGAGTACAGTGGCATAATCACGGCTCACTGCAGCCTCTGCCTCTCAGGCTCAAGTGATCCTCCCGCCTTAGCCTCCCCATTAGCTGAGACTACAGTTGTGCAGCAACACACCTGGCTAATTTTTGTCATTTTTGTAGAAAACAGATTTCACCATGTTGCTCAGGCTGGTCTGGAACTCCTGGACTCAAGCATTCCACCCGCCTCAGCCTCCCAAAGTGTTGGGATTACAGGCATAAACCACTGTACCCAGCTGAGACTCCATTTAAATAGGTGGCTTTTATGTGAATTATTAATTTTGATAAAGAGAAGAGAAAAGGTGATAGACCAGTGTTTAAAAATCATTTCATGAACTAAGTTCAAAAGAACAACTAGGGCCTCCAGACTTCCCTACTTTACAAAGTAATGGCCTGGCCAAGGATATTTCAAACAAGAAATCTTTTCAAACAGTGCTTTAAATCATTAAAATAGGGAGACCAATATGAGTAAACCAATATAATGAGGCAGACTAAGTAGGAGATTTTTTTTTTTTTTTTTTTTTTGAGACAGAGTCTCGCTCTGTCACCCAGGCTGGAGTGCAGTGGCGCGATCTCAGCTCACTACAAGCTCCGCCTCCCGGGTTGACACCATTCTCCTGCCTCAGCCACTCCGAGTAGCTGGGACTACAGGCGCCCGCCACCATGCCCGGCTAATTTTTGTTATATTTTTAGTAGAGACGGGGTTTCACCGTGGTCTCGATCTCCTGACCTCGTGATCCGCCAGCCTCGGCCTCCCAAAGTGCTGGGATTACAAGCGTGAGCCACCGCACCCAGCCTAAGTAAGAGATTTTTAATGAACATTTTCAAGGCACAGGGAAAGAAGCCACAAAGAGCAAAAGGATTGTTCTGCACATACTGTCTTATTAATCTAGATTTATCTTGTATATCATGGAACTATGGGATTGGGTTAGCCATCAGGAGAGAGAAGTACTCTATGATATAAAAGCTCAGTCTCCAGAGATAAAAATCTCTTCAATTTGTCATTTTTCAAAATATCACAAAGAAATCAATGTTTCCATGGTCTTCAATAAAAAAAAAGCGTGTCAAGGCAAGATATACACAAAAAAAGAAGTCAAAGCGTTTAGTTACAATGGGATAAGCAACAACTACACTGAAAAATTCTGTATGTAATGCAGTTTTCTTTTTGTGTGGAAAAGGGTAGGACAAGATATGAGATTCCTGGTCTGGAGAGTGGGCGAGATATTAACATATTAAAGCAGGAATGTCTGAAACATGCATTGTGTATTTTCCGCTGTCTCAGCCCAAATCAGGTATAGCTCTGGGGAGAAGGGAGAAGGGTAATACCAACCAGAAAGTATCTCTGTGATTCTTCAGGCTGCTTGGGCAGTCAGCCTCCAGAAGAGACCTCACTCACCCCTGGGTCATCCAGGCACACTGGCCACTCACCACCTCTGTGGTGTTATTTCAAGGATGTTAACCCCCAGGTTCCCACCACTGCCACTGGCCAATATCTGAAATTCCCCTGACAAAGCTTCCTCATTAGCATAAGGCTTTGACTCCTGAAATAAACCAACCATGTCTCTTACCCTTTTCCTTGAACTCTATCCCCCCACCTGAAATACAGAGAGGAGATGAGCAAATACAAATATATAAGAATTCTATTTAATTCTAATCATTTCAATATTTATTGAAAAAGTCTGAGCAAGACATCAGTAAAAAACTATAAAATCTCAGAATGGGCTGGTGCTTTAGAGATACAAGAAATGAGGTCTTTTGTTTTTTGGTTTTTTATATTAATATTTACTTTATTAGAAATTAAAACAGAAATTTTAAAAAACATTTGAAAAATTACCTATAAGGTTTTATGCTGATTACCTGGGTGACAAAATTATCTATACACCAAACCCCTGTGACACACAATTTACTCATGTAACAAACCTGCTCATGTACCCCTTGAACCTAAAATAAAAGTTGGAAAGGAAAACTAATAATAAACTCCATTAAATCTTCACATAAATAACATACATTTTAGAAAAAACCATTTTGCCAAAAAAAATTGAGTGGTTTTATTTTACATTTTTATAACTAATAACTGGTTTAATAGAAGGCAGCTAGATAACTATATCTGCCTTTTTATTCACTCTGTTGCATGTACTATGTTCTCTTGGTCAAACTGTAGAAGGCAAATCTGGCTTTACACAGATATATTATGTGAGAAAAGAGGAGTATTTAATAGCAGATATATTTCTGGTTATTCTTTTTTTAATACTTAACCAAAACTCAACAAGTAGTAATTTCTTTTATTATTATTATTATTATTATTATTATACTTGAAGTTTTAGGGTACATGTGCACAACGTGCAAGTTTGTTACATATGTATACATATGCCATGTTGGTGTGCTGCACCCATTATCTCCTCATTTAGCATGAGGTACATCTCCTAATGCTATCCCTCCCCCTCCCCCTACCCCACAACAGTCCCTGGTGTGTGATTTTCCCCTTCCTGTGTCCATGTGTTCTCATTGTTCAATTCCCACCTATGAGTGAGAACATGCGGTGTTTGGCTTTTTGTCCTTGCGATAGTTTTCTGAGAATGATGGTTTCCAGCTTCATCCATGTCCCTACAAAGGACATGAACTCATCATTTTTTATGGCTGCATAGTATTCCATGGTGTATATGTGCCACATTTTCTTAATCTAGTCTATCATTGTTGGACATTTGGGTTGGTTCCAAGTCTTTGCTATTGTGAATAGTGCCACAATAAACATACGTGTGCATGTGTCTTTATAGCAGCATGATTTATAGTCCTTTGGGTATATACCCAGTAATGGGATGGCTGGGTCAAATGGTATTTCTAGTTCTAGATCCCTGAGGAATCGCCACACTGACTTCCACAATGGTTGAACTAGTTTACAGTCCCACCAACAGTGTGAAAGTGTTCCTATTTCTCCACATCCTCTCCAGCACCTGTTGTTTCCTGACTTTTTAATGATGGCCATTCTAACTGGTGTGAGATGGTATCTCACTGTGGTTTTGATTTGCATTTCTCTGATGGCCAGTGATGATGAGCATTTTTTCATGTGTTTTTTGGCTGCATAAATGTCTTCTTTTGAGAAGTGTCTGTTCATATCCTTTGCCCACTTTTTGACGGGGTTGTTTGTTTTTTTCTTGTAAATTTGTTTGAGTTCATTGTAGATTCTGGATATTAGCCCTTTGTCAGATGAGTAGGTTGCAAAAATTTTCTCCCATTCTGTAGGTTGCCTGTTCACTCTGATGGTGGTTTCTTTTGCTGTGCAGAAGCTCTTTAGTTTGGTCCTTTGTTTTTTAACTTCAAATCAAGACTGACAACTTAACGTTTGTTTGGGGGATCATTAAGACAAAATAAGTCTCGGATGGATGGTTAGTGCTGCATAAAGCTCATCTGGTCAAGCTACACATCCTGTTTGGATTCATTTGTCATCCCTGACGAGTTATCATACAATGGCTGTGTGGATACAGCCTCGGTGTAGATACCTCAGTGGACAGGAAGTCTTCCTTCTCTTCATTGACACACAGCCTCCTGAGCCTGCCACTTACCAGCAATGTTCCTGCCCATACAGGCTACAGGAATTAGTGGAATCCCTCTCTCCTGTGCTTTGCCACTTTATTAAAACACAGGAACTCTCAGAACCTTCTCCTTCTCATCCCATGCAGCTTTACTTTCTCACATGATATAGTTTCCATTTCCCAACTCTGCTGGACTCACTAAGAAAAGACAGTGCCATCCACCAGCAAGGACCTGCTCCAGGGAACTGGGGAACCATGACCAGCAACTCCCTTCCCTCCAGGAGCACAGGGATCGGGCCCTGGGAGGGAGAAGCACAAGATCCTGAGCGACCCAGAGCCTCGGAAGCGCAGCAGTGGAGGCGGGAGGGAGCAGGCCGGGCCTGTGATGCCTTCCATAACTTCATATTCCAGAAAAGGACAGTGACGAGGAATTTCGTGCTCAGATTTGCATTCAGCTGTTTATCCCAGTTAAGCCATGGCAGTCAGGAGCTGGAGCTCAGGAAATGTCTGAGCACATTTACAGCTACCCAGAGCCACAGCCGTGGACTGGCATTAAAAACTGATTTCCAGGTCTGGTTGACAGCAAAGAAACAAACAGTATAAGCTAGGGGTCCCCAGCCCCCAGGCCACAGACTGGTACTGGTACAGTACACAATGCAGCTTTCAGACATTCCTGCAGTACGGGTCCCTGGCCTGTTAGGAACTACACTGCACGGCAGGTGAGTAGAAGCTTCATCTGTATTTACAGCCGCTCTCCATCGTTTGTATTACTGCCTGAGCTCCACCTCCTGTCAGATCAGCAGCAGCATTAAATTGCCATGGGAGCGCCAACCCTACTGCGAACTGTGCATGCAAGGGATCTAGGTTGCATGCTCCTTATGAGAATCTAATGCCTGATGATCCAAGGTGGAGCTGAGGCAGTGATGCAATCACCAGGGAGTGGCTGCAAATACAGGTTAACATTAGCAGAGAGGTTTAACTGTGCAGAGACCATAATAAATCAATTGCTTACAGATGCATATCAAAATCCTATCAGTGAGTGGCAAGTGACAATTAAGCTGCCTTTGGTGGCAGGCTTTATAGTGGCAAGTGAGTTGATGTACTTCAATTGTATAGCTGCATCTAGCGTCCTGAAATGTGTGTGTTTGAGAGAACTTCAAATCCCCATAGGTTCTGGGTTAAAGTCAAGGCGGAATATCCTGAGATTGCACTGACAGCAACCAAAACGAGATTACAGAGTTAACTGGACATATGCAACACACTTTGGTGTCACTGTCTCCCATCACCCCCAGATGGGACCATCTAGTTGCAGGAAAACAAGCTCGGGGCTCCCATTGATTCTACCTTATGGTGAGTTGTATAATTATTCCACTACATATTACAATGTAATAATAGGAATAAAGTGCACAATAAATGTAATGGGCTTTAATCATCCTGAAACCATCCTCCGCCCTGGTCCATAGAAAAAATGTCTTCCATGAAACCAGTCCCTGGTGCCAAAAATGTTGGGGACCACTGGTATAAGCCGCAGAGAAAGTACATACATAGTCTAATGTATAATTTATAAAGTATAGTACATACTGTTAGTCTAATGATTTCAAGATGAAATCCAAAAGTTAAAGACAAAACGCTCTTTAAAATATGCATAGAAATCTGTAATTGGAGCATATAAGAAAGACAATATAATGATTACATTTCATTAAATAGTCATTGTAGGAATGTTAGTTTTGAATAAATTATAACCTCAAATGTATCTAAGAAAATTATAAAAGTGAAAATAAATATCTCTGAACATACACTTTTTAGACTTTAATAACTGTAAAAATAATTATAACATAAGCATAGTTCTGTGGGTGAAGTGAGTTCGAATATGCAAAGCACTTGGAATGGTGCCTGGTACCGACTAGGCCCAATGTAGCTATTTGCTCTTGGTAGACAGATGCCATTCTTTTTGTTAATTGTAGTTATAATTGAATTTTAGAATTTTTAAATAGGATGAAAGATTAGTGCTCATTGAAGCTAGTGGTTTTATTTTTCTAAACTTTTTTTTAGCAGCAAAATTCAGTTTTCAAAATCCTTTCTCCAAACAATCAAGGAAATGGGGACCCCAGTGAGTAGGCCTGGAGGAGGAGCTGCTCTGCAGGAAGTGGGGCCAGATTTCTATCTATTAGCAATCTCCCCTTGAGGCAACTCTGGAACCCAGTCTGAACACTAAGCCAAGGCACTCTACCATTTGACAGATGAGGAAAATAAACCCTAGGGAGGTAAATAAACCTAGGGAGGTAAATGCTCTCATTCTCAAAGCTAGCATAGTCAGATTGCTTTCCAGAAAATAATTAATACCTAACATACCTGGAAACAAGTGCTATTTGCAGGGTGATATTCAAGATATTTAACCAGTGTCCAATCAAAATGGCTCTGCGTAGTCAGAGCCTTGTCCTTTGTCGGGCATTAACTTTTTAATTGCTAAATCACAGGACATTTTTGTGGGAGGCAGGGTGTCACCGTTGAAGGGTTCAGTATCGGGGGGGCTCAGGACCATAGGTAATTACCAACTGGTATAAAAGTGATTTTAGCAAGGTACAATCATACCAGATGGGTACCAGCTAAATGTCAGCCCTGGGCGTTTGAAGATGTCCTCCGCAGGCTAGAAAAAAAATCCACATTGGATTGGAATTCTGCTGAGAATAGCTACACTATAAATGGAACTCTGGAGACTGTGTCTGTTTCTTCTTATTTGGTCTTTCTAGAAATCAAAGTTCTCCTCTGGACTCTTCCAAAACATTTAGACATTTACTGGCTTCCAAAAGAAGGAACTCATGGTGATATTGACCATTTTTAAAGAAAGTAAAAGCATGAAGCCGAGCATGGTAGTACACACTTGGAATCCCACATATTTGGAAGACTGAGGCTAGAAGATTGCTTGAAGCCAGAAGTTCGAGACCAGCCTGAGCAACATGGCAAGACCCCATCTTTAAAAAAAAAAAAGTTAAATCAAAATAAAATTTTAAAAAGATGAGAGTGGTTGCTTTGTATTTATCATTCAAAATAAGTTGAAGGATAGAAAGTGATAGCTGAATGCCACTAATTGTAGAAGTTGATCTGTGTCTCCATCTTTACAAAAGGATTTGTTCATTTGCTTACACTTATTAAAATAAATGGCTTCTGCCAGCGCTCTTGATGCAGACTATCTACCTGCATAAGAAACGGGCGATGGTGACAGAAGGAAAAAAAAGAACAAAGCCCTGCCGGGTGCCCCAGTGGGAGAATTGGTACATTGGATTTGAATGAGAAGAGGGAGGATGTTCCAGAGGTGTGTGGGGAGAGATGGGAATAGAAAATGAAGGACTGTGTTGTTATAAGAACAAGCAAAGCGTATACAAACAGCTTATGAATTTGAGCTACGATGACTTTCCGCTACATCATGGAGTTTAGATTCCCTGTGTCAAAGGCAGATCTCTGTATCTCTTTTGTATTCCAGAAAAGTATCTGCACATCACTTTTCTGGCTCTTGGGGGAGGGAGAGAGGCATGGGAGAAAATTCATTTAAGTGTATGCCTTAAAATGAAGTGCATTTGGCTAATGAGAAAGCAGCTGTTTAGTTAAGCAAATGACTCATACTGGGGTATTTATAGAGCACAACTATTTTTCAAGCCTGTACAAATTTAAAAGAAAGAAGTTTCCCTATAACCCCAAAGCAGATGTTTCTACATTTATGAACAAAATACTACTGAACAGTAAGCCCATCCTTCAGGTTTATCAATGCATCTATTAAAACATATGTTAGTCTTCCTAGGAAGTACATATCTCTTTATTGAATACAGAACATTTATAGAGTATTTATTTTGTTCTATGTTAAAAAAAAAAAAAAGTAAGTCAAAGGCCCAGCCTTTAAGAAGTAAAGTCTATCGGAAAGTTATATCATATGCCCAGAAAATATAGCTAATAATGAAAAGTGAGATTCAAAAATGACAACCACAGGAGTGCCATGAGCTGTAATTAGCTTAACTTTTTATTTGCTGTAACTTAATAGCTAATAGCTAATATTTTTTCAGCGCTTAGTATGAGCCAGGCCTGGAGCATTTGAGTCCTCTTGTTGAAAAAGCATGTTTTCCAAAGAGACTTTAAAATGGAACTGAAAGCAGTAACATAAATCACATCAAGAAGAGAGGGAGACAGTATGACATTGGGGCATCACATGTGGCTCAGAGGTTCTTGCTAATCAAGGTAGAAAGAAGACCAGGATATGTTAGAGGAACTCAAGGAGGCAGATGCATGTGGCTGGTATCTTTGAATAAGGGTTCACACAGTCATGAGATGTGAAATTATCTTTAAAGAACGGGTTAGGATTAGATAAATGCAAGTGATTTCCAAGAAGGGACAATGGCTTGAGCAAAAACAATGAGGGTGGAAATAAGACATCACTCCTCACTGAGTGAATACAAGGCATGATTGGAATGCATCAATAAACCTGTCTGAATGGAGGACACAGGCAAGGGACAATGGTGAATACTGGTGGGGAATCAAATATGCCAGGACCTTCAGAACCGGCTGAGCTCTGTGGGAAAAAGAAAGGCCCAAACACCGAGATGGTTTAGCAGGGGAAAGATGAACCTGGGCTGGTGAGACATGCGTTCAACAAGGCAGGACTAGGGGCAGGGGATTCAATTAGGAGTTGACTGTGGACTGGCCTAACATAAATAGGCCTCAACCAAGGTTGAGGCAGAGAAAATGCCAAAGAAATGAAAATGAAGGAATGGCAAGGAAAGGGGATGGCTGCTTGGCTGTGAGAAGCACTGGGAAAGAACATTGAAGATGGCTTTAGAGTCCCCAGCCTGGGTGACAGGGTGAATGGGAGAGGAGTACATCAGTCTCATCAGAGGAGGAATTATTTTAGACACCTGGAGCTTAGAGTCCTGTCAGAACAGACAAGTGAAGCAGTCTCAAGGCAGCCAAAAATGTGCAACTGAGACTTGGTCAGTGCAGACTTGGGATTTCCATTTGAATGATCTAGCACAGGGGAGACTTGGGGTAATTGAAGTGATGTGACCTCTGAGACACTGTGGAGACAGAAGCTACCCTGAGTCAGGGGAGGCCACTGAAGGGACCTGCCCTCAGAAGGGATTTTGGTTTTCTCAGGCCACCTTGAGAAGGGACCACAGACTGACAGCTGAAACAACAAAAATTGATGTCCTCACAGTTCTGGAGGCTGAAGTCCGAGATTGAGGTGTAGGCAGGGTTGGTTTCTCCTGAGGTTTCTCCTTGACTTGGATGGCCAACTTCTCCCTGTGTCCTCACATGGTCATTCCTCTGTTTGTCTGTGTCCTCATCTCTTCTTATAAGAAATCCAGTCATATTGGATGAGGGTTCACCCATATGGCCTCATTTTTACCTTAATCACCTCTTTAAAGAACCTATATCCAAATACATTTACATTCTGTAATAGTAGGGGTTAGGGCTTCAACATATAAATTTTTGGGGGCGCAATGAAACATATCAGAAGGTAGGAAAATTCATACATGGGAAGAGAACGAGCATTAAAGCTGAACCAGAAGCAAACGATCAGAGAATGCCACACTCCTCTTTCTGTTTGCATGTTAAACAGTGGCACCAGGGCGGACCTCCTTGCAGCTCTTGTCCAATTAAAATCTCATATTGCGTAATAAGTAACATTGCAAAGTTAATTGCTCTCGTTGTATCTTGTCAATTCCGTGTCATGGAGCACAGTGTGTGTATTGAGTCAAAGGTGATCTGAAGAAGGCACACGTGCATGTATACGTTTACCGAAGTAGCTGAGAAGCATACATGACACGGAGACAGTGTGACTTTTAGAGGTAAACTTTTTAATGCCAATAAAACCTGTGTCCTAAAAAGCAAGGTGAAAGTCACAGTGAAAAACGATTAAGATCCTGTATGCTTTGTCTTAGGATTTTCTGATTATTTTTTTCTCTTTCTAAAGACTACAAATTGGAGAAGTTTCAGAAGCTTTTCCATTCCATGAGGATCTTTTATTTTCTTTTATCTGTCCCCAAGAGCCTCCTTTTTTCTTCTTCCCATTATTTCTGACCAGATAGGCTCTCTGTGCCTGTCTTTTGTTGGGAAAGAAACCTTTACCACAAGTTACAGTTCCATGTTCCCGGAGAGCATTTCTGTGGTGGTAACTGCGGTCATTATAGAGGTGTTGTCTAAGAACCTGCCTAGCTGCAATGGTCCTGCTGATTGTGTTTTTTATCTCTTTAAACAATGCGGTGGATATTAGAACGGGCTAATGATTTATTTTCCCATTCTGGTAAGTTTTACAAGTGCTTCTTTCATAATAGGAGAGTCTTTTTTAAACGGGGGTAATTTAGATTTGTTTGTTCTTGGAAGGAGGGTGGGGTATCAGGAATGCCATAATCTTACATTATGGTATTAATCATTCTTTGTTCAGTTTGTTCTTTTTACAGGTTTAATCTTGCATTCAGTTTCGATAGAGAATATAAAGCATTTTTTTAACCTAATGATGTCTCAGGTAGCAGTGGTACTCGAGATGGCTCATTTTGTACATTACTTCATGGAAAATAGACTCTTGGCACCCCCAACAACTAGTGTGAGCTGGCAAGCCACAGATCCTTGGAGGTTTAGCTGCTTCCTCTGTTAAAAGCAGATACTGACACATAGTGAGTACATCAGGCAAATGAGCTTTATTTGGGGAATGTTGAATTTAGGGTCCTGTTAGAACATACAAATAAATTTGTCCTTATAGCACTGTTTTGAGATTATATAAGTACCTGGCATAATTAAGTAATGGCAATCACTATAATTATCATTATTAATTCAAGGTACCTTTTTCTTTTTCCTGATGGATAACCCTTACATTCTTACAAATACTAAATTAATGAGTAAGAAACAAATGTGCATATAATTTTGCTTTGAAATTTCAAATAAGGAAAAATAAATCTAAAAAACAAATATTTTCTATATTCCTTTGACTCTGAAGAACCCCCCAAAAGAACCCTCTAATAAGTATGCACCTAATATTTTCTATAAGCAAGTTTTTTGGGAACCTTTGTTCCTGATATGTTATTATAATTCCTCAGATACAAACAATAGTGAAACCATTTTATTCTTTAGTCATCATATTAAGGTTTTAGTAATTATAGAAAATGACACTTAAGAAAAAAATTCAAAACAAATTTCATAAGATATATAAGCAATGATGGTTCATGTTTTGATTTTTCACCATTCCATCACATTCTCCATTTAAATTTGTAAGTAATTATTAATTACCTAAGTCTGCGACTCACGGTGCTAGAATGTTGTGGAATATACCAAGAAGTACAAAATGGGCTTCTTGCCATCACTGAGCTTCCAAACCAGCTGGAGAGAAAAGACTTAATGATGAGGAGAAGAAGGGCTATAAATGGAATGAATGTCTTAAGGGCTTACCATGTGTCAGGCACATAGATAATTAGAACTTATCACAGGCTATCCCATGGAAACCTCACCACGTCTCTGAGAGGTACCCCCACTGATGTTCAGAGAAGTTAATTACCAGCACCAAATCACAAGTCTGTCTGTCCTATTCCAAAAGCAAATGCATTTTCTATATTATAGGAAATAATATAGAAAATATTAATTGCAAAGTTAATCGTTCACATTGTATCTTGTCAATTCTGTGTCATGGAGCACAGTATGTGTATTGAGTCAAAGGTGATCTGAAGAAGGCACATGTCCATGTATAAGTGTGCCGAAGTAGCTGAGATGAATATATCACATGGAGACAGTATGACTTTTAGAGATAAACATTTTAATGACAACAAAATCTGCATCCTGAAAAGCAAGGTGAAAATCACAGAGAAAAATGGTTAAGGTCCTGTATGCTTTGTCTTAGGATTTTCTGATTTTTTTTCTCTTTCAAAAGACTACAAACTGGAGAAGTTTCGGAAGTTTTTCCCTTCCATGAAGATCTTTTATTTTCTTTTATCTGTCCCCAAGAGTCTCTTTTTTTTCTTCTTCCTATTATTTCTGACCAGATAGGCTCTCTGTGCACTACTTTTTATTAGAAAATGCATTTTACTTTTACCCATCAGGAAAAGAAAGTTAAATAGTAACCAATAATATAATATAAAAAGTAGTCAAGATAACTACAGAAGAGTTGTCATAAGGCAATAGCAATGAAAAGTATGTGTTGTAGAAGATCAGAGGAGGGAAGAACACTAGATTAGGATGATTAAGGAAATTCCTGTGCAACAGAATCCACCACTACATTACATATACATATAGATGGTACCATACACCACAAAATCTCTATTATCCAGTTCAGGCCATCCTGGGACACCCTGAAAATAGTCAATCAGTCCTTTATTTCAATCTCAAGCGTTTTCTCCCAAGCCATGCCGAATCTGAAGGGCACTGGAGATTTAGGGGGAGTTTTTCTCACCTAGTCTACTCATTCTCTTGGTTGTCCCCAGTGCCCTGTTCTTAGCTATAGAGCCTTATGGGGCGTCACCTGCCATCCCTTTGCCTTGGGCAGAGAACATTCCCCAGAAACTCTTCTCTTCCTTCCCTCCCTCTAAGGTCCCTACATCTTTTTGCAACCTTTTAACTCCCTCACCTCACATCCCTGCCTCCTACACGTATGGCCCTAGCAGGAGCTGTGGTCTCCGCCAGGTCTGAATCCTCATGGGTCGGGATGAGGACGGAAGCCTCAGAGTGCAGCATCAGAAGGCACTCATACTTCACGTGTGGGGACACAAATCTTCAGTCACTTCTCCCCATGCTGAGTTATGCTGAAGTGTGTCCTTTTCCTTGCTAGCTTTAAATCAAATCACAAAAGGTGACAGCGGAGCAAGTGCAGGGGAAAACTCGGTTTTCTCATCAATAAAATACTGTTTCTTCTGATGGGGGCAAATATCCGGCATTCCACCCATACGAAAATATAGGCCTTTGGAGACAAACATTCCTACTTTTTGAATTCTCTCACATTCTGAAGTTCCACTCTTTCCAATGTATTTGCTAACCATGCATTCTTTAAAAATGAGAATCTATATGAAAAAGAACTAAGATCTTGTCTTTAAAAAGTGACCTTAGGGCATAAGTCCAAGAGATCTGTTGAACAAGATGGTGACTATAGTTAACAAAGACGCAATGTATACTTGAAAATTGCTACAAAAGTAGAATTTTAAGTATTCTCACCATAAATAAATGGCAAATCTATAAGGTAATAAATATGTTAATTAGCTTGATATATGTATATGAATATATGATATGTGTATACATGTTTCAAAACATCATGTTGTATACCATAAATATATACAATATTTATTTTTCAATTCAAAAAATAAATTTGTAAAAAGTCACCTGCAAAAATGGCAGTAATAAGCATATGGATAAACTATTGGGACCCTAGAGAGAGAACAGTGCAGTGAAAATTGCTGAGCATTGTGGTACCAGTACCATGCTGTTTTGGTTACTGTAGCCTTGTAGTATAGTTTGAAGTCAGGTAGCGTGATGCCTCCAGCTTTGTTCTTTTGGCTTAGGATTGACTTGGTGATGCGGGCTCTTTTTTGGTTCCATATGAACTTTAAAGTAGTTTTTTCCAATTCTGTGAAGAAAGTCATTGGTAGCTTGATGGGGATGGCACTGAATCTATAAATTACCTTGGGCAGTATGGCCATTTTCACGATATTGATTCTTCCAACCCATGAGCATGGAGTGTTCTTCCATTTGTTTGTATCCTCTTTTATTTCATTGAGCAGTGGTTTGTAGTTCTCCTTGAAGAGGTCCTTCACATCCCTTGTAAGTTGGATTCCTAGGTATTTTACTCTCTTTGAAGCAATTGTGAATGGGAGTTCACTCATGATTTGGCTCTCTGTTTGTGAGACATAGATCAATGGAACAGAACAGAGCCCTCAGAAATAATGCCGCATATCTACAACTATCTGATCTTTGACAAACCTGACAAAAACAAGAAATGGGGAAAGGATTCCCTATTTAATAAATGGTGCTGGGAAAACTGGCTAGCCATATGTAGAAAGCTGAGACGGGATCCCTTCCTTACACCTTATACAAAAATTAATTCAAGATGGATTAAAGACTTAAATGTCAGACCTAAAACCATTAAAATCCTACAAGAAAACCTAGGCAATACCATTCAAGACATAGGCGTGGGCAAGGACTTCATGTCTAAAACACCAAAAGCAATGGCAACAAAAGCCAAAATTGACAAATGGGATCTAATTAAACTAAAGAGCTTCTGCACAGCAAAAGAAACTACCATCAGAGTGACAGACAGCCTACAGAATGGGAGAAAATTTTTGCAACCTACTCATCTGACAAACGGCTAATATCCAGAATCTACAATGAACTCAAACAAATTTACAAGAAAAAAACAAACAACCCCATCAAAAAGTGGGCGAAGGACATGAACAGACACTTCTCAAAAGAAGACATTTATGCAGCCAAAAAACATATGAAAAAATGCTCATCATCACTGGCCATCAGAGAAATGCAAATCAAAACCACAGTGAGATACCATCTCACACCAGTTAGAATGGCCATCATTAAAAAGTCAGGAAACAACAGGTGCTGGAGAGGATGTGGAGAAATAGGAACACTTTCACACTGTTGGTGGGACTGTAAACTAGTTCAACCATTGTGGAAGTCAGTGTGGCGATTCCTCAGGGATCTAGAACTAGAAATACCATTTGACCCAGCCATCCCATTACTGGGTATATACCCAAAGGACTATAAATCATGCTGCTATAAAGACACATGCACACATATGTTTATTGTGGCACTATTCACAATAGCAAAGACTTGGAACCAACCCAAATGTCCAACAACGATAGACTGGATTAAGAAAATGTGGCACATATACACCATGGAATACTATGCAGCCATAAAAATGATGAGTTCGTGTCCTTTGTAGGGACATGGATGAAGCTGGAAACCATCATTCTCAGTAAACTATCGCAAGGACAAAAAACCAAACACCGCATGTTCTCACTCATAGATGGGAACTGAACAATGAGAACTCATGGACACAGGAAGGGGAACATCACACTCCGGGGACTGTTGTGGGGTGGGGGGAGGGGGGAGGGACAGCATTAGGAGATATACCTAATGCTAAATGACGAGTTAATGGGTGCAGCAAAACAACATGGCACGTGGATACATATGTAACAAACCTGCACATTGTGCACATGTACCCTAAAACCCTAAAGTATAATAATAAAAATAATAATAATAATAATAATGATGCATGCAGGGCTTAACACCTAGGTGATGGGTTGATAGGTGCAGCAAACCACCACGGCACAGATTTACCTATGTAGCAAACCTGCACATCCTGCACGTGTATCCTGGAAATTAAAATTAAATTAATTTAAATTAAAAAAAAAAGAAGTGATATTTCTGAGCCCATTGAGCCTTTATATAAACAGATGAATATCCAGCCCTAATAACTAAAAAGAGGCTATCTTGGAAAATGCTTTGTGATGTGCTGTTTCATATCACTGAATGAAACCTGCGTTTTCATTAAACAGGTTCCAAACACACGTTTTGTTGAATCTAAAAAATGACATTTCAGCTGTTATTAGGCCTATATTAAGAACATACAAATATCCAGGCCTAAGAACTAAAAACAAGCTATGTGTGAAAAAGCTTTGTGATGTGCTGCTTTATATCACTGAATGGAACCTGTGTTTTCATTAAACAAGTTCCAAACAAACACACACACCAAACAAAAAAAAAAAAAGGAAGAAAGAAAGAAAGAAAAGAGAAAAGCAGAAGTGCCAAGTAACTATTGATTAGCTTAATTTCCAGTCTGAGGGCTGAACTACTCTGCAGAGGTTCATAGGAGGCCCCAGAGGGTGAAAATTCCAACTGTTTATGGTATAAAGAAGTGATTAAGAGCATTGTTTTGTTCCTTAAAAGATGTCTGATGATATTACCACACAGAAACCTAGTGAGGATCTTTCATGTCTCTCTCTCTCGATATATACACACATATATGTGTAGACACATAATTTTGTGTTAGCATTTCAAAAATATCACAACTATTTGTGAAAAAAACAACATTCTGGCTTCAAGTCTTGGGTGGGTTGGCTTTCTTCAACTAAATACTTTCTGTTAGTGCTTAGAATATGTGGAAATCAGAATTCTTAAGAATAGCTGCTATGCATACAATGCATGTGGTTGATTCGCTGCTGTTACTACTTTCCATGCTTTATCACCAGCTTGGCCCTTTCACTGTCAAATCAGATCACCCTGATGAATGTTTTGTCACTCCTCTACTTCATACAGTATTTTTTTTTGCTGTATACCAAACAAAAAATAAATGTACAAACATAAAAAAAAAAAAGAAAGAAAATTGCTGAGCATTTTGGTTTTTTCCTTTCTGGAAAGGAGTAGGAAAGCTACGTGGCAGAAACACCTGTACATCTAAGCAAAGCTCTGGTATTCAGCTAGGAATTAGGAGATGCCCTTCCTTTTGCAAACACATTTAAATCACACTGAACAAAATTACTATGGGTAAGGATGAATATCCCACTTCATTTTGGACACAAATTATTATAATGCCGTAAGCACTTTCTGCTCCTGCTCATCAAGTGCAGCTGCAAAGTCTGGTGTCTCTCCTGTGGCAGAGCCGTCTTCCTCTATGCTCCTGTTAGGAACTGGGCTGCTGCTTCCGGGTCCTGCTGCTTCCACCAAGCCAAGACTCACTTGAGGCAGTAGGTGCTGCGTCCAGATAGGCCACGATGCCTGAGATCAGACCCCCGCAGCCTCTCCTCTCCTCCTGCCACACCATCTCTATCTCCCATTATCTTTTTTTGTTTTTTACTTTTTACTTTATTTATTTATTTATTTATTGAGATGAAGTCTCGCTTTGTCACTCAGGTTGGAGTACAATGGCACTATCTCAGCTTACTGTAACAACCACCTCCCTCATAAAAGCAATTCTCTTGTCTCAACCTCCCAAGTAGCTGGGATTACAGGCATGTGCCACCACGCCTGGCTAAGTTTTTGTATTTTTAGTAGAGATGGAGTTTCACCATGTTGGCCAGACCGGTCTCGAACTCCTGACCTCAAATGATCCACCTGCCTCAGCTTCCCAAAGTGCTGCGATTACAGGCGTGAGCCACTGCACCCAGCTATATTTTTACTTTTAATTGACAAATAATAATTGTGTGTATTTGTGGGGTACAAGGTGATGTTTCGATCTATGTATACACTATAGAAGGATTCAATCAAGCTAATTAACATATCTGTCATCTCCCAATTTATCATCTTTTGTGGTAAGAACTTAAAAAATCTATTTTAGCAACATTGAAATAAACATTATGCTTAACTGTGGTTACCATGCAGGGTAACAGTTGCAGTGTAACAGTTGCAGTGTGATAGTCTAACTGAAACTTTGTACACTTTGACCAACATCTTTTCTTTCCCCATCTCTTCATCTCCTCTCCAGCCTCACCTCAGGTAACCAACTTTCTACTTTCTCTTTCTAAGAGATATGCTTTACAGAAATCCACATATGAGTTAATACAGTACAGTCATGTGTCACTTAATCATGGGAGTACATTCTGAGAAATGCATCATTAGGTGATATCACCGAGTGAACATTATATAGAGTGCAACCCTAGATGGTAGAGCCTACCCCACAACTAGACTATATGGTATAGCACATTGCTACTAGGCTGCAAACCTGTACACATGGTACTGTGCTGAATACTGTAGGCAATTGTAACACCGTGGTAAATATTTGTGCGTCTAAACATAGAAAAAACATGGTAAAAATAGGGCTTTATAGTCATGGGACTGCCACTGTACATGCAATGCAGTCTGTGGTTGACCGAAACATTATTGTGTGGTGCACGACCATAGTTGTTTTTCTGTGCATGGCTTATTTCATTTAGCATAATGTCATCCAAGTTCATCCATGTTGTGCAAATGACAGCATTTTCTTCTTTTTATGGCTTTGTAGTATTCCATTGTTTATATATACCACATTTTATTTATTCATTTATCTGTTGATGGACAGATAGGTATGTCTTTATTACTCAATGTGGTCATTTCACCAGAGAGGTGGATTTACATACGTACACTTTCCACATACTTTTCATTTAATTCTTCCTCTAAAACCTCACTAATGCTATTCCCCCTCCTCTGCCTCTGTCCATCAAGATCTGTCCTATACAACATAGTAAATTCCAAATAGAAGAAGTTAAGTGTGCAACATCAACCCATAAAAAAAACTAGGGGGAAAATTGAATCGTCTTCGAAAGTTCTAGACCAGGAAGAGCTTTGGAACAATAGAAGAAACCATAAAAGTAAGAATCAGGCTCTCTGCTCCTCCCATTTGACAGACAGCTAAATATTCTTATGCAGGACCAGCCATGTGCCTGAGACACCATGGTAAAGGTGAAGGCTATATGACCAACGAACTTGGTCGTATTGGGTACCTGGTCACCCGAACTGCTTTTCACTCTGGTAAAGTGGATATTGTCACCATCGGTTACCCTTCATTGACCTCAACGACATGGTCTGCATGTTCCAGTATGATTCCACCCATGGCTAATTCCACAGCACCATCAAGACTGAGAATGGGAAGCTCGTCATCAATGGAAATTGCATGACTCATCATCCAAGGCGAGATCCCACCAAAATTAAATGAGAGGATGCTGGCACTGAGTACATTGTGGAGTCCACTAGTGTCTTCATGACCATGGAGAAGGCTGGGGCTCACTTGCAGGGGGTACCAAAAGGGTCATCATTTCTGCCCCCTCTGCTGATGGGCATGAACAATGAGAAGTATGAAAACAGCCTCAAGATCATCAGCAACACCTCCGGTGCCACCAACTGCTTTGCCCCCCACCAGCCAAGTTCATCCATGACAACTTTGGAATCGTGGAAGGACTCATGACCATGGTCCATGCCATTACTGCCACCCAGAAAACTGTGGATGACCCCTTCAAGAAACTGGCATGACAGCCACGGGGCTCTCCAGAACATCATCCCTGCATCTATTGGTGCTATCAAAGCTGTAGGCAAAGTCGTCCTGGAGCTGAATAGAAAGCTTACTGGCATGGCCTTCCTTGTCTCCACCACCAATGTGTTGGTCATGGACCTGACCTGCCAGATATGATGACATGAGGAAGGTGGTGAAGCAGGCATCAGAGGGTACCCTTGAGGGCATCCTGGGCTACACTGAACACCAGGTTGTCGCCTCTGACTTTAACAGCAACACCCACTCTTCCACCTTCAAAGCTGGGGTGGGCATTGCCCTCAACAACCACTTTGTCAAGCTTATTTCCTGGTATGACAATGCATTTGGCTACAGCAACAGGGTGGTAGACCTCATGGTCCACATGGCCTCCAAGGAGTAGCAGCTAGCTGGACACCAGCCCCAGCGAGAGCACAAGAGGAAGAGAGAGGGGGAGTCCCTGCCACACTCAGTCCCCCACAACACTGAGACTCTCCCCTCCTCACAGTTTCCATGCAGACTCCCTGAAGAGGGTGAGACCTAGGGGAGCCCTACCTCACTGCGTACATCAGTAAAGTCCCCTGTACTCAGAAAAAAAAAATAAATAAATAAAAACAGAATAAACATAATTCATTAACTAACATTTCAGCATTTTAATACAGTTTAAAAATAATAAGGCTGGGTGAAGTGACTCACACCTGTAATCCCAGCACTTTGAGAGGCCGAGGCAGGCAGATCACTGGAGCTCAGGAGTTCGATACCAGCCTGGGCAACGTGGGAAAATCCCATCTCTACTAAAAATACAGAAATTAACTGGGAGAGGTGGCACACGCCTGTGGTCCCAGCTACTTGGGATACTGAGGCAGGAGAATTGCTTGAGCCTGGGAGGCAGAGGTTGCAGTAGGCCGAGATGGCACCACTGCACTCTAGCCTGGGCGACAGAGTGAGACTCTGTCTTAAAAATGAATAAAAATAAATAAATAAAATGAGAAGAATCAATCAAAGCTATTAACAAGTCAGCAGAAATTGTGTCAAGACAATTTTTTAAAAAGATTGTATAGCTACTAAAGAATCGTATTGAAACCTTTTAACAATTTAACCTTACTTGTAATCTAAGAGAAATGCAAATTTAAATCATGAGATATATTTTTCCTATTAAATTAACAGATTTTAAAAATGGTATGACCTAATCTTTGATGAGGTCATGATGAGAATAGTACCTTTATAACTTGCTGATAACGTTATAATTTAATACAGAGTTTTTGAAAATCAATTTTTCTTGTATATTAAATGCTAAAAATGGATTCATGCCTTTAACTCCAAGATTTCATTACAGGACATTCTCCTAAGAAAATAATGTAAAAAGTCATAAGCACAAAGTTATAAGTACAAATAATTTAGCCTCAAATTATTTTCCAAATGAAAAAGAAATAAACAGTAATTTTCTCTTGATATAGGTATAGATTTAATAATTACAAAGACTTCCCAGTAACATGAAGAAAATTAATACTATATAAAAATATGCAGGGAACAGAGAACACCAGAAGAAAACATAACAGTGGTATGCTAGGGTGCTAAGAATTATGGGTGATATTTACTTCATTTTTTCTATTCTCTATATTTTCATTAATGCATTTGTTATTATGGTAATATGTATAACATAAAATTTACCCTTTTAACCATTTTTTTTTTGAGACAGAGTTTCGCTCTTGTTGCCCAGGCTGGAGTGCAATGCAACCTCTGCCTCTCGGGTTCATGTGATTCTCCTTCCTCAGCCTCCCAAGGAGCTGGGATTACAGGCATGCACCACCATGCCTGGCAAATTTTTTTTTTTTTTTTTTTTTTTTGTATTTTTAGTAGAGACGGGTTTATCCATGTTGGTCAGGCTGGTCTCAAACTCCCAACCTCAGTGTGTACAGTTTAGTGGCATTAAGGATTTCACATTGTTGCACAACCATCACCACCATCCATCTCCAGAACCTGTTCATCCTCCCAAGTGGAAACTCTGTACCCCTTAAACTCTGACTTCCCATTCCCTCTCCCCCAGGCCATGGTAACCACTATTCTACTTTCTGACTCTATGAATTTGACTTCTCTAGGTACCTCATGTAAATTAAATTATACAATATTTGTGTTTTTGTGACTGGCTTATTTCACTTTGCACAGTGTCTTCGAGGTTCATCCATGTTGTAGGATGTGTCAGAATTTCCTGGCTTTTTAAGGCTAAATAATATTCTATTCTATATGCACATCACATTTTGTATCTATTCATTCTTCTAAGGACGCTTGGGTTGCTTCACTTTTTGGCTATTGTAAATAATGCTGCTATGAGCATGGGTGTACCACTATCTGTTTGAGTCCCTAGTTTCCATTTTTTTTCAGTATATACCCATAGTGGGATTGCTGGATCATATGGTAATTCTGTGTTTAATTTTTTTAACAACCACCAAGCCATTTTTCACAGTGACTGCGTTCAAGGGTTCCAATTTCTCCACATCTTTGCCAACACCCACTTTCTGTTTCTTTAAATAATAACCATCCTAACTGCTGTGAAGCAGTATCTCACTGTGGTTTTGATTTGCACTGCCCTAATGATTAGTGATGTTGAACATCTTTTCATGTATTGATGGGCCACTTGCATATCGTGTTTGGAGAAAGGCCCATTCAATTTCCTTGCCCATTTTTAATGGGGATGTTTGTTTTCTTAGTGAGTTGTAGGAAGTGTTTGTTTTGCATATATATTTATATATATAATTTTTATTTTTAATTGTAATTAAAAAACACATAAAAGTAACCATCCTTACTTTCTTTGAGTGTACAGTTCCACCGTGTTAAGTACCTTCACACTGTGGTGCAACGGATTTCCAGAAATCTTCCTCTTGCAAAACTGAAACTCTGTACCCATTAAATAACAACTCCCCATTTATTTCCCCTTGCCCAGCCCCTGGCAATCACCATTCCACTTTCTGTGCCTATGAATTTGACTACTTTAGTTACCTCATATATGTAGAATCATACAGGGTTGGTCTTTTTGAGACTGATTTATTTCACTTTAGCATAATATCCTCAAGATTTATCCATGTTGTACTATATGACAGGATTTCTTACCTATGTAAGACTGAATAATATTCCATGCTATGTATTGCTTTTATATTTTTTATTTACAAATTGTAAAATACTACTCATCAGTATGAATCTTATACTGTCCTCTTCCCTGTTTCAATCACCTAAAACCTCTTTTCTATATTAGGTCTTTTGACATTGAATGTTTTCAGTGTCATACTTTCATTTACCTGATTAATAATAAGTTCTTTATGTCTCACTTTTAACCAAAGCAGGAACACCGGGGCAAATAGTCCAGTAAAAAAGAAAAGCAGAGTGGCCATGCCGAGAGTGAAGCAAACCCATGATATATTCATGGAAAAGCTGGATTTTTTCTCTCCTTGGAAAGTGAGATCTTTTGTGTGAAGAACTATTGAAATCTGAAGCTTCTCTTAGGAAGTTAAAAGTTCTTTTGAAAATATTTAAAAGCCCTGAATTAAAAGATCTTAATACAGTCACATGCAATACAACTACATTTAGGTCAAGGATGAACCGCCTATAGGACAGTGGTCCCATAAGATTATAATAACGTGTTTTCAAGATCAGGAGATTGAGACTATCCTGGCCAACATGGTGAAATCCAGTCCCTACTACTATACAAAAAAATTAGCTGGGTGTGGTGGCGGGCACCTGTAGTCCTAGCTACTTGGGAGGCTGAGGCAGGGGAATTGCTTGAAACCAGGAGGCAGAGGTTGCAGTGAGCCGAGATCGCACCATTGCACTCCAGCCTGGCGACAGAGTGAGACTCCATCTCAAAAAAATAAATAAAGTGTTTTTACTATGTCTTTTCTATGTTTAGATAGGGTTAGATACACAAATACTTCCCACGGTGTTACAACTGCCTACAGTATCCAGGACAGTCACATGCTGTGCAGATTTGTAGCCTAGGAGCGATGGGCTTTAGCATATAGCCTGAGAGTGTGGTAGGCTATGCCATCTAGGTCCATCTAAGTCCACTCTATGTTCACACAAGGACAACAGCAGCACATGTCTCAGAACGTATCCTCATTGTTCAACTGTGCATGACTCTACAGTATTATCTTCTGCTGTGTTTTCCTTGTGAACCCTCAGCTAGTTAACATGGATCCCGAGCCCTGGGCCTTCCCCGGAACTTTCTAGCCTAGATCTAGTTTGTCAGGTTTCAGAAAGAATAAAATTATCTAAAATTGAGGGAAAAAAATTTGGCAGGCAATTTGGAGAAGACTCTCAGTTGGCCTGCCAACAACACTGGCAGAAGAAATGTAGTTGAGTTGGAAGCCTTCCAGCATGTTCCCTAGGGGATGCTCACACAGGAACCACAGGTGAACTAGGGAAGCCCTGGCTCCTAAAGCCTGAGCAGGAACCATATACTCCACCACTCCCCTCCTAAAGTGAAATTGAGTCCCAAACCAGGAGTAACAGGAGCACAAAGGTGACGGAGCTCATACAAGCTGAGATGAATTGCAGCTTCCAGGACGGAAATGACTAGTAGCTTATTATTTGTCATTGGCTCCAGATAAATCTTACAGCCTGCTTAAAGCAAATGTATTGACTTTTTTTTTTTTTTTTTTTTTTTTTTTTGGCTGTGGCTATTCTGACTATTCTCTTTTACTGAAAATGGTTTTTTTCTAATTAGATAGCAGCGGCCTGAAGGTAGGACCATCTTAGTTTCTCTGTGTTCCTTATAGAATCTAGGAAATTATTTTGTACATAGTAAGTATTCAATAAATATTGGATTACTCAACTTGAATAAAAACAGCCAGATGATAATACCTTAATAGTCCCAGAATTAAGTTTCTTTGGACAGTGATTTGTTGATATTTTTAAATTAGCTATTAGACACAACACCCTGCAGCAAAAAGGCTTTGCTTACTTGAGCTCACGCTTGTTGTCCTTTTGGAGTCTGAAGCCTAATTAACGTAGAATAGAGCCTCTTTCGGAATAAAAGTCCTCTATCCTACGGGCTTATTCTTTGGGTCTCTAAACACAGATTGGGGAACAGAAAAGAAATTCATTTGGCTTCAGGCTAGAGATAGGCACCTCCCCGCCCATCTGCCTCTCAGTGTTGCTGGCCAGGGCAGGGGGAGCCAGTGTGATTTGCCCAAACCTCCCTCCCTGAGGTGTCATGTTGCTGTGATGGTGTCACAGGAGTCTCAGGAAAGCTGAGAACTCAACATAACAAAGTTCCTACATGGACAGTGGTGCTCAATACTTGCTTCTTAAAAAATAGATTAGTTAGGACTATCTGAGGCCAGAGACTGAACCTAGTCACTTAATAATCAGGTTCCCACAGATCTACTTATCTATATCCCAAACACTGTATAATTCTAAAACTATGAGAAAGAAAGAAAGAGAGAGAGTGTGTGTGTATGACTCAACTGCCTCAAACACACCAGGGAAACATGTTTGAGTATAAATAACTGAAGACAGAAAAGACAGAATGAATCAACCAGAGGACTAGGGAGAGTTACATATAAACTGATATAGATACATATAATTTTTTAAAATTATTTTTAAATAGAGACAGGATTTTGCCATGTTGCCCAGGCTGGTCTCGAACTCCCAGCTTCAAGTGATCCTCCCACCTTGGCCTCCGGAAATGCTGGGATAACAGGCGTGAGCCACCATGCCTGGCCTAGTGATATAATTTTTTTTATACATGCCTTGAGGTGTTGTATTTTTTATAAGTGGTATTATAGAATTTATAAACTCATAAAAAATTTAAAAACAGGCCAGGCGCGGTGGCTCACGCTTGTAATCCCAGCACTTTGGGAGGCCGAGGCGGGCGGATCACGAGGTCAGGAGATCGAGACCATGGTGAAACCCTGTCTCTACTAAACGTATAAAAAAAAAAAAATAAGCCGGGCGCGGTGGCGGGCGCCTGTAGTCCCAGCTACTCAGAGAGGCTGAGGCAGGAGAATGGCGTGAACCCGGGAGGCGGAGCTTGCAGTGAGCCGAGACTGCGCCACTGCACTCCAGCCTGGGCGACAGAGCAAGACTCCGTCTCAAAAAAAAAAAAAAAAAAAAAAAAAAAAAAATTTAAAAACAAGGTAAACTGTAATATTTTAATTGAAAACACTTCTTTAGATATATCCTTGAAAACTGAAAACTTACACATTACAGGATTGTTATCCTGTTAGTTGGACACTGTTAAATGACCAAAGCTATTCATGGTCTGCTGATGAGAACCCAAGTAAAGAGTCTTCCCTTAGTGAATTCACAGGATCCTCCCTGACTCAACTGGACCAGCACTTTACAGTTGCATAAAACCCTGGTTTTGAATTGTTCTTGTCCCTCAATATCCACTGAGGCTGTCATGAAAATTATTATGCTTATTAATATAGAATCCCATGGATTGCTTAATGAAAGATACTTAAAATAAGAATTTGCCAGGTTTAATTTTTATTGCTATTTAGAGAACAAGATTTTCTAAACCTATAGCCCTGTGACTCTTCAAAACCATCAGCCAGGAATCCTTTTTGGATACACTGATATTTCTCTATGTTATCCTTAGTACAGCTTAGCTTACCAAAGGATAGATGGACAAAAGAGTCTTAAAGGTTTCCAGTTTCATCCATGTCCCTACAAAGGACATGAACTCATCATTTTTTATGGCTGCATAGTATTCCATGGTGTATATGTGCCACATTTTCTTAATCCAGTCTATCGTTGTTGGACATTTGGGTTGGTTCCAAGTCTTTGCTATTGTGAATAGTGCCGCAATAAACATACGTGTGCATGTGTCTTTATAGCAGCATGGTTTATAGTCCTTTGGGTATATACCCAGTAATGGGATGGCTGGGTCAAATGGTATTTCTAGTTCTAGATCCCTGAGGAATCGCCACACTGACTTCCACAATGGTTGAACTAGAAACTGGAAACCATCATTCTCAGTAAACTATCACAAGGACAAAAAACCAAACACCGCATGTTCTCACTCATAGGTGGGAATTGAACAATGAGAACTCATGGACACAGGAAGGGGAACATCACACTCCGGGGACTGTTGTGGGGTGGGGGGAAGGGGGAGGGACAGCATTAGGAGATATACCTAATGCTAAATGACGAGTTAATGGGTGCAGCACACCAACATGGCACATGGATACATATGTAACAAACCTGCACATTGTGCACATGTACCCTAAAACTTAAAGTATAATAAAAAAAAAGAGTCTTAAAGGTTCAGTCTTGGAACAATATAAAATGCAGTCTGCAAACACTTGGGGGTGCATCATACCAGTCAATTACACATACCAATACTTTTTTAGAAAAAAACAAAAGAATAGAATAGGCAAAATACATCGGACTTATTTACAAAACATGTTTCAGGTATGCATACACATATGTGATATTGTCATATATACGTTAGCATACATTTTATAAATGTCTTATGTATGTATTTACCTGTATATATACTGGTCAGGATGTAAAATTTGTTACTATCGGTAGCAGTCAAAAAAAATGTTAAGCCACTGATTTAGAGGACTTAATTCTAAACTAACGGAAAGCACTTACCGTGAAAAGAACTCCTACCTCTGAATAGAAATAATAGAAACTACCACCACAAACTGGTCAACAATTTACTGCAAAGTTCTTGCCAGAGGCCAGAGTCTGGCTCATGTTCTAGGTCAATGCTACAGACTGAAAGGTGGATGGAGAAAAGCGACCTTGAGGTTATGCTGTAGCTACCAAAAGAAGGCAGGTGGAGGGGGCTGTTACTTTGGTTGCAATAACCTGGAATAGATGTGGGGTGCTAGAGGAGGACAGATGTGAAATTGGAAGGTGGTTCCAGCTGTCTCAATGCTTGATTAGGCCTTAAATCTGTATTCCAGCATTTCCCACTTCTGGAAATAAATGCATACCTAGCCCAGAGACAAGGGCAGAAGCAGACCTCATAGGCCCAGGGTGCAGGGCTCCTATGGGGACCTCGGAACTAGGGCGGGGGCTTATATTTTATTCTTGAAACCCAGTTGATATTAAAGTGGATTTCAGTTCAATTTGGGGGAAAAAACCCTTTTGCTTGCATATTTTTAATGTTAATATTAATGTCAAGATATCTCTAATATGATTTAGTAATAACATATCCTTCGTTCTAAATTTAGTACCTGTTTGAGAATTAATTGATTAAAAACTAAGAGTGAAACTGTATTACTATTTTGCAGTCTGATATGGGGCAAGATGTTTATCTTCTTCATGTCTCTTTATTTTTTAGATTTTCTAGAAGATGTACTTCTTGATGAGGCCAACATTTCTCTCTCATGTCCCACACATTTCTATTATATGTTTGCTATAATTTGTAGCACTCACATTTGTTGTAAAATCGCTTTTGACAGTGTATTTGAGTTAAACTACAAAGGTTCATTACCAAAGCTCTCTTTCTTTAGAGGGCTTTTTATTATTAGTGCTACAAAATTGATCCTAATGGCTTCAATAAGAATACCTAATGGCTTTCAATAAGAAAGATGAAAGTGTTTTATTTTCTTTTCCTTTGTTTCTAGTTGTCATATTTTCCTGGAACTCTGAGGTTTGAAAATATGCAAAGAATTCATCTCATTTATTCTCTATGAGATTTAAAACTAAAACTGATTATTTAGCCAAAATAAAATTCAATAAAATCATATTTTTATATGAAAGAGAGAAGGATGACAAGGGTAAATTGCAGGAGTACAATGGTAGTCAACTCATCTTAAATTCTTCATTTTCATTTTTGTAATATGTTTGCTTCATATTGCTCTGGAAAACTGTGTTCTGTTGCTTTACCTACAAAGACAAACATTAATCAAACTTACCACTAGTATTAAGCACTGATTAAACACCCACATCCTAACACAACAAATCTGCTGACTTCTCTTCGTGTGCTTTCCATCTTAACACACAGACACAGACAAGACTGATAGTCTTAAGAAGGCCCTTTATCAGAAGTATTTAATCCTAGAGTCTTTTCCTTTACATACTCTATTCAAGAAAGGCCCTTTACATGAAACACATTAAAAAATTAAATAAGGATCATCGCTGGATAGAGCCTCCTTAACTGCAAGCTGACAGACATAGAATAGTTGGCAGAAGGAAGCTGGCACTCTTATTAAGGGCCTAATTTTGATTTTGCATAATTTGTGGATAGTCACTACTAAAATAAAATACTGACGAGCTGCATCTGTGCTAATTTCTTTGGTAGGATTTTTTTTTAAGAATAGACTGAAATCGTGAAACTGCTATAACTTGGGCCACGGTTTTTCTGCAAGGACGGGTACTTTTACTTTATTCTGGATCTCTTTTACAAATAAGGTCTTAAACCACTGTCTTCTTTCTGTGTATATCTATTTTGTTTCGAGAACAAGCACCCTTTTCTCTTTAATATTCTTTTCCTACGGCTAGAATTGGTCAGCGGTGTAATACACTCAGTCAACGCCTAATTGAGTAAAATGTGACAGAACATTTTGCAAAAACCAGTGGTAACCATAGAAGACCTCACTGTTTTTCTTTGCCACTTAGTCTTCAAGAAGGAAGGACTAAAAGTTGTATTTCTTTTCAGATGACAATTATTGGTGTGTTGATTGACTACATGATCATTAGTGAGATTTCTAGTATATTGTTTTGTAATAGTAGAATTGCTATAAAATTTGGCAGATAGAAGTTCACACAGTTTGACCTGGAAAGTTGAACTACTTCAATCTTCAAATTTTTCCTTGTAAACTCTTTCATAGTAGCAAAATAATCATAATTTTCTTTGAATATTGTTAAGGAAAATAGTATTTCTCTTTCAGAATATACATCCTACATCCCCAGTGCTGTTCATTCATTAGTTAACTTCTTTCCTTTGTTGTCTCGCTGGTCTCTTGCCACCTGCAAAATGTCTTTTAAAAGAAAGTTGGAGAAAGAATGCCGTGTCATTTTTCTTCAAAAGAAATCAATAGTTTTGTTTGTTACCAGGTCCTCTTAATTATTTCTCTTCTTGTTGTTAATTATTTTGATTATTAGTTCCACATAGCTGGGCAGGGACAAGGAAGAAAAAAATAAACCTCCCTTGCATGGTATTACTTATTAGCTGTTCCAATAAAAGTTTCATTGGGTATGATGATTCAAAGTTTTCAGGAAAGGCATTTTCTTTGAATTTCAATTACCTCCACCTGTTCTAAATAATATTTGCACAAGTAATTGAATATTGGTTTGAAATCAACCTCCAAATATTACTGTGTTCTTTCTAAAACTTCATCAGACTGTGATATGTCTTTTGAAAGCCAGGAATACAAATATAAAGATGTTAACTATTTAAAACTTCTATGATGGTCTGTTTGGGTAAAGAGATTGCCCAAAATATGTTTTTCAGCAACTTTCTGTGTTTTCAAATTTTTTTAAGGTATATATAGTTAGCCATTTTATTCAGCAAGTCTTAGTTGAGTGCCTGCCATGAGCCAATGACACACTCATTAATAGGGATACAAAGGGAACAAGATAGACAAGTGCTAGAAATTTTACTGCATAAAATAAAAAGTGGAGATCAATAGCTGCGTAAAAATGATGTGAAACTGGGGTAAGATCTAGCATTGCCTTTTAAGATGAAAGAGTATCTTAGCATATTTAAATATTAAAGGAAAGATACTAAGGGTCCGTGAAGGATTTAAGATACAGGAGAAAGAAGTGGGGCAGGGTGAGGTCCCAGTAAATTTATGCTCAGATTAGAGCAGTTATGTCTCCTTCATCTAAATATGATCAAAAGCAGAGAGATGTGACAGACCTAGGTACATATTCTGGATTAGTGTCAGGAAGTTTTTCCAATAACTTATTTTATCTGTGAAGAGTAAGCAGTAAGATGATTTACTGGTAGTGATAAGCAAATAGACAAATGAAATGTTCAAAACAGCTACAAGGAGAATGTGAAGCACTGCTAAGAAGGGAAGTGTGGCTTGCCTCTTGGCGTTAGGTGTCCAATGCAGTTGAGAGGCACACATTTATCCTATATGTGTGTATGGGGATCAATCTGCGTAGTTGGGTGATTTTCTCAGAAGCCCTCAACAGTTTTACTTAGTTGTGGAAATACATAAACTCAAATTTTTAAAAATAGCTCCACATAGTCTGAAGCCAAAAGTAGAGTCAAATGCTCTTTAAGACAAAATAACCAAGTATGGGCTTCAGAAATGAAACAGAGAGTGATCAATACTACCATTACGTCTATGTTTTACATTTTCTCTTTAGAGACTATAAAGTTTAAATGGAGCTTAAATGACAGCTTTGCAGAGGACAGCCTGCTCTCCTCCTTACCAGTGGTTCTCAAACTTCAGCAGGCATCAGAGTCACTTGCAGGGCTTGTTAAAACTCAGGTTCCTGGACCTCAACCCCAGAGTTTGGGATTCAGTAGGTCTGGGGTGAAGCCCTAGAATTTGCATTTTTAATGAGTTCCCAGGTTCTGCAGAGTCTGTTGATCGGGGCACCACATCTTGAGAATCACTGTTCTAAATAAAACTCTCAAATGCCAGGACAAATATCTGCAAAAGTTAAAGTCACTGTGAGCTCATCAGTTCATAATCTATTTCTCATTCCTTGCTGATGTGCTCAGTGCCTACCACAGTGCCTACCAGTGCCTGGCTAGAGCCCAGCAACTGTTTTGAGAAATAAAAATAAGTTAGTATTTATTGAATGCCCTCTACAATGTGGTAGGCACATTCCCTCCACCAATGTAGGCAGGCACAGCCATATTTACACAAACATATTAAAATAAGATTAGTCACTCAGCAGTTTGAGCCGGTGGACTAGTCCTTCTTTTTAAACTACTCTCTTCTCCAGGTCCTGGACCACCTCACCTCCTGGTTTCCCTTCTGCTTCACTGGCCACTTCTCTTAGAAAACCTGGCTTTCTCCTCCTCCTCCTCCTCCTCTCTTGGACCTCAGAATATTGAATGCCCCAAGGAGCTCTTTTCCTGATGACCTTCTCCTCTATTCCTAGATGATCTCATTAGTCCCAAGGCTTCAGATAACATCAACACGCTGACGTCATCCAAATCTGTTATCTCCAGCTGAGACGTCCCCTCTCACCTGATACTCATTAATCCAGCTGCCAACTCGGCCCCTCCACTTGAATATCTAATAAACGTCTCCAATGTAACAGGTCCAAAACAAAATCCTCACTTACCTCAAGCCTACTTCTGTCTCTTCTTTCCTGCCTCAGTAGATATCATTCCCATATATCAGTTGCTCAGGCCAAAAACTTAAGCCATTGTAACTTGGATTTCTTTTTTGTGCTACCTTTCCAAAACCCCTTCGATCAGTTTTGGCTCCAAAACAGTTTCTAGTTCAATTTCTTTTTACTATCTCATCTTCTGCAACCAGAGATTTTTCTCATCCCCTAATCCATGGCAGTAGCTTCATAATTCATTCCTCAGTTCCCACTCTTACCTCCAATGGTTCATTCTCCACTGAGCAGCTGGAGTGATTTTGTGTTAGGGTGAATTAGATCATAACAGTTCCCTGGTTAAAACCTGCTAAAGGCTTCCCCCCCAACAAACTTCTTAAGGCAAATAGAGCACTACTTCTCCATCCTCATCTCCTACTACTTCCCCACCCACCAAGCCCTATGAAACTCTAGCCACCCTGGCCCCCTTTCTCCTTCTTGAACATAACAAGCTTCTCCAGCCTCTGAGCTTTCACCCTTTCTAGCTGCTGTTCCCTGTAGTGCTCCCCTCCAAACACATTAGCGAATGTGGTTTCTACCACCCTATCATTCTGTGTCCCATTTTTATTTTCCTCAGGGCACTTATTATTTAAAATTATTCATATGGTTGTTTACTTAAATATTTGTCTGTATCTGGCAACTAGATTGTTAACTCCAAGCAGGCCAGGATTTTGTCTTCTTAATAGCTGTACTCTATTTTTTTTTTATTTTTATTTTTTGACATGGAGTCTCACCCGGTTGCCCAGACTGGAGTGCAGTGGCAGGATCTCGGCTCACTGCAAACTCTGCCTCCTGGGTTCAAGCGATTCTCCTGCCTCAGCCTCCTGAGTAGCTGGGATTACAGGTGCGTGCCACCACGCCTGGCTAATTTTTGTATTTTTAGTAGAGATGGGATTTCGCCATGTTAGCCAGGCTTGCCTCGAACTCCTGACCTCAGGTGATTGGCCCACCTCGGCCTTCCAAAGTGCTGGGATTACAGATGTGAGTCACCATGCCTGGCCTGTACTCTATTATTTAGAACAGTACTTGCAGGGTAGTAGACACACACACAAGCATGTTGTTGAGTGGAGGAATTTTAAATCTATTGTTCTTTCCACAACACCATATTGATGCCTCTTTAGGTATTATGTTATAATTTGATCACAATCTACTCCACTATCTAGATAATGGATTGTTCCAATCAGTGATAAATTCATACATTTAAATCTGTTATTAAATCCCAAAAGCCAAAATTCCAAAAACAGATGCTTGAGCTGCTAAGCAGAAATCTCATGCCTTTGTCTTCATGTTGTTCTTAAGATTTATTTTGGATCCACCACTATGGTTTTAGCTCAACATAAACCTTGTCTGGCTACTGATTTTGCAAAACATTAGAAACACGGTCAAGTTTTTCATTCAGGTCCTCCAGAATATCCTTGGACTTCAACTTAAGAATTAGTCCAAGTTCCCATATTGATATTTTGACAGTGATTCTAGGCTTTGTGGTGTTGTTCAGTGTTTTGTGTTACAAATATAGGCCACAGAAAAGAAATAAAGTGAATCCATGCCTCTGTTTGTTTACAAAGAGATCTTTTCACCTTTGAAATTCTATCACTATAGCCTTAAAAACAACAGGAATCTCCCTCTGGCTGGGTGGTTAGGATTTGAAATGTCTTTGTACTCTGCTTTAAATTGGAGTTCACATAAATTTGGTGACATTTCCTACTGTGGCTAAGTTAAGTCTCTTAGTAGAATCTTTCATAAGCGTGCAAGAGTAAGAGCGAGATTTGTTCATTCCAATCAAAAGCAAAGTGAGACTCCCTTGTTCCCAGGGCAAACTCTCTTTGTCCACAGTTTGCACTTTCTCCTTCTCCTGTTTTTGTGCCACCTCTTAAAAACCCTCGATTGATAACATGCTTCGCTGGTTAAAGTACACCTGGTATTCTAGTAACTCCTGAAACACTAAGTGGCTACCATGTATCATTGCTATGTGAGGCCTTCACGTGTAGAAGTTTATGAAGGTTCTTCTTGCTGATACCCTCTTTGCCTTCAAGGCTCTTCCTCATCAGCACACTCTTCAGTAGTGGGCTTCCTGATGCTCCAGCACTGAGGCCTCCTCTCACATTGCGTGCTCCTGGCGATTTCATCCACTGCAGCGACAACTCCCAGCGAAGATTCCCATCTCTTATCTCCAGCCTTATGCCCTTTTCCCAGCATTGCTCACTCTGTCATCTATTTATTGAACATGTGGACAGTCCAGGGACATCTCAAACACTGCAATGCAAAACCAAACTCGTTATCTTCTCACCACCACTGCCATATTCGCTCAGACTCTTTTCTCCTTCTACAGCTTCCCAGTGCACATCATTAACAGGACAACTATTGGCCCATTTTCCCAAGCTGGAAACATTGAATTCTTTCCTGAACCTTTTTTTTGCGTTTCCACTAATGATAAATAGATCCCTAAATCACATAAATTCTGCCAAAGAAAGTTACCTCTGGTGTTCTTCCTGTCTGCACTGCCACTTTTTTAAAGAGTGTAAATTATCTTACACTTTTGTGTTTTATGCTGAGATTCGAGAATAAATAGGAAGTGTGTATACATATCCAGCTCATCATCTTAACCCACCCCTCCTAATTTTGTCTTAGGAATGACGCCTCCTGCAGTGTAGAGCAATAGAAATATAACCCAAGCCATTATGCAATTTTAACTTTTCCAGTAGCAACATTATAGAAATAAAAAGAAAGAAATGAAATTAACTTTAATGCTATGTTTAAGCCAATGCATCCAAAATATTAAAATTTCAAACTTTAATTGGTATTAACATTATTATTAAGGTCTTTACATTCATTTTTCTTTGTACAAAGTCTTCGAAATCAAGGGCTCAATGGTCACATGTGGCCAGTGGCTGTCACAGCAGATAGCCTAGGTGTTGGAGGTGAGCTGAAGGGGCTTACACTAGAGATCCCACAGAAGATACACCTACAGCCTTGGTGAGGGACAAGGGCATATATCAAGGTACTTGCAATGGAAACAAAGAATCAATCCATAATCACACTGAAAACATGAAGCAGAGAACCATAAGGCAAATGTAATCCAATTAAGTATAAAATTGCATTTAAAAAAAACACAGCCCAAAGTACACAGAAGAGAATGGACCTTCAAAGGTAAAAGATAAAAACAAACCACAGCCCAGGAGAGAAGCTCAGAGACAAACTGTACTAGAAAGGGACCTGGGGCAAATGTGTCAGTAATTAGGAGGTGGTCTTGGAAAAGCAGGGTAGCCTGGGCACCTCATCTTCATGTACATTTGAGTCCAGGCAGCTGCACACTTTCCTTCAGGCTCACAAGGCCCAGGAACTGTGCTCTCAACAAAGGAAAAGCTCTTCTGCTGGTTTATATTTATGAGAAGCAGAGTAGAACCCTGGGGGTGAGGGGGACAATGAAATGGAGGCTTTGAAGCTGGAACTGGCCCAGCTTCAGGTGAAGCCTCCAAGTGGGTATTCTGAAGTAAGAACTGTAACAAGAGAGGCCAAGAAGCCTATGCTCCAGTTAGGGAAAAATCCCCTCTGGCACCCCCAAAGCAAAGCAGTCTCCCCCATCCTGCTCTCCTCACAATTATAGAAGGCAGATGGAATAGATCAAGATGCACATGAATAGAAAACAGCATTTCTCATTTGGATTGAGGAAATTTTCAGTCTTCAATCAGTCCTTCAACATGAGTATGAATCGATAACTGAGAATCACCAAACTTTGAAAGAACACCAACACCTACAAGAAGCATCAAATCAACAAACTGAAGAACTAACTCACCCCAAAGAGATCTTGTCAATAGAAAAAAAAAGCAAAGACAATTTTCAGATAAGCATAACAACCAAAGAAATGTAATAACTTTGTCCTCAAATATTCAATAAGATAAGACCAAGCCACTCTTTTTAAAACTCCTGGGAGATACACGCTGTCAGTCCAAAGCAAAATGCATACAATTAAAGAATAAATGTCCTGGTAGGATTCCCAAAAATATCATGAAAACAAGCATAGGGATGGAAAGAATGGGAAGAGTGATGTAGGAATGATGGATAGAGCCAAACCTCAAACGTCTATCAAATAGGAATTTCAGAAGAACAAAAAATGGAAGAGGGAAAATACTGACCAAATTAAAAGAAAATTTCTGTGAAGTACACAGCTTGGTATATGTTCAGAATATTTACATATAAATAAATATATGACTATATAAAGGTTCCAGGATGCAGAGAGAAGTGAACACAGATTACTTACGGGGAATGAGGAGCAGGTAGGACGAGACATTCCATCGCAATTCATTCTACACTCCAGCAGTCATTGGATCAATTCTCCCAAGTGCTCAGGGAAAATGAATACTAGTTTGTTACCAGTTCAAACTCAAATTTAATGTGAAGAAAAGATGAGTGATTGGGCAAAGTTTACCCGATGACGTCCTTTCTGAAAGAATAACTAGGGAATTTATTTCAGCAAACGAATCCAAAAACGAAGGACTGCAGATATTATAAGTGGTAGCAAATAAAAATTCTTACCACTAAGATGTAACTGCCTGATTGTGCATCATATATTTTTTTAATCTCAAACAAAAATTCCCAGATCTTTTTGAGAATCAATATCCTAAGGTAATATCTTGTACTATCTTGTACCAAAGAAGGATCAAAGTGTTGTGCATGACCTGTTAATACACGACGAAGGGATCCTTTCCTGTATGTGACTCAGAGTCCAAGAATCTGGTCAACCACGTTAGCATCCTGCATCCAGTTCTCCCTGAAGCCTGAGCAACCCAAGCCACTTCCCTGTGCCCTGTGTCAGAAGATCCCACTGTGGCTTTCCTCTGTCCATGCCCTTCACAGCAGCATGATGAGTCTGCAGGCCCCCAAGCCCATGCTTCCCCTTGCCCCACTTGGGGGCCATGCTCCAGATACCTGGGATGGTAGAATTCCCAGTCAGATGGCCCTGAGGCCCCTTCCAAGGCCTGCAAAGCTGTTCTCCAAGTCTGCCCTCCCACTGCTGACCGGGCATCAGTGTGTGCCCTCCTTGGATGAAGGATGGCCAAGGAGTGAGGTTTTGCCGGGAGGAGGGAGTGATGGACAAAACCTGGACACACTCGCAGGTGCCCTTGTGTATGCTGCTCACGGTATGGTGTGGATCCAGGTGTGGGAAGAGAAATGGGTGGGGCAGAGGGCCAGGACCCTTCATTTGTATTCCTGTCCTAAGTCCTGAAAATGTCAGGGACTGGCCTGCTGTCGTCTTTTACAGAGCAAGAAAGACATGAAGGAAGGAGAGAATTCAGTACATGAAGTGGGATTGAAAAAAAGGCTTCAGAAAAAAGCCAACCAGACATAGCAATTGGAGGAGGAAAAGGTGGGAGCTTTTGAAGTGTTGGAGGTTTCCTGCAGTAAGTACCAGAAAACCCAGCTACAAATGGCCCAAAGGAGGTGTGTACTCACCGTCACTCATACCTCAGGAAAGAGGCCTCAGGATGCTCCCTTCCTTGCTCAGTGAACTCCTCAGGGCTCTGGAGCCCTTCTGTCTTCCCTCCCTGTGTCTGAGGTTAGTGTGCAGCTTGGCCTCTGCGGCCTGCTCCCCCAGGGGCCCAGGGCAACCCATAGTTCTGGGTGATGCCCCCAGACCACAGTGTCCAGAAGCAGGAAGAGAATAAGCCTACCTCGTGTCCCTTTTCCAGAGTAAAAAAAACTCCTGGACTCCCCTTAGCCCCAGGTCTCGTTTGTCAGAACCAATCACTGGCCAGAAGAAGTTCATTTCCCATGTGCCAGGATTCACTAATACAAAGTCAGCCATTACACCATGAGGGCCAGTCAACCCCAAGGCCCAGGCCACCTGGACACTGCACAGAATTGGGGTTCCCACAGCTGCAAGAGGGGGCCTGGCTGGGGAGCAGGCACCTGCAGGAAGCAAGGCTAGCAGCGCCAAGGACTGAACCTCACAGTGGTTCTCAAAGTGTGGTCTCCAGACTAGCAGCCTTGGCTTCACCTGGGAACTCACTAGAAATGCAGATTCTTTGCCTTCACCCCAGATGTCTAGAATCAGAAACTCTGGAGGTGGGGCACAGCAATTTAGGTTTCGAATTTTTGTTTATTATTTTTTTTGAGATGGGGTCTCCGCTCTGTCACCCAGGCTGGAGTGCAGTGGCACAATCATAGCTGCAGCCTCGAACTCCCGGGCTTCCCCCATCAACCCCCTCTTCCCCAACCCCCAGTAGCTGGGACTATAGGTACAGACCACCATGCCTGGCTAAAGCAATTTAAGTTGTAAGAAGCCCTCCAGGAGAGGCACTCTATAAAGTGTGGGAACCACTGGCTTTCCCAACCTCCTTCTCTTAGGGGTCAGAGTGCAATGAATCAGCAAAGGAGACACAAGAAGAGACCTAACAGGCAGTAGGAAAAGGCACCTAGGGCGGGGAAGCAGCAAGTCGTCAGCAACAGCAAATGCAATGAAAAAGCCTTGTGTTCTATTTAAAGAGCTCGTCGTGGATAGGAAATTGAGAAATGAAACGTAAAGTGGTTACAATTCAAGTGAAGAGTTTTCAAGGAAGTGCTGTGCATGTTTCAAGGCAGAGAAAAAGAATCCAATGCAAAGTTAAAGATACTGGAGATAAACTAATACTCAGGGGAGGATTTTCCTGAGGTCTGTGAAGGATGAGATGCTAGACCTCACTTTCCAGTGTATTAACTACTGGTCATGTGCAGCTATTGAGCTCTTGAAAAGAAGCTTCTCTGAATTGAAATGTGCTGTAAGTGTAAAAGGCACACTTCATTCCAAGCCTTAGTGTAAAAACAGAGAGTGTAAAATAGCCCATTAATAATTGTATATTGATTACATGTTGAAATAATACGTTTAGATGCATCGGGTTACATAAAATATATTATTAACATTAATTTCACCACTTTTTTTCTTTTTTCTTTCTTCAGTGTAACTACTAGAAAATTTTCAGTTACGCTTGTGACTCCCATTGTGCGTCTTTCTTTTTTTTTTTTTTTGAGACAGAGTCTTGCTCTCTTGCTCTGTCACCCAGGCTGAAGTGCAGTGGTACGATCTCAGCTCCCTGCAACCTCCACCTCCTGGGTTCAAGCGATTCTGCCTCAGCCTCCCAAGTAGCTGAGCTTACAGGCGTGTGACACCACGTCCGTCTAATTTTTGTATTTTTAGTGGAGGTATGGTTTCATCATGTTGGTCAGGCTGGTCTCGAACTCCTGACCTCAAGTGATCTGCCCACCTCGGCCTTCCAAAGTGCTGGGATTACAGACCTGTGCCACCACACCCGGCACCAATTGTGTTTCTGATTAAGAGCTCTGGTCTAAACCATAAGAAAGTCTAATAGGTTTGGAGAAAAACTGTGTGAAAGAGAGTGTAGACATTTTAGGTAAACAAAAGGACCTAAAGACGAGGTCAGGTACAACTGTTTAAAGATTCCTCTCGCTAAAATTGAGTCTTCAAATATTGAGCAGAAATATTTCTGCCTCTTTCAAAAAAAAAAGCTGAGGTGATTATAAAGATGTAGAAGTTAGCCTACTGGCTACTAATTTAATACTGACAAGAGGAGTTGTGTTCATTGAATGAGAATATAATGTGGTGCTGAAATTTCATCTGTGCTTCAAAGAAATCTTTGAACTAGGTTGGACACAAACTTTTGGTGGGTAGAAGAAGCAAAGTGACCCAACATCACACTTTGCTTTTTTGGTTTCATGCTTGAAAGGGGGAAGGTTCAAGGTCTAAGAATATGATAACTAGAAGCCTTCCTTGAGATATTACAGGCAGTCCACTTCAGAAATGCATCAAATGTCAAAGCACAGGACTTGCTTGGGAAAAATCTGGCACCACAGACTAAAGTCAAATGGGAGGACGGTGCTCACCTGGGGCTTTAACCAGTGGCTACTCATCAGCTCCTGAGAAGCTGTCAGTGAGAAATTCCTCCCAATGCCTAGAGGCAGTCCAGGTGAAAGGAATAATGCTGCAGGAAGCATCCTGTTTATAACTCCAGATTCTCAAATACCAGAAAACCTGCCACAAAGCATTTTTTTTTTTTTTTTTTTTGTAAAGAGGATTAAACTCTCTAAGGCCTTCTGTTTCTCAAATTCTGAACTCTCTTCATCGCCTTTAATGAATCTTCATTTGTTTGTTTTCTTGGCCAATCTTGAGTACTTGACTTAGCCAGAAGACTTCTTGTTCATACCGTCCTCTTTTTTTTTTTTTTTGCTTCTCCTAATTTGCAATCTCTCTTCACAATAGTATTGAAGTCCCAGCTGTCATATGAGACGGTCCCTAAAGTCCTGCTTCTTCTACCTCCTTACTGTGTCCGGAATTGGTGGGTTCTTGGTCTCACTGACTTCAAGAATGAAGCCGCAGACCCTCGCGGTGAGTGTTACAGCTCTTAAGTTGGCGCGTCTGGAGTTTGTTCCTTCTGATGTTCGGATGTGTTCGGAGTTTCTTCCTTCTGGTGGGTTCGTGGTCTCGCTGGCTCAGGAGTGAAGCTGCAGACCTTCATGGTGAGTGTTACAGCTCTTAAGGTGGTGCGTCTGGAGTCGTTCGTTCCTCCCAGTGGGCTCGTGGTCTCACTGGCTTCAGGAGTGAAGCTGCAGACCTTCGCGATGCGTGTTACAGCTCATAAAAGCAGTGTGGACCCAAAGAGTGAGCAGTAGCAAAAGTTATTGCAAAGAGCGAAAGAACAAAGCTTCCACAGTGTGGAAGGGGACCCGAGCAGGTTGCCACTGCTAGCTCCAGCAGCCTTTTATTCTCTTATCTGGCCCCACCCATGTCCTGCTGATTGGTAGAGCCGAGCGAGCGGTCTGTTTTGAGAAGGCGCTGATTGGTGTGTTTACTATCCCTGAGCTAGACATAAAGGTTCTCCACGGCCCCTTCAGATTAGTTAGATACAGAGTATCCATACAAAGGTTCTCCAAGACCCCACCAGAGCAGCTAGATGCAGAGTGCCGTTTGGTGCACTCACAAACCCTGAGCTAGACACAGGGTGCTGATTGGTGTGTTTACAAACCTTGAGCTATATACAGAGTGCCGATTGGTGTATTTACAATCCTTGAGCTAGACATAAAGGTTCTCCAAGGCCCCACCAGAGCAGCTAGATACAGAGTGTCAACTGGTGCATTCACAAACCTCGAGCTAGACACAGGGTGCTGATTGGTGTGTTTACAAACCTTGAACTAGATACAGAGTGCCAATTGGTGTATTTATAATCCCTGAGCTAGACATAAAGGTTTTCCAAGGCCTCTCCAGAGTAGCTAGATAGAGTGTGGATTGGTGCATTCACAGACCCTGAGCTAGACACAGGGTGCTGATTGGTGTATTTACAATCCCTGAGCTAGACATAAAGGTTCTCCACATCTCCACCAGACTCAGGAGCCCAGCTGGCTTCACCCAGTGGATCCTGCACGGGGGCTGCAGGTGGAGCTGCCTGCCAGTCCTACGCCATGTGCTGGCACTCCTCAGCCCCGCGGGAAGGCAGCTAAGGTCCGGTGAGAAATGGAGCGCAGCGCCCATGGGCTGGCACTGCCGGGGGACCCAGTACACCCTCTGCAGCCGCTGGCCCGTGTGCTAAGTCCCTCATTGCCTGGGGCCGGCAGGGCCAGCCGGCTGCTCCGAGTGCAGGGCCCGCCGAGCCCACACCCACCCGGAATTCCAGCTGGCCCACAAGCACCACGCGCAGCCCCGGGTCCCACTCGCGCCTCTCCCTCCACACCTCCCTACAAGCTAAGGGAGCCGGCTCCCGCCTTCGCCAGCCCAGAAAGGGGCTCCCACAGTGCAGTGGTGGGCTGAAGGGCTCCTCAAGTGCTGCCAAAGTGGGAGCCCAGGCAGAGGAGGTGCCCAGAGCGAGCGAGGGCTGTGAGGACTGCCAGCACGCTGTCACCTTTCATTATCATGCATACGTAACTTCCTTATTGTAGTTGTTGTTTTTAAAAGTATGGACTAAGGCTGAGTGCACTGGCTCATTCACACCTGTAATCCCAGCACTTTGAGAGGCCGAGGCGGGCAGATCTGCCCACCTCAAACCACCTGAGGTCAGGAGTTCGAGACAAGCCTGGCCAACATAGTGAAACCCTGTCTCTACTAAAAATACAAAAATTAGCTGGGCATTGTAGCGGGCACCTGTAATCCCAGCTATTCAGGAGGCTGAGGCACGAGAATCACATGAACCTGGGAGGCAGATGTTGCAGTGAGCCGAGATCATACCATTGCACTCCAGCCTGGGCAACAAGTGTGAAACTCCATCTCAAAAAAAAAAAAAAAAAAGTATGGAATAGGGAAGAATGTAAAAATGACTCCACTGAACAAGGTACCTTTATCAAATACACACTTTAGGATTCCCATACTGGGCTCCACATAATTTAATATGCAAGAGAGATGAATGACTAAGACAGAAATTCCTTTAATTTCTGTCAACTATGAATTCGAGTGATTTGCTACAATGACAATAGGTTTTAATCATCAATGATTTTAAATTATTTAGTAAGTAAATAATAAAGTAATAAAATAATCTTGAAGCAGAAAATGTAATTTTTTTCAAGATTAATTTATAGTAAATAGAAAGGAATTAGTGTGGATATTAACAAATGTCTAACGATTTTAAAAATATCTAAGATACATGTAAAATCTACGTGGTTAATCAGTCAATTAGAATGTGTCATCCCCTGAATGTAAGTGTATTAATTTCCTAGTGCTGCTATAACAAATTACCACAAGCTTAGTGGCTTAAAACAACATAAGTTTGTTATTCCACAGTTCCAGAGGTCAGAAATTCAAAACAGGTTTCACTGGGCTGTCAGTTAAGGTGTCCACAGGGCTGTGTTCCTTTAGAGGCTCTCGGGGAGGACCTTTTCCCTTGCCTTTTCCCTTACAGGCTTCCAGGGGCCACCAGCATTCCTTGGCTCCTGGCTCCTTCTTCCATCTCCAAACTCAGCAGCAAAGCATCTTCAAATCAATCTCTGGCTCTGACTCTCTTGTTCTTCTCTTTCTCTTACAAGAACTCTAATAATTACATTGGCCCACATGGATCGTCCAGGATAATCTCCACATCTCGAGATTAACTTAGTCCCCTCTGCAAAGTCCCTGTTGCCATGTAAAGTAAATATTCACAGGTCCTGGGGATTAGGACCTGAATGTCTTGGGGGACCATTATTTTGTCTATTGCAGTTTCAAATCCTGGAAAAGAAATGAGTAAATAAGAAATGTTGGCAGAATGTGGTGGCTCATGCCTGTAATCTCGGCACTTTGGGAGGCTGAGGCGAATGGACTTCTTGACCTCAGGAGTTTGAGACCAGCCTGGGCAACATAGTAAGACCCCATATCTACAAAAAATACAAAAATTAACCAGGTATGGTTGTGTGCACCTATAGTCCCAGCTATTCAGGAGGCTGAGGTAGAAGGATCACTTGAGCCCAGGAGGCGGAGGTGGCAGTGAGCTGAGATTGCACCACAGCACTCCATCCAGCCTGGGTGACAGAGTGAGACCCTGTTTAAAAGAAAAGGAAAAATAGGCCAAGTGCAATGGTTCACGTCTGTAATCCCAGCACTTTGGGAGGCCTAGGGGGGCGGATCACGAGGTCAGGAGATCGAGACCATCCTGGCTAACACAGTGAAAACCCTTCTCTACTAAAAATACAAAAAGTTAGCCGGGCGTGGTGGCAGGTGCCTGTAGTCCCAGCTACTGGGGAGGCTGAGGCAGGAGAATGGCATGAAGCCAGGAAGCAGAGCTTGCAGTGAGCCAGATCGCGCCACTGCACTCCAGCCTGGGCGACAGCAAGACTCTGTCTCAAAAAAAAAAAGAAAAAACAATGTTAAAGGGATTCTTTCAGGGTGAAACATCTTCATTTCATCTTCATTTTTAACAGACATTTTCTTGGGTATAGATTTCCAGATTTAAAAATGGATCTTCTTACTTGTATTGTTCCTGTGAGAAATCTACTACCATTTTACTGTGTTCCTCTATAAAGAACACCTTCTTTCTCTGGCTGCCTTTAAGATTTTTATCTTTATCGCTGGCTTTATACAGTTTGATTATGATGTGCCTTTGTGCAATTTTCCTCATATTTCACATGTTTGGAGTTCACTGAGCTTCTTAGATTGGTATATATATAGTTTTCATCAAATTTCAACCATTATTTCTTCTTATGTCCCTTTCAGAAACTTCAATTGCACATATATTAGTCTGCTTAACATTATCTCACAGCTCACCAATGTATTTTTTTTTATTTTTGAGGAATTGTTCTTTTTTCTATGTGTTTTATTTTGGAAAGTTTCTGTTTCTGTGTCTTCAAGTTCACTAATCTTTTCTTCTGCCATGTCTAATCTAGCATTAATGTTATCCAGTGTATTTATTATTGCACACATATTAATTTTCTCTTTAGATGTTCAATTTGGGTGTCTTTTATAACTTTCATGTCTCTACCTAACTTTTTTTTTTGAGACGGCACTCTTGTTGTCCAGGCTGGAGTACAATGGCACGATCTCGGCTCACCATAACCTCCACCTCCTGGGTTCAAGTGATTCTCCTGCCTCAGCCTCCCAAGTAGCTGGGATTACAGGCATGCACCACCACATCCAGCTGATTTTTTTGTATTTTTAGTAGAGATGGGGTTTCTCCATGTTGGTCAAGCTAGCCTCGAACTCCTGACTTCAGGTGATCCACCTGCCTCGGCCTCCCAAAGTGCTGGGATTACAGGCGTGAGCCACAGCGCCCGGCCTGTCTCTACCTAACTTTTTGATTGATGGGCAGACATTGTGAATTTTACCTTGTCGGGTACTGGATATTTTTGTATTCCTATAAATGTTCTTATGTTTTGTTCTGATGCAGTTAAGTCTCTTGGAAAGAGCTTGATCTTTTTGGGTCTTGCTTTTATGATTTGTTAGACAAGTTGGGAGCATGCCCAATACAAGGCTAGTAATTCCCCACTTACTAAAACAAGAGGTCCTTGAGCACACTACCCATTGCCCCATAAACTCTGAGTTTTTCCAGTCAGCCTGGTAGGGATAGGCACTCTTCCTAGCTCTGCAAGGATACCAAGCACTGTTCTCTAGTCTTTTCTGATGTTCTTTCCCCGTCCCCCCGCTCCCCCCTACCTCCAGCCTGGAGTAATTTCTTCACATGCATTTGCCGGTTGGATCCTCTGCGATCCCTAGGCAGCTCTCTTCTCTTTGGTACTCTGTCCTGAGAATTCCAGCTGCCTTTATCTCCCTGCAGTCTCTCCCCCCTGTCTCCTAAATTCAGAGAGTCTGCTGGGCTTTGCCTGCCCCACAGCACTGCAACTTTATGAAGTAAGCAGGGGCAATTTGGGGGCTTATCTTATTTGTTTCCCATATTTCAGTGATCACTGTCCCTTCATTGTCCGTATGTCCAGTGCTTTGCAAACAGTTATGTCATATGTTTTGTCTGGTCTTTTTGGTTGTTTCAGGCAGGAGGTAAATCTGCCCCTCGTGACACTATCTTAGGCAGAAGTATCTCATCCCTTTAGTGATTTATAGACCCTTTGAAAAGTTCCTAATCTTGTATTTATCATCATCTCAAAAGGCTCCTTCACTTGTTTCTTGTAGATAATTCTGAGACTTTCTCTTTATTCGAACACAATGCTGTGGCACTAGAGAGATAAGTCACATTTGCTTTAAAAATCATTAAGTGTGACTGACACCTTCTTGTGTAAAATAGTTTTATTATTTTACTTACTAGTAAAAATATTGTTTAATGTTCATTGAAGTACATTCAGTTTGATCCTTCACACATCCTATTACTCGTCTTCAAATGTGTCAATTAAAATAATATCTGTTCACACCACTTAACATCAAAAATCCTGTTTTGGCAGCTTAGTATCAGAGCTTCTGAAATCCCTATGGGGCCTTTTATTTTTATCCCTCAAGTGGAATCCTATGAACATAGTTCTAATTTATTATGAAATGAGAAATGTTTTTAAGATAATATGTTTTTAGGAAAATAACTTTAAAAAATACTTGATCTCTTAATTCTTGAAGTCATTATCTTTTCCACATTTGACCATTTACTTTATTAAAATAAAAATACCTAGTTACTTTGAATGATAAACAATTTTCTATAACTTTTATATATTAAGAGAAAACCCAAATATCAATATTTACCTAATATTAAAAGCAAGTGATGAAATATTCCTTATAACAGTAATGTTAGAAGTGATTTCCCTTCCTCAGGACAATCCGATGGTGATGATGATAAAAAGCTCCAAGCACAAGGCCTCAGATGGAACAACTTTATCCAAGCCATGGACTCTCTTTGGCCATTTTTTCCCATCTTACTACTTTAGAGATACCACAAAGGATTAGAGTATGTTTCATACTGATTGAAATATCAGATACCATACCATCATCCTTTAAGCATCACTATTTTAATGGTGAAAATATTTCCATTTAAAAACACTATGGAAATTTGTCAAAGAACTAAAAATAGAACTACCATTCAATTCAGCAATCCAAAAACTACTGGGTATATAACCAAAGAGAAAGAAATCATTATATCAAAAAGATACTTGCACTTATATGTTTATCTCAGCACTAGTCACAATAGCAAAGATATGGAATCAACCTAAGTGTCCATCGACAGATGATTGGATAAAGAAAATGTAGTGTACATATATGTGATGGAATACTACTCAGCCATAAAAAAGAATGAAATCATGTCTTTTGCAGCAACGTGGATGGAGCTGGGGGCCATTATCCTAAGCGAAATAGCTCAGAAACACAAAGTTAAATACCACTTGTTCTCACTTACAAATGAGTGCTAAACAAAGGGCACACATAGACATATCGAGTGAAATAATAAACATTGGAGACTATAAAAGGTGGCAGGGTGGGAGGGGGACTGAGTGTTGAAAATTACCTATTGTGTGCAATGGTCACTGTTTGGGTGATGGGTATGCTAAAGGTCCATACTCCTCCACTATACAATATATGCATGTAAGAAACCTATGCTTATACCCCCTAAACTTATAAGAATTTAAAAATATTTTTCATTTGGAAAATACAGAGCAGAACCCTGGGACATATCATTTCAGGAGCTAAAGAATAAGTTACTCAAAAATCTGAGGTATAGCAATTTCTCAGGACAATTAACTTTTGAAAAATTTAGGTTACTTTCTGTTTTGCATATTTGATATACAACTAATAAACTTAGAGATGGCTTTCAGTCTTCCAAGGGCAGAACACAGAGTCTAGCCCTAGTAGGAACTTAAGAAAATAAGCAGATGAATCCTTCAGTAGTTAAGAGGACAAATGGCCCTGGACATCAAGAAGGTGGCATGTAGCCATCCGTCCTGAGTGAGTGAAAGAGATTCCAAGTGCTTTTTTACTTATTGTAAACTCTCTCCTGCCTATAATTGTATTCCATTGCTTCTGATTCTGTAGCAATAAAGACAATTGTTCAGTACCCTCTAACATCTTTCATACGCTTATTTCATTCAATAGACATCTTTCTTTATGCAAGATAATCTCATTGAAGCTTGACCAATGAGTATATGATCAGTTAAATGATTAACATTTATCCTTTTCTCTGCAGTTACCATGGTTTTGTTCCTACCCTCAGCATGCTCTTTTGTGTCCCTTCTCAGCTCAGTAGCAACACCAGGCTAAGTGGGGCTGAGGCTGCAGGTTTGTGGCTATGGTCAACCAGTTCACCCAAGTGGGAAATCAACCCCTTGCCGTGGTCTGGTGCCACCCTGTTATCTCCATTCAGGCACCTGATTAATGCAAATCAGTAGGGGGAGTGGTCAATAGTGTGAAGTTAAAACAGCCTTCGTCCTCAGTGGGAATCCTCCCCCTAAGAGTATAGGGTTGGTCCCAGTGAGCCAGAGTACCATTATATGATACATCACAATAAAGAGCTAAGGAGATTAAAGCAAACTTCCTTGATATTTTTCCCTCTGGCATTAAAAAATAAAAGCAGTAAAAAATCATCCCTTAGGAGGGGAAATGCTTTTTTCCTCCCCAAACTGTATGATCTGAGTCGTGTTAATTAACTTCAGTCAGATGCTCCCACGCATGGTTTTAGAATCCGTCTTATAAAACGACTAATCACTAGCAACAATGTAATATAACATTCCTATCTCTCTATTATAGCAATTTCTCTATGTTTTTCTACCATGCTGTTTTTTCCATAAAATGTCTTAATAATTCTAATAACCTAAATCTTCAATAAAAGTGATACTCAGTTAATAGGTTGTATTAGTCCATTTTCACACTGCTATAAAGATACTACCCGAGACTGGGTAATTTATAAACAAAAGAGGTTTAATTGACTCACAATTCTGCATGGCTGGGGAAGCCTCAGGAAACTTATGATCATGGCATAAGGGGAAGCAAGTACTCTCTTCACAAAGCAACAAGAGAGAAAAAAATGTGTGAAGGGGGAAGAGCCCCTTATAAAACCATCAGATCTCTTAAGAACTTGCTCACTATCATGGAGAACAGCATAGGGGAACCGCTCCCATGATCCAATCACCTCCCACCAGGTCCCTCCCCCAACATATAGGAATTACAATTCAGATTGCAATTCAAGATGAGATTTAGATAAAGACACAGCCAAAACCATATAATAGGCCAACTCAACTTTTCTTCTCTGAAAAGCATCTTTCTTTCCCATGACACAGCAAGCCTCCTGAGGGCAAGGACTGTTTCCAATGTTGCTTATGTAACCAGAGTTTCTTGAAATTACAAAAAAATTTAGTGGATACATTTGAAATTAAATTCAGCTAGAGAGCTGGACCAATCAATAAATAAATAAAGAAAAGGAAAAATGAAGAACCAATACATCATTTTCAAATTAGTTTGACAGCTATTCTCCAAAAGTTTTCTAAGTAATTTATTCATCAAGAGACACCTTTACACTACAGTTACACATCAACCATTTAAGAATTAGAAAATATGAACTTAAATATATTAGAAGATTCCTTCCCCAGAAGTATTTCGATGTATGTGTTTGTATATGTGTGTAATGTGAGGTTAGTACTGAAAATGCAGAACCACTGCAAAACCACTGTCACATTTTAACTTGCTAATTTTGTTCTGATTAGAATGTTAATGCTTAAATCAGCTCTAGATAAATTGCATTAGTCTTACACCATGGGGCAAACATGTAGGAACTAAATGAGTTTTCTTGTTGTCCAGGCTCTGCCGACCCCAAAACACTTGACATTTTAAATAGGAAGTGCAGAAAAGGTAACTTCTGAGCTGAATGATTATTTGCCTGATTCATGTGCTGTTTAAGGGACACTTTCTCATCTGTTCTCTCAGGTTTGGACTCTCCTCCAATCTTGTCATTCCTTGACCATAGATGACTGTCAGCCCGTATAGTCCATTCATATCAATACCTATATTTTTTCTTTAAATTGCTGACCTATCAAAATTCTCTTTCAGTTTTATTGTTAACACTAAAATTAGAATACACAATAAAAAACAGTCCCTTCTAAGGGCTGGTAAAAATCAGATAATCTTTGCCAGGTGAGTCTGCCTCAGGCTAGGGTAAATGGAAGCAGCTTTCAGAAAAGCCGTGGAGCACTCCAGCAGATATCAGGGCTGGTTCCAGTGCCATCACCACTTCTGAAACTTGAGAAGTTCTGTGCCTATTCATCATTCATTCATTCACTCATTTGACTGGTCTGCACTGAGTATTTAGCATGTGTTATTCACAAGGAGAATAGTCATAAGCAACATTGGAAACAGTCCTTGCCCTCAGGAGGATTGCTGTGTCATGGGAAAGAAAGATGCTAATCCAATAATCTAGCAAAGAAGTGCAGACTTCAGTGTGATATGTGCTTGTGACGTTAGGCCTGGTACTGGCACACTCTGTTGTTCCAGAGGGGATTTGACTCCATGAAGAGGTGCCAACTGGCTCAAGATTTGAAGGATGAGAGGTGTTAACCAGGCAGGAGAGAAAACATTCCAGCAGGAAGTATATGTGTGTGAACCTATTCCTTAATTTGAAACCAGCAAAGATGGTTGCACAACTCTCCACAAATAATGAAATACTGGCTCTGCCTCTTTTTTTGGAGTTTCTGTCATAATTAACTAATTTTGTGGGATTTTTAGGGGTACTCAAGCTATTATTCTCTAAGTGGTAAATCCAATAGGCAAAGAGCCTAGATCAGATTGTTCTTGAACATGGAGGTGTTTAGTTGGTATGAAAAAATCTCAGTAATATAGAACTCACTTCTCACTGTACCTTCAGATCTCAGATATTGTTAAAAGGCTGCATCTATTCTAATGTTTTTCCTAGCATCTACCATCTGTGTTTTGGGATTTATATAAATGAATTTGTGTTCCTTAAAGAAACAAAATATCATATGGACTAAAAAAGGTGTAGACAGTTGGTCTTCAATAAGATATATTTTTCCAGTGTGATTTATGCTATTTGGTGTAATCATTACTAACATCTCACCCATATTATAAATGATCTTCTTAGAAAATAACAGATTTTTAGAACGAAATATAAGCTTGTGTTTGTGTCAAATATTTTGCTTATGTGATGTTAAATACAATTGCACATTATATTGGGTCAACCATATACAACGAATCCAGTACTACATAACTCAGAGAGGATGTCCTGCATCGACAAAGAAGTGCTCTGCTAGTGAAATTTCCTATAGTAAAATAATGCGGATATAACAGCCAGGGTCCTGTGAGGAAGACAGAACCCACATCACGTGATTTAAGAGAAGGAATTGTTACCAAGATGGTGGGAAGAGCTAGAAAACAGATTAGCAGCAGGAAGCCTACACAACCTAGACCTGTGGTGTGAAGTCACAGGGAAAAGGTACCCAGAACCCAGAGCCACAGCTGGGTCCTGAGGCCACTGAAGCCCCAGGTCTGGAGCTACAAAGAGATGGAGCCACTTGAGGCAGAGCAGAAGAAACACCCTGACTTCTCTCTTGCTCCCACCAAGCCTCCCACTGAAGGACAAACAAGTTACTATCTAATTTTTTGAACCTAATTCAAGCCAATTGTAAGGGAGGCTGGGAAATACAGTTTGCAGTGAGCCCTTTGGTAAGGGCAAGAAAGAGATCAGAGCCAAGAGACAGATGCGTGACACAGAGCCAGAAAAGTTTTGCTGAATGATATCATGTATGAAGGTCCAGGGCCCTGTGTTATTGGTGCCTCTTTTTCTTAAACTTTTCTTCATAACAATATTCTTCCTGAAAGCCATTTTTATGGGAAACATATTCCTTTTTTATTATGAAAGAATTATTGATAATTTCTGTTTAGGTTTGTAACGATGTAGTTTTTCTTAGTCCATATTTTTATTTATTTTTTTTAAATTTTTTATTTCCACAGGTTTTTGGGGAATAGGTGGGATTTGATTACATGAGTAAGTTCTTTAGGGGTGATTTGTGGATTTTGGTGCACCCATCACCCAAGCAGTATACACTGAACCCAAGTTGTATTCTTTTATTCCTCACCCCCTTCCCACCCTTTCCCCTGAGTCCCCCAAGTCCATTGTATCATTCTTATGCTTCATAGCCTAGCTTCCACTTATGAGTGAGAGCATTCCTGAGTTACATCACTTAGAATAATAGTCTGCAGTCCCATCCAGGTTGCTGCAAATGCCATTGATTCATTCCTTTTTATGCTGAAAGTCATTTTTAACTATTCCTTACTGAATGTGTTGTTTCTTCCTAACAGTCTTTCACCAACTTAGGCATGCGTGCTTGGCTCTTACCCTGTACAAGACAACACGCTAGATCCACTTATCTGCAGTGCTAGAGAGAGGCAGGCAGTAGGAAGGAGATCGTCACAGGCATATGCAGAGGAAGAATTCTGTGAAACCCTAACAGCAGGAGACAAACTTGCCACTTTGCATGAATTTTCAATAGTGGAAAAAGGAAGGGGGATCTGGCTTCTAGTGAGCTGAGTAACTGGCAGTGTGCATGACTCACTGTCGCCCCTACCTTCTCTGGCATCATTCACAGCAAGAGAAGCTCTTGGGCCGGGCGCGGTGGCTCACGCTTGTAATCCCAGCACTGTGGGAGGCCGAGGCAGGTGGATCACAAGGTCAGGAGATTGAGACCACGGTGAAACCCCGTCTCTACTGAAAAATACAAAAAAATTAGCCAGGCGTGGTGGCGGGCGCCTGTAGTCCCAGCTACTCGGAGAGGCTGAGGCAGGAGAATGGCATGAACCCAGGAGGCAGAGCTTGCAGTGAGTCGAGATTGCGCCACTGCACTCCAGCCTGGGTGACAGAGCGAGACTCCGTCTCAAAAAAAAAAAAAAAAAAAAAAAAAAAAAGAGAAGCTCTTGGCAAGACAAGAGCAGGACGAGCTCTTGGCAAGTTGATGAGGTTGCCATCAACTGGATATCTTTGGCCTGGAAAAGATCTTCAGCCTCTGCCTTCCAAAGCACTAGCTGGGTCTTGCCTGGCCTTGGTTATCTCCCTTCAGTTGGTCTCTTCTGTGTTCCTAACCAAACCCCAGCAGATTGGATGTATGGGAGTGTACTTTGCTTCCTGAGCCTACCATTTTGGGGATGTGCATTCATTTACCTTTTGCTTTGAGCTGAAGGCCCAACTCCTCCTCACTTCTTTCACCCACAACTACCTCTATTTCCTGAGATGCACCCACCAACACCACCACTATTTGGAACAGAGACAAGATGTATTACAAATCTTAACTCACTCAAAAATCAGGTAGTAACTTGTTTGCCTTTGAGGCCTTGGATCTCCTGGATTCTTCTATTAATATAAAAGGATCTCTGAGATCATGGCTTGTTGTGGTAGCACTTTCCATTTTAACATTATATTCTCCAACCGGTAAGATTAGCTAATAAGGAAATGGGATATAGGGCAGGTTCTTTTCGGCAGGGGGAGTGTGACCAAATGAGCTCACAAATGGTAGTGAAATTGGGGTGGGGGGAGTCCCCTTAAACCTCAAAGTGTGGTAAAGCATATAAAGTATTTTCAATGTCTTACAGAAGTCACTGAGCATTTCCTTTAACATACATATGTGTATCTTAGTTTTAAAACAGAGTTGGTCTGACTGAGAACTGGGACTAAGCGAGTGGTTGATGCCCAGAGTGCAGAGTAATGAAGACCAGTGTCTATGTGAAACAAGAGAAAGATGGATCGTATCAAAACAGCATGGTAGAGGCAGAGATTGAGGGGACAGGGAGAGGTAGACATCTACCGTTTTGGAAGAGATAAGCCAGACAAGGGCTGAGAACAGCCTAGAGTCAGCACCATGATCAGACAAGCCTAGTTTGTGGTTAAGGTAACCAAAGAGATTAGACACTGAAAGAACTTGGAAGTATCGGCTCAGTGCTTTGAACACACAAAGAGAGTTCTTTCTATTTCTTGGTAGGAACAATCCCCTAAAAAGATCTTAGGTTGTAAAAAACACTAGTCTATACCCAACCCAATGTGTGTAGGCTGGAATGCAGTGGTTGTGTGTAGCCTAGGAAAAAACGGTGGGTTTAGGGATTGCAGGGAGGGGAGCATTGGGAAAGTCAAGACGTATCTCTCCTCTCTAGCTGCCTTCATTACTGTTGAACACCCATTCAAAGAATAAAACAAGGAGCTTTATCCCAATAATCATGTAAGTCTCCCCCCTAAAATATCAAGAACTTAGTGGAAAATCCTACAAATATATCTTCAAATTAAAGCAGTAAGTTCTAAAAGCATCACATCAAGGTTTAAATGAAATGAGATGAATGCAATTTATTAGTTTTTTTCTTTCAATCAAAATTCAAGATGAATTTTAGCAGTGACTCAGATCATTTTTGCTATCTTTTATTAGCAATAAGTCAGAACCTTTAATTATGAATAACCTTGGTGCCACAAAGAAAATGATAGGACTCTTCCAGAAAGGTTTTCATTAGTTAGAGACCAAATTAATTTTAATACTTGATAGTTTTTTTCCACAGAGGGAATACTTTGCTTTAAAGAGTGTTTTTGTTTGTTTCTCTGATTGTTTTATATTTAGTAAATTCCCAGAAAACCCCCATTACTGATATAATAGTGTAAATAATTGAACCAAGTAATAAAGCATACAAATAATTGATCAAATCTATTTTGATTTGGCTTGGAAAATGACTTAACTTCTTAATGTTTGACTTGAAAGGTAAGATGCTAATTTCCTTTTATTTGATATTTGTTGCTTGTGAAAACCATACCATTGACACATTAGTTGAGCCCCTGGACTGACCTGGTCTAATAATTATTATGACACATGGTGAGCAAATGAACCAAGCTACAGTCTCTATACTTCATGTCTGTCCACCACATTCAGACTGGACCATTCATGGATCAGAGGAAATCCACCCAGTTGCCCTGCCATCCTTAGAGACAGAAATGAAGAGTAAGGAGGATTTGATGTTAGAAATTCATCACTTTTTATTCTTTTAAAGTTATTTGTGCAACCAAAGGACTCAAGGTAAAAAAAAATAAGGGAATAAAGTACCTATGTCATAAAATCTCTAATCAGACAAATGTTGATATTAAGTATACCTACTATAGCTTTCTACCAAAATAAAAAACCACTTATTAAGCATTATTAAAATTCAAGCTTTAAAAATCAATTTCTAGAACATGAGTTTCCAATGGTATTATCCCCAGTCTTGGCTTATCTAATAATTTTCATCGACAGATTCTGAATGTGGTCTAAAATTATCAGCAGCATCTATTCCCATAACTATGATAATATTTTCATTAAATTTAAAGGAAACCCCATTATTTGAAACCACTGTTTAAAGAGCATATTAACTCTTAAAAATCCCATAAGAAGATGCTATTGTCTTTATTTTACGTAAAAGATATTGAGCATATATTTTTAAGAATTCTTGGGCTTTCTTTTTTCTCTTTGAAGATTTACCTTGATATTCACTTTAACCTGATTTTATCTCCACATAACTATTAGAACCAATCGTACCACTCAGTGATACTTCTAAGCCCTACATTCTACTCCAAATGTAACCATTTTATAAGTGTTTTGTTATATACTCCCAAAACACAAAATATGGAAGGATCAAAGAATGATGTTTATTTGTTGCTTCAAGCTTGCTTCCATCTGGTAAGATGTTTCATACTTTGCCTAGGGATTCCTGTTTTCTTCCTAAAGCAAACTATTAGGCACAGTTGGAGATATTCTGATAAGTAATGTTAATGAACTCCCATACCAGGCACTATTCTAAGGATTTTATATGTGTTAACTCTTTTAATCCTCACATCAACCTGATGATAGAAATACTATCGTCATTCCCATTTTAGAGAGAGGGAAATTGGAAGCACAGAGAAGTTAGCTAAGAGCATGTGGGATTCAAACCCAGCTTATCTGGCCCCAGAACCTGGCTTTCAATGGCTATGCTGAGATTCTCTGAGATTCTTACCCTAGATGTAAGAAACCATAAAGATTTTTGAGAGGAAAACAAAGTTAATATAAAAGGCCACCCAATTGTGTATTTAAGGAAACCAAACTTGGCTGTTATGTTAGTAAAAGAGCCACATTCACACTTTTCTCCAACGATACCATGGCTAGGTTCCAATCTCATCGTTTTTTTGCAGAAGGCTTGGTGAGTTTCTCCATTTTTAGGTATGTCCTTCCATCCACCTCAAAGGCCCAAGATAGACGTGCAGCAAGGAACTCTCAACAAAGTAGTGATTCTCAACTTCTTCTTACCTTCACAACATTCTAAAAGGAAATAAATATACTTTCCACAGTAACAATGCTGATTACAGCAGTAATTCTTACCCAGGGATGAGCATGGTTCCTAGAAGTGGTATCTGTCAGTCATATGGGGCCTCAGCCCCAGCTCATACTCTAAGCAGAAAGTTGGCTGAGGCAGCTAAGAGTCAGTATTAGAAATAATCTGTGGGAGCCCAGCTGATTTTCAGAGTAGCCACAATCACCTTGCATTTTTTTTTTTAACAGAGTCTCCATCTGTAGCCCAGGCTGGAGTGCAGTGGTGCAATCTCGGCTCACTGCAACCTCCGCCTCCCAGGTCCTTGTTCAAGCAATTCTCCTGCCTTAGCCTCTTGAGTAGCTAGGATTGCAGGCACGCACCACCATGCCCACCTAATTTTTGTATTTTTAGTAGAGATGGGGTTTCACCATCTTGGCCAGGCTGGTCTTGAACTCCTGACTCCATGATCCACTCGCCTCAGCCTCCCAGAGTGCTGGGATTATAGGCGTGAGCCACCGTGCCCGGCCCTTGCACTAATTTTTACTTTCATTTTGAGGAGTACTGAGCTAGAAAGATAAAGACATTTTCTTCAATCTCATCTTGTCAGTACACGCACAGACACACACATGTCCTGTGGGTACAGAAGTGATGAAATGTGCACGAGAGACTGGAATCATTTCTTAGAGCTGCCATTAAAAAGTACCACATACTGAGTGGCTTAAACAACAGAAATTTATTTCCCTATGTTCTGAAGTCTGGAAATCCAAGATCAAGGCGTTCACAGGGTTGAGTTGTTCTGAGACTTCTCTTCTTGACTTGCAGGTGGCTGTCTTTTTCCTCTGTCCTCACATGGTCCTCCCTGTGTGTCTGTGTCCTAATCTCTTCTGAGGAAGCCAGTCATGTTGGATTAGGGCCCACCCACAGGACCTCATTTGAACCTAATTGCCTCTTTAAATGCCCTATCTCCAAATACAGTACAGTCACATTCTGAGACACTGGGGGTTAGGAATTCAACTTATGAATTTGGAAAGGACACAGACCTAAATAGATGGTCTCATTTAGAAAGAAAAAATGAATTATAGGCTGTTTTATTTTAATTTGGGTTTCTTTTTCATGCCAGTTTTTCTCAGGTATGCTTGACAGTCTCTGAGTTATCTCCCCTTTCCAATGACTGACCAGTTCTACTGATTTGCAAATTCATAAAAGGAGTAATCTGGTGTTAGGCCCAGACCATTTCCTAGCAGTGATGTTCTTTTCCTCATGCCAGAAAAAAAAAAAAAAAAAAAAAAACTCTCTTTCACAGTAGATAATCCTCCATCTTTGCAGTTTATCACCTTAAAAACCTTGACATGAGTAAGCTCTTTGATGATACCAAAATAAAAATAGTCTTTTATAAATAAGTCAGCAAAGCCTGGCAATCTGCGAAGGCAAACTTCCAAACATCCAAGCGAAGTTTGTTGTTCCTTTTTCCCTTTCTTCTTTCAAAAACAGATATTTGTCAATTTAACCTCCTTGCTCCATGGAAAATGACAGAGGCGTGCAGATTCACAAAGGGAAGACAATAAAAGCAGGTGAAGTTGAAGATAGGAGATTGATGCCAGGGAACTAAATAATCAGAAAAGATGTGAAATAGAAAACCTAACTGAGAGCACAAAGAAAATGGTAACCAATTTTCTCTGAAAGTGAACAGTAAAGAAAGCTGAAGATGAAACTACCTATTTATTTTTAATAGCTGCTTCAAGAGATTGCTTAGGTAGAAAAAAAATCAAAAATGTTGCTGGTTCTGATTATCATCCTCAGGCTGAATCTATCCCACCTGGTATCCCAGCTCCCAAATTCTACTCAAACCATTACCCCCGTACCAAAAACATGCATATTCATAGTTTGAACAAAACAAATAATTTTTGGAAACATTTTTCAATTCAAGAAACATTTACTGTTTAGTAAGTGTTAGGTACTGTTCAAAATGAATTCCTGCCCTCCAGGAGAGCAAAAGCCCAGAACAGATTAAAGGTTTCTGGTCTTAACTCCAGCTACAGGCTGGCTTGGCTCACTGTGAAGGGGCAGATGCGCTTTATCCTGTTCAGTTCTTTCCATTCTATTTGGATGAATGTGAGACCAAGATACTGCAGCCCTTCCTAAGACAAATTTGGTTGGCACAAATTCAGATGTCATCGCTTTGTTGATCCTTCCTAGAACTTATTTACTAGTCTGAATATAATTTCCCAAGATAATCTCCTCTGTCACCAGGACCTGGAAAACGTATTCTGAAGCTTTCCCCTCCGAGGCTGGAGGTCCTGTAATACAGAGGTGGAAAGCTCCGGCTCTGCAGTCAGATGCCTGCCTTCGGACAGCAGCAGTTTTAGTTTCAACACCTTAGACACATGATTGAACCTCTCTTTCAGCCTGTTTCCTCATTCACAAATTGGAAGATAGCAACACTCAGAGGGCTGTTGTGGGAACATAATGGGAACATGCATGTAAATCCTGGGCACAGTGCCTGGCTTATAGTGAAGGCTCTTCATAAATACTAACTTCTAGAAAATGAGGCTCATTAGCTCACTTCAGGTCACAAAGTTGGGATGAAACAGGACCACTATCTGAATCCAAAACCCATGATCTTCACTATACGTGTTGTCTGTCTCCTAAGAAAGACCTGGTGATTGCCTTTGTCTAATTTTCATCATCATCTCAAATTTCCCCTCAGATGATTAAAGACCTATAATTCTTTGGGAGGCTGAGATGAGAGGATCTGCTTGAGCCCAGATATTCAAGACTAGCCTGGGCAATGTAGGGAGGCCCTGTCTTTACAAAAAATTTAAAAAATTAGCCAGGTGTGCTGGCATGAGCCTGTAGTCCCCACTACTTGGGAGGCTGAGTTGGGAGGACCACATGCGCCTGGGAGGTGGAGGCTGCAGTGAACTATGATCATGCCATTGCACTCCACCCTGAGTGACAAAGCAAGACCCTGTCTCAAAAATAAGGACTTATAATTACAATATAATGTTATGTACCTTTTCCAGAAAAAAAAATGTGTTTATGTTACAAAAAATATTAAGTTCTGTTATTGTTAATGAGGTGATGACTGTTATCTTGGATAAAGAAGATATTTCTCTCTCTGAATCCCAAGGGTCCTCCAGGCTTCCGATTTTATAATTTTCCTCTTTGTCCTTTCTGGAATTCTATAGATTCTGGGAATCAACCTCTGCTTAATCTATGTTCCTCTGGCCTATTCTATTAATATTTATCAGCCAGTTGTTAAGGCGCCTAACTTTGCCCAACCTTGGTTCCTGTTTCCAATACTCTCCTGAACATCTCAGTTCAGGCCTCATGGCTACCTGGAAGGGGTCACACATCCTGCAGCCTGAGCTGCAGCCAGGCCCCTCCTTGTCTCAGTGCGTTCCGTTTCCATTGTGAGCCACGAACCCTACTACCCTACTGCGGTGTTCCCTGTCTGACAAGTGCAAACCATTGGCCAGGCAGAGATCACCGACAAATTCTGAATTCAGTCAAAGGTAAGTGTTTGTACCTCCAATTACAGGTTCTATTCGCATTCTTGGTTTTCTGATTTACTAGAATTTAATCATGACAGTTTTTTCCTTACTGTACATTTAAAGTAGTATGGCAAACTAGTAGACATCATTTCCAACAAGGGAGGAAAACGCCATTCCCACTTTATATTCTGTGCTGTCTTTACTGTGATGGACTAAGGTTTTCACTTCTCCCACCGAGCTGCTTAATAGACCAACAGGATCTTTCATATGCCAGTCTCTCAGGACATGCTCTCTCTCTGTCACTGTGGGAAAGTTTTAAGTCCTACTAACAATGAGGAAATGCAAAATTATTCCACTCATTTAAGCTCATCAGTTTTTGATGGGTACTATTATAGATCTGTCTTAAAAGGTTGTAAAGAGAGCAAAGAGAAAAGGTTTCAAAGCAAGGCAATGATTTTTCAGAAGTCTACATGATATAGAAAAGGAAGCATTAATGAAAACCACTGTGGAATCCTAGGACTCATTTGTCTGTTTAAGGATGCTTCTATGGTTATCTGCAGTGCCAACATTTGATTTTATATGGTCCAATTTTATAGGACTTGATTTTACCTGAACTAGGTGGTTACTCATTTTGACTTAAATTATGGCTTCTGGCACTTTTTCCAATAGGAGGGAAGGAGGAGATAATGAGAAGCAATGAATCAGTCCCAAGCCAGACAGTCCTTTTACTTCTCAGCAACTCTTAGTGAAGTAGTTCTGAAGGAAAGAGTACAGAGCACTGACTTAAATGGGGTCCATTTAATCTATTATTGCATAACAAATTACCTCAACACTGAAAACTTAAAACAGTAATAATCACTCGTTACCCCACAGGGATTCTGTGACTCAGGAATTTCGGGAGTAGTTTATTTGGGTGCTCCAGCTTAGAGTCTCTCACGAGGTTACAGTAAAGATATGGGCAGGAGTCATCTGTAAACTTGACTGGGGCTAGAGCATTTGGTTCCAAGGTGGTGCACTCATGTGGCTGGCAAGTGCCATAAGGTAGCTGTTGGAAGGAGGCCTTACTTCCTCACCATGTAGACATCTTTACAGAGCTGCTTGAGTTTCCTCACAACATGGCTGCTGGCTTCCTTCAGAGCAACTGATCCAAGAGAACAAGGAATAAGCCAAAATGTCTCTTATGACCCAGCCTTGGCAGTCACACATTGTCATTTCTGTAATATCCCATTGATTTGCAGGTCAGCCCTATTCATCATGAGAAAGAACTCAACAGGTGCATGAATATTAGGAGGCAGTGATTGTTGAGGACCATCTGGGAAGCTAGGGACCACATATACCACAAAAGTAAAATGATTTTATAAATTATATGTCCTCACAGAGAAACTGGTCATTAATGGTCGGAGTCAAGGGGATTGTTTTCTTTGTGTTTGAGCCTCAGAAGCCAAGATTTAAATGCATTCCTTCATGTGGCACATTACCACCATATTTTTTATTATTATTCCTTTTATCTCAATTTCTCCTTACATTCCTCTCCTCACTACCCCTCCACTCCCAGCCTCCACTAAACATCAACTCAAAAGAGCATGAAGTTTAACTTTGGATATGCAGATATGTAGATATGTATCCCTGTAAGATACTAAGATACATGAGGTTTAATGGTCATTTCTAAATTACATGAATGGAATGGTGTCATAGGTATTTTTCCAAAATGTATATTCTATGCCACTTGTTTTTTTGTTTGTTTGTTTTTTGGTTCTTGGTGGTTTTTTTTTTGTTTGTTTTTGTTTTGTTTGTTTGTTTGTTTTTTTGGGACAGAATCTCACTCTGTCACCCAGGCTGGAATGCAGTGGCACAATCTCAGCTGACTACAACCTCCACCTCCCAGGTTCAAGCGATTTGTGCCTCAGCCTTCTGAGTAGCTGGGGCTACAGATGCCCGCCACCACACAGGGCTAACTTTTGTATTTTTAATAGAGACAAGATTTCACCTTGTTGGCCAGGCTGGTCTCAAACTCCTGACCTCAAGTGATCCACCCACCTCGGCCTCCCAAAATGCTGGGATTGCAGGCATGAGCCACCACCCACCTAAGCCACTGGCCCACATTTTTAATATTTATCCCTGTTTCTGTTTGCTATCAGGTTCATTGCTGCACAATTTTCAATAAGACACTTCTGCCACCTCTTCCCTGTCTACTCCCTTACTATTGGTGAACTAGTCCTCCTCCAGTTTCATCCTCTATCAAGTTATGCAGTGATGAACATAGTGTATACCTAGAACTGGGGCACTTGTCATCACCTTCACTGTCCCTTTTCTAGTTCGAGCTCAATCACCTCCAGCCTGGATTATTCTGCCACCTGCTTGCTTTGTTTCCAGTCTTGTCCACTACTGTGTACTCCCACTCAGCAGCCAGCGTGCCTCCAGCCACCTCCCATTATTCTTAGAGCATCTCTGAAGTCCCCACCATGGCCCACGGGCCCCATGTGGTCTGCACCCTGCTGTCTTGTGAACTTCCTCTTGCACCACACTTCTCCTTGCTTCCAGTGCTCCAGCTACTCCTGTCTCCTTGCATTCATGTATTCAAGAATATTAATTGAGCAAATACCACCTATCTGACATTCTCCTGGGCACCTGGGGTATAGCAGTGAATGAAATAGACAAACAAGTCTCCCTCATGGAAGTAGCATTCTAATGATCTAAAAACTCATCATGTACAATAGAGGCTCGCGACCTTGCACCTGCACTTCCCTCGGCCAAGAATGCCCTTTCCCAGGTTTCTACATGTGTCACACTCTCGTACATCTAAGTCTCAGCTTGAACGTCTCCTCCTCAGAGAGGCTTTTTCTCATCCCCTTACACTTCTTCTTCCCAGGCCCTTCTTTATTTTCCCTCGTACCTTCTGTTGTATCTGATATTATGTGTTCATCTTCAGTCAAATCTCTACCACTGAGCTACAACCCCCATGCATTCTTCTGTTCATGTTCAGCTCCCTAGTCAGATGAACGTTTCAAAAGGACAGGGAGTTTTTAATGTTTTCCAATGACTGGGCCAATAGCCCCAAACTATTGCCCTTTTTTAATGTGTATGTTTCAGCTTCTAGTGCCTGTATTGCTGCCAAAACTTAGTTGCCTTAGTTTTCAGCACACTTGACTTAATAACACCATTTTCCTCACTGTTTCAAATTCACTGTGAGATTAGATGCTAGATAACCACATTTCGTAATAACTAATACTTGCTGAGTACTTTTATCCTAACGACAGCCCTGTAAGTATGGCCTATTGATCTTTCCACTGTACAGCTGAGGAAACTGGGGTGCAGAGGGTCTAAAGAGCTCACTCATAGTGACTCACTTCGCAAACATCAGAGCCAGATTGGAATGAACGTAGTCTGCTCCAAAGCCCTCATGTTTAATCGCTATTATATGTGCCCACTTCCGTCTAGAATCACATGTGAAATAAAGATAAATTGGCTGTGAGTAGGTGTCTGATGGGACCTCCTATAAGGAAACAGCATAAGCTTTATTACATAAATTTTGTGATAAACTCAGCTACTTTGTTCATATCTGATTTATCATTGCTAAATTCGATTACTTCTGATTTAGCACTGCATCTCAGAGAGGTGAACATGTTGGGTAGCTAAATTGTAAGTGTGCTGGTTTGATATGGTTTGGCTGTATCCCCACCCAAATCTCACCTTGAATTGTAATAATTCCCCTGTATTGAGGGTGGGGTCAGGTGAAGATAATTGAATCATGGGGGCAGGTTCCCCCATACTGTTCTCGTGGTAGTGAGTAAGTCTCATGAGATCTGATGGCTTTATAAATGGGAGTTCCCCTGCACAGGCTCTCTCTTGCCTACCACCTTGTAAGACGTAACTTTGCTGCTCATTCACCTTCTGCCATGATTGTGAGGCCTCCCCACAATCACAGTGGAACTGCGAGTCAATTAAACATCTTTCCTTTATAAATTACCCATTCTCAGTATGTTTTTATTAGCAGCCTGAGAACAGACTAATACATGGTTGTTATCATGTTATGTAAGCAGGAATTGCAATAAGTGCAATGTAGTAGTTTGAAAGCACACATCGAGTCACGAGGTCTACAGCAATCTCCTCCCTTCCTGCATACATTATTTCAGAAGCTGGCCTCTCCAAGGCGTGCCCATGTTTTAGCCTCCATGTAGAGTTTATTCTTTCCCTGCATTACACTTTCCATGTGCTCCTCCATTTGTTCTCTGCAAACTGGTTTTAAATAAGAGCCAAGGAGCATAGCCTACATGTCAGAGTTGACTAGTTTCCAATGCCCACACAGAATAGGTGTGTGTCCCTCCCTCCACCCACTCTCCTTGGATTTCAACCTCCTGATTAGAGCTTCTCAGTGATCGTTCATCATTCTTGCTTCTTTGTTCTTGGGTGAGCTAACAGTTGCCACGTTACCCCATATATGCCTCCAAATTGTGAATCGTTTTGTGGATATTGAGATACTGGAGGAACCTTTCTAGAATGCTTTTTGATAACATTTCACTCATTTATTCATTCAAACATCATATTTAAACCTTTACTACTGGCCAGAAATTAGGCAAACGTGAGAATCAATCAACAGAACTTTATCTCAAGTTATTCACAATCTAATAGACAGGAACATATTCAGAAGACTTTAATACAGTGTCGTTGGGAAATAATGGCCAAATGCATATGGAATTATGGAGGCACTTGGGGGAAGAAGCACCTATTCTGGAACAAGGGGGAAGCCATCCTTTTCAAATGCTACCCCTATTAGGAGGAATTGGGGAAATGAAAATGTAAAGGTACAGGAAAGGAAAAGGCTCAGCACCAACTGGAAATGTCATGGTCTGTGGGGCAAACAAGAATTTTATGTGTTACTTGGGGGCAAATTGTAAAGCAAGGAGTGGAGCTGAGAGAGGCCCAGGCCAGGTGATGAAGGCCTTGATCACTGGGCTTCAGAGCTCACTCTAGACTCAGAGAAAACAGATGACTTTCAGCAGATTCACATCAGTATGAGACTGTGTCTTAGAAATGCTCTTATTGTCTGTGCAGACATGGGCTTGCAAAGAAAGAGTAGTAGGAGGCTGATGTGGCAGATAAGTCTCTGGTGGGGGGGTTCAGCCTGTACCCCTGTCACAGGTTAAGACTCTGTAAGATGGCGATCTGACCCCAGCAGAGGCTGGAATGCCCCTCAAGAGAGTACTCTCTATTGTGGGCTGGTTAAGTCTTTTCTTGGTGTCGTCAATAAAGTCCTTAAGGAAGCCAACATTGGGGGTTTGACTCTTTTGCAGAGTTTGCATAAATAAAATACTTCCTTTGCTGTAATAAAAGACAGTCTCCCAAATCCTGAAGGGAAAATAGCAGAGTGGAAAAGGCTTAGACTTTGGAATGAGAGCTGATTTCAAACCTGTATTCTCAACACTAGCTCTGTTACCCGGTTATCAACCTCTCTGATCATGACAGTCCCCATCTTCAACATTTTGAAGATTCAGTTTTATTATATAAACACAGTTCCACTACCCTGTTGATACTCAGACCCCCTAGCTATTATGTCATTTGTATTACTGTCATTATCTTTATCATCACTTTGCAAGGGAGGAAGAGGCAAACAAGAACAGCAGATGGGGGGGTGGAGCCAAGATGGCCGAATAGGAACAGCTCCAGTCTACAGCTCCCAGCGTGAGCGACACAGAAGATGGGTGATTTCTGCATTTCCATTTGAGGTACCGAGTTCATCTGCCTAGGGAGTGCCAAACAGTGGGTGCAGGACAGTTGGTGCAGCGCACTGTGCGCAAGCCGAAGCAGGGCAAGGCATTGCCTCACTTGGGAAGCACAAGGGGTCAGAGAATTCCCTTTCCTAGTCAAAGAAAGGGGTAACAGACGGCACCTGGAAAATCAGGTCAGTCCCACCCTAATACTGAGCTTTTCCAACGGACTTGGAAAACGGCACACCAGGAGATTGTGTCCCGCACCTGGCTTGGAGGGTCCTATGCCCACGGAGTCTCGCTGATTGCTAACACAGCAGTCTGAGATCAAACTGCAAGGCCGCAGCAAGGCTGGGGGAGGGGTGCCCGCCATTGCGCAGGCTTGCTTAGGTAAACAAAGCAGCCAGGAACCTCGAACTGGGTGGAGCCCACCACAGCTCAAGGAGGCCTGCCTGCCTCTGTAGGCTCCACCTCTGGGGGCAGGGCACAGACAAACAAAAATTCAGCAGGAACCTCTGCAGACTTAAATGTCCCTGTCTGACAGCTTTGAAGAGAGTAGTGGTTCTCTCAGCATGCAGCTGGAGATCTGAGAACGGGCAGACTGCCTCCTAAAGTGGGTCCCTGACCCCCGAGCAGCCTAACTGGGAGGCACCCCCCAGTAGGAACAGACTGACACCTCACTCGGCCAGGTACTCCTCTGAGACAAAACTTCCAGAGGAACTATCAGACAGCTGAATTTGTGGTCTCATGAAAATCCGCTGTTCTGCAGCCACCGCTGCTGACACCCAGCCAAACAGGGTTTGGAATGGACATCTAGCAAACTCCAACAGACCTGCAGCTGAGGGTCCTGTCTGGTAGAAGGAAAACTAACAAACAGAAAGGACATCCACACCAAAAACCCATCTGTACATCACCATCATCAAAGACCAAAAGTAGATAAAACCACAAAGATGGGGGAAAAAAACAGAGCAGAAAATCTGGAAACTCTAAAAAGCAGAGCACCTCTCCTCCTCCAAAGGAACGCAGTTCCTCACCAGCAACAGAACAAAGCTGGACGGAGAATGACTTTGACGAGTTGAGAGAAGAAGGCTTCAGATGATCAAACTACTCCGAGCTACAGGAGGAAATTCAAAACAATGGCAAAGAAGTTAAAAACTTTGAAAAAAAATTAGACGAATGGATAACTAGAATAACCAATGGAGAGAAGGGCTTAAAGGAGCTGATGGAGCTGAAAGCCAAGTTTCGAGAACTACGCGAAGAATGCAGAAGCCTCGGTAGCCGATGCGATCAACTGGAAGAAAGGGTGTCAGTGATGGAAGATGAAATGAATGAAATGAAGCAAGAAGGGAAGTTTAGAGAAAAAAGAATAAAAAGAAACGAACGAAGCCTCCAAGAAATATAGGACTATGTGAAAAGACCAAACCTACATCTGATTGGTGTACCTGAAAATGACGGGAAGAATGGAACCAAGTTGGAAAACACTCTGCAAGATATTAACCAGGAGAACTTCCCCAATCTAGCAAGGCAGGCCAACATTCAGATTCAGGAAATACAGAGAACGCCACAAAGATACTCCTCGAGAAGAGCAACTCCAAGACACATAATTGTCAGATTCACCAAAGTTGAAAAAAAGGAAAAAATGTTAAGGGGGGCCAGAGAGAAAGGTCGGGTTACCCACAAAGGGAAGCCCATCAGACTAACAGCTGATCTCTCGGCAGAAACTCTACAAGCCAGAAGAGAATGGGGGCCGATAGTCAACATTCTTAAAGAAAAGAATTTTCAACCCAGAATTTCATATCCAGCCAAACTAAGCTTCATAAGTGAAGGAGAAATAAAATACTTTACAGACAAGCAAATGCTGAGTGATTTTGTCACCACCAGGCCTGCCCTAAAAGAGCTCCTGAAGGAAAGCACTAAACATGGAAAGGAACAACCGGTACCAGCCACTGCAAAAACATGCCAAATTGTAAAGACCATCGAGGCTAGGAAGAAACTGCAACTAACAAGCAAAATAACCAACTAACATCATAATGACAGGATCAAATTCACACATAACAATATTAACTTTAAATGTAAATGGGCTAAATGCTCCAATTAAAAGACACAGACTGGCAAATTGGATAAGGAGTCAAGACCCATCAGTGTGCTGTATTCAGGAAACCCTTCTCACGTGCAGAGACACACATAGACTCAAAATAAAGGGATGGAGGAAGATCTATCAGGCAAATGGAAAACAAAAAAAAGGCAGGGGTTGCAATCCTAGCCGCTGATAAAATAGACCTTAAACCAACAAAGATCAAAAGAGACAAAGAAGGCCATTACATAATGGTAAAGGGATCAATGCAACAAGAAGAGCTAACTATCCTAAATATATATGCACCCAACACAGGAGCACCCAGATTCATAAAGCAAGTCCTGAGTGACCTACAAAGGGACTTAAACTCCCACACAATAATAATGGGAGATTTTAACACTCCACTGTCAACATTAGACAGATCAACGAGACAGAAAGTTAACAAGGATATCCAGGAATTGAACTCAGCTCTGCACAAAGTGGACCTAATAGACATCTACAGAACTCTCCACCCCAAATCAACAGAATATACATTTTTTTCTGCACCACACCACACTTATTCCAAAATTGACCACATAGTTGGAAGTAAAGCTCTCCTCAGCAAATGTAAAAGAACAGAAATTATAACAAACTGTCTCTCAGACCACAGTGCAATCAAACTAGAACTTAGGATTAAGAAACTCATTCAAAACCGCTCAACTACATGGAAACTGAACAACCTGCTCCTGAATGACTACTGGGTACATAATGAAATGAAGGCAGAAATAAAGATGTTCTTTGAAACCAAGGAGAACAAAGACACAACATCCCAGAATCTCTGGGACACATTCAAAGCAGTGTGTAGAGGGAAATTTATAGCACTAAATGGCCACAAGAGAAAGCAGGAAAGATCCAAAATTGACACCCTAACATCACAATTAAAAGAACTAGAAAAGCAAGAGCAAACACACTCAAGAGCTAGCAGAAGGCTAGAAATAACTAAAATCAGAGCAGAACTGAAGGAAATAGAGACACAAAAAACCCTTCAAAAAATTAATGAATCCAGGAGCTGGTTTTTTGAAAAGATCAACAAAATTGATAGACCTCTAGCAAGACTAATAAAGAAGAAAAGAGAGAAGAATCAAATAGATGCAATAAAAAATGAAAAAGGGGATATCACCACCGATCCCACAGAAATACAATCTACCATCAGAGAATACTACAAACACCTCTACGCAAATAAACTAGAAAATCTAGAAGAAATGGATAAATTCCTCGACAAATACACCCTCCCAAGACTAAACCAGGAAGAAGTTGAATCTCTGAATAGACCAATAACAGGTTCTGAAATTGTGGCAATAATCAATAGCTTACCAACCAAAAAGAGTCCAGGACCTGATGGATTCACAGCCGAATTCTACCAGAGGTACAAGGAGGAACTGGTAGCATTCCTTCTGAAACTATTCCAATCTATAGAAAAAGAGGGAATCCTCCCTAACACATTTTAGGAGGCCAGCATCGTCTTGATACCAAAGCCTGGCAGAGACACAACCAAAAAAGAGAATTTCAGACCAATATCCTTGATGAACATTGATGCAAAAATCCTCAATAAAATACTGGCAAACGGAATCCAGCAGCACATCAAAAAGCTTATCCACCATGATCAAGTGGGCTTCATCCCTGGGATGCAAGGCTGGTTCAACATACGCAAATCAATAAATGTAATCCAGCACATAAAGAGAACCAAAGACAAAAACCACATGATTATCTCAATAGATGCAGAAAAGGCCTATGACAAAATTCAACAACCTTCATGCTAAAAACTCTCAATAAATTAGGTATTGATGGGACGTATCTCAAAATAATAAGAGCTATCTATGACAAACCCACAGCCAATATCATATTGAATGGGCAAAAACTGGAAGCATTCCCTTTGAAATCTGGCACAAGACAGGGATGCCCTCTCTCCCCACTCCTATTCAACATAGTGCTGGAAGTTCTGGCCAGGGCAATCAGGCAGGAGAAGAAAATAAAGGGTATTCAATTAGGAAAAGAGGAAGTCAAATTGTCCCTGTTTGCAGATGACATGATTGTATATCTAGAAAACCCCATTGTCTCAGCCCAAAATCTCCTTAAGCTGATTAGCAACTTCAGCAAAGTCTCAGGATACAAAATCAATGTACAAAAATCACAAGCATTCTTGTACACCAATCACAGACAAACAGAGAGCCAAATCATAAGTGAACTCCCATTCACAATTGCTTCAAAGAGAATAAAATACCTAGGAATCCAACTTACAAGGGATGTGAAGGACCTCTTCAAGGAGAACTACAAACCACTGCTCAATGAAATAAAAGAGGATACAAACAAATGGAAGAACATTCCATGCTCATGGGTAGGAAGAATCAATATCGGCCGGGCGCGGTGGCTCACGCTTGTAATCCCAGCACTTTGGGAGGCCGAGGCGGGCGGATCATGAGGTCAGGAGATCGAGACCATGGTGAAACCCCGTCTCTACTAAAAAATAGAAAAAATTAGCCGGGCGTGGTGGCGGGCGCCTGTAGTCCCAGCTACTCGGAGAGGCTGAGGCAGGAGAATGGCGTGAACCCGGGAGGGGGAGCTTGCAGTGAGCCGAGATTGCGCCACTGCACTCCAGCCTGGGCGACAGAGCGAGACTCCGTCTCAAAAAAAAAAAAAAAGAATCAATATCATGAAAATGGCCATACTGCCCAGGGTAATTTATAGATTCAATGCCATCCCCATCAAGCTACCAATGACTTTCTTCACAGAATTGGAAAAAACTACTTTAAAGTATGGGAACCAAAAAAGAGCCCGCATCACCAAGTCAATCCTAAGCCAAAAGAACAAAGCTAGAGGCATCACGCTACCTGACTTCAAACTATACTACAAGGCTACAGTAACCAAAACAGCATGGTACTGGTACCACAACAGAGACATAGATCAATGGAACAGAACAGAGCCCTCAGAAATAATGCCGCATATCTACAACTATCTGATCTTTGACAAACCTGACAAAAACAAGAAATGGGGAAAGGATTCACTATTTAATAAATGGTGCTGGGAAAACTGGCTAGCCATATGTAGAAAGCTGAAACTGGATCCCTTCCTTACACCTTATACAAAAATTAATTCAAGATGGATTAAAGACTTACATGTTAGACCTAAAACCGTAAAAACCCTAGAAGAAAACCTAGGCAGTACCATTCAGGACATAGGCATGGGCAAGGACTTCATGTCTAAAACACCAAAAGCAATGGCAACAAAAGCCAAAATTAACAAATGGGATCTAATTAAACTAAAGAGCTTCTGCACAGCAAAAGAAACTACCATCAGAGTGAACAGGCAGCCTACAAAATAGGAGAAAATTTTTGCAACCTACTCATCTGACAAAGGGCTAATATCCAGAATCTACAATGAACTCAAACAAATTTACAAGAAAAAAACAACCCCATCAAAAAGTGGGCGAAGGACATGAACAGACACTTCTCAAAAGAAGACATTTATGCAGCCAAAAAACACATGAAAAAATGCTCATCATCACTGGCCATCAGAGAAATGCAAATCAAAACCACAATGAGATACCATCTCACACCAGTTAGAATGGCCATCATTAAAAAGTCAGGAAACGACAGGTGCTGGAGAGGATGTGGAGAAATAGGAACACTTTGACACTGTTGGTGGGACTGTAAACTAGTTCAACCATTGTGGAAGTCAGTGTGGCGATTCCTCAGGGATCTAGAACTAGAAATACCATTTGACCCAGCCATCCCATTACTGGGTATATACCCAAAGGACTATAAATCATGCTGCTATAAAGACACATGCACACGTATGTTTATGGCGGCACTATTCACAATAGCAAAGACTTGGAACCAACCCAAGTGTCCAACAACGATAGACTGGATTAAGAAAATGTGGCACATATACACCATGGAATACTATGCAGCCATAAAAAATGATGAGTTCATGTCCTTTGTAGGGACATGGATGAAACTGGAAATCATCATTCTCAGTATACTATCACAAGGACAAAAAACCAAACACTGCATGTTCTCACTCATAGGTGGGAATTGAACAATGAGAACTCATGGACACAGGAAGGGGAACATCACACTCTGGGGACTGTTGTGGGGTTGGGGGAGGGGGGAGGGACAGCATTAGGAGATACACCTAATGCTAAATGACGAGTTAATGGGTGCAGCGAACCAACATGGCACATGGATACATATGTAACAAACCTGCACATTGTGCACATGTACCCTAAAACCTAAAGTATAATAAAAAAAAAAAAAAGAAAAAAAGAACAGCAGATGGACCACTGCACATGTCTTATTGGTGATGAGGAAATGATGTCAAATTGAATCAGCAGCCCATCGTGAAGTGTAGTAACCTGATACTTCTGTTAGCAGCAACACCCAAAATACTTGCCTTGGAGGCATACTTGAGTAACTCCTCCATCCAATTTGCCTACCACTGCCAGATTACCCTTCCCAAAATACTGCTAACCCTTCATTTTTCTGGTGTAGACTATTCGCTGGTATCCTATTACCTACTGAATTAAATCCCAATGCCTAATTAATCCTCAAGTCTTCGTTTGAGCTAATCGTAGATTGTTTTTCCATTTATTTCTTTTTCTCTATTTTCCTAAGGAGGGGTGTATAGTAAAAATCTCCAAGCACCCATAAAATGAGGATATTTATACCTGCTTTATCCATGTCACAAGGTTATGGTGAAGGCCAAATGGCTAGTATCTATGGAAGTGTGTTATGTGTTATAAAACATTGTGTACAAGAGGTAAGGGAACTGGCATTTGCCTATGCCAGGCCAGTATGTATTCTTTTCTACCATCATTACAGAAACTTCATTAGACAGATGGTTTTGTTCCAGTTTCAAATATTTAAAAAATCTGAGGCGCAACAAGACTAAGTCACTGCTCCGGGATACACAGCACTAAGAAATGGAACGGGGTTTGAATTCAGAGCTGCTTTGTTCTAAAACCTGTGCTTTTGATCCTTCATCACACTGCCTCATGCGTCTTTTAAAAAGACCCCTCTCACTCCAGCCAGACTTGTGTAGTCACTGCTCCATGAACACTTTCTCTCTTTGTGTCTATATACATTTTATCTCCCCTTCACGGCCTACTCAGGACCTGCCCTGGCTGTGCCTCTTTGATCAGTCATTTCCATTCCCTTGGCCTCTGTTTGGTTCTAAATCATGACATAGATAGCGTGTGAGATCTTTGATACTGCTGTCTGCCATTACTCTTAATTCTGAAAATATTGTTTTACTGTGTGCATATGTATACTCTTATGTCACCAAAAGGTCTGTAAGTGTTTTGAAGGCATAGAATACCCCTTCCCTATAATACATATTATTCTCTCTCTCTCTTTCTCTGTCTGCCACTCTTCTTATCTCCCTCCCTCCCTCTCTCTCTCCATACATCCCTCCATCAATCCATCTATACCAACATATAGCAGATGCCCCTAGATATTTAAACATTTATTGAGCGAGTGGAGGAATGAATCGGTCGATGATTATGAGTTTGAGTTAACTCATCTTTGCAAGTCTCCTCTGGAGAGGCTCTCCTTTCCAGGGGGCTGCCTGGCTTGTCTAACATGTATAGGCCTTGAACGCATTCTTTTCAGAACCAGAACCTTTAGGGAAATTCACATCACTGCAATCTACTTTTACAGTGTTGTGGCTGTGGTCACTAATTAAAATGAATGAGGAAGCCTTTAAGGGAAAAGCCTGTACTTTGTCACTACATCCTTTTAGTAAATGCTGTTCCATTTTTAGTGATTAGGCAAATTCACTAAATAAAATTACTCTTACCTAGAAGATTTACCCAGAGAGACTTCCCTCCTTGCATGGCTGCTGCCTGCTGAGTGTGGCAGAGGCTCAAATCCATCATTTAGTGTTTAATGGCCCCCAATGACCTCGAGTGACCCCAGACTCGGCACCTCATTGATGCCCTTTGACAGTATGACTATAGGAGACTGGGGATACTGTGGAGGAAGATAGGGTCTCTTTAAATACTATCATTTTGACGAATCTACCAATTTTTTTGTGGCTACTGGAAAACATTGTATCAGACTCTCTCCTTTTAGCCAACCTCTTCCTCTATCCCTGCATTCTGTCTGAACCACAGACAGATACAAAATCTAAAGGAGTATGAGAAAGGGAGCATTCACACCATGTCTTTAGTTTCTCCCCAAGATGGGACTGGATGCAAGGGTGATTAAGGCCAGCGGCCAACCACCAGGAGGGCTAGGCTTTCAGGAAAGGAACAATAGACAGCCAGAAAGCTGCTGTGTTATTTTTCTGCTCCCAGATGCAAACCTAGAGAGGAAGAATGGAGGGGAAACCTCCCAAGAAGAGACAAGAGTCCTTTCATTAATCAATAAGCTCTGAATCCATCAAACTTGATTTCTAAATTGGCTGTGAAATTACCAAAGAGGTTATGAAAAAGACCCCTTGAACTCCTTAGCAGAAATGGGGTCTTGAGAACAAATGGAGTTCACATATGAGAAAATGGAGAACATTCCATTTCTGCAACCTGAATCATGATGATAAATTCTGAGCCCACTGCATGTATTTGGTGATCATTTTATTCACATCCATTTTCCCACCGCACTATAAGCTACAGAAAGGCAGAAGCCATCTGAATTCCCCTCTTATTTTAGCTTTAGCTCCTAGTAACAGGGCCAAGATGGTGACTCAGGAAGAGCACAGCCTCTGAAGTTAGAAGTCCTAAGTCTATAGAATATTAGTTGCATAAATGCATGAATTCCCAAGTGCAATGCATCACCCAGTGATCCACTATCTTGAACCAACTGCAACTCCCAAGGTCAAAAGTTTCCCCATGGAATCAGAAGAGATTTTCATGTTGCTCTAAGTGTGGAACTCGTTTGGACAGCAAGCTGAGCCCCTAACTTCTGTCACCTCCCCGAGTCCAGTCCCCAGTCTATCCTTTGGGTGGTCCTTCAGTAGGAATCAGGCGTGGCCCAGCTTTTCCTACCTGGCTTCCATACTGCGTCTAGGAGCATATTATCTAAGCTGAATCTAATTCTTTTTCTTTCTTGAATTTTTTTTCTAATGACGTGTGCACCAATTGATTTAAGTGTTTTATGTTTCTGGCCAGTTAGTGCCTGGCACCAAGTGGTCAAATGGATATGGAATAAGTATTTAGGGCTGGGAAAGTGATTGTTTTTACACTGGTCCTGTTCATGTTTTTTATCTATGAGACACATTGACAGAGACCAGGCCAGACTCCTCCAAATGTAGCCCTGTCCCTGCTGCCCTTGTCACATTTCATACTTTCTCCCCATTGTCAGCCACACCCCCTTTGGCCACGTGGGAAGCACAGGAGGTAGATTTGGCTTCTGCTGGTGGGCAGGGCCTGGGCTCCCCCCCAAGGGTATTTCTGCAGTGTTCCATCTTAGAGGCTGATATCACAGCTTCATTCTGGCACAATCCTTGTGGGGGTTGTTCCCATCTGCCACTGAGCTTCAGAAGATGCACATGAGGCACTTTTTGTTGATGTTATTGGCTGGCTGTCTAGAGGGAAAAATTGCTCAAGGGAACTTTTTGACTCCTGCAATCTGTGGGAGGTGGGATGTCATGAATTCTTTGGCCTGGGCTATATGTATCTACTCACCTACCAACCTCAAGCTGCCAGGACAACCTTCATCTGCCCAGGGGCCCTTTAAAAAGGGCCCTTCCCAAATGGATATTGACATGCTTTGGATTCAACCATGTGGGCGACTTTAGAAGCAGCCTTATTAGGATGCTTAAGTGTATTTTGGACACCCTTACACAACCTTTCTACTTCTGAGACCAGGCCTGTCGGTGTCTGGTGTCTGCCACAGCAGCCCTCATTATGGGAGATGTGCAGGTAAGAAAGCAGGAACAAGAGAGTGAGAAACCAAGGGTGCACAGCAGAGGACGTGAAAGCTAGAGCACTGTAGATTCATCAACCTTGCAATCTCTGGATGAGGAGATGAGTCACCATCAAGGCCAAGGTGGTTTTGAAAGTCAAATGTGAACTCCCAAATGCCTTACTGGGTGCTATATTTATAGGCCACACTTGCAAAAAGCAATCTTCTTTAACTGGTATTAATCGTTACTACAATCATCTTACATTTAAAAAAATTATCTGTGCAAAGGTGGCACTAAAGGGCCATTCAGGTTTACAAGAAGGAGGATGTTGAAAGCAATATGTCCTTAGATGCTTTTGGCCAGGACAGGTGACCTACTTGACCTACTCCCAATTCACTGCTTTCCAAAGGCCAGACGAGCTGCATTTGAATTACCTTGTGCATAATTAATGAATTAATTAATTACAAATATAGATTCTCATGTCCTACCTTACCCTATTGAGACAAAGGGAAACAGGGCCCAGGAATCTAGATTTAACAAATGTCCTAATCCATGCCAAAGCATATCCAGATTTGAAAACCACCACCTGACCATTTTCCACCCCCTGCCCTTCTGCTGCAGTTCCAGAGAGGAAGCAGGTGATTCCTCGTCCCCAGGCACAGACCCAGTGAACAGGGCAGAACTGAGTGAAGAGCTCCTTCCTCAGCTTCCACCAGCCTAATGGGCCAGAGCCAAAGCAGATGGAAAGACTGCTTTTGCCTATTTCAACCCCAATTCCCAAGCCAAAGCTTAAGTCTTACCTCTCCAAGTGAGGAAAGGCAATGACAGCCAGTGAGATGCCGGCGAGAAGCTGAAGGGAGCCCAGGCAGCAGCATATATGTGGCAAGTCCAGACTTGGTAGAGTGAACTGGTGGAGGCAGGAGCAGTTCGTGGGACTGGCCCAGCCTTAAGCTTGGCACAGTGACTACACCCAGCAGCCATGCCGGATGCTTACGGTCTTCTTGGAGGAGAGGAAGGGGTAGGCAGTAGAGAAAATGGTGGAGACGGGTAGTTAGGCCCCAGCCCAGATGCCAACATAGGAGCCATTTTAAACCAGCTTTTGCGTAACCATGGCAACAGGGTAGACAGTTTCCAAAACCACAAGAGAAATGTCTCTGCCTCACGATATTTTGAGGGCTAGTGGGTCGTTGCTGTTTTTCCTCAATCATAATCCTGTGCAGTTTTCAAGAGGTGCTTGGGTAAGTGTCCAAGAGCTCTCTGGACCACTGTGATCCCATATTTTAGTGTCACTGGAAAGTGGCATCAGTGTCCCTCAGCATGTTGGCCCTCAAGGTTCTGTCCCTTTGGGATCCGTAGAAGAGCAGGCATAGAGCGATGCCCATGGAGCACCTGGAACCTAATTCTGAGGTCCCCAGCACAGTCACAGGCCATGGCGTCCGGGGTAGCGACTGAGTACACGTACCTTCAGGCTGGGACCCAGCACCTTCCTATTGCAGGACACGCTCAGAGCCGCACAATCTCAGGGGCAGCCTACACAGGCCCCCACTCAAGATGTTAGATGCTAAAAATGAACTAATGTAGACTTCTAAAACAGACTGCTCCAAAAACTCCCTCAAGAAATAGGAGTGATGATTTCACAAGAGGGTATTTTAAAACACAAACCACCTGGGAAAATATTTGCCATAAAGAAGATAGCAGTGAGCTTAGCACAGTACCACACCCATGGCAACTACCAGCAAGTTGTACTTAGGGTTGTTTTCATGAAAACCGAGTTTTATATAAGTCAATAGAAAAATAGGAAAAGAATGTGTTCACAGCAGACAGTTCACCAAAGAACTTCCTGTGGCCCACAGAGCACATAAAATATTATCCTCATTAGAAATAAAAAAGTTTGCATTAAAATAATAAAACACCATTTCCCCACACATTGAATTGGCAAAGTTTGCTTTTTGTTCTGTTTAAGATAATACCTGGTGTTATTAGCCCAGCAGACACTTACTTATACACTGCCTGGTGACACTGTAAGCTTTGCAAACTAGCACCATGTATCTGCAGAGTGATCTGGCAAGTTTATGGTACAAGACTGCAAGCTTCAGAATGTTTGTATAGACTTTGGTGCAGTCATTCCACTTCTAGGGAATTCATCCTAATAAAAGAAATAGAGTATGTACAAATATTTATCTACAGAATGTTCCTCACACTATTTTTTGAGAAAAAATTTAGACGAACAGCAGTTTTGCTCATGGGTAGATGACCAAAATCCACAGTATAGAATTTAAAGTTCAGCTGAGAGAAATAAATTTGGTTTGTATTACTGTTTCTCCTGCTAAAATGCACATATCATAGGAATAGAACATGTTTATGGGCTTCATCTGCCCCCAGAGAGAAATCTATAGAGCCCTTTCTGTACACACACCCACAGACTCTGGACGATGGCCCCAGAATAACGCATAGTAAGGCTTCCTGTTGCCTGCTGAAGGTTATAATCAGACAAAAGGGCTTGGAAGAGCACTTCCAAGTATTGGCATCTGTGTTTGAACTTAGAAAATCACAAACATAGCTTTGACTTTTGAACCAAAACCTATGGTGGGGCTTCTCTCTTTGCTACAGAGACAGTGACCTAACTCTGTTTCTGGAGTGGTCAGAATTGTGGAATCTGCTTTGTCAATTCATTTCCTTTCAAATTCATTTGCAAATTTATGGGGATAATGTGCTACACCTTGATAGCTTTAGACTGTGAGGTCTTGGCTTAGAGTGTGATTAGATTAGGCAAACAACCTTACTTTACTCTCAAGTTTCTTCTATCTAAAAATGAAATTACAGAAAAAGGTGACTGTATTAGTCTAGTCTCACATTGATATAAAGACATACCTGAGACTGGGTAATTTATAAAGAAAAAGAGGTTTAATTGGCTTACAGTTCTCCATGGCTGGGAAGCCTCAGGAAACTTACAATGATAGTAGAAGGCGGAGGGGAAGCAGACATGTCTTCACATGGCCAGAGCAGGAGGAAGACAGAGCAAAGGGTTCCTTTCAAACAATCAGATCTCGTGAGAACTCAATCATGACACAGCACTAGGGGAGATGGTGCTAAAACATTAGAAACCACCTTGAAAAGCCAATCACCTCCCACCAGGTTCTACCTCTAACGCTCGAGATCACAATTCAACGTGAGATTTGGGAAGGGACACAGAGCCAAACCATATCAGTGACAAAAGAAAATTTTGCATAGAAATCATAAGGCATATGAATTCAGCATAGTGGATGAAGATCCGTACTCTGGGGCCAGACCACCTGTGTTTAGCCCAGGTTCCATGACTTACCAGCTTTCTTACTTTGAATAAGTTACTTTACTTCTCTGTGGCTCAATTGCTGCCTCTATAAATCAGGGGATAATTGAACCTACTTTAAGGTGTTGTCAAGATTAAATGGACTAATGTATTTGAAGTGCTTGGAACCATGCCTGGCACATAATAAGGTCTCTATATGACAGAACTATTATTATTAACATCACTATTAAATTATTAGTATATTTTCTTCTCTCTTCACTTGTGCTAAAAACCATCAATAAATTAAACGACTTAATTCCAATCCCCTTTCTTGCATCTTTAGAAGTATTTTGAAGGAACATAATGAACTTTCAGCATAATTACTGAGGTGAGAAATATGTCTCTATGTTCAAATGCTCTTCCAAGAAAAGACTTGAGAGCATCAACATGGCAACAACTCAAGAGCCAATGGGTTTTGTTCCATAAACCAGATACCTAGCGGGTTAAATATGAAAAACTACAAGTGTGTTGTTGTAGTCAGATGAGTTCAACAAATGTCTTGAGCATTAGATGCTGTTCTGGATACAAATGCAGATAGAAACTACTGGTGCAGACAGAATACCATAAGAAGCAGAGAAAAGAAATAGCAGTGTGTGTGGATGGCGAGCAGAGGAATGTGAGCTACTAAATTACATAAAGCATAGAGAAACCATAAATGGTGGGGTGAGCCATTTAGGAGGGAAAAATTCCCCAGCAGGTAAGTCTTCAAGGTCTTTTGGTTAACACAACTGGTGTGCAAATCAGATCATCTCAGCTTTGTAAAAACTGTTGTAATAGGGAGGAACTATTGATGTACAAGCCAACAAAAATCTAAATCACTCTACATTTTTAAAAAACATTCATGCTCCTTGGGAACCTATGGATTATATTGGGAAAAAAATTCATGCTTCTTAATGACATAATGTAAAATGCACAACTTTTACTCCTTAATAATAAATTCACGTGTTGGTATTTCCATCAGTTTACCATAGTGAGACTTCGTATTTAAAGACTCTATGAATACAAAGGAATAATTCAAACATGACTTTTTTACTAGTAGATATAGGTTTTTTTTTCAGCATCAAAACTCTAAATTATATGTATAGCTGAAGGCCTAACATTTAAAACTTCTCTGCTGATACAATAAAAATTTATTTAGCCTAAGAAAATTGCAGCCAGCTACTCTGCTCATATGTCATGATGGCACCTTTATGATTTTGATATTGACACAACAGCCATATATTATATTTAATAGGGATATATTATTCATTTGTTTAACAAATATTTATTTTGCCAAGCATTGATGCTGATAAATATAATTATACGTGCTCATTTGACTCTGGACTCTACCATAATTTAGACGTCTTTCTCTCGATCTTTCAGTAAAAGCACTTAGGCAAGATGACAATCACATGTTCCTCAGTCAAGCTGATGTCTTTCCAAAAGTTGTAAAATGTAAATATACTGTTACTCACCCACTTTCACCCACTAGTTTTAGCATCCATTGAATTACTGTTGCCTGAATCAATTACTGCCAGCCTGTGTGATCTTCTAATGATGGAATCATTACTATTCTACATTCATTCGTTGAGATCCGTTAGTTGAGTAGGGAAGAGCTCTCTTTTTCTCTCATATATTTATTTAGTATGGACTGTGTAATCTTATTTTATTAAATTATTATTCATTGTACTGCTTAAATTTTTTTAATTTGCTGCCCCAGATTTGGTGAGAGGGAGCACCTTCAAGCAAACTCCTATGTCATTTTGATATGTTCCCATCATTTTTTGAGCTTTTCTTACTTTCTGGCATAACATGTTACAGGCTCACCTCATGTTGCCCCAGCCCCAGTCCTGGAAGAAACCATTTCTCCAAAATGCCCAGGCTCTTTTTAGTCAAGAATGGTGTTACAACTCAACCCCTGGGTGCTATAGGTGCTCATTGCTACTAACATGTCATTGCTGCCAAGTCTCAAGAGACAGATCTAGGAAATATGTGAATGTGTACATATATACATACATGCAGACACATCTCTCTCTCTATATATATATATATTTATACCTATAGATATATACAGAGCTCTATGTAGATATCTAGAGATGTGTCTTCATGTATCTATCTATATATGTGTATATATATACAACATATATAGAGAGAGAGATGTGTCTGCATGTATGTATATATGTGCATATGGTCAAGTGGCATATATACTTATATATATAATATTACATACATATGCACATATATACATACGTGTGTGTGTGTATATATATATACACACACACACATGCATGTATATATATATATATGCCATTTGCTTACACTAGTGAGTCTCCACAGGGGGGCAGTTTTGCCCCCAGGGAAATTTGGCACTATCTGGAGATGTTTTTGGTTGTCACAGCTGGGAAGGGGAGTGCTACTCACATCTTGTGCATAAAAGATAAAAACCAGGGATACTGCTAAATATCCTACAAGACACAGGACAGCCTCCACAACTGAGAATTTTCTGACCCAAATGTCAATAATGCTGAAGTAGTTGGGAAGACCTGGCTTATACAATGACCTCTAATTTCAATCTGACACCACACTGTTCACTCCAGCCTGTCCTTCTCCGGCAATGAGAAACATAGCCTCCTTTAACACATAGGCAATCTAGAATGCACTGAAAGTATGTTTCCGAATTGCTGTCCCATACCTCAGCAGGAAAACAAACCTATTTCCTAAAACTCAATGTGATAAAATGGGATTTTTGTGTTTTGTTTGACTTGGGTTTGAGTTTGGTTTTTCTCTTCTTTCTGGCTTTCTTTGGCCATTAGCCTGAGGATACTCAAACACTGTGTTCAAAAGTTACTTAAATTATTTGGGTTGTTTTGAGTTCTTTCCTGAATGTAATTAATGAATGAGAACAACTTGAGCTTTTTGGGGTTTTTTTTCTTCTCTGCACCTGTGGCTTTGAAAACAGACTATGTCTTACTTAGATCTATGTGCCCGGAAGTAGGAAGGTCTTTAAACATATTAGCTCTATTGACCTGTGTGATTTTCTGGATAAACTTTCATATCAAAGGAAGTTATTTTCCTAATATTATTTTTTCATACACATTTTCCTGAAAATATGAGGTTATGACAATCCCAGAGCACACCAGAGCGATAACAGGAAGGGCCAGGGCGTCCCAAGGCTGAGCCTGAAGGGGACTGGGGAGGGTTAAAAATCAGTAGTCTAAGTGGAGGTAAGTAGGAACTTCTTAGCATGGGTAGACTACTATCAGGGACCATGGTAGAGGTAATGCAAAATACAACTGCCCTATTTGCAGATGACACGTTCTTTGGGATCTTGGAATTAAAAAAAAAAATCCCACAAATCTGTTATTAGACTAAAATGCAACTGCTGGGCGCAGTGGCTCACACCTGTAATCCCAGCACTTTGGGAGGCTGAGGTGGGCGACTCACCTGATGTCAGGAATTTGAGACCAGCCCGGCCAACATAGTGAAACGTCCTCTCTACTAAAAATACAAAAATTAGCTGGGCGTAGTTTCACACGCCTGTAGTCCCAGCTACTCGGGAGGCTGAGGCAGGAGAATTGCTTGAACTCAGGCAGTGGAGGTTGCAGTGAGCCAAGATCACACCACTGCACTCCAGCCTGGGCAATGGAGCAAGACTCTGTCTCCAAAAAAATGTAACAAAAATGGGCTTTTATAAAGTAATGCTACTGGGTCACTTTACTCATGGATGATGTATTTTGAACTTCCATCTACAACTCAAAAACAGATGTTAGATGTCACCACAGAGTACAAGCAAAAAGTGGGCAAAACAAACAAACAAAAACCCAAAACACAATACCTTTGACACCCATTGGCAGAAGTAAAACTAAAGAGTAGAAATTGCAAGATTCCAATTTCAGTTCCTTGGAAAAAGTAACTATATTATAATTAGTACTGCCTGGAAACAGATTTGGCTGCATCAGAAGGTCAAGTATGTTTCGTCACCACCAATGTGGGGAAAAGGGCTAGGTAGCACCTTATAAGGCTATGGCTGGAAAAACTCACACTTTTGGGGGAGGAAATGAACAAGGTCACCTCAAAGGGTTTTTTGTAGGGTTTTTTTTTTCCCCAAAAACTTGAGATTTGTATATGCTAATGGCATCGACTTAGTAAACTGCTTTGTGGAGAAACTTTTGGCATCTTGAAAGAGAAGGAAAACATAAACAGAAAATCTAGGGAGCTTCATGAGAGAATAGGGTGGCGGTAGGAGAGGAAGTGGAGGGTGTGGACCCAGGGCACCACACCTGGGAGAGTGTAGTGGAACTGGTTTCGTTTTCTGAACTGTTCAACCAAAAGCTTTTTACATTTCCCTGTGGTTTTCCAGGCAACTGATTGAGGAGGGTATATGCAAGATGATAAATGGGCTTTTCACTTCTTTCCACTGGGGCAGCAGTGATTCTATGGCGATGTAGCGAATATGATGTGAGATAGTCGGTTGCTTTCTAGCCTCTGCCAGGCTCACTATTTCTGTAATAGTGACACTCCATGAAATAGTTATTTCTGTGACATCACTGACACTTTTAAACAACAGATAGAGGAAAGATGTGAAAGTTCCATGTCTCTACATGTGGCTGAACTCTCAGATGTGGTTAGAGAATCATGTTTTCTCCAATGCATTTGAGCTGAATAGTAAGCAGGATTGCTTGGTGAGTCGTCATTAGATAGTGACTCAACACCAGCACCATCTCCTTTAAGATACTGGTTTTGTCTCTAACTCAGATGCCATGACTTTGATGTAATTTTATGATTCTCCTTTCTAAAAGTGAATCAGCAATACGATAAAAATTTATTCAAAAATGTGTTAATACCAAAACAACAGGATTACTGTTTTAGTACAGAGGAATGTAAGGGACTTTGGTTACACTTCCAGATGGCAAGAGTGACGCACGATAGAAATTGGTATCACCAAAGATTAAGGAATCACCTTTGGAATTTAAAAAATGGAAACTAAAGTGATGTTTTTTTAAACTCAAAGTTGGGAAAACTTTTATAAGCACGATGTAAACCAGATTTTGAAGTAAAATATTTATAAATTTGGCTACATAAAAACAACAAACAAGGTTAAAAAAGGGATTAAAAAAGAAAAATATCTGTAAAACATATGACTGACAAAGCAATAATTTCCCATAAAGCCAATGAATTTTTACAAATAGAAATTTTAATTTAATGAAAAAGAGCAGAAGTTACTTTCTGCTCATGTTACAGAAGTTTACTTTCTGTAAACAAAAAGTTTACAGAAGAAATCCAAAAACAGCAAATAAACATGTGAAAAGTTGCTCAAATTTATTTATAATAATGTGAAAATTAAAACAAGATATCATTTTTTAAAAATCAAATAAGATACTGATTTCATCCAAAAGATATTTAAGAGTTTATTATACCCAGGACTGGTAAGATTGGAGAAGATGCTGTTCTTCTCCAATGAACACTGTTCAATGAACAGTATGGACACTGTTAGTGGGAGAAAAATTAGTGCATGCTTTTTTTTTTTTTTTTTTTTGAGACAGATTCTTTCTCTGTCGCCCAGGCTGGAATGCAGTGGTACAGTCTTGGCTCACTGCAACCTCTGCCTCCTGGGTTCAAGTGATCCTCTCACTTCAGCCTCCTGAGTAGCTGGGACCACAGGCGTGCGCCACCATGCCCAGCTAATTTTTATATTTTTGGTAGAGATGAGGTTTTACCATGTTGGCTGGGCTGGTCTCAAACTCCTGACCTCAAGAGATCCTCCCCGCTCAGCCTCCCAAAGTGCTGGGATCACAGGAACGAACCATGACGCACGGCCTAGTGCATGCTTTTTGAAAACAAATTTGACAATATTTATTAAATCTGAAGCTACCTAAATCCTTTTACCCAGAAGTAACTCCATTTGTAGTAATTTACTTAATGGAAATGGATATATATGAAAATAACTGAGAGATAACTTCAAATAGCACAAAGCTAGAAACAAAAACATTCCTCCATAAAGGGCCAGTTAAATAAATCCTGATCAAGCCATAAGGTAAAATAATATACAGCTATTAAAAGGAATTATTTTGAACCTCTTTTTGATGATTTGCAATATGTCCAAGATTATGTAGTATTAAGAAAACAAGTTGTAGATTATTTTGTGCGTGACACAAAAGAAACAGAAACCATTAACAATGGGGAATGGAATCCAAAGATTGTAGCTTTATTTTCCCTTTATCTCTAGAGAGTAATACATGAGCATTTCATCTTAAACACGCACAAATGACAACGCTATTACTGAGGAATTCTTCTCCGGGGTAAGGACTTCATATCCCTAGTGCCTGGCTTAATGCCGGGCATCTCTCCTTTTCATTCATTGTCAAGATCCTAAAAAGAATTGTCAAACCTGTTTTTCCTCACTTATTTTCTTTTAATTTATTATTTATTTAACTAAAACGAAGCTTTTTTGGACCCTTAACTCCAGCAAAACTGCTCAGACAAAGGAACTCAGCAATCTCCCAACTGTCAAATTAAATGTTCTTTTTTGGTCTTGATCTCACATTTCCTATTTGTGGCATTTGTTACCGATGACCACTTGCCTCATTTTAAACTGCTGCCTTCCCGATTCCCTGTCTCCTGCAGGAGCCCTTCTGCCTCTTGCTTTAAATGTTGGCATCCCCTCGGGTGTGAGGCGGCAACTGTCCTACTCTCATGCTATAATTTTCCAAATCTAGATCTCTCAACAGAGCACTCTTCCTGAACTCCAGAACCTCATATCTAACTGTGTGCTAGTCATCTCCTGCTGGGTCTCACAGCCATCTGACGTTCATCAAGTTTAAAGCTGATATTAGCACAGTTAATTCCAATTACTTGTTGCAAATTAACTGTTTTGATACTGAGCAGAGAACTGGAACTTGCTTACCTCCACAGCAGAGCTCAGAAACTAGATAAGGAAATAGTTGGCTCTATGACCTATTTAAATCCTTACAACATGAGCTTCTGTGCTTATGTTCTCTTCTGACCCTAAAAATGGCTTACCTGAGTTTATCTAATTTATTCTGACATTTACATACGACTTTCCAGTTTACAATGTGCTTTGACAAATATCTTCTCATTGTCTAGCTATGGTCTCCATTTAACCTCCTGCATTTTTAATTTTTTTTACTAGAAACTCATCCAGTTAATAACATTCTCTAGTTCTTACATATAGAATTGGATAGAGCCAGACTTCAAACCTGTGTCTTCTGAGTCTACCCTCCATGTTCCTTCCACCACACCATGCTTTCTAACTAGTGTAGATACTGCAGGCACTGTGTAAGTTTCTCTGGTGGTGATTTTATCGTCATGCTCTGGGAAACAACTTTGCACACATACCCATTTATTTTTTTTCTCAAATAAATAAACTGTTACAGGACTGTAAAGTTGTCTTCTCATTTTATAATTGCAGAAAATGTGGTTCAGAATATTGAATCGCCTTGCCCAAGATTGCCCAGGTAGAAAATGACCAAGCTAGAACAAAAGCCCAGGTTAGAGTTCCTGGTTTAATTTTCTTTCCTTGCATTTGTGGTTTATGAAAGAATGCTTCCCAGGCTCATGCTGTCTACTTCTATTGAGCTATAGAACCATTCCAAGTTACATTACTATGTTGGAAAAATAAATAATCCCTTTGGCCATGTTGTGATTATAAATGTAGCAGAACTGCAGTTTTACAAACATACAAGTTGGATTTTTGATGGCGAGAGCTGTTGTTGAAAAGGCAAAAATTACCTAATAATCCTTTCTAGCAGTTAAACATTTCAATTTTGCCAGAGAAACATAAAAACTCATAAAATTCCTAACATGTATCAGACTTCAGCTCTCAATGTTTAGTGAAACTATTGAAAATGGGAAGCAATTAAGAAGTAACTCTTTCTGGAAAATAAGATGTGTGTATTGATCGCTGTCAGGTCAAGAAGACCTTTTACATTAGTAGACATTGCTTCCTGGGTACCTTGAAGTGTATCCTTTGGTGGAGCAGAGTGGGAGAGAGAGAGAGTTTCGCCCTAACTGAACGCCAAGTGCAAGGCAATGCAATGCAGTGAGATGCAATGCAAACATATTTACCTCCTAGCTATTGGGGAAAAATTAAGGGGTGAGAAATGTGAAGATAGACGTACTGAATATACTCTGGAAAAAAAGTGGGGCATAAACTGAAAACGCCCGGTGGCAGCAGAGGGAAGGTAGGAAACTTGAAGATGCTCCACTATAGTTTTAGTAAATCTAATGGTAACCTGGTATGTAACACATCACGAAAACAGATCAGGAAAATACCCAATGCTTTTTTTTTTTTGGACAGAGTCTCCCTCGGTCGCTGAAGGCAGAAGTGCAGTGCCGCAATCTCTGCAACCTCCAGCTCACTGCAACCTCTGCTTTCCAGGTTCAAGCGATTCTCGTGCCTCAGCCTCCTGAGTAGCTAGGACTACAGGCATGCACCACCACGCCTGGCTAATTTTTGTATTTTTAGTAGTCACGGGGTTTCACTGTGTTGGCCAGGCTGGTCTCGAACTCCTGACCTCAAGTGATCTGCCCGCCTCGGCCTCCCAAAGTGCTAGGATTACAGGCATGAGCCACTGTGTCTGGGCCCAATGAATTTTTAAAATGCTTTTTTACATTCAAGGTGTTTGATGTGGAAGGAAAGATTTCATTTCTCAGTTCTATAACATCCTGCAGAAAATCCATCTGGGAGATGACTGTAGTCTCCCAGGCAGTTGCATCTAACTGTGCCTCTGTTTCACAGTGCTATGTGTTCACTCTTTCTTATCTTTGTCACTTTCTTAGCTTACAGGCTGAGAGCACAGATTTGAAGTTCAACCATGGCTTTGTCACTTACTAGCTGCTGTGTGGCCTTGGACCACATTTACTGAGCTTCCATTTACTTTTTCATAAAATGCTAGTGATAATATTGTAGAACTGCTATCAAGATTAAGTGAAATAACATAGATGAAGCACTTTACTTAGCACAGTACCTGGCTTATCATAACATGCAATCACTTGTAGCTATTACAACTTATCACCTTAATACCTAGCACATTTCAGGCAGTTCCTGTTTATAGCACGACTCAAGAATTCTACCTTGACCATTGGATTTTTCCACCACTGCCATATTAGCTTGCTAAGGTAGTACTATGGCTATGGGACCACCTTGGGCAAAAATCATCTGTAGCTCCCTCTTACCAATCCAATAAATCCAAAATTTAAAGTCATTCACTAGCCTCAATCTAACTTTCAGTTTTATCTCCCAGTTAAACTCACCAGGAATCTATATGCTTTGTATGTGATACATTGTGCATTTTTAGTGAACTAAAAGACTGCTATCCTTGCACTTGAAAATTTTGAAATGTCAGTAGATGGTATCAAGTTCCCTTGCCTACTAAGGGTTACAAATTTGCCCATAGGTACCTTCAAACAAAGCTAAGGATTTGAGGTGTGTGAATTTCAAGTGTTTCTCAAGTGCCTACAAAGGAGATTAAAATTACCCAAAATGCCTAAGAAACTAAATACCAGAAAAAGGTCAAAGCCATTTCACCAATCTTTCTTGTTGATCAACTTTACCTATATCCAGGCATCTTCTCGACATGGTATTAATGTTATTTTGACAAAATTCTCATTGGGCTGTGCATGTCACAAACCATTCAAATTCTTTTTGTCTGTCACTTTGCAAATAGACTGTGTGTATCTCTTGAGAAGGCTGTGTAGATCCGTGCTGGTAGGCTGCCCTGTATACAGGTTCCTAAGCTATGCATCTCTAGTGCTTGCAACATCTTTCATGAGCTTTGTCTTTCTTCCAGCTTTAGCTTCACAATATTTCTTCCATCTGCCCCTTTCTCTCCAGTCTCTGCCTCCAACCACTCTATTTCAAGACCTCATCACTAAGACCTGTGGTCTATCGACACATTCAACTTCTTGGTTGCCCTCCTTCTACTTTCTCTTCCTGCTCACAATCCCCAGGAAGGGTAGTCTCTGTTCAGAATGCCAATCCCTGGAACAACCCATAACACAGGTAGAAACCATTCTTTCAGAGAAAACTTAGGGAGAAAGTCTCCAGAAATGTATTTAATGGCTTTTCCAGGGACCTCTAGTTCCTGAATCCAAAGTTCTGTGATTCACTTCCCTGAATGGCATTTTATTCCCCCTTTGATGTCTGTGTTTGGTTCATTGTTTGTTGGTTTCTGTCTCTTCTCACCTAACTTTGATATGTTAAAAAGAGCCTGGAAAACGTCTAGCAAAGTATTTTTATTTCACAGAAGAAACTGAGACTCAGAGGTTAAATGACTTATTTGGCATATGCTCATTCAAAATTAGAATTATTCTGTGTGCTGGCTTCCACTGTATTCAGTTTATGTACTTGAAATCTTAGTCTGGATGGCTTCGTTTTCATAGCAACGGACACGATATTGGAATAACAACAACAAAGCATATTTGGTCCACGAGCCCAGTAATAACAGGTATGGTGTATTTCACAGCTCAACTTGAATAGAGAGATGATTGCAAGAACCAAAGAAATGCAAATATGCAAGCAATCTTGATTCTTCAGAATGTTATCCTAGCACTTCCTTCTATATCAGATCCTCTAGTTTATTGTCAGACTTAAGGAAACTTGTAAAACTGATTCCTTTCTTTTTAATACAACTGCTGATGATTATGAAGGAGGGAGAGCCAAGGAGTGGGGTACAGTGGCTCCTTGAACCTGGTTTCCTTTTCTTTATCTCCTTTCTACAGTCTTCACCACCACCACTACCCTTTCATATCCACAATCTATATAGAAAACCATGTGCTTATTTTGATTTTTTTGCCTTAGATTTTTCCTTTTCCCCTAGGTACCGACTCTCCCATATACACAATTTTCACAATATAAGCAAATTTAAAATGATCGTTGTCGCTCTAGCAGAGTATTTACTACATAGCCTTACATATCTATAATGCTGAATTAAAAAATCACCCGAAGTGTGCTTCACAATTGTCAGAGCCAGTCTTCTCTTACTTATACTGAAATTTACTTAATAGCAAATGATGGATGAATAGAGCAGCTCTTCGGTGTTTACTCAGTACATGTCTAGTGACTTCACAAACCCACACATTTATAAATTCTAGTGTAGATCATTACTCTATAAAATGATGTCAAATATTATATAACATATACAATAATATTCTAGCTAACTCCTCCAGAAATGAGAACACGTAGGTAACAACAAACTGACTGAGAAATGGATATTAGGCTCCTTGGACTTTAGCCATCACTCTTAAACTCACCTCCAGTGCTTCCCCCTTGTAGCCCATGGGTGCGAGAGCTGGAATGCTGCTGACTGCCATCTGCAGGGTCCTCAGCCCCTAATGCAAATCCCTGCCTTCTGTAACAAACACCGCATTTGCTTTCTGGGAAATTTAGTAAAGGTGCTTCTCAACTTACGACAGGATTATGTCCCAATAAACCTATTGTAAATTGAAAATATCATTAAGTCAAAAATGCATTTAATACAGCTAACTTACCAAACACCATAGCTTAGCCTTTATCTAACCTACTTAAATGTGCTCAGACCATTTACATTAGCCCGCAGCTGAGCAAAATCATCTAACACAAAGCCTATTTTGTAATAAAGTGCTGACTAGCTCATGAAATTTGCTGAGTATTGTACCAAAAGTGAAAAACAGAATAATTGTATGGGTACTCAAGGTACAGTTTTTATTAAATGTGTATTGCTTTTGCACCATCGTAAAGTCAAAAAAAATCCTACACCAAACCATCATAAATCAGGAACTGTCTGTATAGTGTATGTGCAACATGGAACATCCTGATGCGTTCTCTATGCTGTTTCTTCCTACCCTTTCCACCCTCTCCTCCATGCACATCCCTGCTACAATGATCAGCTCATTCCCCACACCCTTCTACAAACATCAGCTCCTAGATTAGGTAGGAGGTGGTGAAGCCTAATGGTTACAAGCACAGACTCTGAGGCAGGCCTCCCTCCACTGGCTTCCTGGCCCCTCTTATTACTTGGGATAAGTTACTGTGTGCTATGCTTCCTTCATTTGTAGAGGAGGAAATTAATAGTGTCTACAATGCAGAATTCTTAAGAGGATTTGATGAGTTAGAATATATAACAAATTTAAACAGGGCATCTGAAACAGAAATATAGTCTTTTAGTGTATCCTGTTCAATAAATAACTAAACTATTGGTGGACACTGTGGAAAAATAACTCAGAAGTTTCAGAGTATATAGTGATTAATTTGGATGAGCTTTCTACAGAAATCATCATACTAACCTTGTATGGCTACCCAGGGCCACCCCTTACATAGGGTGGTTATGTTAATTGTATGTTTTATATTGTTTCACTTGGCCATTTAGAGATGTTGTTCTGAGTTTGAAGAAAGGGTTAGATTTTCAAGATAAAGGGGAATGATAGAAAACTCATAATTTAGTTTTCTAATAAAAACAATTCCCTCTGCACCTGTCTTACCCTACCCATTAGGAGCAGAAGTAGAAGTAGAAGAAGTGTGATACATAGGTCTCGGTCTCATCCGTGAAGATATTACATTGTGCATGTTCTTAGAAGCTAAAGGGAAGAGTTCCAGGGTAGCAGTTCAGTAAATGCTGTTGTTTATAATGATAATGATGATCATGATATTATAGCATGTGAGTGAATGTTCAAGCTCCATACCAACTGAGCAATGGGTCAGGATTTTCTCCCCTCAAAGTCATATAGGTTATGACTATGAGAGCTTTAGGTAGATCTGAGAGGAGTGGAACCAAGTTGTGACTGTTGTACAGTTTTTCATAGTCCCCATTTGAAAACTGTTCTTATCTGAGGCCAGCAGACCTTTCCCTGTGGAAAGTGTTATCTACCAAGCATTGGTGCAGATTGGGATTGCACGCGCTGTCCTGCCCACTCTTGACAGATGGCAGGGAGCCCAAGCCGTCCATATGCTGCTCTGTTCTCTGAGAAGACACGGGCATGAAAACAGATTTGGCTGGTGCAACTGTGACCGTGGGTGTCTCTGAAGCAGCGTCCCTGTCCTTGGGCTATTCAGCACCAGACAAGGTTCCAGCAGTTGAATATAGTCTGTGGTGGACAGCAGAGAGCAAATCCAGCCCTCAGATGTTGGGAGAGAAGCCTACAGATGTCCTTGGGGATATTAATTTGTTCACTTGAGCAAGGGTGCCCATAATTCAGTGTCGATCTGCTTCTACACTGTCCTTTTCTGCTGATGGGCATCTTGCTATAGTAGAGTACGGAATTTTCTCTGTCTTCATCGACTTTTACTTTATAGAAGTTCCACAAAAAATTAAAAATAGAACTACCATCTATCTAAGGTCTAAGACTTGTCAGGACTTACTATTCTTTCCTAAAAGCAGTAAGATGTCTTCAGATGACCACAGAGGAAGACTACAGGAAAAGAAAAAAAAAAGGTTTCAAAATAAGTTTTCAGAGAGATGACATTCTCCCAAAAAGGAAAACTTGAAATTTTGCATCCAAATGTAACTGATATTTCAGAAATAGCTTGTTCTATGCCAGTATGCTGTTTTCCTTGTTTTAACTTTTCTTCTTCCTTGTGATCATTATTTTTAAGATGCAAAGACTTAATTGGTCTCAAAATCCTCCAAGTGCACAAAAGAATTCCCAGGAACAGATCAATCATATGTTTGGAATTAGGTTCTAAATGCCCTTTTTAAGTTGCAATTAGCAGCTTCCATCTTTGTTCCTTTTAAATCTCCTCAATTACCTTGCTAAGTCATAACTGGCCCCCTCCTTCCGTGAGCTGCACTGCAGTGAACTGCCACTTTACCAAGTCACCCACTATTTTAGGTCTGCATGAGGTTCACTTCACAGGGACTTTGACTAAAGCTCAGCTAGTGTGCTTTTGGCATTCTCTTATTTTTATACATAATTGTCACAGCTGAGCTTATTAAACTCAGCTTATGATAAAACTATTAAAATTCTTATTAAAAGAAGCCATAGTTTCCAGAGCAAGGAAACAAATCACCTGATTTAAAAATGGGCAAAGGACCTGAATAGACATGTCTCAAAAGAAGACATACTAATGGCAAACAGGCATATAAAAAATGATCAACATGACTAGTCATCATGTTGTAAAACCACAATGAGATACCACCTCACACCTGTTACAATGGCTATTATCAGCTGAATGTGGTGGCTCATGCTTATAATCCCAGCAGTTTAGGAGGCTGAGACAGGCAGATGGCTTGAGCCCAGGGGCCGAAAACCAGCCTGGGCAACATGGCGAAACCCTGTCTCTACAAAAATACAAAAATTAGCCAGGTGTCGTGGCATGCACCTGTAGTTCCAGCTCCTCGGAAGTCAGGAGGATCGCTTGAGTCCAGGAGGCGGAGGTTGCTGTAAGCCAAAACTGCACCATTGCACTCCAGCCTGGATGACAGACAGAGACTCTGTCTCAGAAAATAATAATAACATGACTATTATCAAAAGAATGAAAGACAGCAAATACTGGCAAGGATGTAGAGAAAAGGGAACCCTTGTACACTATTGGTAGGAACATAAAATAGTACAGCTGCTATGGAAAATAATATAGAAGTTCCTCAAAAAATTAAAGTACCATCGAATCCGGTAATCCAACTTCCAAAGGATGTATCCAACTTCCAAGATATATATTCAAAGGAAATGAAATCAGTAGTTGAAGGGAGAGCTGCACCCCGTGTTCACTGCAGGGTTATTCACGAGATGGAATCAATCTAAGTGTCCATCAGCAATGAATGGATAAAGAAAATGTGGTTTATATATTAAAAATTGAACACTATTCAGTCTTAAAAAAGAAAGAAATCCTGGCACTTGCAACAACATGGATGCATCTGGAAAACATTATGCTAATAAAGAAAACCCAGAACAGAAAGACAAATACTGCACGACCTCACTTAGATGTGGACTCTAAAAGACTGGAGCTCATAGAAGCAGAAAGTAAAATGGTAATTACCAGAGCCTGGGGGAAAGGGGAGGATGGGGAGTCCTGAAAGTATACCAAGTTTCAGTTAGACAGGATAAATAAGTTCTGCGATCTACTGTACAGCATGATGACTGTAGTTAACCTATGCTCCACTGTACTTGAAATTTGCTAAGAGAATAGATATTAACTATTCCCCCCACTCATAAATAAAATAAAATAAAATTACCTATGGTGGGGAAAAAGAAAGCCATGGTGACAATTGGAAGAGCTTTTCATTAAGGCAGCGTTGGTGAGTAGTTATGAAAGTAAAATGTAATCAGTTTCCAGTTCAAATTAGTAACAGGTTTCCCATTTGTCATTTATTTCAGTATTATTCTTTTGGTTTCTGTTTGGAAAAATATATATCATCCTTGTAATGTTTCATGTAATGTTTCTTGTAACATCCGTGCAATGTTTCTAAGCTAGCAAGACATGCCATAGTAGATTAGGGAGAAGACATCATTTTCAGCCACAGTATATTCATACATAGAAAGATAACTAAAGAGTGAAACTTAGTTTTAAGGAGCAATATTAATGAGAACCTAAAATTATCAGATATTTTACTTCTGTCAGCTGAGATTTGATCTATTCTGAAATTTTAAGTCCAAAAGCATCTATATTTCAATCCAGCCATAGAAAAGCAATTGTTCTCTCTGATCTTCTATTAGCATAGAAAGTAGAAAAAGTAAATATGTGCTTCTTAAGGAAAATTCAGAAATTTTTTATATTCCATGTAGAGTGATAAACAGAGGCTATGTTTAATAGAAATATTTACCATTTTACCTGTAGTTCCATAACAGCTTCCTGCAAATAATTCAAAATATCTCTTTCTGGCTGAGGATGGTGGTTCACGTCTGTAATCCCAACAATTTTGGAGGCTGAGGTGGGAGGATTGCTTGATCCCAGGAGTTCAAGACCACTTGAACAAAGTGAGACCCCCTCAAAACAAAAAATTTAAAAATTAGCCAGGTGTGGTGGTGCATACCTGTAGTCCCAGCTACCCAGGAGTCTGAGGCAGGAGGATCACTAGAGCCCAGAAGGTCGAGGCTGCATTGACTCCAGCCTGGGTAACAGAGTAAGACCTTGTCTCAAAAACAAAACAAAACAAAAAACAAAGTATCTCTTCCTACTAAGGAATCCTAATGAAGAAGTAAAGACTGTAGAACCACAACTGGAACAAACCTGAGATCATCTAGTTCAGTGGTTTGTTTTTTTTCTTCAGCTGTGGAAAACATTTTTCAAACAAAAACTTACACCGAAGGGCTGATCTATAAATAGGTTATGGTTCTGGATGGAGCAGCAGACACAGAGTTCCCCCAGCTTGGCTTCCCACCACACCCAACCCTACACAGTCAGCAAAGGACTTTTTCAAATCACAATATTAGCCCCACCTCAGACTCTTTTAGAACCAAGGAAACAAAGACATGGAAAGAAAATTTGACTTGGTCGAACTCACCTACCCAGCCACAGAGCTGAGGCCTCAGCAAGTCAGGACCTTTGTGGACACACCAGCCTCCCACAGCTCCATGTGTTTCCATCGGAGGCACGCCCCATCACCTCCCTGATTTGGCATTTCGCCACAGCACTTGTGACCTGCCAGATATTTATTTTATGTATTTATATATTTAAATATATGTTTATTCTTCTAACATGTTCGTTCTGTTTATTTTCTGTTTCTTCCACTAGACTGTAAGCTCCTTGAGGGAAGGGCTTTGTATTTGGTTTGTTCCCTGAGCTATCTCCAGTGCCTAGACTAGCTCCCATCTCATAATAGGTGCATAATAAGTAATAGTACCTGGAAGAATAAACCTGGCACACTAGGCCTCATATTAGGTCAGTCTCCCCGACTAGATTGTGAGACCCTAAAAGAAAAGAGCAAGTTTCATTCATTTGCATTTCCCCCACAGAACTTAACACAATAGGTGCTCTGACAACAGTTATTGATGTGAATTGACATTGTCTCACCTAAAACAACAAAACATATGAGGTAAAGCATTAGAGTTGTTGGGAGCACAAGAAATCTTATTTTGGTTTATTAAAGTTTAGATATCCATAAAGAACAGATTAATATGTAACAATCTTTATTTCCAAAATATAAATGAGTCAAGAAGAATAAATCCTTTGTTGTTTCTTGGGGCATTAAATACCATACATCAACAGTTTCAAAACTTGAGCACATATCAGCCTGAAGCGCTTAGTAAAACACAATTTTTGATTCAACAGGCCTTGAATCTGAGAATTTGCATTCTAACAGGCTCCCAAGTGATGCTGCTGCTGTGGGCCCAGGGACCCACTTTGATAACCAGCTGCCATTGAGTGACTTTTCACTGCTGTATGCTAATTTGACATTAAGTAAATATTCAACCTCTGGCACATGCTGAGCCTATAGCAGCTAAGTAGATGTTATCAATTCACATCTTTGGCAGCGCAGCTGCAATAAGAGAGGAAGGAGAAGTGCTATGATTCAGTAAAAAGAATCAAGTCTTGTTTATTTCAGTTCCTGCTAAATAGTTCACAAAAGAGCCATCAATCAGCTCATTAGAAAACTGACTTGGATTGCTTTTCTGTAGGATTGAAAATTTATGTAATGCCCTTGCTGGGTGATTCAATTAGCTAGAGCATACCATGTCACCATACACCCCACAATGAGATATATTCTAGTCACTGAACAACTTGAAAATGAGCAAACAACTTCCTAGTTATTCCAAATGTTCTAATCCATCTACTGACAGAGTCTAGGGAATACATTTCTCCTGATAATCATATAAAATGAAAGTTCCAATTATGAGGGAAAAAGAAGAAACTTTCTTTAAATAAAGATCCAATCTTGATTTATTTGCATGACTAATACCTCTATTCCCTTCCGCTACCCTCAGAAAAAGGGTTTATTTAATTCATTTGAGATAATTTATGCAAAATCAATTCATTCAACAAATTTTATTGATTACAGTTGATAAGCCAACCACTGTGCAAAAAGTAATCAAATATGTATAAGATCCAGACTTCATCCTAAAGAACTGCACAAAAACTGCACCCTAAACATGGCTCGAAGTAGGTGCCCAGTCAACGCTTTTGTCCTCAGGGAGAACACAAGTTTACCTGATAGGCATTTACCATCTAAAACTTTCTAATAGGAATTTGCTCTGTTTGTACTCATCTAAGGCTTTCTCAACTTGCAGCTGGAGAAATTAAACTCTGGAGTGTTTAAATGTCTTATCCTCCAGCAATTCGTGGGCCAAAAACCAGGATTAGAACTATGACTCCTTCGAATTCCCAGCAAGCAATGATCCTTACAGGTTTTACAGAAATCTTGTCCCACCTCCACCCAGCCTTCTCTGTTGGTGGCTCATTTTTTTTAGACACTGTTGATGTCATCAGAAAGATTCCTATTCTAATTTTCTGCAATATTTTTATATATTTAGAAAATGAGGTATCCCTTCCCAACCCTTTATTTCTGTCCAAGAAAGGAGGTGAGTCACTCCATTGAAGCTTGCTACAAATACAGCTCCATAATCAACTTCCCCCGGACACCACAAAGGCAGGCACTAGCAGATGGCAATGATTCCCAATCGCCAATTTTGCCCTTTTGCCAAGCAGCCATTTTCAGTTTTCATTGTTCTGGAGTTCACTAAGAAGATGGAAAAACTTCACTTTACCTGAGGTCACCTACCCAAATGTTTCTGTTTTCTCCTAGCTAAATGGCTATTGAATTTGAATTTGGCCTATAGGAAGCAGCAGGTTTTAATGGATGAAAATTTTGGTCTCAGACTACTTGTTTGTTTGTTTCCTTAAATCCAGACATCACTCTCCGTGCTTTATCTTAAATCATCAAATTTCTCTCTCTTAATTCCCTTTCATTCTGCAGTGGATAATAGTAATAATACAGAAATTGCCAACAAATGTATTACCTTCTCACTACTTGGAAAATGGAGATGTAGGGAGACAGCTATCCTCAGTTTAGTAAGATAAAACTCCAAATCACTGCTTTTGTGACTGTCTTTAGCATTTGAATAATGATGTGATAATCCACATGCTCATTGGAAAGAGGATATTTTCATTATTCCTTAATATTAGCTAGGGATACTAGGTAGCCGACAGCAGGTATTCATTTTCGTAGTCCAACTATTAACTTGTAAAAGTTTTTAATCATGAGAAAAATGGCACATGATGACTTCCTGTTCCTATGCTTCTGGGAAGGACACTCTCAGGAACTTCTCATTGAACCCGTAAGAAATCACACTAGATCAAGAAAGCTGCAGTTTTATCTGTGTGATTCCTGAACTTAAATTGACTTAAAAATAGGTTGTGGGGAGTGTATTTTTTCTCAAAAACTCAAAATTGGTTAAACATATTAACTAGGCAAGAGAAAATTATGTAGGTAATAATCTAATATGGAGTTTTCCAGAATTCTAGGTAAATAGAAAGGTGAAATTCATTGAAAGTGTCTTTTAAGATGGGCAATCAAAAACAACCAACCAGCGGTGTGCAGTACACTGGAAAGACACCAAAAATAGAGCATGTATATGATCCCTGCTTTTCAAAGAATTTTCTGTCTATTGACTGTTGCACTATTTATTGGAAGAATCAAGAGAAAGAGAGAGAAAGAGTTTTTATTTTAACCACTATCTCAGTGAAATAAAAGTAATTATCAACACAAATTAATAAAAAAATCAAAAGCAAGAAAAGAACCCTAATCAATAATATCAAGAAATTAGTATCCATTGTTCTTGGGTGTTAGTACTAGACAATCAGTCCCTTTTGGAACACAGCTCGAGACTTACAAATTGCAGTTAATGGTTCACAATATGACCAGTGGCATTAATATGATACAAAAGTGCAGGTTAACTTTATTGTCAAAGACTGAAACCTTAACTTTTATCTAATCACTTGGTTTTTGGGATCTTGAGTCTTGAGTAAGGGGACTTAGGTGCTTGAAAACCTGTAGGCCAGGACCCTAAGCAATCTTTCTTACCTGTGGTAGAAAGTCTCGCTTAGGAAAGATCTTCAGCAATTGGTTTCAACTGTTTAGGACAGAAACTACTTTTACCACCCTTTGCCTCCGATCACTAAAGGCTGTCATGGCAATAAACACTCAGGTAATTTTTGGTATAAAATTATCACTGTTCCTTAGATTTTCCAATGTAGAGAAAAGTTCATTTCTAACTTGTGATTCTAAATATCACCACCATATTTTTATAGAGTATGCTTTGTTTCTACTGATTTCAGCAACCCAGGCTAGGATTTTCAAAACACAAACTATACCTTGTGACCAGAACAGTAGAGAAGATGAATGAGGGGTCCTATTACTGTGCTGTAAGCATTTTACAAACTGAAATATGCAAGCCTTTGCCTCTTAACATTTATTAGTCTAGATTTTAGGAACACGTTACCCCTGGCATGATGCTTCAAACACATTTTTGTAGGTTTATTACTTTTCACGTAGTTTACTAAAAATGTATTATAATCAGTGCAAAACTGGATGTTACGTGCTAATCTTATCATGTTTAAGGATGTTTTCTTATGGAGAAAAAGTATATTTGTGAGTTAGCCTAAATGGTTTATTTCACTCTTCTTAAGAATGGCAGATAAACATATAAGCAAGCATAAATAGTGAATCTATTAAAAACACACATGGCCTCCTATGACAGTGGCCACCAACCTGAACTGCACATCAGAATTATCAAGAGAACATTCTGAAAATACAAATGACCGGCCAAACCCCAGGCTTTTAGGAATGAGGGCCAGAAATCAGTAATTTTTCAAGAGTACTGATGAGGATCTTGAATCACAGCTGGCCAAATTTAAGAGCAAAATTCTATAGTTATGCACTATTTTTGAGATATTTAATCTATTAAACTATGAGTGCATAGTTTTAATCCTGTATGACAACTACCTCTAAGTAATACATCATGAGATTATTTATACCTCCTAAGTATGCCACATTCATAATCATGCATATATCCCTCTCCCCCATTACACTCTCTTTGTATGTTGTGTTCTTCTCATTTTGCCCATGAGCCAAGTGAACAGGGAATTCTGTCCTACTCTGTTCAGTACAATGCCTAGAACATTGGCACTGAATAACTGTTAAAAATAACAGCAAGAACTGCACATTGCTTTCATATGCCAAAAATTTTTTCAGTGCAGGTATAGCAGGTTGAAAATTTACAGTCACAAATTATATGTGCAGGGGTATAACTTTTTATTAGTTTCTACAACTAAATTAGACCTAGCTCTTAAGGCTCCAATTACAGTCAACACAGAACTCAGAATTCTGCTGCCATGAAGTCTGTCTCTTTTAGATAAATATTTGATGAAACTGAATATTCTTCCATCCTGCTGGGAGGCTCACTGAGCATCCTGAATGGGTTATGTCCTCACAGCCTGGCCTCGCTGGCCTCTGACCTGTGGCTCATCCCTCCCGGCCTTCGAGTCTTCTATATGATCAACTGTTGATGATACCTGTGGTCTCTTCCACAGCCTTTGATCTTGAAGTGGGTGTACCTGTGTCCTCCATGCCCACCCACATGCCTCTTCCTGCATGTTTACAACTGCTGGGGAATGTTCACCTCTTCCTTCCTCCTCTAGCCAAGAAGTGAGGGGCTCTCTGAGATCACTTATCCTCCACATCAGCTCCAGCCTGAATCAAGCCTACACTGGAGGTTTCTATTACAGGCTTGCTGGGATAGTTTCCTTACATATTTTATCTGAGTATTTCTATTGCCACACCAGGTATTGACCCTAGGAGTTGGTAGAATGAGATATGAACCTTCTGGTAGCACCAGTCATTATTTATACACTTTTATAAAATGAGGTTCAAGAAATAATTTAGTGTTCATGGCCAGTATTTTTAAGTGAAATAGAAGAGGATATAGGCTAGGAAAGATCAAATAGAGTAGAATATATTGCAGTAGTGCTTTGGTTTTCCTAATACTGTATCAGGAAGTAAACTACAGTCACCCGATTTGGGGAGTATTGGTTCCAGGACCCCCACCCTGCCCCCACTGACGCTAACATCCATGGATGCTCATGTCCGCAGTATAAAATCATATAGTATTATAATATTTACATATAATTGCAATGCATATCCTCCCATATACTTTAAATCATCTCTAGATTACTTTTAATACTTAATACAACATAAATTGTTGCTATACTGAATTGCATTTTATTTGTATTACTATTACGATATTGTTGTTTTTAAAATACAAACGTATATTCATTCGCTAATGTTTTCTTGAAGGAACAAGGTGGTTGTCGTTTTTAAAGGAATCTATTGACTGGCGTTCCAAGTTCTCTTTCTTGCGTAAACCACATTCATGGTGTGTTATCTATAAATTCCAATGTCAGTTTATTTAAATGTAGACATGCAAAGTAATTTGAGTCCAGAATCTTTCTAAATTTTCACCATTTTTCCAATTATTTACATTGGTCTCACCCACAGCTACTTCAGCAGCAACCTTAACAGCTCATGTCTATCCAACCTTTACACAGCTTACCATTTTATTTTTAGAAAAATGACTCTTGTTTTCTTCACTCATACTTCGGCACTTTTTGTAACATTTAAATTACATAATTATAATTTCAAATTACGCTAACATAAATAGATTTGAGGAAACATCTAGAAAAGCTCTAGAATAGCTTATTGGTGTGAGAGTTCCTGTACTCAGGCAGCCTGACTGTGTTTTCAGGGGGAATAAAGAGTGTCCCTTAAGCTGGTGAGTGGATTAGGTGGAATTTTGTTAAAGGACTTCAACTATACTGAGAGAAAAAAATAAAAGACTCAAGATAAGATAAAGCAAAATGCGAGCTATAATAATTTCTGAAAAGCATTCCCATAGCATGAAAACAGCATTTTTTTGACGGGCAAAGGACAAAGCAGAAGTGAAGACGTTCTGGTTTCTAGACCCTGGTTAATTAGTAACCTTGGATAAATCAGCTAAACTTCCCAGATGGAGTTCAGTTCTTTTCTACTATAAAGATGGACTAAGTTTACATCAATTTCAAAACCCTGTTATCCACACTTACCCAAGATTCTTGTGAGTAAACTACGGATTAGGTGAAAGGAGAGTGAATCACACTCCGTTTCCTCATCTATAAAAGGAGGGACTTGGGATCGGTCAGCAATTCCTCAGGTATGTTTTGCAGAACAGTCATAGCAGTCATTTCAAGCAATGGCTAGAGGTACTCTTCAAAAGAGTTCAAGGACCAGACTGTTTTGCAAAATGCCGTGGTAAAACTATTCAAAAGCTTTCTTTCCAAAACTTCAAACCCTTTTGTAGAGTAAAGGGTGCTGTACCTCTAAGTGAGGATTATGATAACCAGCTTCCCTCAAACACATTGTGCCAAACCTCTTCTCACAGAATATCTCTCAGGACTAGAGATCCACATAACACACTTTGGGGATCTTCTGACATGGCTATTTTTATGGTCCTTTTCTAGTTCTTAATTCACTGCTTAGCTGGGGCCTATCGCATTGTCTCATTAAAACTTTTAACAAACAAGTGATTTGAAATTTCCAGAGGGGCAATGGGAATAATTTTTAAAAGGCAAAACCTTGAACTAAGTCAGGAAGAAAGAGGGAGAGTTACCATAGCCTTCTTTAGATGTTTCCTTGTTACCAAGTAATGAATACCCCTCAAGTTGGTAATTATAAACAAATTTTTGTACGGAAATGGTATTGATAAGGGTGACTTCCCAATTATCTTTATACTTTTTTTGGTTCTTCCCTTTATTCAGGTACATTTCTTTTTTTTTTTTTTTTTTTTTTTTTGAGATGGAGTCTCGCTCTATTGCCCAGGCTGGAGTGCAGTGGCGTGATCTCGGTTCACTGCAAGCTCCAACTCCCAGGTTCACACCATTCTCCTGCCTCAGCCTCCCGAGTAGCTGGGACTACAGGCATCTGCCACCACGCCAAGCTAATTTTTTGTATTTTTAGTAGAGTTGGGGTTTCACCGTGTTAGCCAGGATGGTCTCGATCTCCTGACCTCGTGATCCGCCCGCCTCAGCCTCCCAAAGTGCTGGGATTACAGGCGTGAGCCACCGCACCCAGCCTATTCAGGTACATTTCAACTGTCCTGGTTTATTTTTCTAATGTCAGGGTAAGAACTAGTTAGAGAAAATGGAACAGATATTAAAATAATAATAATAATGAATAATAGGGCCAAGGTTTCTATTAAGAAACCCCACAAAGCCATGCATATTCAGTAGTCCAGAAAATGTATCTACTATGCCAAATGAGTGGGGTACATGCTTTTATTACTTTTATATTTTATGTGCAAGATGTAAGTGAGCAAGATCCAAAGTATGTCTTGAAAGACGGAGTGATCTTAAGGTTTCTTAAGGAGTGAAAAGCACTTTCAAGCATTATCAATTAATATTTGTATCAATTATATTCCTTTATAAAAATAACATATTTAATCTTAACAGCCTTGCTTTAATTATGAGGGCTGTGTGTCCCTCAAACACTGATTCATTAAGTGGTTAAACTATAGGAAATCAGGAGCATTTTCTCCTGCTTTGAGTAGATTCTTTAACCATCACTAAAAACCCACCAAATGGTAACTCCAAGAATGTCGATGATCAATGCTATTACAGTTCAACTCCATAGACTTAGGCTCTGAGGCAGGACTAGGTGAAACCCACGGGTTACATTTTGTCTTGGCTTAACCCCAGGCTTAAGGACTCCCATAAGAATAAATACAATTTCTAAAATTCTATTTCCCTAAAGGGTTATGTCATTCTGAAGCCAAGCCAGCATTGCCATAGTGTTTGCAGACTTCCTTAGTGCCACCTACCACATCGCCACTATTGACCACAGAGCCATCAAACCTCATCTAGACCTGATCCTGCACTGCTTGGCCCTTGGTGGGCTGTGGAGCAGTGCAACATGCCCTATTTGGCCTTGTTCTGGGTAATCTTCTGAAAAAAGAGATCAGTCTAACATGCTATAATTCACAGCCATTGGTTACTTAGGGGATTTATCCCCACTTAATGTAAATGCTCCTGAGAGTGCATCTTCTCAATTCTGTTGATGGCGTCAAAGGAACAGAAGGAAATTCTCACTAGACTAGGGTCAGGAAGGAAAATTTTTCCTTAAGCCCAGAGTTTTAGGGTTGATTAGTGATGTTTCCTTATGAAAGTGACCCTTCTCTCTAGGAGATCATGCAAATGAGACTCAGGCCAGTATTCAGCCCCAGGATAGTGTCTCTTTGTTTTGTTTTTTTTGCAGAATAGTTCTAGAAACACTAATGTTTCTAACATTGCTACCTTTGCCATTTCAATATTGCTATTTTTCCAATGAGGCATCTGGTGTGAAACAAAACAACAAATTAAATGTTACGAGTCAGCTATTGTAGGAGGATCTTCTAAAATGTTTTTCGTGGTACTATCACTTCCCCCTGAAAGGAATGGTCAACCTAACAAACCCACAGACATCTTAGATTTCTCCATTCTTCCTATAAAACATCCAATAAGTATTAGACCCAGTGGAGTGAAATACGTGCTGTAAATATGGCTCTTATTTTTTGTGGTTGCGTCTAAGGTTAAGAGAATTTTATAGTGTGATTCATCTGAGGTTTAAAAGATCTACTGCAAAAGAACCCTAGGACCATTTTCCGCATGCATATTTGCAGCATGAATACTGTGCTAGTCATATGTAAATCCATGGGTGTCCATACATTATGCTTGTAATGTTATCTCAATTTTCCTGCCTCTAAAATAGAGGGATTTGGACTTAATTATAAATAATGGTTTTTGAAAAGTATTTTTAGCTGGGCGCGGTGGCTGACGCTTGTAATCCCAGCACTTTGGGAGGCCGAGGGGGGTGGATCACGAGGTCAGGAGATCGAGACCACGGTGAAACCCCGTCTCTACTAAAAATACAAAAAAAATTAGCTGGGCGTGGTGGCGGGCACCTGTAGTTTCAGCTACTCGGAGAGGCTGAGGCAGGAGAATGGCGTGAACCCGGGAGGTGGAGCTTGCAGTGAGCCGAGATTGCGCCACTGCACTCCAGCCTGGGCGACAGAGCGAGACTCCGTCTCAAAAAAAAAAAAAAAAAAAAAAAAAGAAAAGTATTTTTAAAAATATGATTGCATATCCTTTTTTAAAAGGAGGTAGGTTCCCGTAATCTAATTGGGTCAATTACCACGTTCATGTTCCCAGTGAGCTTCACTTTCTACTGGGTTTGCTGTTCATTTCTTCAGCTCAAGTAGCATTTGTAAGCAGGTCATTGATTTTTCCATATTTCCTTCCCTCAGTACATCCCCAAATATCTCCATTCATTTATTTAATTCAGTCAGTAACAAGATTAGAGTAGAGATAGAAAGATGTACGAGAACTGGTTCTTGCCTTCCAAGAGCGTGCAATTGAAAAAAGAGTACCGGGCGCTAAAGGAATATCTTAAACACAGTGTACACATGGTGAATATTTCCTCACAGGCAAAGTGCTTCTGGGTCTCAGAAAAGAGGCAGGTCACTCTCAGCTGGAATTAAGAGAGCTGATCACTCTCAGCGAAGGTTTCATGGAGGCAGGATTTGAATGAGTCTTAGAAGATCTGTGGGATTCTGAGGGCTTCCCACTGAGAGGAAGGCTCAAGGCCAGGAAGACTTCCCCTAGTGTCTGGTCTAGAAATCACAAATATACGCATGGTTTATGTAGGAGAAATTCGGCTGACACACGTGGAAAGATAGATTGGAGCCAGCTTCTGGAGGACTTTGAATATCTGACATCAGTCTTTAAAGTTAAACTAAAAGAAACATGGCACGTTTATGAGTAGGTCATGCTAGTGCATGGTGGGGGCTGAGCAGAAAGCAGATACAGTACTATAGCTCAGAATATGAGACAAGCACAGTAATACAAATTTGAGGCCGAGCCAGATCTATTGTGAAATTTATAGAAATTGAAAGAAGAGAGAAGATGGAAGAGAGATTCATTTATCCATGAAGTGAACATTTATTGAGCACCTACTGTATGCCAGTGTTTTCTAAACATCCATCCTTTATATAGCATCATCATGATTTTGGCCAGGTCCATTTCTACTGATGTTATATTTTAACTTAATAGTTTTCCACAAATAGACTTAGTTTTATTTGAATACATTTGTTAAAAGCAACTTGAGATTACTTCCATTTGCCTTGCCATTTGGGATAAAATTAACCATAAAAAAAGAACAAGGAAAACAAAGCAAGCTACTCATTTCCAGGTAGATTACTGTGCCCACTGAAACCTGCTTAAAAGGGAGGAAAAACAAATGTTAAAGGGCTGTTCAAAACACACAATCAATTTTTTTCTGCTCTGCCTGAACTAAAAGGATTAAAAGAGAATGGAAATGGAAATAACTTTCTCACTGTGAAATTCAATGCTGGTATTGAGGTTCTGTGCTCTAGGCAGCTACTGTGCTGGGAAGTGGGAATGCAGACATGCACTTCACTTTATTCTCTGAGAGCTTGGTGGAGCGGAAAGACAAGCCCACAAATGAATGTTGCAAAGTGCGAGAAGAAAAACCTCAAGAGTACCACGGACACCTTAGGGTTCTATTGGCCAACTGAGAGGTTGAGGCATTCCTATTAGACTTCTCCTTCAGCTCATTATCACTTGGGAATTATATCCTAATTCTAGGGTTTAATTTAATTGCCACTCCATATGTATGGATTGCTTCCCTCTCATTGCGCAGAACTAATGTAATAACCCATTTGGTTTTCTGAAAAACACAATGAAGGAGGGGGAGATTTCTTAGACTGAGCAGAAATGTTAAAGTGAAAATACCCCATGTAGGTGGTAAAATATTGCCACCCATGAGGACGTAGGGGACTGTGGGTCAGATGTCAGATCCTTCCTCCTCACCATATCTGTGTGCTGACATAGGTGAGCAATCACATGTCTCACAGCCAGCAGCATGGTGGCCAACATCCCTAGGGAACCAGCTCCAGAGTTCCTTCATGTGGTTCAGCTTTTATAGTTTTGGGAGATTATAAAGCTTGTTATTGACAAGCAGTGGATTGGGTGTAAAGCAGAAAGTGTATTGTCCTTACGTGTAACTGTGGTCACCCCACAGTGGGAGAAGAGAGGATGAGAAGGAAGGAAATGAGTGTAGGAGACAATTGCAGAGCCTTACTAGATTTGGACAGAGCTCAGTGTGAAAAGTGAACGAGAGATGGTGGGTGGAGGAGCAGTTAAATTTTGAAGGATGAGTAGGAGCTGTGTAGGCAGGGAAGGGCATTGCTTAAGTGGAGGACGTAAGCACCATCCTCAAAGTCATAAAGAACAGGGAGCCAGGGTGGGTAAGGAAAACTGCAAGTCGTTTGGTGATTGCAGCCCAGGTTTGAGGGAGCGGCAGAAGGGAGGAGGGATGAAGGTGGAGGGCGTTCACAGCAAGGCCACGAGGGGCTGTCAAGCTATGCAAGGGTGCTAGTCGTCATTTTGAAGGGAAAAGAGACCGTTTTGTTCAGGGAAGAGACATGATCAGATTTGGAAGTTAGAAAGATCATCCTGGAGGAAGGAAAATGACAAGGTCGAGGGGGAGATGGGAGAGGCGAGGTGGCTTGGACAGAATATCTTTGAAACCATTTCTAAATATCTTTCTCCTTGTCCTTTTGGTTATCAGTACCCGAAACCAAATAAGGAATATCCAAAGGCGGGATTCTGTTACATCAAACTCCCACATTGAAGAAAATAGCTTTCTGAGGCTAAATTCTTTTTTTCCTCTAACCAACCCAATCTAATCTAACACAATCATGTGTGATTCCTCCTGCATCCCAAGGGCATAATGTTCCTCTTTTACAAGTCTTGGAGTATCCATTTATTTATGAGACACAAAAGTGAGCCCACAAGCTGATAGGCTTTCTTCCCCTCCTTTTGTTTTATTCATTCAGGGTTTACTGAGTGCTCACTCTGTGCCTGGCATTGGGGTAGTTGCTGAGCAAACAAGTCTGACTGTTAAAGAATTCTCGTTAGGAGGGAAGACTGAATAATGTGCAAATAACTACTCAGTAGTGAAGCAAATGTTTAAAAGGTGCTAAAGTGTTATTTCCAAAGGGCCTGGTGCCCAGAAATACAGACATCTGTGCTGGAAAGTAGAGAGATAGTTGGGGGTCCTGAGGAGGGAGCTGATGAGAAACAATAATGTCGGTATCAGGGCAGACAGAATTGTCATCAGTCACCTCAAACTTCCAGCAACTCACAGGAGAGACATACTGTGTTGCCAATGTCAGATTTCTTTTCCACATCTCCTGTTCAATTATTTTATAAGCTTTGGGGTACAGAGTACATTTCTTCGGTACAGTCCTCCATTACTTATGGGTCCAATCTTACAGCATATCTACCTGCCACTGAATTCCAATCCTTTTTGCAGAGTTCGTATTTGTACTTACAAACATTTGTCTCCACAATTTATTTCTTCAGGGTTTTTGGTTTGTTTGTTTTTGTTTTTTGTTTTTGCATATATGCCATGATGCAGAGAAATTCCCAGGGTCTAAACAAAAATCAGCCTTGATAGAAAGGTTAAGTTACCTAATTCTAACAGGACACAGGATGTTGATCATGTTTTTAAAAAGGTGAAGTAGCAGCCAGCTATATGCCAAAGATCTTAGCAGGAAAACTTGCAATTTATAGATCTGATTTTTCCTAACAAGCTTTCCCAGGGGAGAAAAACAGAGGTAGAGGGAGAAAGAGAACAATACATTTCTAAGCTCACACTAGCGGAAAGTGGGATAGTGAGAGAAGATGCCTTCTTTCTGGTTAAAGATGCTATGGTAGAAGGAAACTAGACAGAAATTCAAAGCAATGGGAAAGACGTTTTCTGAAATTGGACCAAACCTGGATACAGAGTGTAAGGAGACTAAGAAAGCAATAGCAGCCCGAATTTTGAATCTCAATCCCTAAGTAAGCATCCAAAAGGTTTCCTCAAATACGAAATTAACGATTTTCCTTCAAGCAACATCCTTTTAACATTCTTGCTGTTGCCCAAAGCCACTTCTCTGACTTACCCAGGTACCATTCATTCTGGCCACAGGCACTCTTGCCAGCGCCAGTTGCTCATACTCAGATCTGGTCTGCTGGAATATAGGCTGCTTGTTTATTTGTCTGGGAGATGAAACTTATAGCCATACTTCAGTGGAGTTTTTTCCTGACACAGATTTGGGTAAAGGAAGCAAACCCCTTCAGCAGTCAGAGGAAAAGCTGCCATGGGCGGGAGTTGCTAGACAAACACCCGTCAGTGCAGACTGCCCATAGGATGCCACCCAGTGAAGTGTTTATTATGGGTTCATTTCCCCTCTTTATTTCTTTCACTTGGCTTGCAGGTCTTTGCTCATAAGTGTAGTGTAGGACGCCTCCCTGAATGAAGTGAATTGCCTCCCACCCTGTGCCAACATAAGCAGATGGTGAGAAGTGGCCATACGGAAATTGGAAGCTCCAGGTTAAGCTGAGAGGTGTGAGCATTTTGTATGGAGAAGTTCATCATTTCCTCCAAATTGCTAGCATCCTTTACTTTACTTTAAATGGCCTATCTAAAGTGTAGATGATGTATACAGTCAGCCTATGTACATGTCTCTGGAATATACATGGCTTCCATGTTTTCAATTATTGTCTTATTGGAGAATAACAATAATAATAGATGAATAATTTTATTTCTAGTTCATGTTGGAAAGCGTGATTTTTCTCCAGTGTCTTCTTAGTGTGCTTATGTTAAGATATATTCAAGTTAAAGGACATTGCCTAACTGCACATCAGTGATAGCAAAGCAACAGATTTGCTGCATCACACAAGGTCAGCTTGCCACCCCCATCCCCAGCTGTGCTGTATGCAATTTATGCAGCCATATGCTGCAACCTTGGTAACATCCCATCACTGTGTTGAGTGACAAAAGGTAACATTTGTCATTGACAGTGTAGTGGTGCCTAAACTGTGAGCTCTGGAATCTGACTTCCTGGATTAACTACAAGTAAATTATTTAACTTTCCCATACCTCATTTTCCTCCTCTGGGAAATGAAGATAATAAGAGTACCTGCTTCATAGGGCTGCTGTGATAATTAAGTGGGATAATACATATAAGATGCCTAGGACAGGGTTTACCATGAGACGTATCCATTTTTCTAATATTTTCTGGAACATATTGCTGGTCAAGCATCTCAAATACAAAAATCCAAAATCAAAAATGCTGTAGAATCCAAAGCTTTTTGAGCACCAACATGAAACTCAAAGGAAATTCTCATTGGAGCATTTTGGATTTTGGCGTTTCAGATTTGGGATGCTCAACCAGTAAATAAAGTAAATTGCAAATGTTCCAAAACGTGAAAAAAATCAGAAATTCAAAACACTTCTGGGTCCCAGGCATTTTGGATAAGGGATTCTCAACCTGTAATGAGTGCAAATTTTGCTATACTTCCTCTTTAATAAATAAGCCAATATTTTTGTAAAACTTTCAATGCCTCCAAGTCAGCAAAGAGTTTATAAAAGATTGCTTACAGAAGGCAGTTATATGTCATCACCTAAGACATGATGCCATCATCAACATTTTATACACAATATTTTTGTTTATTGTCTGTCTCCCAACAGAAGAATATAATTGTCATGAAGCCATGGACTTTTGGAATTGTGTTCATTACTGGACCCCTGTTCCTAGAACTGTACCTGTCATTTAGTAGATGTTGAATAAATATTTGTTGGGGAAAAAAAATACATGAATGTTAGCTCTTTTGCTAGCTTTTGTGGATAACTGAGAAGTTATTTTCTGCATTGGCTCTCTTCTATATCAAGGTTAAAATTATTCACATTGTATCTACAGGTCTTGGTAGTGGAGAGAAAAGGTTGTGAGTAGCTATGGCCTTGAGCTTAGCAGCATTCCTCAGCCAGCATTTTTGGCTTTGTAGGGGCAGAAATGTATGATACCTTTCCTCACCTATCATAATGGTCACTCCTATAACAAAAGACAGGTTAACAAGAGAAAAGCATAATGAAGGTAATCAAAGTTTTATGTAACATGGGACTCCTCAGAAATGAAGATCCAAAGACCCAGGGAAAACTTTTTTTATTCTTCAGTTTGATGAAGAATGGACAGCGGTGTAGAAATGTGATGGACTGGCCGGGCGCGGTGGCTCACGCTTGTAATCCCAGCACTTTGGGAGGCCGAGGTGGGCGGATCACGAGGTCAGGAGATCGAGACCACGGTGAAACCCCATCTCTACTAAAAATACAAAAAATTAGCCGGGCGTGGTGGTGGGCGCCTGTAGTCTCAGCTACTCGGAGAGGCTGAGGCAAGAGAATGGCGTGAACCCAGGAGGCGGAGCTTGCAGTGAGCCGAGATTGAGCCACTGCACTCCAGCCTGGGTGAAAAAGCAAGACTCCGCCTCAAAAAAAAAAAAAAAAAAGAAATGTGATGGACTAAAGGGTGTGATCTAATGCTGATAGACTGACCAGGGGACCCAGCGAGGCCTGAATGTTCAAATTCTTCTTAACCTCTTTGTATAACCCTCCTGAATATGGGGCAGGGCCCCTCTGGAATGAGGGTCTTCAAGGGAGAAGGGGGAAGGCAGAGAGTGACCTTTCTAGGTTTCATGGCTTCCCTTGGAGGAGAGGGGTTCCAGTTTCTGTGACACACCTTGGGAAGAGGAATTATGGTTGCCATGACTCACTTCATGGGAGAAAGACAGGTAGGAGACAGGAGGTTGGGAGAAGGTCGAAGAGACATTGCTTCTGAGACCTTTCCGATGTCCTTCAGTCCACAGTACTCAGCACACCAAGGTGCCATACTCTGGGGTATCATGTTCTGAGTCTTGACAGCTTGTACAAAGCTGCTGAGTTATGAACATGATCTCAGGGCCACTGATCCGTACCTGATGGTATGCATTCCCAGAGGGCAGCTTGCTGGTTAGCTTCTTAAACATCAAATGTTTAAGCTGGATGAGACTTCTTGTATTAAAACGAGACAATATGATGAAATATGGTAGTATTATCCTTTTTGTATATTCATCTTTTCTTTTAGCAGCTAAATCTTTCTTCAGAAGAAAGTCTAAAAGACGGTGGAGATGCACTGATTGACAGTGGTCTCTGCTGTGATGTTCCTGGCAGCCTAGAGTCTCTTGGTGCTTAGCAGGAAAGCTATTGAGGAGCAGGAAGAGCATGTGCTTTAAGTCTTACGACCTCAGTTGAAGTCCTAGCTTAGCTGCCTACTAGTTGTGCCCTGTGGGCAAGTTATTTAACTTCCATGAACCTCAGTTTCTTCATCTGTGAAAAGGGAAGAAACCATGTCACACTTGCAAGCATGAGAAGGTGCATATATCAAGTTTTCAGCACATACATGTAATAAGTCCATTAATAAAGCAAAGCTTGTATTTTTCTAGATTCAAAAATACTAGTTAGATAATTCTGTAGCTTACCGAGTGGCCTTGTTGCTCACAACAGAAAGAGAAAAAATCTTCCCTCATGACAAGAGTGGATTAGCAGCCAGGTTCTACCCAAAATGTCCTTGTCTTCAGCGACATACCGAGAATTTGGCGTGGATGTTTCAACAACAGTTTCTTCAATCGTTGCCATTGTAGTTCAGGAGCCTCTAACTGTGGAGGAGGTAGAAGAAGGACAAATGAGCCCCAGGACAGATGCGGCCTGTGTGCTGTGGATGAAATAGAAAAGCAGGCTTTAGCAGTCTTCATTAGCCGCTGCTCCAATACTTCCCGATCAGCACAGTGGCTCCGCTCTGTACGGTGCTGGCGGTAACGATGCGTTATTCCCAGTACGAAAATAGTCATTTTACTTACAAATTATCACACTGTTCCCATGAAAATATCTTGTTTCCCAAGCAGGAAAATTCCCATTCATGTATTTATTTGGCTAACATTTATCAAATGCATCTGTGCGTTGGGACACACAGCTGATTCTGATGCACACTCGAGTTTGAGAACCATTGTTACAGTCAGCGGATGATATCAAGTAAGGGAAAAAGCATATTGACATATTTTACATAATACAGAGGTATCTGGGTATAGATTTGCTACCTCTACTACAATTTGTTTCCACAAGGGATTAAAGTGGTTTATGAGATTATGTGTGGGTGTGTGTATGTATGTGTGTGTGTGTGGAATAAACATACAAGGGAAATACAATGATAGTAGAATAAAAATGGAAAAGTACTAAAACCGTCATGATTTTGCCGTAGCTTTTCCTAATAATCTTCCTGGTATTCAAGCTGGTGGAGCACACGCTGCTCGAAGTGGAAACATACTCATCTTACAAGAGTAATAGCACCTGCACGATTAAAGGCAGTTGTTAAGCACACAGTTTTGTTAATACTGACACCTGAGAGGAATTTACCACATGGCACTGTATTCAGAAGTCACTCTTTGCTGAGACAGGCAACATCTCAACAGTAAAAACCATAGCAAGTATAAATGCCTATTTCGTATAGTTCCCTTACATAGGCTAGTGGCTTAACATCTAAGAGCAGTTGAAAGGGACAAACAAGGAGGTCAAGTCTGTAGCTCTCAGACAATCTGGCCAACATCTGAATAGTATCATCAAAGATCATATCAGAGGTAGAAATGGAAGGCCTTGAAAAAGTAAGAGGAGTACTCACTCCAGTAACACATATGCTAAACTGGGAATGACACAGAGAAGATTAGCATGGCCCCTGCACAAGGATGATATGCAAATTCATGAAGCATTCCATATTTTTAATCCTAAAATTCGTATAGAACCAAAAAGAGCCTAAACTGCCAAAGCAATACTAAGCAAAAAGAACAAAGCTAGAGGCATCACATTACCAGACTTCAAATTATACTACAAGGCTATAGTAACCAAAACAGTAAGATACTAGCATAAAAAATAGATACATAGATCAATGGAATAAAAAACAAAACCCAGAAACGACTGATCTTTGACAAAGTAAACAAAAACATACACTGGGGAAAGGATGCCCTATTCCATAAATGGTGCTAAGAAAATTGGATAGCCATGTGCAGAATGAAAACTAGACCCCTATTTCTCACTGTATACAAAAATTAACTCAAGATGGCTTAAAGGCTTACATGTTAGACCTGAGAGAATAAAAGTTCTAGAAGAAAATCTAAGAAAAACTTCTGGATGTTGGCCTAGGCAAAGAATTCATGATTAAGACCTCAAAGATATAAATGCAATAAAAACAAAAAGTAAACAAATGAGATTTCAATTAAACTAAAAAGCTTCTGTACAGCAAAAGAAATACTCAAACAGACAGCTTACAGAATGGGAGGAAATATTTGCAAATTATGCAACTGACAAAGGACTAATAACCAGAATATACAAGGAACTCAAGCAACTCAACAATTTCAAAAACCAAATAATCCCATTAAAGAGTGACCAAAGGACATGAACAGACATTTTTCAAAAGAAGACATACAAGTGGCCAATAAACATATGAAAGAATGCTCAACATCACTAATCATCAGAAAAATGCAAATTAAAAATGCAAATTAAAACCACAAGGAGATACCATCTTATACCAATCAAAATAGCTATCATTAAAAAATCAAAAAATAACAGATGTTGGCAAGGATATGGAGAAATGAGAAAATGTCTATACACTTTTGGTGGGAATGTAAATTAGTATAACGTCTATGAAAAACGTATGGAGAGTTCTCAAAGAACTAAAAGTAGAACTACCATTTGATCCAGCAATCCCACTACTGGGTGTCTACCTAAAGAAAAAGATACCTGCACTCATGTTTATTGCAGCGCTATTCAGAATTGCAAAGTCACGGAGTCAACCTATGTTCACCAATAGATGATTGAATTATTATTATTATTATTATTATTATTATTATTATTATTATTATTATTTTGAGATTGAGTTTTGCTCTTGTCACCCAGGCTGGAGTGCAGTGGTGCAGTCTCGGCTCACTGCAACCTCCACCTCCCGGGTTCCAGCGATTCTCCTACCTCAGCCTCCTGAGTAGCTGGAATTACAAGCACCCATCACCAGGCCCAGTTAATTTTTGTATTTTTTTAGTAGAAAGGGGATTTCACCATGTTGGCCAGGCTGGTCTCGAACTCCTGACCTCAGGTGATCCACCTGCCTCAGCCTCCCAAAGTGCTAGAATTACAGGCATGAGCCACCACACCCGGCCAATGATTGCATTTTTAAATGTGGTTTATATACACCATGGCATACTGCTTAGTCATAAAAATGAGTGAAGCCATGTCTTTTGCAGCAACATAGATGGAGCGGGAGGCCATCATCTTAAGTGAAATAACTCAGAAAAAGAAAGTTAAATACCACATGTTCTCCCTTAGGAGATAAATAATATGCACACATGGACATAAAGAATGGAATAATAGACATTGGAGACTCAGAAGCATGGGAGGGTGGTGAGGGATGAGAAATTACTTAATAGGTACAATGTACACTTTTTGGGGGATGGCTACACTAAAAGCCCAGCCTTTACTTCTACACAATGTAACAAAACTGCACTTGTATCCCCTAAACCTATAAAAAATTATATATATATATATAAATATATATATATAATTTTTTTATATATATAAAAAGCCAGAGGAGAAAGGAAGTGGTTAGATTTGAACAAAATATGGAACAGGAATTGCACACTGTCCTAAAAACCTTGTCTTTGAAGAATTTGCTGCTCTGAGCCAGCTACACCTCCTAAATTGAGATGTTTTCACACTCCTTAACTCTTGCATCTTCTAGACTTCTTTTTTCCAAAGCCTTTTACTTGGTGCATTACATATGCGACATGTACCATGCAATCTAGCACTTGATTAGATTCTGACTTGTATTGTTTGCTGATTGTTCACGTTCATGTGATTTATTTTCTCAACTAGATCGTAAATTAGATGAAGCCTATCATTTCCATGATTCCTTTAGTCAGAGAATATTTTAAGAAGGAGGTTATATTTGTACCTACTCTTCAAGAAGGAATAAGAATTTGTACAGAGAATGGAAGTGAGTATTTTAGAGAGCATGAAACACAGAGTCAATGGGGAATGTGGCATATGGGGAAGAATACAAGGAGCCCAGTGTCACTGGAGCTGAGCTGTGTGGAGTATGGAGTGGGGAGACAGGGCTGTCTGGCAGATGGACGCCAGGTCAGGGAGCCTCCCACCTTGAGTCACATTCAAAGGCTTAGATTATATTGAAAAAGTGTAGAGGGTCTGAGAAGAATTTAAAGTGAAAGAATGGCATAATCAGGTAGCAAAGGTCATATTACAAATGACCTTAGCAGTATGAAATTGTGTGTGTGTGTGTGTGTGTGTGTGTGTGTGTGTGTGTGTGTGTGTTAGAGGTGATAAGAACAGTCATTATGGCCTAGTGATTAAGAACATGCTGTGTTCAAAATTTAGTAACTAGGGCTGGATACGGTGGCTCATGCAGATAATCCCGGCACCTTGGGAGGCTGAGGTAGGAGTACTGCTTGAGGCCAGGAGCTCGAGACCAGCCTGGGCAGCATAGTGAGACCCCCATCTCTACAAAAAAATGAAAAACATTGTCCAGGCATGGTGGCACATTCCTGTAGTCCCAGCTGTGCAGAAGGATTCCTTAAGCCCACGAGTTCCAGGTTACAGTGAGCTATAATCCTGGGCATCAGAGTGAGATCTTATCTCTAAATAAAAAATTAAAAATATATTATCTCAGACAAGTTATTTCCTTTTTAAAAGTCTGTTTTCTTATCCAGAGACTAGTCCCTACCATATTGGGTTGTTTGAGATTGAAATGAGATCATGCATTTAAAGTGGACAACACGTGCCTGGTATATAGTTATGATTCCTAGAGGCAGAGACCATTCCATTTTTATTCACTTGATATTTATTGGTTACCACTTTGTTTTCCCAACCAAATCTAGATGAGAAATAAGGAGTAGACTTGAGGGCTTAGAACAGCTGGAACAGAACCAGGACACCCATCATACTATTCCTAATCAGCTTTGGGAGTAGAGCCAAGAGTGGACACTGGGAATTTGCCATGGCACCAGTCCCATCCCCAGCGACACTCAGCAGCCTTTGTGTCGAAAGAGAGAAGGACAGTGGCATCAGTCTTTGATGTATATTGTCCACAGTGAGTGAGGTAGAAGGATCATAGAGCAAGGGACCTGAGGGGGCTAACAAAAAAAGTTTGACCTGCTGTCTCTCCTAGGCTGGCAAGGGAGGAAGTGAAGACCACCAGGGATGGATAGAATGGGAGAAGAGGGCAGAGCTGAGGAAACAGTGTATGGAATAAACTATCATGAGAACCATCAGAGGGCAGGAAAAGTGGGAGCAAGGTAACAAGAAAACTTATGAGACAGGAAGTTGAAGGTGTAATGTTAAGAATCTTCAATTCTTGCTACAGTGCCCAGTGCACTGCATGTAATAATAACTATTCAATAAATAGTTGTTGAATTAAAGTCATATGTATTGATTTGATTTGACTTCATGCTCAGTACAGTCAAAGACTATTTGGCTGATACCTTACAGGCCAACAACACTCTTATCTGCCAAAACTTAATCCAGAAATAAGCTGGTGCAGTGGTGCACATCTGTAATTCCAGCATTTTGGGAGGCTGAGATGAGAGGATTGCTTGTGCCCAGGAGTTCAAGTCTGCAGTGAGCCATGATTATGCCAGTACATTCCAGCCTGGGTGATAGAGCAAGACCCTGTCCCTAAAAAAATAAAATGTAATACAAACAAAAATACTTTAATCCAGAAACAATGAATGTCATCATACTTCTTTCTCTATCACAGCAAAAAATGTTTCAGAAAGTTGACTGGATGTGGATTTGTTTGTTTAAAATTTAAGACTGGGGGTAGAATTCTAAAAGACAATAAAAACCAGTTCCAAAATGAAAAAAGTTAAAAGGGTCAGATTGCTAGATGTGTGAAGAGTCAGAATAAGGCACTTTAAAAATGATGGGAAGACAGAAGCAGAAGGAAGGGGCAGTGTTTGAGGAATTACAAATCTAATTCCCATTAACAGCAACTATTGCAGAGGTCAGGGCAGGCCAAACTCACTGAAGGAAAAATACTCTGTAAGGTTTCAAAAACAGCCGATTGCAGAGATTGTCCTTCTCACTTCCTACATGGTATCTGACCACCCCTCTCTCAAGCAGGCACTGATGATAGTTTTCAAAAAGTGAATGTATAATCTGAATTAGCATGCATAATGTATCCAAGCCAATAAATACTTAAATGGGTATAAAGCTGTATGAGGATAACTTAGCCAATTCTGTTGGGGCCACTTCAGAGACTGACTCACATTGGCCCCACTCGGATGTACACCACAGTGGTGGAGGTTCTGTATGCTTGCAGTTACCCACTGGGCAGGAGGGTCCCCTTTACTTGGATGAGTAAGGTTTTGTGGGCCTGCCCTGGTTCTGCTGCAGATGACCACAGATTCTCACCCTCTGGGCAGGGAGCCAGGCCTGACTAGACCTACAAGGCCATTAGGCAGCTTCTGTCTGTTTCTTTCCCTGGGGTTCCATGGACTCTGGACTGGCTCCTCTCTTCCCTCCACACACACTCCCTCTGTAGGGCCCATGGCTAACGCTGCCCCACAGTTCAATAGCATCAACTCTGGCTTCCAGTGGGGCTGACATGGGCCCTTCCTTTACTTGACCTTGAAGATAAGCTCACCAGAGCTGGAATCACTGGTGATTCTAGGACATCCCCACCTAAATTTCCCAAAGTGAGCATCTCATTAGCTCAGCGAAGGCTCTGCATGGATGCCCCTGAGTCCAGTCTTCCATCAGCTCAGAGAATGTGGTGATCGCCTTCAACAGTCCTGGCCACAGTGTCATCAGGAGATGCTGTGAGTAGGGAAGAAATTCCCAAAAGCAGGTGTCAGCTGAACAGCTACCACAAAAGGGCTTAATGTCTGCACTTTTGGGGTCTCAGCACTAAGGAAAGTAGATTTGTACAGCAAACTTGGTAAGAAGAGCAACAGCATTTAAAGAAAGAGACTTTATAAGAGAAAATTTGATTCAGGTAAATATATATATATATATATATATGCATGTATGTATATATAAAATCTGGCTGTGAAACAAGTTGTCTAGAATGTGCCAGAACATGTTCACAAGACTACTCAGCTAGTCATGAGCAATCTAGACAAAAATAACTTGGTTTCATCAGAGGCTATTTCCACTGCTTCTTTTCAAGTTGCATTGTCATATTGTTTTGATTGTCATTGTTTTTGTGTTTTTCCGTCTTCCATCACGGCTGTCTTTAGGTACCATTAAACAGCTTTATTCTGTCATCATTTCTTCTTTCTCCTAGGTTTATCAGTAGTTTGCAAGTTTTTCCCAACTTTTTTTGGAGTAAACGCTGATGAGTTTTTCTCTTCTCTGTGAATATTCTACCCCCATCAATTGTACCCCCATAAGACAGGCTGTCCCCCTGCTGCAGCGCCTCCTGAAGGGCACTGTCCATCCATGGCTGGTCAAGGTAACCACAGTCTCCTAACTGGCTCCCAAGGGAATTCATCTGTCCATTTAGCTGAGATAACCAACCCTCTCCTGGAAATCCAAATAAGAACAATTCCATAGGAAGCATATCTCCGAGGTCCCATAGAGTCAGCACAAGCCCATTTGAACTCTGTCAGTCCAAAATAGGAGATTCTTCGTTTACTGCCTGGATTATCTTCACATAAAAATCACCTCCTAAATTCTATGACATTTTTCTCAACCACCAATATCAATGATGACCTATTAATCATTTTTCAAAGAACACTACCTCCCACCTTTTTATTCTCAAAAACTGTTATGAAACCACTTTTTAAAAGCTTTGTGTGGAGATGCAGGTGATTGTAATTGTGCTGCCTACTGTGACCAAATTGGAGAAGATTTCAGTTGAGTCGTTGTTGTTTTTTTTTTTTTTAAACAATACCATATCTTTTGAAAAGGAAATGCCTCCGAAGGCATTTATGTGTAGGAGCAGACTGATTGACAGAGGTATTCACAGACGAAATCAAACTGCAGATGATTAGGACAGCAATTAATGTTAATGAAAATCCAAAATACATTCTGCATCTATAAAATGGCTCAGCATTGTACTTTGAGTAATATAATTGGTATATTTCAGAATGTGCTTATTCAAAGGTATTCTAATAGTACTTGTATAATTTTAAGTACACAACACATGAAAATCTTCAAGTAAGGAAGCCTGGAAAAGTGAAAGAACATGACATTCAGTTATCATCTGCAGGTACAATTTCAAAAGGTCAGAAAATATCCTAACAGTGGGCATTTGGACAATGTTAACTCACATTCTCCCCTGTTAAGTTTTCTGTTTCTTTTTTTTTTCCTTTTTTTTTTTTTTTTTTTTTGAGATGGAGTCTCGCTCTGTTGTCCAGGCTGCAGTGCAGTGGCATGATCTCGGCTCACTGCAACCTCTGCCTCCTGGATTCACGCCATTCTCCTGCCTCAGCCTCCCGAGTAGCTAGGACTACAGGCGCCTGCCACCACACCTGGCTAATTTTTAGTAGAGACGGGGTTTCACCATGTTAGCCAGGATGGTCTCTATCTCCTGACCTCATGATCCGCCAACCTCAGCCTCCCAAAGTGCTGGGATTACAGGCATGAGCCACCGCCCCCGGCTGTTTTCTGTTTACTTTTACCCAAAAGTGCCATGGTTTCATTTTTTAGTAGTAAGAACCATTTTCTTTTCTTTTTTTTTTTTTAATTATTATACTTTAGGTTTTAGGGTACATGTGCACAATGTGCAGGTTTGTTACATATGTATCCATGTGCCATGTTGGTGTGCTGCACCCATTAACTCGTCATTAGCATTAGGTATATCTCCTAATGCTGTCCCTCCCCCCTCCCCCCACCCCACAACAGTCCCCGGAGTGTGATGTTCCCCTTCCTATGTCCATGAGTTCTCATTGTTCAATTCCCACCTATGAGTGAGAACATGTGGTGTTTGGTTTTTTGTCCTTGCAATAGTTTACTGAGAATGATGTTTTCCAGTTTCATCCGTGTCCCTACAAAGGACATGAACTCATCATTTTTTATGGCTGCATAGTATTCCATGGTGTATATGTGCCACATTTTCTTAATCCAGTCTATCGTTGTTGGACATTTGGGTTGGTTCCAAGTCTTTGCTATTGTGAATAGTGCCACAATAAACATACGTGTGCATGTGTCTTTATAGCAGCATGATTTATAGTCCTTTGGGTATATACCCAGTAATGGGATGGCTAGGTCAAATGGTATTTCTAGTTCTAGATCCCTGAGGAATCCCCACACTGACTTCCACAATGGTTGAACTAGTTTACAGTCCCACCAACAGTGTCAAAGTGTTCCTATTTCTCCACATCCTCTCCAGCACCTGTTGTTTCCTGACTTTTTAATGATGGCCATTCACCACTCCTATTCAGTAAGAACCATTTTCTTATTTTAAAAAATAATAATTTAAAATCATCAGCCTGTTGGGCATTCATCATTCTCAATCTCTGTAGAATTGGGATTTATTATAAGTAAACGGGAAAATTAATTTTGTTCTGTCTAAAAATAAAATGTCATGTATGTGTTCAGACTGTGGTTGGAGCACACATGTGTGAGCAAGGAGGTCTGAATCAGGAGACACTGCCATAGCTGGCCAGGACATTGTCCTCCTCTCTTGGTATACTCCTTCTTTTCTTGCAGTCTTCTCTCATAAACCGCTCTTGCAAGAAATCATTGCTTCTTTGAGATCTTTTTGCCCCTCCCCACTCCCACATGTATTCTCTAACTACAGCTAGAGAAATCTTTAGTGTAAGTGTGACCATGTCACTGTCTTGTTTAAATTCCTCTAATGGATTACCACCACCTGCAAATACAGTGCTGCATCCTGACATAGTTTCACCAAGGATCTCATGATTTTGCCCTGACTACCTGTCTCACTTAGGAACAGGTGCAGATGCAAGGTTCAGTACACAAAATTACAGAAAGCAAAATAACCGCGAGCTATTTTGTCTCCTGTCTCCACACATGCTCCCTCTGCAGAGCCCTTGGCTAAAGTTGTCACGTGGTTCAATAGCATGGGACTCTGGCTTCCTGTGGGGCCAACGCAGGCCCTTCCTTTACTTGATAAGATAAGGAAACAAGATAAAGGTCTATTTTTCTCTCAACTAAACAAAATGCAGAGGTGCACATCCAGGGCTGATATGGCACTCCGCTGTAGGTCAGAACCTTTATCTTTTGTTTCTCTAATCCTCAAACTGTAACTTCCACCTCATGGGAAAGATCACTATTCACCCAGCCCCCACAGCTGCATTCCAGCCAGGGAAGGGGTAAAGAAGGGTATGCCCCTCACTTTAGAGATGTTTTCCAGAAATCGCACATGCTGTTTCAAATTATACTCCATTAGTCAGCATAGTCACCCAGGCACATCTAGGGAGAATGGAAAATGTAGTCATTGTTCAGGGCTGCTTGTACTTTTCAACAAGAAAATCCTTTCTTTCACTTTAGTGGAATGTTATAACCTGGCATGGACAAGCTTCAGGCAGGTGGAGGGATGCCAAAAAGTTGACTTGAGAGATAGAGAGTAGAAGGATGATCATTTAGAGGCTGGGAAGGGTAGTTAAGGGGGTGTTGCTAAGGTGGGAGAGTGAGGATGATTAATGGGTACAAAAAATAGATGCAAGTCCAAATGAATGATAAGATCTAGTATTTGATAGCATAATAGGGTGACTATAGTCAGTAATAATCTAATTGCACTTTTAAAAATAACTATAAGAGTATAATTGGATTGTTTGTAACAAAAAGGATAAATGTTTGAGGTGACGGATATTCCATTTAACTTGATATGACTATTTTTTTTTTTTTTTATACTTTAGGGTTTTAGGGTACATGTGCACAATGTGCAGGTTTGTTACATATGTATCCATGTGCCATGTTGATTTCCTGCACCCATTAACTCGTCATTTAGCATTAGGTGTATCTCCTAATGCTGTCCCTCCCCCCTCCCCCCACCCCACAACAATCCCCGGAGCGTGATGTTCCCCTTCCTGTGTCCATGAGTTCTCATTGTTCAATTCCCACCTATGAGTGAGAACATGCGGTGTTTGGTTTTTTGTCCTTGCGATAGTTTACTGAGAATGATGGTTTCCAGTTTCATCCATGTCCCTACAAAGGACACGAACTCATCATTTTTTATGGCTGCATAGTATTCCATGGTGTATATGTGCCACATTTTCTTAATCCAGTCTATCGTTGTTGGACATTTGGGTTGGTTCCAACTCTTTGCTATTGTGAATAGTGCCACAATAAACATACGTGTGCATGTGTCTTTATAGCAGCATGATTTATAGTCCTTTGGGTATATACCCAGTAATGGGATGGCTGGGTCAAATGGTATTTCTAGTTCGAGATCCCTGAGGAATCGCCACACTGACTTCCACAATGGTTGAACTAGTTTACAGTCCCACCAACAGTGTAAAAGTGTTCCTATTTCTCCACATCCTCTCCAGCACCTGTTGTTTCCTGATTTTTTAATGATGGCCATTCTAACTGGTGTGAGATGGTATCTCACTGTGGTTTTGATTTGCATTTCTCTGATGGCCAGTGATGAGGAGCATTTCTTCATGTGTTTTTTGGCTGCATAAATGTCTTCTTTTGAGAAGTGTCTGTTCATGTCCTCTGCCCACTTTTTGATGGGGTTGTTTGTTTTTTTCTTGTAAATTTGTTTGAGTTCATTGTAGATTCTGGATATTAGCCCTTTGTCAGATGAGTAGGTTGCAAAAATTTTCTCCCATTGTGTAGGTTGCCTGTTCACTCTGATGATAGTTTCTTTTGCTGTGCAGAAGCTCTTTAGTTTAATGTGACTATTAAACATTATATGCCTGTATCAAAATATCTCATGTACCCCAGAAATATATACACGACTAGGTACCCACAAAAATTCAAAAAAAAAAATTTTAAGACAGGTTGACCCTGAAAAGATTCATGGAGATTTCCTCTTCCTGATGTCTCCTCAAACAAGAACACAGTGCCCCCTGTTCTCCTGGGCAGGGTCCACAACTTTCTTTCTGATGTAAGTCATGATTGCCTGCCTGTCCATCCTCATGGGGTAAGACAGAGGAGGGCCTTCAGTATGCTCTTATTTCTGCATGTAAAGAAAAATCAAGAAAAGCAGCTCTAAATAAAGACATGCACAAAAATTAAAATGGAATAAGAACTTGCCAGCTTTGCAAGACTATTTCCCCTTTGTCAGCATCTTCTAATATGTGATGTGTTTGTGTTTTCCTTGGGTCTAATAAATTACCTACCTTGAACATTTCCTTTATAGTGCTGGATTATTCTTGTTTTGATCATCATCTGGACAGTGATAATTCTGCTCCAGGTGTGGGAACTCTGGAAAAACTGTGCATCTCACACTCTGAGCTTGTCTCACGGCTGCAAACAGAGTCAACAAATTATCCAAGCAAAAAAATCAGGAGACATGGCACAGTGGTAAAATTGAACTTAGAGGGACAATAAAACAGAATGTTGAAGTCACAGTGAACAAGAAAAAATTAGAGATAATCACTGATAGTCATAGAAACCCTCATGAAGACATGTTGACCACAGTCCCCTTCCTTGCTCAAAGAACAAGGCCTGAAAGGCAATTTCCCTCTCTATTTCCAGCAATTGTTATCATCACTTCAAATCTAATTGAGAGGCTAGCATCCTCTTTTTTCAAGAATGCATAGAAGAATGAGAATTGTTATTTATCTCTTTTCATATTTTTTCATGGCTAGGTCATGAAGTGCATACACTGAATCCCTAGTGGCCAAAGGGCTTATGACATGGCTCTCACAATATATCATAAGCCCTCTGGCCACTAGGGATTCACTGTAGGCATTTGGTCATCTTTGCAGCGGCAGGCAAGGAAGGGATGTTCAATTAATGCTTTCTAATGATACTCTTGGTCACACCACAGGTGGCAGCAAGTGGTGCCCATGGATACAACTTATAAACATTAATTAGGGGAGGGGGGAAAAAAGAAGTGACAGAGATAAATGTGCTGGAAAGGGAGTTTAAGAGTAAGGCAAGAGGAAAATGAAGAATGAGAGAAGGAAGAGCAGGACCTCCATAGTAGGTGCCACCAGTAATTGTCTACCCTTTGCCAATGGCCTTAGGATTTTAGATCATTTGCCCTTGCTCACCAGGAAGTCACAGAATGTGTTTTCTTTTATAATCACAAATTGACCTATTTTCATTTTAAAATGACAAGACGATAGAAGAGAGTGTAAGATTTGTTATAGAAAGGGCCATGGTATTAAGTTGTTTATTTGGCCTTGACCAGAAAGATAGATTTAGCATTTAGAAATGTTTATTGCCATTTTTTATGACCTTATTTTCCCACATCACAGACAAAAAGATCAAGATCTCAATATCTCTTTTACAAATATAAGTAAGGAAGGAGGAATGTTAGCTTATTTATTCTGGATGCAATTTGTTGCCCTCCAAGAAAATAGAGGTGCTGGTCCTGTGCTGAAAATAGCCCAGTTAAATTTTAGTAAAAAACACACTGTGTATGATTAATTTACAGAAATTATCATCGATTACATCATTTAACTTAAATCATCATTAGTGGCCTTAAGCAGCTCTTCGTTTGCTCTGCTTGTCCTCGGGTAACATCATCTTGCATGGAATGTTGCTCACATATTAAACATAATTAAATAGTGAATACCTGATTAAAATAATCTTGTATATTTTGGAGTAAGCATGTATAATTCATGCTTTCAGCTCTTGCCAGTTTCACATTTTATTTAGCAGAAAATATCTACCCAAGACTCAACCGCTTGAGAAGGAAAGTTTGAAACATTATTCCATATCATTTTATATATTGAGATTCTACTATATGTGATCATAAAACTTAGTATGTGTCTATAATCCTAATAGAATCTTGTTTTTGCTTTTTATAAGTCTGTATTTGAAAGGCAAAAATGTCCTCAGTGGAACCTGGTTTGTAGAGAGAGACTTTCTTATGCAATGGATTTTTGCATCTAAGTTAGTTTGTGCCACAGTTTTGCTAAAAACACATACTTAACCCTCTTACATTCTTCCTTGCCACAGCCTACCTTTAGGACCATAACTTCATACAAAGCAATCCCAAGGTTTTCTCTTTCATTAGTCTCTCACCAGTGGACACGTTTTTTACCTATTGGTTCTTCCTTATCCACAGGTATCATAAGTCCTGAATTCCCTTTTTGTCCCTTCAAGAGTCAGTTTCTCTCTCTCTTCCAGGCAGATTGCCCTCTGTCTAAGCATCCTGTAGTCAGCAGGTTAGGCAAACTCCCCAGACTTTACTTCCAGACAGGTAGAACGGCAGAAGGTACGGTATTGTCCAGTGAGTTGCAGAGTTAGAAGTCAAAGGTATATAAGTCAGAAAGAGTGTTCACCAGTCTGCTTCCTGCCTTGCTCTGAAGACTACTAGTCTTTGCAATGGTCACCCTGATGGAATGGTCCCCCCAACTATTGGGCATCTTTCCTTGGCCTTGCCCAGCCTGGCCTTTGCCACACAGTCATGTTTTCATTAAACAGATGCTACTTGAATCACAACATGAACCACTTCGGGAAATTTTGCATTAATGCATTAAGTAATTGAGTAAATATTCTACTAACTTAATTCCCACTATCCACTAGGATAGCACTTTGCTAAATACTGGATGGGTGAAACATAGTCCCTACTCTTAAGGATGTCACAATTTAGTAAACTAACAAATTTTGTTTGTCTACTGTACTAACAAAAAATTGACTGTACTGATTAAAACCTAAAAAGAATTGACTGTACTGATTAAAACCTTTCATCATTATTCCTGAATGGTCAATCCAGAAACTGGGAGACAGGAGGAAGAAAGGAGCTTCACAAGGCATGGATAGAGATTGCCAACATTGTCATGAGCTCCCAGATGCAGTATGTCTCATGGAATAGACAAGACCTGGCCTCTCAAAAATCTTTTTTCATGAGGCCCAGTGTGGGTGTTTTATATATTTGTTTGTTTTTGTTTGTTTGTTTGTTTTGAGATGGAATCTTGCTCTGTCACCCAGGTTGGAGTGCAGTGGCATGATCTCGGCTTGCCGCAACCTCCGCCTCCCGGATTCAAGCAATTCTCCTGCCTCAGCCACCCAAGTAGCTGATATTACAGGCTCCCGCCACCATGCCAGGCTAATTTTTGTATTTTTAGTAGAGACGAGGTTTCACCATGTTGGCTAGGCTGGTCTTGAACTCCTGACTTCAGGTGATTCACTTGCCTCGGCCCCCCAAAGTGCTAGGATTACAGGCATGAGCCACAGCACCCAGCACTATATGTTTTGTTTCTTAATTAAACCACATATCTGTCTCTCTAGGAATATCTTAAATGACATTAGTGATATTTTAGAGAGTCACGTTGGCTTTCCAAGATGACTCTTTATATGGCAATTTTTGTATAGTAGGAAGTCTTGAAAGAAAATCAAGCTGTCAGAAGGAACTTGGTCAGGCACTGACTTTAACACTGTTTTAGAGTCCAGAGAAAATACTCTGCCCTGATGGAATAGCAGCCTCTGTTAGTTACTAAAGCTCCAGAAGATCCGAGCTCGGAAATGGACTGAGATACCCTACATGGGATATGAATGAGTGACTTTTCCCTGAGGCTGAGCTATTAGGTCTGGGGTCCTTCACTCATGTCCTCAAGAACTTTTCAAGGGCCATCCTTTGGTCATTTTGCCATTGTCTATTAACTTTTTTTTTTTTTGAAACAGGGTCTCATTATGTCACCCAGGCTGAAGTACAGCGGTGCATTCACAACTCACTGCAGCCTCAACCTCCTGGGTTCAAGCAATCCTCTCCCCACTTGAGTGGCTGGGACTACAGGCATGCACCACCACTCCCAGCTAATTTTTTTTTTTTTTTAAGACTGGGTCCCACTATGTTTCCCAGCTTGTCTCAAACCCCTGGGCTCAAGCGATTCTCCAACCTTGGCCTCCCAAAGTGCTGGGATTACAGGCATCAGCCACCATGCCTGGTCTTGTGCATAAATATTCAACCAGAAACCTTAAACTAGGAAGAAGAGATACATGATCCTCAAATTAGCCTAGTCAAGCTTACTTGTTCTCTCAGTTTGTTTAGAGAAAGCTCTTGACCCTCGATTGACGGAAATACCTGGGCAGATTTTCTCTACATTTATGATTTATTTGCCATATCTTTACTTTTTCCCACTCTGAGTAACCTGGGGGGATTGTTTGTGTGGTGAAGTTGTTCCTACAGAATTCAAAAAGGAAAACATGCAGCAGAAGGCAGAGATATCCTAAAGATACGAGGTGCCATTGGCTTCTATTATTCATTTTAGTGTTTGTTTGTTTGTTTGTTTTGAGACAGAGTCTCACTCTGTTGCCCAGGCTGGAGTGCAGTGGCAAAATCTCGGCTCACTGCAAGCTCCGCCTCCTGGGTTTACGCCATTCTCCTACCTCAGCCTTCCGAGTAGCTGGGACTACAGGCACCTGCCACCACGCCTGGCTAATTTTTTGTATTTTTAGTAGAGATGGGGTTTCACCATGTTAGCCAGGATGGTCTCGATCTCCTGACCTCGTGATCCACCCGCCTCGGCTCCCAAAGTGCTGGGATTACAGGAGTGAGCCACTGCGCCCGGCTCATCCTGTTTTTTAACTCACATTTTCATTCACATTTATGGAGTGCTATTACTGTGTGCTTACATGGCTGGATCAACACTAGGTGGGGGTACATAATGTGACTAATAGACTGGGCGGCAAGGAACGTAAGCCAGAAGAGAGATCCTGAAGCAAGCAACTCCGTAGTTTCTGGGGAGTGAGTTTCAGATGTGGTGGAAACACAACCGAAGAACTAATTCTTTCTGCTAGGAGAACCAGCAGAGGTTTCCCAGAGGAACTGAGCCTCTCTCCAGTTCTATCTCTAACAATTAACATGTAGAGACTAGCCTGACCAACATGGTGAAACCTGATAAATACAAAAATTAGCTGGCCATGGTGGCAGGCACCTGTAATCCCAGCTACTCTGGAGGCTGGGGCAGGGGAATCACTTGAACCCGGGAGAGAGAGGTTGCAGTGAGGCGAGATCGTGCCATTGCACTGCAGTCTGGGCAACAGAGCAAAAACTCCATCTCAAAAAAAAAAAAAAAAAAAAAGAAAAGAAAAGAAAAAGAAGAAAAAAAGAATAAGACCTGAGAAGCAAGAGAAAGATACATCCAGTTATTGGGGTCGTAGAGGGAAGGAGAGTTACTGTTTCAAATAATTTAAAAACAATTTGGCTTTTTTAAAATATAGTTTCCTTTTCCTAGTTTTCTTTTTCTTTTCTTTTCTTTTTTTTTTTTTTTTTTTTTGAGATGGAGTCTGGCTCTGTCCCCCAGGCTGGAGTGCAGTGGTGCCATCTCTGCTTACTGCAAGCTCCGCCTCCCGGGTTCAAGCAATTCTCCTGCCTCAGCCTCCCGAATATCTGGGATTACAGGCACCCACCACCATGCCCAGCTAATTTATGTATTTTTAGTAGAGACACGGTTTCACCATGTTGGCCAGGCTGATCTCAAACTCCTGACTTCAGGTGATCCACCCATCTCAGCCTCCCAAAGTGCTGGGATTGCAGGCGTGAGCCACCGCGCCTGGCCTCCTTTTTCTAGTTTTCTAGCTTTACCTCCACCTTCTCTCCCTACAGGCTTTGGAGTCAGCTTTCCTGCCCCACAGAGATGACAGAGCTTTTCCAATAATGCATTCAAGCTGTTTTAGGGACACTGATTAAGTTCTGCCAAAAAAAGAACACAGTCGCAGATGGCACCCTCAAAAGATCAATACCAGGCCTGCAGGGTTGCTCACGCCTGTAATCCCAGCACTTAAGGGAGGTCAAAGTGGGAGGATAGCTTGAGCCCAGGAGTTTGAGACCAAGCCTGGGCAATATAGTGAGACCTCGTCTCTACAAAAAATTAGCCAAGCGTGGTGGGGCCTGCCAGTAGTCCTAGCTACTCGGGAGGCTGGTGTGGAAGGATGGCTTGAGCCGAGGATGTGGAGGCTGCAGGAGGCAGAGATGGCGCCTCTGCACTCTAGCCTGGGCAACAAAGCAAGACCATGTAAAGTGCAATACCTAATTTCCAAGAGAAATATTAACGACTTTGCCCTCTTCTTCATTCCCCCAGATCCCTGCCCAAGACGGGTCTGGAACCTGACTTCCAGGCGTCCATGACCCTGGCGGCTGCTTCCCGTCAGCAATGAAAGGGCTATCGGGCAGCCGCAGCCATCACCACGGGGTCACCTGTGACTCTGCCTGTGACTCGCTGTCGCACCACTCCGACCGCAAGCCCTACCTGCTGAGCCCAGTGGAGCACCACCCCGCGGACCACCCGTACTACACCCAGCGGAACTCCTTCCAGGCTGAGTGTGTGGGCCCCTTCAGCGACCCGCTGGCCAGCAGCACCTTCCCCCGCAGGCACTACACCTCGCAGCAAGAGCTGAAGGACGAGTGTGCTCTGGTGCCCCGCACCCTGGCCACCAAGGCGAACCGCATCCCCGCCAACCTGCTGGACCAGTTCGAGCGGCAGCTGCCACTCAGCCGCGATGGCTATCACACTCTGCAGTACAAGCGCACGGCCGTGGAGCACCGCAGCGACAGCCCTGGCCGCATCCGCCACCTGGTGCACTCCGTCCAGAAGCTCTTCACCAAGTCGCACTCCCTGGAGGGGCCGTCCAAGGGCAGCGTCAACGGGGGCAAGGCCAGCCCTGACGAGGCGCAGGCGGCGCGCTATGGCAAGCGCAGCAAGAGCAAGGAGCGGCGCGCGGAGCCCAAGGCCCGGCCCAGCACCTCCCCGGGCTGGTGGAGCTCGGACGACAACCTGGATGGTGACATGTGCATCTACCACGCCCCCTCGGGCGTGATGACCATGGGCAGGTGCCCCGACCGCTCGGCCTCACAGTACTTCATGGAGGCCTACAACACCATCAGCGAGCAAGCGGTGAAGGCCTCCCGGAGCAACAACGACGTCAAGTGCTCCACCTGTGCCAACCTGCCGGTCAGCCTGGACACCCCGCTGCTGAAGAAGAGCGCCTGGTCCTCCACGCTCACTGTGAGCCGGGCCCGGGAGGTTTACCAGAAGGCCTCGGTGAACATGGACCAGGCCATGGTGAAGTCCGAGTCGTGTCAGCAAGAACGCTCCTGCCAGTACCTGCAGGTACCATTTCTGTCAATGATGGAGGCTTAGAAGTAGTACCTGGCATGCTTGTGTGGGCATTTCTCCTGGTTCTAGTCTTGGCACTACTCGGAATTTTCTATTAAGATAGGAACCTGTGCAAATTATTTGGCATCTCTCTGCCGAATTGCTCCTGTGGGGAAAATGAAAAGAAACAAATGCTACCGACCTCATTGGGTTATCTTAAGATACTAGATATCCAAGTGCTTTGAAAAGCACTCCTATGGAAAGGCAACGAGTTATTATGGCCTTCCTCTTTTGTCTGAGGGATCATAGGATGGGAAAGAGAGGAAAGGGAATTCTACAGAGAATTTTAAAATAAGTCCACCTTTCTTTAATTCAAAAATAAATGATGATCGTTTGAATTTTGGAAAGAGTTTCATTAGATCTATTCAGGGTTTTGTGGGGTGGTTTCCATTGTGAAATCCTGCCTGCAGCTATGTTAGAACACTGCGATGGTCATCACCATAACCATCAGTAACTACACCCCGACCTGAGCTTCCACCTCGAGGGCACAGCAAATCAGGAAGACGCCCTGTGCCCTAAGGAGGTGGGGAGCTGGCCAGTTTGGGAACCTGACAAGCACAGCTGCAGACACCCAGGACAACAGAGAGGAGGAGGAAAAGGAGGAAGGATCAGAGAAGTAAAATACAATTAGTGTCAGCGTGTGAATCCCACACACTTACAGAGCCACGGCAGGCTGCTCTTCCCCTGCCACTGTCTCCTTGTGTTTTCCTCCAGTTCACTGAAACCAGATGTTACCTGGATGAAAATAGAGGAGAGAGGTGTTTTGCTTCCCTACCTCCTTACTGTAGTATTGTAATTTTTCCCAAGGCAGAATTTTCCATAAGAACTCTCATCTTTTCCTTTTTCAGAGTGTCTTTTCTTCTCTGTTCTCTCCTGGTAGCCTCATCTTTAAAAAAAAATTATTGAGCTATAGAAGTATAACATACCCACTCCCATTTTACACTCCCACCTTAAGAAGAAATGCGAAGAAAAATTCTTCCTTTGAGGAGTTCATCTTTTTTGCTCCCTTTGAACTCCTCCTGACAAATCTGGCTCCCTTGGGAATGCCTCCATCAATCTCTGAGAAGACCCCAAGCTGGCAATCCCTGGACAAGGGCAGTGCCAGAGCCTGTTCTTGGAGTTCAGAAGAAGCCACCAGCACATGGACAGTTTTCAAACACAACACACAATTATGTGGTCAGTATTTCCCACTGAAGCTGGTGTTGCCTAATTTCCCGTAAGGTTGCTATATGTTATAAGTTATCAAGAACTATAACAATTTCAGAGCTCAGAGAATCATTTAATCCACTTAGCATAAGAAAAAGTAGACACAAAGAAAGGTAAATACTTAGTGGGTTAAACCATTAGCATGTGGCAGAGGTGGGACTAGAACCTAGTCTCTTAACTTAGAGAAATGGCCATTATGAAGGTTGCAACTGAAAGCTCTAGAAACTCTTTAAGAACATAAAGCTAACCCACCACTGAAAGTAAAGTGTTTCGATAAGGATCTCTGTCTTACAAAAAGTAAGGAGTAAAGAGATAAAAGCCCTAGAGTACCACACATTTTGTCTGCGAAGGTTCTATGACCAGTGGCAAAAACAAAACAAATTGAAAGAAAAAAAAAACACCTGTACTTAAGTAAGTAATGATGAGATTAGATGAGAAGTATCAGAGTAAAGGATGCTGTGTATGGATCTAGCATGAGCCTTTGTTAGTAATGAAATGTTTTCATTATATTTGCCTATATGCCTACATTCTTCCTACCTTAGGTTCATTTTTCTTTCTTTTTTATACCTTTTTGGAGTCGCAATCTCAGGTAGTGGTGAAAAGTGGGAGGATAAGGAAAGAAAGAAGGAAAGTGATATTAATTGAAAATCTACTATATACTAGATGCTATAGCAAATGTGTTCCCATTTCTTATTTCATTTAATCTTTGTAATAATCCCGAGATTACTGAATGTAATAACACTCTATTTTTATAAGGCAAGAAACTGACACTTAGAAATATCAAGTGATTTAAAGCCCCACAATCTGGAGGTTGTACAACTGAGATTTAGACTCAGGTCTGTTTGATGCCAAAACCAAGCTCTTTCTAATATGCCCTAGCACAGACCTAAAATCAAGGGCATGAAAAATGGTGAGCAAGAAGAAAATAAAATCTTTAAAATAAGCATATTATTATTAAAGTTTTTCAGTAAAATGAGAATGAAATCTTAAAGGCTTAAGTATGGGATTTAGTAGTAGCATTATTGAATCTCCTACTATACAGATTTGGAAATTCTATTTTCAAATTATTTACCTTCTTTAAGCCATTTTTTTAATGAAACATTCGAGGCTTACAGAAAGGTATAAAGAAAAAAAAATAAAACACCCATGTATACATCACCCATCATACAAAACTAAAACATTCATTACAATGGATCATACACACACTCGTATTACTTCCCTTCTTCCCCAGAGTAATAGCGAACCTGTCTTTGACACCAAAGCACCTTTGTTTTTAATTCTGAAATTATTGAAAGGTTGAAAACAGTTTAACACATTCTGTCCTACACTGGGCAATAATTAACCAAGCTAGTTCAACCTTTTAAACTAAACTCCAAGTTAATCCTTATTAATAGATACTGAATTTATTAAGCTTCTATTTTATGCAAGGCTTTCAAACTAGGGGGAAAAATCTATATTTCAGTATTGGGAGGTAGTATGTTAGTAAGTGAATTAAATGTAAAACAGTGTACACCTCCCAACTCCTGTGCTGTGGCTGAAGAGATGTGTAAAGAAAGGGAAGAAAGAGCCATATATTCATATGGGGTCAGAGGAGAATAGAAAATACCTCCTGAGAACTGGGCTCCTGCTCCCTTCTTGCTTCTAGGAAATGAAAAGAGGATCTGCCACCCCGTGCAAGCTCTGCTGAGGAAGATAGGGTTAGCCCGTGCCAGCTAGCTCCAAGGGAATAATTTCATCTATAGGCTCATTCTTAGAAGTAAATTTGGGAAAACAGAGAGGGAAAGAGGGTTTCTTTGGAGTTCTTTTTTTTTTTTTTCCAGCTCTATTGCCTTAATTGCCAACTAATATTGGAGCTGGATTTACAAATGGATTTAACTTCAATATTAGAGATTTAGTAGGCAAAGCACTATTCTACTAGTTCCAAGAGCGTTCTAATCCTTATTTGCTGCTAACTAGTAACATGACCTAGAAACATTCTTTCAGCTCTCTGGACCTCCTTCCTCTGCTAGAAAATGAGGCACTTGGTCCAAAAGATATATGATCTCAGTACGCATTTTCAAACTCGTAAATTACATGTGTCAGAGTACTAATTAGAACTATTTTCAAGAGTTAGAAGTCCCAGGACTATCATTTCAGAGATGCCTACTATGTGTTTTTCAAATGTTATCAAATTTGCTCTTTAAAATTCTAGAGATATTTCACAGTTGAAGAAGCTAAGATTTCGTAAATTAGGTTAAGCAACTTGCCCAAGGACACACAGCTAGTATGTGGCAAAATGTTGGGTCAAAACTGATTTGTCTGCCTTCAAAGTCTGTATTCATTTACTATGCCCAATCTCTACCTCCTCCAAATACATAGCAGAGGAAGGAAGCAGTGTATATCAAATATCTATTATGTGCCAGAAACTGTGTATATCTCATTAAGTACTCAAAACAACTTTGTAGAGTATTATTTACTTTAGTTTTATAGACAACAAAACAGGCACAAATGCTTAAATCATTTGCCCAGGAACACATAAACAGTAAGTGGGGGAGCTAGCACTTGATCCCAAATCTATCCAACTCCATCATATGCTTCAGTAACGGAAATGAGTGCATATTTTTTATTTTGTTACTTGACTTATTTTGTGGTAAATGTATGTGTGCATTTGACCTCATATGCATGTGAGAAGTTAAGAGGGCACGGATATGAAATTAGACTAACAATGAAACAACTGATTATGTCCCTAATTTGATTCAAGACTAACAAAGATGAAATTAATAATCACCAATAATAAAGTCTAAATACTAGCAAACCTCTGCTTCTCTCTTTGCAGAATTATCACTTAGAATTAGCTTAATTTAGGCCATTGCCATGATTCTATAGAAAATGAGAAGTCTATAGTTATTTAGCCCCTGCCTGACATTGACTTAGGAATCAAATACTATAGCTTGAAATAATTGCAAGTCCCAGTTAATACGGTCAATTGTATTATGAGTGATAAGTGCTCACTCACAAGCTGTCTGCAGTTAATAAAAAAAGGGACTCCTTTTTTTTCCAATATTGTTATTTTTAAATGTCAAGAATCAGATGTCTGCTGTTTAGAACTATTGTACCGCTGCCAGTGACTGTCTGTATTAGGGTTGGGAGCAGGAACATGGATTTGAAGACATTAAAACTGTTTAATTCTCAGTTGAGATGTGGTTGGCTCTTATACATTTGGAATAAAGCATTTATGGCACATCTCAGGGTAAGTGCTTAATAGTTAAATAAATAAAATAGGAAGAGGTTCAGAGATAGAATAAAAGGTGGTTTTTGTTGTTGTTTTGTTTTTGCTTTTAAAAAGCAGAATTCTTGGTTCTGTTTATGCCTCTTTATGTAAATGTTGTATGTTGAGTGACTGACATATAAAGCCATTCAGAAGAGCAAGATTTTAGATTTCCAACTGTTAACCTAAAAGAAAAATCCCTTCAAACAGTGTATTTTGCATTCATTCAGCCGTAGAAACAGGAAAAGGGAAACAAAACGCTCTCTCCCCGGTAGAAGTGGAGAGAGAGAGACAGAGGGAGCGAGAGAGAGAGCAAGACAGACCGAGAAGGAAAGCACTCCCAGAGATGAAATTTTAGGAAAGCAAAATGATCGACCTTATTAAGGCTGAGTGGGTTTCTTCAGTTTGTGTGCAAGTTTCAAGAAATGGAAGGACTGACCAGGTTTGGGTATAACTCTTTTATTACTTTGTATTTGATAATAGTGTGTTGTTGATTTGGATGGTTTTTGTGGTAGGGAAAGGAAGGGGTAGTATTTGTGATTTTATTTCTCCTCTAAATAATGGCTAGAGAGACTGGAAGAGCTGACAAATTAATGTATGTAGATAGTAAAAAAGCAGGTGGAGACATCAGATATCTACAAATCTGTCTCTCCACAAGGGCTTTATAAAATCTTTAATTGACACATGATCTCCTTAGATCTGCTAGGTGCTGTTAGAGGATATTATATGGCTGGTGATTGAAATATGATCGGTTGTTTTCCAGGACCAGGATTCTGAATAGTTACTGTTCCTTTGCAAAATTAACATTTATGATGATTGCTCTTTTTGGGGGTGGGGGTCTGCTTAAATAAGGCACCACACAAGATCACTCAGGAAGCATTCATAAGCATGAATCCAGGATCTTTTAAATACAGGTAAAATTATTTTTTCAATAATCCGTTCAAGATTATTTCCATCTTTGCCCAGTGGGAGTTTTCTTTCCCTGGCTGAGTTTTCCTCCCTCTTGTGTTAGAACAATTTTAAGTCTCCCAATTCAGCTAAAACTACTTTACATGCAATTTATGAAAGTGCTGAACAGTTCTGCTAATGACTTTGGCTACTGGGATGTTTCTTTGCTGCCTTTTTCTGAAATCCCATCCACCACATTCATTGATGATTTTCTTTATTTTTAATTTAAATTGCCTTAATAATCCAGCAAGTGAATGTCAAGGTTCTGAATGGATTTCCTATTGGGTTTGCACAATCTTCTCCCTGTTTTTCACTGACCTTGGTAGAGATGCCCCTCTTCATTCATAAAAAGATGAGATTGCTCCTGCCTGGTGCTAACTTTGGATGTGGAATCAGTGATCAGCAGCAGAATTCTGTTAATTCTCTCTCTCTGATTCTCTTTTATTCTCACTATTGTCATGTCCAATTAATAGAGGGAAAAAAATTGACAAAACACTGTGAGAAAGCAGGGGTCCAGAAAGACTCAGTGGTAGTAAAGGGAAGATCAAAAATATATAGGAAAGCCTTCTTGGAAGTTATTAAAGAAACTTTATTATTCTTGGCCTCCAGTGTCATTGTTTTCTAAAGAAATTTTCGGCAACACCAAAGTGCTTGGTTAGCCACAGTCAGAGGTTTCTGCCTGTAACACACACTTTCTGATCTCACAGAATTCCAATCTACTAATTAAAGGCACAGCATTAGTTAGCAAAGAGTGAAAGAGAAAAACTAGCCTTGGATCTCTCAGTGGCCAGTAGATTTTATTTCCCCTTTTTCCATTCTCCTTAGAAGACAGTTTGCTTGATTGCAAATTAAAGACAGTAAATCAAGGTAATCATTTACCATTCTTTAAGAGAACTATTCACCCACAGTCTCTGGCCCACTTGAGATCATGGCATTACACAATTTTACACAGTGATTTGTGAATGGTAGAACACATTGCTCTTTTGTGTCAGGATTTTTAGGAACTGCTAAAAAATATATGCAATATTGCCAAGCTGACTTTAATTTGTAATTAGATTATGTTTTCCACCACTTTGGTTTTAGGTTCAAAGACAACAATCTGTCTTAGCGGGTTATTGCACAGGGAGAATTTTTTTTCACATTATTTTGGTAAATTCATATTTAAGTGTTTTTCCAAATTCTTAAATTAAAACCACAATAGGGAATTGCATTAATTTTTTTTCAGTGACTGATTTATTTATATTCAACCCAGTCCTCTATGTTTATAAACTAAAAGGTAATGATATAAAGAATCAATTAATTACTGTTATACAGAGATAAAGGAGAAAATATTGTGTAAAGAAAGGCATAACATTTACTCTTACTATTACTTTTGACCAAATTCTTGTTTTTAATTTTTTTTTTGTCTTGGAGAGCACTCACGTGATTAAAGAAAGACTTCTTCTGATTCCCTGATCTTTTAAATATAGGAATATTTAGGACTCTCATTAAAAACTTTTTGTTTCATTTGCTAAAGTCTAGCAATATGCCTGCTTTTTTTCCATTTCTAAGATATATTTATACAATGAATTTTCTGGCTTTGTAGGTCTTTTTTGTGTATATTAGGTCACTGTTCTCTGTCAACTGGAGTTTCTACTCATTGTTTCACAGACTTAGGAAACTTCCCGCAAAAATCAGGCTTGTGATATCACAGAACTGTCTATGAAGCAGAATTATGTGAGCCTGCGGTTACTGCATGCCAGGTGCATGTGTGCAGGTTTATATATACACCTTCTACCTGCATAGGTATCCCTGCAACAATACTTCTAAAATATGCATTTATACACATGCTGTCTTTGATCTCTGATGCATGAACTCAGATCCATTTTAAGAGTGCCATTTCACAAAGTCCATGGAAGAGGTATGACTATGAAGTGGAGAAACAGATTTTTCATAGACGTTGGAAAATTCATTACTGTGCTTTTCCAGTGATTATATTGAACTTCACCTTGGACCATTAGTGTAGACTAGTTAGGGATGTTCTGCTTCTCTGGTGTAAGAATAAAGAGGTTTTAGTCCCCTTAATAAGGGGGCATCCAAGAATCAAAAAAGAAATGACTTTTGCTCTCCTTAATTTCTTTAACCACAATTTAATATACGCTTGCAAGATTGTCTAACTTCTCCCTGATTTAATTCTCCGAGACTCTAAAATCATAAAATAAATAATTAAAGGACCAGGCAGAGTTGGGTTTTTTTCCCCTTAAAATGACAATTTTAGAATAGTAGAACCTCCTGATCAGAAGGTCGTCTGGTATAGCTTCCCATTCACACTAATCTCCCTGCAATGTGGACATTGTATCTTCCTATCTATTTTTCATCTAATAATCTCCTGATAAAAGAAGGCTTTGAAATTATTTAGTCCAATTTAGTTTTTTGAAAAGAGAAAAATCCTAAGGAAATACCTCGATGAAATCAGTCATCTTGTCAGTGGAACCTGGCACTCGCAGGCTCACTGCCTGGCTACCAGTGCTGTTCTGTTCCCATTATGTTGTACATATTCTATTATCCATTCTCATAACATCCTTTTAAGGCAATGGGACCAAGGCACAAGGAAGCAAAGGGAGAAGCGACATTATCTGAAAGTTAGAGTTGAAGCAAGTTTGTGACTCAAAAGTCTCAGAAGAGGCAAAGATTAACTAAATAATTGCCTGCAATTATTTATTTTAACTTCCAAAGAAAAGAAATTGATATGTTTCTCCTTTTATGGATGAGTCTTTCCTGCATCATGGTAAACCACATAGCAAAGGAGGACACGTGGAGCAGAACACATTAGTATATATGATCTTTAGGGAATTCACTCAGAGCCCTGGTTAGATTTTGAAGATAGCATGCATCCTTCCAGCATCTTCCACTCCTTTGAAATCAGCATCCCTCATCTTACTTCTCTAGGATAAAAATTAACATAGCTGTTACTATATTTGCAAAAGCCAAACTTTATTATATATATATATATGTATTTATGTATAAAATATGTATGGTGTGACAGGTAGGAATTACGTATTGGACCAATGGGACCATGGGACCAAATATATTAAATGGGAGCAACTGCAGCAAATCTGAGAGGAATAGTGTGCAGGATACATACACTAAGAGCTACAAGCTAATCTCTTAGTTATTGCCCCTACATGTAAAAGTAAGTGATTGGAAAGGATTTATCTCTAAAATTGGAAATGCTACATGAAACATTGTAAAGTGGAAGCAATATGGGTACACATGGGCACAATAATATCAAATGTATGCCTGTAGAGAATCATATATATGTATAGCCACTTGCTCTATCATTGAATATTTAGAGGTAAAGGTTCCTTAATTTTATGTGCACAAGAATCACCTTGAGAGTGTCTATAAAATGAGGATCTCTGGCATCCACCCAAGAGATTCCGATTTCATAGATATGGGATGATTCTGACAGTGATCAATCCCAGAACTGCATTTTAAGTAACCCAATTCTAGGGAACTGTAAGGCTTAATTTCTCATTGTATTTACTGAAGGGGGCAGTAGAGCCTAATAGATGAAAATATGGGATTCAGGAGCTCTGACTGCAAGCTTTATTGATGCTGGCTTGCTACATGATTTTGGGCTCTCCATACTTAGTACTTCTATTTCTACATCTGTAAAATGGACATAATGATATGACTGTGTTTGCTTCAGGTCTTAGAAACAAATTTAACTTCAAATTTGAGAAATAAATGAAAAATACAGTGTGAAAATATTCCAAGTTTATAGATCCTCAAACATCAACAAGCTTTATCTCTTTCCCATGTTTCATGTACCATACCACTTTTTCCTTTATATTTCACTTCATCTAGTTTTTATTAAGCTGGCACTGGGATTAACATATCTGATTCTGTGGTAAAGAAAAGCCCTTTCCAATGTGGGATGACAGTAGGTCTTAATCACAGTGTAGGTGTAAAAATTCATTGTCTTGTGTGCCGACTAAACACAGAAAGCTTTCGTCTGAAGTCGAAAAGTATCACAGTCAATCTTTTTTTCTTTTCTTTTTTGAAAGACAGTGTTTCCCTTTGTCACCCAGACTGGAGTCCAGTGGTGTGATCACGGCTTACTGTAGCCTTGACCTCCTGGGCTCAAGCGACCCTCCCACCTCAGCCTCCAGAGTAGCTGGGACTACAGACTCAGGTCACCGTGCCAGGCTAATTTTTTATGTAAAGACGGGGTTTCACTGTGTTGCCTAGGATGGTCTTAAACTTTTGGCCTCAAGCGATCTTCCCACCTCGTCCTCCCAAAGTGCTGGGATTGCAGTTGTGACCCACTGCAGCCAGCCTGGATTAATCTTTTGATAGCTCAGCCTCAGTGGATCAGGTTTTCCCATGGCTTGATGTTGGCTGATGGAATATAATTCTGGCTTCTTCAAGCTTTAGTGTATTCATACAGAAAAAAAAAAAAAAAAAAAAAAAACACACAACACACACTTGCTTTTGTTTTCATACGTTAAGTCTGTCAAGCCCCTGCTGCCTTATTCCAGACAGCTCTGGTAAGTCAACAGGACAAGCTTAATTAGTAATAACAGTCATGGGAGGTGTCTACAAGGGAACTCTATCCACCATCATCACCTCTTCAATTGGCTTAGGAGAACCAGGTTCTCTGTGGAGTGTTTCCTCTGTGGTGCTTTTCCACCATTGATAGAAGATGACCAAATGTCCTTGCCCATCACTCTTCTTTGCTCGTGCCCAAAGTCCCTAAGCCAGGTATATCATTCTTCTAATGTTGTAGAAATTGAAAAGAGCAAGTGAACACTGAAGCCAGATCTCTCTCATGACCTCTTCTCCACAGAACCATTGGAAGTTCAAACTTCTTCTGTAAGCCCTGTGACTTTGGGCAGTCTAAATTCTACCTCTCCTGCTTCTCCAATGTCACCAAAACAATGAAAACAAAACCATTCAGAATTCACAGGAAGGGTTTAATACATTTAATGAAATTATATCTCTTAATTATGAAAACTTGACCAAATAGGCTTGCCATTTTTGGTTATAAAAGCGGAAATTAGTGATGATAGAGATCATCCTATGGACACTGTAAGACTCTGTAGGCCATCCCGGGACCTGCAGTTTACACTCTGAGTGCCACCTGCCAGTCTAAGCTCCTCTGTGGATGTCCATCTGGCTGGCATCCCCTTAGGCAGTAAATAAGTAGGGAGAGAGGCCTTTCTACAGGACTTTTCCTTTTAAAGTCCTTTAAAGGAACCCAACTACCTGTAATCCTTAGAAATTTTATGTCTTTGTCTTCTCTCCTTAACTAGCAAAAGTTTCAAAGGCTTATCTGTAACTCAAGGGGTGTCGGTGAAACTAACTGTCATTTGTTTGCAAATGAAACCTGAGCTTTCTGAAAATGACTCCCCTGCAAAATAATTCCCCCATAACACTCCTCCAGCCTTCTAGTTGATTTTAGATCGTTTCCTGTTCTCCCACCTCTTGGAAGTATTCCATGGCACGCTGAGCAGACACTTTTAGTCAAAAACGCCTATAAATAGCTGATTTTCCCTGCTTACTGCCTTCTCTCTAAGGCTCTCACAAAGGAGGTGAAATGAATCCACTAGAAACAAGAGCTTTCTGTGAGGGGTGTGTGGTGAGGCTTATGAAAAATCAAATCCACAGGCCGAAAATTATCGTGTAGGTTGCTTTGCCATATTTGAGTTACGCAATCACTGCATGGAAAAAGAAATATTTTATTTCATGCCAGATGATCTCAGGAACTGAACAAGCCATCAAGTGTGTCTCATCTGAACTTTCATGCTTCTTTAAAAACATGTACTTTAACACTCTGGGGACTGTTGTGGGGTGGGGGGAGGGGGGAGGGATAGCATTAGGAGATATACCTAATGCTAAATGACTAGTTAATGGGTGCAGCACACCAACATGGCACATGTATACATATGTAACAAACCTACACATTGTGCATATGTACCCTAAAACTTAAAGTATAATAATAATAAAATAAAATAAAAATAAAAAAATAAATTAAAATAAAAACATGTACTTTGACTTTCACACTGCTATAAAAATAGAAAAATAAAAAAATAAACTTTTATTTATTAGATTCTATTTGTAAATCTAGATAACCAGTTCCTGTAGCCTTTCCATCATGGGAAATTTGAAATGATTTTCCCCATCCCCATTTCTTCTCCCAACAGCCCTTCTCTTTTGCTTCTGAGGCCCCACCCGTGGTCCACATCACAGAGCCCCCAGAGTGGGGCATGACACTCCTGGAAGACTGTGCCCATGCTAGGCAGGACCTTAATTTCTTCCTTCACTGATCGTACTGACGCAAGCCTTAGAAACCCATACCAGTGGTTAATTTCATCCTCTCCTCCTTCCTTCCCCACCCTGTGAACCCTCTTTAGCAAGATAGCTGAGCTCAGCAATACTGTCCCCTCCCCAGTACTCTCTTCTCTCACTTCTTTTCCCTTTCCTTTTATGTAGCTATTTTATTACATAATTTGGAAGGGAATCCTAGTCCAAGATTGTCAGTTTACAGATGAGAAAACTGAGATCTGGAGAGGTTAAGTGGCATTTCCATGGCCCTCGGTTGTGGAGAGAGGTGGAGAAAAGCAGTGGCACTCAAAAGTCAAGCTCCTCTTATTTTCAAGTCCCTCAATCTCTAGCAAGCAGCATGCATTTATCTTGATGTTACTCACACTGTTACTCACAGTATTAATAACACTGATTCTGGCCAGGCGCAGTGACTCACACCTGTAATCCCAGCACTTTGGGAGGCCAAGGCAGGCAGATCACAAGGTCAGGAGGTCAAGACCAGCATGGCCAACATAGTGAAACCCTGTCTCTACTAAAAATACAAAAAAATTAGCCGGGTGTGGTGGCACATGCCTGTAGTTCCCAGCTACTTTGGAAGCTGAGGCAGGAGAATCGCTTGAACCCGGGACGCAGAGGTTACAGTAAGCCAAGATAGCACCTCTGCACTCCAGCCTGGGCGACACGGCAAGACTTTGTCTCAAAAAAAAAATAGAAATAAAATAAAAAATAACACTAATTCTACACTTGATGGATATTCAAGACATTTCCTTCAGTCCCAGCCCCTGCCCTTTCCACTCTGGTGGCTGGATCTAATTTGCTGTGGCCTACACCCTGTCTATTGCTAAAGTTTCTAGAAAGATCATCTCATTATGCCTTTCTTTATTAATTTTCCAAGAACACACACCATCAATAGAAGCAGGTATCTGGAAGAACTCAAAGTATCATTTAGCCCAGTGCATTTTGTACTTTTTAACCATCAAAGTCTGTGTTCAAATAAAGCAAAACATGTAAAACAATTTAAAACAGCACTACTCACATGGACACAAGAACAGGAGGTTTCAAATTTAAATTATCTCCCCAAGCCACCCCACCCCATCCTGTACCTGGGCTTTCTACAATTTGAAAACTACTGCCCATTCCTTCCCCATTAATCAATCTAAGCTGTCTAAGAAAGAGTTTAATGATCCAGGAGGGAAATTTCTGTATCTGTTCTTAATAAGCCCATTCTTAATAAATCACATCAATCGGAAAGCCCTGATAAGTTCCCCAAAAAATATTGGGATCTCTATTCTGAGCTTGGAAACTTATCCATCCCCAGTGTGGTAAGTTGTATTAGCAGCAGCAGCTGTCCAGGCTGCAGTCCTGGTGCCCTGCCCTTCGTTAAAAAGACAGCAATTGATCCTGGGACTCCAAGAGTTCCTGATTGACTCAGACTACAAAATCACTTTTGGGCTTTAAGCTCTGATAGACAAATTCTTATGTCACCTTCATACCTTTTCTCCAGCTGTGACCCAAAAAAAGAGGAATTGACTTTTTTAGGAACACACAGGCCCCTTGACTCCCAGGCTAGTGCTCTTTCCACAGCACCATACTGAACATCTTTTCATCTCCATCCCATGCTGGATCCACTTTTATGTGACAATGACTAAGAATAAGATGAAGATGGGTTAAAGGGAAGAAGAAGGAGAGAAAGAAGGACTATAACTTACTGAGAAGGTTCTATGGACTTGTGCTTACCATACATTGTTCTTACATTGTCTTTATTTCTGGAAGTTTCTGGGGTAGCCGTTCTGACCCCTGTTTTATATGAACAGGAGGGTATTAAATTTGCTCAAGATTATTCTGCTCGTAAGTGACAAAACTGAGATTTAAACCCTGGCCTGTCTGATTCCACAATCTGTTCGCTTTCCATCATAACATGCTGCCTCTGCTTTGTAAATATTTCCTTTTGTCTTCTCTTGAAGGATTTTTAAATGAGAATTTCTTTTAATAACAATTAAAAATGAATAATTATGGTTTAAAAAACAGGTTCTACTTCTATGATTAGGTGTAAAACTAAATCTAGTTTGGAAAGTAGACATGTTTGAAAACAAGTAATACATGAGGTTGATTTGCAAAGTGAGATATATAAAAAGGTTGTAATAGGACATTACTTCATGTGAGTGGAAATGTATATCTTAACCTATGAAAGAACCTTCACTCAAGGCTCCTTGTGTTTATTTGCTTGTCTGTTTCAACAAAAAACAATACTATTGACCCCGTGAGACTGCCAGCCTAATTGTAGTTATAACATTGTTAATAACACTATAAGGTTCTTATGGACAAATATGCACTGTCTGCCCATTTAATATTCTTTGCTTAATTTAATTTTGGAATATCTGCTTCTGAAATGATTAGGAAGTAGACTGGGAATCTTCAAATCCAATTAAATTAAACCCAAACCCAAAACCCAGACTTACAGAGATAAGTCAGTGTGATTTTATATTTTGTCTATCCTTACTTTTTGGGAGACCAGATGGTTCTCTCTCAGCATACTGTGAACCAGAATTCTGCTTGGTACATGAGGCTCATATATCCCAGAGTGTTAACTAAGTGTTTGGGAGATTTACCCATTTTACTATTTGTTAAATTACTAGTCCAGGTTTGAAGGAAAAGATATGTTTCTCTGAAGATCTACCCTTAGAATGTTACCTAATTACCCATCAAAGTAAAATTGAATTAGTGAGTCATGTGCTCTCCAAGGTGGAACAGTTACATGTGCTACCTTAGAGGTGGCTGCAGGTATCCACTGCATAAATGGTGCTGTTAGAGAATATCAGTAGAGTTTATATTAAATCCTTATAACAGACAACAATGCAGAATAGTAAGACTTTGGAAGTCTGTCAGAATAAAGGTGCCATACTCAGTCATGAACTTAGAAGTCAATGTAGTCTTCGTAATCCTGCTTAGCTGGTTTTGAGTATTTCCTCATGTACATGTATCACATTGCAGATAGTTCAGTGTTCCATAGCAAACTCTTGCTTAATGCCCTCCCCTCTTTTTTTAAGCCCAGATGAAGTTAATTTAAAATAAGGGTTAGTCTTAATATGGCCATGTTTAAAAGCCTCCACTTCCTTTTGGTTCAATATTTTATAACATATCACCATGCATAAGAATGAAATAGTAATTATTCACTTAACAGGGACTTCTAAGGAACTGAGAAGTGAAATAATCCCCTAAAATTAAACCATGCCAATCTGATCTCATTTATGTTTTTGAAGGTGTTATTAGATTAATAGATGAATAGAACTGAGTGTTGCATTTCTTCGCTTCAACCCACCGTGATTCTGCCTGTTGTAACATGGATTCCCCTCACGTTTTTTGTCCGCAAGCATATAGTGAAAAATTCTGTTAAATGATTTTATAATACTGTCATTCTCCATGAGTCTTTTATTCAACCAAGATTTCTTTAGCACTTGTTTGACCCAGACTGAACTCTGGGGACAGTGGCTAGATAAAAGCAGGAAGGAAAAGACCAGATGGGTAGCTGACCACTCAGCTGGTAGAAATAAGCTAATGGAGAACAGAATTTATTCCTAGTTGACAAGATAATACAGGATTTTATTTTCTAAGGTACCCAAGTTTCCCAAAGATGGAAGATATGGTCTAGCCTGGAGGCAAGGCCCAAGAAATTTAACCTCTGGGCAGCATTTCTCAGGGGAACCAATGGTATGAGGATAGGAAAAGAGCAGGGAGCTGCTTCCCAGAGGGGCCTGGGAGGTTGCAGCCTCCTGAGCCCAGCCACTAGACAGCTGGCTTCAGAGGTGGTGGGGCTGACCAGGCCCTGGGGAAGAAATCTAGCAAGCAGCATTACACTGTTGTGAAGGAAAATGCCCTCAGATTCACATCGCATCCGTGCACTCAACATCAGTACCAGTGGTCAGGATGGAATGGCATGGACGCTGTGGATAGCAGCAGCAACACTGTGCACCCGGAGAATTTAGATGCCTCTGGGGCCACCCTCAGGGATCTAAATGCTTCCAGGTGTGAGAAGAGCAGAGATAGCTAGTTGGGAGATAACCCCAGGGAATAATGAATGGGTTTATTACCAAAACTTAACTTTACCTCCAGATTATAACACCTGAAGATGTAGCTATTAGATTAGGATGATTTTTCTAACAAAGGCGTCAGATCTCAAGTAAAAGGAAGAGTTTCTTGTTATTAAAAATGTGTAATGAGAAACTGGATGAACATATGAGGCATAAAGCAAAGGACATTTCCCTATTTGGTGAAATGAGGGCAAATGAGCCCTAGGGTTCCTCTTAAATCAGGTAGTCTAGTTCTCCGCTGTCCCACGTGGTAGCCACTAGCCACATGTGGATCTGTAAATTTCAATGAATTAAAGTTGAAAAAAATAAAAATCCAGTTTCTCAGTCACCATAGCTACATTTCTAGTGGTCAGTAACCATGCTTCCTATTGTTTATTAATCCCTCAATCAGCATTTCCGTCATCACAGAAAGTTGTATTGGATGGCATTGCTCTAGTTGTTTTTTATTCTCTTGACTTCTAGTAGATTGGGGCTTTGCCATAAAAAGGTAATACCCTGTGGTGATGTCCCAGTGATTAGAGGTATCCAAATTGCCTGGTAGTTTTCTGTGTGCCCAAAGCGGGGCAGGGAGGCCCAGTGAGGGGGAGGGCTGCCCTGTTTGAATGCCTGTCCTCCATGCCCTCACAGTGTGGCATTAAATAAATCATTCCACCATTCAAAACTTCTTTTTCTTCATTTGCAAAAATACTTAACTCGTAGAGTTGTTCTGAGGAGTCAATTATGTAACATACCTAGTTTTTAGTTAAGTACAACTCACTTCCCGTTAGAAACATGAGGACTAACATGGTCCTGGGGTTTTGGTGGGATTCTTACCCACCTTTTATTAGTCACTCAGGATGTGCTGGCCATTGTGCTGGGCACGTCATGTGCATTGTCTCCCTGGATCTTCCCACCCACGTGGCGCTGTCCCCTCCACATGCCTATCGGCCCCTCCTCTGCGTTTTGTACCTCCCTCACCATTAGCCAAGTAGGCAGCACCTTACATAATATTTCCATTCTCACGCTGAGTTTTGGACGGTAGTTGCCGAAGCTCTCTTTTGGACAGTAATCCTCATCTGTGATTCTCTTCCTCATTTAAGAAACATGTCTGCAAAACTTTTCTTCTCCTCACATTTACTTGTAAATTACAATGTTTTGACACCTCTAGGAGCAATATCTGGGTGCAAATGGATTTGGAAGTTGGCAGTACATCATCGTATCTGCTACAGCCAGTCCCTTGGCTAGTGCCATTCAGACAGGGCCCCTCATCCTCCGACAGGTTCAGTTTACATGTTACCCGAAAGACTCCTGTCTACCCCACATTGATTATGCCTTTGGCCAAAGGGAAGGAGCTTTCCAGAAAGGCCCTTGGAGTGTTCATTATGGACTATCCAGGGTAGTGATTTAATCGAACCCTGTTTGCTGAGACAAGTGAGTCTCAAACCTTTCCAATGCACATTGAGAAATGAACATGATTGATTTAGAGGTGTCAATGTCTGGCTTCATTTGTTTACTCACCAGACTTCCAAAGCTGCATTTTTCATATCGCTGTCTGAAACCAGGCCCTCTTTTGCCATCTTTGAGGCCTGGAAAGAGAGAGATCACTTCAGCCCAACAAATCAGAACAATGTCATTGGTGGCAGGCCCATTGGAAAAGCTTATTGAGGCAGGATTCCCTAATGTGGACTGTCAGAGAAAGATAATGTTCAGGATTGGAACATCAGCAGGGTTGTCACCGGTCAGGCTGGGGCAGCACAGAAGCAGAACTGATGAGATTGCACATTTGACTGACTTCTGAAATAATCCTATCTCAAAAAGACCTTTGGGTGGGGTAAGGGCAGGGTAGGGGCGTTGGGCAGAAAGTGAAATGCAGAAGGGCAGGGCATCTCATCCACCTAATTCAGGTGTTCTCTATCTGAGGCTGTGACCTGTAGGTGTGCAAGATTGGACTCTATACAATCAGTGAACTCCTGAAATTATATAAAAGTCAGGGGAGTGGGTGAGATGTTCATCTTGCTTAGAAGAAAAGTTCTTAGCCTTTATCATGTCCCCAAAAGAAATAAGGAGTCACTAACAAGTTTAAATTATGACATTTAAAAAATTATATGCTTTTTCCTTAAAAGCATAAAATTGATGGCTTTCCTTCTTCCTTATGATGACAGTTTATTAGGAAAGCCTGTAGAATAATTTGAGGAATATAAAGTTTTTAAAGAATTATTATTGTGGATGAATATTAGCTGAAGTGAACAGATCCTCTATTGGAATTTGGAGTTCCTATAACAATGTAATCCCTGCCATAGGATTTTTAGTAAAGGAGCTTTTCCTGAATAATCGATTCAAGTAACAAAAAATGAAGATCTTCTCTATGTAAGCATTGAAGTTGATAGGGAATGGGAATTCAAAGACTTCTAAAACAGTTCCTACTCTCAAAAAGTTTACAGTCCAGTGGAACATTAAATAAATAAATACATGGGCAAAAGGAGAAGTATAAATGTATCTGAACAAGGAATAGGGAAGTTTACAGAAAGAATTTAAACCTGGATTGTAGGTAAGGAAGGATGGAGGATAAGGAAGTTTCCTCATTTGAAATATCATATCTCTGAAGCCTTGAAAGTATTTCTATGGGAGTATATCGGGAGAGATTTCTCTTAGCATTTTCTCATTATTTGTTAATCTCTCAATAATTCAGCCCTATATCCCCCATGCCTAACAAGTACCTGAAAAATCACTTAATTCCATCTGCAAAGTCCCTTTTTCCATGAAACATCACAAATTCCAGGGCATGACACCAGGAGGTGGAGATCATGGGAGCCAAAATTCTGTCTACCACAATAATTCAACAGTCAACATAGATGGTAAATTAGTGAGGCGTTCACCTTCATTGACAGCCATGCAGTTCAAGGGCCGTGAAGTTCGTTCTGGGAAGAGTAAATATAGCTTTGCTACCAGAAAGCTGTGTTCAAATCCTGTGTTTTAGCAATTATACAACATTGAGTGAGATGTTTTATGTCTGTCTGCCATGGTCTCCTCCTCTGTAATGTGGAGATAATAAAAATACCTATCATACAGGGTTGTCAAAAGAATTAAATGTGTTAATACATATGGAAGGTGCAGACCAGTGCTTGGAAATGGGACATTATATAATGCCTCAATAAATCCTATTATTATTATGCCTGAAAAAACACGGTGGTAGCAGTGTGAACTGAAGCAAGAGAACAGATGTAAGAGACATTGCAAAAGTTATTGTTAGAGATCACAGTTTCACTCATCAGGGTTTTGAGCACATGAAACCCTTCAGCATCTGTATTAACTTCCTATGGCTGCAATAACAAAATGCTCCCAATTTAGTACCTTAATACAACGCCAATTTATTTTTATTTTTTATTTATTTATTTATTTATTTATTTATTTATTTATTTTTGAGACAGAGTCTCGCTCTGTCACCCAGGCTGGAGTGCAGTAGCGCGATCTCACTGCAAGCTCCGCCTCCCGGGTTCACGCCATTCTCCTGTCTCAGCCTCCCGAGTAGCTGGGACTACAGGTGCCCACCACCACACCTGGCTAATTTTTTGCATTTTTAGTAGAGACGGGGTTTCACCGTGTTAGCCAGGAAGCTCGATCTCCTGACCTCATGATCCGCCCGCCTCAGCCTCCCAAAGTGCTGGGATTACAGGCGTGAGCCACTGTGCCCGGCCCACAACGCAAATTTATTATCATACAGTTCTGCAGGTTACAAGTCCACAATGGGTCTCAATGAGCTACAATCAAAACATCAGTAGGGCTATGTTCCTTCTGGGGGTTCTAGAGAAGCCACCCTTTTCTTGCCTTTTCAAGCTTCTAGAAGCCACCTACATTCCTTGACTCCTGGCCCCTTCCTTCGTCTCCAAAGCCAGCAATTGCATCACCCTGATCTGTGTCTGTGCCCACATCTCTCTCTCTGACTTTCCTTCTGCTTATTTGTGATTATATTAGGCTCACTTGATAATGCAGGACAATCTCCCCATCTCAAGACCAGTAAATTACTCACATCTGTGAAGTCCCTTCTGCTACATAAGGTAACATTCACAGGTTCCATGGATTAAGATATGAGCGTCTTTGGGGAGTCCTTAATCTGCCTACTACTATCCAAAACATAAGACATTTCTTAAACTTAATACCATTTTTTTAAACTTGGTGTGAAAGACGTGTGAAATTATATATCTAGTGCATATCAGCTAAATGAGATCATTGTATATATGCACTGGTCCCTGGATATTTCATGTATATGGTGATGAAATGAAAAGACCATCCATTTCTGTGTTTTTTTAGATTATTTTAAAAGAATGCTCTTCTAAAATAGTTTGGCAGCATGTCCATTCAAATCACTATTTCAAGTCAGAGCACTTGTAGATGGTGTACTCACTTACATACTCTGCAGTATACAGTCATTCACTCTTAAATATTGTTAATTTTTGAGTTGTAATTAATTTTTAGTCCATGTTAAAAATTATCGCCTGCTCTAACATCTCACTTAAAATATACCTATAACCTCATGTATAGAAAAAGCTCGGAAGCATGAAAGTTCTATTGTTCACTCTTCTTGAAATATAAGCATTCAATAGCTTCATCCACCACTTTTCTTCTGACATTTAAAGTGTTAACTCTTAGTGTCATCTAAAAGGAGTGTTCCTTTCTTGTGAGACGGTACGCCCTCTAATGTTTATCATGTGAAAGCTCATTTAGTAAGCTTTTTAGAGCAGAAGAATCTCATGCCAGACAATTTTTTAGTTTATTAGATCTAGATTCCCCTTTGCCTATGAGTAACATATTTGCTGCTTCTTATTTGAAATTTTTATTAGTCTCTTAACTTTATAGTAAAACACCAATTATTCATGTCATTTGAAATCCCCTTCCAGTATCTATACATGTAAATGCATACATCTTGCACATTTGCAATCAGGTGTTATATATATATATATATATATATATATATATATATATATATATGTTTCCCTTTTGTTGTATATAATATAATTTTTAATTCAAACACTTGTGAGCGCTAAGTATATTTCAGGTTAAGGGCTCTGTTAAAGGCTGGGAATACAAAGTTGAAAGGACATGACTCTTGCCCTCAAAGAGCTCTCACCAACCTGGGAGGAGAGGGGAACTGATGGTTAGAGTTTTTTAAATAGGAAAAAACATGTTTTAAGTATAGAATCACCTGGACTTAGTGACTGAACTACTGAGGTGTCTGGAAAGAGAAAAGTAAAAATGATGAAAAATTTATAGTTTGAAAAATTGGGTGCCTGTCAATACTTCCAACTGAGATAATTAATATAGGAGAAAGAATACATTTAGATGGAGAAGTTGGTTTTTTCTCGGCCTGCTGAATCTTATATGCCTGAAGCATATTCAACTGAAGATGTCCCATAGGCAAATGTTCATTTATTCAGATACTATTTGGGAAGTTATTACAGTAAACCAGATAAGAAATGATTGTGTTTGGAATAGGATCGAAGCAATAAAGATGGAGAGAAGTAAACATACCCTTCTACTGTATCTTGAAGGTATCAAGTTGGTCAAGAATTGAGTGGGATGGATGAAGAAGAGGGAGGAATGAAGGCAGTTGGATTTATGATTGTGAAGTTCTGGAAGACATTAGAACTGGAGAAAGGCACTGGGGAGTTATCACATAGGAGGCTGAGAAGAGTTTGAGAGTGAATGAGGTCACACTGGGGCATGTGTAAAGTCAGAAGATGAGACATCACAAGCCAGCCTCCCGGGCTACACAGCAGGAATCATAGGAAAAGCAATAAGAAAGGTCATAAAAATAGGCCAGAAAAGTGTGGGAGCAAAGGGAGAGGAAGAGGATTTCAAGAAACAGCAAAAGTTTAACAAAATTAACTACCAAGGAGTGGTCCAGTCAGACAAGGAATGGAAAGCCTGACCGTGAATTTGGCAATTGGGAAGGAACTATTGCACATGCCAAGAGTTTCCTTAAACTGATAGGGTAAAAACATTTTGTATCATTTTGATAAATGTTTATTATTTTCAACAATAATCTATCATTTAATGAAAATATGTATCGTTATTAAAGTATGCAAATATACCATGGCTAGAATATTCATTTCTAATTCTATTCATTGTCATTTGAATTTTTAAACAGCTTTTTACCATTATGAATAGTACCATAAATGTCATTTTCAATAAAAGGCTAAAACTCTTTTCCTGGTTAGAATTCCCAAATATTATGCACATCCTTCAATTTGAAGAAAGCAATGCAAGTAATTCTTAGCATCTTAAAATAATTTAAATATTCTAATTTTAAATAATAATCTACAGAGGTTTTCGGCTCTTTTTGTTATTTTCAGATGGAGACATCACAAATGTCTGGGTCAATACCTAGCCTAGAGTGCACACTTATAGAGCAAGCATTTTCTTCATACTATATACTGAAGTCCTCTATGGATGTAGCACTATACTAAATAATCAGCTGTATTTCTTTATATTATAAATAATTTAATACACAGAGCGAGCACTTTCTTCATACTATATACTGAAGTCCTCTATGGATGTGTCATTATACTAGATAATCAGCTGAATTTCTATTTTTTTTTTTTTTTTTTGAGACTGAGTCTCACTCTGTCGCCCAGGCTGGAGTGCAGTGGCGTGATGTTGGCTCACTGCAAGCTCCGCCTCCCAGGTTCATGCCATTCTCCCGCCTCAGCCTCCTGAGTAGCTGGGACTACAGGGTCCCGCCACCACACCCGGCTAATTTTTTGTATTTTTAGTAGAGACGGGGTTTCACCGTGTTAGCCAGGATGGTCTTGATCTCCTGACCTCGTGATCCGCCCGCCTCAGCCTTCCAAAGTGTTGGGATTACAGGCATGAGCCACCGCGCTTGGCCTGTATTTCTTTATATTATAAATAATTTAATACCCACTAGTAATAGGTTTCTTCTGTTCCAAGTGACTAAGGTAATTTCCCACCTATTAGCTATTTCTGTTGACCTCACTTCACCAGAGTTCCTCAATCTAAGTCTAATTTTAGCAATCACAATTCTCTCATCTAATTAACAAAAAAATTGGGCCATTGCCTCAGCGTCCTGCATTCAACCTTATTTTGACTGGCCATTTTCTAATAATGTCTCACACTCTTTTTTACCTCAGTGCTTATAATTGTAGTTTCTGTTCCATTGAATTCATTCTCTTTCCCAGCACTCTTTGCTCTTGTTAATGTTTCTTTCACATTTCTTTTTCTTTTCTTTGTATTTACTTAGTAACCTATTCAAATTCTTTACAGTTACAAACTCTTCAATAATCATCTAGTTGTTTATTCAGGAAAAATTCCTGGAAGTATGAGCCAGGCCAACAGTCATGCAAAACACTAAATATTACACATAGATTGACTCCTCGCACATATTACCAGTGACCTCTAGAAAAGTGGCCTGGATTCCCACCCCAATGGCACTTTCCATTCTTGACACACTTTGTAGACGATTCTTCTCTATTGTGAATCCAAATCCACTTCTCTTTGAATTTGTCTTGGAGCCATAAAATAAGAATAAATTTTTTGGCCGGGCGTGGTGGCTCATGCCTATAATCCCAGCACTTTGAGAGGCCGAGGCAGGCGGATCACGAGGTCAGGAGTTCCAGACCAGCCTGGCCAACAGAGTGAAACCCCGTCTCTACTAAAAATACAAAAATTAGCCTGATGTGGTGGCACACGTCTGTAGTCCCAGCTACTCGGGAGGCTGAGGTGGGAGAATTGCTTGTACCAGAGAGGTGGAGGTTGCAGTGAGCCAAGACCATGCCATTGCACTCCAGCCTGGATGACATAGTGAGACTCCATCTCAAAATTAATTAATTAATTAATTTTTGAAAATCTACCTCCCCTTTATTGATTGTAGAACAACAGGAAATATACCTAATTACTCCTCCACACGGCATTCTTTCAAATGTTTAATGCAAACCATTATTTGCCACTTAAGTCTTCATTTTTCCACCATCAATAGAACTGGTTCCTTCAGCTTTTTTTTTTACTTTTATTTTGGGTTAAGGGGTACATATGCAGGTTTATTACATAGGCAAATTGCCTGCCATGTGGGTTTGGTGTACAGATTATTTTATCACTCAGGTAATAAGCATAATACCCGATAGGCAGCTTTTTGATCTTCACCTTCCTCCCTACCTCCACCCTAGAGTAGGCCCCAGAGTCTGTTGTTCCCTTATTTGTGTCCATATGTACTTAATGTTTGGCTTAAGTGAGAATATGCAGTATTTGGCTTTTTGTTCCCGTGTTAGTTCACTTAGAATAATGGCCTCTAGCTCCATCCATGTTGCTGCAAAGGATATAAGTTCGTTCTTTTTTTGGCTGCGTAGTTTTCTGTGGTGTATATGTACTACATTTTCTTTATCCAGTCTGTTGTTCATGGGCATTTAGATTGATTCCATGACTTTGCTATCGTGAATATTGCCTTCAGCAATTCTTTAAGAACAGGACTTTGAGCATCTCATCTGACAAGTTGTATCTCATCCCAAGAAAAGCATCCCTCTTAGCTTATGGTGTCACAGTGTGAATATTATTATTTCATTTGGGTCCGGACTTCACAGCATTCAGTGGAACTCTTTGGCCATGAACTTCTATCAAAGTACCAGCTTGTCTGGTAATCATGTCAGGCTGCCTCACACTCAAGTAAAATTTCTAGGACCATTTTTTCACATGAAATCATACTGACAGTTTTCCCCACACTCTACTGCACACTCAGGTGGTTTAACACAATGTAGGTATTACATGTGTCTGTATTAAATATTATTATATAGATATGAGTATATTCCAAACAAGGTCCACTGGTTACTAATGTGCAGCTTGTGCACTACCTAATTCTAGGGAGCTCCACTTACGTTAGTAGTCATCTTAGAGTTATTTATTTATTACTATAATTTTCCAGAAAATGGCAGTAGAATCTTGAAGGAAGAACAACTTGTTTCTAAATCACTCATCTAAAAGTGTCATTTGAATTACCAAAAAAAATGTTTTCAAAACAATGACAAAATTGGGTTATGCTAAATCCGAGATCCAATATTTTAAATATTTCCCCACAATGTACAATATTTTAATTCTCATAATTGTATCCAATATCTCATTGTTGAAGTTGGCAATTTTTAAAAGTTCAGAATAGGGCTAGAAAGAAAGACTCTGCCTCTCGCTAGAGACTGTCCTGTTCCTTTTCATGAAATTATTTAGATACCATTCAGGAAAAGTCATTCAACCAGTTATGAATCTCTTATCCAGTCTACATTTAAAAATTTTATTTAAAAGCATATTACTTTGTTACAGGTGTTATTAGGAGGAGGGGTTCATAAAGTTAATATGCGTTTATTGGGGACATTTTGTAAAATACCTACAAACATAAAGAAGATAATAGAAATTCCCCAGACATAATCACTGTTAGCAAGTTTGTGTTGTTGCTGTTCTTTGGAAAAACGGATAATATTAATAAACCTCTGAGTAAAGGAGGGAAAAAAAAAGCACAATATAAACACTAATAGAAATGAAAAAAGGGCCATGGATATATACACAGTAGATATTAAATCTATCATATGAGCAAAAAGAGAAACAAACTTCATACAAATGCAAGTTGAGTGTCCCTAATTTGAAAATCTCAAATCCTAAAATGCTTCAAAATCCAAAACATTTTGAGAGCCAACATGACACTCAAAGGAAGTGCTCATTAGAGCATTTTGAATTTCAGATTTTTGGATTGGGGTTTCTGAACCAGTAAGATGGTAACACAACCAGGCATCACTTAATGACGGGAATACCTTCACAGAAACACACCATAAGGTAACTTGGCTGCTGTATGAACGTCATAGAGTTTACTGACACATCCTAGATAGTAGAGCCTCCTACATCCCTCAGCTATGATATAACCTATTGCTCCTAGACCACAGAATCTTACCACCTGTTACTGTGCTGAATACTGTAGGCAATTATAACACAATGATAAGTATTTGTGTGCCTAAACATAGAAAAGATACAAATATGGTATTATAATCTTATGGGGCTACTGTCTTACATACAATCATCATTGACCAAAATGTTATTTGGCCCATGACTGTGTTCTAAAATCTGAAAAAATCTGAAATTCAAAACCTTTCTGGTTCCAAGCATTTCAGATAAGGAATACTCAACCTGTACCTTTAAAATATAAGTGTTCAGTTCCCTGGAAAAATAAAGCATTCAAAACTCAGTAAAATCAGAAGCCTTGAATATATCCATAACAACTTAAGAAACTGACATATTAAAATTTAAAATTAGTTTAAAATTTACTCAGAAAAAGACCAGACCCTATTAGTGTTATAAAACCTACAAGAAGAGGTAATCCCTGTCGTATAAAAATTCTTCTAGAACTTAGAACAACAACAACAACAACAAAAATAGATGCCCAACTAGTTTCAGGATTTAATATAGACTTAAACCAGACAAGGGCCATTTAAGAAAGAGAAATTTAAATGCAATTTCTTTCATGAATCTGACATAAAAATTCTTAACAAACTTAAAAATATAATTAAATAATTAAAAATAATGTAAAATAACATGGCCAGATGACATTTATTTATTAACAAAAAGAAAGATTAACATTAGAAAAGAGATTCACATAATTCGCAGCACTTAAAGATTAAAGGAAAAAAAGCACATAGGATTGTCTCAATATATGCAGAAAAGGTATTTCCCAAATATTCAACAGCCATTAGTGATCTAACAAAAAAATTATTATAACAAATTGGGAATAGAAAAAAATTCTTAAAGGGTGTATATATGTAGCCAACAGGAACTTCCTGTCATGTTGGATCATTTAAACACTGGCCACTGGTTCTTTTGCCAACATTTCTCTGTTGATTCATGTTAGTCTATAGCACCTCGTTTAGGATCTTCCCCTAGAAAATATGAGGAAGCAGTATTACCCAAATCCTGGCAGGCTCAAAGCTGTCTTTTTCCTCGAGTCTTGATACTTGAAAGTGAGTGTTATTAGAGAGAAAATCTTTGACTCCTGCCTTCTAACTTGGTATCTTATGGATCCTGCTGCACTCTGTGCTGAAGTTAGATGTTTCTGTGGATACGTCTGATGTCAACCTCATTTTCTCTTCCTTAACTGATTTTTATCTTTTTCCTTGACTACCTTAAGGATTCTTTTCAAAAATTTTTCTGGGATATGTCTTTGGGCTGATCATTCTAGATGACTTTGCACTGATACAATAGATATCTTTTTCATAAGTAGATTTAAGGCTTTTTTATTTTAGAAAAGTTTTATTGAATTATATTTTAAAGTAATTATTCTATTGCCGTTGTTTTGGCTTTCTTCTTCTGAGATTACAACTATGCATATGATGGCTCTCCTTTGCCATATTCAATATATGTCCTTTTCTCTCTAATCCTTCTTTATCTTTTTTCCCTCTGTATAATTTACTTGCATTTTCATTTTTTATCTTTTATGCCCCTTCCTTTACCTTCCTTTCCTTCAATTCTGCCAGTTCCCATTTGACATCCTGTAGCAGTCTACCAGTGACCTCCTGTTTTCTTCTCATTTCTTTCCTGAGTTCTTACAATTCTGCTTTGTGATCTTCTTTTATAGTTATAACTGCTTCATTAATTATTGGTTTAATTAATAACAGAATGTTGGGTTATGCTTTTAATCTTTTTTGTGACAACATATATTTCAGTTGAGTTTTCATTATTTACAAGAAATTCCTGACTGTAAATAATTCCTAATTATTTATAAGAAATTCATTATTTACAAGAAATTCCATTATTTACAAGAAATTCTTCATGTTTCTTTTACTTTTTTACTTTTAAACTTTTATTTTAGGTTCGGGATATTGTGCAGGTGTGTTATATAGGTAAACTCATGTCATAGGCCATATTTCTTATCATATCTGTATGTGTATTACTTGTATATTACTCCTATTTGAATCAGTTGAATTTTCCTAGGAAATCAAGAGTGTTCCTGTGGAGGGAATGATGCGCAGTAGTTTTCCAAGCATCAAGCGCTTCCTATGCTGCTGCTACAATTGTTTCTTCATAATACAATCCATCTATGTAGTCACACATCATCTGACTCAGAACCAAACCTAGTTCTGTTCTTCCTCAATTACTTCGTGGATCACTTCACAGGCTGCCTGTCACATGGGAACACAAATGATGCCGTCACTTTCACTAACACTTTTAGAATTTTCCCGACCCTAATGAGATTTGCCATTTACCCTCCACCTGCTGCGTAAATTTCAGTCTTTTCTGCAGCACTTTCCTCTTGGATTAAGGCCCTTACTTTTGGGGAGTAGATATTCAACAGAGATTTCTGAGTTCTGCTGTATCTAGAACCCCTTCATACCTCCCACTTACCTACCACAGTATTAAGACTTTTCTCCTTGGCTTCCTGACTGACTCTGACTTTGGAGTTTGTGGATTTTCTGCTGGTTTTTCTGAAAATGTAATTTGTGGTTGTTTCTTTTCATTTTGTTGTATTGTTGTTTTGTTGTTTGGAATAGATTCCAGAAGAAGTGGGAAAATTCAGCTCCTGTGAAAACCAGTCCTGTTACCATTTAGAAATCTTTTTCTCCTGTTTTATTTTCTATAAAGATGAGTTTGTATAAGAAATCTCAGTGTGTGTGTTTACCTATCAACCAAGTTAATCTTCAAAAATAAAAAATAAAAATAAAGCACAGTCAGCTTAGCATACTACTTCTTTGTAAACGTGGGTTGCTTCTTTAAGCACTCACAGACCTTCCATTTAACAGCCTGTTCTAGGATGATGCTGAGATATAAAGTCAAGCCTATCATGCTACTATATACAGAACATATTTCTTTAAAGCTTCAAAATTCTTGTCTACCTTCAGTGTTCTCCACCACCATTTCTTTTAACAATCTTTAAGAATGCCCAGGTTGATTGGGGGGGCCCTACCAAAAGTTCTTTGTGTTATAATTTGTCAAGCATAAAAACTCAAGCTTAACATTTTTAGGTGTGTCTTCTTTTTAAAAAGAAAAATGTCTTCATTGGGAAAATTAAATTATTAATCTAATGGATCTTTTAATATTTTAAATCAACATCCCACATGCTAATTTTTTTATTTCTTTTTTTTTTTTTTTGAGATGGAGTCTTGCTCTGTCACCCAGACTAGAGTGCAGTGACACAATCTCAGCTCACTGCAACCTCTGCCTCACTAGGTTCAAGTGATTCTCCTGCCTCAGCCTCCTGAGTAGCTGGGATTACAAGCAGCCACACAGTGCCCGGCTAATTTTTGTATTTTTAGTAGAGATTTTTGTATTTTAATTTTTGTATTTTTAGTTTCACTATGTTGGCCAGGCTGGTCTTGAACTCCCAACCTCAAGTGACCCGCCCACCTCGGCCTCCCAAAGTGCTGGGATTACAGGCGTGAGCCACTGCACCTGGCCTCAACATCCCACATGCTAATTTTCTAAGCAGAATGTATGTATTTGACTAATATTGAATCTTCATGCTTTAATGGCATCACAGCATTATTGGCCAGAAAAGATATAGAAAGATCAGATTTATAAACAAGAACACTAGTACTAACACTCTATATAAAACACTTGGTTTCAAGTGTTTTGCTAATCGCAGTTAATGCTGTCATTACCCTCTCACCACAGCCTAGCAATTTAAGAGCTCTGTCATTCATTCATTCAAAAATATTTATTAAATGCCTACTATCACTAGGCCCTGAGTAGAGGCAAAGGATACCATGATGATCAGAAACAGATATGATTCCTGCTCTTGTGCTCCCATTGTTCAGTGGTGAGATAAATATTCTCAAATCAATCACACAAATGAATGTCAGTTTACTACCATGGTAAGGGCTGCTGTTGAACTATTCTGGGAGCCCTGCCCTGGTTCTCTGGCAGTGAAATGTCTGAAATCAGGGCTGTCCCTTTCTTCATTGGGAGAAATGATAGCAGAATTCAACTTTCCACTGGACTAGGGCCCTACCGAGTCTAGGGCATGGGGAATTGGTATTTCTTAGCACTCCCCTGTACATCTAGCACCTGAGATCTTCTGTAGTGTCCTTGATCTCAAAGTGTTTATTTCCTGCCTCCCTCTGTGCAATGCACCCCTCATACTCATCCTATTAGAAGGGTGGCTAGCAGAGAGTCAATTCTCTCCACAGTGAATTTAACAAAGAGACTCAACCTTAAGTGAGTCTCTTTGAAGATACTAAGAGTGTAGTGACCCGTGAGTCTCTTTGAAGTTACTAAGAATGTAGTGACCCATGCACCTTTTGAACCTTCTGCTCATAAGTAAAGCAGATCCCAAATGTTCACTTGGCTCAATACCTACAGAAGAGATTAGGTAATCGCATATTGACTTGAGATGTTCAGCTAAGCATGCCCTAGGAAGTAAGACTGGGATGAGGGCTGAAGAAAATCTAGACTTAATTAGACAATGAGCCAAAGGAATCATGCCTCAAGTAGAGGGAAGAGTGTATGCAAAGGCAGAAAGAAACAAAAGGGTGAGAAATGAATCTAGCATGGCTGGATCACCAAGATAGTGCAAGATGAGTCTGGAAAGATGCAGGACCGTGTCACAGGGCCCCAGAGGTCACGTTTAACATTCGAATCTTTATATCCTTGCTAGTGTTGGGGGGAGGAGCAAAGAAAGCTAACTATCTACTTTGCCCTCTGAAAACATCCTTTTGGATGGAGTGGAATGAGAAGGATGATGGAAGAGGAGAATCAGTTAGAAGACAAATATAATATCCAGGTGCAAGAAAATGGTTACTGGGACTAGGATGGTGACAGTGATATTGAGGTAAGTGGGTGGTTTCTGGAGATTCTAAATCAATATCTCTTGGTGATATGGCAGGAGAGGGAAGTGTCCAAAAAGAGTACCCAGGTTTCTGACCTGCATAGAAGACAGTGGTTCCATTCACTGAAGTACAGAACTCTACAGGAGCCCCAGTACGTTTACTGCTGGGGTGGAGATGGGGGCGGGAGAGTTTGGTTTTGAAGGTGCTATGTATGCAGCACTTTGAAGTATCTAAGTGAAGTTGGCAGGTACCTGACTCTCACATGGGAGTTCTGGAACAAAAATATAAATGCATGAGTCATCTGCATAGAAGAGGTTTTGCTGGGGTTCAAATTTCTCTTTACCATGCATCTTCTCCCTTTTAAAATTTGAAGATCATGTCCTCTGATAGAGAAAATAGTAGAAAAATAAAAATATGAGAGTTTGATATTTGTCCTTCTCCTCCCTCCTCCCTACTGCTCCTCCTCCTCTTCCTCCTCTTTCATTATCATCTGTTCACATTGTACCATCTGGAACAAGCCTTGGGATTTTCCTTGTTCTATTCATTCCAAGCCATCTCTTTTTTAAAAAGTCTTTTTTGTGTTTACTGTCCTTGGCTTTTTTTTTTTTTTTTTTTTTTTGAGACAGGGCCTTGCTCCATCGTCCAGGCTGGAGTGCAATGGCACAATCATGACTCACTGCAGCCTCAAGCACCTGAGCTCAAAGGATCCTCCCACCTCAGCTTCCTAATCAGCTGGGACTACTTGCATGCTAATTTTACCTGGTTAATTTTTTTATTTTCTGTAGAGACAGGGTCCCACTATGTTGCCCAGGGTGGTCTCAAGCATCTCAGCTTCCCAAAGTGTTGGGATTACAGAAGTGAGCCACTGTGCCTGGCCCTTGTCTCTTTTTAAAATTCACAAACCTCATTTTATTCTGGGCTTTAGCCCTTTTGGGGCACTTTGTGTAGATGCTTATCACTTACCTGTGTTCTTTCTTGATTGTGAACCCATCTCTCATGTTTAAAACAGGTTTCTTTCATTGGAATACTTCAAAACCCTCATTGTGCAATTCTTTTGGTTTCTTTCTAGGCTTCTTTTATTCTCGTCTGGATCATTTGGTAGGATGTTGCTATAATTACGTTTTGTGATCCTACCTTCCCTTGAATCGCCTGCCCTTTCATGCTCTTGATCAAACACAGCTCTCCCCACATCTTATTCTCATCTGTCTTCCTCTTCCTCTTTCTTTTACTTCCTCCCTTTCATCTTCATTCTCTTCTTCCTTTTCCTCCTAGTCCTGCTCTTTTTCCTGGTGCTCTCACTCTTGCAGATTTGGGCATTTGTTTTCTTACTGAAAATTAGCCAAGATAAAACACTGGCACAGGTGGTTCTTGAGATACGTCTGCAGCCTTCTAGTCCTCAGGAGCATCCCACATTTGGGGTCATCCTTTCTCTTCCCCAACCTCTCCCTATCTGCTTTGTGTAGAATGTGTTACATATAACTCATCCATATAATTATAAACATACGACAATGTTCTTTTGGCAAATTAATAATTTTATAACATCTTTTTTTTTTTCGGAAACATGATTTATTTTCTTAGGCCAATGCTATCCTGATACCAAAACAAGAAAAAGATATTACGAGAAAAGAAATTTACTGACCTATCTTCCTCATAAAATACACATGCAAGCCCTTAACAAATTGAATACATCAATATATTTAAAAGATCATATATCATGAGCAAGCAAATGTTATCTTAGGGATGTAAAGTTAATTTAACATTCACAAATCAATGTAATGCATCATGTTAAAATAAATTTTATTGTGATATTATTTACCCATTTAAAGTATACAATTTAATGGTTTTAGTGTCTTCACAATTGTGCAACCATCACCAAGATCTAAGATAAGAATATTTTCTTCACTCCAATAAGGAATCCTGTACCTGTTAGCAGTCACTCCTTGGTCCCCCTACCCCAGGTCCAGGGCAACAACTAGTCTACTTTTCTGTCCCTATAGATTCTGCCTTTTCGGGACATTTCATGTAAATAGAATATTATAATATGTGATCTTTTGAGACTGGCCTCTTTCAATTATCATACTATTTTTAAGATTTATCCATGTTATAGCAGGTATCAATATTTCATTTCTTTTCATTCCAAATAATGTTTTATTGTATGGATATACTACACTTTTAATCCTTTCATCAGTTAGTGGATACAAGGGTTGTTTCCATTTTTTGACTATTGCGAATAATGGTGCTGTGAACATTTGTGTACAAGTGTTTGTGTGGACATTTGTTTTCATTTCTCCTGGTATATGCCTAAAAGCGTGATTGCTGGGTCATATGGTGACACTATACTTAACACTTTGAAACAAACCAATCATTTAATTATGATTTTCCTTATCATTTCTTATTAAATGCACCCATGCTTTTATTAATTCAGTCGAGGAAAGTTTTGGGGTTTGGTTTTGTATGGTGACGAAGAAAGGAAAGGTGTAAGTCTTTGCTCTAAACTGAAATTGTCTTGCTCAGCCATATTGTCCTTGTCTATTGATAACCTAAAAGTGATCTTGCTGATGTGGTTGCAGATTGCACTCAGTAAAGCTGGATTTTAGTAAATGCTGCCCACTTAAAACTTATAAAGTGAAATACTTGGAAGAGGACACTGCAACAGTTCCTTTGCCCCATCCCGAAATGAGACACACACACACTTTAAATAAGTCTTTCTGGGATCTTTCTCTATGGAAGTCAATTTTTAAAAAAATGAAAAGTGTTTGCCAAGAGGTTTCTAAAACATTTTTAATTCTTTGAAGAAAATGAATGAATTGTTGAGAAGTATTACCTAATTTTTCCCTAAAAGAGAATTTGATATCTCAAGGATGGAAATCTATTATTATTTTACTCCTTAAAATCTCTCTGTTTGTTAGCTGACTGAATGTTCTATCCAATTTGTGCATGTGCACACTTCAACATTGTAAAAGGCATCTGTCTTTCCATCACTAGTCAGACAATCAGGCATGCTTCTTTTAGCAAACTGCAAGGATCATTCCCTGATGAGGACTTCCCTTTCACAGAATATACGTTACTCCCTATATGTGCTGCAAAGTGATCAATAGCCCAGAATTTACTGAGATAATGAAAGATAGCAATATGATTTTGCTGGGACAGTGAGCATGCCAGACACTACAAGTACAACTGCTATGCAAAATTGCACAGGCTGAAAAATCTGCACTAAGTATTCACTTAAGTGTTATTCTTCAGCTATAGGGTTTTATTTCATTAAGTATCTTTATATGAATGAAAATGTAAAGTTGCAAGTCTTGAGTTGTGAGCCATGACCAACCACTCTCCCCCCACCCCCAAGTCCTGTGTTTACTGCCTCACTCAACCACTTAGAATCGGCAAATCATAGAGAGAAGCTAAATGCTCTCAGCTGCACTATACCAAATCAAAGCTGAGATGAATAATGAACTTAATTTTCCATAAAGACATTCTGTTTGGCATTCCAGCTAATAAGGTAAGCTAATAGCAATTCTGGGCTATGGAAAGGAAAATAAATCGTTTCTTTGGGCTTGCTTTCTGTGCTAATCCATAATCTTTCTTTTAACATGCTGGAGTTAATTTCATGTTTCATGATGTCTGTGAATTGGGGATGAACAGTTTTATAAAGAGTACCCCCAACATACCCTTTTCCTCTGATTTGGTTGCTTATGGTACTTGCAGGGCTAAGGGAGAAATCCAGCTTTTTAATAAGAATGAAATGTGTATATTAATATTTTTATCATCTATAGTACGGAGTGAATTTAGTTAAACAGCAGAATATTTAGATGCAGCAAAGACAGGCTAAATTACTTAAGCACTGATTGTTGAATACATTTAGTATGATATAGTGTAAATTGATGTTGAATTTGCTCTAAGCTGCAAAGAAAAGCAGAATACATACATCATGTTGATTTCTGAATCATTTCATTTCTAAGTACATGTTATTCTAGAGAAGGTAGTAATTTTCAATTGCTAGAATTATTCCACAGCTTCAGTTTAGGTGAGTTTTATTTTGTAAAATTGGATTTTTAAAATAACAGCATGCTGGTAATGTGGATTTTCGTTGTTACTTTTTTGATTCACCATGGCGGCAATGATTTTGGCTCATGTGGAAAATGTACTTGTCCACTAAGTTTATGGAATTAGAAACCATCAGATCTCTCTGAGACTTCTATTGCTACCTTGGTTACTCTATCTCAAAAACAAGAAGTGATGAGGCAATTACTAGGTTGGCTTCACTTTTTGTGATATAGCTTTTTGGTGTTTAACGCAGGGATTTTGATTTTCATCAGATGGTAGCAGAAATTCCTGAAACTAACAAAGGCTTAGCAAGCTGCAGAAGAAATTATCATATTTTCTTTTCTAGAAGAATGACAAAAATGGAAAATATAACTAAGATTTATGTTTTCAGACATTCTGGGCTTGCTGCCGTGTCACCTGAAAAATCAGAGACTTTAGGCTCACAAAGTAGGTGACCTCAAAAGATATTTCAGAAGGTCTATTCAAAAACAGCCAAAGCATGTGGGAAATATTGGAGAAATAGAAAATGTTCCTCCTATTCCTACTGTCTCATCTTTGCATTCTGTTTTTATGCATGGGAGACGAGCTGTGGGCACAGGTGTTTTTGTTTCATGGAAGCCTTTAAACACCACAATCAGACTTTTATAGATAAAGAAGAACATTTATTTCATTCCTTGAAATTGTTCACATTTCATATGTCTTTCCTAGAAGTATAAACAGGATGCTGAGAGCTTGAGCACAAGTATTTAGCTACCACATATAACTTACTTCCACCCAAAATATCATCGATGGTTCACCTAAAATTTTTAGGCATTTCTCTTGAAATGCCTGTAATTTACTAAATCATCAAGAAGTAGTAATGTGGAATGGAATTTCAATCTATCACAGTTAATTTTTAACAACAATAAGACAGACATATGTTACCTATTCATACTTAAATGTTTGATTTCATGGCTATTCTGTCTTTGTAAAACGATATTGGAGGCTCAAACGTGGTGCATTGTTTTGGATTTGAAAGGTGTTCATTTTGTTTTCTTCTTTTCTCCCTTTCTCTCTCACCCCTCATCACTCCAGAGCATCCTGGGCTGCCCCATGCACTTTTATGCTTATTTAATTCTGCTATTTTTCCCATTTCATGTCTCCCCAATATTACTAATTCAGAACCTATAGATTGATCTATGTTCAATTTAAAGCTGGCAGAAACAAAGTAGGAAATAAATTTTTGTAACCACCACGATGTTGTCTTTTATTTCCTGCCATTTGTACAGTAAGAAGATTTTTATACTAGCAGAGCTTTTTATCCACAATTGCTACATAAAACCAACTTGAGGGTGAAAATGTGCAAGGCCCTCTTTGGCCAGCATCAGCTTCATGATCTTTTGTCTGTAGTGGTCAACCCATGCATGCTGAGAGATGAGAGGCAAAGTTGTTAGCCCTTGAAGGTATTTTTAGCAATGCCAAATGCAAGGCATGTGTTATTTACAAACTCACATATTAGCTCTGTGTTAGTTAATTAATAGAGAAAATCTAGAGAAAGCAGCACCACCACCTTCCCTATATGTACACACACACATCAAAGGCCATAGAGCAGGCACCAGCTGAGGACAGTGGTGACTGAGGCAGCAGCATCAGTACAGATGGCCCACAGTCATAAGAAGTTCTTGGCACCATTGCAAAAAGGCCTGACAGAAGGCAGCAAACAGATTTGTTCCCAAATACACGTGAAGCTCGTTCTTGTGGACAATCAGAATTAACTGGGGGAGGAACAAAGATGAGAGAGGACTAAAGTGTCACTGGACTTGGTTATTACTGTTAATATGACCTCATCTATTCTCACAGGTTGGGGTACACAAAGATATCTAGGTTACAAAAATAAAGGCATGACACAAAAACCTATCATGTCAAAAACTGCACTCGGTATCTTCCCCAGAGCCTGCTACCCGTGTTTCCTACCCCTGTAAATGGCACCACTATCTACGCTTTTTTTTAACCCTGAAACATGGGGCCAATCTTGATACCTCTCTCTATCTCACCCTCATGTCATTCCTCCAAGGCAGACTCATAAAAGTTAGTTGAATGAATGAATGAGTGGAAAAAAAACACACCAAATCTTATTTCTATCCACTTCTTGCCATTCCTTTTGCCACGATCCCAGTTAAACCTCCATCATTTCTCAGCTAGACTATTGTAAATAGCTCCTAGTCGTCTTCCTGCCTCTAGTTTCTCCTCAATCCAGTTCATCCTGCACATTATAGCCCAGATGATCTTTCTAAAGTACAGATAAAATCATTAAATCTTCTGCTTAAAAATCCTTCGCTGGTTCCTCTTTACCCTTGGAATAAAGTCCAAACTTTTGAACGTGACTTAGAGAGTATGATGTAGCTGGGGACTTTTTTCCTTCACAATCACATTTCCTAACACTCCCTCTGTCCACTCCGCATTTCAGCCATACTGGTCTGCTTTTCTCTTTCTTAGCAGTGCCATGTTCTCTTGCCCAGGACCTTTGCATGAGCTGCTTCCTCCTTTGTCTCTTCTGCCTGCCTACAATCCCCTCCACCCCTCACCCCCACCCCTGCCAAACTCCTCTCTTCCCTACTTAACCTTTTAGCAACTTTCCATTCTCATCTAAGATAATGTTTCCTCCAGGAAGCCTTCTCTGACTGGCCAAGTTTAAGTGAGGTACCCTCTCCCGATATGCTCTCATAGCACCCATCATTTCCTTATCATGCTTCTTCTATCTTAGGTAGGATTGTCTGTTTTCTTGTTTGACTCTTCCACTAGATCGTTTCGTGAAAGAACATAGCTGGTCTCTTATTCATAGTTGTGGCCCGTGATCCAGCACCATGCCTGGCAAAGAGTGAATTCTCTCTGAATGCACAAATAGCTAGCTGGACTCTTTAACAAGCTGTATTACCTTTTGTCTTGCTGAGGTTGAAGAAACCAGATGCAATGATTCTTTATGCTACTCATTCCTGCAAAGTACTGTGCTAAGGTGGTTCATATAATTTCCTTAATCTTCGTGTTGTTGTTCCCATTTGGCAAATGAAAGAACTGAGGCTCGAGTTGTCATGTATGACACTGATATTAAGGAATTGACCCTCAGTCTGTTTGACTCCAGGGACTAGTTCTTTCTATTTTCCATGTGATTTACTGCCTCCTTAGAATAAAAGAAAAAGTTTATTCTTAAAAATATATAAGGATCATTTTTTAAATCCTTAATTTCTCACTGCCTGCCAGTGTTCATTTGCCTTCTGATCTCCAATAGTCGGCCCTGAGTGTATTTTTCCCTTAAATTAAACTGAAAGTACTTCTCTTTGTTCTGTATTCTTTATTCTCAAGCTTTTTTCTACAAGCCTTATGTCTACAGGAGTTTTCAGCCTTTCTCACTTTCTCTAAGAGAAAGTAGCTGGGTCTTACATTTCTGTTTCATTTCCATTGTCCTTTTAAACAGGCATTATTTTCCTGGACCTGCTCTGTGATTACTCTTTCCATAGCACTTTGCCTGAACTCAGTTGGCCCTTCATGTTCTTCAACCGTAGCCTGATGTCAGACTACTTAGGGGGTCTTCCACTGGTATTTCACTGGAGAAGCAAACTGCTACTAACCTAACCAGTTAATTAACTATGCTCTTTGTGGAAGAAATATCTACAAATACAGCTAGAGAAGGGACATGTGCAGTTTCTGGAAAATTTTCCATTTTGTGTTGGCCATGAGAGTTTATAGGTTCCTTTAATTCAAACCGGAACACAGACACACATGGTCAGTTGCAAAATGTGAGAGGCAACAGGGTGTTCCTTGAATGAGTGACAGCTTTCCAGTTGAACAGACCTAGATTTGAATGCTCTTTCTACCACTTCTCTGTCTATATGACTTTACTAAATTACTAAAGCTTTCTGTGCCTCAACTTCTTCATCTGTAAAATGGAGATAATGATGGTGCCTATCTCATAAAATAACGCCTGGCACAGAGTAAGTACTCAATTAACAAAGGTGTTAGTGTGGGTGGTCGTAGCTAGTGGAATAGAGGCTCCAGATGGGGCCACACTCTAATCTGAGGAAACTGAGGATGTTACCTTATGTGGAAAAGATGACTTTGCAGATGTGATTACATTAAGGATCTTGAGGTGGGAGATTGTCTTGGATTATCTGGGTGGGCTCTAAATGTAATCACAAGTGTTCTTTTAAGAAGGAGACAGAGGGAGACTATGTGGCCGTGGAAGCGGCGAGAGATTTGAAGATGCTTTGCTCTTGGTTATGAAGATGGAGGAAGGGACCATGGGACAAGGAATGCCAGGAATGCAGCTGTGGGAGGTGGAAAAGGCAGGGAAATGGATTATTCCCTACAGCCTCCAAAGGACGCCCAGCTCTGCCATCTTGCTTTCAGCTCAGTGAAACTATTTTGGATTTCTGGCCTCCACTACTGTAAGAGATTAAATATGAGATTTTTTAAGCCACTGGGTTTATGGTAATTTGATGCAGTAGCCAAAAGAATACAGTGGTGATATTTTGGGAAATGAAAGATGGCTCCAAATGAGCTGATAAAGAGGAATAAGATGTTAATATTAAAAAAAAGATGATATTACAGGGTTAAATGTGGAGTAGAGAGGCCCTCTAAATATTATATGTGTGCCTAAATATGTGGTCGGAGGAATTGCAATGCTGGCGCTAGAGGAAGTCTAGAAAGAGAGGGTTGAAGGAGTAAAGCCATTTGTGGGGCTTTAGACATAAAGAGAAGTGAGGTCTCCTTGAAAAGGGAGGTGATGCCTGGTGATTGAGGGTGGGGCTGACAGCCGGGGTGTCTGAGCAGATGGCGGAATGTCCTGTTCAGAAGAGAGTGATCAGCTCAGAAGAAAGGCTGGTTTGAGGAATTTCCCTGGGCAACCAGGCATGAATCTTAGAAAAGAGGAGGTGTGTCCCAGAAACAAAAGGAGCTGTTTTCTATTGTTCTCAGTGCCATGTTGGTGATAGAAAGAGGCTGTCCAAGAAAATAAATTCTGAAAAAGACCTTCTGGGTCTTTAAACCAAGTCCAGACTATTAGCACAAGCTGAATACCTTCAACAAAATCTGTTTCTAGCAGTACCCTGAGAGGCCCTAGGTCCGAAGTGAAGCTTGCTGCTTCCCATGAGTATACATCGTGCCTGTTTATGTGCTCATGTTTCTGTTTCCACTTCTGTACTGCCCTCCTCTCTTCTCTTTGCCCAGTTGCCAAAGTCGTTCCCATCGTTCAAGTCCCAAGACAAGTATGACCTTCTTAAACTAGCTCCCATGCTACCAATGCCTAAGTGTGGATTTTCTAGCAATTTTCACACTTTGCTGACACCAAGCTTGAGGGCTTGTTGCTCCCTCCCCTCCAATAATTCTACCTGTCCCCCAATAGACAGTAGACCCCCAGAGACAAATATAAGTCTATTGATTTTATTGATTCTTTTGGTTTCTACTCCCACAGTGCTTGGCACACAGGAAGCATTCGATAAATGTGAATGAGTGGATTGATGAATTAATTCATTAATTGTACCCTGTGGGCATAGTTATCATAAGATAAAGAGAATAATGAAGTTCATGAACCCCAGGGTCAGTGTCTAAAGAAAATAAGCCCTTCCACCTTAACCTCTCAAAAGCAAGAAATTATAAAAGAATGTAATAGAGCTGCTTCATGCATGAAATAGACATTAATTTCATTATCATCTATTTAGTAGTTCAATATCTAAGATAAAATTTAGGAACAAGTTTTCTTCACTCCCAGATCTAATTTGCCATCTCTTTTATGACACGATTTTTTTTTTACCAAAGCAGGCTATGAAAGGAGAATAACAAAATACCATGTGAAATGCACGCTAATTTATTTTCAAGTACAGTAAAACCAGAGTTTGGTTTTTACCTCGTGTATTGCACATTTGAGGAAAATTTTCTAAGATTAACAATTATTTTCTTTGAAAAGATAAATGTGTCATGTTTAATGCAAAATTTATAAATGGATGCAACAATTATCTTTTTATTAAATAGTAAAAGTAGTGGTAAAACATCGTGTTCACATTTGAAACATAAATCATCTTAGATTAATTAAATGTATCACTAATGAGTTATCAAGTGATTAAATATCTACAGCATATACCTACAACAAGCAGTTCACAACCTGGCTCTAAGAGTTTACCCATTGCTGTAAGCACAAAAGGGTGCAGCTCTCTATCAAACAGAGTGCTTTCAGGGGAGAGTGAAATCCTACACTTCTGTCAAACATTAAGCATGTAGTTTTGAACTTTTTGTTTACGCAAGGGACAATGCCAGGCACTATCAGAGATATAAATATGTGTAGCAACCATGCCCAGTTACGATGCTTTACCACTACTGAGAATTTCTAGTCATATTTACACATAAACCATACAACAGAATATTTCTTAACAACTGAAAGAATCTGATTAGCATGACTAAACTTGAGAAAGAACAATTGACATGTTGGTATTTCCTTAGCTCAAGTGGACTAGTTACATTTTTACTAACTTCAAATACTTTATGATCAAGCCCTGTGCATGTGGTATGAGGGTAATCTTAGATGAAAACATCAGGAAAACTCAATTCTTTCATTCACTAACTGAAGCTTCCCTTTTTCCACAGACAGTTGGCTGTTATTCTAAAATTGTCTCTGCCTTCTATTTCTCTCTTTTCCCCATTGTTGAATTCTGTGGCTTCATCCCAATCTACATTTTTTTTAAATTACTAAGACATTAGATGCCATCAATTAGTAATATACTGGTTTTTAAAAAATGGTTCTTTTCCAAACTATCATAAAATCAAGAGAGAGAAATGTGTACAATTTGCATTTATCCCTGTCCCTGACTTTTTTTTTTTTTTTTTTTGACAGAATCTCACTCTGTCGCCCAGGCTGGAGTGCAGTGGCTTGATCTTGGCTCACTGCAACCTCTGTCTCCCAGGTTCAAGCAATTCTCGTGCCTTAGTCCCCCGAGTAGCTGGCTTTACAGGCACACGCCACCACGCCCAGCTAATTTTTTATATTTTTTGTAGAGACGGGGTTTCGCCATGTTGCCCAGGCTGGTCTCGAACTCCCGAGCTCAGGCAATCTACCAACCTCAGCCTCCCAAAGTGCTAGAATTACAGGCATGAGCCCCTGTGCCCAGCCTTTGTCCATAACGTTTACGATCTGGGTTACTTTGCTTTCTCAAAGTGAAATTATCAATTATGTCTATCTTTTTAAAAATTTAGTATTGTTTCAAGTTTTGTTTATGAAAAGAAAGAGGCTACATCTATATAAAGTGTAGGATTTATAATATCCATTGCTGCATAAATTAATATATACAGCTGAGTCTAAAACCATATACAAATAGAACTGGAAGGATCTGAAAGAGGGCCATATGCCTAATATCACATTTCTAAATGCTTCCTTTTTATAGAAAATAAACTCTAAATTATTGAGGAAGGAAAGCTAATTCATCATAATGGAGATTTAAACATAAAAGGAAAAGAAGAAAGAAAATAACATATGCTTGGATTTCAAAATCCTGTTACATCATAACACCCAAAATTGGAAGGAAGATAGAAAACACATCTTGAAAGCCTATTTCGCAGGCTTGGCTCCACCTCACAAAATCCCTGTGCCATTTTCTTAACAAACTTCTTTACACGTAGCAGTTGGATCTAATGAGAGGCTAAATCTTGCCTTTGTGTTAGAAATTGATTTATTTTTTTCCCTCGTTCTGAGTTCTCCTGTAGCCAGCCCCAGCACTCAAGAGCCTGCTTCATTGTTCATCATTAGTATTTATCACTTTTACAGACTGCCACAGGGTGCTCAGAAATCTACCACGCTCTTCAAAAGGAAACACAAAATCCCTGCTCTTAGCAGGGGACCAGCCCATTAAAAGCATTGGCAGAATCTAAGAAAAGAAAGCTACAGTCGTGATGAAACAATGCATCCGGTAGGAGGGCCACTTAGGCTACCTCTGAGAGGTGGATTTTGAGGGGAGATGGAAAAATGTGTGGCTGAGAACACTTGCTCCCTCTTCACCTGACCGCCCTTGCGATGCCTTTAGGTCAGCGGCTACCTCGGAGCAGTAGCAGGTGGCAAGCCCAACATGGTGTTCAAGTCACATCCTAGGAGGGTCGGAAAGTGCAATTCCTCCTCAGTGGACAAATCTTGTCCACCTGCGATCTGTGTGACAGTATTCAAGGTGAGGAGAACATTTGACAAAGGAAGAAAAAAAATCTAATCCCATTACCTTTGATGAGTGCTCAGAGGAAACTCCTATAAAAACTGAAGATTAAAATGTTGCATAGTGATGGCATATACCCATGCCCTCACACAGACCTCATTTCCTCTTTCATATTACCCGATAAATGCAGTTTTCTCCTAAAGTGTATTTTTTTAATAAATAAAATCAGTAAGATCCTAAGATAGGTATATTATTCTGAGTAGGAAAGTGATATGTTTGCTTTCATTTCCTCCTGGTGTCATCATCCTTTGCCATCAGCAATGCTACCAAGATTGGAACACTGATTTTAATATTTCATACTTTAATTGACTATAGTTCTCCTGTATACCTACCCAGTTTGCAGTTTCAGGTGACAGTATATTTTCAGCTTAACTTATGTTAATTCTTATCTTGGACTCTGTGGAATTGTATGACAGCAGGTTTAAGGCTAATATTAATCACTTCACATTTTTGGCAGGTTGCTATAATTATTAAATAGGTATATAAGGTCAAGTTAAATATAGTCAACATCATCTTTATATTTGTTTTGTAACAACTGTGCTTCCCACGTAGCAGACACACAATAAATAGTTGATAAAAGAATGATGGCGATGGCGGGAGGCACTACATAATTGGAAGGGAGAAGGGAGAGAAAAATCTTCCTGTGCTATTATTGGAAACTTTCCAAACATGTTTATGTTTCCATTAAATTAATTATAATCATCAAATAATGAAATTCATGTGGGATGCCCTTATATATGCAATGATTGTGACTGGTTACAGAAGAGCTATAGCTTTTATGTTAGAAAGGAGGATATTTTCTTTTTTTTCTTTTTTTCTTTTTTTTTTTGAGACGGAGCCTTGCTCTGTCGCCACCCTGGAGTGCAATGACGTGATCTTGGCTCACTGCAACTTCCACTTCCCAGATTCAAGCAATTCTCCTGCCTCAGCCTCCCAAGTAGCTGGGACTACACGTGTGCACCACCACACCCAGCTAATTTTTTGTGTTTTTGGTAGAGATGGGGTTTCACCGTGTTACCCATGATGGTCTTGATCTTCTGACCTCATGATCTGCCCCCTCAGCCTCCCAAAGTGCTGGGATTACAGGCGTGAGCCACGCCACCGTGCCTGGCCAGAAAGGAGGATATTTTCTATGAAGGACTCATTCTATAAAAACTTGCCATTCTTATATAATGTAAATGGTAAATATGGCATTAGTGTTCTGCTTCTTTCTCCAAAGGGTATTTTTTTAAAGAACCCACAAATGTCATCTCATCTATTTTTAAGTGTAGGGCTGCTGGATAAACAGCTAAATCATCTAAATCCAATGGGAAAATTCAAAGTTTAAATAAGCTATTTTATCTCATTGAAAATAAGTGGTACAGACTGACACAGACCATATGGGTTTTTGCATACAGTTACATGTAAATTTTCTTAACTTTGAATATAAAATTCTAGTTGAAGCTGAAGAAATGAAAAAGCAAAATATAATCTGTAATGGTGATTCTTTATTTCTGATTCTCTGGTCCAGGTTTCATCAATTTCCAGTCAAAGCCTGTTCCTTAGGTTATCTATGTACATAATGGAGTTGTATCTTTAGGTTGAGATAATGTAAAGACAACACAAATTCTAAAACGCGGATCTCCGGTGGTCGTACGTTTGGGGTTCTTTCACAGAATTCATTTTTTAATAAAAGTTACAAATGCTAATTTTGAAAATTTCAAATAGTACAGATTGATACAGGGTTAAAAGTAAAAGCCCCCTCCCCCACCGTGTTCCAGTCTTATTTACCAAAGGCAGCCATCACTGTTACCATTTTAACATTCTCCTTCTGCTATTTTCTACATATAGTCTAACATACAAATATGTATATGTGTACGTACACATTCACCTATGTACATATATTTGATTATATGGGGTGTTCATTCATTTGGCAAATGTTTAATGCTTATCTACTGTGTGCCAAGCTCACTTCCAGACACCGGGAACACAGGATTGAATCAAATCAAAATTCTTTCTTTAATGAAGCTACTTTCTACTATATTAACATCGCATATTAAAGAACTAGTATATTAGCAATACACACTGAGGAACAGTATTCACTACCACGCATTTTGCTTTTACAACCAGTGCTATGATTAATCATCTATTACATAAATCTTCTTTTTTTTTTGAGCTGGAGTCTTGCTCTATCGCCCAGGCTGGAGTGCAGTGGCGCGATCTTGGCTCACTGCAAGCTCTGCCTCCTGGGTTCATGCCATTCTCCTGCCTCAGCCTCCTGAGTAGCTGGGACTACAGGTGCCCGCCACCACATCCGGCTAATTTTTTGTATTTTTAGTAGAGACGGAGTTTCACCATGTTAGCCAGGATAGTCTGGATCTCCTGACCTCGTGATCCACCTGCCTCGGCCTCCCAAAGTGCTGGGATCACAGGTGTGAGCCACTGCGCCCGGCCCATAAATCTTTATACCAATTTATGAGTTGGATAAATTGCAGGAATTATTTGTGTATAGTCAGTCTTTAGGTCAATGTTTTATTTGTATTATCAACTTCTTTAGAAATGGATTCTGAGTTTTTTATTGCTAATCAAATTAATGCAACAATAGAATTTTTACACTGTGGTACTTAATCTTTTGTAAACCAACACCTTCAAGTATCTTAATAAAGGTATCAAAATTTTATCATTCAGATAAATTATTCAGATAAATTTATCATTCATACAAATCATTGTATCCTTGTAGATTCATCTATGAGAATGCTCCAAAAGGAAATCAGTTCAGAAGTCCTAGTTGCCCTCTATTTTCATTGATCACACATGCTAGAAATCTCTGATTTAAATATTTCATGATACCCAAATGCCTCCCAAACAAAATAGTTATCTTTTTGTTTGTTTCTGTGTAACAGAAGAGAAAAATAAAAGCTGTTTAGTAAATCAAAACAGTCCAGGTGCAGTGGCTTACACCTGTAATCCCAGCACTTTGGGAGGCTGAGGCGGGCAGATCACTTGAGGTCAGGAGTTTGAGACAAGCCTGGGCAACACGGCAAAACCCCATCTCTACCAAAAATACAAAAATTAACTGGGTGTGGTGGCATGTGCATGTGGTTCTAGCTACTCGGGAGGCTGAAGTGGAAGGGTTGCTTGAGCCTGAAAGATCGAGGCTTCAGTGAGCTGTGATTCCACCACTGCACTCCAGCCTGGGGGAGAAAGTGAGACCCTGTCAAAAAAAAAAAAAACAAGAAGGAAGGAAGGAAGGAATCTTTTAATTCATAGAAAATTAAAGAAAAAAGAAAATTATGCCACCAATGTAATTGGGCACAGTAAAAGCTACTGTTATTTATGAGATTCTCCTTTAGAAAGCTATTTGATCTTCTCTTACTTCTATGCCTCATGTATTTATTACAACTGAAACCAGGTCAAAATTTACATCCAGGAGCAGCCTCAAATGGAAGGAGAGAAGTTGACAGACAAGTGGGTGTACAAGGGAGAAAGGTGCTCTCACTCCTCTGCCTCAGTGATGGGGGGGCACTTAAGCTCCCTCCCATTTTCCACCCCTGGATCCCCCACAAGGGCCTTCTTGCCCCTACTTTGTATTTTCTGTTTCAGACTTCTTCCAGTAACCTTGAGAGCGTATGGCTGGTTTGGGCAGAAACTAGGAAGCCACATAAATTATTTTTCCTGACTTAGAATTATGTTCCCTCCTGGGAAAAAAAAAAAAAAAAAGAAAAGAAGGTTCTCTGTGGCCGTTCCAACACAAAACATTTTTTTTTTTCTGGATGTTTATCTATATCTACTGCAAGGAAAAATAACATGATTCCTTTGTCAAATGAGATATCAAAAATGAGGCTTAATTTAATGTTTTTCTATTGATTCAGAATTTTTTAGTCTAAACAAATAATTACTAACTGGAGTAGGTGGCTAAGTGCCTACTCGTGTAGCTGTAGTGGGTCATTTGAATTGCAGAAAGCCAGCATTGTTACGAGGAGGAAGCATGAGTATCTGAACAATCTCACCCATCAGGTCAGCTTGACTCATCACCAAAAAGGTAAAGAAAGAAAATGACAAAAGAAAGCCTTTCTCAAATGAAATATATCTGCATTGTTACTGTCCATGGGTAGTTCACAGTTTTCGTAATAGGAAAAACATCATCACTGAATATGAAGTGTGCTTGTGCGTTCATGTGTGTGTGACCGAGAGAGGATACTAAAGACTGAATTCCAGTCAATGTCGGGAGACAGAAGGAATAATGGGGTGTGCATGCATGGGTTCTGGTTATTTCTATATGCAAAGGTAATCATTTATTATCTTGATGAAGCATTCTTCTCTCATTACAGTTTTTACCATCAAAAGGTTAGCATGATTTAGGTTCTTGGTGTAAAACACAAGATGTGACCCAAACCTATTTGTATAGATCAGTGTCACTTACATGTCTCTATTACCACCTTTCATTTGCACTGATAACTTGAATGAAATATATCCTGGCACAGTCTTGACACAAAATATGAAGTTTCCAAAGACTGAGTCCCTCCTATACACAGTAGCCATTCCTTCATGTTTATATTCTACATACTGATATAGGGAGATCAAAACAGTTTCACAGAAATTGTTGAAAGGTATTCATGAAGAGTTCAGTGGTGAGATAAATAGTTGCAGTGTGGTGAATGGGGAAAGTGCACTGGCCCAAAGGAGATCTGAATTCTAACCCAGTTCTACCACTTATTAGCCATATAAGCTGTAATTTACATTCTGGGTGTCAGTTTCTTTGTTTGTATGTGAAGAAGTTGACATTTCCCAAAGGATGATTTGAATAGATATTAATGTGAAGAAAAGGAGTTGAATTTGAGAAACTGAGTACTATATTCAGAATTCTATATTGGCAGACATCCTAGAATCTTTAAGATGCTCATATGGATGGAAACTCTTTAAGAGAACAATACAATATAAAGCATCTCCCAAACCCTCTTGGAACCACATTTCACAAAACATTTCTAAGGATTGGTGATCCAACAAACCTGAATGTTCTGCACATGTATCCCAGAACTTAAAATATATATATATATATAAAAAAAAAAGGATTGGTGATCCATAAAATGTGCTTTGGAATACACAGGGTGAGATGATAGTCTTCAGATTCTGTTTGACTGGTCCCGCCATGATCTGGTAATGGGGCTCTCTGGGCCTAGTAGGGTTCAGTTGACCCTGCTGGGGGTTGTGGCCGTGCTTCCCCAAATATCTCCACAGCAACATCCAACTGCAGCTCCTTGGATGCCAACAGAGCTTCTCTTCTGGATACTTGTCATTCGTGCCCCCTCCACACACATGCACCAGCAACTTCGTGCATGGAGATGTGTTCCTCCATGATCCCTGTTTGCCCACATCCATTGCCAGGTTTCTTCCCTGCCCTTGGTAGAGGAAAATCTGGGATGAAAGGTACCCATACTTTATTTCTCAGTTGAATAAAATAGGTACAACCTGAGTGATGTAATTAGAGATTTCATGAGCACTTTTACTTTATTGTATGTTGTTTTCTTTTATACTCTGCTTAGAACTAGAATTATAGGAATGAATAATGGTCTCTGCTAGACAAATGACATCATCCCTCCTCTCAAGTTGCTTACAGATTGGTGGGTGAGACAGATCTATAAACAATGGTTTTAAAACAATGTGATCAGTGTTACATTAGTAGTATGTGCAAGTTGCTACAGTAAATCTTGATTTTTTTAAGGTTAGCTCTATATTTGTTTTATCAAGGCAGGGCATTATGGAATTCTTTGTCTTTCAGAATATAACAGGCTTAAATAAAAGATGAGTCTATAAATTTCCTGTTTATTTATTTTTGAGACGGAGTCTTGCCCTGTTTCCCAGGCTGGAGTGCAATAGCAAGATCTCGGCTCACTGCAACCTCCGCCTCCTGGGTTCAAGGGATTCTTCTGCCCCCAGCCTCCCGAGTAGCTGGGATTGCAGGCATGCACCACCACACCTGGCTAATTTCTTGTATCTTTAATAGAGATGGGTTTTCACCATGTTAGCCAGGCTGGTCTTGAACTCCCACCACGCCTGGCCAATTTCCTGTTTATTTACCATGGTGGGATGTTTCAGGTGACTGTAGATTTTCCTGTTCATTTGTCAACAAGAAATAAAAATTCCATGAATGACTCTTTTGCCCTTAAAGAACATTGTCAATGAAATTGACATGCCAGGCACCTTGCTAGGTTCTGGTACAGAGCCAGTAAGAGGCTCACTTTGCTTACATGGCCTTTGTGGGTCTCCTGAGCAACCAGTGAGGAGATGGTCTTTACACTCATGTCTTTGACCCAAACCATAGTTCCTCAGAAAATGAACGGAGCACATGCAGCTCACAACTGAAGAGAATCTGAATATCAATAAGCCCTGCAGTGGCCCTGTCTGCCCATCAAGTCTCCCTCCTACTGCCTCAGAAGCTGCCACCCGAATTCCTGTCTATATGGTTAGTTCTGTGCAGCCACCTGCTGAGTTTAGAGTACCCAGTGCCCAATCAAACCCTAATCTAGGTGTTGCAGTGAAGTAATTTTATACACGTGGTTAAAATCTATAATTAGTTGACTTTATGTAAAGAAGATTACCCTCCATAATGTGGATGGGCCTCAACCAATCAGTTGAAAGGCCTTATGACCAAAAACTGAGGTTTTATTGACAAGATTCTGTCTCAAGACTGCAGAATCAACTGTGGCCTGAGTTTCCAGCCTGCCAGACCACCCTGTGGATTTCAGACTTGTTACTCACCACAGTCATCCCAGCCAATTCCCCAAAATAAATCTTTTTTTCTCCTGTTCTCTTCTGAGAACCCTGACTGATCCACAGTCCCCTATACACAGGCCTCTAGAGATTCCCCCAAGTGCACTAATCTTCCCCACCCTCAACCCCCTCCCACCCCCAAGCTTAGAGAGTCTTGGATCTATTGCACAATCCATTAAGGGTCAGCTCTATCATGAATGAAACAAGCTTTAAGGGTTTGCACCATGTGGGAACTTAACCATCATTTAAACCTGATTACTATATGAAAAAGCAACCTACAAATACACTTTGAATGAGTTGACATGTCATATGTTACTTTATATCATCTCTATCTTTGTAATCAGTCTCTGAAGTAGGTATTGCTATCCTCACTTTATGTTTGAAAACCTGAAGTTAAAAGATGTTCAGGTAATTAGGCCAAAATCACATGTCTGGTCTAAGTAGAGTCACATTTGAACTCAGGTTGACCTGATGTACTGTATTCATTGCACCATCCTCCTTCCTTATAAGTGAAAAGCTACCTAAGTAAGAATTACATGGTGGAAAAATATTTTATTTTCTTCTGTGCCACTTTTGTAAGCATTCTCTGTAGAGAAGAATGCTTATAACATTTATTGAGGATTTACCATGTACCTGGCTTTTGTTTTTAAGATTCTTTAAATGAAATGTCTGGGTTAAATTATATATTGTTTCTGTAGTTGGACATTTCAAAATTCTAAGACATTGTTAGTACTAATGATTTTCCCAGCTCCACTGACTTCGGGTCATAGATATGTAATGAAAGATTTCTACTCCCATTTTTAAATAATCAATGTTTCATATTGACATTGAATACTATATAAATTATAATAAAAAGATGGGATTGTTCTTGAAATTTTTTTTTTTAAGATTTTGTTTTGTCTTTTAGTCCTTTTTTTTTTTTTCTTTTGAGATAGAGTCTCGCTCTGTCACCCAGGCTGGAGTGCAGTGGCCTGATCACAACTCACTGGAGGCTTCAACTCCTAGGCTCAGGAGATCCTCTCACCTCAGCCTCCCAAGTAGCTAGGACTACAGGCACATGCCTCCACACCCAGCTAATATTTAAACAGTTTGTTGAAATGAGGTCTTGCTATGTTGCCCAGGCTGGTGTCAAACACCTGGGCTCAAGCAGTCCTCCCGCCTCTGCCTCCCAACTTGTTGGGATTACAGGCGTGAGCCACTGTGCCTGGCCTGTCTTGTTTTTAAAAACATTTTGAACACCAGTGCCCCTGGCCCCCAGAGGCTGATGTACAAGAACATGAAAAAGCATTCAAACATCAGGCTTCCTGCCCTAACTTTGCACATGTGATAACCCAGATGATGGACTCACTTCATCTGGGCAGTCATCTCCAACCCTGGCCAGTGTTTTCTCTGACTCTTGGCTACACAGGGACCTCTTTAAAAAGACAAGCAGGTGTGTATTTATTCTGAAGACACAGAGCTTTTAAGAAATATTCTTCTACATGACTACAATCAGTACAGAAGTACAATCAGTAAAAGTAAAGGTAACTAAAGACCAAGGAGCTCAATTCAAGAAGTATTACTTTAAGGTCTCAAAACTATTCATTCGGCAAGCATCTATTAAGTACTTGCTTTACAGAAGGTACTTGAGGAGGAATGAGGATGAATAACAGTGTCTCTCTGATTAATAATGAATGTGGCAGAGCCCTGTGGCAGACACCCTAACAGTAGTGCTTTTCTAAGCAATAGTAGCAACCAATTAGTGGTAGTGAAATCAATTTAATGGGTCACAAACACCATTATTTTTAATTAAATAGAATACAATAGAAGAGAATGAAAATAAAGGCAGAGTGTACGGCATGCCAAAAGGTTAAGTATTTCTCTCTGTCTTTCACTTGTACACGTGCTTATACCGGTTTCCAAAGTAAGATGTATTTCTTACTGTGAGATGTAGCCAAAAGCTATTTAAAAGCCACTGCTGTAGAGAGAGAGAGAAAAAGAAGAAAACAAAAGCCTTGCTCTCAAGAAGTTTGCATCTTGCTGGGAAGATAAAGCTATTCATGAACAGCAGAATCCTTTGTCTATGGCAACTGATGACTAAGAGATAAAATTAACGTTGCTGACTTAGTGTCCCATGGGATTAAGATCACGGGAAAAAGTCAATGTGACAGTATGTTACTCCTTTCTCTTTGAAAAACTTTCTTCACTCAGCTTCCAGGATGGACAACATACCCTTGTTGACCCTTTTAAGCCTGCCTAGTTTGTGGTTTCTTAGATCCAAACTTCTAAGGGTGGAGCAATGCTGAGTGGACATGGCTCTTGGACCATTTCTCTCTTCTACCAACACTCACTCCTTAAGTCACCTCCTTCATTCTCAGAGCTCTAAGTCCCAGGTGTATGCCCACAGGGACGTTTGCAGCCAGGTTGCCTGAAGCCCCAGTCTTAGATAGCCAGCTACCCTATTCAACATCTCTGCTTAGATGACCCATGGGCATTTCAAACTTCCTACATCCCAAACTGAACTCCTAATCTCCGTCCCGAGTCTACTCCTTCTTTAGGCCTTGTCATCTCAGCTAATGGGAATTCAGTCCTTCCAGTTGATCAGGTCAAAAACCTTGGAGTCGCCCTTAACTACTGTTTCTCAGTCCGCACATCCAGATCGTCGTTAACAAACCTCTTGGCCTTATCTTCTCCCTCCACCGCTGCTCTGCCCTGGCTCCTCCCTTTTAGCTACAACCTAGTTTATTGCATGAGCCTCCAAGGGTCTCTGATTCTACCCTTGTTGCCCTTGAGCCATTCTCAACTTGGCAACCTGAGTGATTCTCTTAAACTAGAATGTGTCTGTGTCTCATCAAAGCCTCCATTCTATTCCCATCTCACCCCGAGTAAATGCCACAGCCCTTACCACAGCCTATAAAGCCAATCACTGTCCTCACCTTCTGCCACCTCTCACTCCACTCCACTCACCTGGCCTCCCGCTGTGTGCATGGCAGTCCTGCCCTTTCTTCAGGACTTTCTCATCTGTGCTTCTTTCTGCCTTGAGCACTCTGCCGCCAGACCCCAGGGCAGAGTCCCTCACTCCATTCAGTTGGTAGCTAGAGTTCTCTTAACGTGGCCTGCGATGATGACACTATTAACACTGCCTATCCCACCACCCTCCTCTCCTCCACACGCTCTTTCCCCCTTTCCTGCTTTCATTTTTCCATAGCACATATCATTGCCTAACATACATTTTGCTTATTTTATTAGTGTCTGTCCTCTCCCTTCCCCATGAGAGCAGAGCTTTATTTTTTAATTTTAGATTCAGGGCATACATGTACAGGCTTGTTACGTGGTTAGATTGCATAACACTGAGGTTTGGACTTCTATTGAACTCATCATCCAAATAATGAACATAGTACCCAGTAGGTAGTTTTTCAACCCTTGCGCTTCACCATCCCCTCTTTTGGAGTCCTCAGTGTCTACTGTTGCCCTCTTTATGTCTGTGTGTAGCCATCGTTTAGCTCCCACTTACGAGTGAGAACAGGCAGTATTTGGTTTTCCATTTCTGCATGAATTCATTTAGGATAATGGCTTCCAGCTGCATCTGTGTTGCTGCAAAGGACATGATTTTATTCTTTTTTATGGCTGCATAGTATTCCATAGTGTATATGTACCACATTTTCTTTATCCAACCTACCACTGATGAGCACCTAGGTTGATTCCATGACTTTAGTATAGTTTAATAGGGCTGTGATCAACATGTGAGTGCAGGTGTATTTTTGGTAGAGTGCTTTATTTTCCTATATATACTCAGTACTATGATTGCTGGGTCAAATGGTAGTTCTATTTTTAGTTCTTCGAGGAACAGAGATTTTTTCTCTGCCTGTGAATTGCGGTATCCCCAGTACCTAAAATAGCACCTGTTTCATGATACAGTCCTCTCTATGTATCCATCAGTTCTGCATCTGTGGATTTAACCAACCATGGGTCAAAAATATTTGGAAAAAAAATCCACAAAATTGCACAAAACAAAACTTGAATTTGCTGCACCCTGAGTACTATGTTGAATCCACACAAATGAAGTGATGTGCAGGCATTGTATTCGGTATTACAAGGAATGTAGAGATGATTTAAAATATATGGGAAGATAATGCATAGGTTATATGCAAATACTACACCATTTTATATCAGGAAGTTAAGCATCCATGGATTTTGGTATCCTGGAACCAGGCCCCCACAGATACCGTAGGGTGACTGTATATACTCAATAAATATGTGTTGAACAAGTGAATGAATACTTTTAAAGCATTTTGATAAGGTCACAGAAGAAGTGGAACTTTTAACTCCAGCTTAACCACAAAGTAATCAGTTTAAAGTGAAAGAAGAGGACCCTGTAATGAATACTCCAGTTGGAACATTTCCTTTCAATGGACCTTGAGCTAGCCCGGAAGCACTGATTTGGATAACTATTGAGTGTATCATACTCATCTGCACACATGTTTGTGGGACATCCTCTGTTCATTATAGATATCTTGCTGCCTGTGGAAAGTAGATTGAAACGTAGCTTAAAGTACACACCCTCAAGAGGCAAATTCCCTGTGTGATGATTATGAAAGTGGAATTTTGAATCACACATGTGCATGAGGACACCAAAATATTATTCAGTTATTTTCCCGATTCAAGAACTAGATGCATGTGGTTTGATGGTTTCATTGCATTAGAATGGATGGGATTCAGGAAGGAAAGATTATTTTGGCCCATTTGAATGCCGTATGCTTTCAGGTGTTATAAATGTAGCTTGGAATAAAAAGTCCAAACAGCCCCAAGATGCAGTGGGAATCAGATGATGATGACGAAAAGCAGGAGCCTCTGAGTTGTATCTCTTCTTAAATCTATTGGGATTTTTCTTTGTTTATAAATGTCAGATATGTAAGTTAATGATTCACAAGTAAGCCTCATTTGAGAAAGTTAATATTTCAAAATTGATAATAGAGAGACCAAAGGAAAATATTTGCTGAAATCTTTTTTAAAATTTATAATTTTAAAATTAAGTATTAATACTTGAGATGATGGACTTGATATTTTATAGACTCTAGCTATACCATTTGTTACCAATAACATTATCAGATTTTGTGTCCTAAGGAAAAAATTCATATACAAGTTTGACAAGTAGTTGGGTGTGTATAGCAACAGACATATGTGCTGAGAGGTTTATGTGATTTTAGACAACACCAAGGATTAGTGTTGATTAATGTTTCCACATGTGGGCTTCTATTGGCAGCAAGAGGAAGGTCACTAATCTTCTACCCACATCTCTGCTTCTGAACACCAGACACAAAATTCTACTTTGCCTCAGGGAATTCAGTGTTTGCAACTAGGAATTATAACAACAAACATCATAGTATATGGTGGATAGACACCAGCACACTAGTAACTATAACAATAATGGAAAGCTATGATGGCTCAACTAACAATTCCAAGCCAACAGATATGCCTCCAATACACCAGAAAATGAAGTCACATTAAAAACTAAAAAGGGGCTCTAAGTTAGCTTATCTCCTATATAGTCAGTGGAAAAGATATATTTACCATAGACCTAGACCTCTATTTTTTTTTTTTTTTTTTTTTTGAGAGGAAGTCTCACTCAGTCACCCAGGCTGGAGTGCAGTGGTACCATCTTGGCTCACTGCAACTTCCACCTCCTGGGTTCAAGCAATTCTCCTGCCTCAGCCTCCTGAGTAGCTGGGATTACAGGTGCCAGCCACCACGCCTGGCTAATTTTTGTATTTTTAGTAGAGATGGGGTTTTACCATGTTGGCCAGGCTGGTCTCAAACTCCTGACCTCAGGTAATCTGCCCACCTCGGCCTCCCAAAGTGCTGGGCCAAGCATCTAACACTCAGTACTTGTTACAAGTTCCAAAATGCTATGGGATTTTATCTCCCAGCAACTTAACACTTGAATTTTAGGTTTAATAGAAAATTACTTTAACAAAGTTTTGAAACTCTTATAGATAGCAGCCTGGTGTGATGAAAAGAGTGTAGAAATTTGAGTAAGACAAACCTGTCTTTCAATTCTGACAAGCTGTAACATTTGGTGTAAGTTATTTAATACCACTAAGTCTCAATTTTTTCATCATTGCAATGGCATTAACATAACGTAGGGTTTTTGTATTACGTGAAATTACATTTGTGTATTAGATGTTATAAAATGGCTACCAACAAGTCCTAAGGTCACATGCATCCCTATTAATGTATTCAGTGAGAGAGGAGGTATCTTTGTCCTGGCATTTCATGCACAGGTCCAGAGATGCTTGCTGACTGAGTAAGCTTAGATCATTCACCTCTGCCCTGAGCCAAGCAATGAAGCCAGGAAGTGTGATTTGCTGATTGTCCTACCCCAACTCTTGGGCTACTGCTGAAATACATGGACCTCGAGTTGAGGAGAAAGCTTTTCCCAAAGCAAAATCAGGAGGCTTGGCTATAAGAACCAGAAGTGGAACTGGGATAGCTAAACCTATATGTATTCACTACAGTCAAAATAGTGGGTGAATAATTAATAAAATTCATTTCCCTTCTTGTCCCTACATCATACTAGAATCTTAATATCTTGTCTCACTGTGTTGCCCAGGCTGGTCTTGAACTCCTGGATTCAAGTGATCCTCTCCCCTCAGCCTCCCAAGTAGCTGGGACTACAGGTGCATTCTACCACGCCCAGCATCTTAGTTATTATTTCTTGATGTGATGTCACGAGAGTGTCTTATCCACAGGTAGTGCCCCTTTTAATGTCATCCAGCACCTCAGTAACATTTTCTACTAATCCCCAAAGGCCCATGGCTCCCCAAGCCCTTGGGGACCACAGACCTAGCCCCTCTGCCATTCCCCTGCAGGGCTGTTTATCAGTGGCATTTGCACTTCACACACATGTGTTCAATTTTTAAGGAACAGTTTCATCACCAGGAAAGGGGATTTATGGGAACAAACTTCAAACCCAGTATGAAATTCAGAGGTACTGAGATTTAATACTCGACTCAGCTTGACTTACTTAAAGGTGCTTTTTACTCGTTTCCTTCATCCACCCTCCAGATTCACCAGATCCACTCAAAACTTATAAACTCCTTTAACACCAGAGACTGTGTTTTATAAAATGTTTTTGGTGTATTTGCCCAGCCCCTGCTATGGTGCTGGGTACCCCGTAGATACTATAAATGTTTGTGGGTAAGAATAATTCTATAGGGTCGTGGCAAGCAAATTACCATTATGTATCACTGTTTACAACGTTCTATTCTTTCAAGATCATTTAAAAAATGTTATTTGGAAGAGCTGTGGCAAAGGGCATAAATTCTATTTAAAGAGGTAGGTATTTACTCTTATCCTTAAAAGGTAATTTTAAGCAATCTAAAACAAATTAAGTTTTCCACCAGTTTCGGGCTTCCAAGGGAGTAAGAAAGGGCGGTTGCCAGGGAAATCTTCTCCTGATAGGGATCTGCACATTGCATAATTGTAATTTTCCTATTCTTGCTCTTTTTTTTTTTTTTTTTTTTTCTGTTTTTGCTATGAGAAGAGCAAGCTAAAAAGGCTAAAGGGACATTTAAGCCAAGTCGCATTTGTCAAGGTGAAAGCTGTGTGGAGCAGAAAAGCAGTTCTCCCAGCTGCAAAGAAGATGCAAAGAAATCGAGTGAGTAGGGAATCTGAGAGCCCACTAAAAGTGCTTAGAAGGCCAACACATTACAGCCATTTCTCTAAAAAGTTGTAGGCAGGAACCTAAAGTCCAGGGTGGAGCCTTCTTACAAATGCTAAAACGCTATTGGGATGCTTCAAGGCTCCCAAGCCACCCTTAAAGGTGTGGCTGTCCTGCAAGTTTTCTAATCACCCACCCCCCACTCCAAACTGTTCATGTTTGTTTAAACAGCAGCTGCAAACAATACTTGGTAAGGCAGCCCCGGACCAGAAAACAACAACACTCTTTCACTTCAGAATTAAGTATTTATTATTTTGAACCCTCTTTTAGCAGTGCTAGAAAATTAGTGACACGAGAACGTTTATGCTTATTTGAATGGTTACATTTTATTTTAAAAACCACGACTGTTGAGTGGGAGTGTGCACCCCGTTCTCTTCTTTTTTTTTAGTTTATTGGTTCATTCACTTAATCATCACGGATTCATCAGAGGCAAGGTAATATTATTAAAATCTTTGGTGTCAGACAAATGCACGTTTCTACCAATTATTATGACCTTGGGCAAGTCGTTTCATTTTTTTTTTTTTTTTTGACACGAGAGTCTCACTCTGTCGACCAGCTGGAGAGTGGTGGCACCATCATAGCTCACTGCAGCCTCAAACTTTTGGGCTCAAGCAGTCCTCTTGTCTCAGCCTCCCAAATAGCTAGGACTACAGGCACATACCACCACCACACCAGCTACATTTAAAAAATTATTTTGTAGAGATGGGGTCTTTCTACGTTGCCCAGGCCCGTCTCAAACTCCTGGAATCAAGTGATCCTCCTGCCTTGGCCTCCCAAAGTGCTAGGATTACAGGCATGAGCCATTGCACTTGGCCATTTTACCTTTTTGAATCTCAATTTTGAAGCAGTAAGATGGAAATAGTAATGCCTATTTCATACAACTGCTGCAAAGATTAAAATAAAGTAACATAGGCACTGCCCCTAGCTCATTGAGATTATTCCATAATTGTCAGATTTTTTCATGAATGTCAGATGCCCAACTCTCCTTTCATAATGTACATTTTTCTCTTCCTATTTACCATTCCTTTTCAAGCACAGGAAAGGCCAAACAGGTTGACCCCTAAGTCACTGCCAAGCACCCTTATTTACCTGGCTGCTGTCATTGAAATACCTTGTGCTTGGAAAGCAATCAACAGCTGCTGAGGGGTAGCTGTGCAAATAGAAACCTATCCCTCATGCCCACCATTCAGTTGCTACTTTTCTTTGTTCTACTGCCTTTGTTTTCACCAAATCAACCAAATGCCTAGGTTCCTTCCTCCCAGTTCTTTGGTTCCTGATGAAATAGAACTTTGCTTTATGCACTCACAGCCTTAGGTTCATCAGTTTTCCTCCCAAATCTCTGCAACCCAGAATAGCTCATGGAATCGCACAGGCCTGCCTTTGTATATTTTCAGGACATATGCTCCATTTCAGCTGTCCCGGCTTTCTAAGTGTCTTCATTCCTTTTGTGGCTCTCAGATTTCCCAAAATCTCACACATTCTCATTACTCCACACCTCACCATGCAACTTCCCATCCTGAGATAATCCGCTCTCAAAGAGTCACGTGCACATGGCTTCATCTCTCAACCATCGTCTCGCAGACCATCATTGGCACAGACTATAATCTGTTTAGTTACACTTTGATAACTGCAGCCCAGCCAAAGCGGGGCACTCAAGCAAGATGCCCTTGGGGAGAGACTTTTAAAACTAAGCGTTCCTAAATCTGATAGGGTAGTTCTTGTAACTTTTCTTTCAAAGGGTTGTAACCCACTATTTGTTTATTAATTTTTTCCTTCAAACAGACCTCAAAACACTATAATATTATTTTCTTATCTAAAATATGTGCTTTGTAGTTTATTAAAAAATAACAATTGTTACCCAAAAGACATGTCAAAAGACATATATGAATATGCTAGAGGGGGGCGGGGGAGATTCCTGAACTGTGAATGGCAGACCTCAGCTTGGGCACAGTGTCACCCTACACTAGTTACTAATCTCTCCCGACCTCAGTTTCTCTATTTGACAAACTGAGGTTATAATATTTACTCTTCATATCCTTCATGATAGTTGTAAGGATCATAAGACATTATGCGAACTTATGATTTTTTTCAAAGCTCATGACATGATAAATGTAATTGCTGTTATTAATTTGGTCATTACTAAATATGAACATTAAGTTCAACAATTACTATCCCAGAATACATTCATTTCTTGTTTTTCTTCTCATACATATTTTTAAAAGGTTTTTAATTGATTCTAAGAGCCATAGTTTCCACATTTTAGCATTTTGGATACTGGGATAAATCATATATTCTATGGAGTGTCAGAATTTATTGATGATGTTTCTTTCTTTCTTAGTGACACAAAAAATGTTGGTACAATTGCATTAGTATCTTAGATTCAGTAAAATGTGCAGTGGCACAATCTCAGCTCACTGCAACCTCCGCCTCCTGGATTCAAGCGATTCTCCTGCCTCAGCCTCCGGCGTAGCTGGGATTACAGGCACCCACCACCACGCCCGGCTAATTTTTTGTATTTTTAGTAGAGACGGGGTTTTATATCTTGGCCAGGCTGGACTTGAACTCCTTGCCTCATGATCTGCCCGTCTCGGCCTCCCAAAGTGTTGAAATTACAGGCATGAGCCACCGCGTCTGGCCATATGTTCCTCTTTCAACTGAGTTTAGGAAAACCTAAGGTGGCGGGGAAATGTCAGCACCAAAAGATACTCCACTTCCAGCAGAGAGACAAATACCTTTTTGTGCCCATGGGCCAACTTAGGAGAACCGTTTTCTTATCATGAAAGAAATTTTTATAAGTTTGCAAATTATTTTTATATAGTCCATTTGCACTTATATTCTTATACTAGAATATATAGCGGACAGAAATATGGCAGCCACTGCTTTTAATCCACTTCTTTTAATAATAAATGCCACTGCTTTTAATCCCCAAGATTATTATCATTGGCCATATACTTTAAAAGTAGCCGCTGGGCGTGGTGGCTCATACCTGTAATCCCAGCACTTTGGGAGGCCAACGGGGCAGATCACTAGGTCAGGAGATCGAGACCATCTTGGCTAACACAGTGAAACCCCTGTCTCTACTAAAAATGCAAAATATTAGCCAGGCGTGGTGGTGGGCGCCTGTAGTCCCAGCTGCTGGGGAGGCTGAGGAAGGAGAATGACGTGAACCTGGGAGGCGGAGCTTGCAGTGAGCCAAGATCATGCCACTGCACTCTCCAGCCTGGGTGACAGAGCAAGACTCCGTCTCAAAAAAAAAAAAAGTAGCCATGAAGAAAGCCAGGTGTGGTGGCAGGTGCCTGTAGTCCCGGCTATTCAGGAGGCTGGGGTGAGAGGATCACTTGAGCCCAGGAGTTTGAGGAGCAGCCTGGGCAACAGAGTGAGACCTCATCTCTACAAAAATTAAAAAGAATCAATTGGAAGTGGAGAGAGACTATTTTTGCTCCTAATTGAAAGTAGGCATCAGAGTCTTGGAAAGCCAAAGTCATTCATCATCAGGGGGTGTCTGTGTGCTCAGTAATATGGCTGAGTACAGTGTATAGTGCAGAACTCCCATCAAACAGAACTTTATTAAGCACTTCCTGTGTGCTTGTGGACATTACCTCATTTCGTCCACACATAATTCTATGGGATAGGAAACTGAGGCACAGATAAGTTAATTAACTCACCCAAGGACGTACCTAGTAATTTACCCAGCAAAAATTCAAACCTGGAATTCAAGCCTGTGCAGTTTAATTGCACAGCCCACCCTCTAACCCTTTGGCAATATGGCTTCCCCCGATTTCAGTAAGCTTATGGAGTAGTTGGAGAGATGAAACAAAGACAAAGAGGGATGTCCATAAAACACCATTTAGTGATGATTTAAGTACTCAGTATAATCATGTGGACCGAGGGTTAGCATACTTTCTCTGTGAGCCATATTGTCTCCATCGCTACCATAAAGCTCTGCCCTTGTAGCTCAAAGTTAGCCATAGATAACACAGAATGAATAGGCATGCTGTGTACCAATAAAACTTTATTTACAAAAATCGATGATGAAACAGATTTAGTCTGCAAGCTATATTCTGCTGACCCCTTATATAGATGGTACATGCTATAAATTTCATAAAGGAAAAGATTAATTTAGGCTGAAGCAGTTGGAGGGAGTCTTGGGAGAGCAGATTCAACTTTAAGGAAGACTTGAGATAGCTTAAGACGAGCTACGTGACCTGACCCCCTTTGCTTCTCTTCATGTCACGTCTCTCTTGCTCAATGCTCTCTGACAAGGCTGGCATTTTCATTCCTAGGGCTGGGATTACTCCAATCTTCTTCTTACTCTAGATACTTTGCACTGGCTGATCCTTCTGCCTGGAAGCTCTTCCCCTAGATCCTTCCAAGGCTTGCTCTTCTGGTCATCAAATCTCTCAGATGTTACTTCTTCAAGGGGGCTTCACTGAAGGACAAGTTAAAGCAGCCCCCCTCCAGCTACCCTAGCACATCACCTTATCTTATTCCTCGTAGCATTTGTGCTTCCTGAAATTATCTTGTTCATTTATCAGGTGCTTGTCTATTATCTGTCTCTTCTAGCTCTCTTTCTAGAATATAAATTACATGGAACGAGACCAACATTTGTATTATTCACTGGTGTGTATTCCCAGCACCCAAACCATGGCTGGCAAATAAACAACAAAAAAATACCTGCAGAAGTAAAGAAATAAGGGAGGGAGACAGGAAGAGAGACAGAAAATATGAGCATGCCCCATCAGGTGGTGTTTTATTTTCTCCTGTTCTGTGACTGAATAGACTATAACCTTCATTAGAATGGCCCATCCTTCAGTGCCCGTGACATCATTTCAATTCAGAAAGCATTCTCATCCTGGCTGGGCACGGTGGCTCACCCCTGTAATCCCAGCACTTTGGGAGGCTGAGGCAGGCCAGATCATGAGGTCAGGAGTTTGAGACCACCCTGGCTAACATGGCAAAACCCCGATTCTACTAAAAATACAAAAATTGGCCCGGCATGGTGGCAGGCATCTGTAATCCCAGCTACTAGGGAGGCAGGAGAATCTCTTGAACCCCGGAGGCAGAGGTTGCAGTGAGTTCAGATCGTGCCACTGCACTCCAGTCTTGGTGACAGAGCGAGACGCCGTTTCAGTTATAGATGGGCTATCACTGAAATAAAGAATGCACACTAATCCTCATTTTGTTTCTTCAAAAATTAAGATCTCTGTTGGAGTGCTAACGCTTAAACATATAATTAAAAAGCAATTAATCCTTTTTTCTCATCCATAGCTACTATAAAATCTAACCTGTATTAGTTTGCTTTTATTATATTTGTTTATGTTTGTTGAGTCCAACCCCCTCCTAAGATGGTGCACACAAGCAGGGCATCCCCCCAGCCTGAAATCAAGAGGACCTGCACTCTTTGTCTCTGCTCCAGCTTTCCTTCTACCAAGACTTCCAGCTCCTGAAACTGCCAACACAGTAATAACGCAGGCTTTTCTGAGACAGCTGCAAGGTTATCTTTTTCTTTGGACTTTCCTAAATCTTTTCTCTTTGTGCAGCTGAAATGGAAAGACACAGCAACCTCCCAGCTCACAATAGCAGCTGCAGCCATGTAATTCTCCCTTCCTTTCCAATCAAAAGGGAGTAACATTTCACTCTTTGGGCCTGGTATGCTTACCACTTTATATGCTTTCTTCTAAAACTATCTACCTAAGCAATGTCTCCCTTTTGCTTTAGTGTTTAAGAAACAAAAAATAAAAGCTGACTCGATTATGTCGATGTTAATGGCCCTTACAGTTCAGCAACTGTGTTTTTCTTCTCCAAGGTCTTGATTTTCTGTCTCTACCCTTTCCCTAGAACTGATTACTGTATTATTTTATGTGTAATCTTGTTGTATGCTACCTTTAGGTATATAAATAATGTATTACTATTCAAATTCCACTCCAATGGAAGTCCCTTCCACATAACTTCTTAGCTGCTATCATTTGAAAAGTATGATTAATTGAAAGATACACAGATTAAATACTTCTCAGCTGGTTCCCTAAACAGCAGTTACAGACTGTTTCTAGTATGAGCCCAAATTTCTACCATAAACTAACTTTCAAAAAAATATCTGAACAAAATTTGTCATGTTTTGTTGCATAAGCCGTATGAGCTAATCAGTTTGTCATTAGTCTCTGACATACTCCAGAGAGCAATGCTTATGAACTTCACATCAGGATTGAGAAATAGCAAGTGTGGGGTGCATCATCTATGACCCTCAGCTGTACCAAGTTAATTTTTAAAATGTAATTGCTAAGCCTATAATGAGGCTCTGAACATGATCATATCTATGCAGTGAGTCACCTGCCAATGCAAGGAAAACAAGACTGTTCTCAGCATTTATAATTTCCTGAGAAATCTTTGTTGCTGTGGTGATTTTGATGCTTTTACCTAAAAAAAGTAAAAACATTACATTGTTACTAGCGTAATTAATAAATGGCAAGTGTATCAAATGTGATGAGCACACAGGTGTCCGGGACTATAATTGCTCAGTTCTGCAGGCGCCACAAAGCACAGCCTAGAAAGACAAGGAGCATCAAACAGTGGTCAACACATGGCCCTAGGAACTGCCTCATTGAAACTCAGCCCCTTCTTAGCTGTAACTCTGAGTGAGTTACATAACTTTAGTGTCCTCATTTGTAAAATGGGAATAATAATAATACCACCCCTCTGCTGTGTGGATCAAACGAGCTGACATTGGCCAGGCGCGGTGGCTCACACTTGTAATCCCAGCACTTTGGGAGGCCGAGGCGGGCGGATCACGAGGTCAGGAGATCGAGACCACGATGAAACCCCGCCTCTACTAAAAATACAAAAAATTAGCCGGGCGTGGTGGCGGGTGCCTGTAGTCCCAGCTACTCGGAGAGGCTGAGACAGGAGAATGGCGTGAACCCAGGAGGCGGAGCTTGCAGTGAGCCAAGATTGCGCCACTGCACTCCAGCCTGGGTGACAGAGCGAGACTCCGTCTGAAAAAAAAAAAAAAAAAAAAAAATGAGCTGACATTTATAAAGCACTTAGAACAGTGCCTGCACACAGGAGCACAATATAAGAATTTACTAAATAAAATGAACATGCTGCAGGTGATGCTTCGTCTTGATTAGTACTTTTCAGAATTAGAACCTACAAACCACTGTTTTCAAGACCATGAATAGTAGCGTCTCTTCAATCTGAAGTTCTTAGATCTAAACTTTCAAGTTATACAGGTGAATTAACAATTAAAAAGGAAAGAATTATGCTCTTTTAGTAGAACATCTATTCTCACTTCCTTAGAACCTATAATATTTAGAAATCTCTGTCTGATATGTGTGTGTGCTATTGTGGACAATTTTCTTAACACTTTAGGTTTCAAAGTGATATATTATAAATCATAAAATTTTGATTAATATAATTTTGATCTTAGGAGTTAAACACTTCGGACCCTAATGCTGCCGTTTTAGCTGTGTGTCCTTTGGCAAGTTACTTACCTTCTCTGAGCTCCTGCTTCTCACCTGAGAAAAACAGAAAGATATGCACAGGTTGTTGTATGGATGAAATGAGATCTTGTAGGCAAATTTTTTTAGCAGAGTTAAATGTTGATAATGAAGTACCATGTTATTTTAATGGATAAGCAGTAAATCGTTAACATCAAAATATTAAAAGCCTTTTTATTTTCTCATTGCAAATCTGGCCAATTCCAGGGAGCCTTTCCTGGATCCTCCTTTCCCATCACCATTATTGCTAACTCTCGTTTCTCTTCTCGTCTCTGTTATAAATATGTTGAGGGCAAGAACCAGCCTCCCCCTTTTTTGGTCTCTTTTACTTAAGCCTTGTGTAGTGCTCTGTCCACTGTAGGATGTTTGCTATGTTACTTCTTAATGAATAAAAAGAGTGGCTATTATGCATTTTTTTCACATCATGAAAAATGAAGAAGGTATGAGATCTAGGTTGAGTTCATGTTGAAGTGGAAAATCTAAGAGGAACTTAAGAGAAAGTCATGAAGACGGCTTCTAAAACATAGTGCAGTGTTCTGCTGAACTCAGAAAAAATGATTGTGGAAAGAAAAAAAAAGAGCAGTGCACTGACAACATGATTTTGTTGTGGTACCCACAGTTAGGGACTTAGAGTAGGATCCAGCAAAGCAAAAGGAAAGGAACAATTCAGACAAGTAGTAGCTACACCAGGTAAGTCGAGCAATCAGAAGGCCAAAAGGGGAGAAACTTGCAAGACGTGTTATTTGTATGTATGTGTGTGCATGGGTGTGCAGAGGCCAACAAAAAATAAAAGCAAGAAAATGCCATTATCTTCCATTAGGAGACCATTGGGAACCTTTAGAGAGTGCTTTAAGCAGATCTATGGGAGCTGAATTCAAATTAAGAAAGATTCAGAAAGAATAAGTGACTGGGGAGTAAATGCAGCTGGTGGAGACCACTGGTTTAGGAAGAACACAGACTGGATACGAGATGGTAAAGTTGAAAGGTTCAAGGAAGGCACAGATCAATCAGAAAACATTCCTGAATCTTAAATGGCAATTGAAAACAAATCACTGAAAAGCTCAAATAAAATTGCTCTCCTTTCAAATGGCATTCTTATGCCTGACTCAACTATTATCAGCATGAGAAAACTAAGATGTACAAATGATTCAAAGCCAGTGGTTTTAATTTTGCTACTACATGAGTCATGTTAAAGACTGAGACGTGGATTTGTACATATTCAAAATATTTTTGAGCCTATTACAATAAGATATTGTTATTGAAAGGTTAATGTCTAAAGTTTCAGATAATTATATTACCAATATCCAGCACCATACCAAAAAAAAAGAAAATACTTGGTCTTATTTATACATTTTAAAATAACTAAGAGAATAATTGGAATGTTTATAACACAAAGAAATCACAAATGCTTGAGGTGATGGATACCCCATTTACCCTGATGTGATTATTACACATCGTATGCTTGTATCAAAATAGCTTATGTACTCTATAAATATATACACTTACTACATACTCATAAAAATTAGAAATGTTAGCCTGTAATCCCAGCACTTTGGGAGGCCTAGGCGGGCTGATCAAGAGGTCAGGAGATCAAGACCATCCTGGCTAACACTATGAAACCCCATCTCTACTAAAAATACAAATAATTAGCCAGGTGTGGTGGTGGGTGCCTGTAGTCCCAGCTACTCAGGAGGCTGAGGCAGGAGAATGGCATGAACCCGGGAAGCGGAGCTTGCAATGAGCCAAGATTGCACCACTGCACTCCAGCCTGGGCGACAGAGCAAGACTCCATCTCAAAAAAAATAAAAATAAAATTAAAAATGTTAAATCTAAAAAAAAGGAAAAAGAAAAGAAAAAGGTAGGATTTTATAAAAAGTGAGTTATCTGTTTTCTGTCTGAATAGGTTCCTCAAGATGAATGGACAGGGTACACCCCTCGAGGAAAAGATGATGAAATTCCATGCCGAAGAATGCGGAGTGGCAGTTATATCAAGGCCATGGGGGATGAAGACAGTGGAGACTCAGACACGAGTCCCAAGCCTTCTCCAAAAGTTGCTGCACGGAGAGAAAGCTATCTCAAGGCTACTCAGCCATCCCTTACAGAACTCACCACACTCAAGTGAGTAGTCCTAACCCTGCCCTTGCGATAGTCCAGGTGCTTGTATTATCACCGAGGCTCAGATGGTGTGTCTCCTAGAATAAGTGGGGCAGAAACATCCTACGGGTGGAGCAGTGCAGTACATTGATTGTGACTTTAGATCTGACGTCTGTACCACAGTGCCTTTGTAGAGAGAGGCAACAGATGTGTTCTGCATTGATCATAAGCTGAACCCCTCATCTCTAAGAAGCAGAAGCAATCCAATCTTTTCAGAAGCCATTCTATATTTAAAAGAATCCAGAATGGCTTCTGAAAAGAATGAAAATTTCTGGTCAATGAGAATATACATGTATCCCAATTCTTGAGTGTTTGCTCAGGCACGAAGTACACACAAGAACTTTTTCTTAAGACTCTTGAATTTTTCAGATAATTGAGTAACATAATAGAGGAGATTGTCTTGGAGAAGTTATAGAGTGTGGCCATGCTTTAAAATTGGATATGTGAAGGTTCTTGACATACGTTTTTAAACTTGGGCACTCAATATGGATTACAACTGAAGGCCTTAAAAAGGTTTTGTTTTGAAAATATAAATGTAGTCATACATTATTTAATGATGGAGTTACATTCTGAGAAATGCATCATTAAGCGATTTCACTGTGCACACATCATAGAGTACACTTACAAAAACTTAGATGGTCTAGCCTACTACACACTTAGGCTATATGGTATGGCCTATTGCTCCTAAGTTGCAAACCTATACAGCAAATTACTGTACTGAATGCTGTGGGCAACTCTCACACAATGGTAAGTATTTGTTTATGTAACTATATCCAAACATAGAAAAATACAGTAAAAATATAGTATTATAATCTTATGGGACAACCATATTATATGCATCATTAACTGAAATGTTGTTGTGCAGCATATGACTGTAGTCCTTAACTGTATTTGTGCTGTTTTTAAACAAAGAATAGCGCTATGCAGGAAATCACTGAGATTGATTATTTTAAGCAAGACCTGATTTAATTCTAAATGCTGTTTTTAGAGAGTAAATTCTTTAGAGTCTTGGAATGTAGAAATAGATAGAATTCCCTTTGGACCTGAAAAATATATTACAGATAATTCGTATTTTTAAGTGCCTTTGATTCCATATTTTGATGAAGTAAACATTACTATTCATGCATTTATATTATGTTACTAAATAAAATATTAAAATGCAAAATAAAGCAAAAAATCAAAGCAGTCGAGTTAAGGAAAACAAACCCAAATGTTAATCAAGAGCACTGAAAAACAGCTGACTATTGTGGGATGGAAATTTATTTAAATAGCAGAGTATGTTGTATTTTAAAGATCCGGACAGAGACAACCTCTCATGAATTATTTTTCAAGGGTTTGTGTGGAACAATTCTGGATCATTTTAATCAAAAATTAATACCAATGCATTAGTAAATTAAGCCAAGAAAAAAACCTCTTCCTTGTTTCTTTGGCTTCCAGTTGCCCTTCCTCTTTGCCCTTATGACTACATATGTTACTTTTCAAGAATCGTCAGAACAAACTACCACAAACTTGGTGGCTTGATTAGATCTACAAAGACTCTATTTCCAAATAAGGTCACATTTACCAATAGTAGGAGTTAGAACTTCAGTATATCTATTTGGAGAACAGAATTGGACCCAAAACATTGCCACACAAGGTAAAAAAAAAAAAAAAAAAACATGGAAATAAAAAACAGAAATAAGTCTTCATTGCACTTTGGCACATCTAGCAGAAGCTCAGAAAATTAAATTAAAAGAACTGGATTTGTAAGAAAGGCAGTGGACCAAGGTGACATGAAATGAGGGAGGCCAAGGACCCTTCTGAAAAAAAAATATTCTTCTATGGACCTTAAAATATCTCTCCACTAGACACAATGTTAGGTAGTCATGGCCATAGGGTTAACATCTTCCAGAAGATGCAAGAAAAGGATTGCAATGGGCAAGAAAGTCACTTAAACTGGCAACCTCCAGAGTCCTTTCCACCCCCTGAGTATCCCGTTAGGTTGTCATCAAGATGCATTGGTCACATTCGCTGAGTGACACTTTGGGTCTTGGGTGATAAGATAGAGGAATTGCTCTTGTCCACAGCAATACCCAGGTAAGAGGAGAACAGAAAGATGCAGAGCCATGAGGAAGATGAGGAGAGTGCTCTGAGGAGACTGAGGACAGGGGTAGAGGGTAGGGGCTGAAATCAACTTCACAATCATGCCCTGGGCTACTCTCGTAGCTTCAGGATGTGGACGATCACTCTGAAGTCATTGAAACTCTTTCTTTCTCATTTGCCTTCTTCACAATATGACCCTCCTCTAACATCCTGGACCATATTTTTGTGACCACCATATATTTCTTTTGCTGCTCAGAAGTTTTTAGAGCAGAAAGAGGCAAACATGCAGATGACAGCTAGGCTGATGGTAGAGAGTCAGCTCCTTCAGACAGTGAAGTTGTTGAACTGAGAATGAGTTAGTGACGCTATTTCGTCCCTCCCCACTTACAGAAATTCAAAGTGGTGATAAATGGACAGGAGAACACCTACTAAACTGAATACATTTTACTTAGGATGGAGTTTCCCCAAACCATCTCTCTAGTCCCCTATTCTTTGGCAGGAAAGAGAACTTTTTTTTCCTATGTTTATGTAAGATGGATAGTGTGCCAACATCATAACAAGGTTTGAAGGAAGCACATCTCATATATTACTGTGAGAACTCAATCATCATGATTATGATCCACAAAAGGATCACAGGAGAATCTCAGACAACCATTCAAACATATCTTCCTTCCCTGTGCTACCATCACATCCCCTAAAATCATTTCTCATAGTTCCACTTACCTCCATTCCTTTCACATTCACCTTTTTTATGAGTTCCCTTTGTCATTACAGTCTACACATTAAACCTCCGTCATCTTCAACTGCATACAATTGTTAGTGACCTCTAGTTTAACCAGACTGGCCAGGCATGGTGGCTTACACCTATAATCCCAGCACTTTGGGAGGCCGAGGTGGGCAGATTGCTTGGGCCCAGGAGTTCGAGACCAGCCTGGGCAACATGGCAAAACCTTTTCCCTACAAAAACTACAAAAATTAGCCGGGTGTGGTGGCGTGTGCCTGTAGTCCCAGCTACTTGAGAGGCTGAGGTGGGAGGATCATTTGAACCCAGGAAGTTGAGGCTGCAGTGAACCATAATTGAGCCTTGCACCCCAGCCTGGGCAGCAGAGAGAGACCCTGTCTCAAAATTAATTAATTAATTAATAGTTTAGCCAGATTGAAAGAGATACAAAAAAAAAGGAAAATACACTATAGAGGCAAAAATTCAGACATGACATGACTTATAATCAATTCTGTCTTTCATTCCTTGATGATGTTTTGACTGCAGATCATTATTTTTCTAGAAGTTTGAAGGATTCAGTCCCTTATGAGAAAAAAGATCCCCATATCCTGGAATTCTAGTTCCTCAAAAAAGAAAACTATATTTATGTTCCTACTTCTTTGACATTTAAGCCGATTTTTTTTCCCTCCTTCCTCCTCAGCAATTCACAGCTTTAGGGATGAATCATAGCCCTGAACCAAGATAACTAAAATTAGGCAAGTGAGATTGGGGCAACATTTTGTTTAAGGTTTTCAACTCCCATCTTCTCTCAGAAATGTTGAAGAGAAGGCACTCCTACACTTTCTTACATTGTTTTTCTCTTTTCTTTTCTATTTTCCAAAGGCATCTTGAGGATTTATTTATGTGGGTGATTTTTCATCAGCTGCTTACTGTTAGTTATTGGGTCCTCAGACATATAAGGCCTAAGGTCAGTTAAACATTCTGGTGTTAGGAGTAGTTTTGAGACAATGAAGTCCATCTTTGGGCCAGCAAAACTCCTCCTGTAGCTACTCTTGGAAAACCATTATTTCGGTCACTCTCTTCTCTTATCCCACAGCTATTAAGAAATCGCTCCACCTCATCACTAGCTTTTCCTTCTTCCTTACTTATTAGCTAACAATAAATTTGAAATGGCGTATCACCCAAGAATATTAGTATTTTCAAAAAAAATTCTGAATGTTTAATAGTAAATTTCCAGGCAAGTGGAGGAGACATTTAGGGGCCAGAGTTCCCTCAAAGCATGTTGTTGCAGCCTGGCACTGATGAAGAACTTAAGTCTCTTACTTGGAGTGCTATTTATTCTAGAACTGACACTACTGCCTGCTGCCATGATTAGTTAAAACCAAGTCCAAATCCCATCTGAGACTTTTATTCGATACACTGCAGAAAGAACTTTTTAAAAATTATACTAAGTGGGGTGTCATTTAAAAGATTCTGAAGTTAAATTCAAATATCTATTAATCCTGCATGAATAATAGTTTAAGTGTCTTAATACTTCATCTCTTTATCCAAGCACTAAGAAAAATTCTCCCCCTGGAAGAAATAGTCAGTCTATAATATTACAGATTTTGAAACTCCTCTGAAATTGAGGAGAAGGATTCCAGGCTGTCGCAAGAGAGCCAGTCAGAGCTCCTAGCAATTTTGATAAAGTGTCTAACAAAAGGCTTCAGGAAGATTTATTTTCAGTTCTAAACGCCTTGAAGACAAATCATTTTTCATTTTCAGGATGGTTAATCCTCTTAATCTTCATTTTTCCCCCTGGACCTGAACCTTTTTTTGTTTGTTTGTTTTAGATAAATTGGAAAAATGTAAATTCAAATTTGGAAAAATACTAAGTAGCTGTGTGCCTTTTGGCAAATGGATTAATGTCTCTGAACCTCCTCATAAATGAGAGTCTCAGTCTCTTAGCATGGATGGCACCACTTAGGCGGCTCTGCCTACAACTCCTCCCACCCCAAACCTGTGGCAGACAGCATTAGCCAATCCCAGCATTGATGGATCCCATCACCCTACCCACTGAGAACAGACTGAGCCCCTGAACCAGTCTCAATGCAGTGCTCCAGCCACCATGATTCATCGATCCGAGATGCCCACAGGTGCTATCCTTAGTCAACAGGAAATGTCTCCCAGGAACCTTTCAGCACTGACGTGTATAATTGTAAGAACAAAGCACAGTAGAGTGGTGGTTCACAGTTTAAAGACAAAAGGAAGTAGTATTGGTAAAGAAAATAATCTGAGAAGAGGTAGATGGAGTGTTCTTTTTCAACTTTAATTCTGGATATTTTAAATGCATTGATTTCTACGTGAGGAACCCAAAACCATAGCCTCTTGCTGGAGTCTCTTTTGTTATTGTTGTTGTTTATCTTGTATACGTTTTTTGCTCCCCTTTTTTCCTCCTGAACACGCTGTGTCCTTGCCTGTTCCTCATGTCATATACTCCCCTCCTACCTACCTACTGCTCCTTGTTTTCCTTTCCTTGCTAGAGAAAGAGGGGGATGGGATGAAGATTGGAGCATCGCTGTTTTTTTCCCCAAAGATATGAACTGTATTGCGAACATAGCAATTTGTATCATCCCATCTCTGTTCTAAGTAGCATGAAATGTCTCTGTTTTGCCTAAACGCTTTTTTATTCCTCTCCTACCTGTTCCTCCGTATCATTATAACGTATAATAGCAAATGCTCCTTACAAAATAGGGAGAACAAGAAAATACAACCTGCCACACAAAATTGTGAATTTACGTCCTCAGTGATCAGTGATATAAACTCAGCGTAGTGTCCCATTCTTCCCTGACTGTAATACTTTCTTCTATTATCCTCTATACCTCTAACTCCCCACTCCCACTTTCCAATATAATAAGAAACGCGACATGTTTAAAACAGGGAAAGTCATTCTTGCTTACAGAAAAATCATCACTTGCTCATCTACAAATTATCTAAATACCTTTCAAATCTTTGTTAGAAATCAGCTTGATTTAAAAAAGAAAAAACAGCTAATACAAGCAATCATCTATTACATTCAGTTCCAGATCACCACTCTAGTTTTTAAAAAAATGTTCCTTCATTGAGATATGAATGCTGTCCTCCAAATGATGTGGGCATGTGTGAGTATTGTAGTCTGTACCAAATCCTGGTTTCTTGCTATATAATTACTCTTTAGAAAAGCCTGTGTTGAAAGGAGGCCTGCATAGACTGAAAAGTCTCTACGGTGTTCATGACTACAGAGAGGAGAGAACTCCTTGTATGTCTTTAAAGGAGGCAAAAGAATAAAAGAAAGTCCCAGTACTTTTCTAGAGAGAAGGAATGAGACATTCTTAAAAGTTAAGAGTCAGGGATTGGGGGAGGGAGAGCATCAGGATAAAAAGCTAATGCATGCTGGGCTTAATACCTGGGTGATGGGTTGATAGGTGCAGCAAACCACCATGCACACGTTTACCTATGTAACAAACCTGCACATCCTGCACATGTATCCCAAAACTTAAAATAATTTTTTTTTAAGTAGGAGGGATATTTACATTTTAACAAGGTTGTAAGTGCCTGACTGAGTGCTACGGGCTTTACATACGTGTTTTCTTTTGATCATCATAACTCTATGCATGCAATTTTGCCCATTTTACAAATGACAAATTTGCATCTCAGAGAGATTAAATAACTTTTTTAAGGTCACCTATCAATCAAATGTCAGAGCTAAGATTTGAGCCCAGGTGTTGAAACCAGAAAAGATAAAAAGCTGGATGGAAAGTTGAACTTACTAAGACTGCAGTGATGAGCTATTTAAAAGACGTTTAGTAATGGAGGGGAAAGGAAGATCAACTGGGTGTGGACAACTGAGAAGTGGTACCCAGGAAAAACAGACATTCAAAACAGATTGTGAGAGTGAAGGATGGATTTGAAGGGGCGTCAGAAGCCTGCAGTGAAGTGAGTTCTAAGTCACAAGTGTAAACATCAGACATGCAGCTGAAACAGGAAGGATCTTGAGAACATCTTGACTCAGGCTTAGCCTCAGGTGCAGGAAAGAAGAACCAATGACCAAAGGATCAGAGCTGCAGAAGGCGCTGGCTGACACAGGACACAGGAAGAAGGGACGTACTCTTAGGAGCCTGGGTTCAGCTCTGTGGTGACTAATACAATAATGAATCCTGGGCCTGTCTGTGTTCTGTGGCTTACCATGTGTAACCTGAACCTTCTTCAAAGGATGGCAGACCAGGTTTGCCCCCTTGACAGCTCGCTTCAAGGGGCAGTATAAACAAAGCCCTAAGACAGCAGAGGGAGGGGAGCGGGGAAGTCCCTGGCTAAGGGTTCTGGAAACAAAGACTCCCCACTTCCTTTAGGTAGTGCTGATCAGAGATGCTGCCCACTGTCCTCCAGGATGGCTTCTCTTTGCAGAGAGTCTTAAAATTCCTTCGTCTTGTCTGTCTGCCACCTGCCATTTATTCAATTTAATATCTATGTTCCCATTAAAGTGCAGACAACAAGGTAAAGAGAACACCCTAATTACAATCAGAAATTATATTCATGCAATCACTCATTCACTCATTTATTCATGCAACAAACATTTGGTACCTTTAATAATTTAAGTACTGTGTCCATCATTTATACCTTGGTTTCAATATTCACTAGATGCTTTACTAAAATCTGGTTTTCCAGAGTCAACTGGAAGAGAAAAATACACACAGACACACACACACATAGACGAGTCTAAGAATGGCAAAAGCAGGCACTACAAAGAAGAAAGGAACTTAAAATTCAGAGGCTGGTGGTGTTAAAATTGATAGTTTTGGTCAGAATTATTTTCTGATGAGAAAAATCTGCATTGCCTGGCATAAGAAAGGATTTTGGTTTTGTTTCTTTTTTGTTTTTGTTTTGTTTTGTTTACAGGTTACTATTTTGTCAGCAGCGTTCGTTATTAGCTTCACTTTTGCTGTATCATTTATTATTAAATAAATTCTTCTTATCCATGCAGATGGACGGACATTTTGCAGGAATGAGAAAAGCTTCTTTAAAAGGAAGCCTAGGCGGACATATTAGAAGCTGCCTCTAATCCTTTTTAGAAGCAAGCTGGGTGTAAGTCCTAAATAAATGTATCTTTACAGAAGATGCATTTGAAATAGCAAAATCATCAACATTCCTATCTGTAAACCAGGAGGAAATGAGATCAAAATTGCAGCCCAAGGAATTCAGGTTAGCTGCAAGGAGGAACTTCTAAGTGCAAAGTTATTAATTATCAAATCAATTAATTTGGAAATTGTTAGAGAAAACTTCCAAGGCCTCTTTTGAAACAAGCTGAGTTATATTCCTCCGAGACCTTTGATAATTCTGCCTGAGCAGGACAGACAAAATATCTATATAAGATCTTTCCAGCCTGAAGAGTCTAAGACTTTAGCATAAGATCTGCACCATCATCTGATCATGTGCATTGATCCTGTATTTTCAAGCTCAGCATTCAGGAAGAAGAGATTTCAAAGCACCCACATAACACAGTAGTCCCTAAATATATCACTTCTCTTCCTGACACTTCCCTTTCTATCAGTGGAATGACCATTTTTTAAATACAGTCTTGAAACTTTGCGACTCACCTCTTACCTCTTCCAGCTTTACTATTTTTCACCTGAGTGATTGCAATGGACCAATTTGTCTTGATGCCCCCGGTCTCTCTCTGCTCCAGCTCCTTCTCTAAGACTTTCTACCAGGTTGCTAAAAAATTATCTCTGAATCCCATGTTGCCTAGGCACAAAGTTCCAAATGTAGCATTCAAAAGTGTCACAGTAAGACTCCATTCTCCTTTGAGATCTTCTTTCCTGCTATTCCCTTACAAGCACAGAACACTTGTATGGGAAGTAACATCAAGCCACTTTAACAAGCCACTGGTTGTTCAAGGGTAATTATGCAGATTCAGGAAGGTTCAGTGTATGTGGCGCACTTAGCACAGTCCCTGGCACGCAGTAGTTGATCCATATATGTTAGCTATCACCATCATTATTATCAGTTTTGGCCACCTACTACGTGCTAAGCATTGGGATATATTATAGTAGTCAGGATTCCCAGTACAACAGAACTTGCGATCTAATGGGAGAGAAGATGAGAAGAAAGTCTCCATTCTTTTAAATCTTCTTCTCAAATTTAACCTCTGGCTGTCAGCCATTATTTCTTCCTCCTAAGAATTCCCAAAGCACTGTGTTAACATTTCTCAAGGTAATATAGCTTTCTTAAACACTGGTCTATTTTCTCTGTCCCTCGTGTAGAAAGAGATTCAATGCTATCTGAAAGAATGTTTTTGAAGCACTTGGCACAGAGTCGTCATCCCAAAGGGGATGTTGAACAAATGCTAACGCATCATTACGCAATCCCTCTATGCCTAAGGTGCCCTGAACAGTACCCTCCATGAGTAACTTTAATGCGCAGTGGTTGAGTTGAGTTGCCATCTAACATCTGCCCAGCATCCTTTGACTGCGTCTGTGTTCTCTTCAATTCTTCCCCCTCCCTCTGCTCCTGAATCTGTGGTTCTCTGAAAAACTCCCTGTTCCTTCTCAACACTACTTTGCATTGGCAGCCCACCTGGAGGCTGGGAGCTCAGTCTGGCAGGTACACATTAGCATGTTAAAAATATCCACGCAGCCATCCCTGGTATTGTTATCCACTTTGAACGTTAGCATATTTCCTTCAGTTCATCTGGGGAATCCCAGTTCCTTCTAGTTCTATGAGGGGGCAGGGAGCACCAGCATTAACTATTCCTTTTGAAGTTGGGAAGGGTCCTCTTCAATGATCACATTAACTACTGCAACATTCTTTAAAAATTATTTGTGGCTAGGCTTGGTGGCCCACGGCTGTAATCCCAGCACTTTGGGAGGCCAGGGCAGGCAGATCACTTGAGGCCAGGAGTTCAAGACCAGCCTGACCAATATGGCAAAACCCCATTTCTACTAAAAATACAAAAATTAGCTGGGTGTGGTGGCGTGCGCCTGTAATCCCAGCTACTCAGGAGGCTGAGTCACTTGAACTCGGGAGGCAGAGGTTGCAGTAAACCAAGATCTTGCCACTGTACCCTAGCCTGGCCGACAGAGCCAGACCGTCTCAAAAAAAAATAAAATATATATGTATATATATATATATATATATATATATATATATATATATGAACCCACATAAACCAATGAAGAGAAAATATCATCTATCCTGATAGCTAGTAATATTTTAATTTTCTTCCTATTGTTTAACATAAATAAGTGTAAATAACAGTCATCAAATGTTTTTAGTACATATGCTAAGATCCTCCCAACGGTGTCAGAAGGAATTTCAAGTTGATTTTTAACCAACACTTTGCTGATACACCAAGGCTTTCTCATGGTTGTGAGCCTCACGAGGCAGAGCCTGGGTCTTCAGCTCCAGCCGTCTACTTTCTCTCCAACTTCTTTCCTCCCACTGACTCATGAAACTCTGAGGACTTTTCCCTGAACAGTCTGGAGACTGTTTCCACCATCTGTACATTGTTCTTGACTTACAGCTCAGAACCTTCTTTTAGTTCTTTGGACCACACCTCTTTCCCAGAAAAAGCAGAGCTGAGAGCTCTCGGAACAGATCCAAATTACCAACCGCATATAAAATTGCCACCACCTCGGTAGCATCATTCCTGTGCCAGATTCCAAGAGAGATGGACACTGCTGTGGGTACAAGCGCCTGAGAAGACTGGCCTGCTCCTGGGGTTTGTGCCTTCAGAGCCTGGGTTTGAAAAGCCAAGCTGGGAGCACTTTCCATTGTCGTCGCCTTCTCCACTCAGTGAAGAAAGATTGTGTTGGAGTTTTAGAGTGAGAGAAGCTAGAGTCGAAGCTGGCTGGCTGTGCTCATCTAGCCTGAGGCTGCATTTCTTCATTGAAAGGAGCCACTCCACAATGCTAGGAGGGGTTCCAGTCGTCCAATGAGAGCCAATGGTGGACATCTCTTCCCAAGTCCATATTCAGTTTTGTCATCCTGGGGGCCTGATATTGGCCATGATGGAAATATTTACAACATGGAAATCAACATGCTCTACAAGGCAGAGCTTCTTCATCCCAAAAAGTCAGTTTCTAAACATTTACCACTTTACCAAAACATTATTTTTATGTAGCCTTTCTTCAGAGGTAGAATAAATAAAAAATCTTAGAAGCAAAACTAAAAGGAACCTCAAAGATGATTCCAACCCTTTTATATTACAAATGAGGATATGGAGGCCCCAAGGAAAGAGGTGCCTCACTTAAGCTCTTCAGCAAGGTTTAGGACCCAAGTCAGCTCACTCTTAACCAAGACTTCTTTCCAGAGGAATCAAAGTTTTCAAGCTACTAACTGACCTGGGGGAGACAAGTAAGCTATAAGGCTCTGTCTCCACTGCACATATACAATTCAGTGCTGCCAAGAGCAATGAAAACAATTTTATATCATTATTTGTAAGTTCTGAAATTACATTATGTATGTTACCTCTAACTAAAAGTGCTATATTTGTTCAAAAAAAAGAAAAATTAATATGAATTGAAAAGGGGAAGGGATGACTTCATGAAAGAGAAAGGATTCGATTTGGAATCTGAATAATCACTGAGAGGCAACAGACTACGGAGGAGGAATTTTGTCTCTGAGTATAAAGAAATTAAGCTGACTGATGTATTAGAAGAGTGTTTAAAAATGGGAAGCCATCTTTGGATAGAAAGTGAGGACTTTTCTAAGTAAGATCCTTAAATATCCAGAGAATTCATTTTGTTTTAATAAAGTGAGCAATGGGAAACCACTGATAGCCGAGCCAGATAATGAAGTAATGTAAGTGTTGTTTTAGAAAGATGGCCTGCGTGGCCGGTGACGGTGGCTCATGCCTGTAATTCCAACACCTTGGGAGGCCAAGGAGGGCAGATCACAAGGTCAAGAGTTCAAGACCAGCCTGGCCAATATGGTGAAACCCCGTCTCTACTAAAAATACAAAAATTAGCCAGGCGTGGTGGCACACACCTGTAGTCCCAGCTACTTGGGAAACTGAGGCAGAATAATCACTTGAACCTGGGAGACAGAGGTTACAGTGAGCCGAGATCATGCCACTGCACTCCAGAGACAGAGCAAAACTCCATCTCGAACAAACAAACAAACAAACACAGATGGCCTGTGTGGTGTGGAGTCAAAAAGCCAATTACGGGAGATATTTTTTTTCTCATTTAGATGAAAGTATATTCTATATTATTTACATGAGTATATATGTATGGAAGGATATCTTCTAACATCTCAGCAGTCATTCTTCTCGTGAAGAGGCTTTCTGGGTGGTTTTTGCTGCATTTCTTGTGCTTTTCTCTTACTTTTTTCTTTTGGCTTCTTTATTTGTTTTTCTTGTTGTTGGAATATATCTAATTTTAACCCCCCTAAAAAATCACCTTGAAGAATAGTAATGACTAACACTTAGAAGCACTTCCTCTGTGCCAGACACAGTTCACATAATAACTAATAGTACCTATAAGACAAGAATTATTATTAACTAAGTTATACAAGGAGGAAACTGGGGCACATAAATTTAATTGACTTTCCAAGGTCACAGAGCTAGAAGTGTCAAAGTCAGGATTTGAATTCAGAGCCCATGTCATTAACCACTATACTAGCCTGCCTCCAGATGAGATAGAGAAAGACAAATTGAAGACAGTTTGAAATCAAGAAAGAGACAAGAGAAACTTGTACTGCTGCAGGGATAGAATGGTAGAAGCAGAGATTAGGGTGGTACCAGAAAGGGCTGATATACGAAGTTACACAGATAAATAAGGACACCAAAAATCAAAAGCCAACCAAGGACGGGTGGTATAGTTTGGGTGTTTGTCCCTTCCAAATCCCATGTTGAAATGTAATCCCCAGCGTTGGAGGTGGGGCCTGGTGGAAGGTGTTTGGGTCTTGGGGGTGGATCGCTAACGAATGGCTTGGTGCCGTCCTCATCAACACGACTGAGTTCTCACTTTGAGTTCATGCAAGATCTGGTTGTTCAAGAGTGTGGCACCTCCCCACCCTCTTGCTGACATCCTTTCACCTTCAGCCATGATTGTAAGCTTCCTGAAGACTCACCAGAAGCAGCTACCAGCACCATGCTTCCTATAAACCCTGTAGAATCATAAGCCGATTAAAACCCTTTTCTTTATAAATTACCCAGCTTCAAGTATTTCTTTCTAGTGACCCAAAAACAGCCTAATACAACAGGTCAGATCTCCTTGTTGCTGCTGCTATTATTTTGTCTTGCTTGCTGTGGTGATACGCCATTCCCTAATATACACCATACCCACACATGTCTCTTTTTTATTTAGAAATAATGGGAAGATTTCCTTTTTTATTATTACAAAATATAATACTCATAAAAATTGTACCATCACCAAGAAATATTTTAACAATGTGTTAAAGTCCCCCTCCCCTCTTCATTCCCTTTTTAGCCCTCCATAGAGGTAAGAATCCTGTTTCTCATGAATCTTTTCAGAAATGTTCTAGGCATATATTATATATACCCATGTCTAAACTTTCTTTACACATACTGTTCTACAATTTGCTCTTTTCACTTGAAATTAGGTCTTAAACATTGTTTTATATAAATGCTTGTGGGTTAACCACACTCTTTTTAACAATGGCAAAGTATTCCATTATATGCCTGTACTATAATTTACACAACCACTTCCCTAGTTGAATGGGTAATATTCTTTATGCAAAGGAATGGAAGACGAAAAGGCCTAGTTATAACAAAAAGAGATATTCACAACATATCAGCATGGTCATGGGAGTACAGGCCTTGGGCAAGAGTGCAGGAATTAGCTAAAAGTGTAAAAGTAACTTCAATAAACATGAAGGCTTGGCATCTCAAAGCACTTAATCATTTAAAGAAAATGAAAATGAAGCAAAAAGCAGGATATAAAGTAAAATATGTTCCCACCCACCAAAATAAGAAAGTATAATCATAAAACCTGCTGTTCCAATTCCCTGCTGGGAAGACTGGGTTCTGAGACTATGCCACTCGGGGTTGAGTATAAGCAATCTACCATGGGAAGAACAATCCAGGGTCCATTTTAAAAATAGGTGGATTTTTTTTTTAACTTAGAGCAGTGGTAATATTTGATCAGCAGTTAGAATTTTCCAGCTTCTCTTCCTTTTTGAATATTTTGAGATGGACTTCACTATTCAGATAATAGGTTAAGATCCTCATTCTCATTTCTCTTTCCTTGGCTGTCTTAAAGAAAACAATCATCTCAGGTAGAGGAGTATTAGTGGGAGGGAGGAATGATCCTTGGGGAAAAATTTCTAGGTGTTTTGTTTTGTTTTGAATTAGGTAAATCCATTAACTGCCTGCACTCTGCAGCCCTCACTCCCCACACTTTCCCTGAGTTTATTTAAGTGGTTGCCCATAGCAACCACCTACACTTTAAGTAGCTGAGCTAAGTATTGCAGGGAAACAGCTTGACAAGCCTCTGTCTAGCTTCCATGATCATTCACTGTGCCCTGGAGGTAACAATATAAAATTCAAATGATAATTTTAAAATATTAGCAATGGTTTTGTGCTTCCTGTATTTTAAAAAAAAAAAGGCACTACATTTTTTAAGTGAATGGTACAACAGGGTCTGCTGGTCACCCTCAATACCACTGGAAATGGAATAATTTCAAGAATGAGAGGAACGCTGTGAAGAAACCCCCGCAGAAGGGACAGCACGCCTTAGCCACACTCTTCTTCTTCCCTCTCCCTTTCCCGCAGCACCCATGCCCTTAGGATCCCAGTCCTGCTGACTTAGAGGCAGCCTGAAATAATAAGAGAAGGCAAAACTATGTACATATCTGGACTTTACAAATTTGCAGCCTTATGTGAGTGACTTCTCTGGTTGTGGCTTTTTGTTTTTCATTTTAAAAATGGGTCTATTGCCGGACACAGTGGCTCACGCCTGTAATCTCTTTAGGAAGCCAAGGCTGGTGGATCACGAGGTCAGGAGTTCAAGACCAACCTGGCCAAGTTGGTGAAAATCCCCCATCTCTACTAAAAATACAAAAATTAGCCAGGTGTGGTAGAGGTGCCTGTAATCCCAACTACTGGGGAGGCTGAGGCAGGAGAATCGTTTGAACCTGGGAGGTGGAGTTTGCAGTGAGCCGAGATTGCACCACTGCACTCCAGCCTGGGCAACAAAGGAAGACTCCCTCTCAAAAAAAAAAGAAAGAAAGAATGAAAAGTCTATTGAGGCCATTAAGTGAGATCAGAATGTTAAAATTTTTAAATTAAAAATGGTTCTAATTATCTATTATTAAATAAATATTGTGAGAATTAACTGAGCCAACTTATGTTAAGCACCTCACTTGGAATGCCCTATACAGTAAGCATATACTTAGCATCTCCTGTGTGCAAGCTACAAATGTTACTCAAAAATACATAAGTAAATAAATAAACAACCTTAGAGGGAAAAGACAACGATAAAACCATAGAAACAGATACGCTCAGAGACCGGGGTACTCAACCACCCTCCGTGTGCCAAGTCCCAGGAGGCTCTTCCTCAGGGAATTGGAATCCTACTTTCCTCTCCAAGTCAGTCCCCCAGGGTCGGCCCTGGACTATGTTTTTTTTCTACATTGTAGCTGCCTGTAGCCTTTGATCCCTGTAGGTCCATCTCTGTGCCTGTCTCTGTCCCTAAAAGGAAGGTACTTCCTTCCCTCACTGACCCCAAAGGGCTCACTGGCTGACCATGAAGCAACCTGCTCCACCAAGCTGCCCCCAGCTTTGTCCTCTGACTGTGGATCTGTGTGGCTGCTTTTGTGTCTCTGTCTTTTATTTATCTCTCACTGACTCCTCTCCTCTGTTGGAAGTGTTTCACTGGCAAGTTGAATGATTAACCTCGGGTTTGGCTACACTAAGTGTTTTACCTATTCTAAACTAGTGTCTTTGCCTGTGTTTACAGGAATTCAATGACTAGGGGTATTAGTCCATTTTCATGCTGCTGATAAAGACACACCCAAGACTGGGTAATTTATAAAGAAAAAGAGGTTTAATGGATAACAGTTCCATGTGGCTGGGGAGGCCTCATAATTATGGCAAAAGGCAAGAGCGGCAATGAGAGCCAAGCGATAGGGGTTTCCCCTTATAAAACCACCAGCTCTTTTGAGACTTATTCACAATGACAAGAGCAGTATGGGGGAAACTGCCCTCATGATTCAATTGTCTTCTACCAGGTCTCTCCCTCAACACGTGGGAATTATGGGAGCTACTATTCAAGATGAGATTTGGGTGGGGACACAGCCCAACAATATCACTGGGGAAGCAGGGCTTACAGTATCCCAGATTGTTTTTCCTAGTACATTATGATACACTGAGTCCTTGCCTCATTTGATCAATTTGGGCAAAACACACCCTTCCAACACTGTGTGTTGTGACCCACCTGACCCCTCCCTCCCTCTTTAAAACTGTTCAGAAGGTTCTGTTTTCATGCTCACCAGCCTTTAACAGTACAAAGCTTTCTTTCTTCTCTTATTATTCATATTTTTCATCCTTTGACCTACATCTGGTAGTTTTCTCGGGCTGCTATAACAAAATGCTGTAGACTGGGTGACTTAACAAAAGTTTTTTTCTAGAGGCTGGAAGTCTGAGATGAGGGTGCCGATATGGTCAGGTTATGCTGAGGGCCCTTTTCCTGGCTAGCAGATAGGGCCACCTCCTCACTGTCTTGATGTGGCAGACAGAGAGAGAGCTCTTGAGTGTTCTTCTTCTTTTTTCTTTTTTTCTGAGACAGAGTCTTGCTCTGTTGCCAGGCTGGAGTGCAGTGGCACGATCCCGGCTCACTGCAACCTCTGCCTCCTGGGTTAAAGCGATTCCCCTGCCTCCTGAGTAGCTGGGACTACAGGTGTGCACCACCATGCCCAGCTAATTTTTTGCATTTTAGTAGAGACAGGGTTTCACCATGTTAGCCAGGATGGTCTCGATCTCCTGACCTCGTGATCCACCACCTCAGCCTCCCAATGTGCTGGGATTACAGGCGTGAGCCACCGTGCCTGGCCTCCAGTGTCTCTTCTTATAAGGACACTATTCCCATCATGAAGTTCTCACCCTTGTGATCACAGCTAAACCTAATTGCCTCCCAAAGGCCCCATCTCCAGATACCATCACACTGGGCATTAGGGCCTCAACATATGAATTGGGAGGAAAACAATTCAGTCCACAGCATCTGATACTATTTTCTGTCTTTGAGTATAATAGCTCATGGAAGGGTCGTGATGCACCTCAGCCATGAAGAAGAAACTATGAGTAAATGCATTTTAAGTTATTAAAATATGAATTCTGAGCATTATTTTTACCAGCAATGTGCCTGCTTCTGGAATTTGCTTTGATAGCATGGTGAGGATCCAACAGTTTCCATCTTGTGCTGACTTCAGCTCTTAGCTCAGTGGCTGAGCGGCTGTTACTGACAGGTCTAGAGCATATTCATGGATCGAGCTCGCCTTACGTGTCTGCTTCCTCCCAGGAGCTCTTTGATGGGCTGTCACTCAGCGCATGTTCCCTCTCTTTAGGGCCTCTTAAGAGAACATACTACCTGACTCCTACCAATGGAGTGTTACAATTATTAGAAACATTTTTCATATACAGTACTCATGAAATCATTAAGTTTTCATGTAGTTTTTATAATTGTAAAAGTTTGTCATTTGTATCTCATTTGATCATTAAACAGCCCCTTTGTATACAGGAGAATCTGTTGCATTAATGACAGGTCATGGACAGAACCAAAGTGTAGCCCAGGACTTCTCACTCCACAACCAAAATGTTTTTCATAGTATTAAATGCCAGTGAGAAATGAGAAGAGAAGAGTTTTTCCCTTCAAATCTTCATTATGGAAGATTTCCCAGGACAATCTTGAGTCTACAGTTCTGAGTGCTTTGCCTGTCTTAATCACAAATTAATTTCTCTCTCTCTATGTCTGCATTAGAACCCAGAACAGAGATACAGAAGGGCGATATCAATAATCAATACCGGTGATAATGTTTGCTTGGGGCTGCTGGGGAAACCTGGCTGCTAATTGGCAATAACCCAGTGGGCGAGGTTAGTCCTTAACTCCTTAATTGTATTAACCCTTTGACCATCAGATAGCATCCCTTTAAGACTGGCCCAATCCTGCAGCTCTGCTCATTCCACCTGCTCATTCCTCCCAGCACTTCCAGATGTCCAACGAGATCATACAATACAAGGATAACAAATTTTTTTGTGGGTTTTGGTTGGTATATACAAGGAGAACTTTTGCGTTTTATTTGGATAATTTGTATTCAACAAGCCCTGGAACCCTAAGAAAATAGGTGATGTGCCTATCTATCTATCTCCTGGTCTAGCTACCTGGGAGGCTGAGGTGGGAGGATCGCATGAGCCCAGGAGTTGGGAGTCCAGCCTGGACAACATAGTGAGACCCTCATGTCTAAAAATAAACAAACAAATAAATAATACAAGTAAATTTAAAAATAGAAAACAGGCCAGGCACGGTGGCTCATGCCTATAATCCCAGTGCATTGGGAGGCCAAGGTGGGCAGATCACGAGGTCAAGAGATCGAGACCATCCTAGCCAACATGGTGAAACCCCGTCTCTACTAAAAATACAAAAATTAGCTGGGCGTGGTGGCAGGCGCCTGTAGTCCCAGCTACGCAGGAGGCTGAGGCAGGAGAATCGCTTGAACCCGGGGGGCGGAGGTTGCAATGAGCCGAGATCGTGCCACTGCACTCCAGCCTGGCAACAGAGAGAGGCTCTGTCTCAAAAAAAAAAAAAGAAACGAAAAGAAAAAAGAAAACAGATGAGGACAATGGAGAAAATATATTTTTAAATAAGTGTTTAGCTTAGTTTCCAATAAGAAAATCTCTGTGTCTGTTTCAAGGAATTTGGGGGTTTCTTCCTGGCTTTTCATGACATCCATCTCTCCTGTCACTTAGGACATTCAGTGGGTGTCTCTGTGATCTCTGGATCCTGGCCAGAATGAGTTGTATATGTCCACTGAGTCTTACGCTCGTGCCAATTTGGAAGTAAGTGAGTAACTCACAAGAGAAATTGGCTTCAGTTATGTTCTCCCTGACCAATAAATAAGTTTTCATTGGATCGTTTGCATCTCTAAGATATTCCATATTCTTCAGGATGCTGACTCCATCACACAGGAATGAATGCCTAAGGCCTCGCAGTGGGAGATAAGTGGGAGAGAAGCTGCTTTGCAGAAGTCAGGCGTGGTGCGAGAGGAAACCAGTGACGCACTTTTTCTCCTCCATATGTTCTCAGATTAGCCAAATCCTATGTGCTGAGAATTGGCAGAGCTTCCTCCACTGCTGAATAGATTGGGCAGTAACTCCCAGCCACACAGCCACCTTGATAATTAGTTGACATTTCTGCCAACTTCTGCAATCTGCCCTCTAGGGGGGCAGTGGGCCAAGTCACACCTTTGTGGCCACGTGTGGTCCCACATGAATCACTCAACCCCATTGTTTTATGTCAGCCTTTCCTGTCCCACACAAAAGCCCTGAGTGTGAGAAGCTCTCTTTACACATAGAGGAACCTTCCACCTTCAGCCCCATGGTCAGTGCTGACTGACAGTATCCTGGGTGGGTTCTTCACGGAACCCTTTCCAGGTGCCATTCCCCATTGCTACAGTCAAGTTCAACAAGGTAGTAAGAGCAAGATTTTTGACACGGAGAGTTTTGAAGTCAGAAAAAAATGAATCCATGCCTATAATTGAGATGGGCTTTGAACATGTATCACAATAATGCACGCTGTCAGCTGCACTGAGTCTCTTCTGTATATGTTCTGTCCTAGCTAACAAGTTTCCTGCCTCATCACTGAACTCCAAGCTGTCACCTTCCATGCTGCCACAGTTAGAGAAGGGTTAAAGGAAGTTGTGTAGCCAAACAGGAGAGTCTGAGGGCAGGTGGAACTAAGAGACAACTGGGACCTAGCCAGCCAGGCCCTTCTTGACAAAGGAGAAGGGAGGAGACATGCAGAGTTAGGAATGAAGCATTTAAGTATATGTGGTGTCCTCGTTCATTCATGGGTTCATTTGTTCAGCTGGTACCTAACATTGCTGTGTACCAGGCACTGTGCTGGACACTGAGGATACCACAGTGAACAAAACAGGCAGTAGCCCCTGCCCTCACAGAGCTTGCATCCTAGTAGGGAAGACAAAAACCAGCAAGACAGATAAGTGACATAAAGAGCAGGGAAGACTAGGATAACAGCTAAGAAGGAAAAAGTTAAGCAGGAGGAGGTGCTGTTCAGAGAAAGTGATTATGAAAGGCCACACTCACAAGGGGATAGTGTCAGGGGGTCGCAGAGGGGGCCATGCAGCTGTGCAAGGGGAAAGTGAGTCAGACAGAAAGCAGCAGGTCCTGGAGGTGCGCCTGGTGTGCAGGAGGCCATTCGGGAGAGCAGGGGCGGCTACAGCAGAGAGCGTGAGGAGAGGGCTAGGCTCAAGGAGGCAGGAGGGAAGGGAGCAAGGCAGCATGGGCCGCGGGGAGCACTTTGAGTTGTACTCTAAGTGACACGGGACTCTAACAGCCTTGGGTGGAGGAGCAGCACTTTAAGGGAATAAATCTGGCTGCTCTATCAAGAAGAAATTGGAAGGGGGAAGAATGGAAGTCAATACTTCGGGTTGTACTCTGAGTGACACGGGGACTCTGACAGCCTTGGGTGGAGGAGCAGCACTTTAAGGGAATAAATCTGGCTGCTCTATCAAGAAGAAATTGGAAGGGGGAAGAATGGAAGTCAATACTTCGGGTTGTACTCTGAGTGACACGGGGACTCTGACAGCCTTGGGTGGAGGAGCAGCACTTTAAAGGAATAAATCTGGCTCCTCTATCGAGAAGAAATTGGAGGGGGGCAAGTATGGAAGTCAGGGAAAGCCACACAGCCCTCCGGGACAGCGAGAGCGAGAACAGGGTGGGGCAGTGGACAGGTATGTGCCCATCCTGAGGGCAGGGCTGGCAGGGTGCGTTCATGGATCAGACGTGGGCTGTGGAAGAAAACAGAGCTGACCATTGGATCACATGGGCAACTCTGGAGAGGCCATATGGAACGATGGTGTGCTGAAACAGTCCGTCTCAGAGAGAGAGGGCAAGCAATTCATCTGCTAATTCCTCCTGGTCTCCTGCCTTTCATTGGTTGAGTCGCATTCCATGGGATATTAACAGCGCCGCACTTCTGAGCTGTGATACTTACTGAGGGCCTTGAGACTCCTAGTGAAAAAGCCTCCACAGGCCCAGCGGCTCAGTGGGGTTGGGCAAAGCCTGGTCCCCGTCCCTGAGGGAGGTCGAGACACCAGCAGTGCCGCAGGTGGAGGAAGAAGCACAGTGGCCAGGCTTCACAGATGGCAGCAGCATGAGCCACCCTGAGGCTGCTCTGTCCAGGAAGCAGGGCCAGCGTCCAAGGCTGAGGGGTCAGGCAGGACCAACAGGATCTGGGAGGTACATGCACAAGCCCCAGTACATTATTCCAGCAGTTCAGCCAACACAGGCTCAATCTGGGCTGACACAGGTGCCCAAAGAAGCTAGTCTGTATGGTGAGGTGTGCCCGCAGATGGTGGTGACACACATTGTCAGGTTAGTGGGACCATTCCATTCCTTCTGGTCTGCAGTGGAGGCCAAGACAGCAAATGGAATTGCAGAGCTCAAGGTCCAAACTCCATGCAGAAGGGGTTGAGAGAAGGGAAGTGAGAAGTCAAAGTCTCCATCAAAGAGATCAGTATGACGCCAAGGCAGAATGTCCCATCATAATTTTTTTTTTTTTTTTTTTTGAGATGGAGTCTCGCTGGAGTGCAGTGGCATGATCTCGGCTCACTGTTGCAATCTCTACCTCCTGGGTTCAAGCAGTTCTCCTGCCCCAGCCTCCCAAGTAGGTGGGAGTACAGGCCATGCGCCACCGTGCCTGGCTAATTTTTGTATTTTTAGTAGAGACAGGGTTTCACCATGTTGGCCAGGTTGGTCTCGAACTCCAGGCCTCAAGTGATCCACCTACCTCAGCATCCCAAAGTAATGGGATTACAGGTGTGAGCCATCACGCCCAGCCCCATCATAATATCTTAAGTACCCACAGCTGGAGTTAGGGAAGAGGGCTGCTGCCCTGCAGGCCCGTGAGTACCCAGGGCCAGCTGGTTACAGGGCTGGGGCATGGGGCTTCTGCAGTGCGATGATACCAGGTTAGATGTGGCCTGGGTAGGGCTCTAGCCAGCCAGCTATAGTGGGGTGGGGAGTGGTCCTCAGTGTGGACGTGGGAGCAGACAAGGTAATCCTTACTTTGCTGTTAAAAAATGATAAATTGCCCATTTGCCTATTTTTTAATTTTATTTTTTAAATGCAGAATCTCACTCTGTTGCTTAGGCTGGAGTGCAGTGGCACAATCACAGCTCACTGCAGCCTCAACTCCTCAACTCAGGCAATCCTCCTGCCTCAGCCTCCGGAGTAGGTGAGACTACAGGCGTGTACCACCACACCCAGCTTCATTCGCCTATTTCAATTGTGCTTCATTTCAGTAGATTACATTCAGTAATACTGAAATGGTTATACTCTCTAGGAAAATACATTTTAATTCACATAAAATACATGACTATGTATAATGCCATGTATTACATAATGATTATCATTGACTCCTAAGTAAATATTGTGTTTTTGTCTGGATAAGATTTCTATCAATCCATCTCTTTCTCTGTCTTACACACACACACACACACACACACACATGCACACACACACGCACATGTGCACATCACCTTGTTTCAATAAATGGCATCATACAGTGCAAACTAAGCTTTGACAGCTCTGGACTGAAGCCTAAGAACTTTTGGATCCATTGTTCTTATAAGCCACTTTGAGCTTTCTGACACCATCGTAGTAACAAATGTGTATGAAATTACAAGAGAAAAAAATGCTGATTTTCACAGCTTTCCCATCTGCGCTGATTTCTAGTGAGTACTGCTACGCTATATTAAGCCAATTTTGATTAGTAATTATCATCATGCCTTGCAAAGTTCCTAGAAGATAAGGTGCTTGTCAAGTGTATTATTACAATGCCTGTGCCTACTTTTCTGAGGGATATCATTTTTCATAACCTGAGGAGCTGCCACATATTCCCCCACCGTTCTCCAGAAACATCATCATAGTTGACAGGTCTTTATTGCCGCAGCCCAAAAGCCGTGTCGATGGTGTACCATCTAGGTGAACCTGCACTAATTGATTCTGTCATTTCTAAGAGGCAGAAACCACATCTGCGGGAGCCTGGTTGGTTCTTTTGTTTTAATGAAGCGAAAGTAGCCTCCATGTTTGTCTGTGCCTGTCTGCAAAGTGACAGTGATTTATCTCATGCTGAAAGCAAGTTCAGGGGCCTCCTAGAGAAGTACATAAATCTACCAACCCCCTTGTGACAGATGCTGAAGCCCTGCCAAACCCCTCACAATGACTCCTGCAAAGGAAACCTTCCCCACTGCCTGCCACCACAAATGCACTATCCACTTCCCTACAAGCCATGAGTCCTTCCCTTTTCCCCAAATTCTTTCGTGGATATATCCAATTTAAAAGAAAATGCAGGCAAATACTCTTCCTTGAGTTAAATCTGATGTCTGTTTTCTGCTTTTCTCTAATCAACTAGATAATGAAAATCACAACCTAACCCGATTCATTTTAAAGATTAAATTTTATTCATTTTAAAGATTAAAGAAACAAAGACTGGCCAGGCACCACACCTGATGCTTGTAATCCCAGCACTTGGGAGGCCAAGGCAGGAGGATCACTTGAGCCTGGGATTTTGAGACGAGCCTGGGCAACATAGTGAAACCCCATCTCTACACAAAATTTTAAAAATTAGTGGGTATGGTGATGCACACCTGTGGACCCAACTACTCAGGAGGTTAAGGCAGGAGGATTGCTTGAGCCCAGGAGTTCGACACTACAGCGAGCTATCATCATGCCACTGTACTCCAAACGGGGTGACACAGTAAGACCCTGTCTCAAAAAAAAAAAGAAAAAAAGTAAAAGAAGCAAAGACTCAGGAAGATTTTGAAACTGTCCAAACAAAGAAGAGGCAAGTTCCACCATTCACTAGGCATCTGCTTGTCTACCAACTGAACAAAGAGAAAGAAGGTCATTCTAAATTTTTTTTTGGAGACTGAGAATTTTACAATTTTCCACTGATTCTAACATACCATCTGGGGACTAATAGGCATCTCCTCAAACTAAAAGTCAGCTTCTGTACCTAGTTGACATTTGAAAGCCATGAAGAACTTATCAACATTTGCCCACATTTAGGCTAAAAGAATCTTCTTTGACTCTGAAATAATCTGTGTCAGAGCTACTGCTTATGATATTTCCTAAAACTTAGCTTCTGACCATTAAAAATATCATTGCTAGTTATCTTAGCATGGTGCCTAAATTCAGATATTTCCTTTTTATTGTTGTTTCATATCTGTTACCTCCTTGATATTTCTCATTAACACTTGGGTCCTCATCACTCTTAACCTCACTCATGTCCTCCCAAATGCCACAGCCGAGGGATATTTCTGCAAGCTCATCTTTTTTTGACATTTCCTTAATATTTTTCAATGTTGACCACTATGTTCTAGGAACTTTCCTGTTGGCTTAAGTGATGACCCTCTCTCTTTGCTCTCCTCCTAAAAATCAGGCATTTTCTCCGTGTCTTTTGGGGGTCCCCTTCCTTCATTGTCCCTTTAAATATTGATACACCCTATGGTCCTGCCTTGATCACTGCCTCTTCTCATCCAATATAGTCTCTTTAGACAATCTCATCCACCCTTGCAGATTCATCTATTATCTGCTTGGCTTTAACCCCCAAACTTACCTCTTTGGCCCCTGCCTTCCGTCTGAGCTCCACATCTCTGAGAAGTTTCCAGCTTTTTCTGGATGGCTCTCTGGCACCTCTGTGTTGAAAGTTATCACAAGGGGGCTTTTCATGCTCAGACTCTTACCTGTTCTTTCCTCTCTGTTTGTTGCCATTCTTCCCACAGCCTCTATCGCAGTAGGCTATTAAAGTCTATTAATTATATCTTCTAAACATTTCTCTAGTAAATTATCCGAAAGGCCCTCATTACGAGACATATTGCACTGTGTCAGAACTGTTAGTCTACTGTGTCTCTCCCCTGCTAGATTCAGAGCGAGGGCTCAATCAAGGACTAGCACCATAATATCCATCTGTTTCTTCTGTGATATACTAGCACTGTAGGTGCTGGCACAGAGTATGTGCTAAATTAATTGTGCGAATGAATTGAGAAATGTATAAATGATCTGTCACATTAGAAGAATGTTTGAAAATGAAACAATTAGCTGTAATATCACCACAGAACAGGAATGGTTTTGTTGTAGCTGTTGTTTGTTTTCAGCATGTGTTTTCACTGTTTTGTTCATAGCAGACATATTTTTAGGTGGCTGTAACAATAATGGACATGTAGTTTTGTGTTCTACTCTTTTTTCACTTAAACATTGATTCATAACCATTTCTCTGTGTATTTACAGGTGCTTTGTAGCTCTCCTTTATAATGGCTACATTATATGGCAAAAGTAGTTCTAGAATGATGATGATAGGATTGCCAAGCCCGACCCTGTAAGGATTACATCTGATTCACAAAGCTGAGTGCCAGAAGAGCCTGCCAACGTGTAATGACCTTGAAAAGCTACTTAACTCAAAGAGCAAATTTTCCCATTTGCCAAATGAACCTAATCATAGTTGTTTGTAATCCTCAGAAAAAAAGGTGTTGTAGAAGTAGAAATTATTTTTAGTATCTCACAGGTTTGAAATGTTTGTGGGATAGAAACAACTCACTCTCCGTGGTCTCTTCCTTTGAAGGCAGGGCAGGTTAGTGAAAATTTACTTTTCCCAAGTAGTGAGGATTGAAAGGATTAAGCAGGGGGGAATGAGGCAAAAACATCTAGCTTACTCTGTCGTTTTGGAGTCATCTATTTTCATCTTTTAAAAGTTTCCTCCCTACCTTTCTGCCATATTATCATCTTTTCCCGATACGATCAAATTTTAGCACTGGAAGGAAACTGAGGAATTATAACTAGTCCAACTCGCACGTTTCAGATGAAGAAAGACTTTGGAAAAAGCACAGATGCTTGTATAGCCCTCTTCTTAGGGAAAAGAGAGATGGAGAAGTGTGGATGCTTTTACAGGGGTAGTAAATTCTTCTTAGGGGAATCCAATGAGCTTGAAGAACATGCAGTGGCCTGAGACAAAGTCTATTGGACCCACAGAGCAGGCAATGGTTTGTGACAGAAGTCAGTCCAGGTGTGTTGACAGATTTAAATCTTTCTTCCTGTGATATGAGTCCACTTAATAAAGACTCAGGAAAGAACCAAAGGGAATTGTTTTTTTGACAAGTCCAGACTTCAGGCAAATGAGGGCACTTCAGAGAACTTCATCCTGTGTTTTGCAAGAGACAGAGGATAAGAGCTTGGGGCGGGAGGTCAGAGAGACCTTGAGAGCCTTCTTTAGTTTGGCATATCAAAGTGCCATGTTTTGGGGTATTGGTTTCTGAGCACCAACAGAGTCAAAAGGAAGCCCAAATTTTGCATAGTTTTCTGGTAATATTTTAGAAGGAATGAATACCAGTAAGAACGAGATAAAACTGCCAAAAGGATCATGCAGCCTCCGTTGTACTCATGGTAATACTACTTTCGTATGACTCATCTTGGTTAAATCATACAATCCACAGTGAAGTCACGAGGAAATTCATATTAATAGAAGCTCATTTTCCTCTAGTGTACCTTTTTTTTTTTTTTTTGAGACGGAGTCTTGCTTTGTCACCCAGGCCAGAGTGCAGTGGTGCAATCTCGGCTCACTGCAACTTCCGCCTCCCGGATTCAAGCAATTCTCCTGCTTCAACCTCCCAAGTAGCTGGGACTACAGGTGCCCGCCACCACGCCTGGCTAAGTCTTGTATTTTAGTAGAGACGGGGTTTCACCGTATCAGCCAGGCTTGTTTTGAACTCCTGATCTTTTGATCCACCTGCCTCAGCCTCCCAAAGTGCTGGGATTACAGGTGTGAGCCACCACGCCTGGCCCCTCTCATTTACTTTAATGTGACCATATATCTATGCCCAAAAAATCCAAAGCCATTTCATGATGTTCCAATTTTGATTATCATGAGCATTTTTCCTAAACTTGTTTTTAGAAACCTAAATTCTCTTGTAATGCTCATTACTTCTGCTTGTTGCACAAATAACCACTGCTAATTCTCCCATGATGGGATTCAAGATTCACCATTTGGTACTTATTCACTGCTTTCGTCTAAGACAATGTAAAAATGCAAACAACACACTCCATGAAATCTCTATTAGGTTGTGGTTCCTCATTGAAGCACATTCATTTTCCACTGTTCTTTGACTTTGAGCTAGAAGCCAGAGTTCTTCATTAATGCCAAGCTTCTGATAGCTAGAGGAGACATTGTCCAAAAATTTATTGAGCTGAAATGTCTTGTTTTATACAACAGACGCACCACTTGAAAGCAATTTAAAAATAAACATTGTAGTCATTCACTCCTATTTTCCATTAACTTAGCTTAGTTTTGAGGTACATTTAAAAGGCTTGGTCTTTGCTCAGTGAGGGCCCCATGTTCTCACTTGTGACTGCAGGTAATTGGTCAAATGCTGAGAGTTCCTGTTAGAACCAAGGACTGTTTAAGTTGGAGGGTTCCATGCTGGCATGCAGCATAGCTGGTCCAAACCGAAGACCACACATACCACTGATAGCCTTTTCCACGGATGACATATTCTCTGCATTAGAAAGATATTATTCACTAAACCCACATGTACCTCTGTAATTTTTACTGATTTATTCTCATTAAGTATTTTAATAGGTTTATTTCTATTATCTGTAACTATTTTTGATTTCCTAGTACTGCATAGGGGCCTATCTAATCATCATCGTCATCATAAAAACCAAATGGGAGCATTTGGTGCAAAATAATGCATTTGAATTATCTCAGCCTTTGACCTCTGTGGATGGGAGAATAATGCCCCCCAAAGATGTCTAAATCCCAATCCCTAGAACCTGTGAATTTGTTACCTTACATGACAAAAGGGACTTTGCAGATGTATTTAAGTTAAGGATCTTGAGATGAAGAGATTATCATAGTGAGATCAGTGTCATCTGAGGGATCTTCTAAAAGGGAGGCAGGAGGGTCTGGGTCAGAGGAGGAGATGACAGCAGAAGCAGAGTTGGAGAGAGAAGGAAGCATTGGAGGATGCTGCACTACTGGCTTTGAAGACGTAAGAAAGGGCCACAGCCAAGAAATATAGACTGCCTCTAGGAGGGAAAAAAGGCTGAAGGAAGCCAGCACACTTTACCCCAAAATATGACTGAACTACAGAAGTAGCCTCAAAGTCCTCGAGATCTCTCTGACCTGCTCCCCTGCTCCCTTTCAATCCTCTGTTTCTCCTAAGGCATAGGATGAAGCCTTTTTTCAGTATTCTCTTATCTACCTGGGAACCAGACCCCAAAGAGAACCACAGTTGCCTTCCACCTCCCATACCCGTAAATCTCATTCTCTATCTCAGAAAAGAACACTGAGGATGCAAACCCACCTGGACAGAATTTTTCACAAGACAATACCTCCTGGGTTCATTCAAAATCCAAATTCCATTTACAAGTTAATTTCTGACTTCTAGGCCCATTCATTCTCCCTAATGATCATTTACTGACCCTCAAAAGAATGGTCTACATTCCCTCATGTCCCCCTCCCCTAGGCTGAAGGCGTTATAAGATCTGTACTCCACTGGGTTATTGAGTACTCATTCTCCTGCAATTCTCCCATGCTATGCACATTAGAATAAATGTTTCATGCCTTTTTTTCTATTAATCTGCTTTTTGTCAGCCAGTTTTTCAGTGACCCTTCAGAGGGCGAAGGGGATGTTTTCCTTGGGCCCCTACAAAGCAAAGGAACAGGCTGTCCCCTCCAGCATCCGTAAGCAACTCAGCCCTGCTGAGACCTTGACTGCAGCCCTTAAGACCCATTCCAGCCCTCCAGCCTCCAGAACTGTAAGATAATAACTCTATGGGTTTTCTAAGCCTCTAAGCTTGTGGTAATTTGTTACAGCAGCAACAGGAAACTAATACAGCCTGTCCTTTAAAACTACTTCCATCAGTGGGAGCACAAATGAAGTGAATGAATGCACAACTGCTGCACAGATTATTTAAAAACATATGAGAAGGGAAGCAGTCATTACTTTTTCAGTCTGTAAAGTAAGGTGGATTTTTTTTTTAAAGGAAGAAGTACCTGGGTTTTCATTTTACAAACCCAGAAAATGCCTTGCAGCAGGAGCGTGGTTGTCTGATACAGGGAGCAGCAAGAAGGCCAGTGGCTGGCAGCAGGAGAACAAGGGACAAGGGGTAGAAGACGAGGCCAGGGAGGCGGCCAGAGCCCTGTCACCTGCAAGTTTACACGTTTCACTTGAATTTTAGAACCATTCTAGAAATTATCTTTGTTCTCTCAATACAGTTTTTAACAAAATAAAATTCTGGCAGCACCCTTTCCCCAAGGCTCTTGCTCATTGCACTGGATCCAGACTGGGCCTGGAACGTCCCCCTTTTTTCCTCGTCAGGAGCAGTTCTGCATGGGCACCCCAGGAGCATCGCGGGCACAGAGCCGGGCAGGGATCCGGCCATCATCAAGAGGCCTAATCAGAGAACACACTGACATTGTGGGTGGGTTGCCGTTGATTGGGAGAAAATGTCTTCAGCATTTGGACACCTGAACAGAGGAGTAAAAATAGATTCTCCAGGATTCTTAAAAAATAACACATACACGGCAGACCCAAGTCATTCCAGAGACTATAACAGCTTAAGAAAAAGAAGAAGAAAATGGAAAACAAACCTTGATAGAAAAGAAGGCTAGGATAGAGGATGGTGAGTACCCGGCCCCCAGGTTGTTGCTACACATCGAGACCCAACAACTGGGGGGTCCAAGAAAGAAGCAGCCGAGGTGAGGTGCCTTGTACGCCTAAACAGGCCAACTCGGGGGAGCCCAGGACGCAGCACACAGGAACAAACAATGGCTTGGGGCTGACACTTCTCCCTTCATTGGCCTCCCACTTACACATGGGCTTGCAAACATACACACAAACACAATTTGTTTCTTTACACTCTAGTCTGTGCAATGACTTCCACTGTAGACAAAAGACCTCATGCTCAAATTTGGAAATTATGCTTTTGTTGGACACACAAGATCAGCATACAGAGAGAAAAATGAGCCCACCAGCCAGGGTCCAGGAGCAAAAAGCAGACAAAAAGCAGATTAATTTAAGCACTTTACCTCAGTGCTTAAACATCAATTTCACTTATGAGTACACGTAAGATTCTCGCCACCACCAGTACTACCCCTCTCGGAAATCGCTGTGGCATACACAGAAAGGGAAAAGCCTTATATTCACATGTAACCAACTTCCAAAGGATATTGCTTTTTGTAGTAACCACTTTATTTAGATATAATGCACATACTATATAACACACCCGTTTAAGTGTACAATGCAATGGTTTTTTTGTATCTTCACAACTGTGCACCACCACTATCAATTTTAGAATGTTTTCAGCACCCCCAAATCCCCATGCCTATTGGTAGTCATGCCCCATTTCCCTCCAGCCCTCCCCACAGCCCCAGATAGCTCCATTCTACTTTGTCTCTATGAATTTGCCCATTCTGGACATTTTGCATATGTGACCCTTTCTTTCATTTAGCATAATGTTTTCAAGGTTAATCCATGTTGTAGCATGTATTAGTAGTTCATTTCTTTTTAGAGCTGCATAGTATTTTACAACCCACATTTTATTTATTCATTCGTCAGTTGATGAACTTTTGGATTGTTTCACTTTTGGCTATCATGAGTAATGCTCCTATGAACATATGTGTACAGGTTTTTATGTGGGCATGTGTTTTCATTCCTCCCGAGTACATAGCTAGGAGCAGAATTGCTGGTTCTTATACTAACTTCATTTTTAACCTTCTAAGGAACTGCCAGACTGTTTTCCAAAGTGGCTGTACCCTTTTTCTTCCCACTAGATGTGTATAAGCGCTCCAGGATGTGGACAACATATTCTTATCTATCTGTTTTTATTGTAGTTGTCTTAGAAGGTGTGAAGTAGTAATTCATTGTGGTTTTGATTTGCATTGCTCAAATGACTAACCATTTGAGAATCTTTGTATATGCTTGTTGGTCACTTGTGTATTTTCTTTGGAGAAATATCTATTCGAATTTTTTACCCATTTTGATTGAGGTATTTGTCTTTGAATAATTGAGTTGTAGGAGTTGGTTATATATTTATATTCTAGATATAAGTTCTTTATCAGAGATATAGTTTGCAAAAATTTTCTCCCATTCTTTGGATTGTCTTTTCAATTTCTTGAGGTGTCCTTTGACTCACAAAAATTTTTAATTTTGATGAAGTCCAACATTTAAAAAACAAGAAAAGTCACAATAATTGAGGTCAAAGGCATTTTAAAAGAAATTCAAATATAAGTTTGAAAAGATGGGAAGTCACGTTCTTATTTAAAAGAACAAAGAAGAATTGTGCATTGAAGGTCTGTAAAGATGTTTGATAGCTCATCAGTACAGTGAAAACATTTTGGTGAACTTTGGTGAGTCATTGCCATTTAATTTTCTTCCCCCCACCCAGAAAAACTTGGGCCATTCTAAAGGCATTTGAGATCTCCCTTGAGCTCTTCTGATTCATGCATCATCAACACCTGCAAAGTCTCTCTTCTCATGATTAGTCTTTGTTCTGTGCGGAATGCTTCACACTTTAAATCCTGGACCAAGGCCGGGCGCAGTGGCTCACAACTGTAATCCCAACACTTTGGGAGGCCAAGATGGGTGCATCACTTGAGGTCAAGAGTTCGAGACCAGCCTGACCAACATGGTGAAACCCCGTCTCTACTAAAAATACAAAAATTAGCCAGGAGTGGTGGCATGTACCTGTAATCCCAGCTACTCTAGAAGCTGAGGCAGGAGAATTGCTTGAACCCAGGAGGCGGAGGTTGCAGTGAGCCAAGATTGCACCACTGCACTCCAGCCTGGACAACAGAGCAAGGCGCTGTCCAAAAAAAAAAAAAAAATCTTACAGCAAAAGTGAACTTTAATGATCATTGAGGCATTCTTTGTGTCTCCAAACCAAGATGGTCACTGGGAACAGCTTGGAATACATAAAATGCCCTTAGAGTTTTTAAACAACAAACAAATAAACAACAATAACAACAACAAGGATAGATGTATTTTAATCAAATCAAGCGTGTTTAATCAAATGTAGTGGTGTGTACCTTGTACCTAGATGAGAAGTAGTTGAATCAATCAAGAAAAGATCTGAACTTGTTGAATTTCTAAGAATTTGAACAGCAATATGTTTTTAAAATTTCTACTTTATTTAATGGTATATAATATGTAAATACAGGTCAAAATTTTTAAATGCCACTTGAAAATATAAATTATCCTTTGCTCCCAGCAGGTCCACTTACGGGTATCTCTGCTGTAGATAGTCTTATCTAAGGACACAAACCAGGACACAAATCTAGGCAAAAAGAGCAAGATTCCATCTCAAAAAAAAAAAAAAAGAAAGAAAGCTGCTACAATTTCTGTCCATTAGTAGGAAAATATTAAGTAAACCATGAAATATTCATGCTATGGGATACTGTGCAACTGCTAAAAATAATGAGGGCCTCTGCATGAACTGACATAAAAAATGCACAAGATAAATTATCTATTAAAAAACAAGATACATAATATCACATGTCTGGTATCTCACACCTTTAACAATCACATATTTAAAAATAAATATTGGGCCAGGCAGAGTGGCTCATGCCTGCAATCCCAGCACTTTGAGAGGCCAAGGCAGGAGGGTCACTTAAGCCCAGGAGTTCAAGACCAGCCTGGGAAACACAGCAAGACCGACCACATCTCCACAAAAAATGTTTTTAAAAATTTTTTTTAATTAGCTGGGCATGGTGGTGCATGTCTGTAGTCCTAGCTACTTGGGAGACTGAAGTGAGAGGATCACTTGAGCCCAGGAATTCGAGGTTGCAGTGAGCTAAGATTGCACCACTGCACTCCTGGTGGGCGACGTATAGCATGACCCTGTCTCTAAAAAATATATAAATAAATCCTTTTCCATATTGATATTGATATTATAAAATAGGAGAAATACATGGAAGGATCTTGTGGGAGACAGAATAATAGCCTGCAAAGATATCCACATCTTAATGCCAGAACCTGTGAATATGTTATATGGCAAGGAAGAATTAAGATTGCAGTTGGAATTAAGGTTACTAAACAACTGACTTTAAAATAGGGAGATTATCCTGAATGATCTAGTTGAATAATCACAAGCAGCCTTACAAGTGAAAAGGGAGGCAGAAAAGTTAGTGTTGGAGGGGGGCACCTGGACAGACCCAGCCAACCACTACTGGCTTTGCATGTGGAGGAAGAGGCCACACATCCAGGAATACAGGAGGCTTCTAAAAGCTGGAAAAGGCAAGGAAAGAGCTTTTCCCCTAGAACCTCCAGAAAGGGACACCGCACTGTTGACACCTTGATTTCAGCCAATGAGACCCATTTCATATTTCCGACCTCCAGGAATGTAACATAATAAGGTAATGTTGTGTTAATCCACTAAACTTGTGGTGATTTATTACAGTAGTAATAAGGAATAAATACAGATACATGATAATAACTTATCTTTAAATAACTAAACTGTGGAGAAAGGATACCTTTATTTTTTACCCATGCCAGTTATTACGTTTTCCATATAAGCATGTCTATATTTTGTAATTTAAAATTTTTTTTAAGCCTGTGGGGTTGTCTATGAAAGAGTAACAGGCCAGGAGCAGTGGCTCACGCCTGTAATCCCAGCACTTTGGGAGGCCGAGGCAGGTGGATCACTTGAGGTCAAGAGTTTGAGACCAGCCTGGCCAACATATAGTGAAACCTCATCTCTACTAAAAAATACAAAAATTAGCTGGACGTGGTGGCATGTGTCTCCCAGCTACTTGGAAAGCTGAGGCAGGAGAATCGCTTGAACCCAGGAGGCAGAGGTTGCAGTAAGCCGAGATCACACCACTGCACTCCCAGCCTGAGTGACAGAGCAACACTCCGTCTCTCAAAAAAAAAAAAAAGAAAGAATTAAAAAAAAAAAGGGTGCACTGACCACTCTATATAATAGCCCATTAAAGATGTTGAAAAGATGAAGAGGCAGCTTCCTTCTCTTTGCATCAGAGCAAGCAAGCTTCCTGGAGGAGATGGGATTTAAACTGGATCTTAAACAATAGATAGAATATTGCCATGCAGAGATAGAGGAGATCAAAACAATGGGGCAGCATGAACAAAGCAATGAGGCAGGCCCACTGGAGGACAATCAGGTGCCATCTTTCTTGTCCACAGCAGTGCAGCATTACCTGTATCCTCAGAGAGTGTTCAGGCCTGATCCGAGGGGGCTTGGATGGATTACTATGGGTTTGGGCTTAATTTGGTAGGCAATGGAAACCACTGAAGGTTTTAGAGTTTTGGGGAAAAAACTGATTGCTGGGCCAGGCATGGTGGCTCACACCTGTAATCCCAGCACTTTGGGAGGCCAAGGTGGGAGGATCACTTGAGCTCAGGAGTTCAAGACCAGCCTCGGCAACATGGCAGACCCTGTCTCTAAAACAACAACAACAACAACAAAACTGGTGGCATTGCTTTTTAAGGATTAATCCTTCCATGCAGAGAGAGAAAGGGAGACAGGACAGGAGAACTCTACCAGGATCTAGGCTCTGAGATCAGGACAGAAGGAGGGAGGACAACACAGACAGAAATTTGGGAGCTAGATTTGGAAAACTTGCTCACTCACCACCTGTGGGTGGTCAAGAAAAGGAAGAGTGGTCTTTGGGCCTGGGTCGTGGGGGGATGACCTAGTCAGAGTAATATGATATGGAGGGTGAGCTCAGGTTGGGATAGACAGGGTTTTGCATGCCTCTGCAGTGCCCTATATAAATGCCACGTGACTTACAAGGCTGCAGGATTGGCTGGGGCCAAGGAGAGAGGACCCTGAGCCACGCTCTGTCTCCAGGGCAGGATCTCCTTTTCTGTCAGGTCCTCATCCCCTCTGCTTATCCATTTGCTTCCTGGCCAGCTCTCCCAGGGAATATTTTTCCTTAGAACATAATGATCATTTCTTCCTCTTTCCCGTATCCATGCCTAGCCTTTCTGGTTCACAAATGGAGTTGTCTGGCTCTAAAGTCATCCACTCTGGTGCATCTTAAGGGGTTTGAATCTCTCCCCACTTGCTGCTGCTGTGCACAGGTCTCTCTGCCTGGGCCTTCTAGTGAGAGATCCCCAGCAGCCCTGAAAAACCTGCCTATACAGCCCACACTATTGAGAAACCTGTTTTTATTGCTAACCTAGATCCTTTGGTCAAAAGTCTTCTCTTCCTTATATCAGCTAAAATAAGAGGCATGACCTGCTTTTTTTTTTTTTTAAAGATGGAGTCTTGCTCTTGTCGCCCAGGCTGGAGTGCAGTGGTACAATTTCGGCTCACTGAAACCTCCACCTCCTGGGTTCAAGAGATTCTCCTGCCTCAGCCTCCGAAGTACCTGGGATTACAGGTGCTTCCACCACGCCCAGCTAACTTTTGTATTTTTAGTAGAAATGGTGTTTCACCATGTTGGCCAGGCTGGTCTTGAACTCCTGACCTCAGGTGATCCACCGTCCTCTGCCTCCTAAAGTGTAGGGATTACAGGCATGAGCTATCATGCCTGGCCTTGACCTGCTTTTTACCTGTACCCAAAAATATAATTAGTTCAAGGCTATGATGTGTGCAATTAAATTTTTCTCCTAAAGATATATCTTTAATCAGAAATTCTAGAGTAAGTCTCATTGATAAGAACACAAAGTAAAGGGCTGGTAAAAAGCAAAAACAGAAGAACAGATGTGAGAGGCTGCTTAGTTACGAAGGATTCATTCCATTTGAGTTCTACAAACACACACACACACTACACGCCCCCCCGCCCCCAACCCCAGCTCAGAAAAGGACTGCCCACCGAGGATTCTGACTTTAGAGCTAAAGAACTTGTTTCTGGTCAGCCTTTTCTCTTAATATCTGAGGGGTCAGGGGGCCAATTCCTATTAGTTCAATTATGTCATTGTACTGAAAGAAACAATATTGAATATCAAAATGCAAAACATTTTTCTTGTCTTGCTGACCCAAATTTATCACTGATTTGGAACCCCTTTCAGAATTGAAACATACTGTCTACCCCAAATGCCCTTGGAATGACATTTACATCTCTTTTGTTTTTTCAAGAGGAGATGATCATAATAATATTGTATGAAAATTTCCAAATAAAAAGGCTTAGAATTGCTTTGCTTCCTTTATTCTCAATATGAAATAATAACGAACAGAGCTCTAAGAAATTTATTTTAAGATATAAACTTATATAACCCATCTCTCCCTCCTCTCCAGCCACATCTGCGTATTCTTCCACCACCTCCACTTTTATAAAATTATCTACACTTTCTTTTTGTCTCTAACATATTCAGTTTCTTCCCTGAAATGGTCACTTGATTCACATGGGCTTGTATTGAAATGCCTTGCCCTGTGAAGGATGCACTTTATGATGAAGTTTCTGGTCCCTGGGGGTATTTCTGAATTTCCTTCTGAATATTCATCTAAGCCCTTTCCCCAGTCTCTGCCAAAACACCCCAGCCATACCTAGGAATGGGTGTTTAAAAAGAAACTGAACTATTGTTTAAATGTAAGTTTTTTTAATGTATGGGGCCTTGAAAATTTGCTTTTATAAGCATATATAAAATAATTTTCCCAAAAAACATATAAAAAATAATTTTCTGACCAGGTGCAAAAGCTCACGCCTATAATCCCAACACTTTGGGAGGCTGAGGCAGGAGGATTGCTTGAGCCCAGGAGTTTGAGACCGACCTGGGCAACATAGTGAGACCCTGTCTCTACAAAACAAATTCTAAAAATTAACCAGGCATGGTGGCCACACTTGTGATCCCAGCTGCTCATGAGGCTGAGGTGGAAGGATAGCTTGAGCCTGGGAGGTCGAGGCCGCAGTAAGTCATGATTGTGCCACTGCACTCCAGCCTGGGTGACAGAGTGAGAACTTGTCTCAAAATTAATTAATTAATTAAATGAAGTAATTTTCCCAGGGATCTCTGAATCTTTTTTTTTTTAAAATAGCAACTAAGCAAATGTTACATAATTTCCTCTTTATCACTTTCGGGCTTAGAGAAATAGCGTAATGTCCCTAAAGAAATGTGCTGGCACTGGCGTGGGGAAGGCAGGGGGTGAGGAGAAAAAGCATCTTCACTTTCTGGTTATAACAGAGAGTTGGCACAGCCCCAAGAGTGGTCACACTCCCTGAGCAAGGAAGCCAAGAACTGGCCCCATGTTAAAGGTTAAGCATGCATTTGTTCCTCCAAGAGGCCGGTCTCTTGGATCTAGATTGAGGCCCATGCAGCATGGAAGATGAAAAAACAGAAGAGACTGACTACTTTCAGAGGATTCATTTCACTGGGGTTGTACAAACACCGAAAAATACACTCCTCCTGACTTTCTAGCACTACTTTCCCTGGAGACAGAGAGCTCCAGATGATGATTATGAGACTGGTAACCTTTAAGAGCCAAAGTTAATGTTTCCTCTAAAATTAGCCAAATATCCTCTTCTAGATTTCTGAAGACCTATAGTCCCTTTCTGAATACTGTTTTCCGTTCAGTGCACACGATCTGTTATTCAGAGGCTGGTGATCCCATATACGGAATGCACAAACTCACCAACTTCCCCATCTTTTCCCTCGGGCTGCTCACTGGTCATTTCTCTGCTCATCAATCCTGTGCCAGCTAGGGGTGGAAAACTCACAGAAGCTGATAGTTCTTGAGGGCTGAGTGTCTTGGCAGAATATACAGTGACATGGGCGTTCATTCTGAATTCCAAGGACATGAGTTCAAGCTGCGCCTTTACCATTTACTAGATCTAGACATCATTTATCTCAAGTTCAAAAGCAGACCAAAAGAATCTATGGTATCAGAAGCCAGGGTTGTGTTTATCTCTGGGAAGGGGAAAGAAGCTAGTGTTTGGCAGTGAGCCTCTGGGATATAACTAATGTTCACTTTTTGGATTGAAAGTTGATTCCATGGGCACATTCACTTTGTGACAATTTTTCGAGCTGTTGTAGGGGCCAAAGGGAAACCTCCCCTTCACCCTCTGAAGGTTTGCCGAAAATCAACTTTTAAAAGGCAGATTAATAGAAGAAATGGCACACAAATTTATTTTAATGTATTAGTTCGTTCTCACGTTGCTATAAAGAACCACCTGACACAGGGTAATTTATAAAGAAAAGAGGCTTAATTGGCTTATGGTTTCATAGGCTGTACAGGAAGCATGCTTGCTGAGGCCTCAGGAAACTTAACAATCATGGAGGAAGGGGAAGGGGAAGCAGGCACATCCTACATGGCTGGAGCAGAAGGAAGAAAGAATGAAGGGGGAAGTGCTATAGGCATTCAAAATCCAGATCTCTTGAGAACTCTCTCAAGAGAACAACAAGAGGGAAGTCTGCCCCCATGATTCAGTCACCTCCCACCAGCCCCTTCCTCCAACTTGTGAGGATGACAATTTGACATGAGATTTGGATGGGGACACAAAACCAAACCATATCGATGTGCATAACACAGGGGAATGGAAGGAGAATTATTACAAAATAACCCAGTGGGATCCAGATGCTTACATACCCTTCTTAAGGAAAAAGAAAGATGGGGAAGTGTGTATTATTTTAGGGAGGTACTAAATGATTTTTAGGAGAATTCAATGGGCTTGAAGAACACACAGTGACCTGGGACAAAGCCTGTAGAGCCTGCAGAGCGGACAGTGGTTTGTGAAAAAAGTCTGTCCAGATGTGACTTTCTTTACCTGGACAGACATCAGTCTTTCTTCCTGCGATATGAGTTCAGTTAATGAAAAGGCAGGAAAGGGACTGTAGGCAAGGGGTGCGGGAGGTGGTGGGAGGAAGGGGGTGGTTGTTTTCTTTGGCAGGTCCAGACTTTAGGCAGATGAGGGAATTTCAGAGAACAACTTCATTCTATGTTTTCAGAGAGACCCAGGATGAGAGATTGGGACTGGGAGCTCAGAGAGACTTGAGAGGCTTATTCAGTTCAGCACGTCTGAGCTCCATATTTTGGGTTATTGGTTTCTGAGCCCCAAAACTGTAAACTTATGACCTGACCGTGCACTTTTGCATTTATGTTATATTTCAGTAAAACCGTGTTTTTAAGAAGTTAGGCCAAATAACCAGAATGGAACGACTGGGCCCACCACCACTATCCCCCACCAGCCCCTTTCATAAGAGGCATCATCTCCAGGAGCCAAGAGGCAAAGCAGCCGTGAGCAAGCCAGCCCTTCCAGCAGGACAAATATGTCACCTTTCCATGACACAGCTCCTGTCATCTGAAACAGAACCCCTCAGACATCCCAGACACAGACTCTCCTAAATGGGCTAAGAAAAGGCATCACTAATATTCCATCCATCTATCATATCCTATATGATACTCACACCATAACGACTTCTCAGCACCCCTGCCTCTAAGACTCCACAGTTACCACAAGTCCTGCCATCACTGACCATTACACATTCTTCCTCTTGAATTACCTTGTCACTAACGAGGAAAGGCTTTGGGTACCTGGCAGACCCAGGTTGAACTTGACCAGGCTTTTGCTAAGTCCTTAACAGGATATCTCAGCTTTCTGTATCCTGGCACTCACCAAGAGGAACTGTTTGGCACTGAGTTATTGGAACAGCTTAAGGATGCCGCCTAAACCCAGAAGTTGGCAACTGCTGCAGACCTTCCCTCAGACAGCAGCTGAAAATTATTCCTAATAAGTAGGAGGAAGGAGGTGAGGTGGCAGCTGCTGGGAGTTGCTGGGGGAGGTGAGCACCCCAATTTGAAAGTAGAAGACAAGGCAAAGAAGTCTCATTTCCCAGCTTGGATTCCCAATCACAGAAAAATATTTTTTGATTCTTCCTGTTACTTTTTAACTTGGCAATTGAATACTTCTAACATCTGACTGTCGGGCTACATGGAAATATTAGCAGAAAGTTTATATCCATTTCCCTCTATTATATGCTTGAATTAATGTAGCACCAGTCTTTCGTGCTCCCAGAACACAGTGAAATAGATTTACAAATATGTGGCATGGAAAATAATCAGTTAAAAAGAAATAGCACTTAGCTATCAGTTAAAAATGAATTTAGCTAGATGTTGTTATCAGTGTGGCAGGAAGTTATTTATGAACACTATTGTTAGGTACACCAGAACTTGCTCTGCCAGTTCTTGTTTTCAGCACCAGGGGATCAAAAGTCATCTTATCCAAAAGCAAACCAGATAACTGAAATCATCAATCCCAATTGCTCAATTCTTGCATGAATAACAATAAAATATTAACTATTCTAACTAATTAGGAAAACATTTTGTTCCTAGAGGGTACTTTTTGCGCAGTGGTCCTTCCATAAATACTTATCTACCGTTCTTGCTGCCAACAATAGTTAGTCACCTGGTATATACAAAACACTGTGTTATGCTTGGTAGTATAATAAAACAAAAAAGAAGATAAATTATCTGCTAATATTTGTTTATTACCAAATGTTCTTATATCCTGAGAGCCCAACAGAGTTTATGTGTGTGTCAGTTTATGAGTGTGTTATCGGTGAGTGAGTCAAATACAGGCAACAGAGCCCACCTAGAAACTGGTTTCCTTTTTTCAGTTCCCACGAGTTTCTTGTATATCAATAGTGCCCTTTCACATTAAAAAAAAAAAAATTTAAGTCCCATCTGAGAATACACAAGGAGCTCATTAAGAGCTCCTTCATTCCAGTATTCCTTCAGCCTGATCTTAAAGCACAAGTAAAAATGTTCTCTTCTTTTAAATGGACTCTGCCAAGTTAATTATGGACAGGAACACTAAGGTAAGGACCAGGGGCCCCGTTCAACACCATGCTAAAGAGGTGAGGCCCTCTGCCAAATGTTCACTGGAGTTATCGGGGGCTTAGAGTTGGTCTTTTCAAACTTTAGTGCACTTAAGAATCACCTGGAAGTCCTGTTACAATGCAGATGCTAATTCAGCGGGTCTGAAGTGGAGCCTGTGATTCTGCATTCCTAACAAGCTCCCAGGGGGCGCCAATGCCACTGGTCCAAGAACCACATTTTGAATAGCCTGTTTTTAAAAACACCCTTAGAGCCTAAGTTAATTGTTCTGGGGTGGGGCTCAGAAATTGAGGATATAGTAATATTATTAATAAAATTCCCAAAACGATCACATGAATGTAAAATTCACAAAGCCTCCTTTTTCCTAAATATATTAAAAGATGACAGGCAGCTACACTAGACCAGAAAGAAAAGAAAGAATACACAAGGAGCTCATTAAGAACTCCAGGAAAGAAAAGAAAGAAAAAGAAGAAAGAAGAAAGAAGAAAGAAAGAAAGAAAGAAAGAAAGAAAGAAAGAAAGAAAGAAAGAAAGGGAGAGAAGGAGAGAAAGGAAGGAGAGACAGAGAGGAAAGAAGGAAGGAAGAAAGGAAGGAAGGAAGGAAGGAAAGAAAGAAAGAAAGAAGAAAGAAAGAAAGAAAGAGAGAGAAAGAAAAGAGAAAGAAAGAAAGGAGAGAAAGAAAGAAAAGGAGAGAAGAGGAAGGAAGGAAGGAGAGAGAGAAAGGAAGAGAGAGAGAAAGAAAGAAAGAAAGAGAAGGAAAGAAAGAAAGAAAGGAAGGAAAGAAGGAAGGAAGGAGAGAAAGAAAGAAAAGGAGAGAAGGAGAGAAAGGAAGGAGAGACAGAGAGGAAGGAAGGAAGAAAGGAAGGAAGGAAGGAAGAAAAAAGAAAGAAAAAAGAAAGAAAGAAAGAAGAAAGAAAAGAAGGAGAGAAAGAAAGGAGAGAAAGAAAGAGAAGGAGAGAAGAAGGAAGGAGAGAGAGAAAGAAAAGAAAGACGGAAGGAGAGAAAGAAAGAAGAGAGAAAGAAGGAAAGAAAGAAAAAGGAAGGAAGGAAGGAAGGAAAGACGGAGAGAAAGAAAAGAAAGAACGGCTTAGTTTTTAACTGTTTTTACCATCAGAGTCTATGGTTGTTATAAAATAGTCAAATATTGCAATCTATTCAGAATTCTATTGTATTTTAAATTTGTGCTTCTGTTCCCGAAATAAGCTTCACCACTTGCAGCTTAAGCCACAGAAATGCGAACTCAGAAGGCACTGGGAGAGCAGAGAATGTTCTTTCAGTGTTAGAAATTTATCTTGTAAATAGAAGCTGGCAGTGGCCACATGGATTTTTTTTTTAAGAGCTAGGGCGGGCTGTTAGTAGACCTCAGTTCCAGCGTCAGCTCTGCCACTAACTAGCTAGTTAGACCCAGAGCTGCTCTGGGTTTTTTATCCGTTGAAGGAGAGCCGTTGAAAGAAGATAACAGCAATCCAGGCCCCTGACATCCTTTGATTCTTTTATTAAGTCACCAACGGCAAACATTTAAAAACTTGAATGAGCAAATCGCACAGGATTTCCTAGAAGGCACCCTGACTTGGAGAGTTGTATTATGCAAGTCCTGCAATACACACGGCACGTCTTGCCCGGGCGGTCCTGCGCAGTCCTCAGCCTCGACCACCCCCTGCCGGTCCTCCCAGGGACTGACGCCGCCACTCGCCCCCGGGCCGAGCGCGTCTCCATGGAAACACAGACGCACTCTCTGCTCTCTTGGACCCACGCCATTGTCCCCCCACCATCCTTCCATGGGGGCGCAGGAAGGAGTGGGACGAAGCATAAGTGCCTTTTTTATTAGAATAGACACAAAGCACAATTAATAAAGACTCAGAGAAGAGGAAGGGAAGAACAAGACCCAGGGGTTAGAAGAGGGAAGAACAAGAGCCGATTCTCAGCCATGGGACCGCGGCTTGTGAAAGGGGAGCTTTGTTTATTTATTGTCTAATATCCTTGCGGCACTGAGCTCGTGCAGCACGTTCCTTATCGGAATCTTGGGAGCTTGGGAGTTTCCACAACAGAATATGTCGAATAGCTTATATTGCTAGCATAATAGAGTACATTTTGACCAGAAAGCTTTTATCCCTTTTTATGTGTTAGTGTTTGTTCGGTGCTTCTCTATAGAAAAGTTAAACCATCCTCAATACGGTGAATATTGTCTTTCCATTCTTTCACCCAAGGCATAAGAAATTACTGTAATTTACCATGGCATAAAGATAATAAAAGTGGGTAGAAGTCATCTTTCCAACAACACCTAAACACCTATCTGGAAAAGCTTTTGACTACCAATAGTACTCATTATTTCTGTCTTTGTACCTAATTGATTTAGTCAGAGTACCTGTGGCCATTTAAATACTATGTGATTCTGGTGATAATGGATTGATGGGGCATGTTTCCATTTCACTCACAAGTGCTTTCAAATATGTTTCTGCCTTATAGCATATGCAATTATACTTTCTGTTCAGACTCTGTGAAGTTAATGATTCTTCACATTTCCTGGAAAACTTTTATGTTTTTGTTCAGATGAATGAGTAGTTATTTTCTCTAAGTATAAATTTCAGAGCTGTTGCATTTCTACAGCTGAAGCCCATGTAAAACATAGCCAATGAATGGGCATTCATCTGTGTTTCATGGCACATCAAAATGTATTTTAAATGCCTTTTCCTATGGCCACCTCCAGTCTTTTTTGCCTTAATTATGGCATCAGGGTGACTATTAGGAGTCTGCAGTAGCCAGCAATGTGGGGGTAAAGCAGGAGCAATATTCAGGACATGTGTCTGGTCATTAAGAAGTACCCGAATTTCTAGAGACTCAGAGAAGAATAAGAGGAAAATTCCACCACCTCCCTTCTCCTGTCTTCCTTCCCTCTCCCACAATGACAGCACTGACCTATCAGGCAGGGAAAATGGAAGACGCAGGCCTTATACATAGTAGTGCCTGTCTCCAACCAGGTCCCAAGTCCACCCATGAGTACATTCAAGTGTGCTTTCCTCACTGCCACACACACAGACCCTAGTTCATCATGGCAGACTTTTAAAAATTTGGAGACTAACTTGGTTCTACTTATTCTTAGGCACAAACTCAGTTCCAGTGTCCAGCTTTGAACTAGATAGTGGACCACACTATTAGTTTTTCCTACATCCTGACTCATTCATTTTTTTAATTAAAATTTTATTTTGAGATTAAAATTATTTTGAGATAATTGTAGATTAACATGTAGTTGTAAAAATAGTACAGAGAGATCTCATGCACCTTATACCCAGTTTCCCCCTCTCCACTCATCATGGTAACGTTTCAAAAAATTGTAGAACAATATCACAAAGAGGATATCGACATTGATAGTCAAGATACAAACATTTCCATCACTGCAAGGGTCCCTCATGTTGCCCTTTTATAGCCACACCCACTTCCCTCCCAACCCCACCACTTTCTTTACCCCTCGCAATAAGCAATCTGTTCTCCATTTCTGTAACTCTGTCATTTTACGTGAATGGAATCATACAGTATGTAACCTTTTGGGACTGGCTTTCTTCACTCAGCATAGTTCTCTGGAAATTCATCCAGGCTGTTACTGAGAAGTATTCCACGGATGTACTACAGTTTAACCATTCGTTCTTTGAAGGATATCCTGGTTGTATGCAATTTGGGGTGACTATAAATAAAGCTGCTGTAACCATTCCTGTAAAGGTTTCTGAGTGAACATAGGCTTCATTTCTCTAAGACAAATTCCCAGGAGTACAATTCTTGGGTCATATAGTAGTTGCATATTCAGGTTTTAGACAAACCTTCAAACTGTTTTACAGAGTGGTTGTACATTTTACATTCCTACCAGCAATGTATGAGTGATCCCTTTTTGTTGAATCCTCACCAACATTTGTTGTTGTCATTATTCTTTGTTTTAGTCATTATGATAGGAGTGGAGTACTATCTTATTGTGAATTTAATTTTCATTTCCTTAATGACTAGTGATGTTGAACTCTTCTCCTGGGTTTATTTGTGAAATGTTTCTTCATGAGTTTTGCCCATTATCTAATTGGATTGCTTGTTTTTTACTGTTGGGTTTTGAAAGTACTGTATTTATATTAGATACTAATCCTTTGTCAGATATGTGATTTTCAAATATCTTCTATTTCTAGCTTATCTTTTCTTCTTGTTAATTGGGTATTTCACAGAGCTAAAGTTTTAATTCTGATTAAATCCAATTTATCAGGTTTTCACTTTATGGATCATTCTTTTAGTGTCAATTCTAAGAACTCTTTGCCTAGCTTAGAATCCCAAAGCTTTTCTTCAATGTTTTTTCTAAAAGTTTTATAGTTTCATATTTTACATTTAAGCCCTTGATCAATTTTGAGTTTGCATAAGGTGTGAGACTTACATCCTTTTGCCTGTGGATGTCCAATTGCTCCAGCACCATTTATTTAAAAGGCCATCTTTCCTCTTTTGAATTGCTTTTGCACTTTCATCAGTAATCAGTTAGGGAGATCTGTGGGGTCTATTTCTTGATTCTTCATTCTGTTGCATCGGTCTGTGTGCCTACCCTTTCACCAATACTACACAGTCTAGATTACTGTAGCTATAGAGTAAGTCTTTGAATAGAGTGAATCCTCCTACTTCATTCTCCTTTTTCAAAATTGTTTTAGCTATTCTTGTTCCTTTGACTTTCCATACAAATCTTTTTAAAATCTTGTCTATATCTACAAAAATCTTTATGAGATTTTGATAGGAATTGCATTAAACCTGCATATCAATTTGGAGAGAATTGACATTTCTACTATTTTGAGTATTTCAACTCATAAACATGGTGTCTCCATTTATTAAAATCATCTTTGATTTATTTCATCAGTGTCGTGTACTTTTCAGCTCACCAGACCTGAACGTATTTTGTTAGATTTACACCTAAGTATTTTATTTTTCTAAGCAGTTGTAAATGGTATTGGATTTTTAATTTCTGTGTCCAGGTGTTCATTACTACATAGAGAAATGCAACTGATTTTTGTATGTTAGCCTTATATCCTGTGACTTTGCTGAATTCACTTAGTTCCAGAAGTTTTTTTGTTAAGTTCTTGGGATTTCCTTTGTAGGCAATCATGTCATCTGCAAACAGATGACAAGACAAAACAGGGACAGTTTTGAACCAGGTAGTGGTTTTGAGCCTAGGTGAATTAGGTTCCTTTCCAACTCTATGTCTTTTATTTCCTTGCTATACTGGCTAGAATTTCCAGAACTTTTGAATAAGCATGATAAGAGTGGAAATCTTTGTCTTGTTCATGATTTTAGGGGGAAAACATTCTGTCTTTCACCGTTAAGTATATCATTAGCTGTAGATCTTTTTAGATGTTCCTTATCAAATTGAAGATATTCCCTCTTATTTCTATTTTTCTTAGACTTTCTATCATGAATGAGCATTGAATTTTGTCACATGCATTTTCTGCATCAGTTAATAGGGTCATATGATTTTTTTTCCTTAACCTCTTAATATGGTATTAATAGATTACACTGATGTTCAGATATGGAACGGGCCTTGCATTTCTGAAAGCGGAATATCCCATCCAGGTGGAGTAAATTCCACTTGGTCATGGTGTATAATTCTTTATATGTATTACTGAATTCTATTTGCCAATGTTTTGATAAGAACATTTGTGTCTTTATTCATGAGGTCTATAGTTTTCTTTTTTTGTACTGTCTTTTTCTGCTTTTGATATTAGGGTAATACTAGCTTTATAAAAATTCATTTTATAATGGGAATGTTTACTTCTCTTCTATTTTCTGGAAAAGATTGTGTATAATTGGTTTTGGTTTTTCTTTAGAAGTTGGTGACATCCTCCTGTGAAACCATCTGGACCTGGAGATTTCTTTTTGAAGAACTTTTAAATTACAAATTCAATATCCTTAAGAATTACAGGTCTATTATCTGTTGAAAATTAGGTGAATTGGGGTAATTTTTGTTTTTCAAGCAATTGGTTCATTCTGTCTAAATTGCCAAGTTTACAAGTGTACGGTTGCTCATAGTATCCCTTTATACCTGCAGAATCTCTAGTGATACTCCATTTCATTCCAGATATTGGTCATTAGTGTCTTTTCTCTTTTATTCTTTGTCAGGCTTGTGAAAAAATTGTCAATTTTATTGACCTTTTCGAAGAAGAGCTTTGATTCTTTTCAAATATTTGATCTTTTATATTGTTTTTCTGCTTGTTTTGAGTTTATCTGATCTTTTTTTAGGTTCATGAGGAAAAGCTTAATTATTGATTTGAGACTTTCCTTCTTTTCTAACATATATATTTAGTGCTATACGTTTCCCTCTCAACACTGCTTTAGCTGTGTCTCAAAACTTTTAATATGCTTGTTTTAATTTTCCTCCAGTTCAGTGTATTTGTTTATTTTCCTTAAGATTTCCTCTTTTATCTATGGCTTATTAAGCTTTGCGTTTTTTAATTTCCACGTTTAAAGGTGGTCTTGTTATCTTTCTGTTACTGATTTTTCATTTGATGTCATTGTGGTTGTAGAACACACTATGTATATTTCAGTTCTTCCAAGTTTGTTGAGTTTTTTTTTTTTTATGGCCCCAAATATGGACTATCTTGGTATATGTTCCATGCGCACTTGGAAAGAATGAGTATTCCGCTGTTCTTGGGTAGAGTGTTCTCTAACGTCTGTTTGAGCCTATTGGTTTATGGAGTTGTTGAGTTCTTCTCTATCTTTGCTGATTTTCTGTCTAGTTCCGTCAATTGTTGGGAGGTAGTAACTGAGATCTCCAACTACAATTGTGAATTTTTCTATTTCTCCTTTCAGTTCTATCAGTTTTTTCATTCAGTATTTTTTAGCATAAACATGCTGTTGTTTGCTGCATAAACAAGCAAAGATTGCTATGTCTTCCTGATGAATTAACCCATGATATAATATGTCATTATATAATGTACTTCCCTATCTCTGACTTCTTTTACTTTGTAGTGTACTTTATCTGATGCTAATAGAGCAACTCCTATTTTCCTTTAATTAATGTTTGCATGATATAAATTTTCCATCCTTTTGCTTTCAACTTGCCTACATTGTTATATTTGCAGTGAGGTTCTTAAAGACATGTTTTTTAATTAGTCTGAAAATCTCTGCCTTTTAATTGACGTATGTAGGCTATTTACATTTAATGCAATTATTGACATGTTAGGGCTTAAGTCTGCCATTTTTTATTTTGTTTTCTGTTTATTTTGTCTGTTGTTTCCCTATTTTCTTTTTCCCACCTTCCAATGTGATACTTAATTTTTTCAGGATTCTATTTTTATTTATAGTGTTTTTGAGTGTATCTCTTTGTTTTTTTTCCTTTTGAGACAGAGTTTTGCTCTTGTTGCCCAGGCTGGAGTGCAAAGGTGTGATCTCAGCTCACTGCAACCTCTGCCTCCCAGGTTCAAGCAGTTCTCCTGTCTCAGCCTCCTGAGTAGCTGGAATTACAGGTGGCTGCCACCATGCCTGGCTAATTTTTTGTATTTTTAATAGAGACGGGGTTCACCATGTTGGCCAGGCTGGTTTCAAACTCCTGACCTCAGGTGATCCACCTGCCTTGGCCTTCCAAAGGGCTGGGATTACAGGCGTGAGCTACCGTGCCCGAGTATATCTCTTCGTACAGATTTTTAAGGGTAGCTTTAGGTATTATAATTTATCAGAATCTAATGACATAATCATTTTACTAGTTTAAATGAAGTGTAAAAATCTTAAAAGTGTGCAAGTATGGGGCCAGGTGCAGTGGTTCACGCCTGTAATCCCAGCACTTTGGGAGGCCAAGGTGGGCAGATCATGAAGTCAGGAGATAGAGACCATCCTGGCTAACACGGTGAAACCCCATCTCTACTAAAAATACAAAAAATTAGCCAGGCGTGGCAGTGGGTGCCTGTAGTCCCAGCTACTCGGGAGGCTGAAGCAGAAGAATGGTGTGAAGCCGGGAGGCAGAGCTTGCAATGAGCCAAGATCGCGCCACTGCACTCCAGCCTGGGCGACAGAGTGAGACTCTGTCTCAAAAAAAAAAAAAAAAAAAAAAAGTTTGCAAGTGTGCATGGAGATTCTGAGCCTTCCAAAGCAGCCAGGGAATGCCCATCCACCACCTACATAAACAGATACAACAAACACAGCCATGCACACAAACAAAATTGAGGCTGTGCCCAGACTCAACTACACCTCTGGCATCTACTAGGGTTGCTTTTCTCATCCCCCTTCTTCCCTGTGGCCCCTGATTCTCATCTCCTGCCCAATTCCAAGCTGACAAAGTTGACACCACTTACATAAGCTCAACCTAGAACCAAAACCAGATAGCTACCACAAATAAGAAGTCATATAAAGCCATGAAAATTTTGTTTCCATCCAACTCAGATATGATTGCAGAATTACTATTGGTGATATTTTAGGAACCATGAGGAATGTACCAGGAAAAGAGTAAATGTCATCTCGCTTTCCCGAAGAGAAGATCTTTTTAGACTGCAAATATTTACCTTCATATGAGTCTTGCAAAATTCTAAAATAAGCTTTAAAATCGATGGTTTGGGATGATTTCGAAAATGGGAAAACAACATAGATGTATTAACAAGGGGTATATAGAACTACCCATATTTCCCTCTTTGTCTTAGTTGAGAGAGATACATCACAGGAATGTAACTGGACTTAGGATAGCATTGGGAAGAGTAGATCACAATTACCTTGCAGGAAAAACAAACAAACAGACGAGGCCTGGGTAATAGGAACATATGTAGTTGGTTAAACAGCTTTTTAGTTAATGGACTGAGCCAACTCACTGATCACTGATCACTGGTGTTACCAAAGGAGATTACTGATTTGCCCAATCTTAGTGAATAATTTGCTAGTGTTTGAGTAAGGATATAGATGACATGCTTATGGGAGGGTACAGGATGGTTAAGACTACAGAAGTTAGAACCAGCTTTCAATTTTGAGTTTACAAACTTGTCGGCTTCAGCTTCCTCATTGAAAATAGGTATAATAATACTTCGTAATTATTATAATAATCCTTAATACTGGTGTGATAAGATACTGTAGGTAAAGCACTTAAATGCATAGGGCCATGTAACACACTCAGTAAATTGTGGTTTTGTTATTTTTGCTTTTCTCATCACATTTGCTGCTACACATGACTGGCAAGAATAGGTGATATATGCATGTATTGCATAAGAATGACAGAATAGGCCAGGCGCAGTGCTGCACACCTGTAATCCCAGCACTTTGGGAGGCCGAGGCAGGTGGATCACCTGAGGTCAGTAGTTCGCGACCAGCCTGACTAACGTGGTGAAACCCCAACTGTACTAAATACAAAAAAAATTAGCCAGGCGTGGTGGTGCATGCCTGTAATCCGAGCTACTTGAGAGACTGAGACAGGATAATCGCTTGTACCTGGGAGATGGAGGTTGCAGTGAGACGAGATCACGCCATTGCACTCCAGCCTGGGCAACAAGAGTGAGACTCCATGTCAAAAAAAATAAAAAATTAAAAAAAGGATAGGCCTTTCATTTCCCTTTAACTGAAGCAAAGGATCAAAATTTGGGATAATTTAACATCATTTGATATAAAGAAGATCTAAAAGTCACCCAAAAAGAGCTTACCAGAAGTCAAAAATGAGATTATAGGCCGTGTGTATTAGTCAGCGTTCTCTAGAGGCCAGAACTAATAGGATAGATGTATATATACAGGGGAGTTTATTAAAGAGTATTGACTCTCATGATCACAAGGTAGAGTCCCACAATAAACTGTCTGCAAGCTGAGGAGCAAGGAAGATAATCCAAGCCCCAAAATCTTAAAAGGAGGGAAGCCGACAGTGCAGCCTTCAGTCTGTAGTTGAAGGTCCAAGAGTCCTAGGATGAAGAACTTGGAGTCCGATATTCAAGGGCAGGAAGCATCCAGCACAGGAGAAAGATATAGTCTGGAAGACTAAGCCAGTCTAGTCTTTCCACGTTCTTCTGCCTGCTTTTATCCTGGCAGTGCTGGCAGCTGATTAGATGGTGCCCACCCACATTAAGGGTGGGTCTGCCTTTCCCAGTCCACTGACTCAAATGTTAATCTCCTTTGGCAACACCCTCACAGACACACCCAGGAACAATACTTTGCATCCTTCAATCCAATCAAGTTGACACTCAATATTAACCATTACACCATGCAATCCAAAGCTTTCCCAGGCTGCATCCCAGCAGGATTTCCTACAGAATGTGGATGATAATGGTCATTCTGTATTCCTCACTTGTCAGCCACATTTGAAAGGTAGAGTATCATTCGGAGTGCCTTGTTGTCAAAGAGAAATTGACAATTTGTCTGACTTTAGAAAAGAGTCATCAAGATTATGGAGAGCCTGGAAATGTTGACATAAGAGGAATAGAGGGTCATGTCACCTAAAGAAAGGAAGGCTTGGCAGATACATGATTGCTATGTTCAGAACCATTGAAGGCCTTTACATAGAAGAGATACCTTATTTGTGACCTTTCAGCATGCCGATAGTGAGTTCAGATAGACATAGAGCATTTAATAATAGGGATTAGAAGAAAACCAACATTAAAAGAATTATTTAAGAGTCTCTCTTTAGTTGCTCTTATAATTCCTAAAGTGAAGTCTGAATAGCAATTTGTGGAAAAAAAAATCTATCAAAATACTTTTACACTAGCTTTAACTGCTCCAATTTGTCAGTGTCAGCTTGCATCTGTGTACGTACATCTGCTCTCAAAATTGAAAGAAACACATTGTATTCAGCTCAAAGCAGCATGTAGGTCACTACTTCCATCCCTTCCTAAGAATTACTATTGTGGGCTGCCTGGTACAATTTAAATTGTCATTACATCTTTCTTAGCGATAAAGTTCTTTCTTTTCTTACTGGTTCATAAACTGATACTGTTGTCAACAGTCTTTCAGCAATCTCTAACTGCTTATGAAATTGTTTTTCTGGATGTCTTAATCTTGGCAATACAATCAATTCTCAACAATATTATATTGAGTTTTAATTCTATTACTGTTTTTCGCCAACTAATAGAAGTATCATTTTTCTATTTTCAGCCATGGCCATAATCGTCCCTGAAGTACTACTATATTATTTAGCATCCTTAAAACTGGCACTGAATTATCAACCAAGTGCCTCCTCAGGGTGGGGGAAATGATGGTTTGTTTTTATTATGTTGGTCCCCAAATGTTGGTAGCAAAATTACTGAGAAATGAAATAGAAAAGATTAAGTTCTCCTGTTAAAGAGAGATTCCTACTCTGGGTATACACCTGAAAGAATTGAAAGCAGGGACTGAGGCCGGGCATGGTGGCTCACGCCTGTAATCCTAGCACTTTGGGAGCCTAAGGCTGGCAGATCACAAGGTCAGGAGTTTGAGACCAGCCTAGCCAACATGGTGAAACCCCGTCTCTACTAAAAATACAAAAATTAGCCCTGCGTGGTGGCATAGGCCTATATTCCCAGCTACTCAGGAGGCTGAAGCAGAAGAATAGCTTGAACCTGGGAGACAGAAGTTGCAGTGAGCCTAGATCATACCACTGCACTCCAGCCTGGGCAACAGAGTGAGACTCTGTCTTAAAAAAAAAAAAAAAAAGAAAAGAAAGCAGGGACTGAAACAGATACACTCATACTCATCACAGCATTATTCACAATAACCAAAATGTAGAAGCAACCCAAGTGTTCATCTATGGCTGAATGGATAAACCAAATCACATTCAATAGAGTATGATTCAGCCTTGAAGGAAGGAAATCCTGTCACATGAGACAATGTGATGGACCTTGAAGACATTATGCCAGGAGAAATATAAGACAGTCACAAAAACACAAATTTTGTATGATTCCACTTATATGAGGTGCCTACAATGACCAAATTCATAGATACAGAAAGTAGAATGTTGGTTGCCAGAGGCTGTGGGAGGGAGGAAAATGGGGAGTTAGTGTCTAATGGGTACAGAGTTTCAGTTTGGGATAAGAAAAAACTTTTGGAGATGGACAGTGGCAGTGATTGCACAAAAATGTGACTATCCTTAATGCCACTGAACTGCACCCTTAAAATGGTGAATTCAGTGCATTTTATATTATGTGTATTTTGCCACAGTGAAGGGGGAGCACGAGAAAGACAGAGAGACAGACAGATGTTTATTATGCAGTAAATTCACACAGTTCCATAAGGTGGATATTGTTAGCTCTGTTTTAAAGAGGAAGCTGTGGCTTGCACAGTACCACGGACCCAACCAAAACTCAGACTGATGAACCAATATTCAACGAATTGAAGAGCCAAATCCACCAGAACAAACTTCCCGCTGTAAAACTATTTATACTAAAGGGAACCACCCCCCACAGAAAATCACATTTTTCTCTGGATTGTTGTAATTGATTTGGTGATCAATTTGGTCCTACACAAATGGAAATTAAGTGAAGGTAATTGCAGGAGTTATTTTGAGGCAATGCATAAGTATTATTTTTATCAAACTGGCAGCCCTGGACCAGAAGGAGGAGGTGCCCCACTTAGCTTTAGTTGCTGTTCAGTTCTGGACAGTGATTTGCCCACATGTGTATGCACCGCGTTCTCACACAGACCTCCTGCGATCATGAATGCAGGCTGTAGCCCAAAACTCCTGCCTGGCATGCTTTGGAAACAATTCTTTCTGTACTGCCTGCTGTATCCCCAGCCAGCTGGCAATAAAACTCTGTAGGCACATTGAAGTATTAAGATAGATTATTTCCTTACTGCTCCCAAAAAAAGAAACTAATTCCCCTGGGCCTGACTGTACTCTAGATATCAGGTAAAAGGTGTCGCCACTTGCCTCCTGTCACCCAGGAGCAGAGCTCGGCAGGTCTGTCTTCTCAACTGCTTCTTCTTGGATTGGCCCTGTGCCGCCCCTCCTGTCTTCCTTCCACAGTTCCCTGATTTTCTCCAGGCCCTCATCACAGTCCCACTGGGCCTCTTGTCACAATGTCTTGGCCAGGCTTCACACCCTACCTACCACCCCTGCCCCACACACACTTACATAACAAACATATAAGGAGGCCTAATACATGTCGGACACTGTGCTGACATTGGGGATTACAATGATGTATTCCCATGATGCCAGCTGTGGTCACTGCCCTCGGGAAGCCCACGTTTTGATGAAGAAACTGACCAGCAGAGCATTACACCACACTTCAATAGGCCTCTGACCAGAAAAGGCTTAGCTTTGGATACACCGGCATCCTGAGTGTCTGGCATCCCGGCTGCTGCCTATACCTTTGCCTCCAGGCTTTTGCCCTTGCAGCTCCCTGGATCTGGAATGACTATGTCTGGCTCACTTTTACTTGGTGACAGTCTTACCACTCAGGGTCTAACTCAAAGCCACTTTCTGCCTGAAGCTCTCTCTAATGCCTGCACTCCAAATTAGTCTCTTCTTTTTCTACTCTCTTATGGTTGCTTGCTTGCACATCTGTTATAAGCTTAACATGGATTACACTGAAGTCAGTTCTGCATGTTCATCTTAACCTGGAGATGTGAAATTCTCAAGGGCAGGAATCACATGTCCTCCATAACATCCAGCATAAGCATCGTGCATAGTCGGCGTTCATTCTGTATTGCTTTAAATCTAATGTTGCATAGCCTTGATAATTGAGGAAAGAACATTTAAGTTCCAAGTGCCACAAGAGTCTAAATATGATGGATAAACATATTTGACATGCTGAAAGAATTGCATTTTACGTTGATAATTTCTACGTCTGATGAATTATTATGGAAAGGACAACACCTTCATTTTGGATAAAGCCAACGTGATAACTAAAATGGGTTATCCCAGCTTCTAGCATGTGGCTTTGCACATAGTGAGCCTGTGGTTTTCGAACAGTTTCTCCAGTTGAACATTCAGAAATCCCCAACCAAATCAGGTTGTTTTTTGTTTTTTGTTTTTTGGTTTTTTTGGCAGAGCAATATAGATGGAGCAAATAATAAGTTGCAGCATCAACTGAATCCCCAATATTATTCTCTCGACTCCCTTTCACCCTACCCTGAACCCTGAGCTTCTAGGAGATACCAAAGTCTACAGCTCTTCACAATAGCAATGTCTCCCAGAAATAATGATGACATTTATGCCCCATGTCAAACCTTTATGGAGGAAGAACAAGAATATAGAAGGGGTCTATAGGAGTTTGTTCCTCTAATTTGTATCTTAAACTTTAGAAGTTGTCCCTGTGTATAAACTGAGATCTTCAGATGGGGCACATTGGTTGTTGAAATGGATCCCTTTATTAAGTTACACTCCTAAGAAACAGGAAAATTGATGTTTAAGGAAAACGTGTTGTTGCAAAAATGTAAAATTTGAAAAGGGTCTCTGGCTGGCAATGCAAGTATCTGGCACAAAGGAAGGAAAAGTCAGGCATCTGCAGTCCTACTATGCATGATGCTTATGCTGGAGGAGTCATATGCATGACTAATCCGACTATGCATGACGCTTATGCTGGACGTTATGGAGGATGTGTGATTCATGCCCTTGAGAATTTCACATTTCCAGGTTAAGAAGGACATGCGGAACTGACTTCAATATAATCCATGTTAAGCTTATAATAGATGTGCAAGAAAGCAACCATAAGAGGGTAGAAAAAGAAGAGACTCATTTGGAGTGCAGGCATTAGGGAGCGCTTCACACAGAAAGTGGCTTTGAGTTAGACCCTGAGTCTGTAAATAAAAATAGTCTATAAATAATTTTGGCCAATAATGATCAATATCATCAAGAGATTTACTGTAAACTGAAGCTCCCATTATTATAGCTTCATACAAATTTTGAGCTCTCTCATTTTACAGATTAGAAAACGGAATCCCAAGAGTTTAAAGTCATTTTTTTCAGTCTTTCAAATAGTTAATGACAAAGCCAAGACTTATTGTCCAGTGTCCAGATTTCATTGGTCAGGTTTGAATACATTGTGTATTGTGTAAAATTTTTGTTCCTGTTTCTTGACTGTTTGTACTGGCTAGAAACTCCAATAATGATGCTGAAATGAAGTGACAAGAATAGTTATCCTCGCCTTGCTCTCAGTCTTTTTTTTTTTTTCTTGAGATAGAGTCTCGCTCTGTCACCCAGGCTGGAGTGCAATCTTGGCTCACTTCAACCTCCGCCGCCCTGGTTCAAGCAATTCTCTGCCTCAGCCTTCTGAGTAGCTAGGATTACAGGTACCCACCACCACACCTGGCTAATTTTTTTGTATTTTTAGTAGAGACGGGGTTTCACCATCTTGACCAGGCCGGTCTTGAATTTCTGACCTCATGATCCACCCTCCTTGGCCTCCCAAAGTGCTGGGATTACAGGCAAGAGCCACTGTGCCCACCCTCTCTCAGTCTTATAGAAAAAGCCTTCAGTCTTCCACCATTAAGTGTGATATTCCCTGCTGGTCTTTAGTAGATGCCCTTTGTGAGATTAAAAAAGTTTTCTGCTATTTCAAGTTTATTCAGTCTTTATCGTTAATAGCTGTTGGATTTAATCAAATGCATTATCTACTATGTGAGATGATCTTGTGGGTTTAGTCCTTTGTTTCATTAATATGGTTTTTTAGATTAATTGATTTTCAGATACTAAACCAACCTTGCATTCCTGAAGTATGTCGGACTTGGTCATCATGTGTAATCCTTTTTGTATTTTGTGGGATTCCATTTGCTATTGTTTTGTTGGGAATTTTTGGGTATATATTAATGAGGGCTATTAGTAGGTAGTTTCCTTTCCTTGCACTATTTATTTATTTATTTTGAGATGGAGTCTTGCTCTATCACCCAAGCTGGAGTGCAATGGCACGGTCTTGGCTCACTGCAATGTCTGCCTCCCAGGTTCAAGCGATTCTCCTGCCTCAAGCCTCCTGAGTAGCTGGGACTACAGGCACATGCCACCACACCAGGCTAATTTTTGTATTTTTAGTAGAGATGGGGTTTTGCCATTTTGGCCAGGCTGGTCTTGAACTCATGACCTCATGATCTGCCTGCCTCGGCCTCCCAAAGTGCTAGGATTACAGGCGTGAGCCACCATGTCCAGCCTCCTTGCAGTATCTTTGGCTTTGATCTCAGAGTGATACTACTCTCATGGATTGAGTTTGGAAATATTTATTCTCCCTCTATTTTCTGGAAGGGTTGGTGGACTATTGACATTACCTCTTTAAATGTTTGTCATAATCCACCAGTGACAGGATCTGAGCCTGAACTATTATTTATGGAAAGATTTTTATTTAAAAATTAAATTTATTTACCTGTTGGAGATCTATTCAGATTTGTTATTTCTTCTTGAGGCAGTTTTGGTAATTTGGGGGTTTTTTTAGAATTTTTTTCTATTTCGTCTCAGTTGCTGACTTCAGTATTCTCTTTTAATCTTTTTACTTTCTGACGTCAGTCATAATGTTTCCTCTCCTTTTTTCTAATTTTGATCATTTGTTTCTCTTTTTTCTTGTTAAATCTTGCTAAAGTATTGATTTTTTTAAGGAGCCTACTTTTGTTCAAAAACAACTAATTTGTTTTTCTTTTGTTTTCCATTTCATTTATTTCCACTATAATACCTATTATATGCTTCAGTCTGCTTGCACTGGATTTAAATTGCTCTTTTTCAAGACTATTAAGGTGAAAGTTTAGATTATTAATTTGAGATAATTTCTTTTTTCTAACATAGATATTTAAAGTTATTAATTTTCCTGTAACTACTCTTTTAACTGCATCCTGTAAGTTTTCATATGTTGGGTTTCTATTGTTATTTAGTTTAAAACACTTTGTAATTTCCCTTGCAACTTTTTCTTTGACCTACAGTTTTTAAAAATGTGTGGTGTAGGCTGGGCGCGGTGGCTCACGCCTGTAATCCCAGCACTTTGGGAGGCCAAGGTGGGCAGATCACGAGGTCAGGAGATCGAGACCATCCTGGCTAACACGTCTCTACTAAAAATACAAAAAATTAGCCAGGCGAGGTGGCGGGCACCTGTAGTCCCAGCTACTCGGGAGGCTGAGGCAGGAGAATAGCGTGAACCCAGGAGGTGAAGCTTGCAGTGCGCCGAGATTGTGCCACTGCACTCCAGCCTGGGTGACAGAGCAAGACTCTGTCTAAAAAAAAAAAAAAAAAAAAAAAAAAAAAAAATTTTAGTGTAATTTCTAAATTATTGTGTGGTTCCAAAATTTCCTTTTGTTACTAATTTCCAATTCATTTCTATTGTAATTACTGAACATACTTTGTCTACTTTCAATCTTCTAAAATGTATTCAGGCTTGCTTTATGTAGACCTATTATGTGGTCTATTCTAGAGATAGTTCAGTGCACTTGAAAATAGCATGTATTCTGGTTTTGTCTGGTGGAGTGTTCTATAGATATCTGTTAGTTCTGTTTGGTTGATCGTGTTGCCAAGGTCTTCGGTTTCCTTGTTGATTTTGTCTAATTGTGTTATCCTTACTGAGAGTCAAGTATTGAAGTGTCTAACTACTATTGTTGAATTACTCATTTATACCTTCAATTCTGTCAGTTTGTGCTTCATGTATTTTGGGACTCTATTGTTAGGTGCATATGTTTATAATTGTAACATTTTTCCTGATGTACTAAGACTTTTGCTGTTATAAGATGCCGCTTGTGTCTTTATTAACTTTGTTTTTTGTCCTAAAGTATATTTGGTCTGAAATTAGTATAGCCTCTCCAGTTCTTTTTGGGGTTTTTTGTTTTTTTTTTGTTGTTGTTGTTGTTGTTTGTTTTTTTTTGCATGCTATATTTTTGCAAGCCTTTTACTTTCAACCTAGTTGTGTCTTTGAATTGAAAGACTCTGACAGACTGCATAGAGTTGGATTCTGTTTTTTATCCAGTCTGACAATCTCTGCCTTTTGATTGGGAAGTTTAATCCATTTGCGTGTAATATTTCTATGGTAGGATTTAGATTTGCCATTTTGTTATTTGTTTTCTATATGTCTGTGTCTCTTTGTTGCCTCTGTTCCTCCATTATTGCTTTCTTTTGTGTTATATATATTTTTTCTAGTGAAAAAATCCTTTGGTTTTCTTTACTAAATATTTTAAAATTATTTTCATAATGGTTACTCCAGAGATTACAATATGTATCTTATCTTAATCTAGTTCAAATCAATATTATTATAGTAGTATGATATGAACTACAATGAATTATAGCAGTTATAATTTAATACTGCATCTTTACATTTGCCTACGTTTCTCTCCACTGCAAATGGTGCCATGCATGGTCTATAAATTTTCTTGTGCATATGTTTTAATAAACTTTAATTTTTTATAATACATATATATATATATGTTTTGTTTCTTTTTTGAGATGGAGTCTTGCTCTGCCACCAGGCTGGAATGCAGAGGCACGATCTTGGCTCACTGCAACCTCTGCCCCCCGGGTTCAAGCAATTCTCCTGCCTCAGCCTCCCAAGTAGCTGGGACTACAGGCGCACACTGCCACGCCCGGCTAATTTTTTTTTTTTTTTTTTTTTTTTTAGTAGAGACAGGTTTCACCATGTTGCCCAGGCTGGTCTCAAACTCCTGAACTCAGGCAATCCGCCCGCCTCAGCCTCCCAGAGTGCTAGGATTACAGGTGTGAGCCACCCCCCACCCCTCTTTTATAATATAGTTGTACATATTTTATGGTAGTAAGTTATAAAATAAACTAGCGTCTACATATACTTTATGCATTCGTGATATACCTAATTCTTTTTTAATTTTTAAAATATTTCTAGGCCACAGTTTGTCTGCAACTTTTTTCAAATTGTTGCAAATCTTCAAAAAAAAATTCCAGTACGTTTATTGAAGAAAACCAGTGCTCAAGTGGACCCGTACAGTTCAAACCTGTGTTGTTCAAGGGTCAACTGTATTCAGTATTATAAGTAATCTAGAGATTATTTAAAATAGGAGGCTGAGTACGGTGGCTCATGCCTGTAATTTCAGCACTTTGGGAGGCAGAGGCAGGCAGATTGCTTGGACCCAAGAGTTCAAGACCAGCCTGGACAACATGGTGGAACCTCATCTCTACTAAAAATACAAAAAAATTAGCAGGGTATGGTGGCATGTGCCTGTAGTTCCACCTACTCAGGAGGCTGAGATGAGAGAATCGCCTGAGCCTGGGAAGTTAAGGCTGCAGTGAGCCGTGATCATGCCACTGCACTCTAGCTTAGATGATGGGAGTGAGGCCCTGTCTCAAAAATAAATAAAATAGATGGGAGGATATGCATAGGTTATTTGCAAATACTATACCATTTACATAAGGGACTTGAGCGTCTCCAGGTTTTGGTATTTGCAGGGAGTCCTGGAACCAATCCCCCACAGATTCCCAAGGACAACTGTATTTTTAAGCCTGGCTTCCTTGGGTTCACTGTGAAATCAGCGTATAGTTTAGTGATCAGCCAATGATTGGTCAGAATATGTCCTTAAATACCTTAAGCCAACAAGACTTCCACCTTTGCTAAGGGAAACTGTATGTGAAGGCATACTTCCAAATTTCAGGCAGCTTACAAATCAGCCTTAGCATTTACTTCCTTCTTGTACAGGATCTCAAGGTCAGCCACAGGTGAGCGATGGAGCCCCTTTCCTTTCCCAGGTCTTTCCTCAGCATGCACACATCCCTGTAACATGCACAAAGTCTTCTAGATTCTCAGCAATATATCAGAACTTTTCAAGTTCCCTAGGTCTTTCTTTGAAATTTTGAGCCAAGTTCTTTGTTGTGTTCAATAACAGCCTGGGGATAGGGCTTTTCCACAGAACAGAGCTTCCAATCAGATCAAATAGTTCCAATGCCCTGGGATCCAGGCTTTCGAGGGAAGCTGTGAGACCAGTAAAAATATTAACTGTTCACTGGAGATGGTGGTTTCAACAGAGCTCCAAAAGCGTGCATCCCCTCTGTTGGCTGCGAGGCTGCCATCTATTCACAGCTAGCATGCCAGCGCCGGGGAGCAGGGCAATGGGCCTACCCCCAAGTTAAATCTCCAAAGACCCCATTGTTTTCATCTAAAATCAGCAGTTTTTCTTGGATAAATGAGCTTGTTTGTTCTCTGCCTTTGGTTACTTAGTTCAGGAATGGTTGATTTTAATAGTTTTGCCAATATGTTAACCTAATTCCTCTCTGTTATTCCAGAAGTCCCACCCCCCTATGTAAAGTTTCTTGTTCATTTATCTCAAATGTTTTCCTATAAAATTTTTATATGCTGACGCAAAAACTTTTACATGATTGTTTATTACAGCATTATTCATAATAGCCAAAAAAACAGAGACAAGCCAACTGTCCATCAACTGATGAATGGACAGATTTTGGCATATATTCATACCATATTCAATATTATGCAATATTATTCAGCTATACAAAGGAATGAAGTACTGATAAATGCTACAACATGGATGAACCTTGAAAACATCATGCTAGGGCTGGGTGCAGTGGCTTGCACCTACATGTAGTCCCAACTACATGGGAGCTGAGGCAGGAGGATTGTTTAAGCCCAGGAGTTGGAAGCTGCAGTGAGCTGTGATCATGCCACTGCACTCCAGCCTGGGCAGCAGAGTGAGAACCCATCTCAAAAAAGAAAGGGGGGGGGGTAGGGGGGAGAGGGAGAGAGAGAGAGAGAGAGTGGAGAGGGGAGAGAGAGAGAGAGAGAGTGGAGAGTGGAGAGAGAGAAAGAGAAGAAAGAAAGAGAGAAGGAAGGAAGGGAGGGAGAGAGGGAGGGAGGGAGGGAAGAAAATATCATGCTAAGTTAAAGAAGACAGATACCAAAGGCCACGGATTGTATGATTACGTGTACATGAAGTGTCCAGAACAGGCAAAGGCATAGAGATAAGGGGTAGATGAGGTATTTGGGCTAGGGAAGAATGGAGAGTGACTATAATGGGCATAAGATTGGAGGGGGGATGATGAAAATATTCTAAAATTCAGTAGTAATTATGATTACATAATTCTATGAATATACTAAAAATCACTGAAGTACACTCTTTAAAAGGGTGACTTTTATGGTACTGTACACAAATTATATCACAATAAAACTTTATGAGCCAGCCGTGGTGGCTCACACCTGTAATCTCAACCCTTTGGGAGGCCAAGACAGGCAGATTACTTGAAGTCAGGAGTTTGAGACCAGCCTGGCCAACATGCTGAAACCTGTCTCCACTAAAAATACAAAAATTAGCTGGGTGTGGTGGTACATGCTTGTAATCCCAGCTACTTGGGAGGCTGAGGTAGGAGAATCACTTGAACCTGGGCAGCAGAGGTTGCAGTGAGCCGAGATCGCACCACTGCACTCCAGCCTGGGTGACAGAGTAAGACTCCATCTCATTTAAAAAAAAAAAAAAAGAAGTCCAGGCACAGTGGCTCACACCTGTAATCCCAGCACTTTGGGAGGCCAAGGCAGACAGATCACGAGGTCAGGAGTTTGAGACCAGCCTGGCCAATATGGTGAAACCCTGTCTCTACTAAAAATACAAAAATTATCCAGGCCTGGTGGCACACACCTGTAGTCCCAGCTACTCAAGAGGCTAAGGCAGAAGAATCACTTGAACCCGGGAGGCAGAGGTTGCAGTGACACAAGATCGTGCCACCGCACTCCAGCCTGGGTGACAGAGTGAGACTCCGTCTCAAAAAAAAAAATTTTTGTCAGGGCACAGGAGGATCACTTGGGACCAGGAGTTTGAGACCAGCCGGGGCAACATAACAATACCCTGTCTCTACAAAAAAAATTTTTAATTAGCCAGGTGTAGTGACACACACCTGTGGCCCCAGCTACTCGGGAGACTGAAATGGGAGGATTGCCTGAGCCCAGGAGTTCGAGGCCTCAGTGAGCTGTGATTGCACCATTGCACTCTAGCCTGGGCAACAGAGTGAGACCCTGACTCAAAAAGAAAAAAGAAAGAAAAAGAAAAATTTTTTACAGCAAACTATTTTAGGTCTAGAATAATGATCAACTGAGTTACCCTCCTCATTTATTTATTTACTCATTCATTTCATGAGATGATTTAAAGACAATGCCTGGCATAAAGAAAGCACTCAAGTGTTAGGGGTTATTAGTGGTAATTAAAGTAAGACATTTAAGTGCCAGTGTACCACTGTGTAACAAAAATGAATGAGATATTGATTCTGCTTCTAAGAGCTCAAAAATCTGAAGAGTACACAAACATGTAACCAAATATTAATAATTACAACAATGGGAAAAGTGTGTAACAGAGAAGTATAACAGGGGTACTATAGGGGTACGGATGGAGGACTTTAGTCTAGGAAGAACAAAGGAGGCCTTCTGAAGGAAAATGACCTAAATAGATGTTCTAACACCCAGTGACCTGCTGAAATGAGTTGAAGAGTTTGGTGGGTGGAAAGCGGAGGAAGGAGGGCATCCCAAGCCATAGAAACAGCGTGTGCAAAGATGAAGCTTGTGAGGGCATGCATGATCACGTGGGGAAATAGCAAACGAGGAGACTGGAAAATCGGGTAAACAGTTTAGAGTTTTTCCTGTGGTTAAGAGGATTCACCCAAGGAGCCTACGTAAGAGAGTGTCGAAGTAACTAGCAGGACAAGAGAGATACATTCAAGGGTACAGGACTCGTGATAGGAGCATGGTTAGGAGGATCAAGGTGAAGCCTGGACTGAGGAAGCAGTAGAGCAAGAAGTGCTGAAGGAGAGAGAAGCAAGAACTGAATATGGAACTACCATTCGACCCAGCAATCCTACTACCAGATAGATATCCAAAGGAAAATAAATCCTTCTACCAAAAGGACACACGCACATGTATGTTTATTGCAGCACTGTTCACAATAGCAAAGACATGGAATCAATCTAGGTGGCCATCAGCAGTGGACTGGATAAAGAAATATGGTGCATACACACCATGGAATACTACACAGCCATAACAAACAATGAAACCATGCCCTTCACAGCAACATGGATGCAGCTGGAAGCCATTATCCGAAGCAAATTAACACAGGAACCAAAAACCAAATGCCACATGTTCTCACTTATAAATGGGAGCTAAACAGTGGGTACACGCAGACATAAAGATGGGTACATGCAGACATAAAGATGGCAACAACAGATTCTGGGGACTATTAGAGAGGGGATAGAGGGAGGGGGACAAGAGTCAAAAGACTAACTGTTGGGTACTGTGCTCACTACCTGAGTGATGAGATCAATCGTACCCCAAAACCTCAGTATCACACACAGTATATTCATGTAGTAAACCTGCACATGTAACCCCAAATCCAAAAAGTTGGAAATAAGGAAAGAGAGAGAAGAAACTGTATTTAAATGTATATAGGAAGTAGAAACAAGAAAATATGATGATCAGCTGGATTTGGACAGTTAAGAAAAAGAGACAGGATGAATTTCTGGATTTCTAGTTTGGTTGACTGGGTAGATTTCAGTGCCATTCATCTCAGTGTGGATTAAAAAAAATAAGAAAATTTGAGGAGAAAGGTATGTGTTCATTTGGGGCTCATGACAATTTTTTGGTACTTGTGGAACATCTGGATAGAAATGTACAGTAGTTACTTAAAACTTCAGTTTTGAAGTTCAGGAGATCTCTAGACTACAAATAGATTTGGGAGTGATTAGCATAAAGTTGGTAATAGAAGCCATTGAGGAGATGAGATTGTCCATAAACAGAATGTACAATAAAAACAGAATATAAACAATTATAAAGTATTAGGGAATAAAAGCATGTAAGGGCAAGTTAGAGGAAGAGGAACCCAAATGAGAATCCAGGCTGGAATCTCCAAGAAATAGGAGATGTTGGCCAGGTGCGGTGGCTCACCCCTGTAATCCCAGCAATTTGGGAGGCCAAGGCAGGCAGATCACTTGAGGTCATGAGTTCAAGACCAGCCTGACCAAAATGGTGAAACCCCCTCTCTACTAGAAATACAAAAAATTAGCTGGGTATGGTGGCACCCGCCTGTAATCCCAGCTACTTGGGAAGCTGAGGCAGGAGAATCACTTTAACCCAGGAAGCAGAGGTTGCAGTGAGCTGAGATTGCACCACTGCACTCCAGCCTGGGCAACAGAGTGAGACTCTGTCAAAAAAAAAAAAAAGAAGGAGGAGGAAGAGGAGGAGAAGGAGAAGGAGAAGACAGAACAGGAATGTGGAGTTAAAAGGCCAAGTTTCCATTGGAATTACCTTCAACACTATGTGATCTCCCAAAGTCATGGTTTCTTTATCTGTAAGGTAGTATTAACGGTAGCCAGGCATTGGAAAATGGTAACAAATGTCAGGTATTATTATAAAGTAGAAATAAGAGGCAACTACAAAAATAAACAACTTTAATGAAAGTTACACTTCTATACTGTTTATAAAACCATTATAGGTAAGGTTACTGAAAAGAAAGACTTCGTTTTACCAAAGCAGGTTGACTAGCAAAATGCCCTGTGTTTAATTCCCTGAAACTAGTTCAACAGAGAACTGTCACCTACTAAGTACCATTTTCCACACCAAAGCCCAAGGGATCAAAGTCTCTCAGTTTAAGCCATTAATGTTTATGAGTATGATTTGATAAAAGTGTCATGACCAAGGCCAAATACTTTCATTTTTGAAATACAATGAAGTTAGATTAACCTCCTGAGGCCATAAAATGTTTCCTCTGGGTCCCGTGGAAGAGTCTTATATTCCGATACTTTTGTAAGTCAGAGAGAAGACAACATGAAAATGAACAAACTTAGGGTGCAGATGGCTCCATAAGATGGTCCATCACCTCCAAAGTTTCTCCCATTAGACTCCGTGACCTGGAAGCATTTCCTTCTTTGGGGGAAAAAGCATCCCAGCCATCTGAAGTTATTTTCAGTAATATGTTACAAAGTTAGTCATTTTGTCTTTTGACACATTGGTTTAAAACTTTGTGGTCTGATGATTACTGCACATGCTCTTCTTTGCAATGGCAGCCTTCCAGATACAAAGGGTCAAGCTTGTTTGTGTGGTTGGCTCACTGTCACTTAAGAACTTCCCATCATTGGTTGTACTTTAAAGTCATGATAATGAATGGAACCTACCAGCCCAACAAAATCAAAATCTCCCTTTAGTTCTGATAAGCTAGGAAAAGTTAAGCATAAGTAATTTAGGGAGAAGGGTGGAAAAAGAAGAGTGTCATTTCGTTAGACCAACATTGAAAATAATTAATCTAACATGAGAGAGTTAATGTTTCTGAATATGCACACTCTCTTCTGAGCAGATCAACTTTCTTTTGAGGTAAAGATAAAGTCATCGATGCACTATTTTGGTGTTTCTTTAATGAGCGTTTCTGCATCCGGAGCACATGGGCATATAGTTACCTTTATATTGATAGCGGAGGGCTCTGTTCTGTAAGTGGACAAGATAAAATAGTTCATTTCCTTATATTTTGTGTTATTAATGTATGTATTGTTTTATCAGGAATGACTCACCAAAGAAGAACTATTCAATTCCTTCTGAATGATGTTTCACTTTGAAATTTGGGAATTGTGCCTTATTTCATAATGAGTGGCACAGAGTGAATGATTGTTGCAATGATGCCTCATTTCCCCATTCAGCCAGCGACACTCATTTTTCAAAACGCCGGACTTTCACTTCTTCTCTGAATATACACCATTTATGAAACAGCCACTCCAGTCACTGCCCTGATAACATTTGGAATAGCATCATCATTTATGTTGGCAATATCATTGCTCTGGGTCAGGTTGCAAAATAGCCAAAGAAACACATTTGTCATCTAACGCGCAAGTTCTAAGTTCGAGAAGTGAACTTTAGGTTATAAATGCTTCCAGCTACGGCTCTCTTTTTCTAAAAAAAGATCTCAAAAGGAAAATGAATTTTTCAGTTTGTTTGTTGGTTGAAATTTTTGGCATTGGTATTATAAAGCGATGCAGTAGGAATCACCATAATAGCACATAACACGTGGAAGATACTACCTTGACCTGGCAAACTATTTTCATGTTTGACCACTACTTGAAGGATCCATAGGGCACATTTCTAGAATAATTTTTTTTCTTTTACTTTTTTATATTAAAAAATACAGACAGGGCCTCACTATGTTGCCCAGGCTGGTCTGGGCTCAAGCATTCCTTCCACGTAGGCCTCCCAAAGTGCTAGGATTACAGGTGTCAGCCACACTGCACCCAGCCGAGTTTATCTTTTGTAACAGTAAAATGCAATAAGAGATTTACTTTTGATGTTATATTCTAGATCTGTCTTAATTTGGTTTCTCCTTCAGTGCAGCTGCAAAAAGTGGTTGCTTATCACATTCTCAGGGTTTAGTATTATTAAGAATGGTTTTTCACATGAAAAAATGCTCATCATCACTGGCCATCAGAGAAACGCACATCAAAACCACAATGAGATACCATCTCACACCGGTTAGAATGGCCATCATTAAAAAGTCAGGAAACAACAGGTGCTGGAGAGGATGTGGAGAAATAGGAATACTTTTACACTGTTGGTGGGACTGTAAACTAGTTCAACCACTGTGGAAGTCAGTGTGGCGATTCCTCAGGGATCTAGAACTAGAAATACCATTTGACCCAGCCATCCCGTTACTGGGTATATATCCAAAGGACTATAAATCATGCTGCTATAAAGACACATGCACACGTATGTTTATTGCAGCACTATTCACAATAGAAAAGACTTGGAACCAACCCAAATGTCCAACAATGATAGACTGGATTAAGAAAATGTGGCACATATACACCATGGAATACGGTGCAGCCATAAAAAATGATGAGTTCATGTCCTTTGTAGGGACATGGATGAAACTGGAAATCATCATTCTCAGTAAACTATCACAAGGACAAAAATCCAAACACCACATGTTCTCACTCATAGGTGGGAATTGAACAATGAGAACACATGGACACAGGAAGGGGAACATCACACTCCGGGGACTGTTATGGGGTAGGGGGAGGGGGGAGGGATAGCATTAGGAGATATACCTAATGCTAAATGATGAGTTAATGGGTGCAGCACACCAACATGGCACATGTATACACATGTAACAAACCTGCACATTGTGCACATGTATCCTAAAACTTAAAGTATAATAATAAAAAAAATGGTTTTTGGCTGTTATATATAAGTAATTCCATACAAGCGTTAAGAATAGATGCAATTGTATACATTGCTACTAAGAGGACACTTAGAATATAGGGAATATCTTTACAATTTGAGGACATCGAGTTGGATGTACATGAATGTAATGTGTAAATGTATGTTTTTTAAAATCCACATTTCTCTAATTACTAGTGAGATCGAGCATTTTGTCATATGCTTGGTGATACATAAAGTTACTTTCCTGTGAATTTATATATTTATTTTCTTATGATTCCCTCTTTATAGGGTTTGACCATTTTTTATTGTGTTGGTTGCATTATTTTTTATTCATAAATTTTTTTTTTTTTTTTTGAGACGGAGTCACGCTCTGTCACCCAGGCTGGAGTGCAGTGGCGCAATCTTGGCTCACTGCAAGCTCCACCTCCCAGGTTCACGCCATTATTCATAATTTAAATATTATGCATGTGAACCCTTTTTGCTGCTTAGTGCTGCAAATATGTTCTTATACTCAATCACTATTTTTCTTAACATTGTTGACAGGATCTTTGGCTGAACAAAAGTTTTAAATTTTTATGTACTTCCATTCATTAACCTTTCTCTTTATGGCGTCTAAGTTTACCACGATGCTTCTAAAGTCTTTCTCTACCATATTCCTTTGCATTTCTTTAGGCCTTTTTATTGCCTTTCATAAGGCTTTATAGGTTTTTTTATTCATAAAACGTTGATAAATTTCTCTTTAAATTGTTTAAGTATGGAAATTGAGATTATAAAATATAATCTATACTGTATTGGAGAACTTTAAGTTTTTAAAATATTATTTTTCATCTATATGCTTAGCAGGAATTCATTTTTCCCCAAGTGGATGCAAAAAAGGTCTAACTCCATTATTAAATACTTGATCTTTTCCTTGCCTATTCCAACTGCCACGTTTGCAATATATTATATTCAAACACATATTTAGTTCGTTTCTGGAGTCCTTATTTTATTCTACTGATTTATGAGTTCCTTTACTAACACTACCCTTTTTCATCATTGCAGCTATAAAGTATAGCTGAGGCCAGGCATGGTGGCGCACTCCTGTAATCCCAGCACTTGGGGAGGCCAAGGTGGGCAGATCACTTGAGGTCAGGAGTTTGAGACCAGCCTGGCTAACATGGTGAAACCCCTTCTCTACAAAAATACGAAAATTAGCTGGGCTTGGTGGCATGTTCCTGTAATCCCAGCTGCTCTGGAGGCTGAAGCAGGAGAATCGCTTGAACCCAAGAGGCGGAGATTGCAGTGAGCCGAGATCACACCACTGCACTCCAGCCTGGGCAATAAAGCAAGACTCCATCTCAAAAAATTAAATAAAAATAAAATATAAAATATAGCTGAGATCACATAAAGGGCATTCCTCCCCTTGTTTTTTATTTATTTTTATTTTCTGGCTGTTCTTAGAACCTTTAGACCTCCTTACTCATCATCCACGTTTAATTTTCATGTGGATTCTCAAATCTATCTCTTCTTCTCTACTACCACTAATACTTAACTGAGCCCTTTTCCCTTGTTTAGATTATAGCAACATTGCAACCACCTTGACTGGCCTTCTTTCTCTAGTATTGCCCAGTTTAGTCTACCCTCTAAACTCCTTAAGGAAATCTGATTATTTTGAGGACTCACGTAATTTTTTACAACAGCTTTGTTGAAATATAATACACATAACATATAATTCACCCTTTTCAAGTGTACAGTTTAATGATTTTCATATATTCAGAGTTGTGCAACCAACACTATAATTTTAGAACTGTTTTATCACTGCAAAGAGAAACTCCATACCCTTTAGATATCACTTCCTAATGCTACCATCTTCCCATGCTTTCCCCACCCAGCTCTAGTCAACCACTCATCTACTTTCTATCTTTAGCAATTTGCCTATTCTGGACATTTTATGTAAGTAGAATCAAGTAACATGTGGTCTTTTGTAATATGAGGCTTCTTTCAGTTAGCATGATGTTCTCAAAGTTCATCTGTATTGTAGCATGTATCAATACTTCATTCCTTTTTTTAGCCAAATAGTTCATTTACCACATTTCATCTACTCAGCGTTAGATAGACATTTGGGTTGCTTCCGCCTTTTGTCTGTTATGAATAATGCTGCTCTGAACCTCATATAAACTTTCAAATGAGTTTGTTACATTTGAATAAAATTTCTGTGGAGATTTATGGGGCAGTGGCTTATGCCTGTAATCCCAACACTTTGGGAGGCCAAGGTGGGTGGATCACTGGAGGTCAGGAGTTTGAGACCAGCTGGGCCAACATGGTGAAACCCCATCTCTACTAAAAATACAAAAATCAGCCAGCCGTGGTGGCATGCGTGTGTCATCCCAGCTACTCGGGAAGCTGAGGCAGGAGAATCACTTGAACCCAGGAGGTGAAGGTTGCAGTGAGCCGAGATCACACCACTGCACTCAGCCTGGGCGACAGAGTGAGACTCTGTCTCAAAAATAGAAAAAAGGTAAAATTTATATGGAGATTTTTGTCGCAATTACATTAAATTTATAGATAAATTTAGGGAAAATTTAAGTTTTTTTACAGTAAAATTGTTGTGGGGGTTTTTTGCATTAATTTAGCACTTACTTATTGCCTTCCATAAATTTTATTATTTTCTTCATAAAATTCTGATGTGTTTCTTTTTTGTAATTTCTGTGTATTTTATGTTTTGCAATTTTAAAGAGAATTTTTTTCATTAAAATTTAATTTGATGTTACATGGAAAACTGTTAATTTATGTATTGTTACCTTGTATCTAGCTACCTTGAGGATTTCCCTTAAAAGTTCTCATGGTGTTTCATTTGATTTTCTCTTAATTTACAGATAATTGATTACATAATCTATAAATACTCAAAACTTATCTCTTTACAATGTTTATATTACTTATTTTTAAAAATTTTCTAATTTCACTGGCTAGGATCATAAATAATAGCAGCTGTGGGGGCATACATATTTTTCCCTATCAACTTTAATTTATTTAATTAGGAACAATGTTACAGCCAAAATTAAAGAAATCTAATAAAGAAAGAAAAATTGCACTAATACCATGTGAAAACAAACTTTAAAAATAACTAACATTGGCCAGGCACAGTGGCTCATGCCTTTAATCCCAACACTTTGGGAGGCCGAGGCAGGCAGGTCACTTGAGGCCAGGAGTTCAAGACCAGCCTGGCCAACATAGCAAAACTCCATCTCTACAAAAAGTACAAAAATTAGCCAGGCATGGTGGTGTGTGCCTGTTGTCTCAGCTATTCAGGGGCTGAGGCACGAGAACTGCTTGAACCCAGGAGGCGGAGGCTGCAGTGAGCCAAGATCACGCCACTGCACTCCAGCCTGGAAGACAGAGCGAGACTGTCTCAAAAATTAAAATAAAATAAAATAACTAACATTAAATTGATTATATATGAATAGAAAGACTGAGGAAGAATATACCCCAAACTGCTATGAGTAGTTCTTTTAAGGGTATGGAATTCTACAGACAGGAACAAGGGGAGACAGGGGGACCCACCTTCTACTTTGTGAACATCTGTATAGCTTGGCTATTTGCATTTAGTATTTTCTACTTTTATAATTTTACAATGCATCCTAGAATAAATCCAAAGAGTACAAAGTGTGTAGTGACTTGTCTTTACATATAAAGATTGAGACGTATGCCTTTTTAGTGGCTAAGGTGTAAGTTCTGTTCAAGAAGTTCAATTTCAACTATATTAGAGAGTTAAAGATGGAAGGAAGGAAGGAAGGAAGGACAGAAGGAAGGAAGGAAGGGAGGAAAGAAGGAAGATAAATTGATAGATAAAAATATAGATATAGGTATATACCCACTTACTGTTACCAAACAGTCCAAAAACAAAAAGATGGCCACAGGAAAGAAATAGGTACAAAGAAAAGCTTTACAAATTACACAAGTCAGAATTCCAGAGCAGGATAATTGCTGCTTATTATCTGCTTCCTAGGATGGCTAGGAAAATGTGAATGAGGCAGTTAGTTCATGGTTGAGGAGAATGTTAATTGCTCTCTAATGTCATCAGATCTTGATGATTTCCTATCAAAAGCTCTGACTTCTGAGACACTGTGGGGGAGTTTAGTAATCATAGAAGGGCATCTATGTCATTACTCCCAGTATTTAGGGTGCTACATAAATAACAATAGTGCCACATCTTATTGCTTTCTTCATTTTGGAATGTGACTAATGCACCTCTTCCATTGCTCCCTTCCAGAATCTCCAATGAACACTCACCCAAACTCCAGATCCGGAGTCATAGTTACCTGAGGGCAGTGAGTGAAGTCTCCATCAACCGGAGCCTGGACAGCCTCGACCCTGCAGGCTTGCTCACATCACCAAAGTTCCGCTCCAGGAATGAGAGCTACATGCGAGCCATGAGCACCATCAGCCAGGTGAGGGCTGTCAGGGCAGCGGTGGTCAGGAGCCATTAGCGGCAGGAAGGTTAGTGAGAACTGAGAGGGTGTGAGGTGGGGAGGCAGTCATTCATCCAGTAGACCATTGACGGATCAGACAGAAGGTCCAGTCAAGTGCTGCAAAGAGCATGCCATGGGTTCAGCTGCAGTAAGCCCCCGGTATCAATGGTCTGCCGGGAGGTGGGGCCCTCTGTAGGTGGATAAAGCACAATGAAGAGGGTCCTTGGAAATTCACTTGAGATCAGGAGTTCAAGATCAGCCTGGCCAACATGGTGAAACCCTGTATCTATCAAAAATACAAAAGTAAGCCCGGCATGGTGGCATCCATCTGTGATCCCAGCTACTCTGGAGGCTGAGGCAAGAGAATCACTTGAAACCGGGAGGCAGAGGTTACAGTGAACCAAGATCATGTCACTGCACTCCAGCCTGGGCGACATAGCAAGACTCTTTCTCAGTTTAAAAAAAAAAAAGAAAAAGAAAACTTCGGCTTTTAAACAAGCAAGTGATATGAATCTAGCTTTGATGTAGGATAATTAATCTGTCAAAAAAAAAACAGAGGAAAGATTGGAGAGAATGAGAAGCTAGAAGCAGAGAGGCTAGTTTGGAAGACACTGTGATCATCAAGGTAAGAATTAATGTTACTGATGGTGGTGGTGACCATAGTGATGATGTTAGTGTGTTGGTGATAATGATGGCAGTGATCGTGATGATGGTGACGGTGGTGATGGTGATGGTAGCAGTGATGATGGTGATGGTCGTGATGATGGTGATGGTGTTGGTAGTGATGATGGTGGTAATGATGGTGATGGCAGTGGTAATGGTAGTGATGGTAATGGTGATGCTGATGGTGATGGTAGTGGCAGTGATGATGGTGATAGTGGTGACAGTGATGGTAACAGTAATGGCAGTGGTGATTGTGATGGTGGTGATGGTGATGGTGGTGGTGGTGGTGATGGTGATGGTGGTGGTGGTGATGATGGTGATGGTGGTGGTGGTGGTGATATGATGGTGGTGGTGGTGGTGGTGGTGATGTGATGGTGGTGGTGATAGTGATGTGGTGGTGGTGATGGTGATGGTGGTGGTGATGTGATGGTGATGGTGGTGGTGATGGTGATGGTGGTGGTGGTGATGGTGATGTGGTGGTGATGGTGATGGTGATGGTGATGGTGATGTGATGGTGGTGGTGATGTGGTGGTGACGGTGATGGTGGTGGTGATGGTGATGGTGGTGGTGGTGGTGTTGTGATGATGGTGGTGACGGTGATGGTGATGTGGTGGTGATGGTGATGGTGGTGGTGATGTGATGGTGGTGGTGATGGTGATGTGGTGGTGATGGTGATGGTGGTGGTGGTGGTGAGGTGGTGGTGGTGGTGGTGATGTGATGGTGGTGGTGATGGTGATGGTGATGGTGGTGGTGGTGGTGATGTGATGGTGGTGGTGATGGTGATGGTGGTGGTGGTGATGGGTGGTGGTGGTGGTGGTGACAGTGGTGGCAGTGGTGGTGATGATCATGATGGTGGTGGTGGTGTTGGTAATGGGTGGCAGTGGCAGTTGTGATGGTGATGGTGGTGGCGGTGGTGGTCGTGATGGTGGTGGTGATGATTATGGTAATAGTGATGGTGACAGTGGTGGCGGTGGTGGTTATGATGGTGGTTGTGGTGACTGTGGTGATAGTGATGGTGACAGTGGTGGTGGTGGTGGTCATGATAGTGATTGTGATGGTGGTAGCAGTGACAGTGGTGATGGTGATGCTATGGTGTGGTGCTGGTATAGATGAAACAAGGTATTCAGAAAAAAATTATGAAATGGTAGGCTGATCACTGAAACATCTGTCAAAATAAGACCCTGAAATAGGAACACTGCTCTCGCTCTGTCCCTAACAACGAAATTAAGCTAACTGCTCTAAATGGAGTCCTGAAGAAAAAAATCAGGAGCTGCAGGGCAGGCTCCAAGGGCAGAATAGGGAGGGAGCCAGGCTAAGCTGTCATGTGGGATTTCAGTGCCGACCCATCATGTGTTTCCTTGCTTTACAGAAATCTCCAAGAACATGCAAACCTATCTGTGCTAGTTACTGCTGGTGCAATGATGTACATTATCCCAATTCTCAGGGAAATAGCTGGAACCTCATTTTGGTGCATTTTGGACTTGTTTTGCATTTTTTTTTCACAATAAATAACATTCAAAAATTCTTGGAGCATGTATTTATTCTGCATGGCCTAAAGGTCACACAGTCATTGAGAATTATAAAATGATCTACAAACCTAGGGGTCATACATGCAGAATACATCAGTGGATTTAAAATATTCTGTTGGAAAAATATTTATATACATTCATGGCTTTCATAACTTTATGGAGAACATTTAATTTCCCCCAGCAGCACACTACCCTTGCAGTTCACTGTTTTTAGTCCCTGGCTGCACATTTGACCTTCTTTAGGGCAACATCACTTTCCAGTGATAGCTTAGTAAGATATCAACAAATCATTGCACAGACACATGGGAGAAGTAATGCTGTCAGATCAAGCACTGCAATCCCATGATGTAGCCATTTGGCCTTAGGTAAAACACAGAAAGAATGGCCAGCTGAAATGGATTCCTAATGATACATCATTTTTCTAGTTCCATATTCAATTTTCAAGTAACACAGTATCTTTAAGGATAATTTCAAACCTCCTTTTGTAGTTGCAACATTGTCATTATTCAAAGGAGAATAGTTTCCTGTTCAAAGCAATGCTACTATATATACCCTAGACTTTTCAAAAACAGGTTGGCTTTTAAGATGTTAGAGCTATTTTCTCAAATAGATCATTAGTAGAAGCTATAATACTATAGAATTTAAGTGCATTATATCTTATTTCCCTTTAAAACCTGACATATTATTCATCAAAGGCTCCTAGAAAGTTGAGTACACCAAGGAGTTGGTCTAGAATAACTAAATTGCTTCTGTCATTTATTACTCACAGAAGTAAAAGACCCCTGAAAACAGATTGTGCTTGGATGATAAGGAAGAAAATTAAGTATGTTATTATGTTTATTATTTTATATTTTTACCATAGGTACATCTAATTTAAAATGAGGGCTTTTAAAGGAGGGCTTGAGAAGGAAGAATTATATTTATAGAAATTCCGATATTTTAAAAATATGTCATGTAGTCACTGTCATTTCCAAGTTAATTTATGTCTTTATTTATTTCAAGTTCAAATCCTAGGTATTTTCATCTGGAATGGCAAACTAGAAGCCCGCAGACATATTTTCTCTGGCAACATGTTGGGTTTCTACATCCTTTTCTAAAATTAATGTAACTAGGCAGCTGTTTTAGTACCAGCAGCTTAGCTGTGACTTTGACTTAGGCCATCCCTTCATTATGTGTGTGTGTGTGCATGTGGCATGGTGTGTGTGCGTGTGTGTGTGTGTGTGTGTGGAGAGAGAAAGAGAATGAAATGGAAACCTAGATAAATTAATTGTCTGTGGGTACCCAGCCAGTCAGTGACAGAGGCTAGGAAACCCAAGTGTCCTGACTCTTAACTGGTAAATGACTTCAATGCCTGCTGGCATTGGTGGCAATAATATTGCTAGTAATAGTAGTATTAACAGTAGAAAGAATAACAATGGAATAATTAGTTACCATTTTGTGATTACCTGATACATGCTAGTAGCCTTGCTTATTATCTAATTAATTTCACATCTATTCTGTAAGAAAGATCATTTTTTAATTTATGAATCTCAGTCTCAGAGAGTTGGACTAACAAATTTGTTTCCTACTACTATTTTCCCACTACACTATCACAAAAAATAATATCCACCATTTATGGAGTGTCTACCATATGCCTAGACATATAATGTGAATTTTGGGCCAAGCACGGTGGCTCACGCCTGTAATCTCAGTATTTTGGGAGGCTCAGGTGGATGGATCATGAGATCAGGAGTTCCAGATCAGCCTGGCCAATATGGTGAAACCCCTTCTCTACTAAAAATACAAAAAAAAAGTTAGCCAGGCATGGTGTCACATGCCTCTAGTTCCAGCTACTCAGGAGGCTAAGGCAGAAGAATCGCTTGAATCTGGGAGGCAGAGGTTGCAGTGAGCCAAGATCGTGCCACTGCACTCCAGCCTGGGTGACAGAGTGAGACTCCGTCTCAAAAAAAAAAAAATGCATTTTGACATTATTTTATTTTTATCCTTAAAGTACTCCTATGAGATAAGTATTATTGTACTTATTTTACATATGAGGAAAGTGAAGCTCAGAGAATTCAAGCAAATTGTCCACTATATAATTGAAGGAACACTAAAATTCTTCTTCATCCCATGTAAAAAATACATCTAAGTAAATTTAAAAATCGAAGCAATAACACAAAGTAACAAAATGCATTAAAATAAATGTTAGGAGAATATATAGATACTATTGTGGTCAGAATTATTACTTGTAATAAAACACAAATTCTAGAAAATATAAAGTAAAAGAAAAGATCTATTCTAAATAAAATTAAATATTTCTGTGTGGCAAAATATATGATAAAGTTAAAATACAATTGGTGGGAAGAATATTGACACACATTAACAAAAAGGGTAAATGTTATAGTTGCTTAAAGTATTTCTACAAATTAGTAAGAAAAGATAACCCAAAAGAATCTTGGTCAAAGCTTATAAATAAAAATAATGAGAGAAAAAAATACAAAAGCCAGTAAGTAAGTCAAAAGCCAGTAAATAAAGTGACAGGTGCCTATTCACATTTGTAAGATGTAAGTCAAAACAGCACAGTATAATTCTTGACATAGAGCAGCAAAAACTGAGCTAACATTCTATTCTGGTGACCATGCTGAGAAATGAACTCTGTATTACTTGCTGTTTGGACTGTAAACTGCTATGTTTTAGAAAGTAGGTTAGTAAAATCTACAAAAAGGTAAAAATACACTAAAAAAAAGGAACTAAAATGGAAGGAAAATTTTAAAATCAAAAAGAAATGGGACTGAGTGCAGTAGCTCATGCCTGTTGTTCCAGCTACTCAGGAGGGTGAGGCCAGAGGATAGCTTGAGCCCAGGAGATTGAGGCTGCAGTGAGCTGTGATCACACCACTGCACTCCAGCCTGGGCAACAGAGCTAGACCCTATCTCTTAGAGAGAGAGAGAGAGAGAGAGAACACAAATGAAGAGTTAAAAAGAGAAATTGACAAATATCAAAAACAAACAAAGAAGATTAGATACACAGATAATAGAAGTCCCTTCAGAAGAAAATCAAAGGAACAGAACAAGTAAGAAAAACAATGAATTTTTTTAAACTTTCCTGAAATAAAAAGTTGATTCGAAGCTACATATTGGAAGAACACACCATGTAAACACACCATGGACCTGAGAAATTGACCCGAAACAATCAACATCAGGACATATTCTGGTAAAATTACAAGACTTTAAAGAATTTCTTAAAAAACACTTTGGATTTCTAGACAAAAAGAACAAACTGACTTAACAAAATGAAAACTGAGTTATCATTGGACCCTTTAACAGGAATGGTTTATGCTGGAAGAAAATGATGTGTGTAGCATTTTAATACACTCAAGGAAAAATATGTGAGTCAGATTTTTATATCCAGAAAAACTGACTTTCAAGTATAAAACGTACAAACTGTTATAAGCATGGATGAATGCGGGGAATATTGATTCCATGAACACATTCTGAGACATGTACTAGACAATGAGCTCTAAACAACCAAAATGACCAGACATAAGAACTACAGATGCTCCTCTACTTACAATGGGATTACATCCCTGATAGACCCATTGTGAGTTGAAAATACCTTAAGTCAAAAATGGGCATTTTGTAAACATGATGGGATGTGAAAAAAAAAAACCACAATATCCAAAAAACACTGGCAACACGGTACACTTTGGAGTATCAGTTATTTACCCTTGTAATTGCATGGCTGAGCACCTACCCAGAATCTCGAGAGAATACTATACCACATATCAGTAGCCCAGAAAAAGATCTAAATTCAAAATTCAAAGTACAGTTTCTACTGAATGCATATCAATCTTGTATCATCATAAAGCAGAAAAATCATAAGTCATGGACCACCTGTAGTGGCAAATATTAAACATAATTATTTGTAGGACTAAGACTAAATGAGCGTTCACTGGTTGGGGAGCATAATAGGTTTATTTGCTCTGATGATGTAAATATAGCACAACTATTTAAAAATAAGAAAAGAATAGAGGGACCGCATGTAAAATAAAATTGTTTGCTCTTTAATCATATGTGGGCAGGGGTAGTATTGGTACTGTTTTCTGTGCGTATACTATGGGATAAAGCAAATGGATAGTTATAGAATATTCCAACTCCATCATCTCCCACATCCTTGAGAACCAAGATTCTTAGTATAAAGATCTAAGAATAAATATATATCGAAGAGGTTACATAAGAACCCTATAGTATTTATATCCTAGTTCTTCTCACTGAAAAGGCCTAAGAACGATGATTAACCCAGTAGCAATGACAATATATCTCCCTAGTACCCAGATTGTGTTCTTGTAATACCATTTCCCACTAAAAAAAGAAAGGGCTTTTTGGAAACATACTGATTCCAGGACTGGGCAGGAAAGGTTTAAGTTGAGTTTAGAATACCTTGTCATACCACATATCAAAGAAATTCTCAAAGATTACTACTTTCATGTCAAAAAGACCCCCAAACCAACCTAAAAGGCTCCCACTGACCAAAGATGGGACAAATTTGAGTTCATTAAGGATAATTATTTCAACTGACTTAAAACCATCAAATATTTTTAAATCTATGAGTTAATGTGATATTTTTAAAAAATTGATTACATATGGAATATAAGACAGAACAAATTTATCTTGAAAATTAGTAAATAAAGAGGGGAAATCAAGCATTTATCCTACCATTCCTATATGAACTAAATCATTAACTAAACAAGTAATGTGAAAGAGAATATTCCAACTAGTAGTTGTAAAAGTAATTATAGAATATTGCATTTTGCAGCTCCCAAGGATTAACAAATCTAGGCATTGAGCATAGAAGACTCTTAACAACAAAAAAGAGAGACAAACTAGACATAATATGCCTCCTGATGAAATAAACGCATGGCCTGTAGCCTTGCCAAAAAGATTGAATCTGAATCTCATCAAATCTCTGAAACTGGATTCCAATTTTCAGGCAATACAAAATACAGAAGAACATGATGAACTCCACCATGAGTATGAAATCAGCAAAACCCAGACTATGGGAACCTCTATGGGGCAAACAACCTAGATTCTCAATAGATAAGTCAAAATAAGTGTACGTTAAAGGTGAATTTTAAAATGTATCAGATTTTTTAAATGGGTAAGACAAACTAGAGCCCAGGGATGCACACTTGGGTGAAATAAAACATAAAGAAGTGCACAAAAGTGAACGCAATAAAAGTCAGGGTACTAGTTATGTACTATTAGAGGGAGAGTGGAGATTGTGAATATGGGGGCATGTGGAGGGCTTCTAGGGTGTCCGGAAAGGTTTTGCTTCTTGATCTGGGTAGTGGTTCCAAGGTGTTTGCATTATTATAATTCATTAAATTATATATTTATTTTGTATGGTTTTCTGTATCTGTGTATAATGAAAATAAAAGGATAAAAGGGAATGAAGAAGAATTATATTAAGAATATAAGTTTAGCCAGGAGCCGTAGTTCACACTTGTAATCCCAGCATTTTGGGAGGTGGAGGTGGGAGGATAGCTTGAGACCAGGAGTTTGAGACCCGCCTGGGCAACATGGTGAAACCCTGTCTCTCCAGAAAAAAAAAAAAAAAAAAAAAAGCCAAGCATGGTGGTGCATACCTGTGGTCCCAGCTATCCAGGAAACTGGGTCAGGAGGATTGCTTGAGGCTACAGTAAGCCTTGTTCGTGCCAATGCACTCCATCCTGGGTGACAGAGCAAGATCCTATCTCAAAAAAAAGAAAAGAATATAAGTTTAACCTAGAGGGTTAACTAAAAAACCAACAAGTTGCAGAATTATATTTACTACATAATTCAAGTTTTATACTTGAATTATCCGAGGAAATATAATCATCCGAGTTTAATGGTTGTTACCTTGACAGAGATATTTTGCTATCTCTTTGTAAAGTTTGGCATGTTGATTAAAAGGGGAAAAAAATGAATAAATTATATACATATATTATATATATGTCTTTGTATATATACACCCATACATTTGCAGATGTATATAGACATACACACATATATATTTGCTTTATTTTTGGCTTTGAAATAATTGCAACCTTAAAAAAGAGTCACCCATGTAATACAAAGACTCCTGTATATCCTTGACCCAGATTGAAATGTATGGATTGCTGAGATTTTGGCTCACTTGCTCACTCTTTCTTTCTCTCGCTCCATTTGATAGTTGCAGATACGTTCCTTTACCTCTAAATGTATGTCCATGTATTTCTTTAAAAACAAGAATATATAGAGATATAACTTTCTTTTTTTTTTTTTTTTTTGAGATGGAGTCCCACTGTCGCCCAGGCTGGAGTGCAGTGGCGCAATCTCAGCTCACTGCAAGCTCCGCCTCCCGGGTTCACGCCATTCTCCTGCCTCAGCCTCTCCGAGTAGCTGGGACTACAGGCGCCCGCCAACACGCCCGGCTAATTTTTTTGTAGTTTTAGTAGAGACGAGGTTTCACCGTGGTCTCGATCTTCTGACCTCGTGATGCGCCCGCCTCAGCCTCCCAAAGTGCTGGGATTACAAGCGTGAGCCACCGCGCCCGGCCGAGATATAACTTTCTGATATGGACATACATAGTTATTAGCCTGGAAAATGTGCAGGGATTTCACATAACAAATTAGATAAAGAATGTGAAAATAGCATTTTTAAACTGTAAAGAATTCCTATTAAAAAATGTATGTCTCTTTCTATTGATATGCCTTAAGGTAACTGGTCACTTTTATCTGAAGTTTAAAGAAATTAGTCATTACTGGAGCACAACTTCAGGTAATACAAAATGAGGAGACAGCCAAAAATTGTAATAGTTTTCAGGAAGTGTTCAAAACCTAATTGTAGTTTAATTTGTTAAATTCTCAGTGCCTCATGAATTTGATATTAGGAAAATAGAGATAAGATGTCCTGGAAGGTAACAGAAAATGGAGAAATGCTCCCAAATCTCTAGCAAGTCAACTAAAAAGTGAGAAGTTGACTAGAACATCTAGTCAGTTTTAAGTGTGGCTCAAACCTAATGTAAGTTATATGCAGGAGGAATATAAATCAATAAAAATTTATTCTTCAAAAAAAGAGGGCCCTCGTTTCAAAGATTTTTTTCCAGTTACGCCAAATATTTCTGTATCAGGTTTTTTTGTTGTTGTTTGTTTGTTGAGACAAGATCTGTCTCTGTTGCCCAGGCTGGAATGCAGTGGTGCAATCAGGGCTTACTGCAGCCTCGACCTCCTGGGCTGAAGTGATCCTCCTGCCACAGCCTCCCAAAGTGCTGGGTAATAGGTGCGAGCCACCACACTCAGCCCATGTGGGCTTTTTATAAAGAAGACTGAAACTTGTAAATAGTTTGAAAATCTTGATGGTGCTTTTCAAGATTTTGACATATCTGAGTTTAGTCTATTTTTGTGCAAAATGTGAGTATCTTGCCAGAAAATATAGGGCATGTTTCCATACTTTGCACTAAATTAAGCTTAACACTGAAATTATTTAACAAACTAGTCACTTCAAAAGGCACTGTAAAAATACTTGTTTCTAAAATGTTTGTGCTAAAAAGTTATACCGAAATACATGAACTCTGACAATGGACTGATAAAATTCTTCTCCAAGTTTGCGTTTATAAATAGGAATATCATGCATTGGAATAAGCCCCACATTTCCTCGCGTTCTACAAACAGTGCCCTTTTTTCTTTGAAATGTAATCAAGGCTGGTGGTGGTAGCTCATGCCTGTAATCCCAGCACTTTGGGAGGCCCAGGCGGGTGGATCACTTGAGGTCAGGAGTTCGAGACCAGCTTGGCCAACATGGTGAAACCCTGTCTCTACTAAAAATACCAAAAAAAAAAGTGATCTATTGTTTGGAATTATAAGCTGGATGCCATTCAATTATAGCCTGTAACAGAAAGGAAATAAAATGCATTTGAGCTTAACATAACCAGACGCTGTTTTTTCTTCTGGGGATTGAAGTTCACAGATGCTTGGAGAGGTTGATCCTCCACCAGGTGGAGGCGAGTGTCACAACGCCTGTGTCTGCCCGCAGGTGAGCGAGATGGAAGTGAACGGGCAGTTCGAGTCCGTGTGCGAGTCCGTATTCAGCGAGCTGGAGTCGCAGGCCGTGGAAGCTCTGGACCTGCCCATGCCAGGCTGCTTCCGCATGCGGAGCCACAGCTATGTGCGGGCCATCGAGAAAGGCTGCTCCCAGGACGATGAGTGCGTGTCCCTGAGGTCGTCCTCGCCGCCGCGCACCACCACCACCGTTAGGACCATCCAGAGCAGCACGGGTGAGTGCGCTGGCCCGCAGCCAGCCTGTCCTCTGTGCTGGCTACGGCACGACTGTCCCCAAAGACTGTGCCCTTGGTGTCGTCACACATAGTTGCCAGGAACAAGATACCACCCATGTCCTACAAACCAAAGGTTTTCCTTCCCTATCTGCCTCTATCCCCGCCTCTGGCCACTCTCCCACACCTCCTTCCCATCTCCATCTCTGGCATCCACGGGGGAAACTGCAACTACAGCACCATGAGGGAGGGACAGCACAGCCCAGCGGGGAGGAACTTCCAAGATCCCCACACAGGTCCTAGGAGCTGATCCCGGCCAGCTCCTACTCCCAATAATTAGGCTCAGCCTTTTAGGGCTGTGACCCTAAAATGACCAGACACTGCTTATGACCCGTCACAGAATTGAAATGACTGTTTTATTCCAAGATAGCCACAAAGTGACTATCCCAAAAGACCTGAAATATCACTGTGAGAAAATAAGAAGAAATGGATGACCCAGTAATATTGGTGGCACATTTTATGAGTTTTATTAACAGAAAGCAGATTTATTTCACTATTTTAAAACTTCTATCTATCCTGTATAAATAGCACCTCCTTTTCCCTCTAAACTGTATTTAAGTGTGTGTGGTTAAACTGTATTTTTGTCAGTAGATTTTAGGCACAGAGACACAGAAAAGCTTAACAAGTTTCCGTGACACTGGAACCTACATAATAATATAGCCGTGGGCTATATATGAGAATGTGTGCATATGAAATATATATATATATATAACATTTGAGTTCCAAAAAGAAAATCCCACTGTAACTAGGCTTAGCTTTATGATTGAACTCAGCATAACTTCAATATAGAGTATTCTACAAGAAGATCATCAAACTTAGAGTCAAGATAAATAATGATGAATAAATTGGAAAGAAAAGCCTGTGTCGGAATATTATATCATTTCATTTTAGTGCTAGGTGCATCAAATGTCAGTAATTATCATTCAGTCTAGAACTTTTGCAGGCTTAAGAGTTAAAAGGTCCTCAAGTCCAAGTTAAAATCTTTCTAACTAGATATATGGAATTGAGGTGATAATTTTATTTAAAATAAATATATGGGTTAAACAAGAGGAGTTCATTCTTGACCACCACAGACTGAGATCTCAGTGTTAAGAGAAAAGATGCTTCCAGACCTGCGTTGGCCAAACAGCTCAGCAGGGAGCCCAGCAGCTCAGACCCTGGCTGGCTACCTCCAGACCAGAGATGGTGGATGTCCACATGTTCTTGCTCTCTAGGAAATTCTCCAAGAACAGCCACAGGTTAATAAATTAAATGAGAGTTATTTATGAAGAGAAAATATATATTTTTTTGAAAAATCAACGATGAGCATGTTTGTGTGTGTTTGCATTCATGCAGTAAGTGTGATTTGGAAGGTCTGCCCTGTCCCTGTAGCTTATCACTATGTGTTTTGGTGTGTCCCGTTTTCACCACCCCTACCCAACACACAACCTGTTCCCAGTGTCTGGTCCATTCTTCTGTATGATGAACTCATTGCCTGCCAGCTGAAATCGCTCCTTAAATATGTAAAATGCAGATCCTGGCCCAGAAGTCACAAGGAGTGCTCTCAGGAGAACAGTCGGGAAGGAAAGGGCTGCTGGCTCACTCCTTCCCCTCAGGAAACGGTGTTGGGGATAAAGTAACAAAAGACTTGGAATGGTTTTTCTCTGCTCACCTGTCAGATTTGCGTGTTTTTGTCATTTTACTTACACTTCCTGCATCAGCGTCTGTCCCATGCTCTTCGCTCCAAACACACGTAGGGTCTGCCCTGCTAAGACACTTCTCAGATACTCTGGAGGCTCCCAGAGCTCAAGCAATAGAGTTGCCAAATAAAATCCAGGTGGTCCAGTTAAATTTTAATTTCAGGTAAAGAGTGAATAATTCTGCTGGATAGGTATATCTCAAATATTGCATAAGAAATACTTATACTACAGAACTATTTGTCGTGTTTGTAGTATTTTTCTAAAATCCAACAAGCCTATCAGGGCAGGAGATGAATGAGCCCTAGGAGGGTGTCTCATGTTGTTCCATTTTTAATCCAAGTTGAATCTAAAGGGCTTTAGCCAGAAATGCTATGTGGGAAAACACCCAAAACAGGGAGAAGTGAATCAAGCTGCACAGAGGGGATCGCATTCGCTCCTTCTTGGGCTCTATGAATCTTATCCTAAGTACGGAGCCACCTCCACCTGCAGCTCTCTTGGGGAAGGCTCCAGACTTGGCTGCCCCTGCAAGGATTTAAAGGCAGAAAGGTGTGACTTGCCCCTGGGGTTGGTGATGCATAAAATGCCAAGTGTTTGCACAGGGCAGCTGTACTTCACCCAGAATCATTAAACTAAACATAATGTATCATCTTCACAGGCGTGGAAAAATAAACAGTTTGAGTACTAAACCATTATAGTAGATTCTAACTAAGTAAGCATATAGGATATTTTTCCAATATTACCTTTCACAGTTTCTCTATGACATGGATTTGTTCTTTAAAAATTCTTTATTTTATGATATGATAAGGGTCTATGCCCTTCATTCTGCCCCTCCTGCTACTCCTGTGTGCTATTTCTCTCTCTCTCTCTCTCTCACACACACACACACACCCCACACACGCATTTCCTTCTCTTTTTCTCACATGATCTCAATACTGTCATATTCATTTTCTTCCTCTAGTTTCCTTTTTACATTGAATCAAGTATAATTTCCTGTAGAAAAATGCAGAAAATTGATTTTCTTACAAGACCTACTAATTTTTGAAAGAATACACTCATCTGTGAAAATTGGGAAATGACTTTGCTCTAATTTTATTGATTTCCCCACATGCACGGGTCAGATGCACATCTCGGTTTAGTAGGACTTGATGTAGATTTGTCCTTTTCTTTCTTCCTTTGCTCGTTATTTTCAGATACTCACAACAGATTTTGTTTTTCCTAAACTTACCCTTTGTCCTGAAAAAATTCCTCATTTTGTCAACTGCACTTATTAGGTAGAACTTCTCTCCACAGCAATCCACATTCTTAAATCTTTGACATTTGGGTCAGCCCATTTTAATTGCTCACATTTTCAGCAAAATATGCTATTAAATCTTCCTTTTCCAGCCGTGTTCTTTATTCATATTCATAAAATGAAATCACAGACAAGAGTCTGATGCCACAAGAGAGAATTATGAAGATGGGCTCAGCTCTAGGTGGCCGCAGGGATCCTCTAGCTATTAGTGGGTGAGCAAGGATGAATGGAGATATCTCAGCAAATCAGGACAAATTAAGGATGAAGTTACAGCAACTTAAAGTTATGCTTCCTTGGGCTTATTGGCTTCTTGGCTTGTCTAACTATGGTAGAATCTTAGGTTCTTTCAGCCTATAATCTACTTCAAGCACCCAAATTTCTCTCCATCCAATAGACTCAACAAGTTTTCATATAAACCACAGTGCCTGGGACTATTAGATTAATATTAGAGGAGGAAATATTAGAGCAGTTAATATTACAGTAGGAATATTAGGGTAGGAAAGTAGAATGAAAACATGATTCAGTTAACATCATGACTGAAAAAAAAAGAACCCTCACCTCAATCATCTAAAATATCTTAGGTAACAGTAGAACTTGATGCTGGAAATACACCCAGACCTCCACTTCAGAGGATTGAATTAAACCTGCCTCTGAAGGAATACACCAATACAATTCTATGTGTTTAAGGGGAAGTTTTTGTTTTACTTCCTGTGCTGAATATTTCCTAGGACCTATCAAAAGGCATTATCACATTGTAGCTAGGCAGACTTGTATCTGGTGATACCAATAGTCTAAATAGGCAGAAACATTGTCTAATAATCATATGTGGTGATCTAATTATTGTCTAATAATCACACATCAGGCCAAATACAGGCACACACTCATAAATGTACAGAAAAAAACCTCAAAAAGGACACAAAGTAAATCATTTGCAGTGATTTCCCAGAAAGCAGTAGGTGGGGAGAGGCAGATGGTAAAGAGACAGGGAGGTATTAAAAATAAGTATTTAAGACTTTTTATGATTTTAGTGCCAAATATAACATTTGAATAGAAATAATGCTCCTTGACAGAAGTAGGCAAACTATCATGATATATATTCTCTGGTGGGTTTTTCTGTTTGTTTGCTTTTGTTTTTCTGAGACAGAGTCTCCCTATGTCACCTAGGCTGGGGTGCAGTGGTACAATTATAACTTACTGCAGCCTCCAACTCCTGGACTGCAATCCTCCACCTCAGCCTACTGAACGCAGGTAGCTGGGAATACAGGTGCACACCGCCATGCCTGGCTAATTTTTTTTTCATTTTTTGAGATGGGGTCTTGTTCTGTCACCCAGGCTGGAGTGCAATGGTGCAATCATGGCTCACTGCAACCTCCACCTCAAGTGATCCTCCCACCTCATCCTCCTGAGTAGCTGGGATTACAGGCACATGCCACCACACCCAGATAATTTTTTGTATTTTTGGTAGAGATGGGGTTTCACCATGTTGGCCAGGCTGGTCTCAAACTCCTGGGCTCAAGTGATCCACCCGCCTTGGCCTCCCAAAGTTCTGAGATTACAGGCATGAGCCACCACACCCAACAGATTCTCTGGTCTTTTAAGAAAATTCTTCACTTTGAAATTCCAAAGAAGCTTTGTGTAGCAATAATACAAGTTTTATAAAGAGTAAATAGGTTCATTTGCCATGGCTGTTACCCTTAAAGCTTGGCCTGTGTGCTATATTTTGCTCTGTTGCCCAGGCTGCGGTGCAGTGGTGTGATTATGGCTCACTGTAGCCTTAACCTCCCAGACCCAAGTGATCCTCTCACCTTAACCTCCAGAGTAGCTGGGACCACAGGCACATGCCACCGTGCTCAGCTAACTTTTAAAAAAAAATTTGTGGGGACGAAGACTTGCTATGTTGCTCAGGCTGGTCTCAAACTCCAGAGTTCAAGTGATCCTCCCACCTCAATATCCTAAAGTGCTAGGATTATAGGTGTGAGCCACTATGCCCCACCAATACTCTAATTCTCTTATTAGAGGAATTTATTAAACAGTGATAGAGTTGAACTGTTCTCCTCTCCTTCACATAGTTCAGGAAGGGGAGTAAGAACTTAGGGTACAGTGTCCCCCATGGGAAAGCAGTGCTTACCTTCTTGGATGTAGCTTGGGACCACAGTTACAGAAGTATTTACAGTTTGATTTTTGTAACAGGAGAGATCATATTTTCCTCTAAGTTGAGACACTTTCTTCCATCTTCCTACCTTACACCCTCCCCCATTCCTGGCAGCTCTGAGACACTTGCTCAAGCCTTGCTTAATATAGCAAAAGCAGCTTATCTGTTGATCATCTGAGGTCAGAACTAACATTCAGAAGGTTCTCCTAAGGGTTTGGGTCTTCATTCCAAGTCAGTCATCCTACCCAGGAGACCACACCTCACCCACCTTTATGCACTCCACACTCCAATCCCACACACCTTGCTCCCCACTTCCCCCACACATAAACCCTAAACCCTAAGCAGAATGTCATTAAGATAATTTGTAATTGCAATACACACAGCAGGCATTCAAATATGGAAGAAGAAAGGAAAAGCTGCAGACAAATCTTTAGGTACTCCACAAACTGCACAAGCCACAGACGATTGAATAATCAAGGTGACTTTCCTAGGGAAATAGCATTGCTATTAAAACAAGCTGAGTCATCAAATATTAGCAGTTAAAAAAAACTTCTACATCGTCCAGTCTAGTGGTCTGCAAACTATACCCTATGGATCAAGTCCAACCTGCTGCCTGTTTTTGTAAATTAGGTGTCATCAGACATAACTCACACCCATTTGTTTACCTGCTATCTGTAAACAGAAGTTTCAGCAGAGTTGAATAGTTCCCTCTTTTAAAAGCAGAGTTGAATAGTTCCTGCAGAGTAGTCTCTGTAGGAATGTTTTGGCCCACAAAGCCAAATACATTTATGATGTGGCCCTTTACAGAGAAAGTCTGCTGCACCTATCTAATTCATTAAACCCATTCAAAGGTAAGGAAACTAAGGCCCAAAGTGGTGAACCTCCAGTAGAAGGCAAAGTCAGAATAAGAAGCTCAGGTCTCTCAGTAAACAGCCCTTTGTTCCTTTGGTGCCCAGCTCTACAAATTATTTATTGCTTGAGTATGAAGTTAATTTGAACTTCAGTTTCTTCATGTATAAAATGAGATTACGATGCTAATCCTCTTCCCAGCATTAATGACCATTTTTGGAGAATTCTTAAGAGTTCGGGGAAAGCTCAATTCTTTCTGCCAAGCACCAAGTTAATTAATAGATTCTTGTTATAAAGCAGAGAGGCAAAGGTTCAGAAGTCAAAAGGACAGATATCAATCAGAAGCTTTCTGAACAAAGCACCTTTCTCTCCTATTCAAGATAAAATCAAATAATAAATATTCAGATATTGCCTGGACTGGTTCCTTGTCCCTCTGCTAATGAGTTTTCCTTCTTTGAATCTCTCCAAGTGGAACTGGAGACATCACGTACTTCCACCCTTGCAGGCTCAGACGAAAGAAAAAAGAGCAAGATTTATGATACAACCTACTCCACTTGTGAGGCAACTTATCCTTGTCTGCTGTTACATTGAAGGAAACTGACAGTGATGATTTGCAGGAGACTTTTGGTTATAACTTCTTTCTTCTGTGGGGCACTCGAGGTAGGATTCCTCTATAATATTAGGAAGTCATAAAAATGCAAAAGTCCTATCAGACACAGAGCAAGATTTAAAATCTGAGGAACACCATGTGCTTCCATCTCCTGCAGTTGTTTTGAAGTACATAAATCACCTCTTGGGAACAGAGTGCCAACCTTGAGGGGCTGTGCCTCACAGACAGCCAACAAGCAAGTCCACCTTTGCCCACATTCGGGGTTATCGCGTGGCGAACAGTGAAGGGGCTTCCAGGGTTTTCTGGCACATTGGCCTTAAAGGCTGTTGTAAGGTTCACATGAGATCATTCACAAGGAAGCATTATGCAAATTACAAATTAGAATGCCCTACTTTGGCTTTGATTTTAAATCTCTCAATCTGGCTTAGTTTAGTAATAATGATAATAGCTAACCTTTAAGCACTTATTATTTGACAAGCATAGAAACAGCTGCACAGATTGTCTAATGTAACCGTAATGAATACTCTATGACTTGTACATGATATTATCATTTAAATCAGAGGAAAAAAAAAATAAGACTTAGAGGGTTTACACAACTTGACCAGGCCACACAGCTAACAAGAGAAATGTTGTAATCACCAATAAATGCCTTAGAAACTATGGTATAATCTGAAATAATTTAATACAAATCCATTTCTGGAATAAAAGGCCTAGGAGCTTTTTTCTTTCATTCTTTCCTCTCAAAAATATGCATTTAGCTTCCTGCCATATTTGAAACCTGTATTTTCTATAACAATTTCTGAAAAATTCTCTTTTTTAAAGAAACGTTTGTTCACATATTATTGACATGGCCTCTCATGTTGGTTTGTCTGTGAAATATCTGTTTAAAGAAAAAGATGAAAAAAATAGACTGAAATTAAAGTAAATTTTTTTAAAAGCCTATGAAAAGAAAATACTCTCTGGGTTTAAAATTTCCTGTTACACGTAGTCGTTTGCACGTTATGCAGATTTGGAAGATCAAATATCCAATCCCCTGATCTAGTCATGGTGTTGCCAGACAGCACTAAATGGAAAAAATAATTTTTGCCAACTCATGTGTAAATTAAGCAGGTGACAAATTCTGTTTTGAGGCTGATGAAGTGGTCAGATGTCTGTGCCCTTGGGTTAAGTAAAAAAATACTAAACTAATGTAATTCTGATCTGACTGGTCTCTTGATTGAACTGTAGAGCAAAGATGTGAACAATAGCAACTCAGTTACAAAGGTCAATCAGAAAACACAAACTAGAAAAACAGGCTCTCTCAATGTGAATCTTTATCATTCACTTTTGTCTTCATGATACCTCCACAGACACCTTTTTTTTTTTTCTGGAGGCAGGGTCTCACTCTGCCACCCAAGCTGGAGTACGGTGGTGCAATTCCAGCTCACTGCAGCCTCAACATCCTGTGCTCAAGCAATCCAGTAATCCTCTCAACTCAGCTCCCAGGATAGCTGGAATTATACCAGGCCCAGCTAATTTTTTTTTTTTTTTTTTTTTTTTTTTGGTAGAGTCAAGGTCTTAATATGTTGCCCAGGCTCATCTCAAACTCCTGGGCTCAACCAGTTCTCCTGCCTCAGCCTCCCAAAGTGCTAGGATTACAGGTATAAGCCACAGTGCCTGGCCCATAAGCACTTTTATGATGGAAGAAACTGCCATTTAAAAAAGCCTTCATATAATCCAGAGTTGTCTGATCCAGTTCATATTAAACATTAACAAATATAGCAAAGTAATAGCAGTTAGAAACTGTCCATGTAATTAATACTGGCAGTTGGACAATGCAGCAAAGCCACTTTAAGAGCAACATTATTCAGCCCCAGGTGGTAAATCCAAGACCTGAAGTTTTGTATTTCTGTCTATACCTACTGCCATTGACTTTCTGTCAAGTTTTCAGGGCAAACTTTTCCTGCTGCCAAGTGTTCTTGATTAAACACAGAGAAGACCAAAATGAATAGTACCATGATTTTACTATATTGGCATTTGAAACAGTCTCACATTTATTTTAATGACAAATCAGTGATTGTGTAACTATCAACATTTTGAAAGCTTTCTTTGCCATCTGCTGGTGTCCTGCTGACATGCAATTTCTACCAACATACAAGAGAATTTTTCTTTTGTTTTACCTTTTTCTTCCAATTACCAATATTACTGGGAATACTAATTCTAATTCTATAACTTCTAATTAAACTTATGGAAGAAAATAACTAGTCTAAGTTATCTCTAAAAATATGACAAACTGTCAAAGTTTAATTAGCTTTTATCCCTAGAATATTTTGTGGTTTCAAAGGGGTACATAATATTATTACACTTAACATTGATTAACCAGTTTCATGCTGTAGAGATGTATGTCTGACAAGAAGTATCAGATCTAATCAAGACAGAAGTTCATCCTGAATTTCTGGGTAGGACTGCCATCCTGTCTCTCTTCAAATCCAACCTTAAATTTCTTTTTCACCTCACATTCTTATTCCATTACATATTTGCCCCTTAATGAAATTTTAAAATTTATGAAAATTAGTGAGTCCATCTCATCTACTACGTTGCTTTTGAAAACCTTTCTCTTTTCTAAAATGTTGATTGTGGCCACAGAATCACAGTGATACTTTGATGTTTGCTTTTATCATTTTCAAGAAACTTCTTTCAATTATCTTTTATTTTTATCTTGTTAATTAGAAATAATTATAGATTTATAGGAAATTACAAAGATAGTACATAGAGGTCCCTGTACCCCTCACCCAGTTTCCCCAACAGTTACATCTCAACAATATCAAAACCAAGACATTGACATTGTTACAATGTGTATGAATAGTTCTTTTTTTTTTTTTTTGAGACAGAGTCTCACTCTGTCGCCCAGGCTGGAGTGCAGTGGCACTGTCTCCGCTCACTGCAAGCTCCGCCTCCCGGGTTCATGCCATTCTCCTGCCTCAGCCTCTTGAGTAGCTGGGACTACAGGCGACTGCCACCACCCCCGGCTAATTTTTTGTATTTTTAGTAGAGACGGGGTTTCACCGTATTAGCCAGGATGGTCTTGATCTCCTGACCTCGTGATCCACCCGCCCCGGCCTCCCAAAGTGCTGGGGATTACAGGTGTGAGCCACTGCACTCGGCCGAATAGTCCATAATTTTATTACGTGTAGATTTCTGTATCCACCACTATAAGCAAGATGTAGAACCATTCCGTCACCACAAAGATCTCCTAGTATCCACATTTTGCCAGTTGGATGAAGTATAGAAACCTTACCTCCCTTCAAGTCTCTTTGCCCTCTCCCACCTAAAATTATCTTAAATATTTCCTACACATACATGAAGAGTAACATCACACAATGTTATACTTTTTGTTTCAAATGTCAAATATAATTTAGAAAATTTTAGAGAAGGAAAGTCTATTGAATTTGCTCGTATTTTTTTCCCAACTTGCCAAATTTGAGAAATTTTCAGCCATTATTTCTTTTTTTTTTTTTTTTTTTTTTTGAGACGAAGTCTCACTCTCGTCCCCCAGCTGGAGTGCAGTGGCGCGATCTCAGCTCACTGCAACCCCTGCCTCCCAGATTCAAGTGATTCTCCTGCCTCAACCTCCTGAGTAGCTGGGATTACAGGCACCTGCCACCAAGCCCAGCTAATTTTTGTATTTTTAGTAGAGACGGGGTTCACCATGTTGGCCAGGCTGGTCTCAAACTCCTGACCTCAGGCAATCCACCCGCCTCGACCCCCCAAAGTGCTGAGATTACAGGCGTGAGCCACTGCACCCGGCCATTTTCAGTCATTATTTCTATGGCTACTTTTTCATCCCCCTCCTTCTGAGATTCCAGTGACACAAATGGCCACAATTCTGTCAATGGGGGTTTGGGGCAGGGCGGTTTCCTTAGAAGCGGATAGGTGGGCAGGCACTGTTTCATCTCCATCATATAACATCATCTGCTTGTTGAATCCAAAAAATATTTCTTCCACGAACTCTAGAAATGCCTCCATCAAACATGACCCAACTTTCACATGGACAGCCACAAAGGGGAGACCAGTCAAAGTTACACTGAGCCACTGTACCCAGCACACAGTGCCTCTTATTGGTATAAGACCACGCCCGGCTAATTTTTGTATTTTTAGTAGAGACGGGGTTTCACCGTCTTGACCAGGCTGGTCTCGAACTCCTGATCTTGTGATCCGCCCACCTCAGCCTCCCAAAGTGCTGGGATTATAGGCATAAGCCACTGCGCCAGGCCTTTTCTGGTTTTATTAATAGTGCATTTGCTATATCCCTTTAAATGAAAAGAATGTTGACATAAATCCAGGTTAAACTGACGCAAATTAAAGCAACTTTCTTTTTATTTAAAAATTGGTAACAAAACCTGAAGAGCTGTTCTCGTTCTCAGAAAAAGAGAACGAGAAACTCACAATCCAAAAGCCTGTAACACTTTCTAAATTAGTTAAATAAATAGGATGCAAGCACTTGACTTTGGCACGTAGCAGTCTTGAAGTTCCTACCAAGAACTTCACTTCCTACCACTCTAATATAAGATCTCAGCTACTACCTTGTGTTCCTACAAGGAGTTAAAGATTTTAAATACCAGTCACTTTGTAGCTTTGCAGTGGTTCAGCAATTAGCCATCTAAACACAAAATCTATAGTTCTTATACATAGAATTTGCCCCATGAATATCTGTTAATTGAGAGGTGAGAACATAAGATTTCCTTGGAAATTTGCTGCTCCAGTGAACACTGTAGCTTTCTGGGATGACTCTGATGTCTCCACAGAGGCATAAAATTCTTTACTGTTTTTTCAGTCACCTGAAAATAAACCATTTCAGAGAGAGTGGGGTGGTCACATGTCACCCCAAACCATTTTGAGGGACAAAGTTTCAATAATTTCTTACTTGGAAAAAAAGAACCTCTAGAAATGGGTGATAGCAAGAATCCGAGAGACTGGTAAGTGCTAACTTCTGCAGAGAAAGCCTTCCTTGTCTTTCTCAGGCTGTTCATCCACTTCGTGTTCTTTCTCTGCACTTTCTTGTCCAAAGCCCCATGGAGGTGAAATTCCCACCCACCCTTCTTTCCTTTTCCCTCTCTTATCTGTAAATAAGTAAGTGGTGCTAATAGAACCTTGGTACTAACCTGGTCTCAAATCTCTGTCTATAAACATCTAATTAAAGAGACTTCATGGACTGCTGATCACATTTCTAGAGTGAATATAAAACTACGCAAAAATCTACAGAGGATTTACATCAACATATATTCTATTTTTTTCTAGTTTTCTTTTGAAATGCAGCATATTCCAAAAGGCTTACAAGATAGTATAAAGCTGCTGGGATGGAGGTCTCTTCCCTGTTTTGAATTTCCACTAAAAAAAAAAAGGCAAACTCACACTCTTTGCACCAATCCAAGCCATAAGAAACAACCCAAAATACAGTAAAAATCTCTAAAAAAAATTTTTAAATTTTTTTAGAGACAGCTCCTCACTATGTTGTCCAGGCTGGTCTTGAACTCCTGGCCTCAAGCAATCTGCCCGCCACCGCCTCCCAAAGTGCTGGGATTAAAGGCACGAGCCACCACACCCAGCCCACAAATGTTTAAAAAAAGTTTATAATAATATGGGAAGGGGGAGGACTTTGGTATTATATTAAACTAGAAATCCACAGGACATGGGAGCAGTATCCAAAATAGTGTGTTTTTGTACATACACACATAACTCAGAATGTGTCAAGAATTTTTGCTCAGGAAAGAAAAATACTAGAAGGAAATGCACTAGAATGTTAAAGTGGTTATCTTTGATATTGGAACCAAAATGGTTTTGTTTTTCTCCTTACACTTTAGTTTTCAAATGTTCTGAGGTGTGCATGTTTCACTTTTATAATAAAAGAAAAAAATTTGAGACAGGGTCTCACTCTGTCACCGAGGCTGGAGTGCAATGGTGCAATCACAGGTCACTGCAGCCTCAACCTCCTGGGCTCAGGCAATCCTCCCACTTCAGCCCCCTGAGTAGCTAGGACCACAGGCAGAAGCCACCATGCCCAGATAATTTTTTAAATTTTTTGTAGAGACAAGGTCTCACTATATCGCCCAGGCTGGTCTCAAGCAATCCTCCCACCTTAGCCTCCCAAAATGCTGGGATTACAGGAAAGAGCCACCATATACGGCCAAGAAACTATTTTTAATAAAGAAATAGCTAGTGTTTCATTGGTTTGGTCCTACTGGAAGCAATAATACATCTCATGTCAGTATATCCTTCAGGTTTCACCTTTTCTATATTAGTTTTCTTGATTAAATGAAATCTTTTGGATTCGGTGATTGGGCAGGATCATTGGAGACGATCTCCAGAAAGGTGCTGCTATGCTACTGTTGTTATTTATCTAAGTATATAATAAGTATATATCTAAGCATTTCCTTCTAGTATTTTTCTTTCCTGAGCAAAAATTCTTGACACATTCTGAGTTACGTGTGTATGTACAAAAACACACTATTTTGGATACTGCTCCCATGTCCTGTGGATTTCTAGTTTAATATAATACCAAAGTCCTCCCCCTTCCCATATTATTATAAACTTTTTTTAAACATTTGTGGGCTGGGTTACATCTTCTAGTAAGGAATTCTTTTTAAAAATTAAAACTAAATTTTTAAAAAATATTCTTTCCCTTGCTTTCCTTTACTCTCATACTGGTAGCAAGTGAGGTTTTGTAGATTTTTGTAGGGCTTTTTTCCCCCTTTTCAGATGTCAGAGGCAGTTAATTTGCAAACCACAGTTGCAGGTGGCTTTTGAAGTGGAGGGAGTTTAGGACAAAGGAATAAAGCTACATAAAACCAGCTCGTGGTGTCTTTAAAAATATAAATCCATGCCTTTGTAGTCCTTACTCTAACAAAAGCTCAGCTTTCAAGGGCATGCTTTCAGTTGTACCTGTGTTCCAGCCAGAAAAACTCCCCAAGCAATTATGGTAAGAAAAAAAGGTTTCTGTCACAGCCACTATCTAATATAATAGTGTAAACCATCTGTGTTTTCAGAAAGGGAAAGTGCTTTTGAAAATAGGAAAAGTGAAGTGCTGGGTGGAATTGTGAAGAGTCATGGCAAATCACCATCATCGTTATCCATTCAGAGAGAAAGTGATATTGACAAACCTACGCTAAAAGAGGATTAAGAAACCTTGCATTGTGAGCTGTGTCAAAGCAATGAAACAAAGGATAATGCTTTCTCGGACACCTGTACACCTCAGTGCAGCACTGTGCAAGCTCTAGTAGGAATGGCACTACTGAGTTAGCTGGTGACGTTCGTTGCAGCCTGTGCCTTTCCCTTCTCCAACCTCTTCCTTGACTTTTCCTTTGCCTTCCCTTTTTCTTACTCTTTTCCAGAGAGAGCTCAAAGGCATTTGTCCATTTCTCACCCATTCCAACAGCTCTAGGGGAAACTTTAGGAAAAGTAAAAATAGCCATGCTCACCAGTTCTCTCTTTTCTGACCCATGTTCTTCTGGAACTCTCTGTTTGAGGGAATGTGGCAGGAGTGAGATCCTAGAAATAAGCAGTTGAGCTTCTTCCATTCATATGGTCACACTGCCTTGGACAAGAGTACCAAAGGCTGGTATTTCCCAACCCATATTTTGTAGGACAAGTTACTTCAAAGCATTGTGAAGCCTTCATCTAAAAGAAAGAGAAACTACATCTGCAGTGTTGTCTGCGGAATTTTAAAACCTTACTGGGCATGGTGACTCACACCTGTAATCCCAGCAGTTTGGGAAGCAGAGACAGGCAAATCACCTTGAGGTCAGGAGTTCGAGACCAGCCTGGCCAACACGGTGAGAGCCCGTCTCTACTAAAAAATACAAAAATTAGCCAGGCGTGGTGGCACGTGCCTGTAATCCCAGCTACTCGGGGAGGCTGAGGCAGGAGAATCTCTTGAACTTGGGAGGTGGAGGTCTCAGTGAGCCGAGATCACACCATTGCATGACAGAGCGAGACTCCATCTTAAAAAAAAAAAAAAAAAAAAAAAAAAAACGCATAATCAGTTAATTATTTTAAGCCTATTAGTATGCTGTGGCAGTCAAGCTGAATGTGTGCAACGGGAGGCTTTCAACCCAAGATAATGAGCAAACCGAAGCTTATTTTCAGCCTAGTGCTTAGGTTTTGTCATGAACATTAATAGGAACTGTACACGTTACCCAGAGCCTCCCATCTGGGGGTGCATCTCCATCCTTCTGGGGTTGTATCGTTATCCCTTCTGGGATTGTATTTCCATCCCTCTGGGGCTATACATCCATCTACTCATGCGCAACCTATGGCTGTGTTTGAGAAACAGTGGACTATTCAAAACGGCATGTACTTTGTAGTGATTCTTTCCAAAAACGACTCTTCTAGATTTCAGCTGCATAGCAGAAAAACCCTAAACTGTCAGAAAATCATACATTGTTTTGCTTTGCTTCCATGTTAAGTCTTCATGGGATTATATGACTGAACAGGACACCCATATCTGTCTCCCCTGGAATTAATTTCGAATCAAAATTTTTTTTAAAAAAAGGATATTAAGAAACTTGTAGTGCTTAGATAAAATTCTTTCTTAAGAAATTGTTTCTGATGTTAACACCGCACCTCCAGAAGCATTGAAACAGAATTGGTTGATCAAGTCGGCTTCCTAGGGCACATCCTCTGACGATGCTGTGAGGAAATATGGGTGTTTCAGAACAGGGCGGAATCCTGACAGTGTCCCCACTTGGCTGCCTGTTTTGCTTTGTAATCCAACATGGTAAATCATCCTCAAAACCTTTTATTTTTGGATTTCCCGTATGTTCAAATGTGAGTACTCTGCACAGCAGTCCCACCGTGGACACCCACTGAACATCTGCAGTGCACCAGGCTCTCCTGGGTGCTCTGTGTCATAAACATGTTTCTTTCTATCACACAAGTGTCACACTTCGTATCAGAGGAAGGACCACCAAATACTTACGATTACTGAAGGTACAATCAAGTGGAAGACCTAAAGCAAATTCTGAAAATAGAAGTATAAGAAAAGGCATAATTCGTCAAAGTGCTGCTTATTACTTCTGCCTCCACTGAGCATACTTCTATCTTATACCACATGCCTTAATTTGATCTCAAATGGCAATTTGCACATGCTCATTCTTCTAACTACTAACAAGCCACTGTAGCATTTACTCATTTCCCCTTTGAGACTGAAGCCTCCCCCAGATGCACAAATCTTTCCAATTACTGTGAAAACTTCAGTTATCTGAGTGATGTGTCCACAGGCCTTCAACGCCATCCATCTCGGATTACCTTGTCCTCATTTTTATCATTCTTTGCTCCTAATCTTCTCAGTTGTGGGGTTAATATCTCTTTTGCAGATTATGGCACCAATTGCATGTTCTGGAAAAGGCAACTGGGAGTCCAATCAGTTGCAGCTGTGCAAACTCTAGCTCAGCTGATCCGGCTGTGAACAGCAGCAAAGAAGCAGGGAGACAGAGAAACGGTAGAATGGTCTTGAGTCCACATGAACCCAGGTTGTACTTGTTGGTGGTTCAGGATCTATCCTGTGTATCTAGATCTCCCAATAGTCTGCGTCTGGTTTTTGCACCAAGGCAGGGTTTGATGAGGATTGATTGAAAAGAATAACAGCTTAAAGGCCAGTACTAGAGCTTTTGCAAATATTCACTGTGTCCTACCCCATCCTTCTGCGCACATCTGAAGGATAACTCTCCAAAGGAAACAGTGCCAGTAGAACAACTTCACTCCCATGAATTTGCCTTTCAAACTGGGTAAGTCAGTTAGGAGTGAATTGATTCCGCTTCTATCTTTTTGGTGCACTTGCTTAAACTTATAGTCCTGCTAGCTACAAAAAGTAGTAACTTAAGCACTTTAACTAAAACTTGTGATTGCCTCCATCATTTTCCCATATGCACTGTGGGAAAGCCCCATGATGTCAGCTGCAATAAGCCAAGGAATGATTAGAAGGGCAGTTCTGTGGCTTGACAAGCTCCCCAGTAATTAGCCCCCTGACACCACTGCCATTTCACACACCATATTGTCTCCCTGTAATGGGCCTGCTTAAAATCAGAGCCTATTTGCTACTTGGAGAAAATAACACTATGGGTCACTATTAGCTCTTAATAACTGAGGTTAAATAATTCCATGAGATGTTTCTGTAAGGAGGGCCTTGTGGGAATTAACAGGTACAGGTGAGAAGCATGAGCCCCAGGTGAGACTTTCCAGTGGGAAATCCTGGGTATCTAGGCCTTGGCCAAGTGCTACAGAGACCCTGCGTACCTAGTAGGGAGGGTCAGGACAGAGACAGGTGAGCTGCTGGGAGTGCAAGCCCCGCGGCGAACGCTGCTCTTGCTCCCAAAGTCCACCCCTGCTCACTACCACAGTGATGCTGGGCTGACCCCCACTACAGTCCAGGCTGTTTTACACCTCTTCTAGAACACTCAAGAAATAAAGGTGGGGCTGCATTTCTCAAGGAGAATTGAGAAGGCAAAAAGTGCAGTGAGATCCCCACTCAGTAAGTATGTGTTCTGGGTTTGCAGCCTCAGCCTTCAGGAGCAGAAAGAAAACCCAAACTTCTAGCCATTAACTGGCCATGCTCCACCCACGCCACCCCACCAGGGTCAGTGTGATCTTCACAAAAATACCTCTAGCCAGAACCCAGGAATAGTTTGTTAGGACTCACGCCTCCTTATACATTTCTGTATGCCTCCCTTCCCACAGGCCACCCCCACACTCCCCATCTCTAAACCACATCCTCATACTTCGATGCATTTCTGTCTTCCTTTTTTTATTTTTTTCTCTTTCTTTCTTTTTGAGACAAGGTCTCACTCTGTTGCCCAGACTGGAGTGCAGTGGCGTGATCATGGTTCACAACAGCCTTGATCTCCTGGGCTCAAGCGAGCCTCCCACCTCAGCCTCCCAAGTAGCTGGGACCACAGGTGGTGCCACTGAGCCAGCTAATACCGTAATTTTTTTTGTAGAGATGGAGCTTTGCTGTGTTGCCCAGGCTGGTCTCAGACTCCTAGGCTCAAGTGATCCTCCTGCCTCGGCCTCCCAAAGTGCTGGCATTAAAAGCATGAGCCACCACACCCGGCTGGATTTCTGTCTTATTCCTCACCACAGTCAACACAGCTGATGATCTGGGTGGGATACGTGAGCCACTTTCAGGTGATTGAAGTTGAAGTTGTCTCACCTAAGTGGGTATTTTTATTTTTTGTTTTACATTCTATTTTTGTTCCAATAGACTAATTGGGCATAAACATTTCATAAACAGGTCGATTTAACCTGGCTATTCTTTAACACAATTTTTATCATTCATAGCGATATGATCTGATTCACTTGTATGATGAAAGCATTGATCACTGGAGTCATTACAGAAGGGGCATCAAGCTGCAGCTTTTATCCTCTCCAGCTATCAAGTTCTTATCAGATTTAAATGCCTGAAACAACAAGGATATGCCCTTGGCTTTGTTTTTACTTCCTTTTGTGCTGCCCTCTTACACTCTGTGGCTGAGATCATCATGTGTATAGCCAAGTCACTGCCAGGCCTTGCCCAAGGCGGCCCCTCCTGGCTCTCTGACTTCCTCTGTCGTGTTTCTGGACTCTTCTGTTGCAGATGCACTGGCCTTCTTCTTGCCCTCACTCCCATGTTTCCCTAGCCCTGCCCTCTGGCCTCTGTGTGCCACCTTCTCAGGAACACCTGTTACTTATTAGACACTCACCAGGGAACCGTGACCCACACATGGAGAGCTCTGACCTTCTGGAACCCAGCAAGCTTGTTCCTGCCTTAGGGCTCTGGCGCTGCTTCCACCCACCCCCAACCCCCGTGCCTGGAGTCCTTCCCCCACCTCCCAACTCCATGTTCACATCTCTGTCTCATGGCCGCTTGGCTCTGCCGCAAGTCAATCTCTTGTCCTTTGCAATGCTTACTTTTTCTTCATGACACTTACTGCCACATGAAATTAAATATTCACTTGTGTATTTGTCATCTCAATTCCAGCCAAAAACTTTTTGTCTTGTTCACTACTATGCCTCCAGCTCTTAGAACAGTGACATCTATAGTGAATGCTTTAAATATATATATATGGAATAAATAAGTAAAAGAGGGCTGTGCTTTCCTCACCACAGTCATTGATGCCGTCCTTGACGGGAGCTTTGCTGGGAACGGTGGGGAGAACATTAGACCAGAGTCTTTAACCTTCTAAACCTGTACCTCTTCTTGATAAACTAACTAACAAACAAACAAAAAATCAAATTCACGTCCCTCTGCAGAGCCTGAAGCTGGGTGCGGAGGAAAAAGGGTGGGGGATGAAGTAGGGCCCCCATCAAAAATCTGCAGTGGCAGGTGAGAAATTTTTGTCACAAGGAGTCTTGAGTCCCAGCCCTTCAAATCATTTTCCCTCAATATTCCTTCCTTTTGGTAGGAGTAGGATAAGAGTGTGTGAGAAGTTTTCCGTTCATGGTAGCTTGTCTTTCCTAGTGTGCAATGAAAGACCATTGGGTATTTATGGAGAGAGCCCACTGCACAGAGAAGCATAAATCCATCCATGTCCCAAGCTATATGTGCTAAATGTAGCCACACAAGAAGAATCACTTCCTCCACTACAGAACATAGCAGCTTCCTATTTTAAATGTGCTTCTCATTGGCTGTAGGAGTAGCAGTAATTCATCTTCTATAGACCTGAGTTTTAGTTTTGTGAACTGATGTATAAAGGAAACCAGGTTTGGGCCTGTCCTGGGCTCCTTAGATCTCAGAGGCAAGAGACCATACCCTTATGCCCATGCTGTCTACTTCTAATTCCAGTATTAACTGGGCATGACAATGGTAGGAATGAAGAGAAAAGAGGAATATCAAGTATTATTGAATCCTTCAGTCCTGCAAACACTGAACACTTCTCTGTGCCAAACCCCAGGTGCAGGGCTGGGGGAAATCATGCCTGCCCTGGAGGGGTTCACAGTCTTGCATGGAAACCTACACTTTTCATGTCAATACCATGTGCTAAATCCTCAATTTCTGCACTGCTGCTTTACAGTGAGTCTCTAGGACCAGTGCAAATAGACATGTTCTGCATGGACTGAAAAGAGGCTGAAAAGCCTGGTGTAATCTATCTCCCTAAATGACCAAGGGATTGTATACAGTTGACATGTGCAATTACTTTCAACTCTACTGGTACGTTGTTGAGAACTCAACTTCAGGTCAATCGTGCTAACAGTTCAGCTCACATTCGAACAAAGCTTATCAGATCAAAGGAGCTGGCACAATACTGCTCTGTGGTTTACCGGTGTATAGTGAAGCATTCTTAAAATACATTCTTCAGTCTTAGGAAGGCTCCTAAAGGGGTGTCTTCGGTAAATATTTGGAGGCAGATTGGGCCAGCACAGAGTGAAGGAAGGTGCGTAGGGGGTTGGAGTGCATGTCAGGTTGCACAGCAGCTTTCTCATTTTATTTAGGCCCAGGACTTGGGTTCTTCTATGTAGTTTTTCTTCATAGCACTTGCCATCATTTGCAAATGTATATTTATAGGAGCACTTTGAAGGAAGGACTATGTTTTTTCCATGATTATATAACCAGTATCTGGCATATAATAAATACTCGGTAGATATTTGTTGAATAAATTAACTAAACAAATAGACTTTGTAAATTTTTTTCTGCCCCAGTCTTTTTGGAGAGTGGATTCAACCAAATTATAGGCTTCTGAAGAGGTGCAAGGCATCTCAAAGGCACACAGAGATTTCCCTGAAAAATCTGTTTTTAAAGAAACCTAGTCCTCTCTCCCTTCTTCCTTCTGCCTGATGTGCACCTGGGAGAGAAGCTTCGGAAAGTTATATCTGAGTCACAATGAGGAGTCTCTTTACAGGTACTGTCAAGTACGCTCTTACAATTTATTTTCTCCAAGAAAAGCTAATTCAGGTCCTTTTGTATCCTTTTCCTTCATTACCATTTCCAAGCTTTAGCTTACTTACGATTGTGCTTACTAAGCTTTTAAATTCTTGTTGTAGAGTATGCCCCCAAATTTAAAGCCACTTAAGTCCAGATGCCCATCCCAAACAGATCCCCTCATCCTCCACCCTTCCTGAAGGTGCTCTTGGAGAGGAAGGAGGCAGGAAACGGAGCAGAAATGAGACACTTGTGTTGCTCTTTGCAGGGAGCCTTGAAAAGAAGCTGGAATCCTGGGCGCTAGGGTAGGAAGACATGACTCCTCCACCCCTCATACCACTCAGGCAAAATGGGTAAAGATCACCCTGTATGAACTTCACCTTGGTGAATTCACAGCTCTCACAATAAAAAACATTTTGTTTTACAATGGTCAGATCTGTGTTCTTGCTCAGATAGGAATTACAGCTGGGCACAGTGGCTCATGCTTGTAATTCCAAAACTTTGGGAGGCTGAGGCAGGTGGATCACTTGAAGTCAGGCATTCAAGACCAGCCTGGCCAACATGGTGAAATCCCATCTCTACTGAAGAGTACAAAAATTAGCTAGTTGTGGTGGTGCACACCTGTAGTCCCAGCTATTCTGGAGGCTGAGGTGGGAGGATTGGTTGAGCCCTGGAGGTGGAGGTTGCAGTGAGCTGTGGTCACGCCACTGCACTCCAGCCTGGGTGACAGAGTGAGACCCTGTCTCAAAAAAAAAAAAGGAATTACAAAGGATGAGTTGTATGCAGTTTTTTGCCATTTTCTCCTGGATGAAACAATGTCATTCTGAATTTCAAAAGAGATTCCAGACCTGGCCAAGAAGAGGATCCTTCTGTGGTAGTCCTCTGCTCCTAAGCACCAAGTAACCCAGTGGCCCCAACATCCTTTCTTTAGAAGAACTTTATTCCTGTGCCTGTTTAATGTGACCAAAGAGCTCCAAGGAGCCCCTTTCAATCAGGCAGACATAATCCTTGCCTTCATAGAAACTGATTTCTACCTTCCAGAAACGCAACACCAATGCAGGAAAACAGACAAATATATCCATGATTACAATGCAGTATTCTAAGTGCAACGAAAAGACAGGCACAAGATAATCTAGGGTCTGCTTTCTTTTTTTTTTTTTTTCTTTGAGATGGAGTCTCACTCACTCTGTCACCCAGGCTGGAGTGCAGTGGTGTGATCTCGGCTCACTGCAACCTCTGCCTCCCAGATTCAAGCAATTCTCCTGTCTCAGCCTCCTGAGCAGCTGGGATTACGGGCACGCACCAGCACATCCAACTAATATTTCTGTATTTTTAGTAGAGATGGATTTTCACCATTTTGGCCAGGCTGATCTCAAACTCCTGACCTCCAGTGATCCACCCACCTCGGCCTCCTAAAGTGCTGGGATTACAGGCATGAGCCACTGCGCCCAGTCTAGGGTCCATTTTCTTCTGCTTCCGTCAAAAGCATGAGAGGAAGTTCTCTTCCAAAGACGGAGATCTTCATACCCTTTCTCCCTTTCTTTTCTCAGAGCACAGAGGTACAATGAGAGAACTTGCAAGAGTCATGAAATATTAAGATATAAACTGTATTCAGATAGGTAGGTTCAGGTGGGTAAATAAGAGATAAGCAAACAAATACTAGATCTTGGCTTACTTATTAATCAGTCCCTTAACAACACATTTCTCCATTATATTCTCCATATAACCCACAACTGCATGCGTAATACTTTGATGTCATTCAGTTCTCCCTTGCTGAACTCAGTTCTTCTCTTAAATTCCATATTAAAATTCCTTTTCCGCCCATTCCCAAACTCAGTGGCACTGATATCTTGTAGATGTTGGTATTCTTTTGAATACCTCTTTGTCAAGTTCTCATTTGGGGAAACTTTTTTCTACCAGGACGTATTACTTTAGTGCTGTGTGCTTTCCTGAAGTTTCTTGCTTACTTGCCCCTAGTAGGTCAACATACCCTTCTGGCTGGAGTCGCCTCCCTGTGGTCTGTATCAAATCATTCCGTCATCTCTTCAGTTTCTCTCTGCATCCAGATCACGATGTTGCTCGACAACATATCGCTGACGTCACTCAGAGTCTCACATGTGCAAGCCTTCCATAAGCTCCATCTCCAAGATCAACATTTATGCTTGCAGACTCCCATTATGTTCTCATACCTACAAGCTTTGGTGAGAAAGCTTTGGGTAAGAAAATTTATATCCTATTTTCCAGCTCCTTGGTCTTTTATTTTTGCCTGGGAGCTGTTGATACTTGCTCTTTGCAGGAAGGCTGAAGGGAAGGAGTCCGCCTGTCCTCATTAAGCACGTCAGTGCTGTTCCTGAGTGTGGAGACACAATGGCCCTTATGTGTCCATCACCCTGCAAGTTCCAGGGCTGGTATTAAATGCATGGTGGCCATTTATTGTATCTTCCAAACTGAGTGTGAAAAATGCACCATTTGCCAGGCGTGATGGCTCACTCCTGTAATCCCAACAGTTTGGGAGGCCGAGGTGGGTGGATCACTTGAGGTCAGGAGTTTAAGACCAGCCTGGTCAATATGGTGAAAACTTGTCTCTACTAAAAATACAAAAAGTTAGCCGGGCATGGTGGCGAGTGCCTGTAATCCCAGTTACTTGGGAAGCTGAGGCAGGAGAATCACCCAAGGCAGAGGTTGCAGTGAGCAGAGATTGCGCCTAGGCAATCCAGCCTGGGCAACAGAGTGAGTGCGATTCCATCTTAAAAAAAAAAAAAATGCACCATTAATAATTATATTGGGGGCCAAGCATGGTGGCTCACGCCTGTAATCCCAGTGCCTTGGGAGGCCAAGCAGGGAGGATCACCTGAGGCCAGGAGTTCGAGACCAGCCTGGCCAACATGGTGAAACCTCATCTCTACTAAAAATACAAAAATTAGCTGCACAGGCCTGTGATCCCAGCTACTAGGGAGGCTAAGGCAGGAGAATCACTTGAACCCAGGAGGCAGAGGTTGTAGTGAGCTGAGATTGAGCCACTGCACTCCAGCCTGGGCAACAGAGCACGACTCTGTCTCAAAAATAATAATAATAATAATTACTATTATTATTATTATTATTATACTGGGATATATGGTCACTCTAATTAAAATGACATTTTGAGTCTGGAATTGTGTTTAAGTCCTGGGCCCTTGGTGAAACAATATTTTAATGCTCCTTGGGGTCTGATGGTTTGGGCAGAGTAGCCTCTTATGAAGAATTATACTGCGACTAAACAAGTATGATATGTTTAGCTCCATGTTTTCCAGCAAATTTTTAAGAGATAAATACAGATAATTCATTGCAACTATAATACTGCACCATACAAGCACAATACTGGTTGACAAGGAGGTATACAGAGCAAAGCAAAACTGCATTTTAACCGCCTGAAGTTTCCTGACAAAAAAAAAAAGTAGCCTGAAAAGTTGAAAATGTTTCTTTCCACAAAATAAACTGGAATAATCCCTTCATTTATTTTAGATTCCTTTCAGATAGGCTTGCAGATGGTTCGCTGAAGTCATCATGCCAACAAAATTCGTTTGGCTCAAAAATTTAAATAGCCCTACCAAATTATGCGTGTTTCTCTTCTAATAAAAAAACTGAATGTCTTATTTCTATCTGCTAAGCTTATTCCACTCTGCAGTTTGTGAAATGAACTACAGAAATAACTCCTTGGAGAGGCATACTTTTGTCCTCTATTACCCAATTCTGGAATCCCCAAATATAGTGTTATAAATGCTGACTTTTCTCATTTGCTTTTGCATGTATTCATGTCTTGTCTCTTTACACGAGCCTGCTATCCAAAATATCCAAAAGGCATTAAATACTAATATTATTGAATCATAAAGGTGTTCTTTCTTCTTCTAATTGCATGCATTCCTGCCAGTCTCTATGACCACAGCTGAGTGACAGATAAAGCCCAAATTAAAAATACTTCCCTCTTGGCAAGATACCTCGACCCAGTGGGCCGCTCAGTTGGAAAGCTGGGAAGTGGAGAGGCATGAGTCACTGTGCTCTCTCAGACATTTTAATTCAGAGGTGTCTAAGAAGATTTAAAAAAAAAAAAAAAACAAGCAATGGACCCCCAAAATGACCATTTCTCACTAAGTCATGAAATTTAATTTTTTCTTTTTCTTTTTTTTTAGATGGAGTCTCTGTCACCCAGGCTGGAGTCTGGAGTGCAGTGGTGCAATCTCGGCTCATTGCAACCTCTGCCTCCCGGGTTCAAGCGATTCTCCTGCCTCAGCCTCCCGAGTAGCTGGGATTACCGGCGCCCGCCACCATACCAGCTAATTTTTGTATTTTTAGTAGAGACAGGGTTTCACCATGTTGTCCAGGCTGGTCTTGAACTCCTGACCTCAAGTAATCCACCTGCCTGGGCCTCCCAAAGTGCTGGGATTACAGGCGTGAGCCATCTCACCCGGTCAATTTTTTCTTTAATGTGGGAAACAGAATTGCCATCTCTCCCTGCAACACCCGAAAGGAAGCATGGTCTCTAGGCAAAGCCATTCTTGCCAACTTCTGGGGTCCCTGGCACGTGGCACTCAGCCCTTCCTGTGGGCCCCACAGAGCATCCTCCTAGGGGCTAGGATGTGGAGAAATGCAGTGAGGTGACTCAGCTGCTGTGCCCTTTCTGCTGTCACTGCTGTCTTGTTCTTACATTTTTTAAAGCATCTGTTCTTGGGTGCTTATGGTTTTACAAAGCAGCCCTAATGTTCCCAATGGTATTATTGCCCGATATAGCCATGCCTGCTGCTCTGGGAACTGTCAAGATTAGAAGCCCTGCCTGTGAAGGGGAACATGGGGAGTAATTTGTATCATGTAGGGTGCAGTAATCCCCAAGGAAAGTCTCTTCGCTAAAACCGTGTGTGGAAAGTCTCCCTCTGGCGGCTGCTGAGATGTGTTCATGGGGAAAGAATGCATGTCAGCCATCATGGAGTCCACGAAGCTGCAACTAAAATGTTTCCAGAAAACAGGGCATTTGGTTGCATCTTCAGGAGGAAAATAAGAAACAATTCTTTTCTAGAATTAAAAAAAAATAACAAAAAAGAACGAAAAGAGAAGAAGAATACAGAGAATGTGTCCATATCTAGTGAACTTTCAAATATCCCTCCGTCTTCTAAAAAGAAACAAGTGAACAACAGCCACTCGCTCTCCTCTGAACACACATCCTCCTCACACTCCTACAGAGATCAGGGCCACTACACTTTCGTGCTTGAAACCGTTCTGGGAATTTCTCTCCTCTATTTTCTGTGTCTGTCTAATTCACTACCAATCTCATTTATTTGTCCTTTATAGTATTTCTTTATGATACTTCTCATGTTTTTTTGCCCTTCCTATTAATTTCTCCAACCTATGCATGGACTACTGCCCAATAGCATTTGGAGTAAATGTAATAAAATTCAGAGCATGTGAATCAAAGGCTCTCAGTTGGCAAGAAGTTCAGATCTTTTGTCAGGACAGCGCCACATTCCATCCCAAGAACCAGCTATATCTAGTGATCCTAAGACACAATCTTGACACCACTTCAAAGATTCTGGAATTTGGAATTCAGGACCTCTAGTGCCATCATGGGTCCCCATCCTCCTTCCTAACCCTTGTTTTCCCTGAATGGCCTCATGACCTGTTGGCACCATCAGGCTCCACATCTTAACCAGCTCTGGGCTGATCCTGCCTTCACAGAATTGAGAACACTCCAGAGACCCTTGCTTGCTTTTGTCCTAGCTAGTAAGCTTTCATGTCTATTTCTAAGACAAAGTTTCCATCTTATACTCCTTTCTGGGACTTGGATCTCTGTCCTCTCTCTTCTCCCTCTGTCCCTTACTGCTTCCTGGATGAACTGCCTGTACCTGAGTGGCTGCAGGAGCGAGCCTGTCATTCTCCTCAACCCCACTGGTAAGGGCCCTGCCACTGAGCTGCCCTGACCTTTCAGTTGTTACTTATTCCTCATCCAGCAGCTGTCTCCTTCCAGATCTGAGCCCTCTGGCTCCCCACAGAGATTTACTTAAAGTCTTCCAGCTGTGTGATTTGCTAAGATGCCAGCTACCTTGCTGTATCTGATTACTTCTAAGATGATACATATAGGATCCCATAGCCTGCCTCGTTCCCTTGTCTCTCAAACCCAGGGAAGGGTCTAGGAAGAAGCCCAGGATCCTAGGGCGCCTGCATGCAGGAAGTCCACACCCCTGCCAGGCTCTCCCCTAGGGATCTGTTGCTGCTTCTCTTGGGAACTTGTCTATTGCCAGCCGATAGAAAGGTGGCAATTTATGCCTTCCTGGTTTTGATAACATTTCCCAAACGTGTTTACTCCTGTGAAGCATATCCAATTGAGCACCATGAAGCATACCTGCTATTTTAAAATTCAAGGTAGACGTCAGGAGCGGCTCACGCCTATAATCCCAGCACTTTGGGAGGCCGAGGTGGGCGGATCAGCTGAGGTCAGGAGTTTGAGGTCAACCTAGCCAACATGGTGAAACTTCATGCCAGGCATGGTGGAAGACACCTGTAATCCTAGCTACTTGGGAGGCTGAGGCAGGAGAATCACTTGAACCCGGGAGGCAAAGGTTGCATTGAGCCGAGATTGTGCCATTGCACTCCAGCATGGGGGATAAGTATGAGACTCTGTCTCGGAAGTAAATAAATAATTAATTTAATTAATTTAATTAAAGGTAGTCTCAGGGTACTCATACAAAGAGAATAAGATAAATGTATACATCTCAACCTTACCCTGACATCTTGGCACACATTTGAAATCTTTTTTTTTTTTTTTTTCACTGTTATGTAAAAGCTTTATTCAGGTTTCTCTTGCCTGTAATCATGCCTTGAAAAAGCTCCTATTTTAACAAATCATGGGCCATATCTGTTTGACAGAGAAGCTGACGAAGCAGGTCTATTTTTCTTTTTTTTTTTTTATTCTTTTTTTTTTTATTATACTTTAGGGTTTTAGGGTACATGTGCACAATGTGCAGGTTTGTTACATATGTATCCATGTGCCATGTTGATTTCCTGCACCCATTAACTCGTCATTTAGCATTAGGTGTATCTCCTAATGCTGTCCCACCCCCCTCCCCCCACCCCACAACAGTCCCCGGAGTGTGATGTTCCCCTTCCTGTGTCCATGAGTTCTCATTGTTCAATTCCCACCTATGAGTGAGAACATGCGGTGTTTGGTTTTTTGTCCTTGTGATAGTTTACTGAGAATGATGTTTTCCAGTTTCATCCATGTCCCTACAAAGGACACGAACTCATCATTTTTTATGGCTGCATAGTATTCCATGGTGTATATGTGCCACATTTTCTTAATCCAGTCTATCGTTGTTGGACATTTGGGTTGGTTCCAACTCTTTGCTATTGTGAATAGTGCCGCAATAAACATACGTGTGCATGTGTCTTTATAGCAGCATGATTTATAGTACTTTGGGTATATACCCAGTAATGGGATGGCTGGGTCAAATGGTATTTCTAGTTCTAGATCCCTGAGGAATCACCACACTGACTTCCACAATGGTTGAACTAGTTTACAGTCCCACCAACAGTGTAAAAGTGTTCCTATTTCTCCACATCCTCTCCAGCACCTGTTGTTTCCTGATTTTTTAATGATGGCCATTCTAACTGGTGTGAGATGGTATCTCACTGTGGTTTTGATTTGCATTTCTCTGATGGCCAGTGATGATGAGCATTTCTTCATGTGTTTTTTGGCTGCATAAATGTCTTCTTTTGAGAAGTGTCTGTTCATATCCTCTGCCCACTTTTTGATGGGGTTGTTTGTTTTTTTCTTGTAAATTTGTTTGAGTTCATTGTAGATTCTGGATATTAGCCCTTTGTCAGATGAGTAGGTTGCAAAAATTTTCTCCCATTCTGTAGGTTGCCTTTTCACTCTGATGATAGTTTCTTTTGCTGTGCAGAAGCTCCTTAGTTTAATGAGATCCCATTTGTCGATTTTGGCTTTTGTTGCCATTGCTTTTGGTGTTTTAGACATGAAGTCCTTGCCCACGCCTATGTCCTGAATGGTATTGCCTAGGTTTCTAGTAGGATTTTAATGGTTTTAGGTCTAACATATAAGTCTTTAATCCATCTTGAATTAATTTTTGTATAAGGTGTAAGGAAGGGATCCAGTTGCAGCTTTCTACATATAGCTAGCCAGTTTTCCCAGCACCATTTATTAAATAGGGAATCCTTTCCCCATTTCTTGTTTTTGTCAGGTTTGTCAAAGATCAGATAGTTGTAGCTATGCGGCATCATTTCTGAGGGCTCTGTTCTGTTCCATTGATCTATGTCTCTGTTGTGGTACCAGTACCATGCTGTTTTGGTTACTGTAGCCTTGTAGTATAGTTTAAAGTCAGGTAGCATGATGCCTCCAGCTTTGTTCTTTTGGCTTAGGATTGACTTGGTGATGCGGGCTCTTTTTTGGTTCCATATGAACTTTAAAGTAGTTTTTTCCAATTCTGTGAAGAAAGTCATTGGTAGCTTGATGGGGATGGCATTGAATCTATAAATTACCTTGGGCAGTATGGCCATTTTCACAATATTGATTCTTCCAACCCATGAGCATGGAATGTTCTTCCATTTGTTTGTATCCTCTTTTATTTCATTGAGCAGTGGTTTGTAGTTCTCCTTGAAGAGGTCCTTCACATCCCTTGTAAGTTGGATTCCTAGGTATTTTATTCTCTTTGAAGCAATTGTGAATGGGAGTTCACTCATGATTTGGCTCTCTGTTTGTCTGTTATTGGTGTACAAGAATGCTTGTGATTTTTGTACATTGATTTTGTATCCTGAGACTTTGCTGAAGTTGCTAATCAGCTTAAGGAGATTTTGGGCTGAGACAATGGGGTTTTCTAGATATACAATCATGTCATCTGCAAACAGGGACAATTTGACTTCCTCTTTTCCTAATTGAATACCCTTTATTTCCTTCTCCTGCCTGATTGCTCTGGCCAGAACTTCCAGCACTATGTTGAATAGGAGCGGTGAGAGAGGGCATCCCTGTCTTGTGCCAGTTTTCAGAGGGAATGCTTCCAGTTTTTGCCCATTCAGTATGATATTGGCTGTGGGTTTGTTGTAGATAGCTCTTATTATTTTGAGATAGGTCCCATCAATACCTAATTTATTGAGAGTTTTTAGCATGAAGGGTTGTTGAATTTTGTCAAAGGCCTTTTCTGCATCTATTGAGATAATCATGTGGTTTTTGTCTTTGGTTCTGTTTATATGCTGGATTACATTTATTGATTTGCGTATGTTGAACCAGCCTTGCATCCCAGGGATGAAGCCCACTTGATCATGGTGGATAAGCTTTTTGATGTGCTGCTGGATTCGGTTTGCCAGTATTTTATTGAGGATTTTTGCATCAATGTTCATCAAGGATATTGGTCTGAAATTCTCTTTTTTGGTTATGTCTCTGCCAGTTTTTGGTATCAGGACGATGCTGGCTTCATAAAATGTGTTAGGGAGGATTCCCTCTTTTTCTATCGACTGGAATAGTTTCAGAAGGAATGGTACCAGTTCCTCCTTGTACCTCTGGTAGAATTCAGCTGTGAATCCATCAGGTCCTGGACTCTTTTTGGTTGGTAAGCTATTGATTATTGCCACAATTTCAGAACCTGTTATTGGTCTATTCAGAGACTCAACTTCTTCCTGGTTTAGTTTTGGGAGGGTGTATTTGTCGAGGAATTTATCCATTTCTTCTAGATTTTCTAGTTTATTTGCATAGAGGTATTTGTAGTATTCTCTGATGGTAGATTGTATTTCTGTGGGATCAGTGGTGATATCCCCTTTTTCGTTTTTTATTGCATCTATTTGATTCTTCTCTCTTTTCTTCTTTATTAGTCTTGCTAGCGGTCCATCAATTTTGTTGATCTTTTCAAAAAACCAGCTCCTGGATTCATTAATTTTTTGAAGGGTTTTTTGTGTCTCTATTTCCTTCAGTTCTGCTCTGATTTTAGTTATTTCTAGCCTTCTGCTAGCTTTTGAATGTGTTTGCTCTTGCTTTTCTAGTTCTTTTAATTGTGATGTTAGGGTGTCAATTTTGGATCTTTCCTGCTTTCTCTTGTGGGCATTTAGTGCTATAAATTTCCCTCTACACACTGCTTTGAATGTGTCCCAGAGATTCTGGTATGTTGTGTCTTTGTTCTCGTTGGTTTCAAAGAACATCTTTATTTCTGCCTTCATTTCATTATGTACCCAATAGTCATTCAGGAGCAGGTTGTTCAGTTTCCATGTAGTTGAGCGGTTTTGAGTGAGTTTCTTAATCCTGAGTTCTAGTTTGATTGCACTGTGGTCTGAGAGACAGTTTGTTTTAATTTCTGTTCTTTTACATTTGCTGAGGAGAGCTTTACTTCCAACTATGTGGTCAATTTTAGAATAGGTGTGGTGTGGTGCTGAAAAAAATGTATATTCTGTTGACTTGGGGTGGAGAGTTCTGTAGATGTCTATAAGGTCCACTTTATGTAGAGCTGAGTTCAATTCCTGGATATCCTTGTTAACTTTCTGTCTCGTTGATCTGTCTAATGCTGACAGTGGGGTTTTAAAATCTCCCATTATTATTGTGTGGGAGTTTAAGTCCCTTTGTAGGTCACTGAGGACTTGCTTTATGAATCTGGGTGCTCCTGTGTTGGGTGCATATATATTTAGGATAGTTAGCTCTTCTTGTTGAATTGATCCCTTTACCATTATGTAATGGCCTTCTTTGTCTCTTTTGATCTTTGTTGGTTTAAAGTCTATTTTATCAGAGACTAGGATTGCAACCCCTGCCTTTTTTTGTTTTCCAGTTGCTTGATAGATCTTCCTCCATCCCTTTATTTTGAGTCTATGTGTGTCTCTGCACGTGAGATGGGTTTCCTGAATACAGCACACTGATGGATCCTGACTCCTTATCCAGTTTGCCAGTCTGTGTCTTTTGATTGGAGCATTTAGCCCATTTACGTTTAACGTTAATATTGTTATGTGTGAATCTGATCCTGTCATTATGACGTTAGTTGGTTATTTTGCTCGTTAGTTGCTATAGTTTCTTCCTAGCCTCGATGGTCTTTACAATTTGGCATGTTTTTGCAGTGGCTGATACCGGTTGTTCCTTTCCATGTTTAGTGCTTCCTTCAGGAGCTCTTTTAGGGCAGGCCTGGTGGTGACAAAATCACTCAGCGTTTGCTTGTCTGTAAAGTATTTTATTTCTCCTTCACTTATGAAGCTTAGTTTGGCGGGATAGGAAATTCTGGGTTGAAAATTCTTTTCTTTAAGAATGGTGAATATCGGCCCCCACTCTCTTCTGGCTTGTAGAGTTTCTGCTGAGAGATCAGCTGTTAGTCTGATGGGCTTCCCTTTGTGGGTAACCCGACCTTTCTCTCTGGCTGCCCTTAACATTTTTTCCTTCATTTCAACTTTGGTGAATCTGACAATTATGTGTCTTGGAGTTGCTCTTCTCGAGGAGTATCTTTGTGGCGTTCTCTGTATTTCCTGAATCTGAATGTTGGCCTGCCTTGCTAGATTGGGGAAGTTCTCCTGGATAATATCTTGCAGAGTGTTTTCCAACTTGGTTCCATTCTCCCCATCATTTTCAGGTACACCAATCAGACGTAGGTTTGGTCTTTTCACATAGTCCCAAATTTCTTGGAGGCTTTATTCATTTCTTTTTATTCTTTTTTCTCTAAACTTCCCTTCTCTCTTCATTTCATTCATTTCATCTTCCATCAGCGATACCCTTTCTTCCAGTTGATCGCATCTGCTACTGAGGCTTCTGCAATCTTCGCGTAGTTCTCGAAACTTGGCTTTCAGCTCCATCAGCTCCTTTAAGCCCTTCTCTCCATTGGTTATTCTAGTTATCCATTCTTCTAATTTTTTTTCAAAGTTTTTAACTTCTTTGCTATTGTTTTGAATTTCCTCTCGTAGCTCAGAGTAGTTTGATCGTCTGAACCCTTCTTCTCTCAACTCATCAAAGTCATCCTCCATCCAGCTTTGTTCCATTGCTGGTGAGGAACTACGTTCCTTTGGAGGAGGAGAGGTGCTCTGTTTTTTAGAGTTTCCAGTTTTTTTGCTCTGTTTTTTCCCCATCTTTGTGGTTTTATCTACTTTTTGTCTTTGATGATGGTGATGTACAGATGGGTTTTTGGTGTGGATGTCCTTTCTGTTTGTTAGTTTTCCTTCTACCAGACAGGACCCTCAGCTGCAGGTCTGTTGAAGTTTACTAGAGGTCCACTCCAGACCCTGTTTGGCTGGGTGTCAGCAGCGGTGGCTGCAGAACAGTGGATTTTCGTGAGACCACAAATTCAGCTGTCTGATAGTTCCTCTGAAAGTTTTGTCTCAGAGGAGTACCTGGTTGAATGAGGTGTCAGTCTGTCCCTACTGGGGGGTGCCTCCCAGTTAGGCTACTCAGGGGTGAGGGACCCACTTTAGGAGGCAGTCTGTCCGTTCTCAGATCTCCAGCTGCGTGCTGGGAGAACCACTACTCTCTTCAAAGCTGTCAGTCAGACAGGGACATTTAAGTCTGTGGAGGTTCTTGCTGAGTTTTTGTTTGTCTGTGCCCTGCCCCCAGAGGTGGAGCCTACAGAGGCAGGCAGGCCTCCTTGAGCTGTGGTGGGCTCCACCCAGTTCGAGCTTCCTGGCTGCTTTGTTTACCTAAGCAAGCCTGGGCAATGGCGGGCGCCCCTCCCCCAGCCTCGCTGCCGCCTTTCAGCTTGATCTCAGACTACTGTGCTAGCAATCAGCGAGACTCCGTGGGCATAGGACCCTCCGAGCCAGGTGCGGGACACAATCTCCTAGTGTGCCGTTTTCCAGGCCCGTTGGAAAAGCGCAGTATTAGGATGGGACTGACCCGATATTCCAGGTGCCGTCTGTTACCCCTTTCTCTCACCAGGAAAGGGAACTCCCTGACCCCTTGCGCTTCCCGAGTGAGGCAATGCCTCGCCCTGCTTCGGCTCGCGCACAGTGTGCTTCACCGACTGTCCTGCACCCACTGTTAGGCACTCCCTAGTGAGATGAAACCGGTACCTCAAGCAGAAATGCAGAAATCACCCGTCTTCTGTGTCGCTGGGGCTGGGAGCTGGAGACCGGAGCTGTTCCTATTCGGCCATCTTGGCTCCCGCCCACATTTGAAATCTTAAACAGTCACTTCAAGAACTCCCTATGTCTCTCTGTCTCTCACACACACAGAGCCCCTCCTACGACTCTTCTCACTCTTGACTCTTGAGGTCATCTTGTGTTATTTCTCTCTATGTCCATCTGCCAGATCTCAGCAGAATTATCTCAATTCATCCTAGAGAAACAGGTCCCTCTTTGCTCTGAACCCAAAATATACCAGCCCAGCTTCAGATGGTATCTTCTCTCTTCTTCGTCACCCAAAGTCCAAACAGTCTCCTGGACTCAGCCCATAAAGCTTCTCTGCACCAACCTCTTCTCTACTTTAGACCCAAATGGACTCCTTGGCCATTTTCTCTGCTTCTTTAGCTGAAACCACAGATTCTCCAGCAACTTCTAATCTCTCAGATTCCCCCAGCTCAACTAGCTGGCACCAAATTTATCACATAAGCATGTGTCGAATCCTTCTGCTTTGCCCAGCTTTTTTCTTTGATGTTGCAGCACTGTCATTCTCTTAATCACATATTATTATTTCAGCATTCTTCAGCAACCAGGATTCTCAATGATTTGTAGGGAGGGACATGATTGCTTTTGGAGGCCCCAACACAGGGTCATTGCTTTGCCTTCTCACCCTTAACAGGAACACCACACATAGACACTAAGAATGAAGAATAGCTGAAGAAGGGTTTCACCCTGGATCTGCACTGTTTGGTTATTTCTTCTTGAGTCATGTGGCATTTGGCTCCTCTGATGAGATCATTAGTACACTTAAAAAGCCATCATCAGGCCAGGTGCTGTGGGTCACACCTATAGTCCCAGCACTTTGGGAGGCCAAGCCTGGAAGATCATTTGAGGCCAGGAATTCAAGACCAGCCTGGGTAACATAGCACAACTCCATCTCAACAAAAAATTTAAAACTTAGCCTGGCATGGCAGTGTGCACTCCTGTAGTCCTGGCTACTAAGGAGGCTGAGGCAGGAGGATCGCTTAAGCCCACGAGGTCAAGGCTGCAGTAAGCTATGATCCCACTACTGCATTCCAGCCTGGGCAACAAAGTTGGCTGGGCACGGTGGCTCACGCCTGTAATCCCAGCACTTTGGGAGGCCGAGGTGGGCGGATCACGAGGTCAAGAGACAGAGACCATGCTGGCTAAAACGGTGAAACCCCGTCTCTACTAAAAGTACAAAAAATTAGCCGGGTGTGGTGGTGGGCGCCTGTAGTCCCAGCTACTCGGGAAGCTGAGGCAGGAGAATGGCATGAACCTGGGAGGTAGAGCTTGCAGTGAGCTAAGATCACGCCACTGCACTCCAGCCTGGGCAACAGAGCGAGACTCTGTCTCAAAAAACAATTAAAATTTAAAAAAAATAAAATTAAATGCTAGGTGGCTGGCAAGAGGCTGAATAGGAACAGCCCCAGTCTGCAACTCCCAGTGAGAACAACACAGAAGGCGGGTGATTTCTGCATTTCCAGCTGAGGTACCCGGCCCACCTCACTGCAACTGGTTAGATAGTGGGTACAGCCCACAGAGGGCGAGCTGAAGCAGGGTGGGGTTTTGCCTTACTCGGGAAACACAAGGGGTTGAGGAACTTCCTCCCCTAGCCAAGGGAAGCCTTGAGGGACTGTGCTGTGAGGAACAGTGCATTCCGGCCCAGATACTATGCTTTTCCCATGGTCTTCACAACCCGCAAACCAGGAGATTCCCTTGGGTGCCTACACCACCAGGGCCCTGGGTTTCAAGCACAAAAACTGGGTAGCTATTTGGACAGACACCTAGCTAGCTGTGGGAGTTTTTTTCATACCCCGGTGGTGCCTGAAACACCAGCGGGACAGAACCATTCACTACCCTGGAAAGGGGGCTGAAGCCAGGGAGCCAAGTGGTCTAGCTCAGTGGATCCCACCCCCACAAAGCCCAGCAAGCTAAGATCCACTGGCTTGAAATTCTCAATGCCAGAACAGCAGCCTGAAGTCCACCTGGGACACTTGAGCTTGGTCAGGGGAGGGGCATCCACCATTACTGAGGCTTGAGTAGGCAGTTTTCCCTTCACAGTGTAAACAAAGCCATGGGGAAGTTTGAACCGCAGCTCAGCAAAGCCACTGTAGCCAGACTGCCTCTCTAGCTTCCTCCTCTCTGGGCAGGGCATCTCTGAAAGAAAGACAGCAGCCCCAGTCGGGGGCTTATAAATAAAACTCCCATCTCCCTAGGACAGAGCACCTGGGAGATACCTCCCAGCAGGAGTCAACAGACACCACATACAGGAGAGCTCTGGCTGTCATCTGGCAGGTGCCCCTCTGGGGTGAAGCTTCCAGAGGAAGGAACAGCAATCTTTGCTGTTCTGCAGCCTCCGCTGGTGATACCCAGGCAAACAGGGTCTGGAGTGGACCTCCAGCAAACTCCAGCAGACCTGCAGCAGAGGGGCAGGTTAGAAGGAAAACTAACAAACAGAAAGGAATAGCATCAACATCAACAAAAAGGACGTCCACACAAAAACCCCATCTGAAAGTCACCAACATCAAAGACCAAAGGTAGATAAATCCACGAAGATGAGGAAAAACCAGTGCAAAAAGGCTGAAAATTCCAAAAACCAGAATGCCTCTTCTCCTCCAAAGGATCACAACTCCTCGCCAGCAAGGGAACAAAACTGGATGGAGAATGAGTTTGACGAATTGATGGAAGTAGGCTTCAGAAGGTGGGTAATAACAAACTCCTCCGAGCAAAAGGAGCATGTTCTAACCCAATGCAATGAAGCTAAGAACCTTGAAAAAAGGTTAGAGGAATTGATAACTAGAATAACCAGTTCAGAGAAGAATATAAATGACCTGATGTAACTGAGAAACACAGCATGAGAACTTCGTGAAGCATACACAAGTATCAACAGCCAAATCGATCAAGCGGAAGAAAGGATATCAGAGATTGAAGATCAACTTAATGAAATAAAGCATGAAGACAAGATTAGAGAAAAAAGAATGAAAAGGAATGAACAAAGCCTCCAAGAAATATGGGACTATGTGAAAAGACCAAACCTATGTTCGATTGGTGTACCTGAAAGTGATGGGGAGAATGGAACCAAGTTGGAAAACACTCTTCAGGATATTATCCAGGAGAATTTCCCTAACCTAGCAAGACAGGCCAACATTCAAATTCAGGAAATACAGAGAACACCACAAAGATACTCCTCAAGAAGAGCAACCCCAAGACACATAATCGTCGGAGAGAAAGGTCGGGTTACCCACAAAGGGAAGCCCATCAGACTAACAGCAGATCTGACTGCAGAAACCCTACAAGCCAGAAGACAGTGGAGGCTAATATTCAACATTCTTAAAGAAAGGAATTTTCAACCCAGAATTTCATATCCAGCCAAACTAAGCTTCATAAGTGAAGAAGAAATAAAATCCTTTACAGGCAAGCAAATGCTGAGAGATTTTGTCACCACCAGGCCTGCCTTACAAGGGCTCCTGAAGGAAGCACTAAAGATGGAAGGGAACAACTGGTACCAGCCACTGCAGAAACATATCAAATTGTAAAGACCATTGACATTATGAAGAAACTGCATCAACTAATGGGCAAAATAACCAGGAAACATCATAATGACAGGATCAAATTCACACAAACAATATTAACCTTAAATGTGAACAGGCTAGATGCCCCAATTAAAAGACACAGAGTGGCAAATTAGATAAAGAGTCAAGGCCCAGCAGTGTGCTGTATTCAGGAGACCAAACTCATGTGCAAAGACACACATAGGCTCAAAATAAAGGGATGGAGGAATATTTACCAAGCAAATGGAAAGCAAGAAAAAAGCAGGGGTTGCAATCCTAGTCTCTGATAAAACAGACTTTAAACCAACAAAGATCAAAAAAGACAAAGAAGGGCATTACATAATGGTTAAAGGGTCAATGCAACAAGAAGAGCTAACTATCCTAAATACAGGAGCATCCAGATTCATAAAGCAAGTTTTTAGAGACCTACAAAGAGACTTAGACTCCCACACAATAATAGTGGGAGACTTTAACACCCCTCTGTCAATATTAGACAGATCAATGAGACAGAAAATTAACAAGGAAATTCATGACTCGGTCTATTAGGATTAAGTGGACCTAATAGACATCTACAGAACTCTCCCACTCCGAATCAACAGAATATATATTCTTCTCAGCACCACATCACACTTATTCCAAAATTGACCACATAATTGAAAGTAAAACACTCCTCAGCAAATGCAAAATAACAGAAATCATAACAGTCTCTTAGAGCACAGTGCAATCAAATTAGAACTCAGGATTAAGAAACTCACTCAAAACCACAAAACTACATGGAAACTGAACAACCTGCTCCTGAACGACTACTGGGTAAATAATGAAATTAAGGAAGAAATAAATAAGTTATTTGAAGCCAATGAGAACAAAGACACAATGTACCAGAATCTCTGGGACACAGCTAAAGAAGTGTTTAGAGGGAAATTTATAGCACTAAATCCCCAGAGGAGAAAGCAGGAAAGATGTAAAATCGACACCCTAACATCACAATTAAAAGAACTAGAGAAGCAAGAGCAAACAAATGCAAAAGCTAGCAGAAAACAAGAAATAACTAAAATCAGAGCAGAGCTGAAGGAGATAGAGACACAAAAAACCCTTCAAAAAAATCAGTGAATCCAGGAGCTGGTTTTTCGAAAAGATTAACGAAATAGATAGACCACTAGCCAGATGAAGAAAGACAGAAGAATCAAATAGACACAATAAAAAATGATAAAGAGGATATCACCACTGATCCCACAGAAATGCAAACTACCATGAGAGAATACTATAAACACCTCTATGCAAATAAACTAGAAAATCTAGAAGAAACTGATAAATTCCTGGATACATACATCCTCCCAAGACTAAACCAGGAAGAAGTCGAATCCCTGAATAGACCAATAACAAGTTCTGAAATTGAGGCAGTAAGTAATAGCCTACCACCCAAAAAAAGTCCAGGACCAGACGGATTCACAGCCGAATTCTACCAGAGGTACAAAGAGGAGCTGGTACCATTTCTTCTGAAACTATTCCAAACAATACAAAAAAAGGGACTCCTCCCTAACTCATTTTATGAGGCCAGCATCATCCTGATACCAAAACCTGGCAGAGACACAACAAAAAAAGAAAATTTCAGGCCAATATCCCTGACAAACATCAATACGAAAATCCTCAGTAAAATACTGGCAAACCGAACCAAGCATCACTTCAAAAAGCTTATCCACCACGATCAAGTAAGCTTCATCCCTGGGATGTAAGGCTGGTTCAACATATGCAAATCAGTAAACGTAATCCATCACATAAACGGAACCAATGACAAAAGCCACATGATTATTTCAATAGATGCAGAAAAGGCCTTCGATAAAATTCAACACCACTTCACACTAAAAACTCTCAATAAACTATGTATTGATGAAATGTATCTCAAAATAATAAGAGCTATTTATGACAAACCCACAGCCAATATCATACTGAATGGGCACAAGCTGGAGGCATTCCCTTTGAAAACTGGTGCAAGACAAGGATGCCCTCTCTCACCACTCCTATTCAACATAGTGTTGGAAGTTCTGGCCAGGGCAATCAGGAAAGAGAAAGAAATAAAGCGTATTCAAATAGGAAAAGAGGAAGTCAAATTGTATCTGTTTGCAGACGACATGATTGTATATTTAGAAAACCCCATCATCTCAGCCCAAAATCTCCTTAAGCTTATAAGCAATTTCAGCAAAGACTCAGGATACAAAATCAATGTGCAAAATTCACAAGCATTCCTATACACCAATAATAGACAGAGAGCCAAATCATGAGTGAACTCCCATTCACAATTGCTACAAAGAGAATAAAATATCTAGAAATACAACTTACAGGGGATGTGAAGGACCTCTTCAAGGAGAACTACAAACCACTGCTCAAGGAAATCAGAGAGGACACAAACAAATAGAAAAACATTCCATGCTTATGGATAGGAAGAATCAATATCATGAAAATGGTCATACTGCCCAAAGTAATTTATAGATTAAATGCTATCCCCATCAAGCCACCACTAACTTTCTTCACAGAATTAGAAAAAACTATTTTAAATTTCATATGGAACCAAAAAAGAGCCCATATGTCCAAGACAATTCTAAGCAAAAAGAACAAAGCTGGAGGCATCACACTACCTGACTTCAAACTATACTGCAAGGCTACAGTAACCAAAACAGCATGGTACGGGTACCAAAACAGATATATAGACCAATGGAACACAACAGAAGCCTCAGAAATAATGCCACTCATCCCCATCTGATCTTTGACAAATCTGACAAAAACAAGCAATGGGGAAAGGATTCCCTATTTAATAAATGGTGTTGGGAAAACTGGCTAGCCATATGCAGAGAACTGAAACTGGACCCCTTCCTTGCATCTTATACAAAAATTAACTCAAGATGGATTAAAGACTTAAACATAAGACCTAAAACCGTAAACACTCTAGAAGAAAACCTATGCAATGCCATTCAGGACATAGGCATGGGCAAAGACTTCATGACTAAAACACCAAAAGCAGGCCAGGCTTGGTGGCTCACGCATGTAATCCCAGCATTTTGGGAGGCTGAAACGGGTGGATCATGAGGTCAGGGGATCAAGACCATCCTGGCTAACACAGTGAAACCCCATCTCTACTAAAAAAATACAAAACAAATTAGCCAGGCATGATGGCGGGCGCCTGTAGTCCCAGCTACTCGGGAGGCTGAGGCAGGAGAATGGCATGAATCCAGGAGGCAGAGCTTGCAGTGAGCCAAGAGCACGCCTCTGCACTCCAGTCTGGGCAACAGAACAAGACTCCGTCTCAAAAAAAAAGAAAAAAAAAAAGACACCAAAAGCAATAGGGACAAAAGCCAAAATTGACAAATGGGACCTAATGAAACTAAAGAGCTTCTGCACAGCAAAAGAAACTATCATCAGAGTGAGTAGACAACCTACAGAACGGGAGAAAATTTTTGCAATCTATCCAACAAAGGGCTAATATCCAAAATCTACAAGGAACTTAAGCAAATTTACAAGAAAAAAACAACCCCATCAAAAAGTGGGCGAAGGATATGAACAGACACTTCTCAAAAGAAGACATTTATGCAGCCAACAAACATACGAAAAAATGCTCATCATCACTGGCCATCAGAGAAATGCAAATCAAAACCACAATGAGATACCATCTCATGCCAGTTAGAATGGCGATCATTAAAAAGTCAGGACACAACGCATGCTGGAGAGGATGTGGAGAAATAGGAATGCTTTTACCCTGTTGGTGGGATTGTAAATTAGTTCAACCATTGTGGAAGACAGTGTAGATCCTCAAGGATCTAGAAACAGAAATACCGTTTGACCCAGCAATCCCATTACTGAGTATATACCCAAAGGATTATAAATCATTCTACTATAAAGACACATGCACATATATGTTTATTGCAGCACTATTCACAATAGCAAAGAATGGGAACCAACCCAAATGCCCATCAATGATAGACTGGATAAAGAATATGTAGCACATATTTACCATGGAATACTATGCAGCCATAAAAATGGATGAGTTTATGTCCTTTGCAGGGACACAGATGAAGCTGGACACCACCATTCTCAGCAAACTAACACAGGAACAGAAAACCAAACACAACATGTTCTTACTCATAAGTGGGATTTGAACAATGAGAACACATGGACACAGGGAGGGGAACATCACACTCCGGGGCCTGTTGGGGGTTGGGAGGCTAGGGGAGGGATAGCATTAGGAGAAATACCTAATGTAGACAACAGATTGATGGGTGCAGCAAACCACCATGGCACATGGATACCTATGTAACAAACCTGCACGTTCTGCACATGTATCCCAGAGCTTAAACTATAATAAAAAAAAAAAAAAATGCCATCATCAGCTTACATCAGCCACTGATACAAACAGTGCAACACCAGCCACTGATACAAACAGTGCAACACCAGACACTGATCATGACACTGAGATGCTAAGACTAAATGCTCCTCTAGCAGCTTCCTAGTGCAATATGGCTTCCCTTTTGTCCTTTTCAATAAACAGATTTTCAGCAGAGAATAATACTTCCATTTTAAATGTATTGGGGTCGTCTTACTTCAGCTGTGAAATCATAGAGAATTTATGGTCCTCAGTATAATTATATGCCAAATTGCACTGAGTCAATTACCCCTGGATGTGTGAGTTTCTCTTTTCTTTTTAATCATCTTCAGCAGGAAGCTGTACCACTAATTTGACTGGCACACATCTCTGCAGTGATTGCCTTCACATTAAAATCCGTTTTCTAACATGTTTCTGCCCATGCAGTATAATTAAATATTTTGCATTTCTTCAACATGCAGATTAGTGTACATGGAAGGAGAAAATCAAATGTTAGAAGATGTAGTTTGCGACCAGACACTATGGCTGATGCCTGTAATCCCAGCACTTTGGGAGGCTGGCAGGTTGAGATGGAAGAATCACTTGAGCCCAAGAGTTCAAGACCAGCCTGAGCAACATAGGGAGACCCCAATCTCTACAAAAAAAAATAAAATAAATAAGTGAGACATGGTAGTGTACACCTGAAGTCCCAGCTACTCAAGAGGCTGAAGCAGGAGGATCGCTTGAGCCCAGGAGTTATAGGCTGCAGTAGCTATGATGGCACAACTGCACTCCAGCCTGAGTGACATAGACTCTGTCTCTGAAAAAGAAAAAAGAAAATATAGTTTGCCTCACATTCGTTCCTTGACATTAGCAGTGCAAAGAAATGTAATGGCTTTTATACTGAGAAAGCCAGAATATCTTAAGCCAAGACTTAAAGAGCTTTCAGTGATCCAGGGTGCCTGCTTCATGATAATCATGCTGCATGGCTTTCATCGGCATGAGCAGAGCCTTGAAGCTCCAAGTCCAGAATTACTAACCTAGGTCCCAGTTCTGTGTTGCCATCAGGCCCACCTCATTTGCTAGTTCTGGAACACTAGAGAAGTTGTTAGAATTTCTAGGGACAAAGTTTCTTGATTTCCTAATGTAGAATGAGAAAAGTTAATAACAGAAGTTGTTACAGGAGGATAATTCTAAGATAATATCCCTCTCCCAAGGAGTATATGTGAACTCAGTAACAGGAGAGTGCTTTGAATCTTTAAAGCACTGAGTAGTTAGCAAACAGCTGCCATATGCAGATCTCAACCAGACCTGACCATTTGTCCCTCGCTTGCAGAAACAGGGTTAACTTCCCAAGACCTGAACCACTGCCAGTGTAAATAAATGGAAAGAGGTATTGAGCGACCTTGAAGAGCTTATGCCTCCCCCATCCTGCTGTAAATTGGGAGTGAAGGTAGGCCATCGTGTACATTGTCACAAGACACTCTGATGCCTGGTAAAAGGATAAACTACTAATTAAAATGATAAAATTACATTTGAACTCTGGAGACCATGAGAACTTCATAATTGACTCATAATGTGCTTTGGCTGCACATACGCGGCTACTAATGGTTTGTAGAGGGGAAAGTCCATTTCATTTTGTATTAACAATAAAAACACTCCAAAAAATACACATAATGGAAATGATTACTTCTCTCCTCTGGTAAGAGGCACTTAACCTTTGATCTTGTGCTAAGTTACATTACCAGAGGTAGCTTACCAGCAGCCAGGAATTTGTTTCCCTTGGTATTGTTCTGATGATATGTTAAAATAATTAGTAAATTTTTCAGAGTCCTCCTAAGGATAGCTCTTTCTTGATTAAGATGAACTAAAGAAAACATTGACAGGCAAATACAGTGAAAAATACAAACCACCATTATGTGGATTCAAGATTTTCTATTTTTCCTTCCTTATATGAAGTATTAAATGAACTAATTCCTCAACCCTTTTATTATTTTTTTTTATTTTTTTTGAGAGAGGGTCTTGCTCTGTCACCCAGACAGGAATGCAGTGGCATGATCTCAGCTCACTGTAACCTCCACCTCCTAGGCTCAAGCAGTCTGCCCATCTCAGCCTCCCAAATAGCTGGTACTACAGATGCATGCCCGCCACCACTCCCAGCTAACTTTTTTTTTTCTTTTTCTGTAGAGACGGTTTTTCACCATGTTGCCCAGGCTGTTCTTGAGCTTCTGGGCTCAAGTGATCCTCCTGCCTTGGCCTCCCAAAGTGTTGGGATTACGGGCGTAAGCCACTGTTCCCGGCCTCCTCAATCCTTTTTTAAAATGTTTGGTGGAATTATAAAGGACTTCTTTTGTTTTTCTTTTAGGCTTGTATTTATCTTTATGTTGTTACAATAACAAATGTAAATACAGGCCCATAAATGTAAAGATAAAGATAAAAATAAAAAGGTTTACTTGCTGGAAATCATACACATGTTCATTTAACTTTTGTGAGTAATTTTTTTCTTTTTTTTTGAGACAGAGTCTTGCTCTATCGCCCAGACTGGAATGCAGTGGCGTGATGTCAGCTCACTGCAACCTCCATCTCCCGGGTTCAAGGGATTCTTCTGCCTCAGCCTCCCCAGTAGCTGGGATTACAGGTGTTCACCACCACGCAGTGGAGATGGGGTTTCGCTGTGTTGGCCAGGCTGGTCTTAAACTCCTGACCTCAGGTGATCCACCTGCCTCCACCTTCCAAAGTGCTGGGATTACAGGCATGACCCCCTGCACCTGCCCTTTTTCTGAGTAATTGATGTTCATCCTACTTATGATTTTTTGAATTAGCATATCAACTACGGAAATCACCTGGCCTGAGAAAAAAAGGGAGTCAGACCCCTTTGTCAGGAATGGTCTTTATGTGAGTGTCTCCACTAAACCAGACCCTTATATACACCTTCCACCTATACCAAATACTGTTTTGCATGGCAGGTCGATACTGTACCATTTTCCAAAGTTGTATTTATTTCCTCAGCACATGATTAGAAGCCCGCTACCGTTAGCATGTCTGAATCATAAGTCTTGGCCTCAGTGATTGGCAGCATGAGATGTAGAGCCTAATTCTGTTGGTGGTGGTGAAAAAGACTAATAAATTAGGAAGCTGGAGGAAAAACTACGGTATATGAAAACAAAAAAAGAATAGATATTATAAGGAATTTCTCCTTTAAAGAAATACTTGAGGAAGAAATAGGGAAGCAAAAGAACTAATCACTTCCTTTCCTTATTCCTTTTTAAAAATTACTCTCTTCTCTACATGTGTTATTTCAGCCTGTACTCCCTCTGGGAACTTTCATCACTTTATTGCTCTAGCAGGTGATTCCAGGCCAGTCTGAGGTCTTGGGGCTTCAGAATCAATCAAGGGCCCCAGCTCCTCTTTGGATATCTCAAAGATGTCTCCAAGTCATTGGAATCCCCAAAGGCTTTTTGAGGAGCTAAACCAAGGCAAGGAAAAGCTCTCCTTCACTGATATTGTTTAAAAATACCCTTGCCCTGGGTTGGTAGCTCACACCTGTAATTTCAACACTTTGAGAAGCCATAGGGGACAGATTGCTTGAGCCCAGGAATTTGAGACTAGCCTGAGCAACATGGCAAAACCCCAACTCTACAAAAAATACAAAAATTAGCCAGGCTTCATGGCACACGCCTGTAGTCCCAACTACTTGGAAGACTGAAGTGGGAGGATCACTTGAGCCCAGGAGTTCAAGTCCGCAGTGAGCCGTGATTGCACCAGAGTGCAACAGACTGAAACACTGTCAAAAAAAAAAAAAAAAACCCTCACCCAGCCCACAGGGTACTGTTAATAATCCTAAAGTTCAGAAATTCTCAACAATGCTTAGGAATTCCACCAAAAAAATGGGAATCAAGGGCGAGGCTTGTCGGCCTTTCCAAACTATATGCCAGAATTTTATGAGATGTTCTAGAAATAAATTTAAAAACAATAAAAGTATATCTTACCCTATTTACAGGTTGTAAACCTCTTAAGAAATCACAGTGCTCCAAGAAACCCTACAATCAAGAAACCTCTTTAATTCTAATTGATCCAGAATTTTCCAAATTAACCACAAAACTTTTTTTTTAAGACATACTTTTATATCTCTCAGAACTGGTCTTCCAAGGCATCAATTTGAGAGATACTTGAACAATAATTATGACACATTGGCCTGGTTGTATTTGTGTGGGTCCTAGACCTAGACACATGGAAATATACCTTTAAATCAATCATTCATGTTCTGATTTGCTGAGGTGGGTAGCAATTCTCCACACTTACCAGCTTCCCACTGAAATGGCTGATTACCTTCTCTTCTTGATGGTATTTAGAGAAGGGAAAAGATAGGTCTGCTTAAAAAAAAGGATACAATGATACCATTTGTCTGATACGTACAAGGCCAGAGATTATTTTTCAGACATTTCCAGTGTCACCAAAATGAGGGCAACCTGACCCTGGGTGATGGGGTATCTAAAATTACATTCCTGAAACCCATTAACGGTCAAACAGAGAGGAGAGTTTATTTGGCAGCCAGGTTTTTAACTTTGTTGCTCTAGCTGATGAAAAGGTTTGTTGTTTGAGGTCAGCAATTACAGTTTGAGGTTTAGGAGTCCTTTGGCTTTAACATGAGCAGAGAGATAAATGACTTTAAATTCTTCCAGAAACCACAGATCCTGCATTGCAAATAATACAATAAATAATACAAAGAATCTTCTTCAAATATTATTTTTTAACTTAGTAAACGTTCATTCAGTGCTTTAGTGTGCAAAAACATTGTGCCTGGAGGAGACAGAGCAGAGGGGTAGGACCTTACAGTCTTTCTAGAGAGGCAGACATGCATAAATAGATCAGGAATGCATGAAACCGGATCTGCTAAAGGTAAACTGAGTGTGAATGAGCTAAGCCCAGGGTTCTCCATGACAGCATTCCCAGTATCAAATCTGTTTCTTATTAACACGTCCCTGCAGTGGAGTCAACAGTAAAGGGCCGCGGAGGGTTCTGGAGACCAGAAAGGAGGCCGGATGAAAGAGGCCAGTCTCATGCACCATCAGACATTCCTGCAAATGTGCAAAGAATCCATGAGGAGGGAGAGGGAGGGCAAGCATTGCCAGATGTCACCAAGCCAACCCTTTAACCCATTCCTTTACCTGCTTCCCACCTTCAAGTTTTGTTTCTTATTTTTGGTAGGGTTTTGTGTGTGTGTGTGTGTGTGTGTGTGTGTGTGTGTGTGTCTTTTTTTAATACCTAGAATATATCTTAAACTGATGGGAAAAAAGCAAATATTATCAACAGTAACAGTCTAAAGTTTGTTCTGAGACATTGTAGTAGTCATACATGAACAGGCATTTCACATTTTTCTTTTTTTTTTTTTAATAATTTTCCAGCATTTCACTTATCTTTCCCTTAGGGTGCCAAGATGCCTCAAGGGTTGCATCCCATCCATCTCTAAGGGTAACTGCCCTCTGCTTCCTTTTAGAGGGCTGGATTTCTACTTTGCATCTCACATCTTTGTCTGGTTTTAAGTCACACAGATTCTTTCATATGAATCAAGAAATTCACATTTGATAACCATTAACTATATCCATTTTAGATGAGAAAGAATTACCTTGTGATTAAATTTTAAAACAGTCTCTGGGCCGGGCGCAGTGGCTCACACCTGTAATCCCAGCACTTTGGGAGGCCGAGGTGGGCAGATCCCCTGGGGTCAGAAATTCAAGACCAGCCTGGCCAACATGGTGAAACCCCGTCTCTACTAAAACAAAATACAAAAATTAGCTGGGCGTGGTGGCACATGCCTGTAATTCCAGCTATTCGGGAGGCTGAGGCAGGAGAATCGGTTGAACCTGGGAGGCAGAGGTTGCAGTGAGCCATGATTACACCACTGCACTCCAGCCTGGGTGATGGAGCAAGACCTTGTCTCAAAAAAAAAAAAAAAAAAAAAGTCTCTGAGGACTGGGATAATTGTACTCATTATTATAAAGCTATTGTTTGGTCAGAATTTCTCTTTCAATGTTATAGGTTGGTCATTTGTTTACTTCGGCCCTTTTCATATTCTATATACATACTGCACTTCCTGGCATAAAATTTGTTTTGCTTTTTTTTTTTGGCATTGAGTTCTGAGTTTTTTCTGTGAAAGTCCTGTATACACTTTTGCAAGTTATTGTTTTTAGGTTCATAGCTATACCTTCAAGTATTTCTGAAAGTACTTTTCCATTGTGATGACTATATATAATTAGTTAATAAAGCTTCATATATTAAGACTTAGTTCTTCATTTTAAAGAGTAAATGCTCTTAAAATTCGCAAGGATTTTAAATTTGTAAGACAATTTCTTGTCAGATCTGATAAGATCATCATCATGTTTCTAAAGTGATTAATGAAGAGCTATATCAAAGCAAGTCAACATTTTATTATGTTGTTGGCATATGCTGACATTATTGGTATTATCGTTAATTCTTTTACACCATCTGTCCATTTCATGAAGCTAATTCAGAGAAAACTAGATCATATAATCAGAAAAGCCTCCTACCTGGGCACCCACAGGCTGAAGCACTTCAACGTGAGCTGAATACAAAAGTGTAAGAGAGAGTGCCTGTATTCACTTCTTATGGCTGCTGTAATAAACTTGGTGACTTACATGAACACATATTTATCACCTTGGAATTCTGAAATGTCAGAAGTTTGATACGGGTCTCACCAGGCTAAAATTAAGATGTCAGCAGGACTCTGCTCCTTCTGGAATCTCTTGGGAAGAATCCATTTCGTTTTCTTTTCCAGTTTCTAGAGGCCACCCACATTCCTTGGCTGGTGGCCCCTTCCATCTTCAAAGCCAGCAATGGTTCACTGAGTCTTTCTTAGCCTGCAACACTCTGACTCCCCCTCCACTTACAAGGACCCCATGATGACATTAGGCCCACCCTGATAATCTGGGATAATCTCCCCACCTCAGGATCCTTAATCAGTTCTGCAAAGACCCTTTGGCCAGGTAAATTAATGTTTATAGGTTCCAGGATTAGAACTTATGTATCTCTGGGGGAGGAGCATTATTCTGCCTCCCACAGAGCCTCTGACATCTGTTCTAGAACATCGGTTCTATGTGCAGGGTCCCGCTTTCCTAGTCACTCTTGGAGGGTGTGTGCACCCTACTTTATAGATTTTAAAAGTCAACTGAGAACCTGACCAATGATTTCTTTGATCTAGGCTAGATCTCTTCACTTCCTGAGGCAACTAAAGTCTTTTGTTCAATAGTGAAAATGCACAGGACAAAAGAAAAATCACAGGAAAGAAACATCTTTGTACGGAGCCCTCATTGCTATGCATAGCATTGATATAAGGGAACACCGCCTTTGCCCTATAATACATAAACTGAATAAAAATATGCAATATTTATTATTATCATAACCAACATAGTCTTTAAATAATGCTGTTAATTCTATTAAAAGTGTGCTTTGCTACAGTTCTCAAAACAAGAGCTGTCTAAACAACCTTCTCCCCGTGATTCCTTAATTGAAGGAATCTGTTAGGGATTCCTAGTGCTTTTTGAAAGGGTGTCATACTTGATCAAAACGGTCAGGTTTCCAAGAAACACCCTTACACAGCATTCTCTTTCTATTTTCATTTTATTTATTTATTTTAGTTTATTCTGTTTGTTTGTTTGTTTTGAAATGGAGTCTCCTCTGTCACCCAGGCTGGAGTTTAGTGGCGCAATCTCAGCTCACAGCAACATCGCCTCCTGGGTTCACACGATTCTCCTGCCTCAGCCTCTCAAGTAGCTGGGATTACAGGCACGTGCCACCACGCCCAATTACATTTTTCTGTATTTTTAGTAGAGACGGGCTCTCACCATGTTGGCCAGGCTGGTCTTGAACTCCTGACATCAGGTGATCCTCCTGCCTTGGCCTCCCAATGTGCTGGGATTACAGGCATGAGCCACTGCGCTTGGCCTACAGCATTCCTTTTCTAAATTTTGCTGCTGTATCATTATATGATGGCACGGGCCTTGAAGAGCAATTGTGTTGTATTATATAATGTGCTGCTAGGTTTCTTGGTTTATTCTTGTCTTATAATGAGAATTTAAAGGGTAGCACCTTGGGCTGGGCACAATGGCTCATGGCTATAATCCAGCACTTTGGGAAGCCAATGCAGGAAGATTGCTTGAGGCCAGAAGTTTGAGACCAGCCTGGTCAACATAGTGAGATCCCCATCTCTACAAAATAAATAAATAAATAATTAAAGGGTACCATCTTTGGATTTTTTTTTTTTTTTTTTTTTTTTGAGATGGAGTCTCGCTCTGTCGCCCAGGCTGGAGTGCAGTGGCGCAATCTCGGCTCACTGCAAGCTCCGCCTCCCGGGTTCACGCAACTCTCCTGCCTCAGCCTCCCAAGTAGCTGGGACTATAGGCGCCCACCACCACACTCGGCTAATTTTTTATATTTTTTAGTAGAGACGGGGTTTCACTGTGTTAGCCAGGATGGTCTCGATCTCCTGACCTCAAGTGGTCCACCCGCCTTGGCCTCCCAAGGTGCTGGGAATATAGGCATGAGCCACAGCACCAGGCCCCATCTTTGGATTTTTACCATGAGACACTTAATACTAGAGAAATACACCTTGCTCTATGTCGTGCTCCTTTCTCTTGGTTGCTGATATATCATGCTTAAATCTGCTTTTCACTATGTGATGCATTTACCAAAAAACTTTATTAAGGCAATAACTAAAATCAAGAAGCATGGAAGATACGCTCATTTTTTACAAGGTAATGCAGGCTTCTCAGCAATACTCAATATTTTTATTCCAAATGTTTAGGGGGGAAAGTTAGTGCTTTATAAATAATGCCAAACATTAAGTTGTGGCTACTAAAAGGAACACCCAATACAGGATTACTGTGTTTTCAGCTTTTCATTTGAACAATCCTTAGAAAATTTTCACTGTATGCAAATCCTTGTTTGACTTTATCAAATAAGTTACTAAACTATGCTGCCTTCCCTCCCTACACGATTTTGGTTGCAATGTTGATGGCTAATGATGACCTTTTACGTACAGGTGTGGTCTAAGTGACATTTTTTTCCTGTTTCATCAGAATCTCAGCAATTTTTCTCCTGTAGAGAAAGACCCTCCCTCCCAGGTTTTGCCTAGTCTCTGTCAGTGAACACCGCAACTGCCCTGAAGGGGTGCCCCAACCCGTTGTCTTTTCTTCTTTCACTTCTTATAGAGGATTAGTTCCTATAGCGTTGGAATAGTAGAATCTTGGGTGAATTGCTTTTCCTGTTGTGAATGATTCATGCAACGAAAGTGGAAGATCACTAATTTTCAAGGCAATATGGCTTAAATAAAAACATTTTGGCCAGGTGTGGTAGCTCACATCTTTCATCCCAGCACTTTGGGAGGCTGAGGCAGGAGGATTACCTGAGCTCAAGAGTTCGAATCCAGCCTGGGCAATATAGCAAGACTCCATCTATGCTAAAAAAAAAAAAAAAAAAAAAAAAAGTTTAGCCAGGCATGGTGGTGCATGCCTGTAGTCCCAACTACTCAGGAGTCTGAGGTGAGAGAATTGCTTGAGCCTGAGAGGATGAGGCTGCAGTGAGCTGTGATTGCACCACTGCACTCCCTCCTGGGGGACAGAGTGAGACCTTGTCTCAAAAAGAAAAGGAAAAAAAATTTTAATTAAAAAAAAAAATCTTACCCAATCATATTATAAATATATGGTACTTTAACGAAGTGTCATCTCTCCTAGAGTGCATTTTTCATATCAATGATAGAATACAGCTATTTAACTAGCTGGATCAAACATCACCTTGTTTCTGTTCCTGAATAACAATAGGCACCACTTACTGACGGCTTAATGTCTGAGAACCAGTTCTTTGTGCCCTTATTTAACCCTCGTGTCCCCGCAGTGAGGAAGATATTACTTGCTCCGTCTTAAGAGCAAGATGAAATTTTTTCATTAAGATGAAAAAATTAAGAATCTTGGAGAGTAAGTGATTTCCCGAAAAACATACCTCCAGTAAGAGATCGCAGTACCACACTCCCTCCCAAACACTAATTGTATTTCCTTTGCTTTTTCTTACCATCATTTCTCAACAATACTGCTAACGATGTTTGCCTTTTACAGTCTTACAAGTGTTCTGAGATGATTTAATACTCTTTAATTATTTGCTTAATGCCTCATTTCCTCTCTATGATGATAATCCTTTGTCTGAGCCTCATTACTGCTGCACATCCCTCATATAGGGAAAACAGCAGCTATATTTATTTCTAGCCCACTTAAGCACTTATTATTTCATCCTTGGTTTTTAGTTGGTTCTCTGAAACTGAAATGCATCGTTTATCATCCCAAATAAAGATTTTTTAAAAATGTTCCTCTCTTGATAGATTTGGAGGCTTTCTAAGTCTAATCTTTTCTCTGTAAAACTTCAGGCTAAGTTTAAATAAAACTATTTTTACAGGATTGTATCAGAACAGTTCTTGCTTATATATTGTTGATATTTTTGGTTTGGGTTGTTTATTATAAAGGGACACTAAATTGATCTCTTGATGTGTTTTACATGTTTGACCTTTTCTCACCTGATTTCATCTACCATCAGCTCCTTCTCTGTAACTGATCAGTAAGAGCACTCAGTAGGAAACATACCACTCAATGGATTTTCTTCCTCAAAGCTTTGGATACGGCCGGGTGCGGTGGCTCACACCTGTAATCCCAACGCTTTGGGAGGCTGAGGCAGGTGGATCATGAGGTCAGGAGTTCGAGACCAGCCTGGCCAACATGGTGAAACCCCCATCTCTACCAAAAATACAAAAATTAGCCAGGCATGAGGGCACGTGCCTATAATCCCAGCTACTCAAGAGGCTGAGATAAGAGAATCACTTGAACTGGGAGGCAGAGGTTGCAGTGAGCTGAGATCATGCCACTGTACTCCAGCCTGAGCAATAGAACAAGACTCCATCTCAGAAAAAAAAAAAAAAAAAGAAAGAAAGCTTTGGATACTAGTCTTCAATCAATCAAATAATGCTCATAAATAATCAAGATGCTCTAGGAGTCCTATGTTATCAGTGCTTTCCCTAGAACCCAGTTAGAGTCCAGTGCCTACACCCCACACCAGTCCTCAGAGGGCTACAGCTGACAGGACCTTTGAATTCATCTAGAGTAGCTGCCTCACTACAGATTACACAACTAAGACCAAAATAACTTAACCATAGCCAAACACCTTCTTAGAGAGAGTCAGGAGTTGAATCTAGGCCTTCTGACTCATAAATGAATAGCATCTTTATAAAAATCAGAAACATAGAGAGGATCAGGCCCAACTTCTTTTCTCGTGTATTTTCTCTACTACACATCTAAACCTCTGGCCTCGGACTTTATATCTAGAGCTTTTCCAAAAAGGCCATGTGTATTAGTCCATTCTCACATTGCTATAAAGAAATACTTGAGACTGGGTAATTTATGAAGAAAAGAAGTTTAATTGACTCTTGGTTCTGCAGGCTGAACAAGAAGCATGATGCTGGCATCTGCTTAGCTTCTGGGGAGGCCTCAGGAAACTTACAATCATGGTGGAAGGTGAAGAGGAGGCAGGTGCACCACATGGCCAGAGCAGGAGCAAGGGAGTGTGCGGTGTGAGGGGGAAGGTGCCACACACTTTTATTTCATTTATTTATTTATTTATTTATTTATTTATTATTTATTATTTTTTTTTATTTTACCTTTTTTTTTTCTGAGACAGAGTTTCACTCTGTCACCCAGGCTGGAGTGCAGTGGCGCAATATCAACTCACTGCAACTTCTGCTTCCCAGGTTCAAGCAATTCTCCTGTCTCAGCCTCCCGAGTAGCTGGGATTACAGGCATGTGCCACCACACCCAGCTAATTTTTGTATTTTTAGTAGAGACAGGGTTTCACCATGTTGGCCAGGCTGGTCTCAACCTCCTGACCTCAAGTGATCCACCCACCTCAGCCACCCAAAGTGCTGGGAGCCACTGCGCCCAGCCACCACACACTTTTAAATGACCAGATCTCACACAAATTCACTCACTATCATGAGGACAACATCCAGAAGGGATGGTGCTAAACTATTCATGAGAAACCATCCCCATGACCAAATCACTCCTCACTAGGCCCCACCTTCAACATTGGGGATTACAACTAAGCATAAAATTTGGATAGGGACACAGATCCAAACCATATCACTTGGTCTCTTAGTAATCACACAGCTGGCTTTTTGGGGAAGAAAGTTACTTATTTCACGTGAACCCAAGCATAAGGAATCTGCAGATTTTTTTCCAGCAATATCAATTTATGTAAATACTTCATATTCCATTCTTGGAGGAGACAAGCGTTTCATTTAGTCATTGTTCCAATCATATAAGGTAACTAGAGATCAAAGTTCTTTGAAGAAAATGGTTATAAGAAAATACCCTTGAATTTTAAAATGCCTTACACTTCTATTAGCGTCACACAATGAATATTTGTCATTCTGTGGACTGTAAGCATAGTTTTCTCTCTGAAAATCCTGGCAAGGGAAATCCTTTTTTATTGACTTTCCTGGTCACAAATTATTATGAGAAATGCCCTTTTTTAGACATTATCTCTGACTCTAAGAAACTAAATGACAAAAAGTGAGAGGACAGTACTGTTTTCAAGTCCACTTAAACCACTTGAAATTTCTCTAGGATGATGCCAATTCATAGCCCCACTCTGGTGCTGGAAACAGTCATTGAGCTGAACTCTCATCAGCCTCCATTTTGTGTTGAAGATGCGCATGCCTGTAAACTGAGATGAAATCTCAGCACAATTTATCCTACCCTTTTTCATGTCTCACCAGATCAACTGGGATTTCAGACTTACCATCATCCCATTGGGAGGAAGCCTTCTTAGCCTTCTCTCTTCATCTTTCACGAGGCTTGTGGAAACCAGAGTTTGCAGCATAGATTCAGGCTTCTTCATTCTTCCTAGGCCCAAGTGTGCAAATGGTAGCATTTGTTTGTGAAAAACACTACCATGAGTCATGAGTCAAACAATATTTTTCCTCCAATTTTTTTTTTTTTTTTTGAGACAGAGTCTCGCTCTGTCACCCAGGCTGGAGTACAGTGGCGCGATCTTGGCTCACTGCAAGATCCACCTCTCGGGTTCATGCCATTCCCCTGCCTCAGCCTCCCGAGTAGCTGGGACTACAGGTGCCCGCCATCACGCCCAGCTAATTTTTTGTATTTTTAGTAGAGACGGGGGTTTCACTATGTTAGACAGGATGGTCTCAATCTCCTGACTTCGTGATCTGCCTGCCTCGGCCTCCCAAAGTGCTGGGATTACAAGCGTGAGCCACCGCTCCCGGCCTCCAAATTTTCAATGGCTAAGCATTGAGGGTTAAAGAACAGAACATGTCTGACAACAGAATAGGTTAGGTAAAATCATGACTTTCTCAGAAAGCTGAGACTCTGTGACCACTGTACCCACCTGTACCCCTTCCTTCTGCCCTCAGGCCTGTGGCTGCCACTGCTCCTTCTCCAGGTCCCCACACTCTGTGGATGCCCTGAGGACAGAGTTCATAGCTGCTCTTCCTGTGGCTTCCTTCATTTAACCCTAAGCAATTTGGAATGACTTTTGGTTTTGTTTCGCTCCCTTCTGAAGTCCCAACCATAATAGAGATGACAGATGGAGATGTCAAGCCAGGCTGTCCCGTCACCCTACTGGCCGGTCACCATTTTGCCAACCATTAGAGAGAGGAGGGCCACATAGATTCTGCAACCTCAACCAAGACCCCTGGTGAAGAATGGCCATGCTATTCTCTTGAGAAATGGTTCACATTTCATGCTATTCTCGTGGGAAATAGCTCCACCACCTAGTAAGAAACCCATGGCTGGGCATCGTGACTCATGTCTGTAATCCCAACACTTTGGGAGGCTGAGGTGGGAAGACCATTTGAGTCCAGGAGTTCAAGGCCAGCCTGGACAACATAGCAAGAACCCATCTCTATTTTAAAAAAAAAAAGAAAGAAAGAAAGAAAAGAAGAAGAAAGAAAGAAAAGAAAAGAAAAAGAAAATCATAATGACATTTCATGTCCCTTTGCTGTTTTTCTTTCTTTTCTTTAGCAACACAGTCTCACTATGTTGCCCAGTCTGGTCTCAAACTCCTGGGCTCAACGATCTTCCCACCTCAGCCTCCCAAAGTGCTGGGATTACAGGTGTGAGCCACTTGTGCCTGGCCTGTTGTCTTTCTTAGAGCCAAACTACCACAGAGCTCATCGGCCCTATCTAGTAGCCCGTATACTCTCTAATGCCTCCTGCCTGTGTGTTGCAGTGACCCATAAGAGGTAGGCCAATGGGGTGGCTGAACAGAAGGAGATGATGAAAACTGCAGGTGATCATCAAGTGCTCGTTGCTGGTAGTCTGTACTTAGTCATTCTTGGCATGGCTACACATGTTCAGTGTATTCAAGCTAGAGCTGTGTTTTTTGGGAAGTCAAAGTTGCTATTCATTCTCGCAACAGAAAGAATGCTGACAAGTAGTGTCATGTCACACAAGTAGTTTCATAATTACAGAGACCTCACTCTTTTTTATGTTGGAAAGGCCAACTAGTACAGAATTAAGGAATAATTATAAGAGAATGGAGGTCAACAAGAGCTTCTCTGAAAAGATAAAAATCCATGGGGATGGGAGTAGGAGGTGGGGAGGGAGAATGAGAAACCAATATTTGCTGCAAAGACGCGGGGGCCTTGTTGATCAAGAACAAAGCCAGGCACAGTGGCATGCGCCTGTAATCCCAGCTACTTGGGAGGCTGAGGCAGGAAGATCTCTTGAGCCCAGGAGTGTGAGCTCAGCCTGGGCAACATAACAAGATCCAGTCTCTAAAAATAATTAATTAACTGATTTTTAAAAAAGAAAAAGAAGAAGAACCAGTGATAGTTATAGCTGTTCCTCTTCATTCACCATCCTCTGTGAGCTAAGAATTTCCCCTAACATATATAAATGCAGGACACATCCCACACATGCATTTGCCATATAAACATCCTATATATTGTGATGCATAGCAGAAACAAGTGTTCACATCTTCTTTTACTGGAGGTTTGTTTTATATTTTGGTAGAAAATAATAGTTTCTATAATAACTAGGGGAGGGAAAAATCCTATTCTGAATTTCTATAAAATTTGAGAATTAAGTTGCATGGTATAATAACCTATCAGAACATTGTAATGCTTATTTTGCCCTATTTTGCTTTCTGATCCTTGTTCGTTCTTGGAAAAGAAATTGTAAATGTATTTTATCCAAAGCCATAAAGCAATTATTTGATGTAGTGGAGACTCTAAGAACAAATACAAGCATCCTCAAGAAGTTCAGCCTATTAGGAAGATAAGACACAAAAACAATGATCATATTAAGCAGAACGTGCTTTGCTTTATAAAATAAGTAAGCAAACACAACGGTAAAGGAGAGATGGGGAAATGAGAGAAAACGTGAAGGAGATGTGATTTGAGCTGGGTCTTAAAGAATCTATGGTAATTCAATAGGCAGAGATAGATAATTCCAAGCAGAAGGAATCATCAAACAAATGATCTGGAGGTGGGAAAGTCCAAGGTATGTTAAAACAAGAGCAAGTAGGCTGGGAACACTGGCACACGCCTGTAATCCCAACACTTTGGGAGGCTAAGGCAGGCAGATCACTGGAGGTCAGGAGTTCAGGACCAGCCTGGCCAACATGGCAAAACCCTGTCTCTACTAAAAATACAAAAATTAGCCAGGCATGGTAGCACACACCTGTATTCCCAGCTACTCGGGAGGCTGAGGCAGGAGAATCGCTTGAGCCTGGGAAATGGAGGTTGCAGTGAGCCAAGATCGCACCATTGCACTCCAGCCTGGGCAACAGAATGAGACTCCCGTCTCAAAAACAAGAAAAAAGAAAAAAGAAAAAGAGAGCAAGTAGCTGGATGTGGCTGAGCACTGGATCCCTGAAGTGGATGGTCATAGGCACACTAGAAACATGGACCTCTGTCTATTTAGCTGAGAATTCTGGATTAAATTCCTGGAAAGCCGCTGAAGGCTTTTAAGCACAAAAATGTCTTCAGAACTGCTTCAGGAATATACAGTACAGGTAATGAGTAATTTTAGAATGGACGTAACTGGTAGGGAAGAGGACAGAGAATTCTCTTGTTGGAATGGCTAGCTTTGAGGGTCCGGGTCAGGTTAAGACAATAAATGAAACCAGTAGAGAGCTGATTCACTGGGGCAAAATGGAGCCAGGCTAGCGTTCACAAATGGCCCTATGGCAGATTCAGTGGACCTGAAGGAGTGATTATGGTGCAGGGTAAAGGGATAGTTATCAAAGGAGTTCTTGACTTTTCCATAATTTAGAAATGGAACTGGTGGTTCAATTCCTCAACTGGTGGTTGAGGAACTGGAGATAAAGATTCTTGAAGTTGGGGAAATTTGTGAGACCATAAACATGAATGTTGAAGTCTCAGAGGATGGGATAGAAAGCCCAATGAAACAGGGGCTGAAGTCGCTACAGAAGATACTCCAGGAATATCCCGGAAGTTGGTAGATAACAGAGAAAACTGTATGAGTGGAATTAGCCTCAAAATTAGAGTTTAAAGGGTGGTGGCAACAGAAAATGTATCTATAAAGGGCAATGGGAAAGAAAAAGTATGTCGATACACATGGAAACTGAGAACATTGACTGCATTCAGGGAGAGAAATCTGGTGATTGGAAAAGCAGATAGCAGAGAGAGTTTTCAGTGACTACCCTGTTGAATTTGGGATTTTAAACCATGAAAATGCTTGAATTAGAAGAGTACTTTTTCTAATTAATTGGTTAATGTTTGTTTGTGTATACTGACCTCACTATTTCTTCTAAAAAAAAAAAGGAGAAGTAGCCTCAAATTGGCAAAGGCTTGAGGGTAATGGTATTATCAAGGAAAAATCCTTGGTTCCCTTAAGGCAGAGGTGTGAAAGAAGGAAGTTGCTCATTGCAAAAGGAGTTTTTGTAGGATCTTGAAGCCAGCTTATATTGAAGCTGCTACATTGTCTGGAGTAAATAAGCGGTGTTTGTCATCTCGCGGCAGGAAAATTTAGGACATGGACACTCATGAGGAGTTTAGGAGCAGAAGTTTAACAGGCAAAAGAAGGAGGAAGAAAAAGAAAGGAAAACAGCTCTCTCTCTCTAGTGAGAGAAGGGTCTTCTGAGAGGACCAGCCAGTGGTGGATGTGCCAGATTTTATAGTCAGGTTTGAGGAGGTGGTGTCTGATTTACATAATGCTCACAGATTGGTTCAATTAAGTGTGACATTTACATAGCGGGCAGGGAAAGCTGGTTGCCCCACCCTAATCATTATGCAAATAAACTTTCTCCTTGGCCTGCGCCATCTTATCTGCTCCTTACTGCACACGCGGCTGGCAGAGGAAAGATGGGACTGCCATTTTGAACATGATTGGCACAACTGCCGGCAGCTATGTCTGCAGCTTGATTTTACAGGCTGCTGTTTGTTAGAAAGGAAAATAGTTTGGGGCTGCTTTTCATTAAAAGGAAAACATTACCAAGGACTTCCGTACCCTCACTATCTGCCTAAGTAATTTCTTCTTAACTCCTGTATCAATACTGGCTCATGAGAGCTATGAAAGTTTTAATAATTTTTTCAGCTGGTTGACATCAAGTTGGTTGGTACAAAAAAAAGTCATGTGGCAGTACTTACACCATGGAAAACAGCAAATGCTACAAACAAGAAATCCCCTCTGGCCGGGCACGGTGGCTCACGCTTGTAATCCCAGCACTTTGGGAGGCCCAAGCGGGCAGATCATGAGGTCAGGAGATCGAGACCACAGTGAACCCTGTCTCTACTAAAAATATAAAAAAATTAGCCGGGCGTGGTGGCGGGCACCTGTAGTCCCAGCTACTCGGAGATGCTGAGGCAGGAGAATGGCGTGAACCTGGGAGGCGGAGCTTGCAGTGAGCCGAGATCGCGCCACTGCACTCCAGCCTGGGCGACAGAGCGAGACTCCGTCTCAAAAAAAAAAAAAAAAAAAAAAGAATTGGGGGAATAAATATAAATGGGAGAAACAGCTGTCCAGGAAGTTATCAGTTGCCAGGTTTGCTTGTAATGCAGAGAAATTCCCAGGAAGTCAAAGAGTGTTCATTGGTGATTGCACGTCTTTTGAAATCGCATCAGAGGTCTCCATTTTCTAACCTCTTCTCTTGAAAATGAGTATGTTTCCAGTCTCCCACAGGATGTATAATTTTGCATGATTGTTAGTAGCTATTGGCACCATTTATCTCTCTGGTCATCCACTGTTCCATTTTGTATAAGTCTGAATATGCTTTGCACACACACTTCAAAAGACAGTAGTTAAAACGATCTCACTTTGATCGTCCTACTCCAGCAATACAATTTTTAGGGGTTTGTTTTGTTTTGTTTTTAAACAATATACTCTTTTCCTATCGTCATAATGAAATGGGAAAGGTTCCCTTGTTCCCATCGCACACCCTATGTGGCTCACTTCAGCGCCTCACTGCTCATACCTCTAGGGGAGCATACAGACAGGCAGGCTGTAGGGCTCCCACCCCACGGCAGTGTCTAGGGGTTAATGTTTACAGCTGAAGCCCCAATGGTCGTGTGTCACAGGGTGCTGTTTTAGTTTAGCCCTACAGGCAGCTTATGTTAGTTCAATTAGATCCCCTTCCTCATCACAAAGAGGACTTTCTGTATCCGGGTTCTTGCCTTGGTGTACCGGAAGGATTCATCACATGGGGGCTTGGAGAATGAGTGGAAAGTTTTATTGAGTAGAAGTAGTTCTCAGCCCTTGAGAAAGCCGGAAGGAAGATGGCCTTCCCCTAGAGTTAGGCCACCCGCTGCCCGGCTCTCCTTTGACTGCCCCGGCCAAAGTCCGCCTCATTCCGCAGGTCGCGGGTCGATGGCCTGTCGCGGGTCGATGGCCTGTCGCGGGTCGATGGCCTGCCGCAGGTCGATGGCCTGTCGCCGTGCCGGCGTCTATCGATGTGCTCTTCCGCAGACATGCTCTCGAATGACCAGACACATGACCAACCATTTGTGTCTTCTGCCGATGTGCTTCTCAAGACGTCCAGCCGCTTGTGTCTCTTCCTTTCTAGGGTCTCCAGTTTTTATAGGCCCAGGTTGGGGGCGTGGTGGGCCAAGGTGGTCTTGGAAAATGCAACATTTGGGCAGGAAGGCAGGAGTGCCTGTCCTCACCTAGGTCCATGGGGGTAGAACCCTAGCCAGGGACCACGCCCTCCTCTACCCAGCAGTTCCCTTCCCCTCTTCCCTATCATTTAAAGGGATCACGCTCTTCCTTTCCCAGCACTCCTTATGAATAATACGCAAGATTTTAAAGATGCAGTGCAAAATAAGAAAAACATCTGGAAGGTTTGGAACCCTAAAACCAGTCTGCGTTGTCTTTCTTAAAGACTAAAATTGTACAATATTTATTTTCATTTAACAAACACCTATCACTTGTATTTGTCAGCCTTTGCTCAAAGATGCTGTACGAATATTAACATGTCAAATATTATGTAGAACATTCTATTGCTGTTTATTTATTTATTTATTTATTTATTTATTTATTTATTTATTTTGAGACAGAGTCTCACTTTGTTGCCCAGGCTGGAGTGCAGTGGTGCGATCTTGGCTCATAGCAAGCTCCGCCTCCCAGATTCAAAAGATCTCCTACCTCAGCCTCCCAAGTAGCACCTGCCACCTCGCCCAGCTAATTTTTTTATTTTTAGTAGAGACGGGGTTTCACCATGTTGCCCAGGATGGCCTCGAACTCCTGGCCTCAGATGATGCGCCTGCCTCGGCCTCCCAAAGTGCTGGGATTCCATGTGTGAGCCAGTGCACTGGGCCAAGCATTCTATTTCTCATTTATGGTGGGTTTATTTGCCACCACTGCTTCGACTGAGGAGAGCATGGCACAAGATGTGAAGCTTGTTTTGAGGGCCTGAGCAGAGATTTTTTTTTGCACAGTGGAGTCCAATATTTTGCCAAAGGCACAGAAGAAAGTACGGAAGATGAAAAACTTTTCCCCAGCCTGGGCAACATAGTGAGACCCCCATCTCTACAAAAATTTGCAAATTAAAAAAATTAGCTGTGTGTGGTGGCATGTGCCTGTAGTCCTAGCTACTTGGAGGCTGAGGTGGGAGGATCACTTGAGCTCAGGACTTTGAGGCTGCAGTGAGCTATGATCACACCACTGCACTCCAGCCTGGATGACAATGTGAGACCCTATCTCTAAAAAACACGGAAGGAAGGAAGGAAAAGCTGTTCCTTTACCCTCTTAAGTTCAGTGTTTTGGGGGCTGCAAAAGAAAAGACAGGCTTCTGTTCATTATGTATGGGAGTTCTCAGGAAAATATGCCTCAAGGGAGCACTTACAATTTGGGGCTTATGTGCTGTCTTAACAAGAGAAGGGGAGGAGGAGAAGGGCACTTAAGGAAAAATAAATTACTTTTAAGAAAGATCATGGGCCTTTAGGAGAATAGATGGGAGATGACAGTTTTGTGACAATGCCTGTTTAGGTGTGCTGTGGGCTTCTCTTTGGTATTAGAGTCAACTTTCTCTGGTGGCAGAAAAATCTGTGGGAAGGGATTTATGACAATTGAGTTTTGGGAGGAGGTTCTGCTTTTGGGCAGATAAGAGAGTTTAGAAATCAGCCTATTATCAAATGCCTTCAGCTCAAAATCATTTTTATGCCACAGTGGCATATTCTAGAGGAACCTGGGCCAAGGAAGACCACCCTTGGCCTTACTCCTGGAGTCATTCCGGCTCTGGCCTAGCCTTGGGGATGGAACTCTGCCCTGGTATGGACAAGAATGGACCCTCTCAGGCCCGAGCATATTCTCAGAAGTCCAGTCACACAGACCTGGAAGTGTCAGAGATGTACTTAATTCTAGGTTTTCACTGAGGCCAGGTAGAAACCGCGGTACCTGGAACATTTCTTTGTGTTTTGGGGTTTTAATAGACTTGGCCAGGAACCAAGTCCAAGCCCTTTCAACATCACAGAATGTTTTTTAATCTTCCCTAGTCTACCGTAATGGAAAACTCATAGTTCTCATCATTCACAAACACTTAAAGGGTGTTTACGAGGTACTAGATGGTGTATGCTACTATTATCAGCCTCATTTTGTAAGTGGAGGAGACAAAGAAAGGTTAAGTGAGTTTTCCAAGTTCACATGGATGGTAAGCGGCACAGTCAATATTTGTTGACTGTGAGGCCGAGGCAGGTGGATAGTTGGAGATCAGGAGTTCGAGATCAGCCTGGCCAACACGGTAAAACCCAGCCTCTACTAAAAATACAAAAATTAGCTGGGTGGTGGTGGCGCGTGTCTGTAATCTCAGCTACTCAGAAGGCTGAGGCAAGAGAATCGCTTGAGTCTGGGAGGTGGAAGTTGCAGTGAGCTGAGATGCACCACTGCACTCCAGCCTGGGCAACAGAGTCAGACCCTGACTCCAAAAAAATAAAAGATAAAAAATTGACAGATTAGCAACCGGGCACAGTGGCTCAGGCTTGTAATCCCAGAGCTTTGGAAAGCCAAAGCAGGAGGATCACTTGAGGTCAGGAGTACCAGCCTGGACAACACAGTGAGACTTCATCTCTAAAAAAAAAAAAAAAAAAAAAAAAATTGAAAAATAAGAAACTTAGCAGGGTGTAGTGGTGGGCATCTGTAGTCACAGCTACTGCAGAGGCTGAGGCAGGAGGATCCCTTGAGCCCAGGAGTTCAAGATTGCAGTGAGCTATGATTGCACCACTGCACTGCAGCTTGAATGACACAGCAAGACCCTATCTCTAAAACAAATTTAAAAATTGTTTAAAAAAAACTTTTTAAATTGACAGATTAGAATCTGATCAGTTTCTTTCCAGAGCTACTTGAACATCTCAGGAGATTGTGCTAAGGATGGAAAAGGAAAGAGTTTTAATTTCAAAGTTTCATTCCATGTCTTGTCAAACCAGGTCTAGATTTGCCATTTAGAACTGCATTCTCTGATCCTATGTTTTAAGAGAGGTTTCTCCATGTAGATGAAACCAGGAGCTGCATCCTTTCTCGGATCGGTAGGTGTTCCATGGGCTTTATATGTGCGGCGTAACAACAGCACACAAACGCCAGGGGGCAATGCAGTTTCACCGAAGAATCCTAGGAAACTCGGGTCTGGCTTTGACTAAGAACATTGGCAGGATCCTGGGGCAAAGGTGAAATCCTTATTGAAAAGAGTTCCGCAAAGGAAAAAATGTTTAAAAATCCTTTCTTTGAAAGCTTCCTGCATTGTCATCAAAATTGTCTTTCAGTATTTGTGCACAGCTGGAAGTTTTGTGATATTATTTGCAAAAGATTTACTTTTCGTTTTTTCTTAATGCGGCTGCCTAGTCTTTCCTGGAAGGTTTCCTGGGTCTTTCTGCGTAGGAAGGATTATTCTAACCAACTCTCGGCTAGTCTGGATCACATTGTTAGGACTCTGTTGCGTCCTCTGCCTGACCGCGGGACTCTCTTCCCCCAGTGCCCATTCAGCGCTTCCAGCTGCCTCTGCGGTCGGAGCCGGGCTCCCTTTAAGGTAATTCCAGTCTGGGCCTGTGTTTTGTTTCCAGCTCGGCAGCCGCCAGGTGTCTGCCCTCCCTTAACCTCCAAGGATGAGAGATCAAAGGTGCCCCTACATCTGCCTCCTGCCCAGCTCTTTAATCTGTTACATGTTCAAAAGGGACAAATGCAATATTGTGCACTCAGGGAGGGAGGACAAATCAGAGAAGTGGAAATGGGCAGAGCCTCAGAATGTGTTAACTTACATAAATGATATGGAATATGCCTGTCTACATATTAGCCCTGCCACTGTGGAGGTGTTTTCTTCTTAAAAGAGCAAGAATATTACGGAGAAATGGAAATCCTCTTTTCTCCAGTTGGAACCCTACTAAACCCATTTAATGAAATATTGTACACAAACCCATTTGGAGGTCACTATTAGGAGAAATATAACGAGGTAAAACAAAATATTTTTTAAATTTATGAAATGGAAATTACAAGGGCACTTGTAGAGACCTGGGCTTATTTTATACGTGGCAAAAATGATAAACTAATCTTTAAGTAGAGCAGATATATTTTAAGAAAGACTATTTCCAGCGGAGCATGTATTTTCCATATCCGTAGAGCTAAGTAGGGGAATGCATTTTAAAACAGTAGGAATACAGATTAGGTATTAAGAAAATAATACTGAGAGCAATGGTTATGGAAGGTACAGAATTTATCTATCAGGACTCAGGAAGCAGCAATTATTTCTTCCATTTTTAGAGGAAGGGGTTGGGGGGTGGGGGAAGAGCTCCTGATCTAGTAACAAATTGTTTCTAAACTTAAATTTAGAAACATTTTAAACAGTTTGAGCATCCACGATTTTCTTTAGACTGTTAGGAGAGCTCCCTAATTTCCAACTAAAGACATAAATGTGAACAGTCACTGATTACTTTTTTCTCTACACATTCCTGCGCCCACACACCCAGAGGCTCTCTTATGCTTCCTCTTCCCCAGCGGTTACAAAAAGGAACTCCAGCAACTTCAGTTGTGCTTAGCTATCTTCACAGACAATAGCAAAGCAGGACCAGTGGCCTCATATTAAGTCACACTCTTTCCCAGTTACAATGGCTGAGGACCCAGATTTTCACAAGGTGCAAAGAAAAGAATATTGACATGGTTATTAAAAGTTATGGTGAGAAGGGAGCCTTTATCAGCTGCTTCAAATATTTCATTCACCTTCTTAACAAATGTTTATTCTGCACTTACTATGTCCAGACATGGTGCTGAACTCGGGGAATTCACTGGTGATCAAAAGCAGGCTTACCCTTTGTTCTCATGGAGTTTATCATCTAAGGGTAGAGACTAGCATCCATCAAATAATCACAGAGATAACTGCGCTGAAAGAAAGAGACAGTTCTTGAGGGAGAATCTCCTGTAACAAAGGGACTAATCTAGAGGCTCAGGGAGAACTTCCCTGAGAAAATGCTCATTAGCTGAGAGTCAAAGGATCAAGAAGGGTGAGGGACGGCACATGCTAATTCTGCATTCAATATTAGTAGAACTGAAAGGGTGATGTGGCTGGTGTACCAAGAGCTAAGGGACAGCGCACATGTGTAGTCAGAAAATGTATGCACAGCTGACTATGTCTGTCATCTGTTGCTACATACCTTATTACCCCAATGTGGAGCAGCTGAAAAACAATCATTGTATTATACCTTATGATTTTGAATCAGGAATTTAGGTAGGGTTCAGCTGGGCAATTCTTCTGTTCCACATTCAGCTAGAAGTTGGTGTATTAGTCAGAGTTCTCCAGAGAAGTAGTATATCCGTGTGTGTGTGTGTGTGTGTGTGTGTGTGTGTGTGTGTGTGTGTGTGTGTGTGTATACTGACCCATAATTATGGAGGCTGAGAAGTCTCAAGATCTGCAGTCAGCAAGCAAGCTAGAAACCCAGGAGAGCCAATGGTATAGTCCCAATCCGGGTCCAAAGACCTGAGAACATGGAGAACAATTGTGTAAGTTCCAGTTCAAGTCGAAGTCCAAAGGGAGGAGAAGACTGATGTCCCAGCAGAGACAGAGAATTAATTCTCTCTTACTTTGTCTTTTTGTTCTATTCAGGACTTCAACTCATTGGACAAGAACCACCCACCTTAGGGAGGGAAGTCTGCTGTACTCAATGAACTGATCCAAATGTTAATCTCATCCAGAAATACCTTCACACACACACTGGGAATAATGTTTGTTCAAATCTCTGGGCACCTCATGGCCCAGTCAAGTTGACACACAAACTAACTATCACAGTTGGGCTGGTCTAGAGAGTCCAAGATGGCATTATTCACATGCCTGGCACTTTGATTTCAATGGCTGGGAGTGTTGGCTCCTGATCAGTAGCAATATGGTAACTGTTGACTAGAGCACCTGTAATTGGCACCTCCAGCCTTGCGGCTTCAAGACTCCTTACATGTCAGTTCAGGGCTTCCCGAGAGAGTTCCTATCCAAGAGATAGGAAATCTTAAGGTCTTAAGGTCTGAGCTCAGATACTGGCAGAGCATCATTTCCATCATATTCTTGGTGACAGCCAAAGCAGTCCACAAACCCACTCAGACCAAAGGGAATAACGAAGATGCCACCTCTCAATCGGAAGAGTTTCAAATAATTTGTGGTCATCGTTAGTCATCCATGCTTCAGCCTCTGGACACAAATTATTCACATCTTCTGTAAGGCAAAATATACTCACCCCTTCTAAAGACTTCAAAACCTCATCTCAAGCTCAAGTTTGAGATTCAGGTTCTTTTTTTTTTTTAGGGGGAGTCTCACTCTCTTGCCCAGGCTGGAGTGCAATGGGGTGATCTCGGCTCACTACAACCTCCACCTCCCAGATTCAAGCGTTTCTCCTTCCTCAGCCTCCTGAGTAGCTGGGATTACAGGCATGCACCACCACACCCGGCTAATTTTGTATTTTTAGTAGAGATGGGGTTTCACCATGTTGGTCAGGCTGGTCTCGAACTCCTGACCTCAGATGATCCACCCATCTTGCCTCCCAAAGTGCTGGGATTACAGGCGTGAGCCACAGCACCCAGCCGAGATTCAGGTTTTTACCGTCTAAATAAGGTTCAGTTGCTGATGGGGCGCATTTGATGCTGTTGTCTTATACAATTTCTCTCAATATGAAGACCTCTCAATATGAAAAAGGTATTTGCCTCCTATGTGTCCAACATATACTGATAGTACAGGGATGGGATAAGTGCTTGGGATACTCCCACTCAAAGAGTGGATAAACAGCTATACGCCAGGCATTATCATAGCAAGTCTGAAATCCACATGCTGCCAGTTCCTTGGCTGGAGAGCCCAGTCCTGCTCTCTGGAAAGATTCTCTGCAGCTCTTGGATCCACCCTCCAGACTCTTGTTGCACCTTCTGAGTTGTCCCCTTTCCATAAGAAATAGCACTTTCATCTGAATAATCTTCTCAGCTTATGTTTCACCCATAAAAGTTTGGGGGCTCTAAGGACTCTTTGCTCTTTACCTCTGCCTGCTTTGTCCAAGCTGATTATGTGTCCACTAATACACTTCTCTCATAACCTTTGTGGGTATCCTTTGAATCTTACTGGATTTCATTCTGTTAAATGAAACACATATCTACAATTCTCTTCAAGATAGTCCCTTTTTTGGTCTGGGCTCAGAGTTGGAGTGCTGTGGGACAGTACCCTTAGGATCCTTAAAAGCCTTTTTGTCTGTTTTGGAAACTCTATGAGGTACATCCTTAAATATTTCTACAGTCATAAAAAAGTATTTTACAGTCACCCCCTAGGAGTGTTAAAACAATTTTTGTTTTGTTTTGTTTTTACTCAACACATTCTAGCTCTTTATTGTCTCCAAATTTTGTTTGAAAACTGAACAGTTCTTTTTTGACTCGTCTTTCTCTACCTGCACCTTTTATTGTGTGTAGCTTTAAAAAAATAAAAAATAAAAATTTTAAATGGCACTTTAAGCATTCTGCCTAGAAGTTCTCTTACTAAAATCCGTGGGTTCATTGGGTGTATTTTCTATTTTCCACATTACTACAAGTGATAATGTTGGCAAATTCTCTGCCACTACATTAATAGAGTTCCCTTTTCTTCAGGCTCCAATGACAATTTTTGGTCCTCCCAGGCTTCACCAACAGTCTCCTCAAGACCTTACAGCTGGCTGGGTGCAGTGGCTCACTCCTGTAATCCTAGCACTTTGGGAGGCCAAGATGAGCGGATTGCCTGAGCTCAGGAGTTCGAGACCAGCCTGAGCAACATGGTGAAACCCCATCTCTACTAAAATAGAAAAAAAAATCATCCAGGCGTGGTGGCGGGCACCTGTAATCCCAGCTATGTGGGAGGCTGAGGCATGAGAATTGCTTGAACCCAGGAGGCGGAGGTTGCAGTGAGCCAAGGCCGTGCCACTGCACTCCAGCCTGGGCAACAAAGCGAAACTCTGTCTCAAAAAAAAAAAAAAAAAAAAATAGACCTTACAGTTTCTTCCCTCTACCTAAACTTGACACTTAGCCTCAGCTGATGTTTATCAGGGTGTCTGCACATGGCCTTTCCATCAGAACCGTCTCAGGACTTGTAACCTGCTGTCTCAGGCTTCCCAGAGGGAGTGGTCCATGACACCAGAAGAGAAGCCGCCTGTTTCATGAGATCTGGGCAGACAGCATCATTTCCTCTGTCTTCTAATGGTCAAAGCAGCCACGGAGCTTACTGAGATTCAAGGAGAAGAGACAGCCTCCACCTGTCTGTGGGAGGAGTGTGGAAGAATTTGTGGCCATTTTTATTCACCTATAAGTGACATCATAGAGGGTTTTGCAGGTCATGTTAAGGCTTTTTATCTTAAGAATTTCACTGGGCAGGAGGATCACTTGAGCACAGCAGTTTGAGACCAGCCTAAGCAGCATAGTGAAACTTCATCTAAAAAATAAATGAATAAAATAAGAGTTGGAAGGCTGTCACATGACCTTTTGAAAAAGTCTCTCCAGCTGCAGCATGGGAATAACTTAGAAAAAGGATATTAAAGGCTGAAGTTCTTTTTTAGTTCCTCTTTCTCTATTGTGCCTTATCATACAGTTTCCTGTGAACATTGCTGTCATAATTTGGCCCAGGGTGATGACAGTTGAGACAAGAGAACTGCAGATTATTGAGGTATTTGAATATAAAGTTAATTAACTAATATTTCTTGAAGTCCATTTAGGGCATAATTTTGTCTCCAAGTAGCCAATAAACTTACTTGTCAGAGATCTTGCTAATATTGGAACCTTAAAACACCTAAATATTTACTATAAGTTACGTGTATTCACTCTACACATAGATTTTGACTAACTCCCTATAAAGAACAGCCTCTGAGTAGAAATAGACAGTGGTCAATATAATGAAATCTGAGTACTCAGCTCAGTAACATCCATAATTGAAGTAACATATTTGAAGTACATGTGCTGGGATTGATGAGATCCTCCTTGAGGATACTCGGGAGTGATCACTTTTTCATTCAGTAAATATTTTTTGTGTGTTTGCTCTGTGCTACAAACTTCTAGGCAGAGGAGTTACAGCAGCAAACAAAACAGACCAGGTTCCTGCTCTCATTCTGATTATATTCTAATGAGGAGGACAGATGTAAACAAGGAAGCAGATGTGAAATCAATGAGATAACTGCAAACAGTGATAAGTGCTATTTTTAAAAAATAAAAGAAAGCCAGTTGTGGTGACAAGTACCTGTAGTCCCTGCTACTTGGGAGGCTGAGGCTGGAGGATTGCTTGAGCCCAGAAGTTCAAGGCCAGGCTGGCCAACAAAGTGAGACCCCTCCCCTCCATCCTTTTAAAAAATAAAAATTAAGTAAATAAATAAATAAGAGCAATGGGGTAGAGAGTTATTTCTGGCCTGCTCTAAATACAGTAATCAAGGAAGACTCTCTGAGGAAGTTATATCTGAAGTCAAATGTGAACAAAAGAAAAGAGCTGGCTATAGGAAGATTGAGCAGTTTAAGGCAGCAGACAAGAGGGAGCAAGCAGCAAGTACACTAGCCAAGGGCAGAAAGGAAATAGCATTGCAAAGCACAGAGAGAAACCATGTGGCTAATGGGTCTGGAATAAGGGGAAAAGTTATGTGAGATGAAGTAGAAGAAATAGGGAAATAGGCTGGGCGCGGTGGCTCACGTGTGTAATCCCAGCACTTTGGGAGGCCGAGGCAGGCAGATCATGAGGTCAAGAGATCAAGACCATCCTGGCCAACATGGTGAAACCCTGTCTCTACTAAAAATACAAAAATTAGCTGGGTGTGGTCAGGCGTGCCTGTAATCCTAGCTACTTGGGAGGCTGAGGCAGGAGAATCGCTTGAACCTGGGAGGCAGATGTTCCAGTGAGCCGAGATTGCACCACTGCACTCCAGCCTGGGCGACAGAGGGAGATTCTGTCTCAAAAAATAAGAAAAAAAAAAAAGATATTGAGCTGAGAGAAAAACAGTTGAGTTTGTTTTTTGTTGTTGTTTTCAATCGTATTTTCAAACACTTCTGCAGACTAGAAAAAAGAAACCAAGGGGGTGGGGTGGTAGCATCCGTGTGTGTGTGTGTGTGTGTGTGTGTGTGTGTGTGTATAAATGTATGTGTTATGGCTTACTCTGAATTCCAGGCAATGTCAATGTCAGCCACTCACCAGATAATGTCTATTGTGTGTCCTAGAAGTCAGCAGTGCTATGTGTAACTTTTTAACATCAACATCAATCCTTTCTTAAATATTCAAATTTTTTAAAAACATTTACATTTTAAGATAAATGATCTTTCCCACTCGTTGTACAATTTTGTGTACCATGTTAATATAAGGTGTCTAACTAGATATAGCTAATTCTAAATTTTCACTGTAACGTAGTTACTTCCCAATATAAAGGCCCACTCTACTATACAGAATACTTTGACTTGGGGTTTAAAAATATAAGAAAAGTCTATTTGGAGCTAATGAATCACATGTTTTTCTTAAAATAAGGTTTATAATTAGAGATCTAATTTTTGTTTGTATTTGAGCTTACCTTGTTTTCCCAACTCAGTAAATCAGTATTGGGCTCTCCTTCACTGCCACCCCTGTCTTTCCTGATAATTTGTTTAAATTTTCTTGTTTTCTTGCATAAACTCTGTTTCTAGAGTTTATGATCAGAGCACATTGTTGTCTTTTCAGTTGAATGACATTAGCTGACACCATGATTATACTCAAAAATGAATATGGCTGAAAAACTTGATATTCTGATGTATATAAGAATTCTACTCTGAAAAGATGAGGTCATTGCTTAATAAGTCAATTACTTGTACCTGACTTTGCGTCTTCGTTTAGTTGCCTGATCAAAAGAATGTCAAATCCATTTATACTGTGATTATACTAGTTGATTGTCAATGACTGTTATTTCTAAGGTGACGTATGTATAGTTTATTTTTGCAATGAAAGGCTTTACAGGTTTGGAAATAACTGGCAAAATAATAGTAAATCCTAAGTTTACTTCCATTTGTCTTGTTCAATTAAATGGTAACCCTCTTTATGAAGATCTCAGGAAGTATTCTGAAGTTCAAGGTCTTCCCTGGGCCTGAGCACAAAGAAGCATTAGTAATGGCAGTGGTGTCCTAAAGCGAGTTCATACCAGCTTGCAAGAGCCAGATGTTACAGTTTCAGGCATTTTAGAAGCCCATTATTACAAATTAAATTGTATAACTTACAATTAGATAAATTATATCAAAAACAAAAGTCATAAATATTTAAAACTCATCATTTCCTAGTCATGTTTCTATCAATGCTCTTGAGGCTACATTCTACCATACCCATATGGTGGAAATACTACATGCTGGTGTGGTCACTGCACATCTCTGCCCAACTTTATGTACAGTGACAAATATGCCATGGTATGCGTACTGACATAGTATTGAAGCTGAAAGAGGCTTATTTAATAAAAATAATTTATATCACATAAAAGATATAATAACAGTAAGTTTGTTGGGAAAAGGGCAAACTGGGATGCAACTGAATGAATGATTGATCATGGTTGAACTGCTGGCTACAGATACAAGAGTTTGGCCAAGATGAACAAAAGAATTCCATAGGAACCAATTCACTATATGGAATTTGCCATAAAGAATACCGTATATGTCATTGTTACTTGTAGACTGTGTGCCACATATCCTTCGTATCAGCAAAATTTATAATAAACATATGGACATATATATGCATACTTCCTCCCCTAGAGAGTTTCTTCTCAACGTTGGACCAGGCACCACTGGTTATGCAGGAAAGATGAAATTCAATAGGAAACAAACTTAAAAGCAGCTTTTCCAGAAAGTCATAAGGAAGAGCAATGTGAACATAATCTGTTAAAATCAGCATATGTTCATACTGATACCAATTTGATTTACCAGTATTGAAAAGAATTTTGTTTGCAAACTCCTCCAGTTTGAAAGAGAACCAGGATTTCAACCAAATGAAACTGCAGACATTTTTGTTCAGCCTAAATGATCATGACTATTGCATAAGATTAGATAATATTATTTATTTATAACTATGACTTATAAAAAATGCTCTTTAAATCAAATGATTGTTACCAGGTCTAATTTATCTTAGTTTGGTGTTTTCACCTTTAAATTCACTGAAAGGCCAGACACGGTGGCTCACGCCTGTAATCCCAGCACTTTGGGAGGCGGAGGCGGGTGGATCACAAGGTCAGGAGATCAAGACCATCTTGGCTAATACAGTGAAACCACGTCTCTACTAAAAATACAAAAAATTAGCCGAGCGTGGTGGCGGGCGCCTGTAGTCCCAGCTACTCGGGAGGCTGAGGCAGGAGAATGGCGTCCACCCAGGAGGCAGAGGTTGCAGTGAGCCAAGATCCGAGATCCGAGATCGTGCCACTGCACTCCAGCCTGGATGACAGAGCAAGACTCTGTCTCAAAAAGAAAAATTCACCGCAAAGGTGCATAAATATCAGTCAAGGGTACTGACTTGCTTCATGAACAACTTGACTTGCTCAGATAACCCGTTCACTCTCTGACTTGAGGGAGCTGAAATCTAAACCTATCAGACCAAGAAAAGGGCTCTGGCCCAACTACCCCAGAGAAGAAAGTTACCAGATCACACCACGGTTTTTAACCTCCTGTTACATGTTTCAACAGAAACTCTGTCCTAACATGCATCAAATGATCTCTATATACGGTACCAAAGAGGAAGTGCTGGTCCCTGGCGTCCTATTGTGTGAACTTTTATTGATCCATAATCTGGTATAATTTATACACAGAAATAGTCACTCAGACAGACTTGGCCTTTGTCCCATCCAAAAACATGTTTAATCCCATTTTTAGTGAAAAATTTCCCCAAATGGTTTTAGTGGGGGAAAAGAAGACATCCATGAGACCTAGTTAAGACTAAAAATTATTTTATTTTTGAAGTTGATATTTGTTTAGTTACATTCTTGCAATGCTAGCAGAAAAAGAAAAATCCAAATCTAAAGCATGCGTGTGTTACGAGAAGCCTGGAAAAGGCGATTTGGGTCCATTATATAACTGCCACTTTTTGTTTTTATTCAAGGTGTCATAAAACTGAGTTCTGCAGTTGAAGGTATGTTTTTACAACCACAAAATCAATAATGTTTTGCTTAAAGGTTGCATAGCGTGGCTTGTAGCTAAAAAGCTTCTGTGGCAGTGGTGTTTGACGCCATGTGCGAATTGCCAGCTATTGCCATTGCATCTGTGTTTCTCCTTGTTCTGGTCATTTTATGCTGCAAAGCTCTCAGCCCTCCTCAAGTGGCGTTTGCACTGACCTGAGAGGGCAGCACCAACATGTCTGTTTCTGTCTCCTGATGTGACTGCCTCAGAGCCGGTGCTCCTCAGAGAGCCTGGGCTCCTCGGTGGCCTTATTTGAGGCTGGACATAGTCTTGTCAGGATCCTTTGCCCTGGATCTTTCAGCATAACCTGGTCTAGAGCGTCCTTTATCTCAACAGAGCAGACATGTTTGCCCAGGAAGTATGTGGGCACCAAGAGTCATTTAAGCTTCTTCCTGATGAGAAAATGAGATGGTTAAGGCATTTGCCAGTCTCATTGCGGGTTCTTCCTGGGCAGTGTGACCCACCACCACGAGGCATAGTGAAGACCAAGTTCCTTTACTGTTGTCCATGTCGGTGAGTGGCAGTTCCCTTCAGTCATACATTCAAAAAGCCGAGAAGAAAAGGAAGAAAGATTTAAGGAAAGTACAAAAGAGATGTCCAAGCAAAGTGTTTTGCTGAGTAACCCCAAGAATATTAAAATGACCTCATTTTCTGAAACGATTTATTGGTATAAAATTGATCTCCCTAGCCCCATAGGAGTTTCACAAATCAAGAGTAGAGAATGTGTCATTTTCTTCTTTTGTGAGTTTCTATGTTTGTTTTGGGGGGGTGTGTGTTCTCGTTTATTGGGAGTTTGTCGGCCATGCTTTGGAGGTTTCTCCATCCTCACTTAATCAGGGGAGGCTGCATGGAAGAGGTAGTGGGCTTCCGGGTGAGTTTTCAACTTAAAGGGAGATGTGGCTGGCTTGGTGAATGGGCAATGCATGGAGGTGGGGAGTGGGAAATTGCAGTGGGGGTTGGAGTGGTGAGGCCGTTCAGGGGGCTGGAGTTTCAAGGTTGGGAGGTGGGAGAGTAGGTCAGTTATGTACCCATGGGACTGGCAAATCCAAAGTGAGGGTGCCCTATCCCTTTGGTGGATTTAGTACCATCATATTTTACAAAACCAAGTTGAAAAGGCAGTATTTCTGGCATTTGTGGCAGAAAGTATGTTGCTACTCTAAACTGAGCAAAAGGTGCAGGCAGCAGTGTTTCAGGGTGGAGAGAAAAAGACCTTCTCACCTCGAGGAGAAAGTGCACGTTGCAGGCCTGTGGTAGCCCAAGCAGAAATTCAAGTTCCCTTTGCGCATCAAAGTGGAATTTTACTGAAGGACAATCCAAGTTCCTCCCTGCCTAACAAGATATAAGAGACACCGAAACAAAATCAAGCAGCACCATGAGAATGACCTTGGCTGCAGAAACTCCCAGTAGCAATTTGAGCACTGAGTTTCAGTTAATTATCTGTTGAATTACAGATAACAGTTGGTTCACTCTGGGCCGTTTTGATGTTTTATCAAGGAATGGCTTTGAAGTCATAGTTTTACATTGCCTGCTTGGTTTGAGTGCAGTATTCCACTTGCAACAAAAGGATATAGTGACAAAATACAATTTTCATTTTAAAAGTCAGAAAGTCAAGAAAGCATTAAGTAATTTTAAAACTATTGTTTTGCTAGAGGTTACTAGTGGGTTTCATGGCTTGTCTGCACCCCCAGGACAGGGTTCTGTTTTCTCCAGAAAGATGAGAGTTTGAGGGAAAACGAAGGCAGGAAGCAGAGTGACTGCTTGGGGCTAGTCTGGCAGCCTCTGGCCACCTTCCTCATCACTCGGCCTCCTCTGAGTCCCCGGGGCTCACAGGAAGTTCTCTGGAGTGGCTGCGGATACCAGAAGTCAGGCCCACTGTGACTGTTGCTTGAGCATCTTTTGGGCAGCTTATTGTCTGAGGCTCGGAAGCATGCTGTGTTGTAACCGTGTTAGAATATATGTGTGCAAGGGCAATTTGGGAGTGCGGTTGTTGGGCTGGGGGGACGTGTGTTCCATGCATGCATTCTCAGTGCATCTGAAACGTGGAACTCTTATAAGCATGCTCAGTGGCACGTGTGTAGGACACTATCTCTTGATGAGAAATCAAACCTCAGATGGTCGGCCTTGCCACTGCTTAGCTAATTACCGTACTTGCAACTTTCCATCTGCAGAATGAATTCAAGGCAGCTTCGTACAGCTTTTCATGTCAAAGAGTGTGCACATCAGTGGAAGAAATCCACTGTCAGAAATGAGACATATTTCCTTTTTTTAAAAAAAGAGACTCTGCTCTATATTATCTCAGAGCTCTGAAACTAGTATTAATATTTTAGGTAGATTCTCTTATTCTTTTCAAGGAAAAATAATTGTCAAAGTCCTAAGAGAAAAACAAACCAAGATTCCATTTGCCACTCCCTACCAAGTGTCTATGGCAGGCAGTTTTGTTTCTTCTTTTCTGGAGCGGGGTGCCCTCTTCTGCACTGTGCAGCTTCATATCAGCTTTTTAAATCAGCAAAAAGAAAAACCCATTTTGTATCTCACAAATGCTAAGGTTAAAGGTGGAATGTCCTTTGAGTTTAAACAGAAACACTCATCAATGCTTTGAATATTTTGCGATGAGGAAAAATAAGTGAATAGGGAAAAAGTTCAGTTTGAAAGAAATAATTGCAAAGTTTTGTTGATAACACTGATGAATTCTCACCTCTGATTTTAGATTTATAATCCCAAACTCCGAGAAAATTGGGGTCAGAGAGAAACATGTAGACAGCAATTTGACAGAAGGGGGAAACAGTCGCACCAATGGCAGGGAAAGAAAAGCACTTACAGCAAGAATTTCACAAGAGTCTTCTAAATATTTCTCTGAATAGGGTCTTTTCTCTTAAAACTGGAGCAGGGAGATAGATGTAGGGCTACATATTTTCACAAGTAGGGCCAAAACATTGGCCTTATCAAGGAGAAGTGGGAACACAGGTCATGGAAGTGCTGAGTCACCCCTAAGTCAGAATGACTCTGATATTCTATAGGCAGCTATTTATTTCTAGGGAAGGAGGTGCCACCCGAGCTGGAAACTCTTGGTCCAACCGAAGTGGTGTATTCAGACACGGGGAGTGGGAGTGTTCCAGCAGGCACAGGCCTGGAGGGACAAGATGAGCCAGCCGTGGTGGTAGGCTGATGCAAGTCTTTGCCACTGATAACTAGCGTGTGTTCTGTGTTGAGACTTGTCTCCAAGGCGATTTGTTTATACCTCGTAGGCGAGAATCCAAAACGCCAAAAGGACATACATTCTTTTGAAAGTCCATATGAAAAAAATGAAGGTTGTCTTCTTTGGAAAAGTTCCACGTTTCTAAATATAGGAACAGATGAGCCTCTCTGAAGAAATCAAATAAATGAGGGCTGGGTGCGGTGGGTTCACACCTGTAATCCCAGCACTCTGGGAGGTTGAGGCAGGAAAATAGCTTGAGGCCACGTGTTCAAAGTTCGAGAGGGGCGTGAGCCACAGGGCGATTCCCCCTCATGTCTAAAAAAAATACTTTATAAAAGTTAGCTGGGTGTGGTGGCATACACCTGTAGTCCTAGCTACTTGGGCATCTGAAGTGGCAGGATCAGTTGAGCTCAGGAGTTTGAGGCTGCAGTGAGCTATGACTGCACCACTGCACTCCAGCCTGATCAACAGAGCGAGACCCTGTCTCTAAAATAAAAACTTTTTAAGGAAATTCTGTTGTTCATAGTATGACAAGCCAGGTGTCCAAAAATACCTCAAAGGGATTTAATGTATTAAAAATATTCCTACTGTATTGATGTCATTCCCTCTGTAGGTGAACTCTGCCCTTGTCATTGTGTCTTTCTTTCTTTCTTTCTTTCTTTTTTTTTTTTTTTTTGATACAGAGTCTCGCTCTGTTGCCCAGGCTGGAGTGCAGTGTTGTAATCTCGGCTCACAGCAACCTCCACCTCCCAGGTTCAAGCAATTCTCGTGCCTCAACCCCCTGAGTAGCTGGAACTACAGGCACGCTCTACCATGCCCGGCTAATTTTTGTTTTTTGTTTTTTGTTGTTGTTGTTGTTGTTGTTGTTTTTGAGACAGTCTTGCTCTGTCTCCCAGGCTGGAATGCAGTGGCATGATCTTGGCTCACTGCAACCTCCACCTCCTGGGTTCAAGTGATTCTCCTGCCTCAGCCTCCCAAGTAGCTGGAATTAGAGGTGCACACCACCACGCCTGGCTATTTTGTATTTATAGTAGAGACGGAGTTTCACCACTTTAGCCAGGCTGGTCTCGAACTCCTGACCTCAAGAGATCCACCCACCTCCGCCTCCCAAAGTGCTGGGATTACAGGCGTCAGCCACCGCACCCAGCCTAATTGTTGTATTTTTAGTGGAGACGGGGGTTCGCCTTGTTGGCCAGGCTGGTCTCAAACTCCTGGCCTCAAGTGATCTGACCGCCTCGGCCTTCCAAAGTGCTGGAATTACAGGCATGAGCCACCTTGCCCAGCTGAGTCTTTCTATTTTTAGAGCAAAGCCATATGCTCAGTGTGTCAAGGTAGACTGTGGTAAATCCTTTAATAAACAGACACTGACGGACTTACCTCCAGTAGTAAACTGAGAATGAAGTTTCAACTTTTTGTTTGTTTGTTTGTTTTTGTTTTTTAGGCGGAGTCTTGCTCTGTGGCCAGGCTAGAGTGCAGTGGCACGTTGTCGGCTCCCTGCAACCTCCACCTCCTGGGTTCAAGCGATTCTCCTGCCTCAGCCTCCCAAGTAACTGGGATTACAGGCGCCTGCCACCATGCCCAGCTAATTTTTGTATTTTTAGTAAAGACGGGGTTTCACCATGTTCGCCAGGATGGTCTTGATCTCCTGACCTCGTGATCCACCCACCTCAGCCTCCCAAAGTGCTGGGATTCCAGGCGTGAGCCACCGTGCCCAGCCAACTTTTTTTTTTGAGACAGAGTCTGGCTCTGTCGCCAGGCTGGAGTACAGTGGTGTGATCTCGGCTCATTGCAACCTCCAACTCCCTGGTTCAAGCAATTGTCCTGCCTCAGCCTCCTGAGTAGCTGGGATTCCAGGCACACACCACCACGCCCAGGTAATTTTTGTATTTTAGTAGAGACAGGGTTTCACCACGTTGGCCAGGATGGTCTCGAACTTCTGACCTCGTGATCCGCCCACCTTGGCCTTCCAAAGTGCTGGGATTACAGGCGTGAGCAACCATGCCTGGCCAGTTTCAACAATTTTACTACCGGAAATCAAAATGTTAGTCAGATAACTGACAGAGATAGGGTAGAGCTATCTCCCAGAAGGAGTTCCTTCCTTCCTTCTACCAGCGTGGTAGGTGGCAGTGTGTCAGGAATACTAAATGGAATATTATAGAAACTGAGAACAAAACTCAAGAAACTTGTTTCTGCAAAGAAACCCAGACATCCTGTTTATAAGAGTGACGTGGAGGCTGGAGCACCACACTAAACAAAAGAATGTTCTCTTCTCAGATGTATCTTTACTTGTCATTATACTTTTGGCTAAAAGTTTCTTTTTTTTTTTTTTTTTGTAGAGACAGGGTCTCTCTATGTTGCCCAGGGTAGTGTTGAACTCCTGGCCTCAAGCTATCCTCCTGCCTTAGCCTCTGCATCCAGCCAAAATATTCCTATGAAATAGAAATGTTTCAACCAGGCACGGTGACTCACACCTGTAATCCCAGCACTTTGGGAGGCTGAGGTAGGAGGATCACTTGAGGTCAGGAGTTCAAGATCAGCATGGCCAACATGGTGAAACCCTGTCTCTACTGAAAATACAAAAAATTAGCCAGGCATGATGGCAGGTGCCTGTAGTCCCAGCTACTCAGGAGGATGAGGCAGGAGAATCTCTTGAATCCAGGAGGTGGAGGTTGCGGTGAGCAGAGATTATGCAACTGCACTCCAGCCTGGGTGACAGAGCAAGACCCTGTTTCCAAAAAAGAAAAACAGTAATGTCTCTGGGAGCATTGAGAGTTTCCCAAATAGCTTCCTAAGACTGGGACCCTCCTGAAATGGCAGAGATGGAGCCACGTGACCCAGAAACTGGAAGATGTGTGGAAAGAAATTTCCAAGGGTTAGCCATTTGTCGTCTTGGGATTACCCTCCCCTCAGATAAAGTTGACCTCAAATGACCAACCACTGACCTCATCTCAGAGCTCTCTCACATTTATCTTTTTACTTTTTTTTTAAGTGTATCTTTTCCCCTTTTTGTTTCCCTCTCCCTCCTCCTCTATTCCAACTGCCTTTTTCTATTTCTGCATAGTGTAGAAGAAAGTTTAAGGGGGACACTAAGCAATAGAAAGCCAACCAGTGCCTGGAAGGGTCTGGCAAGGAACTGCTATTTGCCTCAGTGTCCTCACCAATAAAATATAGACTGCTCTTTGGGCAGTTGCAGAGACTAAACTAGATGCTAGAGAGAAAGCCTTAACACAGTGTACAGAAGGCAGTAGGCGCTCTCCTTCCCACTTTCCTCTTTCCAATGTCTAATGATCACTTCCACTAGAATCATGGTGTAGCACACTGCTGAGAGTTTCATTTTGGGCAAAACCACAAACAGAGCCAGCATAAATCCTTGCTTCTTCCCTTTGAGAGTACTTAGAGGGAAGCGACTCCTCGTGTTGGATAGAGCTCTCTGATCACCTTTCTGGGACCTGTGGCATCTGCCAGGGGACAGTCACAGCCCCAGTTTGGAGTGTTCGATTCAGATGAGATTGTCCCCCAGTCTGTTCTTTGAGTCCTGGAAGGTGGGGAGAAGAGGTAAGGTTTTCAGGCAACAAACAAGTGCTAATTGAAGACTCATGTCATCAATATTAATTGTGTTTTATTACAAAAGAGTTTATACTTGCACAGTGTTCCTGAGCGAGCCATTTGTCACCACTCATCAAAGATATGAAAGTTTTTGAATAAGGAGAACCAAAGTGAATACAATCACAGCTATCCAGAGAGAAATAAATTTTCATAAATCTTTGAACTGTATAGCCAAAAACTAATCAAATCTGTGCTAAATAAGAGGCCTTGAGCACTTAACAACAAATTAGCATAACCCAGAAGACAGTGTGCATCCCAAGCACCATAACCTACCCTTCACCCTCCTCCCTGGGGCAGGAAGTAGGCATTTATAAATCAAAGGCAAGCTGCAAACGATAATCTGCCACTTGTCACTGATTTATTTTCCCTCTTTTTGTTTTTCAAGAGTATAAGTTTCAATGTCTGTGTATTTGCTTTAGTTATTTTGGCAGTGTAGTGAAAGTTTCAATGTAAACAAAACTCTTACTCTTAAAGAACAAGCAATTCTATTACATTGCGTAAGAAGGCAGTTCTTAAAGACAATGGTCTAATTAGCAGTCTTTGAAGCCAATTCAATAGTAATATCAAAGCCACTTCTAGTATTTCAAGCCTAAATTTAGAAAATGGCCTTGATATTTTCAGTCTAAAACTATAGTCTGATCTTACTATTAATTTTGGAACACACCATAATGTAGACAACTGCTGAAATCACTTAATGTTATGAACCTGGAAATCACACCCTTTTAAACGATACATCACACCCATTAAAATTAACTGTAAAATCCATTTTGTATTGATTTTGTTTGAATTTGATATTCAACTAAGATGCTTTACATACGTAAATATTGCCACAGCTGTATATACAATGGTTTTGTTGAATCCATTGATGCTTTAAGTTGAAAGAGCATACATTATTGGTTTTGTTTGGTTTCACTGAGAAGAAGGCCAAAGGATTTTTCTAGCAATGTTTCAACAAAATGCAAAATTAGATGCCAGTCCAGAAGCCTTAAGGATGTGAAATGTTTTGAAAATACAGATTTTCAGTTATTTCCTAGCTTTAACTGACATGTGTGCTTAAGTGAAGGGAGAAGGCAACCTGGTACACCTCTGTTGAGTACAATGTTTCTTATACATGCACCTGTTAAGAGACAGAGAAGCAAATTTAATTTCCTTTTTAGCCTTCTATATCCCATTGTTGATTTTATACATGCCCTCCTTAAATATGAACTCCTAAAATTGTGTTTGGAACACATATTGGAAGAAAGTATAGAACGATATATAGGACAGTCCTAGGTTCAAACTTCATAGCCATAACTTCCTGGCTGTGTTGTAATCTGGAGCAAGTTACTCTGTCTGTACCACACTTTCCTCATCTGTAAAATGGGGTAAAGCTATTTAGCACTCCAGATGATTAAGAAGCTTAAATAGACCGGGCGTGGTGGCTCACACCTGTAATCCCAGCACTTTGAGAGGCCAAGGAGGGCGATCACCTGAGGTCAGGAGTTTGAGACCAGCCTGGTCAACATGGTGAAACCCCGTCTCTACTAAAAATACAAAAATTAGCCAGGTGTGGTGGCGCACACCTGTAGTCCCAGGTACTCGGGAGGCTGAGGCAGGAGAATTGCTTGAACCCCAGAAGCAGAGGTTGCAGTGAGCCAAGATTGTGCCATTGCACTTCAGCCTGGGCGACAGAGCAAGACTCAGTTTAAAAAAAAAAAAAAAAGAGCTTAAATAAAATCAGACAATGTTGAAGTACCTGGTAAACTGTTTAGCATGTAGGCATTCAATATATTTTAGTTATTTATTTATAGTTTTGTTATCATTTTTGTTTTTATGGGCTCAAAAATTAAATTATAAAAAATTCATATGCTGCTGCTTTTGCTTGATGTTATATATATATATATAGACATATATATCTCTATATTTTATTTTTTTATTTTTTTTGAGATGGATTTTCACTCTTGTTGCCCAGGCTGGAGTGCAATGGCACAATCTCGGCTCACTCCAACCTGCGCCTCCCAGGTTCAAGCGATTCTCCTGACTCAGCCTCCCTAGTAGCTGGGATTACCGCCATGAGCCACCACACCTGGCTAATGTTTTGTATTTAGTAGAAACAGGGTTTCACCATGTTGGTCAGGCTGGTCTGGAACTCCTGACCTCAGATGATCCACCCATCTCAGCCTCCCAAAGTGCTGGGATTACAGGCGTGAGCCACCACGCCCGGTGATGTTACAATATATATTTTTTATTTATTTATTTATTTATTTTGAGATGGAGTCTCACTCTGTTGCCCAGGCTGGAGTGCAGTGGCACAATCTTGGCTCACTGCAAGCTCTGCCTCCCAGGTTCATGCTATTTTCCTGCCTCAGCCTCCCAAGTAGCTGGGACTACAGGCGCCCACCACCACACCCAGCTAATTTTTTGTATTTTTTAGTAAAGACGAGGTTTCACCGTGTTAGCCAGGGTGGTCTTGATCTCCTGACCTCGTGATCTGCCCGCCTCAGCCTCCCAAAGTGCTGGGATTACAGGCATGAGCCACCACGCCTGGCTGTTACAATATTTTTTAAAGAGCAATGATCATGTGTCTATGTGTCTAAATAACATGAATTTGTTTTTTACTAAGTTAAATATTATTTTATGACATGTAATCTAATGGAAATCTAACTAACGAGCTTGATGCAATCAAAATCACTCAAGAAAAATGATCAGAATTCGCTACACGACTGTTTCCTCTTCTTTTTTTTTTTTTGAGACGGAGTCTTGCTCTGTCGCCCAGGCTGGAGTGCAGTGGCGTGATTTTGGCTCACTGCAAGCTCCGCCTCCCGGGTTCACGCCATTCTCCTGCCTCAGCCTCTCTGAGTAGCTGGGACTACAGGCGCCCACCACCACGCCCGGCTAATTTTTTGTATTTTTTTTTTTAGTAGAGACGGGGTTTCACCGTGGTCTCGATCTCCTGACCTCGTGATCCGCCCACCTCGGCCTCCCAAAGTGCTGGGATTACAAGCGTGAGCCACCGCGCCCGGCCTGTTTCCTCTTCTTTATCTGATTATGGCTTTGGTTTAAGTATGGAGTGCTTTATTTGTTTTCTTTTCTTATCTTTTTCTTTTTTTGGAGACAGGATCTTGCCCAGGCTGGAGCGCAGTGATGTGATCTCAGCTCACTGTAGCCTTGACCTCCTAGGCTTAAGTGATCCTCCGTCCTGGCCTCCCGAGTAGCTGGGATCACAGGTGTGTGCCATCACGCTCGGCTAACTTTTTATTTTTGTAGAGATGAGGTCTCATTATATTGCCCAGGCTGGTCTCAGAATCCTGGGTTCAAGCTATCTTCCTGCCTTAGCCTCCTAAACTGCTCGGATTACAGGCATGAGCCACCTCGCCTGGCCTCCTTTTTTTAAAATATTGTTTAAGAGTAGCATTAGTTGAGCGAATACTCATCAAATTAAAAATAAGACATTTGAAAAATACCACCGTCAAATGATTTAGGGCATGCCAGTCTCATATAGAGTATTTGTAAGGCACGATGACATAAAGGATTCAGGCTGCTGAGGTCTATGGCAGGAAGCACAGAAAGATTGTTTCCAAACATGACATATTATACTTTATTGCTTCATGCTTGTTAACCTATTTATGACAAAACTCATGAATAAAGTTAATAAATGCCCATACTACTATCTCATGCCCTATCCCAGGCCATGGGGACAGAAAGATGGAAAGATGAGCCAGACATGGTTCTTCTATCTAGAGAAGGCAGCATATGTGTGAACAGGCCATTATGACTTAATATAATGAATGCAGTGGCAGGAATATATAAAAGGAATTATGTGAACATAGAAGTCAGCCTAGGAACTCTGCCTGGGTGGATCAGAAGGATGCCCCAGTGCACATGTCTAGGTTTTGCAAGCTATGCAGAGGCAAACAGGAAGGGGAGGGCTCACTGAGGCATACCTAAGCCTGCACACAGACAGAAGGATGAAAAACGCCTAGCCCTCCAGGAGTCACATGTGGCTGCAGCTCCATGCCCACAAGGGAAAACAGCCAGGCATGAAGTTGGGAATGCCGGTTGGAAACACATTTTCAAAGCTCCTATAGGCAATACATAGCCAGAAAAGGATGTTATTTATTTATTTATTTTCATTTTCTGTATTAAAAATATATATATATTCACATAGCTCAACAATTGAAATATGGCAGCCTGGACTACATGGTGAAACCCTGTCTCTACAAGAAATACAAAAATTAGCCAGGTGTGGTGGCATGCACCTGCAGTCCCAGCTACTCGGGAGGCTCAGGTGATCCTCCCACCTGGGAAGTCGAGGCTGCAGTGAGCTGTGATTCCTCCACTGCACTCCAGCCTGGGCTATAGAGTGAGATCCTGTCTCAAAAAAGAAAAACAAAAAAATTAAAATATGAGGGAAAAATGCATTGACTCAATACACAGTTCCCATTCCCCTTAACAGGTAACCTACCATGACCAATTTTCTTTTTTCTATATAGATATATGCTTTTTGCATATTTAAACATTATGAGTATGTATTTTCCCCTTTTTTACCCAAAGGATAATACACTATGTACACTATTGTACAGCTTGCTTTATTCACTTAACAATATGTCTTAATAATATTTCCATATTTCCATAAAGAACTTTCTAGTTATGTTTTACAGCTACATAGTATTCTACTATATGGATATACTACAATTTACTTAACCAGTTTCTTCTTTGCCACACATTTAATTAGTCCCAATATTTAGCTTTCTCATACAGTGCTTTAATAAATAAATAATAGGCTGGCCGCAGTGGCTCACGCCTGTAATCCCAGCACTTTGGGAGGCCAAGGCGGGTGGATCATCTGAGGTCAGGAGTTTGAGACCAGCCTGGCCGACAAGGTGAAACCTCATCTCTACTAAAAATACAAAAAAATTAGCCGGGCATGGTGGTGAGCGCCTATAATCCCAGCTACTCAAGAGGCTGAGGCAGGAGAATCACTTGAACCCAGGAGGCGGAGGTTGCAGTGAGCCAAGATCACACCATTACACTCCAGCCTGGGCAACAAGAGCAAAACTCTGTCTCAATAAATAAATAAATAATATTGTAAACATATAATTTTGTCCTAATTTGTCTTCAGGATAAATTCCTGAAGTGGAGTTGCGAGGTCAAAGGTTGTATTAATGAGGTTACGTTTTGCTACAGTAACAAACAACTCTCAAATCTGGCACTAAACATACCAAAAATATTCCAACCCCTAGTACATGTCCTGTGATGTTCGTTTTGCAGGAGATTCCTGCTCCACACAGTCTCTCAGAGACCCAGGCTTGGGTCTTGTGCCTGCACCATCTGGAACCCACAGCCTTCACAGTCATTGCCACAGGAGAGAGACAGCCTTGGACCAAAAGTGACAAACATTATTTCCACTTATATTTTATTGGCTAGAACTAGTCACATGGCCCTGCCAAACTTCAGGAAGGCCAAGAAGTACAGTTTTTTTGTATGTTTCTGGTAGGAGAAGAGAGTACAATATGGGTGAGCCCTAATTATATCTATCAGAAAGCATGCATGCTTTTTTCATTGGCAAAAGTCTGCCAAATTACCCTCCACAGGCTTTCCCACTGGACACTACTAGGAGTGCCACCAGCACTGTTGAAAGCGCCTCTTTTTCCACAGTTTCATCAACATACTCTTTCATCAAACTTTTGGGTTTTCCATTTGTAATACTCTTATTATGAGCAATATTGAACCTATATTTGAGTCATTTGTATTTCCTTTTCAATGAACTGTCATGTCATATCTTTCAGCATTTTTTTTTTTTTTTTTTGAGATGGAGTCTCACTCTGTCACCCAGGCTGGAGTGCAGTGGCGTGATCTCAACTCACTGCAACCTCCACCTCCGGGGTTCACGCCATTCTGCCTCAGCCTCCCTAGTAGCTGGGACTACAGGTGCGTGCCACGACGCCCGGCTAATTTTTTCTATTTTTAGTAGAGACGGGGTTTCACCGTGTTAGCCAGTATGGTCTCGATCTCCTGACCTCGTGATCCGCCCGCCTCGGCCTCCCAAAGTGCTAGGATTACAGGCATGAGCCACCGCACCCGGCCTCCTTCAGCATTTTTTAGATGACTGTTAGTCTTTTTCTTACTGAGTTGTTGGAGTTACATATTAGGGAGAATACCCCTTTGGTTTTGACTTTCTTTCTCTTTCTTTCTTTCTTTCTTCTTTCTTTCTTTTTCTTTCATCTGTCCTCCCATTTCTACATACACAAAAGGTGGCATATTATACACTCTCTTTGCTTTTCAAAATTCCGTCGTATATTCTGTAAATCATTCATTTTATTGAAATCTTCTTCCTTCTTTGCTAGGGTTGCATGGTAGTCTATTGGGTGATTGTACCATAATTCACTCACACGATCTTCTATGGATGAGCAGTTTATTTCCAATATTTTGCTATAGCAAATAATGCCACAATGAATAATTTGAGTCTAGTTGTTTCGTATGTGGGGAGACATATCTTCAGATAAACTCCTAGAGGTTGAATTGTTGGGTCAAAGTGTCGAAGAGTATCTGGTTTTACTAGACATTGCCATATGCCCCTCCCTAGGGGCTGTACCTTTTGTACTCCCACCAGCAGTATATTAAAATGCTTAGCTCTTGGGTGTGCTTTTTTAAGTTCTGGACAAAGAATGTATCTTATCAAGAAGATATGAAGGCTTATAATGATACAAACACCTAACATTTTTGAGCACTTTATAATATGTTCATAATTATAGTAAGCAAAGGCAAGTCATATGTTATCTCATTAATACTTCACAGTAACCCAGTAGCTACTCTTATTATCCCTTGATTTATAGAGGAGAAAACCAAAAAAGGCATGGAAAAGATACTAGCTTAAGGTCATAAAATTTCAAACACAAGACTGAGTGAGTAATAATTGAATCTTTGGAGTCATCCACAGTAGTACCCTCCTTTTCAGTACTTATCTCTAGATAGGGCTAAAAGCAGTTTAAACTGTCTAAGAGAGATGGTGCATAGTGAAATCTCACGTTTACATGTGCCAGGTAAGCCTCCCAAATTCAAACATCTGAAATCCAAAATGCTCCAAAATCTGAAACTTTTTGAGCACTGACATGATGCTCAAAGGAAGTATTCACTGGATCATTTTGGATTTTGGATTTTCAAATTTGGGATGCTCAACCAGTAAGAATAATGCAAATATTCCAATCCAATTCAAAAAGATCTGAAATCCAAAACAGTCTGGTCCCAAGCATTTTGGATAAGGGATAGTCAGCCTGCAGTACCAATGCTTCCAGGCACAATCTCATGCGATGGGGTGAGGGAGTAGTGGGGGAGTGTTTGTGGATAATGACAATGGACTTCAGGTAAATGAACATAATTTAGCACGTGTGTCCACAGTGACAGGCATTGGTCTATGAAACACTGTTTAAGAAGGGGACCTAGGTGTTGGTGGAGACAGATCCCTGAAGACAGAACAGAAGTAGCACTGTCCCACACAGACCAGTTAAAGATTTAGTGTCCAAAGGCATTTAACTAAATTTTTATTAGTTTTGATTTTGCAGTTTTCTGTTCATGGTTTAGAGCCAGTAACTCTTTTTTCAGGACTCAAATATTTGTATCCTCTTGAAAGGCTCATAAGCCTAGGCCCATTATCTATAGTACATATGAGACAACCACCTGTTCTACGCCCTTACATGACTGCTGTGTGGCTAAGTGAGATGATGAGGTGAAAGGACTTTCAAACTGTAGAGTGAAATATAAGTATTTGTTATGAATTTATTACAGAAAAACCAATCTACTACTGTTACCATAGAGGACAATATTATATACTCTGTGTGTGTGTGTGTGTGTATATATATATATATATACACACATATATATACACACACATATATATATACATACACACATATATATATATACATTGTCTTATGTTCTTTTTTTTTTTTTTTTTTTTTGAGACGGAGTTTTGCTCTTGCTACCCAGGCTGGAGTACAATGGTGCCATCTCAGCTCACTGCAACCTCCTCCTCCCGAGTTCAAGCAATTCTCCTGCCTCAGCCGCCCAAGTAGCTGGGATTACAGGCGCCTGCCACCACACCCAGCTAATTTTTGTATTTTTAGTAGAGACGGGGTTTCTCCATGTTGGTCAGTCTGGTCTCGAACTCCCGGCCTCAGGTGATCCGCCTGCCTCAGCCTCCCAAAGTGCTGGGATTACAGGCATGAGCCACCGCGCCTGGCTTCTTGTCTTATTTTCAGTGGAATGACTGCCCCGAGAATCCTTTGTAATATATATTAATTAATAATTATTTATTAATATATGATATAATATATACTAGTTATATGTAATTAAGTAATACATGTTCATGCACACATATGGTATTACATATGAATACATTGTCTTACTTTTATGGAATACTAGTGTAATCTTGTTTGCTGTGCCTCATGAAGAAAATGTTTTGTACAGTGTATTGTTAAGAATTTAGTTCTAGGTTCTGACTGCTTGGGTTTGAATCCTGGCCTTCCTGCTTAGTAGCCATATGACTGTGGGCAAATTAACTGACTTCTCTGTGTCTCTCTTTCCTCATTAAAAATTTGAAGGACAATAATAGTAAGGATTAAATTATATAATACATAATAAGGTCTTAAGACAATGTATGGCACATTGTTTGCACTCAATAAATGGTGATAGTACTTGTAATAGTAACAGTAGTCGTATTGGCGGAGGAAGGAGATTGAGAATGATTCTGGGCATAAGCAGACATAAGGTTTGCTGTAAAGCACAGGAAACTGCAGGGTTGCTCCACTTTGGGCATTGGTCATCACGTCTTCGGCCCTCAGCTAGGAAATATCTTTCATTTGCAAGCATGGTATAGGAAGAGCACAGGATCAGATGAGATGACCCCAGGGTTCTGAGTGCAGCAGTGGGACACTGGGGAACCAGCCCTGGGGCCTGACCAGCCAACGTCTCCACATGCTTGGTTTCTCCTCAGTTTGGGAGCTTTGGTGGTTTCCATCACTTGTTCAACCAAGAATTCATTTCAGACCCCAGCTGAGAGCGCCCGCTGCTGTGTGTCTCGCTGTGTAGCAGGTCCTGACTTTCCTGGTTGCTTTGAAGTGCTTTCGAAGATTGTATACTATTTTTGCATGTTGGAAACAATTCTGGCTTTGCTCCTAAGAGTGGGCCATTCTCTGTTGCTTGGGCTATAGATCAAGGACTTCAGCATGTAGTTTGGAGTGAGAAGACAACAGGACAACATGGTACTTAGCCACAGCAGTCCTTAAGCAGGACTTTTATGCCAAGCTACCCCTATATTTCTTTATATCTATTTTTTTAAATAAATATTTATTAAGCATCTATCACAGGGAAGACACGACTATCCTAGCAGCTGTGAGGGATACGGAAAAAAAATAATGTACCCTATCTCACTAGGCTAATTAATTTAAAAGGCAACTCTGGGGCCGGGCGCCATGGCTTACGCCTGTAATCCCAGCACTCTGGGAGGCCGAGGCAGGCGGATCACGAGGTCAGGAGATTGAGACTGTCCTGACTAACATGGTGAAAACCCCATCTCTACTAAAAATACAAAAAATTAGCTGGGCGTGGTAGCGGGCGCCTGTAGTCCCAGCTACTCAGGAGGCTGAGGCAGGAGAATGGCGTGAACCCGGGAGGTGGAGCTTGCATTAAGCCGAGATGGCGCCACTGCACTCCAGCCTGGGCGACAGAGCAAGACTCCATCTCAAAAAAAAAAAAAAAAAAAAGGCAACTCTGTAGATAGCAGGAGAACAGTTATGTCCAATGGTGTATTATGTTCACCAAACTGTTACTTCATCATCATCTGCATCAGAGATTTCAGAGGCTTTTTGCCTGAGTCACTGATATTATGCCAAGCTGGCCCTTCAGAAACCTCATCTGTGATCAGATTTTAAGGCAATGGGCTGTGATTCCCATACAAAATTCTAGCCCTATGAACGCCAATGCCCTGTGCTACCTCCACAAAGCAGCACGTTGGTGCTCTTCCTGTGCTTCTGTGCGGGCTCCTCTGGACGCTGCTAATAGCACCCAGGTCATGGTTCACAGCTTTGGGGATTTTTCTTTTCTTTTCTTTCTTTTCTTTTCTTTTCTTTCTTTTCTTTTCTTTTCTCTTTTTGAGATGGAGTCTTGCTGTTGCCCAGGCTGGAGTGCAGTGGCCTGATTTTGGCTCACTGCAACCTCCATCTCCAGGGTTCAAGCAATTCTCCAGCCTCACAAGTAGCTGGGACTACAGGCACCCACCACCACGCCTGGCTAATTTTTGTATTTTTAGTAGTGACAGGGTTTCACCATGTTGGCCAGGCTGGTCTCGAACTCCTGACCTCAAATGATCCACCTGCCTTGGCCTCCCAAAGTGCTGGGATTACAGGCGTGAGCCACTGTGCCTGGCCAGATTTTTCCTTTCAAAACCAACAAGGGTAAAAAGCTGTCTTAGGAAACTGAAGGCACAGTGTAGCATTAGTTTTTGAGCTCTTGTGGATTTATCACTAAGTGTGGTTAGATAAAGTAGATGAAAGGAAATGAGATTTATACAACGATTGCAACCTTATCTAATATCCACTTTGATACCATAAGTCAATGTGACCCTTTTAGGATCTTATTGAACTTTATGTTATAATCAGACCCATTTAGGGTTGTTCTCCTGATAATGTAGGAATCAAATACTAATGGTATCAAATACTGATGATATTGAATGTTTTCCTGATGTTAAAAACAGAAAGTACATAATGCCTCAAGAATTTGATATTATTCTTAAAATTTTCACACTGTTAAAAACATAAGATTAACAGAATAGTCACTGTGATCCTTATAAATATCTCATTAACAAGATGACATCCAAGGCAGTAAGATATACATTAATGTGACTGAGGGAAGAAAAACAAAATATAAAATCACAAGATGGGGGGGGAGGGGAAGACAGCCATGTTGGCTCACACCTGTAATCCCAACAGTTTGGGAGGCTGAGGAGGGAGGATCACTTGAGGCCAGGAGTTCAAGAACAACCTGGGCAACATCATAAGACCCTATCTTTACAAAACAATTTTTAAAAACTAGCCAGGTATGGCGGTACAAGTCCATAGTCCTAGACACTCAGGAGGCTGAGGCAGGAGGATCACTTGAGCTCAGGAGGTCAAGGCTACAGTGAAAAAACCCACAATAGTGATAATGCAACAAACCATAGATTTATGACTTGAAAATACTTTAGGTGCCAAAGAAAAGTAAGTCAGGCATTAGTCTTTCTAATATATTTGGAATTGGATAAGTTTTAACAAAACTCTGTGTATTATATTGATGTAATATTTAAATAACTAGAATTTGTTTTTTTAATTTTTGAGACAGTATCTCACTTTGTTGCCTAAGCTGGATTGCAGTGGCACAATCATGGCTCATTGAAGCCTTGACCTCCCAGGCTCAATCAATCCTCTCACCTCAGTGTCTTCAGTAGCTAGGACTACAGGTGCATGCCACCATGCCCAGCTAAATTTTTTTTTTGGTGGGGGAGACAGGGTTTTACCATGTTGCTCAGGCTGGTCTTGAACTCCTGGGTTCAGGCAATCCTGCCACCTCAGCCTCCCAAAGTCCTGGGATTACAGTTGTGAGCCACTGCGCCTGGCCTAGAAAAACATTTTTAAAAGAGCAAAATCATAGATACAGGAAAGTGCTACCAGGAGCGAAGTGTGTCTCCTTTACCAAATAAACTAAACATGTTTCTAGAAGGCAAACAAGAGGAGAGCCTCAGATGGAGACTTTTCTAGAGATTTGCACTTATCATTTTATATTACCAGACTGTGGGTCTTAAAATTAGGAAGAAATGAAGTTCCTTGATCAGCCTTTGCCCCTTTCTTGCTCACTCACTATCCCTGCAAATATCCATAAACATACACAGCAAAATTTTACAACAATCAAAAGGATGGGGTATCAGTGTTGCCTATTGGGTAATCGGGGATATCCAGGGGTTCATTTTGTGATAGTTCAGTTTTGTTCTTAGGAAAAGATTGAGTTTCCTTAGAAAGACATATGAACTCATTTAAGATATGTAAAAGTGGCCGGGCGCAGTGGCTAACGCCTGTAATCCCAGCATTTTGGGATTCTGAGGCGGGTGGATCATGAGGTCAGGAGATCGAGACCATCCTGGCCAACATGGTGAAACCTCGTCTCTGTTGAACATACAAAAATTAGCCGGGTGTGGTGGCGTGCACCTGTAGTCCCAGCTGCTCGAGAGGCTTAAACCCTTGAGGCAGAGGTTGCAGTAAGTGGAGATCACTCCTCTTCACTCCAGCCTGGCAACAGAGCAAGATCCCATCTCAAAAAAAAAAAAAAAAGATGTAAAAGTGGCCAGGCGTGGTGGCTCACGCCTGTAATCCCAACACTTGGGGAGGCCGAGGTGGGTGAGTCACTTGAGATCAGGAGTTCAAGACCAGCCTGGCCAACATAGAGTAATCCCATCTCTACTAAAAAAAAAAATGCAAAATTTAGCCATGCATTGTGGCGTGCGTCTGTAGTCCCAGCTCCTCGGGAGACTGAAGCAGGAGAATCACTTGAACCCGGGAGGTGGAGGTTACAGTGAGTCGAGATAGTGCCACTGCCCTCCAGCCTAGAAGACAGCGAGACTCCATCTCAAAAAACAAACCAACAAAAATTATATACAAAAGTATAATTGAAAACAAATTCTATTGAACTGGGCACTGTATAGGGTCTGGACTCAGAAATAGTGAGGACATGGGTTCTTATCTCTTGAGGAGACAGAAATCTGTATTAGTGAATGAAAGGTGTAAGAGACAGCCTTTAAAGGCTAAGAGAGCATGAGGACAAAGCAGATAACCTAGGAAGGCCTCACAGGAGAGGTGACAGCACACCTTAAGGATGATAGGAGTTGGCCAGGTAAAGAAAGGGAGGGTGGAAACTCCAAGCAGAGGGGCTGCATGTGTCAAGTCAGGGAAACAGGACCACATACATATTTGAGAAAAGAGCGAAAGGTATGTGGGGAGAGAATAAGAAGAGGCAGAAGATAAAGGGCCCAACTGTCAAAATCCCCTCAAGGAATTTGGATTTCATTCTTTAGGAAATGAGGAGATATTGAAGATCTTTAAGCCAGTGAATGAAGAATTGAGTTGCTTTCTTCAAAATACAACTCAGAAGGCATTTCGAAGAGTGAATTAGGAAGGGTTTGGATTAGAGGCAGAAAATCCAGTGATTATTGAGGAAGGCCTGTCAAGACCAAGTCATCCATGGGATAAGGAGATTGAATTCATGGAATTGCTGATTATTTAAACATAGTTATGAGGGGAAGAATGGGGGCTTACAAACTGGATATTGCCAGTTTTTTTCTTTTTGAAGATTAGAATTCAAAGTAAGGGGGTTATATTCCAAGAGAGAGCTGGGTTAAACATAAGTCGTCAGCAAGTAACTGACTCAAGACAGAGATGGTGGCCATCTGCTGGTGAGTGTTCTCATTAAAGTACATCCCCAGCAGCTTCCTTGGTCCCCAGGAGGTTGTCCTCAGCTAGTCACAGTAGAGGTCACCACACTCACTGCTGCAAGAATGAATGAATGGGCCGGGCGCGGTGGCTCACGCTTGTAATCCCAGCACTTTGGGAGGCCGAGGCGGGCGGATCATGAGGTCAGGAGATCGAGACCACGGTGAAATCCCGTCTCTACTAAAAATACAAAAAAAATTAGCCGGGCGTGGTGGCGGGCGCCTGTAGTCCCAGCTACTCAGAGAGGCTGAGGCAGGAGAATGGCGTGAACCCGGGAGGCGGAGCTTGCAGTGAGCCGAGATTGCGCCACTGCACTCCAGCCTGGGCGACAGAGCGAGACTCTGTCTCAAAAAAAAAAAAAAAAAAAAAGAATGAATGAATGAGTTGGCCAAGAAGGTGGAGTTCCTATTTGCTGACAAAAAAAATGGGACAGACAGGCCGGGCGCGGTGGTTCACGCCTGTAATCCCAGCACTTTGGGACGCTGAGGCAGGCAGATCACGAGGTCAAAAGGTGGAGACCATCTTGGCTAACATGGTGAAACCTCGTCTCTACTAAAAATACAAAAAATTAGCCTGGCATGGTGGCAGCGCCTGTAGTCCCAGCTACTTGGGAGGCTGAGGCAGGAGAACGGCGTGAACCCGGGAGGCGGAGCTTGCAGTGAGTCGAAATCACGCCACTGCACTCCAGCGTGGGTGACAGAGCGAGACTCCGTCTCAAAAAAAAAAAAAAAAAAAAAAAATGGGACAGACAACCAGACTCTTGACTAGTTTGTATATGAAACTTTCTGTGGTCAGTAGGAGAGAACATTTGGACATTTCATGTATTTTCTACTGTAGTGATTTCTATGTTTATTATACACACTTCCCTACTTCATTCCAAACCCTGCTCTAACAGGAGCCAGGAAATATGTCTCTTTTCCAATGTTATCCAACACGCCTCATGTATGTCAGATAATAAAGTTAGAAAATTTGCTGTGCTTAAAATAATTGGACGTCATTGAGTTGAAATATCAAGTAGGAAATTTAATGTTTGGTAAAGATTAGAATTACTTTGTTCACCCTCGGATAAATTCATCTGTACAAATATATGACAGGGAGAGTCCTTCAGTCATTCAGAGACCAAGATCATTATGTAAGAACATGGTATCTTTCCAATTACCTTATCTCATGTGGTTGACTATAACAGCATAATTTGAATTAATAATCCATGAACCAGTTTGTATTAAAATCATAAAGTGTGCCTTAAAAGGACATAAATTAAGCGAATTCATATAGAAATGAAGGCAATATTCTCAATACAACTTACATCTATCTGGATTTTATTCTTACAATGTCAGGGCATTACACATAAATAAGAAATTGAAAACTTGAAGAAGAGAATCAAAAGCAAGATGATCAACCAGTGATGAGTCAAGTCAGGATGGAAAGTCCAAAAATGTCTTTTAACCTTTAGGTAAACAAAGAAGGAAAGGGAGATCAAAGTTTTCAGCTACAGAAAAGGATCTCATTTGAATAGCAAAAAATACAAAGTCACTTTTTTCTTTGGAGTAGATTATAAATAAAACATTATATGTTATAAAAAAGATTCACCTTTTAATTAACTTGAATTTTTCTTTAATATATGCAAAAAAATTATACAAATTCATAGTGGGGGGATGTTCAAAAATAACTTATTTTAAAGAAAAAAGTCTCTATAATACTCATTCAGCCACATTGTCCAAAATTCTTATGAATTCAGATATTTTCTATACACATACACAAATGGAATCATAACATACATAATACATTATATACAACCAAAATTATTCTAATATGCTGTGCAAATTGCTCTTTTTACTTGACATTGTATCTTTAGCATCTATCTATATTGGTAAATATAAAGTTACCTTCTTTTTAATGTCTTCATAAAATTCAGTTTTCATGCATGGCCATAGTTATTTAACTATTCCTTTACTTACAGAAATCCAAGTAGTATTCAGTATTTTTAGAGCTTACGTTCTTATACTGACTCCATGAATGGACTTTAGAGGGTCTCTTAAACCATTTGAAGTTATAATAAAAATGTATACATGTGTGCAATATGTGAATTACCTCTGGAGAAGAGTGTCTATAGCTTTTAGCACATTATCTAAGGAATCACAAAATATAAAGGAACTTCATTACAGAATTTGTAGAATTGCAATTTCAGTGAAATTTTAGAAAACAGGATTGAATACAGTTACAGAATTGTGTTTCTAAACTTTTAAAAAATCCAAGCTACGTTTTTATATACTGTACATACATATACATAATTATCCCTGGCAGAAATCACCACCTTCCACTCTTAATTCTGATAAATTTCCCTAAGGGAAGCATGCAATGCACTCCCCCTCGCTATCTATTTAGCCTGACCTTCAGTTTAGGCTTTTTTTTTTAATTTGAGACGAAGTCTCGCTCTGTCGCCAGGCTGGAGTGCAGTGGCATGATCTCAGCTCACTGCAACCTCTGCTTCCTGGGTTCAAGCGATTCTCCTGCCTCAGCCTCCAGAGTAGCTGGGACTACAGGAGCCTGCCACCATGCCCAGCTGATTTTTTTCTTTTGTATTTTTAGTAGAGAGGGGGTTTCACCACGTTAGCCAGGATGGTCTCAATCTCTTGACCGCGTGATTTGCTCGCCTTGGCCTCCCAAAGTGCTGGGATTACAGGCATGAGCCACCGTGCCCAGCCCAACTTAGGCTTTGATGGTACCTAGAGTAAGTAGAAGCAGACTTTAAAGCCCAAAACTTGCCCAAGGCATAGCCTAATAGGAAAATTCTATCCCATAAACCTGGCACCCCAAAAAGATTATACCCTAAAGGTAAAGATGAGCAAGTAGTCATTGCCATATGATCCACTCCCCATCTCAACTCAAAGCACAAAAACAAAAACTTGTCTTGGTACTAAAATTGGGGATTATCCATTCATGAGAAGTTGTAACCATGAGCTCTCATTCAAACCTGAGCCCAAGTTTGCATCACCAGAGTGGTCCAAAAAACTTCAAGCCATTAATGATGTATTTCAAATGATAATCCTCTACAGAAAAAAAAAGACTATTTTTCTAGGCCACATATAACCTTCCAAAATAAGCTCCCAAGGAAAGTAATCTTCTCACTGTCAAAAATAACCAAGCATACAAGGAAACAAGGCATCATAAATGAGAGAAAAGACCCACCAAGGATTAAGACATTGGATTATAAGAATTAGGCTGGGCATGAGGGCTCACATCTGTAATCTCAGCACTTTGGGAGGCCGAGGCAGGCAGATCACCTGAGGTCAGGAGTTCAAGACCAGCCTGGCCAACATGGTGAAACCCCATCTCTATGAAAAATACAAAAAATTAGCTGGGCATAGTGGCGTGAGTCTGTAATCCCAGCTACTTCGGAGGTTGAGGCAGGAGAATCGCTTGAACCTGGGAGGCGGAGGTTGCAGTAAGCAGAGATCGGTCCACTGCATTCCAGCTTGGGCAACAAGAGCAAAATTCCATCTCAAAAAAAAAAGAAAAGAAAAGAAAAAAAAAAAAAGAAAAAATATTTTTCCGGAATGAAGACAAAATAAAGACACCCTCAAATGAAGACTGCAGACCACCGCTAAAGGAAATTACAAATGATTTATTTTATGTAGAAGAAAAATGATCCCTGATGGAAGATATGAGATGCAGGAAGAATGAACAGCAATACAGTGGTTAATAATTAGGTAAGGACGCATGGGCATTGATAGTGTAAAACAAAGATAACAACATCTTGTGAGGCCAGGCACAGTGGCTCATGCCTGTAACCCCATCTCTTGGGGAAGCCAAGGTGGGAGGATCACTTGAGCCAGGAGTTGGAGGCCAGCTTGGGCAACAGAGACCTCACCTCTACAAAAAATAAGAAAATTAGGTGTAGTGGTACACACCTGTGGTCTCAGCTACTCAGAAGGCTGAGGTAAGATGATGGCTTGAGCCTGGGAGGTCGAGGTTGCAATGAACTATGATCACGCCACTTGTACTCCACAGAGCGAGACCTCGTCCTGCAAAAATAAAATAAAAATAAAAAATTACATCTTGTGAATTATTTTATTTAATTTATTTACTTATTTGAGACAGGATCTTGCTTTGTTGCCCAGGCTGGAGTACAGTGGGGCAATCACGGCTCACTGCAGTCTCTACCTCTCAGGCGCAAGCAATTCTCCCGCCTCAGCCTCTCGAGTAGCTGGGACTACAGGCACATGCCACCATGCCTAGCTAATATTTTTACTACTTGTAGAGTCAAGGTCTCACTATGTTGCCCAGGCTAGTCTTGAACTCTGAGCTCAAGTGATCCTCCTGCCTCAGCTTCCCAAAGTGCTAAGATTACAGAGTTGAGCCACCACAACTGTCCAGAATATTTTTTAAAAGACAGAATTAAAAATACATATAACCTAGTAGAAGTCAGGAGTTAAAGTGTTTTCAGTACCTTGTATTTTCTAAAAAGAGGTTAAGGGTATTGATTAAGTCTAGATATCAGTGAGTTAAATATGTGGATTAGAATTTCTAGACTAACTCCTAAAGTCATATAAAAAGAGTCAGCCAGGCATGGTGGCTCACGCCTGTAATGCCAGCACTTTGGAAGGCCAAGGTGGGCAGATCACCTGAGGTCAGGAGTTCGAGGCTAGCCTGACCAACATGGTGAAATCCCATCTCTACTTAAAAAAAAAAAAAAAAAATTAGCTGTGCGTGCTGGCGCATGCCTGTAATCCCAGCTACTTGGGAGGCTGAGGCAGGAGAATTGCTTGAACCCGGCAGGCAGAGGATGCAATGAGCCAAGATTGCACCACTGCACTCCAGCCTGGGCGACAGAGGAAGACTCAGTCTCATAAAAAAATAAATAAATAAAAAGATTAAAACTGCAAATTAGAAAGGTGTCGATTCACTTAAAACATCTATAAATTTAATGCAATATCAATCAAAAACCTGAATTTTGTTGTTGTCGTTGTGTTTTAGTTTTTGCAAAGTGCCACATACAGCCAAGATACTCTTGAAAAGCAGCAAAATTAGAGGATTTGCCCTATTGAGCATCAAGATTTATAATTAGCCTATAGTAATAAGACATGGTGTTAGCACAAGGACAGGGCAGTGGCCCAATAGAACAGACTACAGATTACAGAAATAGTCCTGTGCTCATATGGAAGCTTGAGAGGCATCTTTGCAATTCAGTGGAGAAGGGACAATATTCAGTAGATGGTGCTGTTACTGAGGAGTATTTATTTGGAAAAAAAATAAAATAAAATTGGACTATACCTTTGTATTAGCCAGGGTTCTTCAGAGACACAGAGACAACAGGAGGGAGAGAGAGACAGAGATTTATTATAAGGAATTGGCGCACACAGTTACAGAGGCTGAGAATTCCCAAGATCTAGAGTCATCAAGCTGAGGACCCAGGAGACCCGATGTATACTTCCAGCTTGAATCCAGGAGCCTGAGAACCAGGAGAGCTGATGGATAGTTTCAGTCTGAGGACCTGCAGGCTCACAACCCAAGGAGAACCAATGTTTCAGGCCAAGTCTGAAGGCTGGAAAAAAACAATGTCCCAACTTAACCAGTCGGACAGGAGAAATTCTCTCGTAGTCAGCCTTTTTATTCTATTCCGGTCTTCAATTGATTGAATGAGGCCCAACCACACTGGGGAGAGCAATCTGCTGTACTCACTCTACTGATTCCAATGTTATTCTCATTCGGAAGCACCATCACAGACACACACAGAATAATATTTGGCCAAATGTCTGGGCACCACATGGCCCAGTCAAGTTGACACATAAAATTAACCATTACAACTTTATACTCCAGCCCTCCTAATCAATTCTAGTTGAATTTAAGACCTAAATGTGAAAAGCCAAACAATAAAGCTTCTCAAAATGACGTGGGGGTAGGGGAAGTTTCTGAAATAAAATATGAAGAGTATGAACATTTTAAAAAAGATTGCTACATTTGACTATTGTGTTCAAACTTTGTCCTTCACAAGAAAGGGCATCAAAATATCAAAACCTGCAAAAAGTGCTCATCTCATTAGTAATCCAAAGTAAGTAAATTAAATCCACAGTAAGATACTAATACACACCTACCAGGTTAGCAAAAAATTATTTCATTATTTTTTATTTCTATTTATTTATTTTATTTATTTATTTATTTATTTATTTTTTGAGACAGTCTCACTCTGTCCCTCAGGCTGGAGTGCAGTGGCGCGATCTCGGCTCACTGCAAGCTCCGCCTCCCGGGTTCACGCCATTCTCCTGCCTCAGCCTCCCGAGTAGCTGGGATTACAGGCGCCCACCAACACGCCCGGCTAATTTTTTGTATTTTTAGTAGAGACGGGGTTTCATGGTGTTAGCCAGGATGGTCTCGATCTCCTGACCTTGTGATCCGCCCGCCTCGGCCTCCCAAAGTGCTGGGATTACAGGGTTGAGCCACCGCGCCCAGCCTATTTTTTATTTTTATTTATTTATTTGTTTGTAGACAGAGCCTCACTTTGTCACCCAAGCTGGAGTGCAGTGTCACAATCATGGCTCATTGCAGCCTCAACCTCCCAGGTTCAAGTGATCCTCCGACCTATTTTTTTTTTTTTAGAGATGGCGTCTTGCTGTGTTACCCAGGCTAGTCTCAAACTCCTGTCTTGGCCTCCCAAAATGCTGGGATTGTAGGTGTGAACCACTGTGCCTGGCCACAAAAAATTATAAAGTGTAACAACATCAAATATTGGCAAAGATATGCAGCAGCAATAGGAATTCTCATGCACTGTTATGGGAGTGTATGTTGGGACAATATCCACATTTTTAAAAAGATTATTTAACATTATGAAGAAACTCATAGCAAACAACCCAAACATTTTCTAGAAAAGTCTTTACTTGTGTGCCAAATACAGGACAGGAATATTCATGGTGGCATTGTTCAAATACCAAAAAACCCTAAATATCCATCTATAGTAAAATGTGTTTTTATTGTTTATTTCCATGCAATGAAATGGTATTTTCATATAGCAATGGAAATTGACAAGTTGTATGTAATTACAATACAGGTGAAGCAACCCACAACATTAAGTGAAAGAAGCAAAATACAAAAGAATACATATATGTAATACGCGTCTTTTAATTTAAAGTTCAAAAACAGGCATAATCAAGTTTTATTGTTTAGGAATGCATGCAGAAACCCCGTCTCTACTAAAAATACAAAAAATGAGCCAGGCGCAGTGGCGGGCGCCTGTAGTCCCAGCTACTCAGGAGGCTGAGGCAGGAGAATGGCGTGAACCCAGGAGGCGGAGCCTGTAGTGAGCCGAGATAGCGCCACTGCACTCCGGCCTGGGCTAAAGAGCGAGACTCCGTCTCAAAAAAAAAAAAAAAAAAATACAAAGATTGTCTGAGTGTGGTGGCACATGGCTATAATCCCACCTACTTGGGAGGCTGAGATAGGAGAATCACTTGAACCTGGGAGGCAGAGGTTACAGCGAGCTAACACCACTGCAATCCAGCATATGTGACAGAGCGAGACTCCGTCTCAAAAAAAAAAAAAAAAGAATATCGCAGAAGGCCAGGTGCAGTGGCTCACGACTGTAATCCCAGCACTTTGGGAGGCCAAGGCAGGTGGACCACTTGAGGTCAAGAGTTCGAGACCAGCCTGGCCAACATGGTGAAAGCCCGTCTTTACTAAAAATACAAAAATTAGCCAAGTATGGTGCACGCCTGTAATCCCAGCTACTCGGGAGGCTGTGGCAGAATCACTGGAACCTGGGAGGTGAGAGGTTGCAGTGAGGTGAGATCGCCCCATTGCACTCCAGCCTGGATGACAGAGCGAGACTCCATCTCACAAAAAAAAAAAAAGAAAGAAAGAAAGAAAGAAAGAAAGAAGGAAAGAAAGAGAAAGAAAGAAAGAAAGAAAGAAAGAAAGAAAGAAAGAAAGAAAGAAAGGAGGGAGGAAAAGGGAAGGAAGGAAGGAAGGAAGGAAGGAAGGAAGGAAGGAAGGAAGGAAGGAAAGAGAAAGAAAGAAGAAAGAAAGAAAGAAAGAAAGAAAGAAAGAAAGAAAGAAAGAAAGAAAGAGAAAGAAAGAAAGAAAGAAAGAAAGAAAGAAAGAAAGAAAGAAAGAAAGAAAAAAAAAAAAAAAGAAAATAGCAGACGGATTAATTAGATGGGCAGTCTCAGCTACTTGAAAGGTTAAGTCAGCAGGATCACTTGAGCTTAGGAGTTTGAGGTTGCAGTGAGATATGATTACGTCACTGCACTGCAGCCTGGGCAACAGAGGAAGACCCCATCTCTAAAAAAATTATATATATATAGCAGAGAAAGAAGGAATGCCCCGCAACTAAATATTATATTACAAGACAAACTACTGTATGTTTTTTCAAATTACAAAAACTACCTGCTCTTCACTTTCTTCCTCCTCAAGATTCTGATACACCCACCTGTTGGAGAAGCATCCAGATAGCATGTAGGACTGTAGAGTGTGGGAGAAGGACAGGAAAGATGGGGGATAAGAAAGCAAACATATATGCATAACATTCCTCTATCTCATGGAGCTGTACGAAGGAAACTGACAACACATTGGACTGAACAAATTCACTCACTGCATTTGCCTGCCTGGGACTCGGTCAGTGCCTTCCCTGAGCTCAGAAGCCTATAAACTTCTCCAATCTGTTCTTCTCAAGAGCATTGTGTTAGTAATCACACGCCAGAAACAACTGACAAAAAATTACTAGCACTAGGCCAGGTGTGGTGACTCACTCCTGTAATCTTAGCACTTTGGGAGGCCGAGGCGGGAAGATCACTTAAGCTCAGGAGTTCAAGACCAGCCTGGGCAACATAGTGAGCCCTCATCTCTATTAAAAAAAAAAATTACTAGCACTAATAAAAATGTTAGCAGTACTTTCATGAGACCATGTAATTCTTTCAGGTACATTGTTAATGACCTTATTGAAATATGACTCATATGTCATAAAATCCACTTGTTTAAAGTGCGCAATTCAGCGTTTTTGTGTGTGTGTGCTCACAGAGTTGTACAACCATCACCACAGTCTTAGCTTCAAATATTTTCTTTTCTTTTTTTTTTTTTCTTTTTTTTTTGTGAGACAGAGTCTCACTCTGTTGCCCAGGCTGGAGTGCAGTGGCGTGATCTCAGCTCACTGCAACCTCTGCCCTCCCGGGTTCAAACGATTCTCTTGCCTCAGCCTCCCGAGTAGCTGGGATTACAGGTGCACGACACCACACCTGGCTAATTTTTATATTTTTAGTAGAGACAAGATTTTTCCATGTTGGGCAGGCTGCTCTTGAACTCCTGACCTCAAGTGATCCGCCCACCTCCACCTTCCAAAGTACTGGGATTATAGGTATGAGCTATCACATCCAGCTTTCTTTTCTTTGCTTTTTGTTTGTTTGTTTGTTTGTTTTGACAGGTTCTTGCTCTGTCACCCAGCAGGGTGGAGTGCAGTGGTGTGATCTCGGCTCACTGAAGGCTTGACCCCCAAGATTCAAGTGATCCTCCCACCTCAGCCTCCCGAGTAGCTGGGACTACATACGCCCACCACCATGCCCAGCTAATTTTTGTATTTTTTGTAGAGACTGGGTTTTGCCATGTTGCCCAGGCTTGTCTTAAATTCCTGGGCTTAAGCAATCCTCCCACCTCGGCCCCCCAAAGTGCTAAGATTACAGATGTGAGCCACCATTCCTGATCTTTTTTTTGTTTGTTTGTTTTTTTTTTTGAGACTGGGTCTCACTCTGTAGCCCAGGCTGGAGTGCACTGGCGCGATCACTACTCATTGTAGCCTCAACCAACCTCGGGCTAAAGTGATCCTCCCACCTCAGCCCCCCAAGTAGCCGGCACCACAGGGATGTGCCACCACGCTGGGCTAGTTTTTTTATTTTGTAGAGATGGGTCTTCCTATGTTGTCCAGGCTGGTCTTGAATTCCTGGGCTGAAATGATCCTCCTGCCTCAGCCTCCTAAAATGCTGGGATTACAGGTGTGAGCCATGGCTCCCAGCCACATTTTCATCTCCCACAAATCTAGGCAAGCACAAGTCTACTTTCTGTCCCTCAGAATTAATATGCTTTTGGAAAATGAATATATGTAGGCATGCATGAACAGAGATTTGATCACATCCTTTGAAAAAACTATTCAACTCCCTGGGTCAGGGGAAGTTAGTTCAGCATTGGTAGTTCAAGGAATTTGTGACATGCCAGAAATTAAGAACTCAGGTTGAGACCAGTGATAGTTGCATTGTGTTAAGATGAAATTGATATTTATGATTTCCTTTTTGTTTGTTTGTTTTACAAATGCTTTCTGAACTAACATGATGTACTAATCTCTAAGGAAAATAAGCCTAATTGCCTCTCACTTAGATTGCAATCATAAAGGTCTAATTTTTCTGTAAAAACGTTACTCTTCTTAGATTACAACATATTCATAAACAAACCCCCAAAAAAGGCATGCTTTGGGTTTAACTGCCTTAAAACAAGCCGATTTCTATTGTGAAAGCTTGAAGTTGTCCAACATCTAATCTCCTAGAAAATAATTTGCTAATTTGCTACGATTGTTTTCTGTTTGGGGCATTATGTGAAGTGGTGCCTCCTTGAAGAACTTCACACACACAGGAAGCAGCTCCACTGCAAGGTGACTCACCTGAGGAGGTCTCTCCTTCCCTCCATTACCTTCCCAGCCCCCGCAAACACACACACAACCTCTCACAGGGTGGGAGGACAGAAACTGTCCGTGCAACTGCACAGAGATCTTGGCCACCAAAGCAAATAGGTGGAGTGTTTCCATACCTGATAAAGCTTTCCAAATAGTCATAGAATTTGGCAGTCGTAACATCACTAGGCATGTAATGACTAGGGCTCCATTTCTATGAAGGGGGCTGTGAAGCCTGCTCCGGGGAGAGGAATGAGGAACCATCTCCTTAGAGAAGTGGGTTGGTAGAAATCATTTCTTATACTTGGCAGGGGTGGAGGACAGGCTCCATGAGTCACGACTCAGGCGTTTAGGGACTTGTGGCTTGGGTTTTTCCCTTCTGCATATTCTGTGTGTGGTAGGTAGACTTCGCCTCTGGGAGCATCTGCGGGAGACCACTATTTTTGGTTCTTATGATAGGCAGGTGGAGCGTTCAGTGAGTACCACCTGGGTGGGTCTTAGTGGTCTATTTCTTGGAGTTTAGGTTAGTTTGCTCTTGAGATTCCCCTTGGGTGCATATTGCCTAACTCAGATGTGATATGATCAAACCTTCCCTATAGTTAAGCAGAAAAAAACAAAATAAATTTGAATTTAAAAGGGGATGGGTATGCTCAGTCTGTTTTCCCTATTCTTTATCATGACTTTTGGGGATGTCTTGAATCTTAAAAAATTGAAGTCTTCCAACGGGGAAAAGTAAGTAGGCTTTTCATTTCTAAGAAGGGTAATGCTTAACATTTGTGGGATTTTGGTGATAAGTTTCCTACAAAACTACTCCTACAGTTCAGAGAAAATGACACGGCAGAAATGAGCCACCAGCAGGGCCAGGCTGTCGGCTTTGAAATTCCAGAGGCCTGCCCAGCCCTTTTGGTTTCCTGGAATGCTTTCATTCAGTCGTCATGTGGTAGGTGAGGAAAAACCCTATAACATCAGTGTTGAGCTGGAAGAATACCTCATCTGCCGTCAGGGGACAGCGGCCCAGGGCGACAGGCACACATCCCTGCCTGTGCTCAGCGGCACAGTCAATGGACCGTGGGGCGGGGGCACGCAGGCTGGCCCAGCAGCAGTGTCAGACCTATGAGCACAAACAGACGGTTCATGCCCAGGTCACAGACGCCCGTTGTCTCCTGGCCAGAGGTTGACGCACAGGCCAACCGTTGGACAGGCTCATGCTCTGTGTCATGAGAAAGGTGGAGCAAAGATGACTCAGGGAAAGGCTGCTTTCCCCTAACATTGGCATTTGATTAATCTCATCTCAAATGCTGTCACTCACCCAGAAAGGGCCTAAATGTGCCTTACTTCCACTGCTGGAGCGGTGGAATGTGGCTGTGGCAGCAGCTGTCTGGATGATGTGGAAGCCCAGCACCAGGAGGAGGGAGGAAAAGTACCAGATCCCACTGAACCGGTCAGAGGAATGCAGGCAGGAGGGGAAACGGGCATCCGCACGGGGACCGGCCACATCCTAAGGCTGGAGGCTGCCCTGCTGAAAAAGGCCCATTAGCAGGGAAGCAACAGGAAAAGCATTTTCTAGGGGGGGTTTTCCTTTTTTTTTTTTTTTTTTTTGAGATGGTGTCTTGCTCTGTCGCCCAGGCTGGGGTGCAGTAGTGTGACCTCAGCTTACTGCAAGCTCCGCCTCCCAGGTTCAAGCGATTCCCCTGCCTCAGGCTCCTGAGTAGCTGGGATTACAGGCATGCGCCACCACGCCCAGCTAATTTTTGTATTTTTAGTAGAGACACATTGGCCTGGCTGGTTTCGAACTCCTGACCTCAGGTGATCTGCCCGCCTCAGCCTCCCAAAGTGCTGGGATTACAGGCGTGGGCCACTGCACCCCGCTGGTTTTTCCTTTTCACACAGCCTTGAAGAACTTCAAGAAGAATTGTCATTAGCAGAACCTAAGACGGACTGAATCCCTTGTGTAGGTGAATTTGTGTCTAGGACCTCTTATACATGCAAAGCCTGGAAATGGAAGATAATGTCAGGGCTCGTGGAAATAATCATAGCTATTAATTATGACATGTCATTAACCACAATTAATTGCATTAATAACAATAGGATTAAACATTTACTTTGTTCCAGGCCCTGATCTAAGACTTTTTCCTTGATTATCTCATGTGATCCTCTCAACAACTCTCCTAAAGCAATGCTTTTAGCATGCCTGTTTTACCAACGAGGACATGGGGACACAGAGAGGCAGCACACAAGATCACCCAGCTGACATGAGGCCATTCCAGTACTGAAATCAGGCCAGGCTGGTGGCTCATGCCTGTAATCCCAGCACTTTGGGAGGCAGAGGCAGGCAGATCATTTGAGGTCAGGAGTTCAAGACCAGCCTGGCCAACATGGTGAAACCCCTTCTCTACTAAAAATACAAAAATTAACAGGGCATGGTGGCACATGCCTGTAGTCCCATCTACTCGGAAGGCTGAGGCACAAGAATCACTTGAACCTGGGAGGCAGAGGTTGCAATGAGCCAAGATTGCGCCACTGCACTCCAGCCTGGGCGACAGAGCGAGACTCTGTCTCAAAAAAAAAAAAAAAAAGAAAGAAAGAAAAGAAAAAGAAAAAAAAGAAATCAATGAATGTGTAATTTCAAGCTCCAGGCTGTGGCTGGAAGGGCTGACCTCACTCATGTTTTCAAAAGTGATTATCTTTCCACTAGCCAAGTTAGGATTGCCTCTGGCAAGCAAGAAATTGGGGAAAGATGAGAGGAAACAGCCCCCTTCTGCTTGCCCCAGTCTGGGACAGTGGTGTGGCAGTGCATGGCTGTCAGCCTGGATCTCGTCCTGTGGACACAGGCATAGGCTGGGTGAAGGAGGCCAGACTTGTGGCCACTTGGAAGCCGAATTCTGGACTCTCCCTCCTCCCACATTCCCCAGGGGGCAGAGCCAATCATTGAGAGAATAACTTTCCCCATCATTCCCAGATCCCAAGTCAAGCATGAATCATGAAATAATCAGCTTAGGACGAGTGCAGTGGCTCATGCCTGTAATCCCAGCACTTTGGGAGGCTAAGGCGGGCAGATTACGAGGTCAGGAGATCGAGACCATCCTGGCTAACACAGTGAAACCCCGTCTCTACTAAAAAATACAAAAAATTAGCCAGGCGTGTTGGTGGGCGCCTGTAGTCCCAGCTACTTGGTAGGCTGAGGCAGGAGAATGGCATGAACCCGGGAGGCGGAGCTGGCAGTGAGCCAAGATCACGTCACTGCACTCCAGCCTGGGCAACAGAGCGAGACTCCGTCTCAAAAAAAAAGAATCAGCTTAATTGTAGAGTCAGTGGGTACACACACAGCCAACATACACATACACTACCCATACACATCAGAGGCTCCACAGGTACCCTCTGTTGGCAAAGCAGCAGCCCAGGTCACTTTTAACTTATGTATTTATTTTGTAGAGATAGGGTCTCACTCTGTCACCCAGACTGGAGTGCAGTGGTGTAATCATGGCTCACTGCAGCCTCAACCTCCTGAGCTCAAGCAATCCTTACACCTCAGCCTCCCTGCTAGCTGGGATTACAGGCATGCCACCATGCCCAGCTAATTTTTTTTATTTTAAGTTTTTGCAAGGACATGTTGAAAGAAAAACCTTAGCCAAATTAAGCTTAACAAAGTTTAATTAAGCAAAGAATGCTTTGCGAATCAGGTAGCCTCCCAAGCCAGAGTAGCTCAGAGAGACTCCAGTGCAGCCAAGCAGTGGAAGATTTATAGACAGAAAAAAGAAAGTAACGTATAGAAAACAGAAGTGAGGTACAGAAACAGTTGGATTGGCTACAGCTTGGCATTCGCCTTATTTGAACACGGTTTGAACAGTTGGCCCCCTTTGGCCAAAACTCTCTGATTGGCACAAGAGTAGGTTACAGTGGATTTATACCTCCATTTAGGTTGTATATAGTTCACTATGTACAGAGAAACCTTTAGGTTGAACTTAAAATATGTAAGGAGGCCACTTTAGGCTAAACTTGATTTAACAGACAAGGTCTCACTATGTTGCCCAGGCTGGTCTCAGACTCCTGTCCTCAAGCCTTCTTCCCGCTTCAGCTTTGATGAACCTCAGGAGGGGAGGTCATTAGCAGAACCTAAGATGGATTGAATCTTTTGTGTAGGTGAACTCTTGTATAGGATCCCTATATGTGAAGCTTGGAAACAGAAGATAATATCCGGGCAGGTATAATAATCATAGCTATTATAGCAGCCTCCCAAAGTGCTGGGACTACAGGTGTGAGCCACTGAACTCAGCCCCAAGTCACTTATCTTTAAGGTGAACCTTAGCATGCCTCAGAATTACAGAAGGACCTGTTCAAACACAGGGTGCTGGCCCCGCCTCCGGAGTTTCTGACCCAATAGTCCTGGGTGGAGCCTGAGGATTTGACCCACGTGTTCCCAGGTGCTGACACCGCTGGTGGGAGACCAGCCTTTGGGAACTACTGTTTGAAGGGTGAAAGCTCTAGAAATATGTATAATTTCTGGTCACACATCACTGCCTGTTTAAATGTGATACCAGGCCAGATGTGGTGGCTCTGGCCTGTAATCCCAACACTTCGGGAGGCCGAGGTGGGTGGATAACCTGAGGTCAGGAGTCCAAGACCAGCCTGGCCAACGTGGTGAAACGCCGTCTGTACTAAAAATACAAAAATCAGCTGGGTGTGGTAGTGGGCACCTGTAATCCCAGCTACTTGAGAGGCTGAGGCAGAAGAATCACTTGAACCCAGGAGGCAGAGGTTGCAGTGAGTTGAGATCTTGCCATTGCACTCCAGCCTGAGCGACAAAAGTGAAACTCCATCTCAAAAAAATAAAAATAATAATAATAATAATTAAATGTGATAGCAGTTGTTCTCGAGGATTTTCATCCTTGCAGCCTGTATGCTTTCCTATTGCTGCTGTCACCAGTTACACCCGCAAGCGGAGTGGCTTTACATAGCACAGATCATCTCACTGTTCTGGAGGTCAGAAGTCAGAAATGGGCCAGCAGGGCTGCTTTTCCTTGTGGAGGGCATAGGGGAGAATGTATGTCCTTTTTGGGCTTCTAGAGGCTGCCTGCGTTCTTTGGCTTAAAACCCCTTCCTCTATCTGCAAAGCCAGCAGCAGAGGTGCATCTTCAACCCCTCTGCTCCTCTCTCACACACCCACACCTCTGCCCCCATCATCACATCATTGTCTTTGTCTTTTTCTCTGACCCTCCTGCCTCCCTCTTATAAGGACCTCACGATGACATTGGGCCCATTCAGGTAGTCTAGGACAACTTTTCCATTTTAAGACGCTTACTAACATCTGCCAAGTCCTTTTTTTCCCTAGAAGGTAGCATATCCACAGGTTTCAAAGATTAAAAGATGAGTGTCTTTAGGGACCAGCCACCCATCCTACCATCTGCTTAAACTCCAGCAGGTGGCCAGGCATGGTGGCATGCACCTATAGTTCCGGCTACTCAGGAGGCTGAGGTGGGAGGATTCTTTCAGCCTAGGAGGTCAAGGCTGTAGTGTGCAATGATGGGGTCTATGAGTAGCCACTGCACTTAAGCCTTGGCAACACAGCAAGACCTCATCTCAAAAAATAAAAAACAAACAAACAAACAAACACCAACTCCGGCAAATATGCTTCCATCCCATATCTCCCACCAAAAAGAAAAAGGAAATACTAAAAGAGCATCAGGATTTGCATGACGCTAAGTCAGAAGGTAAAGCCAAATTTTCCCCTTCTTCTGACTTACCTGATAATAAAGCAGTGTCGCAGGACGGGGTGGTGGGAAAAGTCAAAGAGACTGGAAGAGGAGCAGGGAAGGAAGGACTGGGGCAGCTAGAAGAGGGAAGGGGCTAGTGACATGCATCAATATGGGCCTCTTGACCATGCCCCAAACACCTACTCAGTCTCCCTGCTACTTTCTGGACTTTCTAGGACTGGAACCCTGGTCCCTTCCCTTTTGAGTCAAGAGACCTTAGTGACCCCACTAGACTTGCAGGTCAGCAGTGCCCCTGCCCAGCCCCCAGCACTGCTTTACGATCCTGCCTACAGGCCACCTGGGAAAGATGCAGAAAGAGAAACTGTGCTAAAAGGCTAGACTCTTGCATGTTGAAATTTCTGCTTATTGCCTTTGGAACTTTTCTGAAGTCCCAGCCTTAAGGCTGTGAATTCTCTGTTTGTGGGTGTGTTAGTTTGCTAGGGCTGCCATAACTAAGCACCATAGATGGGGTGCCTTAAACAACAGAAGCTTATTTCCTCACAGTTCTGGAAGCTGGGAGCCCGAGATCAAGGTATCAGCAAGGTAGTTTCTTCTGAGGCCTCTCTCTGTGGCTTGCAGGTGGCTCACTTGGTCTATGCACGTAGGTCCTGCTGTCTCTCTTCTTATAAGGACGCCAGTCATATTGGATTATGACCCTAATGACCCAATTAACTTAATCATCTCTTTTTTTTTTTGAGACGGAGTCTCGCTCAGTCACCCAGGCTGGAGTGCAGTGACGCGATCTCGGCTCACTGCAAGCTCCACTTCCCGGGTTCACACCATTCTCCTGCCTCAGCTTCCTGGGAGCTGGGACTACAGGCACCCGCCACTTCACCCGGCTAATTTTTTTTTATTTTTAGTAGAAACGGGGTTTCACCGTGTTAGCCAGGACAGTCTTGATCTCCTGACCTCATGATCCGCCCGTCTTGGCCTCCCAAAGTGCTGGGATTACAGGCATGAGCCACCATGCCTGGCCTAATCATCTCTTTAAAGACCCTATCTCTCAAGACAGTTACATTCTGAGTTAGGACTTCAACATATGCATTTGTTGTGGGGGTGGGGGACACAAGTGGCCATAACATTGGGCTAAGACCCTGGGAGGTTAAGAAAGATCACTCAATTCTTCCCTGGTGTAACAGGTGGACTAGGCCCAATGAGGATGAATGCTGGGAGAGGGAGGCCAAGCTGTTAACATTAAAAGTGTGCTCTGGGGGCCAGGCGCCGTGGCTCACGCCTGTAATCCTAGCACTTTGGGAGGCCGAGGTGAGCGGATCAGGAGGTCAGGAGATCAAGACCATCCTGGCTAACACGGTGAAACTCTGTCTCTACTGAAAACACAAAAACAAAAAATTAGCTGGGCGTGGTGGCGGGCGCCTGTAATCCCAGCTACTCGGGTGCCACTGCATTCAAGCCTGGGTGATGGAGTGAGACTCCATCTCAGAAAAAAAAAGAAAAAGTGTGCCCTACAACCCAAAACTGCCTGTTTTGTTTGTTTGTTTGTTTTTTGCTTGTTTGTTCTGTTTTTTGAGACAAAGTCTCACTCTGTCACCTAGGCTGGAGTGCAATGGTACAATATCAGCTCACTGCAACCTCCGCCTCCCAGGTTCAAGCGATTCTCCTGCCTCAGCCTCCTGAGTAGCTGGGATTACAGGTGCACACCACCAAGCCCGGCTAATTTTTGTATTTCTAGTAGAGTCAGGGTTTCACCATGTTGGTCAGGCTGGTATCAAACTCCCGACCTCGTGATCCGCCCGCCTCGGCCTCCCAAAGTGCTGGGATTACAGGCGTGAGCCACCCCGCCTGGCCCAGAACTGCCTTTTCATAGCTATGTTGGGTTAGGGTTGGGAAAAAGGCAGAAAAGGTCAAAGAAGCCTCCAAAAGCCCAGGCTTAGCCTGTGTAAGCAAATAGCAACATTTATGGCTAGCAGTCACCAGTGCCAACTCCCTGCAGGTTATTTATTTGATGCACAATTCACAGCTATTCCCCTAAATTCCACCAAGTCCATACATACCCTGGACACAGTGGAAATAAAGGAGCAGCCAGTGAGTGTTTGTATCGGATGTTCTTTGAAAGGGCTGTTTGACAGAAATGATTTCATTCTCAAGGCATGGCTTTGATAGGGAAGTCAAACAGCCCGCAAGTTGAAACAAACCAAATAGCCTTATCTTATTATTGATTCATGGGTTTCTCTCTCTTCAAAGCCCCTTAAAGCCCGGACTCTGCGAATTGTAACTTGTTAGAGTAATTGCTGTTGCAAAGTGCTTCCTGGAACAGGTTGTATCTTTGACTTACAGGATCTGAATTCTCTGACATTTTTCCTTGATAAACCTTTGTTAGACTCTGGTCAAACTCACTAGCCAATATAGGTTTAAATACAGGCACATATTGTTTAATTGCGCTTTTCTTTCTTTCTTTCTTTCTTTCTTTCTTTCTTTCTTTCTTTTGAGACGGAGTTTCACTTTTGTCACCCAGGCTGGAGGGCAATGGCGCGATCTTGGCTCACTGCAACCTCTGCCTCCCGGTTTCAAACAATTCTCCTACCTCAATCTCCTGAGTAGCTGGGATTACAGGCACCTGCCACCATGCCCAGCTAATTTTTTTGTATTTTTAGTAGTGACGGGGTTTCAGCATTTTGCCCAGGCTGGTCTCGATCTCCTGAGCTCAGGTGATCCACCCGCCTTGGCCTCCCAAAGCGCTGGGATTACAGGTGTGAGCTACCACTCCCGGCAATTGCACTTTTCTTTATTAGGTCTCGCAGATGTGTTTTTCACAAATCAAGGGTTTGTGGCAACCATGCATGGAGCAAGTCTATCAACAGCATTTTTGCAACTTCGTGTCTCTGTGTCAGCATTTCTTAGCAGTTTTTTTTTTGAGACAGAGTTTCGCTCGTGTTTCCCAGGCTGAAGTGCAATGGTGGGATCTCAGCTCACTGCAACCTCCACCTCCCGGGTTCCAGCGATTCTTCTGCCTCAGCCACCCGAGTAGCTGGGATTACAGGCACCCGCCACCACGCCCAGCTAATTTTTTGTATTTTTACTAGAGACGGGGTTTCACCATGTTGGTCAGGCTAGTCTTGAACTTCTGACCTCAGGTGATCCGCCTGCCTTGGCCTCCCAGAGTGCTGGGATTACAGGTGTAAGCCACCGCCCCTGGCCAGCAATATTTTTTATTTATTTTTAATAGAAAGATCAGGTGATTGGGCTCAGGCCAGCCTCGATTTGAATCCCATCTCTGCCACTCACTAGTTTGGGGAAAATGTTCTGTTTCTTTCTATGCAACAGATCACCCCCAAAACTTAATGTCTTAAAGCAATCATCTATCTCATCATTTCTCAGTCTGTAGGGGTCAGGAATTTGGGGAGAGCTTCGGCGGGGTAGTTCTGGCTCAGCATCTCTCCTGAGCTTGCAGTCTCTCCAGGTGAGGGCTGGTGCAAATGGGGCTGGCTGAGCATCTCCTATACTTTCAAGGCTTTTCAGGTGGTCTTTCACATGGACTCACTTGGGCTTCCTTACAGCATGGCAGCCTCAGAACAACTGGGCTGCTTATGTGCTCACTGGTAACAGTTACATCACCTGTTCTGATCTAGCCTCAGAGGTCATGCAGTGTCACTTCCTTCCAATTGTCTTAATTATAGGCAAATCACAAACCTCTCGGATTCAAGGAAAAGGGAATTAGTCCACCTCTTTTTTTTTTTTTCCTGTTTGTTTCTTTTTGTTTTTTTGAGACAGGGTCTCCCTCTGCCGCCTAGGGTGGTTTAAGTGGCACAATCACGGCTCGCTGCAGCCTCAACCTTCTGGGCTCAAGTGATCCTCCCACCTCAGCCTCTGGAGTAGCTGGGACTACAGGTGCATGCCACCACACCAGGCTAATTTTTTTTTTTTTTTTTTTTGTAGAGATGGGGTTTCACCATGTTTCCCAGGCTGGTCTCAAACTCCTGGGCTCAAGGGATCCTCCCACCTCAGCCTCCCAAAGTGCTGGGATTATAGGTGTGAGCCACTGCACCTGGCCTAGACTCTACCTCTTGAAGGGAAGCAGCAAAGTTCTAGAACACAGATTGGCAAACTATCACCCTCAGACCACCGAATGGGCTCACCTCTCAAACACAAACAAGCCTGTACACGTACACATCGCCCAGGGCTGTGCCACAGTGATAGTCAGGTCAGACAGTGAATGATCCACACATCCTAAAATACATGCTGGATGGCTTTTAACAGAAAAAGTTTGTGAACACCTGTTCTAGAACGACATGTCAGATGCAAGATATTGTTGCAGCCACTTTTGGAAAATGCAGTCTCCCGAGGGCTGGTTAGCAGCCTCTCAACTTTAGCTCCACCTCCAAATCTGTAAAATGGAATAATAATCCCATGTACAAATTACTCAGCAGAACTCTATGCCTGTGACAGGCAAAGTATACAATTTCATTTCTCCTTCCTGGGCTTCATTATGATTTGAGAGCCACAGAAAGGTCTTAGCTGCACTATGGGTCTATTAGCAGTGCCAGAAACTCCCCACTGTAAATACCCCTTGGAGTTAAGGCCAACTTTATAGAAACCTCCCTTTTAAAATACACATTTATTGCCCTTGAGGGAAGAAATGTTTGCAAAAATTCCTCCTAAAATGCCCCCTCCCCACCTAAAATGCATTCTTTTATCGAACTAGCTAAATTTTTAACCTCTCAAAGGCAAGTGTCTCAGGGAATGAGACAGTGAGTTAATTTGGGCAGGAGCCAGTGGGGGGAAACAGGCTGTCAGCGTGTCTCCAGTTGCCTACAGAGATAGACTTGAGAAATTTTAGCTACTGCGCGAGTGTGCCCAGGGCTCACTGCTTCAGACAAAGCAACGAAAAATGCATGTTTCTTGGCCTCCCCCATCTCCATCGGCTCCCTTTTCCTACTGCCCAGACTTGCTTCAATGCCCTCTCTGCTGTCAACATCTCCCTTGGGTGTTTTCTCTCCTCACCTGGGCGTGTCCAAGGCCAATCCTCCAGCAACCCCTGAGATTATCTCTTTGTGACCCAGTTTTCCTCCCTGCTGGAAATTCAAACAGGGTCGTCCTGAAGCCTATTTGTTAACAGGCATCTGTGCTCTTTCTCTTTAGAAGTGAGTTTCTAGTCAAGAAAATAGAGGCTCTCCAACCAGCACCAACTATGTGGTAACATTATACCTTCCGGTCCCAGCTTTTCTACTCATTTACTCAAATACCACCAAAATTATCAACTCTATTTATGCATCTTTTTAAAAATTATTTTGTCGGCTGGGCACAGTGGCTCATGCCTGTAATCCCAGCACTTTGAGAGGCAGAGGCTGGCAGATCACATGAGGTCAGGAGTTTGAGACCAGCCTGACCAACATCGTGAAAACCCATCTCTACTAAAAGGTACAAAAATAGCAGGGCTTGGTGGCAGGCGCCTGTAATCTCAGCCACTCGGGAGGCTGAGGCAGGAGAATCACTTGAACCTGGGAGGCGGAGGTTGCGGTGAGCTGAGATTGTGCCATTGCACTCCAGCCTGGGTAACAGAGTGAGACTCCATCTCAAAAATAAATAAATAAATAAAATACAAATAAATTATTTTGTCTCCTCTCCGAGTTATGTTTGACTCAAATAACTTTTTTTTTTTCTTGAGACAGTTTCACTCTTGTTGCCCAGGCTGGAGTGCAGTGGCACTATCTCGGTTCACAGCAACCTCCGCCTCCCGGATTCAAGCAATTCTTCTGCCTCAGGCTCCCGAAACTGGGATTATAGGCATGCACCACCGTGCCTGGCTAATTTTTTTTTTTTTTTTTTTTTGTATTTTTAGTAGAGGCGGGGTTTCTCCATGTTGGTCAGGCTGGTCTCAAACTCCTGACCTCAGGTGATCTGCCCGCCTCGGCCTCCCAAAGTGCGGGAGACTCCAGTAATTCTTAAAATCTACTCAGCTTCACCCTACGCTGTACTTAAAGAATAGTTTCTTTTTGATACAGCTATTTGCCACCATGGTGTTTTCGTATCAAATATTATGAGTGTTTTGGGGATGGTTGGGAGGGGAAGTGTGCAATTTATGATTAGAGACCATTTCTTTTGACCCATATTAATTTTTGCAGCATTTTCTCCCTTTCTATTCAGTCTAAATGTACATTTATGCAAATTGTATATAATACTTTGCGGTATCCTGGAACCCCAGTTCAATACTGGCTGAGGCCAACACAACTTATGCTGCTCCAGGAAGAATTGTGGTTTGGAAATGTTACTCAGCTGGACCACGGAAAAAGTGACAACTGGCCGGGCGCGGTGGCTCACGCCTGTAATCCCAACACTTTGGGAGGCCGAGGCGGGCGGATTGCCTGAGCTCAGGAGTTCGAGACCAATCTGGTCAACGTGGTGAAACTGTCTCTACTAAAAATACAAAATTTAGCTGAGTATGGTCGTGGGCACATATAATCCCAGCTACCTGGGAGGCTGAGGCAGGGGAATCGCTTGAACCTGGGGGCGGAGGTTGCAGTGAGCCGAGATCGCGCCACTTCACTCCAACCTGGGCGAAAGAGCGAAACTCCATCTCGAAAAAAAAAAAAGGAAGAACTGTTACTGGGTAGCTGCTGCGGCTGCTTTGCCTAACATATGCATAGCACTTGGCAACTTACAAAGGGCTTTTACATATTTTAAGTCTTTAATATTCACTGTAACAGCCATCCTATAGTTATTATCCCATTCCACAGATGGTAATAAAATGAAGCATAAAACTGTATTGCCTTTGGACACAGACCAACCAATTTATACCCAAGGTCTGTTAACTATCTGGGCGTTAATTGTTCATAAATTCATACTTCCTAAGAGTACTGGGCACTGGACACTACGGGCCAACATTGCTTCCTAGCCAGGCTCATGCCTGTAATCCCAACACTTCGAGAGGAGGTGGGAGGATGGCTTGAGCCCAGGAGTTCGAGACCAGCCTGGGCAACACAGGGAGGCCCCATCTCTACAAAATTAAAAATTAAAAATTAACCAGCAGGCCGGGCGCGGTGGCTCACGCTTGTAATCCCAGCACTTTGGGAGGCCGAGGTGGGCGGATCACGAGGTCAGGAGATCGAGACCACGGTGAAACCCCGTCTCTACTAAAAATACAAAAAATTAGCCGGGCATGGTGGCGGGCACCTGTAGTCCCAGCTACTCGGAGAGGCTGAGGCAGGAGAATGGCGTGAACCCGGGAGGCGGAGCTTGCAGTGAGCCACTGCACTCCAGCCTGGGCGACAGAGCAAGACTCCTTCTCAAAAAAAAAAATAAATAAATAAAAATTAACCAGCAATGGTAGCATGCACCCATGGTCCCAGATACTCACGAGGCTGAGGCAAGGAGGATCACTTGAGCCCAGGAGGTCGAAGCTGCAGTGAGCCATGATTGTGCCACTGCACTCCAGCCTGGGCAACAGTGAGACCCTCTGAAAAACAAACAAAACAAAACAAAAGACAATAAACCATTGTTTCCTTTACTCCTTTCTCCAGAATGCTAACTTTTTTTCCTGAGAAGGGTTTTGTATCTAATATTACTTATGAAGTGAGGTGCTACCAACAATTCATGTAAGCTGAAAATTTGTCTTCAAAAACCTACTTCCTAATCTAATTCCTCTTACATTAGCAATAGAAAATGGACTAAAAGGCCAGGCGTGGTGGCTCGTGCCTGTAATCCCAGCACTTTGGGAAGCTGAGGCGGGTGGACCACCTGAAGTCAGGAGTTCAAGACTAACCAACATGGTGAAACCCCATCTCTACTAAAAATACAAAAAAATTAGCCGGGCATGGTGGCAGGTGCCTGTAATCCCAGCTACTCAGGAGCTGAGGCAGGAGAATCGCCTGAACGCAGGAGGCAGAGGTTGCAGTGAGCCGAGATTGCACCATTGCACTCCAGCTGAGTGACAAGAGCAAAAACTCCATCTCAAAAAAAAAAAAAAAAAAGGAAATGGACTAACCTATTGTGATAGACTTGAAGATACATCTAACACAAAGGTTTTGGTTGATTTTTACATCAACAACCATCTGGGAATAACTAAAAAATGTGTATGAGATGGTCAATGTTTCAGAACTTCTTTTATGAAACTGTAATTCAAAGGTCCTATGAACTCAGAATTCTGAGTGTGTTACAGGGGTTCCACTAACGAATGAACTGAACAGCAGAGTTGCAGCCTGTGATTCCGTTGTTTCATTGCACACCACCCGCCTGGCACTAAACTAGATACTAGAGACATCTGGTTGCCATGGATACGGGATGGCATCATCTGACCACGTTGGTGTAGAAGTTAGCTTCAGATGTTCTCAGACCTTTCACAAGGGCCACGGGTCCCCTGGTCAAAATGAAGGGATTCCCCTTATGGAACTGTTGATGCTGTTGTTGCTGTATGCCGTTTACTGAGTTAATACACTGAACATTTCCCATACATTACTTCCTTTCAGCCTCTCAACAACCCTGTAAGGAAGTTTTTCATTCTTACCCTCATTTTAGACTATAAAAACCAGATGTTTATAGAGATTAAGCAACCTTCCCTAGGTAACACACTTTTAAATCAAGGTCTGCCCCCAAAACTTACATTATTTTTTAATATTTTGAGATCGGATCTTGCTATGTTGCCCAGGCTGGACTCAAACTCCTGGGCTCAATCAATCATCCCACCTCAGCCTTCCAAGCAGCTGGGACGACAGAACTGTGCCATATTCTTAAACATCATAGAATATTGCCTTTCAGGCATGAAAAGCAAAGGGAATTATTTGTTCATTTGATAGAGCTTTAGTCATGTAAGTGGATACACTTAGGGCTAGTCCTCTGGCTTGTTACCATGGTAAGCTAGGGAAATATAGTTGAGGGGCCTGTAGCAGAGCTTGGAGAGGGTCTGGGATGTTAAATTCTCAAGTACTTGAACTTGGCAACAGGACTTGGTCCCATCCACACCCTGCTGTCCACCCCAGCTGGAAATCATCAGTGCTGACTATGGAGGCAAAGGGAAACATACTTGTAGGTTTTTTTGTTTTGATTTTCCTTGGGGTTTCCTTTTTGTCTTTTCTGAACTGGAGGGTGATCGAGAAGGTATGGAAAAGGTTTGAAACCACTGGCAGGGGTCCACCCTACAAGCCCTGAGAAATGCGTGGTAATTTCTGCCATTTTCCAAGGTGCAAGGAAGCAGGGGCTGCATCCGGTCCTGCTATGTAATTTCGAGGTGGGAGGCGGGGACGTGTTAACAGAAATGACAAGCAGGGGCTTTGGAAAGACTTCGTGGGGTCTTGGTCATGGGGAGAGTGAAGGCTGCTAACTAGAAATGTAGAGAATCTGGAGACAGCTGCCATTGGAAGGCTGAAGGGCTGGGGCGGGTGCAGTGCTAGAGCTGGTCAGGACGGGGTTGAATGAGCAAGCCGCAACTTTGCACTGCCCCCACCCCAACACTTCTAGTTTAAAAAGATGGAGCAGCAATTTTATTTTCTCCAGGCATCTCAAATCAGTTAGGGGGCTGCGGGCCTGGGATGGGAGGGTGTGAGGCTGCTCTAAGCTGGGTGATCAAGGGAGCTGTAGGGAAGTTTACATTTTCCCCCTGAAGCCTTGATAATTTGAGTCTATAAAACAAACAGTAAATTAACCGGAAAAAAAAGTATACACTTTTTTTTTTTTTTAAAGACAGGGTCTTGCTCTATCGCCCAGGGTAGAGTGCAGTGGTGCCATCATAGCTTACAGCAGCCTCAACCTCCTGGGCTCAAGCAATCCTCCCGCCTCAGCCTCTGAGTAACTGAGACTACAGGCTTATGCCACACCTGGCTGGCATACAAATTTCACTAACGTGCACATATGTGCATGAGTCATACAAATTATGAAAACTCTTCTGCCATAGGAAAAAGATACATATGAAAACTCCAAAAAAAAGAAAAAAGACCATACAGTTAATACTTTTATACCATCTTTTTTTATTTTTTTGAGGGACAGAGTCTCACTGTCGCCCAGGCTGGAGTGCAGTGGCATGATCTCAGCTCACTGCAGCCTCCATCTCCTGGGTTCAAGCGATTCTCCTGCCTCAGCCTCCCAAGTAGCTGGGATTACAGGCATGTGCCACCACATCTGGCTATTTTTTTTTTCGTATTTTTAGTAGACAGCATTTCGCCATGCAGGCCAGGCTGGTCTTGAACTTCTGGGCTCAAGTGATCTGCCCACCTTGTCCTCCCAAAGTGCTAGGATTACAGGCGTGAGCTACTGCGCCTGGCTGAGTTAATGCTTTTATACCATCTTGATGTTACTGAGGAGTAGGGACTCAGAGCATGGCAAGATAGGTTATGGCAGGGAGGGGAGAGGGAAGGTGAGGGCACAGGTGGGTTAAATCTCACAGGTAGCAGTCCTCAGAGAGAACAGAAGGTAGTCTGTGGTTAAGTGTTTCTCTATCAGATTTTCAAAGGTGTCAGACTCAGTTTATCTCTCCTAGGTCTGGATAGGCGGAGGGCCTCAGAGAAAGCCTGGCTGTTTATTTCATTGCTGCAGATTTTCTCTGCAGATGTACGTCTCCTCCACAAATGGCAACTTGGCAGGGCTGTGGGCCTTCTGAACAGCCATCTCAAAAATATGCCAAAGAAGTATATTTTGAGGTAAAATATTTTTAGTTTTTTTTAAAGCCCTCTCGAAGGAGAGGACATATGAATTGAGAACAGTGATGAGATGAATTTTTATTTTTTTAAACAATTTTTTATTTTATTTTTGAGACAGTCTTGTTCTTGTTGCCCAGGCTGGAGAACAATGGCGTGATCTCGGCTCACTGCAACCTCCGCCTCCCAGGTTCAAGCAATTCTCCTGCCTCAGCCTCCCGAGTAGCTGGGATTACAGGCATGTGCCACCATGCCTGGCTAATTTTTTGTATTTTTAGTAGAGATGGAGTTTCTCCATGTTGGCCAGGCTGGTCTCGAACTCTCGACCTCAGGTGATCCGCCCCTCAGCCTCCTAAAGTGCTGGGATTACAGGTGTGAGGCATCGTGCCCGGCCGAGATTAATTTTTAATATTAAGCACTAGGAAAAGGCATCTCAACATCTGCATTCACACACACTCATTGCAGGGCTCTTCATGCAGTAGGAACCAAAGCATCTTAGAAGTACGAGCTTTCCCCCTCAAAAAAGAACCCTCAGGGAGTTTCCAAGACGGTTTTGAGACAGTGTCTCTGTAGCCCAGGCTGGAGTACAGTGGGGCGATCTTGGCCCACCACAACTTCCACCTCCCAGGCTCAAGCCATTGTCATGCCTCAGCCTCCCAAGTAGCTGGGATTACAGGCATGCACCACCACGCCCAGTTAATTTTTGTATTTTTAGTAGAGACGGGGTTTCACCATGTTGGCCAGGCCGTTCTTGAACTTCTGACCTCAAATGATCCACCCGCCTCAGCCTCCCAAAGTGCTGGGATTAAAGGCGTGAGCCACCACGCCCGGCCTCCAAGATGGTTTTCATATTTGAATTTTGTTGCATCACATAATCTAGCAAGGAAAGAAAAAAGAAGAGCACCTACTTCCTATATGTCACAGGGTAAGTGGAACACTCTATCCCCTTTCACTACATTAACTTTTTCACTCGCCTCATCACACTATGAGATAGGTGCTGTTACCCTAACTGAACAGATGAGGAAACTGAGGAAAAGATGATTTAATAGTGTAAAGTCACTTAGCTTGTAATTGGCAGGTCAGGATTTGCACCAGGCAGACACAGCCTTTTCCAGCTTGTGGAAGAAATATCTATTCCACACCCATCGCTCGGTTCATGGCTGAGACTCCTATCACAGAAGACAGATTAATAACAGAAAAATAAGCAAATTTATTTAACATAAGTTTCACATGATACAGCAGCCTTCCAAAGGAAGACTCAGGCCCGGGTGAGGTGGATCACACCTCAAATCCCCGTACTTTGGGAGGCCAAGGTGGGAGGATCACTTGAGCCCAGGAATTTGAGACTAGCCTGGGCAACATAGTGAGACCATATCTCTACAAAAAAATGTTTAAAAATTGGCTGGTGGTGGTGGTGCACACCTGCAGTCCCAGCTACTTGGGAAGCTGAGGCAGGAGAGGCTGAGGACACTGCAGGGGTGAGTATTACAGATCAGGCCGGGTGCAGCAGCTCATGCCCGTAATCCCAGCACTTTGGGAGGCTGAGGCTCACTTGAGTTCAGGAGTTCGAGACCAACATGGCCAACATAGTGAAACCCTGTCTCTACTAAAAGTATAAAAATTAGCCAGGCATGGTGGCACATGCCTGTAATCCCAGCTACTTGGGAGGCTGAGGCAGGAGAATCATTGAACCTGGGAGGTGGAGGTTGCAGTGAGCCGAGATTGTGCACTACACTCCAGCCTGGGTGACAGAGCAAGACTCTGTCTCAAAAAAATGAAAAGTTTCAGACTTTGGAGTATTTCAGATTTCAAATAGAATAAATTTATTATCTAACGGTAACAAACAACTGGGGGCCAGTAGGGCAAGAGCTGTCTGTTCCTTCTTCTTTGCCTCTGGGTATAGCGCGAGACCCCTCTGGAATGAGCATCTTATGACCTACTTTCAGACAAAGATAGGTCAGAGCATTCCCTCATGGCCAGCTCTCACAGTGAGTGACCTTCTTGCTCCTTCAGTTTTCTCAATTGCCAAGTCACCATATTTTAGGGCATCATGTTCTGAGCCCCAACACATAGACAGCATCTACAAAGTCACTGCGTAAGTGCCAAGCCAATCAAATCAATAAGCAAACAAATGCAACTTAAAAAATAAAATCAAAATGACTAAGATGGCAAAATAATTTATTTTCTCAAACAATACCAGGTCCAAAGGTAGGGCAGGCAATGAATTTACCAAAACCAGCAAGTTCATGACAGCTGGCCTTTCTTCCACCCGTCATCCCCAGTGTGAGCTCATCTTTTTTTTTTTTTTTGAGATGGAGTTTCACTCTCATTGCCCAGACTGGAGTGCAGTGGCGCCATCTCCACTCACTGTAACCTCCACCTCCTGGATTCAGGCAATTCTCCTGCCTCAGCCTCCCCAGTAGCTGGGATTACAGGCATGCGCCACCACACCCGGCTAATTTTGTGTTTTTAGTAGAGACAGGGCTTCTCCATGTTGATCAGGCTGGTCTTGAACTCCCGACCGCAGGTGATCTGCCTGCCTCCTCCTCCCAAAATGCTGGGATTACAGGCGTGAGCCACCGCGCCCAGCTGAGCTGTTCTTAGGCCAGTACTTTCTGTGGTCCCCCGATGGCAGCCACAGTTCCAGCATCCCCTGCAGATGACAAAGTCCAGAGGAAGAAAAGGGATTTCCCTGACTTGGGTGGCTTTAAATACTGAGGTAAACTTTCCCAGAACATTCTCATCCAACCTCCCTTCTCATCTCTTTGTCTTGTAGACCAGTGAAGATTCAGCCTCCACGTCTAGGGAGGGGCTTAGCCACCCCTAAAACTCACAGCTGTGTGGAAAAGATCAACAGCACTGGGGTCTCATTAGCAAGCAGGACAGGGAGAATGGTTATGAGGAGGCAAACAACAACGTTTGCCACTGGCGTAAAGGCATGCAAAAGGATGGTATGTTCTGGAAATGATAAGTAGCCAGATAAGAAATTGTCAGGAGAAGGTAATAAAATACGCTGCAGCCCAGTTGTAAAGGAGTTACCGGCCAATACTTGGCTGCATTGTATGGGTCCATGTTCCTTAAGCTTTCAAAGCCAGTTAGATATCAAATAATGTTAGCAGAGTTTTAGTATTCCTTTTTTATGTAGTAATCATATAAAATTTCCTTCAAAAAACAAATGCTCAAGGCCGGGTGCAGTGGCTTATGCCTGTAATCCCAGTACTTTGGGAGGCTGAGGAGGGTGGATCGCTTGAGCCCAGGAGTTCAAGACCAGCCTGGGCAACAAAACAAAGCCCCATTTCTACAAAAAATATAAATATTATCTGGACGTGGTAGCAGCGGCCTGCAGTCCAGCTACTCTGGAGGCTGAGGCGGGAAAATCACCTTGTTGCAGTGAGCCTGGGTAACAGAACAAGATCCTGTCTCAAAGGAATTAAAAGAAAAATAAAAAAGGTTCAAAACAAAAATCAAACAGCAACATATATGGTAACACAAAAATTTCATAATCTAGGCCGGGCGCGATGGCTCATGCCTGTAATCCCAGCACTTTGGGAGGCCGAGGCAGGTGTATCAATCACCTGAGGTCAGGAGTTCGAGACCAGCCTGGCCAGCTTGGTGAAACCCCTTCTCTACTAAAATTAGCCGGGTACGGTGGCAGGTGCCTGTAATCCCAGCTACTGGGGAGGCTGAGGCAGGAGAATTGCTTGAACCCGGGAGGTGGAGGTTACAGTGAGCCGAGGTCGCACCACTGCACTCCAGCCTGGGCAACAAGACCGAAACTCCGTATCAAAAAAAAAAAAATTATAATCTAGTCATGTCATAGCAGTGAAGAAATAATAGTGTGTATAATTCTTATTTGTACTTTTTTATAATTACAAAATAATGCAGGTTCTTTTTCAAAAAATAGGAAAATTCAGAGAAGCCCAAAGAATAAAGTAAAAATCACCCATAATCCCATCACCTGGCTGTAATGACTTGATGTCAAAGTTGGGACCTCACATACATAGTAATTTGGTATACAGTTACAATAGTGATTTTCTTTTTCCTTTGTAAGAATCCACTTCAAATTCAGTTTCTTCTTACCATACTTTTCTGTCAAACAAAGCAAAACTGCTTGTCAGTGTAGAAGGGGGAAAAGCAACAAATGCATATGGTGGCTTATGAAGTACAACATATTACATTAAGCAAAGAAATAAGTATTACTGCTGTTGTATTTCTGACTTGCTACTCATACAACTGGTTATCTAAGCCCAAACTCTATAATGTAAGGAAGTAATGAAAAAGTCTGTCTTTGAGAGCAGCGAATTCTTTAGTGTGGTTCTGGCAGGGGAAGGAAGGGGGTAAGGGTTATAAGAACCGGGGCCACATTTCATTCTGGCGAGTTGCAGCTTTCTTCCTGAGCGTAGTTACTGGTCAAGGCACCAGGGCTCAGGAATGAGACAGACTTTAGCTTGTTTTGGTTGGCACCTCTAGGATAGTTTTGTCTGCACACTGTGCCTCTGAGGAATGGCCTCTACAAAGGGTCAGGATGCCAAAATTCTTTAATCTTTCACTTTCATTTTGAAAATGAAATCTGAATATCTCTGCATCTAATAGCAAACCACAGCGAGACCTTTCTTTTCTTAATGTCCAGACCTGCCTAGGCAGGAATCCATTATGGTGGTTGTTGATTTTAGTGTTTTGTTTGAAGTCTCCTATTTCTTCATGAATTCTCTTTCACACAAACTTGTTCGTGGCACTCCGTTTCCGCGGTAAACTTTTTGGGTTTTGTTTACTGCTAGCTTTTAAAAATCTATAGACAGGCGGCCGGGCGCGGTGGCTCACGCTTGTAATCCCAGCATTTTGGGGAGGCCGAGGCGGGCGGATCACGAGGTCAGGAGACCGAGACCACGGTGAAACCCCGTCTCTACTAAAAATACAAAAAAATTAGCCGGGCGTGGTGGCGGGCGCGTGTAGTCCCCGCTACTCGGAGAGGCTGAGGCAGGAGAATGGCGTGAACCCGGGAGGCGGAGCCTGCGGTGAGCCGAGATCGCGCCACTGCACTCCAGCCTGGGTGACAGAGCGAGGCTCCGTCTCAAAAAAAAAAAAAAAAAAATCTATGGACAGGCAAAAAATCTCCTGCCGCTAAAAAGCTGCGTGACCTTGGAAAAGTCACTTAACCTCTCTGGAGAAAGCTCAAGTTAGAGGGTCAGAGTAGTGGACTGGAGAGGATTTTAGAGATCAGAATTCTGCCCTTCCTGTTTACAGATCTGACATTCAGAGAGGGTGACTAACTGGCCAGAAGTCAAACAGCTTTCTTGAAGTTTTATTATTTTGATTTTTAAGGAAAGGAGTCCAATGAATTTGCAAATTAACCAAGCAGTGTTTGAAAAGAAAATATGCAAGAGATATTTAAGTGTTAAAGGAAACCAAAGCTTTGAGAACTAGAGATAAGATACTTTAAAATAACTATCCAAATTGGTTTGTAGGAAGCAAACGTGAACTGTGTAAAATGTGGAGCATTTAATGCACCAATAAATATTTACTGACTGCCCACTTGGAACTTAAAAGTTCAGTTGGGAACCAAGAAGATAATTATAATGTAATAAGTGCTCTGCCTGATTAAAAACTGCTGTGTTCTCATGAGAACTAGGAAAGGCATTCAGAAGGACATTCCTGATGTCTTCTTGGAAGAGGTCAAACATAAGCTCATATCTGAAGGAAAAACCAGAGGAAAGAATATCCCTAACGAGGAATCGATTGCACATGCAAACCTAGGGAACTTGATGGGTCGAATAACTAAAGGAAAAGTGGTCAGGAGGAGGCAGAATTCTGAGACCTGAAAATGGTGAGCAGGAACTCCTATCCTGAGGGCAGATTTGTAAACTGCAGACTGACAGGACCTGCTGGAGAGTTTCCACTCTTCCTCTAAGTGTACGCAATAGTTTGGAAACAGAGAAAAACAGACCCAGTGAGACTAAGTAGAAAAGTATTTCTCCAAATATTTTGACCTACAAAATGCATTTTCCCTGTTGCCCAGTATGTACACAGATCCGGGGACACGCACACACAAACTGAAAGAAGTTTCACAACAAGACTTACTTTTTCTACACAGGATGTACGCTGACATTTTCTACCTAACCTTTTGCATTTTCTAAATGGTGAAACTGCATGACTCATCTGATTTCACTACCCATTAAGTGACAACTCAGAGTTGGAGAAACCTTGAGTTAAGGAAGTTGCTGTGATACTCCAGAAGAGAACATTAAAACTGTAGGATCTAGGGAAGCAGAAAGATGCACAGAAGGATGTGGAATGACTCCACAGGGATTTAAGAGATCGGAGAGAAGGAGCCAAAAGAGTGCTTACAGATAATGCTGAGTTTTGGCTTGAACTCGGGGCAGGCAAAGGGATCGTGTACTGAGATGGGGAACCGTAAGTGAAAAATAAGGAGGGTAAAGGTATCACCACTTGAGAAATGCCCGATTCTTGTGTGTGTGTGTGTGTGTGTGTGTGTGTGTGTGTGTAAACATAAATATGCTCCTTAATTTGAAGTACATCCCAAGAAAAACATATAACTCCAGAAAATGTCCAAGTTTTATTAAAAGAAGAAGGCAAATGGCAGAAATGGAAAGAAGGGAATCAGTGGAGAGGAGTGGGCTCTAGCGCTTAGGCACAAGATTCCACTTGGAAAGGACAGGCAAGCTTCAAATCCCTGAGGAAACAGACAGCGCATATCAGACTCACCTGATGCTTCGCTGCAGCTGCCATGGGGCTTTTGTAAGCTGGGAATGGGTTAAGCATAGCCCCAGCTGTTCATTCAGCCACGATGTTGGCAGGAGTTAGCTTCTTTACACATAAAGTTGGCATCAAATTTGGAATTCACAATCACTAGTTCATGAACGTCACAGGCATTTCTTAGGCGCTTCTTATATAAATGGAAATACCATTAACTTTCTTCTTCATGCACGCTCTCTGACAGCATCGGGTCAAAGGGACTTTTTTCCTGCCTCTTTTCATAGCTTCCACCGTCCCCATCCTTCTAAATCTTTAATTTTGCAAAGCCATAGGGAGTGGTGGTAGCCTGTGGTGAGTTGAAGATTTTGAACAATAGGTGTTTCTGAGCTGGGTTTATTGAAAGGGTCTTGTCTGTGTCCTGGGGGAGATTGTAAATGAGATGTCAACAGGAGCTCTTTTGTGTGGATGGCATTCATCCTGAAAGAGAGGAATTCCCTTACTGTGCTAGTATTTAAAGTACATTTGTTGCTGCTTTTGCTAAAACTTTTTATCCAACTGCCGGAGCTAACAGCAATGAATGAGTCACTTGGTGTGATTGTAACTTCCTTCCCTCCTTAGCAAAGCAATGACTCAGTCATTTACATTTAGAAAGGAAGGCTCCTAAGAAGATTTCTTGGATTTTCATCAGCTTGAGCCTCTTTTCTTGACCATCACGTGGGCCTGATCTGTCAGCAATCCTGTTAACCCAGGGTGAGGGGAGTCTAGCCGGGCTGTTTTTCTCACTCCCTGGAAAACTTCTTGCTGTTTTGCTCGTTTCTTTTTTAAATCCCAGGAGAAAGACAAACACAATTTCCTGCCTTAAGCCCTTTTCCTTTCTCTCTCCCTCCCCCTTTTTTTGTTGTAAAGGACAGGCAATTTCAGTTTACTATAATTACCCTGGGCTGAGGTTTGACTAACTCCACCTTTAGATGATAAGGCAACTGTTTTATTACTTCGCAGCCAGGTGCCTGAGGGTGACAAGACTTGCCTTTATCTGGTGACCTGACAAGGTTATCAGCAACTGCAAATGGGCTGAACCTCGGAGCAGGGGCCATCAGAACGCTTCCCTCCCCTTGATCCATTTCCCAGCCCTTTATTGGTAATTCATTTCAATCTGAAGACTAGCTCTAGTTTCTGCAAGTTTTTCCACATTCCTACACCTTAGCTCTGTCCTCTTGTGTTCTCTTTGGAACACAGGCAGCGGCAACAGCAATCTTAATTATGAGCAGTCAGCTGCCCCCATGAGCCCAGAGCACGAGCATGAAGTCTCAACCACAGTCCAGCACACAACACGCAGGATATATTTGTGTCCTCTGGTTTAGTCGATTTGCAGTATTTATAGTTGCTTTTTCAGAGTTGATACTTAATAACATCTTTGACCTATGATGCTAGAAATCCCTCCAAAATAAAATCGTATTGCTTGTACCTTCTATGGTTCCTTTCGAAAACTGGAATATAATCCGCACCGGGAGGCAGTGCTGTGCTTGAGATAATAAACATATCTAGTGCTCGATCTATTTATATCTGCAGTTCATTAACTTATTTGTCTACCAACACAAGTTTCTTCTTTTTTTTTTTGGATGGAGTCTCGCTCTGTGGCCCAGGCTGGAGAGCCGTGGCGCGATCTCGGCTCACTGCAAGCTCCACCTCCCGGGTTCACGCCATTCTCCTGCCTCAGCTCCCGCGTAGCTGGGACTACAGGCGCCCGTCACCACGCCTGGCTAATTTTTTGTATTTTTAGTAGAGACGGGATTTCACTGTGTTAGCCAGGATGGTCTCGATCTCCTGACCTCATGATCTGCCCACCTCGGCCTCCCAAAGTGCTGGGATTACAGGCGTGACCCACCGCGCCCGGCCAAAACAAGATTATTCTTTAATTCAAACTATGTTACGTGCACTGTCTTGGTTATCTGGTGTGTGGGAAATGTGGTATAAGAACACGCATTTTGGGAAATGGTTTCCAAAAAGTGTGTACTAGGCAGAGCTTGAATGAATGAAGAGAGCACTTGCAGACACACTTTTAGGCCAGTGTCCTGGGCAGCATCAAAGCAGCATGGCACCCGGCTTGTACCTAGCATGGAGCTGCCACCCTGTAGTGCAAAATTATAGTAGGCCGAGGTAAATAATGTAGGCTTTATTTATTTATTTATTTATTCATTCATTTGAGAAGGAGTCTCGCACTGTAGCCCAGGCTGGAGTGCAGGGGCCCGATCTCCACTCACTGCAATCTCCGCCTCCCCGGTTCAAGCGATTCGCCTGCCTCAGCCTCCTGAGTAGCTGGGATTACAGGCACTCGCCACCACGCCCAGCTAATTTTTTTTTTTTTTTTTTTGAGACGGAGTCTCGCTCTGTCACCCAGGCTGGAGTGCAGTGGCGTGATCTGAGCTCACTGCAACCTCCGCTTCCTCGGTTCAATCGATTCTCCTGCCTCAGCCTTCCAAGTAGTTGGGATTACTGGGGTGGGCCACCACGACTGACTAATTTATTTGAATTTTTGGTAGAGACAGGGTTTCACCATGTTGGTCAGGCTGGTCTCAAATTCCCGACCTCAAATGATTGGCCCGCCTCGGCCTCCCAAAGTGCTGGGATTACAGGCATGAACCACCATGCCCAGCCGTAGGTTTTATTTATTTTTCTATCTGTGAAGTCGAACTGTAGCCTGAGGGTAGCAGATGGGAAAGGAGGGGTGGGGAAGAGAATGGAAAAGATGAGTTAAAACACACACACACACACACACACACACCCTTGCAAACGTGAAGTGTTTATCTATAAGACCACATCAGATTACTCCATTCTGGGCCGGGCGCAGTGGCTCACACCTGTAAACCCAGCACTTTGGGAGGCTGAGTCGGGTGGATCACCTGAGGTCAGGAGTTCGAGACCAGCCTGGCCAACGTGGTGAAACCCCGTCTCTACTAATACAAAAATAAGCTGGGAGTGGTGGCACACACTTGTAATCCTAGCTACTCGGGAGGCTGAGGCAGGAGAATTGCTTGAACCTGGGAGGTGGAGGTTGCAGTGAGCCGAGATCGTGCGTGCCATTGCACTCCAGCCTGGGCGACAAGAGGGAAACTCCATCTCAAAAAAAAACCCAAAAACCAAAAAAAAGAATGTTTCTGAGTACAGCGTGTGAATCACACGCATGGTGATGAACTAATGAACACCCAGAACTCCAACAGGAGACAATGTCAGGAGGATTAACAAATCTGACCTTGACCCTGGGCAACATAGTGAGACCCTGTCTTTACAAACAGTTTTTTTTTTTTTTTTTTTTTTTGAGACAGAGTCTCGCTCTGTCGCCCAGGCTGGAGTGCAGTGGCGCGATCTCGGCTCACTGCAAGCTCCGCCTCCTGGGTTCACGCCATTCTCCTGCCTCAGCCTCTCCGAGTAGCTGGGACTACAAGCGCCCGCCACCACGCCCGGCTAATTTTTTTTGTATTTTTAGTAGAGACGGGGTTTCACCGTGGTCTCGATCTCCTGCCCTCGTGATCTGCCCGCCTCGGCCTCCCAAAGTGCTGGGATTACAAGCGTGAGCCACCGCGCCCGGCCCAGTTTTTTAAAAATTAGCTGGATGTGGTGGTGTGCGCTTGTGGTTCCAGCTATTCTGGAGGCTAAAGTGGGAGGATCGCTTGAGCCCAGGAGTTAGAAGATGTAGTGAGCCATGATCACACCACTGCACTCCAGCCCGGGCAACAGAGCGAGACCCTGTCTCTTTAAAAAAAAAAAAAAAAAATTGGCTGGGAGTGGTGGCTCATGCCTGTAATCCCAACATTTTGGGAGGCCAAGGTGGGCGGATCACAAGGTCAAGAGATGGAGACCATCCTGGCCCACATGGTGAAACTACATCTCTACTAAAAATACCAAAATTAGCCGGGCGTGGTGGTGCCCTCCTGTAGTCCCAGCTACTCGGGAGGCTGAGGCAGGGGAATCGCTTGAACCCAGGAGGTGGAGGTTGCAGTGAGCCGAGATCACGCCACTACACTCTAGCCTGACAAGAGTGAGACTCTGTCTCAAAAAACAAAACAAACAACTCTGTCCTTGGAGCTGTCTTTTCCTTGCACACCTGTCACCACTCCATTGCCACCCTTCACAGGTGGGCTTAGTTAGCACAGAGCTCCAGAACCTGAGATGCCTCTGCAGGTGGCAGTAGGATGGCATCCTTCTGCCACAATTCTAAAAGCCACTAGCCAAACTTGACCTTGGAAACTATTTACAGTGCGGGGATGCCACCTCTCCCTGCAGACAAATTCAAGTACTGCATTAAGGGGCGTTCCCCAGACCTTGCTGGGCATGCCCAGATGAGCCTCCTTTTCATCTGCAAGATCCTGACTTCCTATGCAGGGTTGTTTTTAATTTGATGAGCCTATAGGTAAAGTACCTGGCTTTATTAAACACTCAGCCAACGAGGAGGAGGATGGGGATTTGTAGAGTAAATTGGTATAGATTTTAGTACTGACTTCACAAGTTCCTAGGTTCCTAGATTGTTTTTATTTAATTTTGGCAAATGACAAGTACCTAACAGAAAGGTAGTATTTTAAATGCAGTCTTTGCTGGGCACAGTGGCTCACGCCTGTAATCCCAGCACTTTGGGAGGCTGAAGCGGGCAGATCACTTGAGATCAGGAGTTCGAGACCAGCCTGGCCAACATGGTGAAACCCCATCTCTACCAAAAAGACAAACGTTAGCTGGGTGTGGTGGCGTCCACCTGTAGTCTCAGGTACTCAGGAGGCTGAGGCAGAAGCTTGCAGTGAGCCAAGATCACGCCACTGCACAGCAGCCTGGGTGACAGAGCAAAGCTCTGTTTCAAATAAATAAATACAGTCTTTAAGGGACACTTAAGGAGTAATGGAGGGGACCGGGCACGGTGGCTCACGCCCATAATCCCAGCACTTTGGGAGGCCAAGGCAGGCAGATCGCTTGACGTCAGGAGTTCAAGACTGGCCTGGCTTGGCCGGGCGCGGTGGCTCACGCTTGTAATCCCAGCACTTTGGGAGGCCGAGGCGGGCGGATCATGAGGTCAGGAGATCGAGACCATGGTGAAACCCCGTCTCTACTAAAAAATAGAAAAAATTAGCCGGGCGTGGTGGCGGGCGCCTGTAGTCCCAGCTACTCGGAGAGGCTGAGGCAGGAGAATGGCGTGAACCCGGGAGGGGGAGCTTGCAGTGAGCCGAGATTGCGCCACTGCACTCCAGCCTGGGCGACGGAGCGAGACTCCGTCTCAAAAAAAAAAAAAAAAAAAAAAGACTGGCCTGGCTAACAAGTTAAAACCTCATCTCTACTAAAAATACAAAAATTAGCTGGGCAGGGTGGCACGCACGTGTAATCCCAGCTACTAGGGAGGCTGAGTCAGGAGAATAGCTTGAACCCAGGAGGCAGAGGATGCAGTGAGCCAAGATTGTGACACTGTACTCCAGCCTGGGTGACAGAGCCAGACTCGGGCTCAAAAAAAAAAAAAAAAAGTAATGGACGGGGAAAGAGCCCTGGGGTTGCCTGGACAAGTTCTTCTCTGGATCTGTGTCCTTCTCTATCAGTGACAAAGTTGGATAATAAACGAGGCAGAATTTTTTTTTTTTTTTGAGATGGAGACTCACTCCACTGCCTGGGCTGGAGTGCAGTGTGGCGCAATCTCAGCTCACTGCAACCTCCACCTGCCAGGCCCAAACGACTCTCCTGCCTCAGCCTCCCGAGCAGCTGGGACTACAAGCGTGCGCCACTATACCCAGCTAACTTTTGTATTTTTAGTAGAGACGGGTTCACTATGTTGGTTGGCCAGGATGGTCTTGATCTCTTGACCTTGTGATCCGCCCACCTCGGTCTCCCAAAGTGCTGGGATTATAGGCGTGAGTCACCGCGCCCGGCCCAAGGCATAATTTTTTTAAGCACTAACCCTGTTATCTGAGCATCAGTAAGGAGCTGGTATCCTTTCTGGGCCAAGTGGACTGATGTAAACAGTATTACACAGGTTAACCCAGATACGTTTTTCTGTTTTTCCTTTGAAAATGGGGGTTTCGGGAGGGCAGAGAAAAGGAGGAGGATGAAAAATTAAGTGCCTAACTACACAGACCAGGGGGGCCTGCAGTCTCCCACACGCCTGCTTTCCAGATCCAGGTAATTATTCCTCATCGTGCTGACACCAACAGGAAGGAATGGTGGATGCATTTTCTTTCTTCTTCACCATGCATCCTGTTTTCCCAGGTTTGGAGGTTTGAGCAGGCCTTGTGAAAAAGCTCCTGTGCCAGGTCAAGCCCTGGCTCCAGGCCCTCTGTTCCTAGAGCGGTGGAAGCAGTGGGCTGCTTTGGTGGAGGGTCAGCCTTTTCTCCAAAGTCCAGCGAGCCTGCCGGTGAACCAAGGTTACTGATGAATCCACGCTCAAGTCTTGGTGAGGACTCAGCCTGACCGGGCTCTCATTAGATGGGATGGACCCTGGTTCATACACAGGCCACTCACTCAGCACAGCCACCCCATTTACTGAAGCAAGATGAATTGGCAATAAGTGCACGATACCCTGGTCCCATCTAGCAACAACCAGCTACTCCGCAGTCTCAGGGTCAGGGATGCTCAAGTGCTATTTATTCTGTTTATCAGACATACAGCAGCCGGGCAGGGAGACTTCATAGCCTGTTGCATCATGTGATTCCATTCCAGATTTTTCCTTTTATTCCTGTCTCCAAGGCCCCATTGTGCAGGTGCTACTAATTCTCATGAAATGATATTAGGAGATAAAGAAAGTTCGCTGGCTCTCAGATATCCATCTGTGTGCAAGCGGAATACAGAAAAATAAGTAGAATAACAAAGTTCCTAGTTCTGTGTGGGCTGAGCATGAAAAAAAAAAGAGTAACGAGGAGTGAAAAGAATGAAGAAGACAAACAGCTGCACAGGAAAAGGGCAGTGTCACAGGTGCCTCCCACGGTCCTTTGCTGAGGGCCTGTGGGGTAGGCGAAGTGGGGAGAATGGGGGACATCAGGTGGACAACCCAGGGGACCAGCTGGTGTCAGACAACGGTAGATTAGGATTTGGCCTGCTAGATCATGTTGGCGGGATTGGCCAACATCAAACACGAGGGGGCTCTGGTGACAGGATATGACACTGCACCATCAGAGATCACAGCGAATGGCTTTGCTGAGGTGTTCACTTTACTCGTGCCCCAATCACCTCCCTTTCCTGATTGTTAGTCCTTTTTGTTTCTACAGCAAGTCTCTTCTCATCCCTGTTCATGCTTTCGTGTAACAAGCATTTATCACACTAGTACTGTGAGCCACGCGTGTGCTGTGGTTACATCCGTGGATCAGACAGACAACAGTGCCTGATCTTGTAATTCTTCCACCCTTTAATTCCTTTCTCTCAGTCTGGCAAAAAAAAAAAAAAAAAAAGTTCTCCTAACAGAGAATATAGGAACAGGTTGCTGAAAAGTGACATCTGACAAGAAATGAAAGCTGGTTGATGAAAGATTTAAAAGAAAAATGTCAGGCCGGGCTTGGCGGCTCAAGCCTGTAATCCCAGCACTTTGGGAGGCCGAGGCGGACAGATCATCTAAGGTCAGGAGTTCAAGATCAGCCTGGCCCACATGGTGAAACCCCGTCTCTATTAAAAATATAAAAATTAGCTGAGCATGGTGGCGGGTGCCTGTAATCCCAGCTACACTAGAGGCTGAGGCAGGAGAATTGTTTGAACCTGGGAGGCGGAGGTTGCAGTGAGCCGAGATCGCACCACTGCACCCCAGCCTGGGTGACACAGTAAGACACGGTCTTAAAAAAAAAAAAAAAAAGAAAAGAAAAATGTCCTTCCCTGCTCCTGGCACTCTCCCCGCCCTAGCCTCCTGGGCATGCTATCTCTCAACAAGACCCAGTCTGCCCCAAATTGAGGTGTTGCTAGACCAGCTGCCCAAACAGGAAACCTTATATAATTCTGTAACCCTGACCTTGGGCCCTGAATCTTCCCCTTCTATAAACAGTCCATTCAACCCAGGAAGACCTGCAGACCTGGCTGGGACACATTTTGAAAAACACACACATTGTTAAAAATGTTGCAAAAAGTCCCTAGGTCTAAGAGGAAGTGATCTGTCTGACTCAACAGTAGAAATCACTTCATACAAAGTAATGGAACAAATGGAAATTTAATCCTAACAGATGTAACTGCCAGGGCAGTCACTTGTGTACATGGATGACTTGATTGCACCTGTTGGAAAGGCTGGGAAAATGAGCCGTGAAATCCTGATCACATTCCCTACTGGAAGCAACACTCCTGCCTTGCAAATTAGTAAGCCTGATGTTCTCAACATCCTGACTTCAACATGTGTGCCCTAGTTCTGTGCAGGCTATGACTCAACTTAGCTACTGGTCAAATGATTCTTACTCAGAGCCCTAGGTTTCTAATCTTTAGTGTTAAGTGGTCTAGGCACATACTAGCCAAATGTCTACTTTTTTTTTTTTTTCACATGCCTGTTTCCCAGTCTGTGTCCTTTCAAGATATTCCCTTGAAATGACTGATTTCAGGCAACAACTGGATTTACATATGGTAGCCTTCAACTTCCTGTTTAACTTACTGCCAAACTTCAATAGAAGTCCAGATTAGAAGTTTTAGACCTCAGCCTCTGGCCCTGGGCCTTCTGAAATGACCTTCCTCCAAACACCATTTAATTTCCGCTAATTTAGTTAATGAATGGAACTTTCTGAAGAGAGCAGTTACTTTGATCTGAACCCCTTTCCTAGTTTCCAGTTAACATAGCCAGAGGGAGACAGAACGGGTGCCCTCTCCTCAAAGGGTGCCCTCTCCTCCTGCATGGCTAGAGCGCTCTCAGCTGTAGTTATTCCTCTAAAGCAGAGAGAGCCGCACAAAGCAATTCCCAAAAGGAAGAAGGCAGGTTACAAATACTGCTGTTGGCATTTTCGTGGGTGTTTCCCCCCACATAGAGATAAAAGCGGTAAGGTGGGGCTTTCAGGCACACTCTCTGGGTAGCTGGGCCTGCAGTCTGGAAATCCTAAGTAATCCTCGCAAATAGGCTAACTGGAAGCCAGCAATACAAATGAGCAGTGCTTCTGGCCTGAGAGAAATGTGTCTGCATTCAAAGTACAACTTCAGATAAAAATGGAAAATGCCAGTCCCTCCCTGCAGGAATCCTCAGTTTCTGGGCTGTTTATCCTCACTGCCATCCACCCTACCCTTGGTTGTGACTAGGATGTGAAGAAAGAGATTGGGTGGAAAAGGCTACCGCAGTTCTTGCTCCGTTTAACTCACCACCTTAAAAAACATGGCCTTGGCTGCTGCTTTAAAACAACAACAACGAAAATCCCCAGCCCCAACCCAGAGGTTTAACCCTGCAGCTAAGGTGAAGTTTTTGTTAAGGTGATAAGGTAAAAAAGCACGCCATTCTGAGCCTTGACTTTCACTCTTTATGCTTTTCGGAAGACAAGTCCAGCAAAGACCTCCACCCCTTCCAAAGAGCGACTTACCTCGTAGCTGATCCACAGATTGCAATGTACGGATGTGATGTTCCAGGCTTGGCCACAAGGGGACACTCGAGAGTAGGACTGCCCGCGTCAATGTTTTGTTTTTTACATACTTTTGGTTGGGAGGGAGGGAGTGGGGTGTGGGAGTGGTGGGGGAGATGCTGGCTTTAAAAAAAAGTCCATTTGTTCCCTGAGATTGTGCCACTTGCCCTTTTATAAGTCAAAGGTTGCCACGTTACCTGTTGCCAGGTTCCTGAGAGTGTTTGGGGAAAATGTGGGCGAGAGAGGCACAGCACAGTCCTCCGGCTTGGTAGGTTTCTAGCTCTTTTGACTGGGCTGGCGCTGACATTTGCAGGGGCAGCTGCTGCGGATTGCCTGCGCATTGTTTGGTTGTAGTTCTAACAGAGGAGTGGCTGCGTCTGACATCATTTCCAGGCCTCAAGTGCCTGGGGCTTTTTTTTTTTTTCTTTAATGACTAACTTTCTGATCCCTCCCTGCGTGGATTTTTGTACAGTACATGCACTGTGCAAAACAGCCTCCACTCAGGAAGCCCAAGTTTTGTAGCAACTTGTTAAAACAACTTGGGTGCCTTTAAAAAAAAAATAAAGTTGTGACTCTGAAACAAACCTTTCCATTCTTCCTCCTTGCTGAGAACAATGTTGCGTTTGATTAGCAGCGTAGCCAGTGCTTTCTGAAAGATCTGCTCTCCCCAGAAGAGGCGGCTGCTATCAGTTGAATAGATCTCTAAGCCAGACACGCCGAGACTTGGGGGCATTTGTCTGGCGTTAGGAAGTGTCTGGAATACTAGCAACTACCAACTGGCGTGTCTTATGACTACAGGAATTATTACAGTACCCTCCATCTCATTCACATCCCCTCTCCTCCCCTTACACACACACAAGCATATTTTTTCTACTTTAAAAAAAGTTGAGCGAGTCATCCTGTGGTTTCCGCGGAGGATGTAACTGGGAGAGAAGACTGTGGGATACCTTGTGTCTCCCAGAGTGGGGCCGGGAATCATGGTGTATGCCCCACCCCAGCAGCCTGTGATCTCTGCCTTCTCACCACTGACCGCCACGCTTTGGGTGGCCTTAAATGTGAAGCTGTAAATATTTTGAAATAAGGTAGTGATTTTTCCATGTGCATTTTGTTTTGTGGCATTTCTCTCCTGCAATATTTTAAAGTTGCAACTATGCACCCCTTGTTGACCACTCCAAATTCATTCATTCACTGAAACTTTGATGAGTTCTTGCAGAGTGAGGATGGCTGTGCACGAAGGAGTCCCTCGTGGAAAGCATGGTGCTTTAGTGGACAAGGTGTTTAATAGAGAGTGTTTACTGGCGGGGGGTGGGGGAGATAAACAGAGGTGGTTTGAGTTAATGGTCAGATGGGATTTGGAGCCCTGAGTACTCTAACTCTGTCACTGAATCTCTAGATGAGTTAGGGATGTCCGTTGCCTGCTCTGAACCTTAATATTTTCATCAGTCAAATGGGGATAGTGGGATCTTTCACATATGTGAGATCATGTCCATTTTTTCTTTTCTTTTTCTTTTTTCTTTTTTTTTTTTTTTTGAGGCAGGGTCTTGCTCTGTCACCTAGGCTGGAGTGCAGTGGCACAGTCATGGCTCATTGCAGCCTCCACCTCCCAAGCTCAAGTGATCCTCCCACCTCAGCCTACCGGGTAGCTGGGACTTCAGGCGTGCACCACCATGACCAGCTAGTTGTTGTTGTTTGGGTTTTTTTGAGACGAGGTCTCACTCTTTTGCCCGGGCTGGTCTCCAACACCTGGGCTAAAGCGATCCTTATGCCTCAGCCTCCCAAAGTGCTGGGATTACAGGTGTGAGCCACCACACCCAGCCCCCCTGTCTATTAAGTTCTTAGCACAGTGTCCAGTACACAGAGTAAGGATTTGCTCTCTGGTGATTAGGAAGATCTAATAGCATGTCATGGGTCTGGACTGAATCTCATCTCATCACCTTTGTTGTTGCCAGGGTTTGCGAATTTTTCCCGGTGGAGGACTCCAGCCAGACCGCTGATTTGTCTGGCATTTGTTGGAAAGTCCGGCCAGCATAACACATCACCGCAAGGAGCAGGAGCCCTACGATGCACTGTTAAGTGCACAACTATGGGGTCTGCTTGGCTGGAAGCAGCAGCAGCAAACTTGTCTATTAGTAATTTTGTCCTCATCAGTGCCAGATGCTTTCCCAAGATGCCAGAACATTCATCATTGCTACCAGACAGCCTCGTTGGAGCTCTTTCTCTGGCCTCCTTTTTTGGCTTCTTTCTTCAGCTCTTTAGCATCATTCTCTGTGGGACCCTCCCTAGTTTGCAAATTCTTGTCTAAATTTCACTCATTATCATAACCATCCAATTTGAAAGAAATCTTGTCATCTAGTTGAGCCCCCTATCAGATGTTGGTACAATTGCTATAACTTCCCAGCCAAAAGATGCGCTGGTCTGTGCTTGAACAGGTCCAGGGGCTGAGAACTCCCTCTGCTATGAGGTCCTCATATTCCTTCTATGGACAGGCAATCAATGCCTGGAGAATTATTCTTTATGCCTCTCTGAGCCCTTGCCTTTGTTGTTCCTTTGGGGACTTATACAAAACAGGCCCATGCCATCCTCTAAGCAAGAGCCCTCCAAATAATTGAAAACCCCCCTTTCTTCTCTTCCAAATGAAACACCCCATCTTTTTATTTTTATTTTTTATTTTTTATTTTTGACGTAGTCTTGCTCTGTCGCCAGGCTGGAGTGGCGTGATCTTGGCTCACTGCAACCTCAATCTTTTGGGCTTAAGCAATCCTCCCGCCCCAGCCTTCCAAGTAGCTGGGACTACAGGTGCCACCTACTTGGAAGGCTGGGGCAGGATTCTACCACTCCTGGATAATTTTGTGGAGATGGGTTTCACCATGTTGCTCTAGCTGGTCTCGAACTCCTGAGCTCAAAGAGATTGTCCCGCCTGGACCTGTCAACGTGCTGGTATTACAGGAATGAGCCACTGCAACAGGCCTAGGTCCATACTTCTAATCCTACATGCCTTTCCTGAAATAGACACCTTACCTGACATTAGAACCATAAGTCCAATAGTTCCCATTCTGTATTTCTACAATAGAAATACACTTATGTCCCCAGTTTAGGTCCTTCCATGTTTCTTTTTTTTCTTTTGGCCTCTTCACATCATTTTGTTTTCTAAAACAGCCTGTGGCTTCAAGTTACCTCTTGAATATATTCTTAATCTCACTTGTACTACCTCTGCCTTGTTCTCTGGATTTGCAAATGTTCTTTTCAGTGCTTCTCAGACTATCCCTGGTAAGGGACCAGTTTGTTTGTTTGCCCTCGATCTGCTGCAGATCAGTGCTTTGGTAAAATGCAACAAAAAAGAATTACTAGAAAGAGGACTTTTTTTTTTTTAAGACAAACAAAAAACAAACCCATAGTTTTTTGGGGTTTTTTTGTTTTGTTTTGTTTTTAGATTCAACAGGTAAAACACTCTATAAAATTGCTATAAACGTTTCTAAATGCTTACACTCAATTTTCTTTTTTTTTTTTAGACGGGGTTTCATTCTTGTTGCCCAGGCTGGAGTACAACAGCACCGTCTCAGCTCACTACAACCTCTGCGGCTCACTGCAACCTCCACCTCCCGGGTTCAAGCAATTCTCCTGCTTGAGCCTCCTGAGTAGCTGGGATTACAGGCGTGTGCCACCACCCCCGGCTAATTTTTGTATTTTTAGTAGAGACGGGGTTTCACCTCGTTGGCCAGGATGGTCTCAAACTCCTGACCTCAGGTGATCCGCCGGCCTCGACCTCCCAGGGTGCTGGGATTACAGGCATGGGCCTCTGTGCCTGACCCTACACTCAATTTTCATAGCATATGTCACCCTGCACTGTGACATAGTTTGTGAACGGGCACCACTCTGCAGACCAGGCTTTGAATAACCCTGCTCTGTACACAGAGGGGTGTTGGAAATGCTTAACAACAGGCTCTCTGATTGAAGAAAATCCACAGGGGGGAACCTGCAGATTTCAGGCATTTGCTGATTTCCATGGTGTAAATACACCAAGGTCAACAATTTCAAGCTAACGGTGAAAAGTGACTGAATACAGAGGTAGAAAGAAATGTGCACAATCGAGCTTAGCAAGCTGAGAAGAGCCAGTTCTAGAACGCTTCCATCAACCCCATTAGATTTTAAAAATCTTTTTAATAAAGCCCTTTTGGGCAGGCACAGTGACTCACACGTGTAATCCCAACACTTTGGGAGGCTAAGGGAGCTGGATCACCTGAGGTCAGGAGTTCGAGACCAGTCTGACCAACATGGCGAAACCCCATCTCTATTAAATAGAAAAAATTAGCCAGGCGTGGTGGCACATGCCTGTAATCCCAGCTACTCAGGAGGCTGAAGCAGGAGAATTGCTTGAACCTGGGAGGTGGATGTTGCAGTGAGCCGAGACGGTGCCATTGCGCTCCAGCCTGGGCAACAAGAGAGAAACTCTGTCTCAAATAAATAAATAAAGGCCTTTTTGAGGGCTTGTTGAACAACGGCTGATCAGCTGGACCAAATCAGGAGAACTTTGCCCTCAGCAGATTTTAGACAGTGGACCAAGGCAGCCCTTCTCTCTGGTAGTCTTCATCTCAGTAAGATGACACCATCTGATAGAACTCACAGCAAATCCAAGGTTGCTTTCCCCATGAGCTCTGTGTAGGCACTGCCACTTCTCAAGGATGATCAAATCACAGCTTGCTTGATAATAATAGTTGCACTTAATAACAACACCTTAGGGTAACAACATGTTTACATCGAAAAGATGTTACTTGACTCTGGGACATCTGCATCTATATCTATGTATAATTTAATTTATATGTAAGTTTAATTACTTTGTCGTATTGTGTTTTTATTTGTGGTTCCTTATGTACTTGCTCTCTCATATTTTAAAGAATTTCTAAAATGCAGTAATAAGGAACTGCTAAATAGTTTCTCTACATAGCTTTATGGTTTATCATCCATTCGCTTAGCCAGTAAGGGTTTATGAATAAAAAGGCACAAAAAGGGAGTTTGATCTCCCATCTGTTTTGTGGCCACCTGACACTTGTGTGTTGTTAAACATGAAGGATAACCAGAGTGGAAAGAGAGTCTGGATAATTTGTCAGAACACCTTCACCACTACAGAATAAAATCATCTCTGGCCCAGGCCTTCCTGAAGCTTGCAACACTTTTTTTTTTTTCTTTTTTTCAGATGGAGTTTCATTCTGTCACCCAGGCTGGAGTGCAGAGGTACGATCTTGGCTCATTGCAACCTCTGCCTCTTGGGTTCAAGCAATTCTCTTGCCTCAGCCTCCCAAATAGCTGGGATTACAGGCGCCTGCCACCATGCTGGGCTAATTTTTTTTTGTATTTTTAGTAGAGATGGATTTCACCATGTTGACCAGGCTGGTTTCGAACTCCTGACCTCAAATGATCCCCTGCCTTGGGCTCCTAAAGTGCCAGGATTACAGGCATGAGCCACCACGCCTGGCCGCGTTATCTTTCCGTACAAATGTAGGCAATATTCAATCATGAGCTAGAAGCTGAAATGATAGGAATGTGTTGTTTTCTTTATAATGTCTTTCTTTCTTTCTTTTTTTGAGATAGAGTCTCGATCTGTCACTCAGGCTAGAGTGCAGTGGCGCGATCTTGGCTCACTGCAACCTCCGCCTCCCAGGCTCAAGCAATTCTCCTGCTTCAGCCTCCTGAGTAGCTGGGAACACAGGCGCACACCACCGCGCCTGGCTAATTTTTGTATTTTTAGTACAGATGGGGTTTCACCATGTTGGCCAGGATGGTCTCGATCTCCTGACCTTGTGATCCACCTGCCTCAGCATCCCAAAGTGCTGGGATTACAGGAGCGGGCCACCGCACTCTGCCGTATAATGTCTTTCTTAAAAATATAACATATATTTTTTTTTGAGACGGAGTTTCATTCTTATTGCCCAGGCTGGAGTGCAATGGCGCAATCTCGGCTCATCGCAACCTCCACCTCCCAGGTTCAAGTGATTCTCCTGCCTCAGCCTCCAGAGTAGCTGGGGTTAGATGCATGTGCTGCCACACCTGGCTAATTTTGTATTTTTAGTAGAGATTGGGTTCCTCCATGTTGTTCAGGCTGGTCTCGAACTCCCAATCTCATGTGATCTGCCCGCCTCAGCCTCCCAAAGTTCTGGGATTACAGGCGTGAGCCACAGCGCCCGGCCCCAAAAATATATCACTTCTTAAATGTAAATACCAACCTCTGGTCTCTGTGCACTACAGTATCCACTGAATGAAAATGTCACTGAAATCTGCAGCTCTGGTTCTGCAACTCTCTCATAAATGGATAAGAGTCCTTTCAGCCAGATGAGGAAAAAAATCATTTCATTTGAAATGAACAAAAAACTTATCAGGGCAAAGGAAAGCAGTAATAGTGATAAAAATACAGCATCATTTCTTTTTTCAAGTTCCACTTACATTTTAAAAATCATTCTTTTTGAGAACGTCATTCTGTGTCTGGAATTTATTCCTTCTTGTGGGTTCTTGGTCTTCCTGACTTCAAGAACGAAGCCGCGGACCCTCATGGTGAGTGTTACAGCTCTTAAAGCTGGTGTGTCCGGAGTTGTTTGTTCCTCCCGGTGGGTTCGTGGTCTCGCTGACTTCAGGAATGAAGCCGCAGACCCTCACGGTGAGTGTTACAGCTCATAAAGGTAGTGTGGACCCAAAGAGTGAGCAGCAGCAAGATTTATTGTGAAGAGCAAAAGAACAAAGCTTCCACAGCATGGAAGGGGACCCGAGCGGGATTGCCGCTGCTGGCTGGGGTGGCCAACTTTTATTCCCTTATTTGTCCCTGCCCACGTCCTGCTGATTGATCCATTTTACAGAGTGTTGATTGGTCCGTTTTTACAGAGTGCTGATTGGTGCATTTACAATCTTTTAGCTAGACACAGGTGCTGCTTGGTGTATTTTTACAGAGTGCTAATTGGTGCATTTACAATCCTTTAGCTAGAAAAGTTCTCCAAGTCCCCACTCGACCCAGCTGGCTTCACCTCTGAATTCTTCACCTCTCAATTCTTGCCAGGAGTGGTGGCTCACGCCTGTAATCCCAGCACTTTGGGAGACTGAGGCAGGTGAATCACCTGAAGTCAGGAGTTTGAGACTAGCCTGACCAACATGGTGAAACTCTGTCTCTACTAAACCCACAAAAATTAGCCAGGCATGGTGGCGCAGGCCTGTAATCTCACCTACTCCGGAGGCTGAGGCAGGAGAATTGCTTGAACCTGGGAGGCGGAGGTTGCAGTGAGCCGAGATTGCGCCATTGCACCTGGGCAACAAGAGCGAAACTCCGTCTCAAAAAAAAAAAGAGAACGTCACTCTTAAACAAATCAGATGTTTCACTTACTATATAGAAGCTGCTCGTTTTCTCTTTTTCTCTTTCCCATTTTCTCTTTCTGTTTTGACCAGGCAAGACAAACATATTGGCTGGTGTTTCACCCTCCTTCAGTCTCACTCTTGTCTGTCACACACCGGCTGGTGCTCAGACCTTCTCAGTGGCTTCTAAATCTTTCCTGGCACTAAATTCTGAGAGTAGAACTGAAACAAACCAAACAACAAACAAAATACACTTAGGAGAGAAGCGTGGGTTTAGGGCTTAGACAGCAAATCTAGGAAAGGGTGATGTTGAGGAAAATGGACGGATTTCGTTGTATGAGTTTTGGAGTGCAGAAGAATTGGAAAATGAAGAAGGGGACGATGGAGAAGCGTGAGCTGTGATTTGAATCCCCTTTCCTCTCCTTCAAATGGCAATCTTAAGCCGGGAGTGGTGGCATGCGCCTGTTGTCCCACCTATTCAGGAGGCAGAGGGCGGAAGATCTCTTAAATCTGGGAGTTCAAGGCTAGCGTACACAGCACAATGAGATCCTGTCTGTAGTTGGAAAAAAAAAATCATGAAGATTTGAATTCCTTTCATCTTCCTAGTCCATGACTGGACAGTGCTGCTCACTGCAGTGAAGCCTCATAATAACGAGTAACGTCCCTCCGCATAACAGCATGGGAGATGGTTCCTGTCCTTAAGCCTCATAATAATGAGTAATGTCCCTCCGTATAACAACATGGGAGATGGTTCCTGTCCTCCATTCAGCTCCCTTATTCGAAGTTGGGGGGGATCTCAAAATCTTATCTTCTTTGGGTGTTGGGGGCTGGACCACCCTGTTGGAGAAGCCATGTCTCCAGTGTTCTCCCTGACCAATCTAACCATGGTAGATTTCAAGCATTACGGGAACTCTGCGAATGTCCCTGTTGAGCAAGGTATCCAGTTATCCCTATCGACAGCGAAGATGAGCTGACAACAGCCACCAGGTGGCGTCCAATTGCAGTTGGCCTGGGGAGTGTAGGAGCCACACTGGAGGCTCAGGTCCCCAAGGTCAGTCATGCATTGGAAACGATGTGACCTAGCCCTGCGCCCTCCCATCCCCACTTACCACATCATGGCAGGATTTTTACTGTATGTCACAGCAAATCAAATGATTCTATATTTGGCTGAATTATCTAACTTTTTTTTGGACGGGGAGTGTTTGGTTTTGTTTCCTAATTGTGTAGAGATGGGATTTCGTTATCTTGCCCAGGCTGGTCTGCAACTCCTGGACTCAAGCAGTCCTCCCACCTTAGCCTCCCAAAACGCTGGGATGACAGGTGTGAACCACTGTGCCTGGCCTCACTGTCCAGTTTGGATTATCCACACTGAAAGAAGAAACCAAGGAGAGCTAACAAGAAGCAATACATAATCCAAAAGATCAGACATTTGATGTTGGAATATGTTATTTAGCTTCTTGAAATATCAGTGGGCGGAATGTCCTGAGAATCCATTTTGAACAAAATAATGAGTTCACATTGTAAAGACATGTCTTAGGTGAAGTGGTACAACGCTGTAGTTTCATTCAATTTTAATAGGGAGAGCTTCTATCCTAATTACGGCTCCCACCCACTCTGGGTCTTCAGCTGAATCACTGAGATGAGCGTTACTCCCAGCAGGACTACCATCACTCATGCCTCTCTGGGAACCAGAGCTCCACCATGGTTTGGATGCAAGAAACTAAATTGAGTGAGGCAAGATATTTACAATGTATATGCACTGGCATTGTTTAGCCAGAGGCTTAGCTGTGGGCCAGTGGGAAGAACCTGAGGCTGGCTGGCTCTGCTCCTGACTCTGCACCTTGCAGGCACTGTATTTTCCCTGAGTCGTATTTCCTGTCAGGTGCATTAGCTAAAAAATGAGGAAGTCGACTGCTTATTGTTGAGCTGCATTCAAATGATAAAAATGGGCTGGGTACGGCATAGTGGCTCATGCCTTTAATCCCAGCACTTTGAGAGGCCAAGATGGGAGGATCGCTTGAAGCCAGGGGTTCAAGACCAGCCTGGGCAACACAACAAGACCCCCATCTCCACAAAAAATAAAAAATTAGCTGGATGTGGTGGTGCACACCTGTAGTCCCAGCTGCTCAAGAGATTGAAGTGGGAGGATTGCTTGAGCCTAGGAGATCGAGGCTGCAGTGAGCCATGATGGTGCCACTACCCTCCAACCTGGTGACAGAGTGAGACCCTATCTCTAAAAAAAAAGAGAGATAAAGATGTGTGTTTCATGAGTCAACATAGATGGGAAGTTCTCCTGGGCTGGGCCTCTGCCAGTCATCCACCCAGGGAATGAGGGGAGACTGCCTCTATGTCATGCACCTTGTCTTCCCCCATCCCGGAGTCCATATGATATTGTAATGAGACATTTGCTTGATTTATTCCTCCAATACTCAGGCAATCCCTGGGAAATAGCCAAACATTATTGTCTCTATCTATTTTATGGTTAAGGAAATTAATCCAAATCACAGGCTACCGAAACAGCAGGACAGCATAATAGAGTCCTTTTGTTTATTGTTCCTTATAGGGTGTTTCCTCTGAGTGGCCAGAGGAAACATCTTCAATGTTGAAGCAAGTATTTCATTCAGTGAGATGGCCCGAGTTGGCAGCTGGAACCGTAGGTAACAAGTTGGGACTGCGTGGCCAGGTCTAGCTGATGTGATGGAGCCACAGTGACACCACCTGCGGGAGTGGGTGGGCTGGAGTGGGGTGGGGAGGAAATGATGGAAGCATAATTATTTGAATGAATTTATAATAGCTGCTTAAGGAATTGTGCTTCACTGACCGAAGTCCAACTTGGAAACAATTCATTTTTTATCCTTATTTTCTTAAATCATGCTTTACAAATGAGAACCTGAAAGCCAGTGTGTAAAGCTTCTTCAAAACCCTCAGTGTTGTAATCAAATGGCCAGAGGGAGGGGCTGAGGCTGCTGCTGGGAGCCTCCAAACAGACCTTGACCCCCCTTGTACAGGTCCAAAATTGTACTCAGCAGCCTAGATTCAGACCCCCACCATTTTTTTTAGACCGAATCTCGCTCTGTCGCCTAGGCTGGAGTGCAGTGGCACGATCTCAGCTCACTGCAACCTCCGTCTCCCGGGTTCAAGCGATTCTCCTGCCTCAGCCTCCCGAGTAGCTGAGATTACAGGCACCCACCACCATGCCCGGCTAAATTTTTGTATTTTTAGTAGAGACGAGATTTCACCATGTTGGCCAGGCTCGTCTCAAACTCCTGACCTCAGGTGATCCACCCGCCTGGGCCTCCCAAAGTGCTGGGATTACAGGCGAGAGCCACCGCGCCCAGTCAGATTCAGGCCCTTGACTCGACCAAGTTGCCCTAAAGGAAGACACTTTAGGGAGTGACTCATACAGACCAAACCCACGAAGACTGATTTATAAGCTAGCATGTGGATTAATTTCTACAATAGGAGACTTTTGTACAGTGTCAATACTCTCAGTGAGTAGTTCTGCTCAGAAACAAGCAAAAATTCAACAAAAGGAGTTTATATAGTGGGAGCTTACCCAGAAAAAGACAGGGAGAGAGACAGGCAAGGTGGAAGCGAAGAAGGAAGACAGAGAGGAGGAGGAGGAGGGGAAAGACAAGAAAGAGGGAGATGGAGAGAGAGAGAAGGAAAAGGAAGGATGACAAGACAGGAAGACAGAGAAAAGAAGACTGAAGGACAGAAGGAAGGAAAGAAGAGAAGGAGGTGGGAAAACACAGAGGGACAGAGAAAGGGAGGGAGGGAGGGAGAAGAGAAGGAAAGAAGGAAGGAAGGAAGGTCTGTCAGTCAGGCAGAAAGACAGAAAGGTGGGAAGTGGCCAGGCCCGGTGGCTCACGCTTGTAATCCCAGCACTTCTATGTGTCTGTCTCTCAGGATATAGGCAACAGCCTTCTTTTCTGTCCTCTGAAAGGAGGCCTAAGGGAGAGGATCTCTTGAGCCCAGGAGTTCAAGACCAGCCTGGGCAACACAAAGAGACCTCCTCTCTATTTTTTAAAAATATTTTTTTTTTTTTTTTTTTTTTGAGACGGAGTCTCGCTCTGTCGCCCAGGCTGGAGTGCAGTGGCGCAATCTCGGCTCACTGCAAGCTCCGCCTCCCGGGTTCACGCCATTCTCCTGCCTCAGCCTCTCCGAGTAGCTGGGACTACAGGCGCCCGCCACCACGCCCGGCTAATTTTTTTGTATTTTTAGTAGAGACGGGGTTTCACCGTGGTCTCGATCTCCTGACCTCGTGATCTGCCCGCCTCGGCCTCCCAAAGTGCTGGGATTACAAGCGTGAGCCACCGCGCCCGGCCCTAAAAATATTTTTAAGGGAAGGAGGGAGAGAGGAAAAGCAGGGAGGATGGAAGGAAGGAAGGAGGGAGGGAGGGAGGAAAGAAGGAAGGAAAGAACTGGCTTCGATAAATGTTGCAGCAGCTACGATGGCGTGTGTATCCTTCTCCCCCACACACCTCGTCCTTGTTATTAGGATCAGAACACACATCCTCACAACCTCTTTGCCTTCCTTTTTTCTTTTTCCATGTTTATTATCAACCACTGAAATCTCTTCTAATGAGTTACTCTATTTAATATTAGCTATATTTAGTGTTTTCCCTGAAGACAGAAACTCCCCTCACCTTCTCTATGTGCCTATACAATTTGTTGGCTGGGAAGGTTTCGACAGAGGGCTAATCATGTCTAGTTTATGTTGATTCATATTAATTTCCATTTCAGAAACTTCCATTTCAGAGATTGATATTTCCCAGTGTTTTTCTCCCTCAGTTTTGTGGAAGTGTCACCTCAGATGAGACCCAAACCACCTCCGGAGAGCAGGGGTCTCAGCCTGTCAATGGAACTTATTTTCCTGTTAAATGTCTCAGTGTGTTTCATGTGCCCTAATTTCCAATGGCTGTCAGTTACAATATCAGAAATTAAAACCCACGCAGAAATCACAGTGTCTTTGTTTTCACTGTCTTCCAGTGTCATCTTGCATTACAACATATAAGAAGACACCACCTCCAGTCCCACCCAGAACTACCACGAAACCTTTCATTTCTATCACAGCCCAGAGTAGCACAGAGTCAGCCCAGGATGCCTACATGGACGGACAGGGCCAGCGAGGAGATATTATCAGCCAGTCTGGACTCAGCAACTCCACCGAGAGCCTGGACAGTATGAAGGCTCTGACAGCTGCCATCGAAGCTGCAAACGCCCAGATCCATGGCCCTGCCAGTCAACACATGGGCAATAACACTGCCACCGTCACCACCACGACTACCATAGCCACCGTCACCACAGAGGACAGGAAGAAGGACCACTTTAAGAAAAATCGATGCCTGTCTATTGGGATACAGGTAACAGCCTCCCTTTCTATCCTTTGAAATAGGAACTTAAAACTAAGGAATGTAACACTTTTTGTTTCCCCAGAAGATTTGCTTTCTTGCCGCTTGGAATCATAGATCTATGCGTAGGACCAGATTTTCAAGTGATTGGCTGTGGACTCCGTATATTGTTAAATGTGACCAAGATTATGAAAGTATTTTCTTTGTAGACATTATTAGCAGCTATTATTTTTGTTCTCTAAATTGAATGTGTGACTCAAACTGCAGGATAATTCGAAGAACATGAACACAATCAAACATGAGGTGCTTTTAATTCCTAATGCACATTTCTATTTTTAGAAAATAGAGTGGACTTGCAAGAATAGCCAGGGTCATCGAGCCACATAACAGTATGTTCAACACTATTGAATGACCATATGAGAACAAAAATGTGAATCACTTCCCATAGATGTGGGAGTGAAGGCGAGCAAGACCAAAGTGACTGATAGTGTGGAAAGCAATAACTCACATCACAGCATCATGAGGAAAGAATGTGCACTAGTTTCAGCCTCATCAAGCATTTCATGAAAACGGTAGAAAACTCAGTAGGCTTCTCAGTTCGGTTCACTGTTTTTCTGCTTTTCAAAGATAAGATCAGACTTATTCCACCTTGTTTCTTTTACATCTGTTTAGCTTGGGTTACCCTGCTAGAAACGTTCTTCTAACAAAGAAGAAAAATCATCCTCTCTCTCCATTTTTGTTGTGCTATGTCAGTCTGCGGGTACCCTTTGAATAATAACTTCTCAATTTGCTGTTGAATAGATCCATCCACATTGAATCCACTCTAAGGCTAATTTAAAAGCCAGGCGTGGCCAGGCATGGTGGCTCACGCCTGTAATCCCAACACTTTGGGAGGCCGAGGCGGGTGGGTCACCTGAGGTCGAGAGTTTGAGACCAGCCTGACCAACATGGAGAAACTCCGTCTGTACTAAAAATACAAAATTAGCTGGGGGTGGTGGCACATGACCGTAATCCCAGCTACTTGGGAGACTGAGGCAGGAGAATCGCTTGAACCCAATAGACGGAGGTTGCGGTGAGCCGAGATCACGCCATTGCACTCCAGTCGGGGCAACAAGAACAAAACTCCATCTGAAAAAAAAAAAGACCGTTTTAACTATTTTTACACGTACAGTTCAGTGGCACTAAGGACATTCACACTGTTGTGTGACCATCACTATATCGTGTATGTTTAGTCGTGATGATGCACCCACTAAACTATAACCTCCACAGGGAGCTAGATTTTTTAAAACAGTCTCAGAATAATAATAATTATTATTATTTTCACTCAGTAGGATGGAACTAGACTTAAATCCACATATAACATTGGGGAGAAAAGTTTTTACTTGAGACATCATCTCATGTCTTAAATAGTTGGATATTTAATGAATTAAAAAATTGTTCTTATTCTTCCTCTAATCATTGTACACTGCTATATAAATTATAGCAAAGTACTGAGTACTTCACGTGACACTCATTTAACTCATCCAACGATCTTACGGCATAGGTGTTGGGATCAACTCTACCCTACAGATGAGAGCACAGAGAGGTTGGAAAACTTGCCCAAGGTCACCTGCTTTTTCTTGACAGAGCCAAGATTGTACCCAGTGTCTAACATGATCACATTATACTACTTCTTTGATGGAGAATAATAAGAAAAAAAAAAGGCCGGGCACAGTGGCTCACGCCTGTAATCCCAGCACTTTGGCAGGCTGAGGTGGGCAGATCACGAGGTCAAGAGATCGACACCATCCTGGCCAACATGGTGAAACCCCGTCTCTACTAAAAATACAAAAATTAGCTGGGTATGGTGGTGCACACCTGTAGTCCCAGCTACTTGGGAGGCTGAGGCAGGAGAATCACTTGAACCTGGGAGGCGGAGGTTGCAGTGAGCCAAGGTTGTGCCACTGCACTCCAGCCTGGCGACAGAGTAAGACTCCATCTCAAAAAAAAACAACAACAAAAAAATTAAAGATGCAAACTATTCATTGAATTTCGTTATACAGAAATCAAATTTAAATGCAAGTTCCCAAAATATGTCACACTAGGATCTTGGACTTCCTCCCATGCTTTCCCTCTTAGGGCCAGTTTCCAATCCTTTACCAAAACTTTAAATTTAATTCATACCCAATAGCTAATACTACAACTACTTACTTTATAACCTCTGTGAACTTAGATCAATTACTTAGTATTTCTGTATCTCAGATTCTTCATCTGGAAAATGAGAATAATGATAGTCCTTATTTCATATGGTGCATTTAGGGTATGGTAAAAATTAATTGATAAAATATATGAAAGGCTGTAAGCACAGTGCCAGGCATAAGGGTTCAACAATTATTAGATTTAGTTGTTATGATTAATATTGTCCTTTAAAATTATAATTAGCTAAATATGCTGAACTAAATATGCCACGGACTTTCTCAATTATTATTTTTTTGGACAGAGATCTTATATCCTGCAATTTCTTTTACAATTTTTGAAAGCCACTTTATAAATTTAAGTAGATTACCCTAGATACAATACATAAAAGGTGCCATTTGCCAATATTTGGAGCTAAGAGTAAAAAAATCACAGAGATAAATTTATATACAATGACTAAAGCTTAGAAGATGCTAATACTTGATGCAAATGAGCTGGCAGTTCTAGGACCAGTGGGGATGAGGCTTGGACCAGGAAGAGAACAATGTCCTCCATTCTTGTTCTGATGAACCCTGCTTCTTTTTTGTCTCCTCTTTTTTATGCATGAGGATCGTGCTTCTTCAGGGAAATAACTACCATGCATCTTCTGAAAAAAGTTTCATTGGATAGTTTTATACCAGCGCATAGTGGAAGACACAACATCCTACTTTGGCTGACATCCTAAGTGTTTTTAATTTACATGAGTGTAGTCATATGGAATTGGTTAAAATCCCATCCAGGAAATCACAGACCAGGCTCACGTCTTAAACAGAGACAGCTTAATACAGAAAATTGGTTACACAGTTATGGGAAGACTGAGAGAGCAATAAAAGGAGCAAGAAGGAAAAGGTGGGGTTACCAGAAGTTTAGGAGCTCAGAAGAAAGGCCTGGGGTAGCCTGTGCTCAGATTGTGAGGTGGCAGGGTCAGGTGGTGCTGGGACTTCAGAGTGGTGCAGAGCAGCTGATGCATGGGCTGTTGAAAGGAGCTGAAGGGCCAGGCACGGTGGCACACCCCTGTAATCTCAGTACTTTGGGAGGCCGAGGTGGGTGGATCACCTGAGGTCAGGAGTTTGAGACCAACCTGACCAACATGGTGAAACCCCGTCTCTACTAAATAAAAAAATTAGCTGGGTGTGGTGGTGCATGCCTGTAATCTCACCTACTTAGGAGGCTGAGGCAGAAGAATCACTTGAACCTGGGAGATGGAGTTTGCAGTGAGCCAAGATTGTGCCATTGCACTCCAGCCTGGGCAACAAGAGTGAAACTCCGTCTCAAAAAAAGAAAGGCCGGGCATAGTCGCTCACGCCTGTAATCCCAGCACTTTGGGAGGCCAAGGCGGGCGGATCACCTGAGGTTGGGAGTTCAAGATCAGCCTGACCAACATGGAGAAACGCTGCCTCTACTAAAAATACAAAAAATTAGCCAGGCATGGTGTTGCATGCCTGTAATTCCAGCTACTCGGGAGGCTGAGGCAGGAGAATCGCTTGAACTTGGGAGGTGAAGGTTGCAGTGAGCCGAGATCGCGCCATTGCACTCCAGCCTGGGCAACAAAAGCGAAACTCCATCTCAAAAAAAAAAGGAAGGAGATGGAGCCGGCTGCGCTGGCTCATGCCTGTAATCCCAGCACTTTGGGAGGTCAAGGCAGGCGAATCACGAGGTCAGGAGTTCAAGACCAGCCTGGCCAAGATGGTGAAACCCAGTCTGTACTAAAAATACAAAAAAATTAGTTGGGCATGGTGGTCGGCACCTGTAATCTCAAGTACTCGGGAGGCTGAGACAGAGAATTGATTGAACCCGGGAGGTGGAGGTTGCAGTGAGCCGAGATCACGCCACTGCACTCCAGCCTGGGAGACAGAGCAAGACTCCGTCTCAAAAAAAATAAAAAAGGAGCTGGAGGGTGGAGCCATAGCTGCCTTCACATGCAGGAGTGATGCCAGAAGAAGGTGGAAACAGGAAGGAAGTTCCTTCTCTTCTTCCACCTTCCTTTGTTAGAACACAACTGGAAACCAGCTGACAAGGAGGCCTAGGAAATGTAGTTTGGGAGTCCTGGCCCCAGTGTCGAAGAGCAGCTGAATGTAGAAGATGGGCTTGGGGCTGCTAGACAGTAAGCAAATCACCAAAACAAAGCTCTTTGTCTGATAAATAAATAATGTGCTGTTTCCTTCAATCAGCATGTGTGTTAAAAGGCCTAAAATGGACATGATCCATGTGCAGTCTTGATTCCTATGTTCTTATGGGAGCACCTCATGGCACTCTGATTCTAGAATATTTAAAGATATGAATTTCTGTATAATATGGCACCAAAACAAGTCAAGTACTTTATCTGGTGTTTTTCTTGATGCCCTAGTGCTGGGGGTGAGGGGGGCATTGTGGGGACTGGCTGCTCTGGATTTAGAGCAAAGTTGTATGTCTAAACTAAAAGTCATAGGCACCTTTAGGGTAATTTTTTTAAATTTTCTTATAATTACAAAGTGAGTAATTCATGTAAACAGTGTTATTATAAAGAGTTCGTATAGTACAGGAGTGTATAGAGCAAAATATGAGATTTCCCCTTCTTTCCCACTCCCACCTCCTATTCCTACTGTACTCCCCAAAGGTGACCCCTGGCAACAGTTGGTTACACTGTCTTTTAGTCTCTCGAGAGTAATTCTGACTACAGATGAGTTTCATGTCCTACCTTTAGGCCCCGACTCCTCTGCCTCCCGATGGTACATTATGATTTCCATCTATTATTTAACTCAAGTTGCAAAACAGATTAAAAGAACAGCTTAATCCTTCACATTATGTGAAATGCAATGGCTTTCTGTATTCTTTGAATTAAAAATAAAAGAAAATTTAGTTATTTTAGATCGTACTCTTAAGGCTTATTTATTTCCTTAATACCTGTCCAAGTGTACAGAGATATATTAATATTTTATGCTTATGTGAAGAAACAAGTCCAACTGCAGATAATGAAACTTGTCTCTGCCAAGTAAAATACAAACCAAAGGAATTGTTACTATTTGAAAGAAAGCTTTGAAAAATAAAAAGGCCCATGCGTGGTGGCTCACTCCTGTAATCCCAGCACTTTGGGAGGCCTAGGTGGGTGGATCACAAGGTCAGGAGATCAAGACCATCCTGGCTAACATGGTGAAACCCCATCTCTACTAAAAATACAAAAAATTAGCCGGGCGTGGTGGCGGGTGCCTGTAGTCCCAGCTACTCGGGAGGCTGAGGTGGGAGAATGGCGTGAACCCAGGAGGCGGCTCTTGCAGTGAGCCAAGATTGCGCCACTGCACTCCAGCCTGGGCGACTCTGTCTCAAAATAAATAAATAAATAAAATAAAAAGGCACATTATTTTGGATTCATAATTTATTGACTTAAAATAATAAAGGAACACTAAGGAGATAGTTTCAAAACATTTAAGCCTTAAAGACTTTATTTTGATGGCCTGGAAGTCAGCATCAGTGTTTATTTGGAAAGAGATTTTTGGAGGGACCTCTCTCGAGTCAAAACTAATGAACCTTATGGAGATCATTTTAATGAATTCCAAAAAGAAGAAATAATCAGTCATGTTTGCCAACCATGATGCATTAAAAATTAGAAATTAACACTAAACAGATAACAAAATCTAACCATTTGAAAATGTTAAAACATCTAAATAACATTTGGATTACAGAAGGAATTCAAGATTATTTCGAAATAAATGACAGCAGGAATCCTATAAATCACCACTATGGGCTGTGGCCATAGTGATGATCTAAGAAAGATTTTTAGCCCTATGTTCTTTCATAATTAAGGAAGAAATATTACAATATAAACACTCAATTTACAAAGCTAGAAAAAGAAAAACAGATTCAAAAGAAGGAATTACTAATGATGAAAGTACAGATAAATGCATTAGAAAACAAAACAGAGCAATGGCAATAACAAGTAAAGTGGAATTGATAAACCAAAATTGGTTATTTGAAAATACTAAATAAATAGACAAATCTTATTGAGAGAGGGAAAATAGAAATCAACAATATTAGGAATGAGAATAGTATATGACCTTTTGAAAAATTATAAAAGATTCTTGTGACAGCTTAATGTTGGTAAATTTTAAAGTCAAAACAATATAGACACTCATGTATATTACTAATACCGATGCAAGAGGGAGTATTAAATCTGGGGAAAGAGGTCAGGCTCAGTGGCTCACGCCTGTAATCCCAGCAGTTTGGGAAGCTAAGGTGGGTAGATGGCTTGAGCCGGGGAATTCAAGACCAGCTTAAGCAACATAATGAGACCTTGTCTCTACAAAAAATAGAAAAAATTAGTCGTGCCTGCTGGCACACACCTGAGTCCCAGCTACTTGGGAGACTGAGGCGGGAGGATCACTTGAGACCAGGAGTTCACAGTGGCAGTAAGCCATGATTTTGCCACAGCACTCCAGCTTGGATGACAGAAACCCTCTCTCTAAAAAATAAATAAATAAATAACATAAAAACCTGGAGGAAGAAATCTTATAACCATAGAATAAAGTGCAAAAAACGTAAAGAAAAAAAAAACCTTTCACAAATGTTATGGACTTGGATCATTTTAACAGGAAAGGTTTTCTCAACATTCATGAAACAAATAATTCCTATGTTATTTAAAGCATGTAATATTACAAGAAAAGATCAAGATTCTTTTTTTTTTTTTTTTTTTTGAGATGGAGTTTTGCTCTTGTCGCCCAGGCTGGAGTGTGGTGGTGTGATCTAGGCTCACTGAAACTTCCATCTCCTGGGTTCCAGCAATTCTCCTGCCTCAGTCTCCCAAGTAGCTGGGACTACAGCCACGCACTACCACGAACAGCTAATCTTTGTATTTTTAGTAGAGACCGGATTTCACCATGTTGGCTAAGCTGATCTCAAACTCCTGACCTCAGGTGATCTGCCCGTCTCGGCTTCCCAAAGTGCTGGGATTCTGGGATTACAGGCGTGAACCACTGCACCTAGCCAAGATTCTTAATATATTTTAATCAATTAAGCATAACTCTAATACCTAAATTTGAAAGAACACAAGAAAAAATAATTATAGAATAACATGCTTACAAAAATAGATGTAAAAATTACCAAATTTGAGAATTAATCAAAGTGTATATATATTTTTAAAAATGATATACTTTTACTGATCTTTTTGTGGTTCATAAGCATGATGATTGGGTCTTCACACAAACGTTTAAGATGTGCCTCCCTCACATCTTAAACGTGAGGGAGGCACATCTTAAATTCAGCATATTTCCTGTCTGAAGTAAGAAAAATTAAATAAAAATTAAAATAATATACTATTACCAAGTAGTGTATGTCACAGAAATTCAAAGTTATTTTAGCCTTTGGGGGGAAAAATATGGTATCAAGATAGACAGTAAAAAGTATTGCATTTGGTAAAAATCAGAAGCCATTCCAAGTATCACCATGATAAAAAGCATTTATAAGAAACCAAACTAAAGGCCGGGTGTGGTGGCTCACACCTGTAATCCCAGTACTTTGGGAGGCTGAAGTGGGTGCATCACTTGAAGTCAGGAGTTTGAGACCAGCCTGGCCAACATGCAAAATCCCGTCTCTACTAAAAATACAAAAATTAGCCAGGCATGATGGTGCATGCCTGTAGTCCCAGCTACTCTGGAGGCTGAGGCAGGAGAATCACTTGAACCTGGGAGGTGGAGGTTTTAGTGAGCTTAGATTGCGCCACTGCCCTCCAGCCTGGGCAACAGAGTGAGACTCTGTCTCAGAAATAAATAAATAAATAAATAAATAAATAAATAAATAAATAAAACCAAACTAAACTTCTGCTTAAAGACGGAATGCTAGAGATATTCCAGAGTCAGAAGTCAAGTAAGGATGAATATGTTCATAGGCTTATTCAGTGTTGTTTGCCTTTACTGGCCAAGACACAAAGCAAGAAATGAAGTGTAAATATTTCAAAACAAAGCAAAATTGCTTTTATTCGTAGATAATATGCATGTGCACCTTTAAAATTCTAGCAGAAACCGGGAGTCTGAGGCGGGAGAATCGCTTGAATCCCAGAGGCATAGGTTGCGGTGAGTCGAGATTGTGCCACTGCACTCCAGCCTGGCGACAGAGCAAGACTCTGTCAAAAAAAAAAAAAAAAAGAAAAAAAAAGAAAAAGAAAAAGAGCCGGGCGTGGTTGAGCGCACCTGTAGTCCCAGCTACTAGAGAGGCTGAGGCAGAGAGAATCGCTTGAACCCGGGAGGCGGAGTTTGCAGTGAGCTGAAATCACGCCACTGCACTCCAGCCTGGGTGACAGAGTGAGAGTCCCGAGACTCCGTCTGAAAATAAATAAGTAAATAACCTCTGTGCATGGTCATGCACACCTGTATTCTCAGCTACTCAGGGGGCTGAGGCAGGAGGATCACATAAGCCCAGGAGTCTTGGGCTGTAGTGCACTGTAGTGATGGGGTGTCCACAGTAAGTTCAGCATCAGTATGGTGACCTGCCAGGGGCAGGGGACCATCAGTTTGCCTAAGGAGGGGTGAACTGGCTCAGGTCAGAAAAGAGCAGGTCAAAATTGCTGTGCTGATCACTAATGGGATCAACTTTGTGAATAGCCACTGTACTCTAGCCTGGGCAACATAGCAAGATCTCGTCTAGCAAATAAATAAATAAAATATAATACTGTAATAAAAGAAAAATTATTCAATATTCCTACACAGGAATACTACATAGTAAAAAGACAACCATCTCCTGAAAATTAATACAAATATTTAAAGAAATTCCAATAAAAATTCCAATGTGATTTTTATCACTTGGTGGAGGCTAACAGGACGAGCTTGACAATTTGATGTTAAAGTTTACCTAGAAGTTAATACTCCAAAATAACCTAGAGATTTTTGTTTTGTTTTTAAATTACCTTTTTTTTTTTTTTTTTTTTTGAGACACTGTCTTGCTCTTTCACTCAGGCTGGAGCGCAATGGCGTGATCATGGCTCACTGCAGCCTCCACCTCTCAGGCTCAAGCAATCCTCCTTCAGCCTCCTGAGTAGTTGGGAGTACAGGTGCATGCCACTATGCCCAGCTACTTTTTTTCTTATTTTTTGTAGAGACAGGGTCTTGCTGTGTTGCCCAGTCTGGTCTTTAACTCTTGGGCTCAAGTGATCCTCTCACCTCGGCCTCCCAAAGTGCTAGGATTACAGGCATGAGCCACCTCACCTAGCCTAATTATATTTTTTGAAAAAAGAACTACAGGAGGAGACTTGTCATAGAAAATATCAAGACTGATTACAAAATTATATTAGGAAAGGCCAGACACGCAACCAGCACTTTGAGAGGCTGAGGCGGGCAGATCAGCTAAGGTTGGGAGCTCGAGACCAGCTTGGCCAATGTAGCGAAACCCCATCTCTACTAAAAATACAAAAATTAGCCAGGCATGGTGGCACACGCCTATAATTTCAGCTACTTGGGAGGCTGAGGCAGGAGAATCGCTTGAACCCGGGAGGTGGAGGTTGCACTGAGCCGAGATCGCACCACTGCACTCCAATCTGGGCAACAGAGTGAAACTCCATCTCAAAAAAAAAAAAAAAAAATTATATTTAGGAAAAAGGAGAGGGAAGGTCAATAAGCCCAACAGATCAATAGGCAGAAACAGGTCTGTATATATGTGTCACTTAATGACAGAGATACACCTGGGAAAATGTGTTATTAGGTGATTTCATCATTGTGTGAACATCATAGAAGGTACTCACACAAACCTAGAAGGTAAAGCATACTACACACTTAGGCTATGTAGTATGGCCCATTGCTCCTAGGCTATAAACCTGTACAGCATATGACTGTGCTGAACACTGTAGGCCATTATAACATAATGGTAAGTACTTGTGTATCTAACCATAGAAAAGGTACAGTAAAAATACAGTACAAAAGATACTTCTGCACAGGGCAGTTCCATTATAATCTTATGATCACTATGGTATATGTGCTCTATCGTTAACAGAAATGTCACTATGTGTGTCATGACTGTAGACGGGAATGCCTATATGAGAATGTATGGGAAAATATATGTGAGTAAAGTTTGGTATCAGATAAAGCTGGTATCTCAAATAAAAAAGCGAATTAGTTAATAAGTGGAGCCAGATCCATTGATAACCCAAGGGAGGTAGTACAGGAGGGTAATATTAGATCTCTGCATATGTATCTTTGACAGAAACATTTCAGGATGATGGATTTAAGAATTAAATACGAGGCGGGCGGATCACGAGGTCAGGAGATTGAGACCACGGTGAAACCCCGTCTCTACTAAAAATACAAAAAATTAGCCGGGTGTGGTGGCGGGCGCCTGTAGTCCCAGCTACTCCGAGAGGCTGAGGCAGGAGAATGGCGTGAACCCGGGAGGCGGAGCTTGCAGTGAGCCGCGATTGCGCCACTGCACTCCAGCCTGGGCGACAGAGCAAGACTCCGTCTCAAAAAAAAAAAAAAGAATTAAATATGAAAAAAAGATAACATGAAAGCATAAAAGAAAATACAAGAGGACTTTTAAAAATATGCTCAGAGAAAAAGCCTTTCCAAACCATAAAAGCTGGATGTGACTACCTAAGATTCTCTCCAATGAAGGACAAAGTTTAAAAGACACATGATAAACTGAGAGAAAACATTTGCAGTATATGTAACAGAGAAAGAGTTTAGGTTCATAAGATATAAAGAGATCTTATGATAAGAAAATAAAAAACAGCCTAATTAGGAAGAAGGAGACTAGTAAAGGATATGAACAGACAATTTACAGATAGAAACATAAGAAGTCAATAAATATTTTTGGCCAGGTGCGGTGGCTCACGCCTGTAATCTCAGCCATTTGGGAGGCCGAGGCACTCAAATCACGAGGTCAGGAGTTTGAGACAAGCCTGACCAACATGGTGAAATCCCGTCTCTACTAAAAATACAAAAATTAGCTGGGCATGGTGGCACTCATCTGTAATCTCAGCTATTTGGGAGGCTGAGGCAGGAGAATCACTTGAACCCGGGAAGTGGAGGTTGCAGTGAGCTGAGATTGCACCACTGCACTCCAGCCTGGGGGACAGAGTGAGACTCCGTCTCAAAAAAATAAAATAAAATAAAATAATCATTTAGGCCAGGCGCAGTGGCTCACACCTGTAATCCCAGCACTTTGGGAGGCTGAGGCGGGCGGATCACGAGGTCAGGAGATCAAGACCATCCTGGATAACACAGTGAAACTCTGTCTCTACTAAAAATATAAAAAATTAGCCAGGCGTGGTGGCAGGCACCTGTAGTCCCAGATACTTGGGAGGCTGAGGCAGGAGAATAGTGTGAACCTGGGAGGCAGAGCTTGCAGTGAGCTGACATCGTGCCACTGCACTCCAGCCTGGGTAACAAAGTGAGACGCCGTCTCAAAAAAAAAAAAAAAATCATTTAAATATATATATTTAGACATATATATAAAAGAAGATAGACAAATATACATCAAATAATTGACAATAATTCTTGGGAGACTTTCTCTTTCTACATTATATATTTCTGTATTTTAATTTTATATAACTTACATTGAATTGTTTTTATATTTAGAAACAATATTTCTTAAACACATAGTAGGAAAAAGGAATAAACCTAATAATTCTAAAATTTTCTTCAAATTTGGGTTGGGGCTAATCTGTTGCATAGGTTATTAGTTCTATATGGTATATTTTCTATATAGCTGTAATATACACACAGCTATTTAGAAACTATGGAGTGATATTCAATGTCAATTCTTTATTTAAGGGGAGAAAAATGAAGACACTCTATAGTTTATATTAATAAGGTTAATATCTAAATCTCCCAATGTCAACAATTATAATTACAATACATAAATTTTCCTCTTTATTTTGTATGTTGTTATCTTCAAATTCAAAACTTCCAGGTCAGGCGTGGTGGTTCACACCCTCAATCTCAACACTTGGGAGGCCCAGGCGGGCAGAACACTTGAGATCAGGAGTTTGAGACCAGCCTGGCCAACTTGGCAAAACCTTGTCTCCACTAAAAATACAAAAATTAGCCGGACATGGTGGCACATGCCTGTAATCTCAGCTATTCAGGAGGCTGAGGCAGGAGAATCCCTTGAACCTGGGAGGCGGAGGTTGCAGTGAGCCGAGATCACACCACAGCACTCCAGCCCGGGCGACAGAGGGAAACGCTATAAAAAAAAAAAAAAAAAGTTCCAAGAGCACATTTCCATGTAGATTCCCTTCTAATATAGTATTTACAGTAAGATACTTAAGTCTAAGTACAGACTTGCAAATCTGTGGAGGAATCATAAACATTTATCAGCTACCTTGAGAGTGAATAAAATTGCAGTTTACTAAGAGCAACAGAGTCAAAGAGCATGCAGTGAAGGTAGTGATGGCTCCCAGAAAATACACAAATATTGAACAAGGAGGTTACAAATTACAAAACATTCCAGTAATATTAGAGATTTTTCTGATAAAATGTGATGTTTGTTTTTCAAACAAGATGACTGAAATGGAACAACTCTATTTATTTGATTATTTCTCCAGGTGGATGATGCTGAAGAACCTGACAAAACAGGGGAGAATAAAGCACCCAGTAAGTTCCAGTCCGTGGGAGTGCAAGTAGAAGAAGAGAAGTGGTAAGTCCACATGCATGCGTCCTCTTTTGTCTTGATGTTGTGAAGTAAGGTAAAAGTATTTTTCCCCATGATAAATCTACAAAATTCAATGATATTTTCCACTAAGTTTTGGGAGTATTTAAAGGGTGAAGTTGAATCAATATTAGTTCTCTCCTGTACTTTAATACTAGAGACCACTGCATTTGAGTTTTGCTTGCATAGTACTGTAAGCATATTACATACATGTAACTACTGTGTGCAGTACTCTTGGGTTGCCAAACTATACCTCTGAAAAAAAAAAAAAGAAACCTTCCCATTTGAGACTGTGGACTTTTTATGAGAAGAGAACTTACCTTATTTCTATTTCTATTCCCAACACTTAATAGTGTCTGGTGTTTAGTGTGTGCTCAATGAATGATGAATGAATGAATGAATGAATGAATGAATGAGGAAGATATTCCCTGTCATTATCCTGAATCACCAGTCCTTTAGATTACTCTTTACCTACTTTAGAGCCTTAGTATCTATAAATAGGAAATGTAGGATTTCATAAAATTACAGAATTTGGGGTCAATAATTTCATTTTGTAAATGAGAACTTGATGGAGAGAGGCATGTGAATGTCTCAAACTGGGAGGTTCTTGGTGGGTAGAACCATGTTTTATTGATAGTAGTACCCCCCAGCTTCCAGCATTGTGATTTGCACATACTGAGTATACAGTAAATGTTGGCTGAATAAAGTAAAACTGGAGTTATGCTAAGAGAAACTGCTCTAAATTATAAATCAGTGTATCATCTCAACTTTGCTACTAACTTTCAGTTGTTAATTAGGAAGAATCATTTGAATGTCACCTATCCATCCTTCCATTATCCATCCATTCAATAAAATCTATGGAATGCCTCCTATAATCAAGGCTACATGTAACATAAACTGAAAATCTGAAAAGGAGGAATTTATCAGTTTATGGAAATGGTCCTGTTTTAGAACCTCTCACTATGGATTGACACTGTACTTTTAAGAGGTGTGTATATATATCATATACATATAGTTAATATATATTTATTAATAAATTCTATGTGTGTATATGTAATATATATAGTGTGTATATATATATATATATATATATATACATATATTGTGTGTGTGTGTGTATAATATGGCAAAAACCTCAATTACTTGTGCACCAACCTAATATAATTATGCAATGCTGGAAGCCCGGAAAACTGGTACAATCATTCTGGAAACAAATATGACAAAAGTTAGCAATAGTTACACATCTATCCGTACCAATTGACCCAAAAATCATACTCTTGGGGCTTCAATTAAATTACTCAATGAAAGATAAACAATGGTGAAACATTATTTATCATTGTAAAAGAAAAACACTAATTATCAAATAACCAATAATAGCATGCTTTTGTAATTTATAGCACCTCACCAAGGTAAACTATTATACAGCTATTAGATATCATTTATTTCAAAAGGTGGAGAAACATGGGGAAATTCCCATGATCCAATGTTAGGTGAAAAAGTTTAATATATAATATCCATGCATAGTGTTCCTGTAGATGGACAAGGACTGGAATGTAATATGTACAAATGGTAGGTTTAGGAGTGACTTTTTTCTTCTACTCTAAGAAGTTTTAGTAATCTTTTTTTTTTGTTTTTTTTTTGTGTGTGTGTTTTTTGAGACAGAGTCTCACTCTGTCGCCCAGGCTGGGGTGCAGTGGCACAATCTCGGCTCACTGCAACCTCAGCCTCCTGGGTTCAAGGGATTCTCCTGACTCAGCCTCCCGAGTGGCTGGGACTACAGGCACGCACCATCAAGCCCAGCTAATTTTTGTATTTTTAGGAGAGACAGGGTTTCACCATGTTGGCCAGGATGGCTTTGATCATCTTGACCTTGTGATTCACCCGCCTTGGCTTCCCAAAGGGCTGGGATTATAGGCGTGAGCCACCGCGCTGGGCCGTTAATCATTGCTTTAATGTCCTTGGCATATGTTTCTTTATTAAGTGTTTTAGAAAAATTTTTGAAAGTATACATTTAGTAGACATTAAAGAAAATATATTCCTGGCCGTGGGCAGTGGCTCACGCCTGTAATCCCAGCACTTTGGGAGGCCGAGGCGGGTGGATCACCCGATATAAGGAGTTCAAGACCAGCCTGACCAACATGGTGAAACCCGTCTCTACTAAAAAATTACAAAAATTAGCTGTGCGTGGTGGTGAGTTCCTGTAATCCCAGGAACTCGGCAGGCTGAGGCAGGACAATCACTTTAACCTGGGAGGCAGAGATTGCAGTGAGCCAAGATCACGCCATTGCACTCCAGCCTGGGTGGCAGAGCTTACTCTGTCTTAAAAAGAAAAAGAAAATATATTCTTCCATCTCCCACCAGCCCAGCTTGGTGCCTTTTCTCAATGATGTAGTGGTTGACGGCACAGACTCTTGAGCCAGAACACCAAATCCTGGCTGTGCCCCTTACCAGCTGAGGGGCCATAAGCAAATTACTACCCATCTTTGTGCCTTAGTTTTCTTATATGTAAAAAGGGGGTTACAAGCAGTTTCCACTATAAGCTAAAAGGAACTCAGAAGTCACCACTCCATCTTAGCAAGTAAAAATCTCAACAAACTAAAAAATCAGCATCTCTTTGTATATCTCTCAGAGAAGGGAGGTCACAGGGCACACTGCTTCTCCCAAAATTGGAGAAACAGACAGACAGATACAGAGAATTACAACTTACTGGAGTAGAAACACAAGTAGAAATGTCTGCAGGAACCAGCACAGGGTAAGAAAACGTAAGCAGTAACTGAAGAATTGTTGGAGGCTCAATATTGACAACTCTGAGAGTTAAAAGCTCCAAGGAAACCCAGTCATAGGGAGATCTCACACTTTTGTGAGTTTAACCTCCAGGAACTCTACCAGGTCCTCAAAGTGAATATCAGAGAAAAAAAATCTCCTTGTGCTTCCAGAAAGGGGAAGGAAAAAAGAACTACTTTGAAATACGCCAGCACTTTCTCTTCTTACTCACAAGGCCTGCACGCAGCAGAAACTATTTTACCAGAACCTTTTGCTGGCTGGGGTTTTATCAGAGCCTAGAACCTACCTGAGGGAAGGAAAACACTCAGCTCTAGTTCCCTCTAGCCTTCCACATGGGGGAAGGGACATACCCAATTTCAGCCCCCTTCAGGCATCTTATCCCACATAAGAGAAAAAAAACAACTGAGAAACACTGATGAAGTTCACAGTCCAAGAGCACAGGCTCACCAAAAGGCTGAGACTAATCATAGAACTGTAGAGCACTTTTCCCTCACACGCACCTTACCAGTACATTACTAAATGCCAATTTACCGCAGTTCCTTTCACCCAGTACATCATGCCCACTTTTCAAAAAATTACAAGGCATACTAAAAGGTAAAAAACACAGTTTGAAGAGATGGAACAAGCATCAGAACCAGAGCCAAATACAGCAGGAATGTTGGAATTACCGGGCCAAGATTTTTTTTAAATTATGATTAATATGCTAAGGGCTCTAATGAAAGAAGCAGAACATGTAGAGAGATGGAGAATGAAAAAGTATTCTAAGAGAGATTTAAAAAGAAATGCTGGAGATAAAAAACACTCTAATAGAAACAAAGAATATATTTGATGGGCTCATTAGTAAACTGGACACTAATGTCTAAGCTTGAGGATATAACAATAGAAACTTCCAAAACTGAAAAGCAAAGAGAAAGAAGACTGATAAAAAGCCAGATCAGCTGGGCACAGTGGCTCACGCCTGTAATCCCAGCACTTAGGGAGGCCGAGGTGGGCGGATCACCTGAGCTCAGGAGTTCAAGACCAGCCTGGCCAACATGGTGAAACCCCATCTCTACTAAAAATAAAAAATTAGCTGGGTGTGGTGACACATGCCTGTAATCCCAGCTACTTGGGAGGATGAGGTAGAAGAATTGCATGAACCCAGGAGGTGGAGGTTGCAGTGAGCCAAGATCAACCTGGGCAACAAGAGTGAACCACCCCCGAAAAAAAATAAAAGCCAGAACAGATTATCTGAGAATGGTGAGACAGCTACAACAGGTGTAACTTTACCTGAGAGAGGAATACAAGAAGGAGAGGAAGGAGAAAAGAACAGAAGCAATATTAGAAGCAATAATAACAGAATCCCCCAAACTAATGTCAGACACTTCAGATTCAGGAAGCTCAGAGAATACCAAGCAAGATAAATGCCAAAACAAACAAACACAAACCAAAAAACTACACCTAAGCACATCATATTCAAACTTCAGAAAAATAAAAGACTTCAAAAATCTTGAAAAAAGTTAGAGGGAAAGAACATCTTACCTATAGAGGAGCAAAGATAAGAACTAGGCCGGGTGCAGTGGTTCACATCTGCAATCCCAGAATTTTGGGAGGCTGAGGTGGGCAGATCACTTCAGCCCAGGAGTTTGAGACCAACCTGGGCAACATGGCAAAATCCTCTCTCTACAAAAAGTACAAAAAGTTATCTGGCTGTGGTGCATGCCTTTGGTCCCAGTTACTCAGTAGGCTGAGGTGGAAAGATTGCTTGAGCCTGGGAAGTGGAGGTTATAGCGAGCTGAGATCACACCACTGCATTCCAGCCTCAGCGACAGAGAGAGACCCTGTCTCAAAAATAAACAAACAGAACAAATAAACAAAAAAGATAAAAGATAAGAATTATATCTGGCCAGGTGCAGTGGCTCATGCCTATAATCCCAACACTTTCGGAGACAGAGCAAGACTTAGCTTAAAAAAAAAAAAAATTAACCAGGCATGGTGGCACATGCCTGTAATCCCAGCTACTTGGGAGGCTGAGGCAGGAGAATCACTTGAACCCAAGAGGTGGAAGCTGCAGTGAGCCGAGATCACGCCACTGCACTCCAGCCTGGGCGACAGAGACTCCATCTAAAAAAAAAAAAAAAAAAAAGAGGGAGAGAAGAGGGCTTGTGCAGGGAAATTCCCATTTTTAAAGCCATCAGATCTCATGAGACCCACTTGTTATGAGAACAGCATGGGAAAGACCCACCCCCATGATTCAATCACCTCCTGCCAGGTTCCTCCCCCAACATGTGGGAATTGTGAGAGTTACAGTTCAAGATGAGATTTGAGTGGGGACACACAAAACCGTATCAGTTGCCCAGGATGGACTTGAACTCCTGGCCCTAAGCAATCCTTCCACCACAGCCACTTGAGTAACTGTGACCACACAGATATAATTATTATTATTATTATTATTTTGAGACTGAGTTTTTGCTCTTGTTTCCCAGGCTGGAGTGCAATGGCGTGATTTCGGCTCACTACAACCTCTGCCTCCCGGGTTCAAGCAATTCTCCTGCCTCAGTCTCCTGAGTAGTTGGGATTACAGGTGCCCGCCACCACGCCTTGCTAATTTTTGTATTTTTAATAGAGACAGGGTTTCACCATGTTGGCCAGGCTGGTCTCAAACTCCTGACCTTGTGATCTTCCCGCCTCGGCCTCCCAAAGTGCTGGGATTACAGACGTGAGCCACGGTGCCCGGTTACCCTCTTCTCTTGTCTACCACCATGTGACATATGCTTTTCACATTATGCCATGATTGTGAGGCCTCCCCAGCCACATGGAACTGTAAGTCCTATAAACCTCTTTCTTTTGTAAATTGCCCAGTATCAGGTATGTCTTTATCAGCAGCATTAAAACGGACTAATACAGCAACATAGCGAGGCTTAGTCTCTATAAAAACACTCAAAAACAAAAAAAATTAAAAGAAGTATATCCAACTTCTCGGAAACCATGCAAGAACAGAGTGAAATATTTAAAGTATTAGGAGAATAAAAAACCGAAGACACCCATCTAGAATTTTGTACGCTGTGAAATTATCCTTAAAAGTGAAAGAAAAATAGACTATTTCAGATAAACAAAAATTGAGGGAATTTGTTGCCAGCAGACCTTCAAGAAATATTAAGAAGTTCTTCTGAGAGAAGGAAAATGACATAGGTCAGAAACTAAAATAAAAACTTTCATTTTTCTCTCTGTTTTTTTTTTTTTGGAGATGGAGTCTTGCTCTGTCGCCCAGGAAGGAGTGCAGTGGCAGGATCTTGGCTCACTGCAACCTCCGCCTCCCAGGTTCAAGTGATTCTCCTGCCTCAGCCTCCTGAGTAGTTAGGATTACAGGCACCTGCCACCACATCTGGCTAATTTTTTTTGTATTTTTTTTTTTTTAGTAGAGATGGTGTTTCACCATATTGGACAGGCTGGTCTCGAACTCCTGATCTCTGGTGATCCGCCCACCTCAGCCTCCCAAAGTGCTGAGATTATAGGCGTGGGCCACTGTGCCCAGCTCATTTTTCTCATTCATAATTGATCTAACAGATAAGTTTATTCAAAATAGCAATAGCAAAAATGTATTTAAATACATGTACATTTATTTATTTATGTATAAGTGAAATGAATGGCAGCAATGATACAAGGAATAAGTGGTAGGAATTGGAAATATTTAATTATTACAAAGTACTTGCAAAACCTGTGAAGTGTCATAGTGTTATATGAAAGTGGATTGGATTCGTGGTAAATACATAATGCAAACTCTAGGGTAACCACTAAAAAGAGGTAAAAGAGAAGTAAAATTAGTATGCTAAGAAAGGAGAGAAAATTCAATCACATAAATGCTCAGTGGAAAATTATTAACAGCAGAAAAACTGTGAAATACAAAAATAAGAAGAAAGAGCAAAGGCAAAAAAATAGAAAATCGTAACAAATATGGTCGATGTTAATTCGACTAGATAAATAATCAACCCTTTTCCCATTTAGAAAAAAATGTGCAGATTGCTGCCAGCGCTCATTTAATTTTACATAAACATGCTTTTTTTTTTTTTTTTGAGACTGAGTCTTGCTCTGTCACCCAGGCTGGAGTGCAGTGGCACAATATTGGCTCACTGCAACCTCTGCCTCCCAGGTTCAAGCAATTCTCCTGCATCAGCCTCCCGAGTAGCTGGGATTACAGGCACGCGCCACCACACCTGGCTAATTTTTTTTTTTTGAGACAGAGTCTCACTCTGTCACCCAGGCTGGAGTGCAGTGGCATGATCTCAGCTCACTGCAACCTCCGCCTCCCGGGTTCAAGCGATTCTCCTGCCTCAGCCTACCGAGTAGCTGGGATTACAGGCACACACCACCACACCCAGCTAATTTTTGTAATTTTAGTACAGACGGGGTTTTGCTGTGCTGGCCAGGATGGTCTTGATCTCCTGACCTCGTGATCCGGGCATCTCACCTTCCCAAAGTGCTGGGATTACAGGCGTGAGCCACTGCACCTGGCCCATTTTTCTCATTCTTAACTGATCTAACAGATAAGTTTGTTCAAAATACTAATAGCAAAAATGTATTTAAGTATATGTACATTTATTTACTCATGTATAAATGAAATGAATGGCAGCAATGATACAAGGAACAAGTGGTAGGAATTGGAAAGTATTAATTATTACAAAGTACTCGCAAAACCTGTGAAGTGTCATAGTGTTATATGAAAGTGGATTGGGGCCGGGAGCGGTGGCTCATGCCTGTAATCCCAGCACTTTGGGAGGCTGAGGCAGGTGGATCACGAGGTCAGGAGTTCAAGACCAGCCTAGACAATATGGTGAAACCCCGTCTCTACTAAAAATACAAAAATTAGCTGGGCATGGTGGTACGTGCCTATAGTCCCAGCTACTCGGGAGGCTGAGGCAGAAGAATCACTTGAACCCAGGAGGCAGAGGTTGCAGTGAGCTGAGATCGTGCCACTGCACCCCAGCCTGGGCGACAGAATGAGACTCCGTAAAAAAAAAAAAAAAAAAAAAAAAAAAAGTGGATTGGATTCGTGGTAAATGCATAATGCAAACTCTAGGGCTCTAGGGTAACCACTAAAAAGAGGTAAAAGAAAAATAAAATTAGTATGCTAAGAAAGGAGAAAAAATTCAATCATATAAATGCTCAATAGAAAACTATTAAAAGCAGAAAAAATGTGAAAGACAAAAATAAGAAGAAAGAACAAAGGCAAAAAAATAGAAAATAATAACAAATAATGGTAGATGTTAATCCAACTAGATAAATAATCAGTTTAACCCTTTTCCCATTTAGAAAAAATGTGCAGCTTGCTGCCAGTGCTCATTTAATTTTACATAAAGACACTCCTTGAGGCTGAAGCAAATATGACTGATTTTCAATGTGCAAATAAAATGTAAAAACTGTTCTTCGATTTATTTCTAAACAGAACTAACATTAGAATCATTTGAATCATCAGAATCATCTATTTCAGAAAAATTGGATTCATCAGATGAATCTTGGCCACAACTCTTGAGGACAATGTTAATGTCACGTGTAGGAATGCTACGTTTTCTAGGATTTGCCATTTTCAGCAATGGAGAATTACTATATTTTCTAAATGCAAATACCACTACTAAGACCAGAATGCTATAAATAGGATGATGTCTTTGTTTCCAAAGTCAATATACTAGAGCAATGTGAAAATAATAATAAAACAAAATATTTTGTGGCAAAGTTATCTTGGGTTAAAGGCTGTAGCCGCAGGTGCCACCAGCAAGTATTCTCAGGGCAAATAGGAACAGGGTTAAACATTAGTATTTTACATACACCATTAAAAGACAGAGATTGTCAGAGTGGATAAGAAAACAAGACTTAACTATATGTTGTCTACAAGAAACCCACTTTATTTTTTTTATTTTTATTTTATTTATTTATTTATTTATTTTTGAGACGGAGTATCGCTCTGTCACCCAGGTTGGAGTGCAGTGGCGCAATCCCGGCTCACTGCAAGCTCCGCCTCCCGGGTTCATGCCATTCTCCTGCCTCAGCCTCTCCGAGTAGCTGGAACTACAGGCGCCCGCCACCACGCCCGGCTAATTTTTTGTATTTTTAGTAGAGACGGGGTTTCACCGTGATCCGCCCGCCTCGGCCTCCCAAAGTGCTGGGATTACAAGCGTGAGCCACCGCGCCCGGCGAAACCCACTTTAAATATAAAGACAGATATAGATTAAAAAGTAAAGGAATGGAAAAAGAGAAAATGTATAGCACTAATAAAAAGAAAGTGGGAGTAGAAATATTAATCTCAGACAGAGCAGACTTCAGAGCAAAGAAAATTATCAGGGATAAAGATGATGATAAAGTAGTCAATTCTCAAAGAAGACATAAAAATCTTTAACATGTATGCACCTACCAACAGAGTTTCAAAATACATGAGTTCTAGCTGGGCCCAGTGGCTAATACCTGTAATCCCAGCACTTTGGGAGGCCAAGGTGGGCGGATCACCTGAGGTTAGGAGTTCGAGACCAGCCTGGCCAACATGGTGAAATCCCATCTCTACTAAAAATACAAAAAATAGCCCGGTGTTGTAGCACGTGCCTGTAGTTCCAGCTACTTGGGAGGCTGAGGCAGGAGAGTCACTTGAATCCAGGAGGTGGGTGTTGCAGTGAGCCAAGAGCACTTCAGCCTGGGTGACAGAGTGAGACTTAGTCTCAAAACAAACAAACAAAAACTACAAAATACATGAGTTCTTGAATTGATAGAACTGCAAGGAGAAAAAGATGTATCTACTATTACAATTGGACTTCAACAATTCTCTATCAGAAATGGACAGATCAAGAAGGCAGAACATCAGTAAGGACATAGTTGAATGCAACAACACTATTGAACAACTAGATATAGTTAACATCTATAAACTACTTCATCCAACAACAACAGATTACACATTCTTCTCAAACTCATATGGAACTTCACCTAGATAGAGCAGAACGTATTCTGGGTCATAAAACAGATCTTAACCATTTTTTTTTTTTTTTTTTGAGACAAGTCTCGCTCTTGTCCCCCAGGCTGGAGTGCAATGGTGCGATCTTGGCTCACTGCAACCTCCACCTCCTGGGTTCGAGCAACTCTTATGCCTCAGCCTCCCGAGTAGCTGTGATTACAGGTGCCCGCCACCACGCCCGGCTAATTTTTGTATTTTTATTAGAGACGTGGTTTCACCATGTTGGCCAGGCTGGTCATGAACAAATTTTTAAAATTATAAATCATATCATATCTGCTCTCAGGCCACAGTAGAATTAAACTAGAAATCAATAACAGAAAGATAGTTGGAAATTCCCAAAATACTGAGATTTAACAGCACACTTCTAAATTACAAATGAGTCAAATAAATCTCAAGAAACTAAATATTTTGAAATAAATGGAAATACAACTTTTTTTTTTCTTTTGAGATGAAATCTCACTCTGTCGCCCAGGCTGGAGTGCAGTGGTGCAATCTCGGCTCACTGCAACCTCTGCCTCCCGAGTTCAAGCGATTTTCCTGCCTCAGCTCAGCCTCCTAAGTAGCTGGGACTACAGGGGCACGCCACCACTCCCAGCTAATTTTTATATTTTTTTAGTAGAGACGGAGTTTCACCATATTGGCCAGGCTGGTCTCAAACTCCTAACCTCGTGATCCACCCACCTCAGCCTCCCAAAGTGCTGGGATTACAGGTGTGAGCCACCTCGCCGGGCAGAAATACAACTTATTAAAATTTATGGAATGTGGCAAAAGCAGTGGTTAGAGGGACAGTTATAGCATTGATTGCATGTATTAGAAAAGAAGAACAATTTAACATCAATTATTTAAGCTTCCACCATAGGACACTAGAAAAAGAAGAGCAAATTAAATCCAAAATAAACACAAGAAAATAAATAAATAAAATTAGAACAGAAATTATGAAATTGAAAATAGTAATCAATAGAGAAAAATTAACAAAACCAAAACCTGACTCTGAAAAGATTAATAAAATGATAAACCTTTAACCAGGCTAACTAAGAGAGAAGACACAAATTACTCTTATAATATCAGACATGAGCAATCCATATGCCTTGGCCTCCTAACGTGTTGGGATTAGAGGCGTGAACCACCTTGCCTAGTCAACAGTTTCTTACAAAACTAAATATATTCTTTACCATACAAGTCAGCAATTTTGTTTCTTGGAATTTATCCAAAAGAATTGAAAACTTATGTTCACTCAAAATCCTGCACATGGTTATTTGTAACACCTGTATTTACCCAAACTTGGAACCAACCAAGTTGTCCTTTAGTAAGTGAATGGACAAATAAACTCTGGTACATACAGATAATAGAATATTATTCAGCACTAAAAGTAATAAGCTATCGAGCCACAAAAAGACGTGGGAAAAACGTCAACGTATTATTACTAAGTGAAACAAGCCAATCTGAGAAAACTATATACTGTATGATTCCAACTATGTGATACCCTAGAAAAGGCAACGAGACAGTAAAAAGATGACTAGTTGCCAGGGCTTGGGAGGAAGGAGGTATGAATAGGCTGAGGATGTCTAGGGCAGTGAAACGATTCTGAATGTATAATGCAATGGTGGATACGAGAATATACAACACAAAGAGTAACCCTACTGTAAACCATGGACTTTGGGTGATAATGACAGCCAGTGTAGGTTCCTGAACTGCACCAAAAGTGCCACTCTAGTGTGAAATGGGGATATTAGTTGAGGCTGTGTGTGTGTCAGGGGAAGGGGTGTATGGCAGTTCTCTACTTTGTGCTCAATTTTGCTGTGAGCCTAAAACTGTTCTAAAAAAACAAAGTTTATTAATTTTAAAAAGGGGTTGGAGGAAAGTGGATTATAGCATTAACCTCAGTGTGTTGTCCTAGGGTGTTTTGTTTAATATACATAAAACTTTTAGAGCAATACCTGATATATACAATGTTCTGCGTGTTTCCTAGTCTAATAAGCACTCAAATAGAATCTCTCTAAAGAAAGAAGTTTCAAGAAAATAATTATGCTGCCTTTTCTTCAAAAAAAAGGGGAGAAAATCATCTCCTTTACTTCAAACATTTCTCCTGCAATCAGCCAGTCTATCTTTCCAGTTTTTTATTTTTATTTATTTATTTATTTTTGAGACAGTTTTGCTCTTGTTGCCCAGGCTAGAGTGCAATGGTGTGATCTTGGCTCACTGCAACCTCCGCCTCCTGGGTTCAAGCGATTCTCCTGCCTCAGCCTCCTAAGTAGCTAGGATTATAGGTGCACGCCACTACACCCAGCTAATTTTGTATTTTTAGTAGAGATGGGGTTTCACCATGTTGGTCAGGCTGGTCTCGAACTCCTGACTTCAGATGATCCACCCGCCTCGGCCTCCCAATATGCTGGGATTACAGACGTGAGCCACTGCCCCCGGCCTCAGATTTCATTTCCACAAGAATGCTAAATATTGCATTATTTGGTCATACCTAGTAGCAACCTAAAAAACTTCACACGAGCCATTTTTATCATTTTTTTTTAAAGTTGAACTTTATTTGAATTATTGAAGTTTGTAGAATGGTCAGTTCCTCAGTAAACTCAGTAAAATATTTAGAATTCATCCCCAAAACGGTTGGCAGGCCAATTTTAGTACTTAGGTTTCCAAAACATACCCTTCTTCAAAGGTCACTTTATAGTTAACCACTGTAAAGTAAATAAGCATTTAAATTGATGTTAATCATTGTTTTCAACCTCTCCAAAAGAAATCCATTGTCAAACAGGAAGAAGGGATTACCAATACCTTCTGTCTCTAACTTAATTCTTTTATGATTTTGCTGGTTGTAATTCATTTAGATAGGATCTTAAAAAGCAGTATCGGGCAGATGGGATTACTTAATGACAGCTGAGGGATTTTTTTTTTTTTTAATTATCTGGTGATAAAGATGAGGCTGTTGTTTTCACACTGAATGGCCAGTAACAACTTATCTCTTCCTTTTTCAAATAAACAGACTGATAAAAGACAGCAACCTAACAAAAAGTGAGAAAAAGAAAGAAAATTGAGCTGAGAAAAAGATAGTGCAAAGAAATGATTAAAAGACCTTGTAAGAGGCCGAGGGACTCATTTCCTATTGAATCAATTACAATTTAGGAACAAAAACTAACCCAGCAAGGCCCACCTAACTGATTGATCTATTAAGGAGTAGACTTGTAAATTTAGTGTGGTTTTCAGTGTTCCAAATCAAAACAAAAAGAAGTAAGTTAAAAACTCATTAGTAAAAACTAAAAGGCACCAGGTAGCCCTATCTGCTTCAATAACAGGAGTTGAAATAGAGCATCACAAATATCCCTGTTACATTTGCAGGCCACCATGACATTCTCAAAATGCCATGGATCGCAAATGCACATTGTCCATTCTCTGGGGCTGCCTCGCGGTGGGGACCGTGGACAGAGGAATGCTGTCTAAAGATCACTAGTTTAAATGCCGTGGCAGCAGGAAGCCAGGGATAATGAATGCGTATGTCGTTTTGAAAGGAGACTGCTTCTCTCAAGCCAGTGCAGAAACCCATCATCTTCATCAAACATTAGCTGTTTTCCCCCAATTCCTGTTTCACAGGTCAGCTAGTGGTACCGCTCTATAGGACACACATAGCATGTGTTTGCTGATATGCAGGACTGATCCTGGGTAAAGCAGGCAAATCTTGGCAACACCTCCCCAAGGGGCACTCGCCTCCGCCAGTGCCCCCATGCAGAAGTCTCCAGCATTATGTCCCGATTGTCTCTCATCCTTTTGATGGTCCCCAGGAATTTGTATGAGGTCCTTTTGTCTTTCAGCCTGATAATTAGCAAACCTAGTAAGCCAATCCTTTCTGTTGACTTAGGTGAGAAAGCTAAGAGGCTCCCTGGAATCTCCCATTTCCTTCCAAATAACAACTGTATTTTAACAGTGGCTTCAGACTAGACTTTCTTGCATTAGCCCATTAGTGACTCTAAGACTCCAGCAGTGGACACAAAGAGGAAGAATATTACTGTTTTCATTACAAAAGCAGTATGTAAATTTACTTGGAAGAAAATATATCTAAACATATTAACAGTTTTTTAACTTCGATAGGCTTTGGAGTAATTTTTTTAAAAACTATGTGTAGGCTGGGCGTGGTGGCTCACGCTTGTAATCCCAGCACATTGGGGGACCGAGGCGGGTGGAACACCTGAGGTCAAGAGTTTGAGACCAGCCTGGCCAACATGGTGAAACCCTGTCTCTACTAAAAACACAAAAATTAGCCAGGTATCATGGCGCACGTCTGTAATCCCAGCTACTCGGGAGGCTGAGGCAGGAGAATTGCTTGAACCCGGAAGACGGAAGTTGCAGTGAGCCGAGATCATGCCATTGCACTCCATCCTGGGCGACAGAGCGAGACTCTGTCTCAAACAGACAAAAAACAAAAAAACTATGTGTGTATGTATCTTCTTTTTTTTTTTTTTTTTTTTTTTGAGACGGGGTCTCGCTCTTTCGCCCGGCCGGGAGTGCAGTGGCGCAATCTCGGCTCACTGCAAGCTCCGCCTCCTGGGTTCACGCCATTCTCCTGCCTCAGCCCCCCGAGTAGCTGGGACTACAGGCGCCCGCCACTGCGCCCGGCTAATTTTTTGTATTTTTAGTAGAGACGGGGTTTCACCGTGTTAACCAGGATGGTCTCGATCTCCTGACCTCGTGATCCGCCCGCCTCGGCCTCCCAAAGTGCTGGGATTACAGGCGTGAGCCACCACGCCCGACCTGTATCTTCTTTTTATGTATTATCTACCTTTTCCACAGTAATTACATATTATTGAACAATGCAATTAATGATAAGAAAAACAAAGTTGTATTTACATTGTAAAAATGTATAAATTACAGAAATAAAATAAAGTCCCCCATAATCCTATCCATTAACCGTGAACAAATAAGTATATTTTTACCCACACTTTTTCCAGGAACATTTAAAAAGTTGGTGAAATAATCCTATGTATACAGTCTTACAACATCTTTAAAATCAACAAACATTATTTAAAAAGTTTTCTTTTTACTATTGAAAATTCATAGCAAACACCTCTTTTAATGAATGCACAATACTCAAATTCATAGGAGGACCATAATTTCTGCCCCTTTCTCCTTCCGCCGGATTATCAACATTACTTTTAGATGATTTCTGTTTAAAGATGGTGAAAAAAAAGGATACATATGTATCTTCGAGGCCTTCTGAAACTAAATGACAATAAAAAGAATTTTTGTTTGCTTTGGCATTAACTGCCAAGGAGGAAGAGAACAAGAGAGAAAAAAACAACAGCAAAATTTAGCAAGCTAGAAAGCAGATATGGAAGAGACAACCGATTTGGCAGACCAGAGAAAGCTGAATCGAAAGCCGGTAGTGCAGAAATCCAAGATGTAATCCCATTTAAATTTAAGAACCCACAAAATGCATGTGGATGGGTGGCATTGGGCGCTCTGAAAGTGGGGATGAAGATGGAGCTAAAAAGTCCTTGAATCTGCGGAGCCGAGTGACAGTCCTTCCCTACCCTGACAGAGACTGAGGGTATCTCTTCTTCAGAGGCTGAAACTAAGGGTCTCTGGCATGGAGGAGACCAGCATAGTTGAGAGCAGGGCGACTATACTGAAAGTAGGAGGATTAAGTGAAGACATACAAACAGTGTTGAGGCACACTGCTCTGAGCCTTCCTAGGCTCGCTCAGCCCCCAGGGTCCCGACAGCAAGGCACAGAACCCTCTACATGGCAGTGTGACAGAGTCCATTGTGGAGGGCTGACCCTTCTGAGCCCAAAGACCAAAAGATGCTGACATCAGGGATTTTGCAAGACGAAAGCCCAGCCAGATCATCCTACAGTGAGGATTAGAGAGGATAAGCTCTTTCCAAAAGCATAGACTTCTAAGCTGGGTTTAGTGTGCTTCTCAAGAATGAGAAGACAAGGATCAGCAAACTCAGGGAGATAAGACAAGAGCCAGAAAACTAGAAACAAAAATTGTTCAGGAACATTCAGAAAATTAAAAAGTTATTTTTGAGAGAAAAGAGAGGAAAGGTGAGTAAAGAAGCGTCCATGAGGGATGTGGAAGTTGTCAAGGTCTTCCTCAAAGAATTTTCTTATCCACCTGGGAGAGATGAGGGAAGGGGCAGAAGTGAAAAGTGCTCCTGCTAGGAGTGGTAGCTCATGCCTAATCCCAGATCTTTAGGAGGCCAAGGCAGGAGGATTGCTTGGGCCCAGGAGTTCTAGGCAACATAGTGAGACCCTCTATCTACAAAAAATAAAAAGAAAGAAAAAAAAACAATTTAAAAATAAATTAGCCAAGTATGATGGCGGATGCCTGTAGTCCCAGCTACTTGGGAGGTTGAGCTGGGAGGATCCCTTGAGCCTGGGAGGCAGAAGTTGCAGTGAGCTGAGATTGTGCCACTGCACTCCAGCCTGGGTGTCAGAGTGAGACCCTGTCTCAAAAGAAAGAAAAGAAGGAAGGAAGGAAGGAAGGAAGGAAGGAAGGAAGGAAGGAGGGAGGGAGGGAGGGAGGGAGGGAGGGGAAAAGAAAGAAGGAAAAAGAAAGAAAGAAAGAAAGAAAGAAAGAAAGAAAGGAAAGAAAAAGAAAAGAAAGAAAGAGAGAGAGAAAGAGAGAGAGAACGAAAGAGAGAGAGAAAGAAAGGAAAGAAAGAAAAAGAAAGAAAGAAAGAAAGAAAGAAAGAAAGAAAGAAAGAAAGAAAGAAAGAAAGAAAAGAAAAGTGCTCATAGAAATAATAGTGAAACTGTGGCTGGGCATGGTGGCACACACCTGTAATCCCAGCACTTTGGGAAGCCTAGGAGGGCAGATCACCTGAGGTCAGAAGTTCAAGACCAGCCTGGCTAACATGGTGAAACCCTGTCTCTACTAAAAATACAAAAATTAGTTGGTCATGATGGGCACCTGTAATCCCAGCTATTCAGGAGGCTGAGGCAGGGGAATCGTGGAACCTGGGAGGTGGAGGTTGCAGTGAGGCGAGATCGCCACTGCATTCCAGCCTGGGTGTCAGAGCAAGACTTCGTTTACAAAAAAAAAAAAAGAAAGAAAGAAAGAAAGAAAAAAAGAAATAGTAGCAGAACTGAAAAACCCAAAAGGACTTGGAAGATAAATTTCAGAAAAAAAGCATGATATATATATATATATATATATAAAATCTTAGTCAGTTTGGGCTGCCATAACAAAATACAACAAACTGATGTCTTAAACAACAGAAATTTATTTTCTCCCAGTTTGGAGGCTAGAGGCATAAGTCTGGTTCTGGTGGCCTGGACGTGGTGGCTCATGCCTGTAATCCCAGCACTTTGGGAGGCCTAGGTGGTGGATCACCTGAGGTCAGGAGTTTGAGACCAGCCTGGCCAACATGGTGAAACCCTGTCTGTACTAAAAATACAAAAATTAGCCAGGCGTGGTGGTGGGCCCCTGTAATCCTAGCTACTCGGAAGACTGAGGCAGTAGAATCACTTGAGCCCAGGAGGCAGAAGTTGTAGTGGGCTGAGACTGAGCCACTGCACTCCAGCCTGGGCGACAGAGTGAGACTCTGTCTTACAAAAAAAAAAAAAAAAAAAAAAGTCTGGTTCTGGATCAAGACGTCAGCAGTGTTGATTTCTCATGTGGTCTCTCTCCCTGGCTTGCAAATGGCCATCTTCTGCCTGTGTCTTCATAGCGTCTTTTCTCTGTGTGTGTCTATGTCCTAATCTCCTGTTTTTATAAGGACACCAGTCATACTGGATTAGAGCCCACCCTTGGGGTCTCAATCACCTGTTTAAAGGCCCTATGGCCAGGTGCAGTGGTTCACACCTGTAATCCCAACTCTTTCGGAGGCTGAGGCAGGAGGATCGCTTGAGTCCAGGAGTTCGAGACCAGCCTAAGCAAAATAGCCAGACCCTGTCTCTTAAAAAATAAAAAAAATTAGCTGGGCGTGGTGGCATGTGCCTGTAGTCCCAGCTACTCGGGAGGCTGAGATAGGAGGATGGCTTGAGCTCAGGAAGTTGAGGCTGCAGTGAGCCATGATTGTGCCACTGCACTGCAGCCTAGGTGACACAGTGATACCCTGTCTCAAATACAAATACAAATTAAAAATAAAGGCTCTGGCCGGGCGTGGTGGCTCATGCCTGTAACTCCAGCACTTTAGGAGACCGAGGCGGGCACATCATGAGGTCAGGAGTTTGAGACCAGCCTGGCCAACATGGTGAAACCCTGTCTCTACTAAAAATACAAAAATTAGCTGGGCATGGTGGCATGCACCTGTAGTCTCAGCTACTTGGGAGGATGAGGCAGGAAAATCGCTTGAACCTGAAAGGTGGAGGTTGTGGTGAGCCAAGATTGTGCCATTGCACTCCAGCCTGGGCAATAGAGCGAGACTCCATCTTAAAAATAAGAAAATAAATAATAAATAAATAAATAAATTAATTAATTAAAGGTCCTATCTCCAAATACAGTCACACACTAAGGTACTAGGTGTTAAGGCTTCAACGTATGACTTTAGGGAAGGGGCCCACAATTTGGCCTGTAACATATTCGGCTGTGAATGATATTTCCTGGTCATAATAATATAGTCATAAAAAACAAGTTCTGAATATAGTTATCCAAATTGATAATACAGCTATATCAGGGGAATGGAAAAATACAGGGACAGACCGGAAGTGCGTGTGCGTGTGTGTGTAAGAAAGAGAGGGCCGGGCGCGGTGGCTCACGCTTGTAATCCCAGCACTTTGGGAGGCCGAGGCGGGCAGATCACGAGGTCAGGAGATCGAGACCACGGTGAAACCCCGTCTCTACTAAAAATACAAAAAAAAAAATTAGCCGGGCGCGGTGGCGGGCGCCTGTAGTCCCAGCTACTCCGAGAGGCTGAGGCAGGAGAATGGCGTGAACCCGGGAGGCGGAGCTTGCAGTGAGCCGAGATTGCGCCACTGCACTCCAGCCTGGGCGACAGAGCGAGACTCCGTCTCAAAAAAAAAAAAAAAAAGAAGAAAGAGAGGCCAGGTGCGGTGGCTCATGATTGTGAGTGGCCAGGTGTGGTGGCTCATGCACTTTGGGAGGCTGAGGTGGGCGGATCATGAGGTCAGGAGTTTGAGATCAGCCTGACCAACATGGTGAAACCCTGTCTCTACTAAAAATACAAAAATTAGCTGGATGTCATGACACATGCCTGTAATCCCAGCTACTCAGGAGGCTGATGCAGGAGAATCCCTTGAACCCGGGAGGCAGAGGTTGCAGTGAGCCGAGATCGCACCACTGCACTCCAGCCTGGGCAACAGAGTGAGACTTTTTTTCAAAAAAAAATAGAAAGAGACAGAGCGACAGTGAGGAATAGGAGTGGTGGAAAGGTGAGAGAAATCTAAATCTTCAGCATTCCTAAGGACAAACACTAAAAAATGTTGAAAGATTTATTTTTGTTATTTAGAAATAGTGTTTAAAAGTGGCTGTCTCTGAAGTAGACAATTGCTCTATAATTGGGCCAGGCATTTCTATTTTTCATAACCAGCCTTTTAGAACCATTTGATATTTTAAAACTGTGCATATATAACTGTGATAGCATTTCCTGAAATGAAATAATCCAGACATTTAAAAAATACTCTTTTTTTTTTTTTTTGAGATGCAGTCTCGCCATGTCGCCCAGGCTGGAGTATGCAGTGGCACAATCTCAGCTTACTGCAACCTCCGCCTCCCGGGTTCAAGCGATTCCCCTGCCTCATCCTCCCGAGTAGCTGGGATTACAGGCACGCGCCAGCACGCCCAGCTAACTTTTGTATTTTTAGTAGAGATGGGGTTTCGCCATGTTTGCCAGGCTAGTCTCAAACCTCTGGGCTCAAGCAATCCACCTGTCTCCACCTCCCAAAGTGCTGGAATTACAGGCCTGAACCATCTCACCTGGCCTAGTGCAATGTTGAGTAGAAGTCATGAATATGGACATCCTTGCCTTGTTACTGATCTTAGGTGAAAATATGTAGTTTTTCACCTTTAAGTATGATGTGCAGTGGCGCGATCCGAAGTGTACCACCACACCCAGCTAATTTTTGTATTTTTTGTAGAAACGGGGTTTCACCATGTTGCACAGGCTGAGCTTGAACTCCTGAGCTAAAAGCAATCCACACCCCCCTCAGCCTCCCAAAGTGCTGGATTCTAGGCATGAGCCACTGTGCCCGGCTAGCTTTAGGTTTTTTTTTTTCTTTTTATAGATGCCTTTTCATTTACTTGAGGAAGTTCCTTTCTTTTCCTAGTTTGTTGAGAATTATGATCAGGAACAGATGTTGGATTTTGTCAAATGCTTTTTCGACATCTATTGAGATGTTAAAAAGTTTTTCATTTTTAGACTGTTAATATGATGAATTGCATTGTTGATTTTTTTTAGAAAAATTATAGTAAGATACATATAACACAAAATTTACCATTTAAACCATTTTAAGGTATACAATTCAGTGGCATTAACTACATTTACAACATTGTACAACCATCATCACGACTTAGTCCCAAAATATTTTGATCATGACCAACAGAAATCTCATACCCATTAGTAGTCACTGCATTCCTTTCTTCTCCCAGTCTCTGTAACTACTAATCGGCTTGCTGTCTCTACGGACTTGCCTATTCTAGATATTTCTTATAAATTGAATCATACAATATGTGGCCTTTTGTGTGTAGCCTCCTTCATTTAGTGTGATGTTTTTGAGGTTCATCCATGTTGTAGCGTGTGTTAGTACTTAATTCCTTTTTATGAGTGAATAATATCCAATTGCCTAGATATACCACATTTTGTTTATTCATTCATCTGTTTATGGATATTTGGGTTTTTAAAAATCTTTCATCTGTCTATTTATCCATCATGAATAGAGCTGCTATGAACATTCATGTACAAGTCTTTGAACATGTGTTTTAAATTCTTTTTTTTTTTTTTTTTTTTTTTTGAGACGGGGTCTCGCTCTGTCGCCCAGGCTGGAGTGCAGTGGCGCGATCTCGGCTCACTGCAAGCTCCGCCTCCCGGGTTCACGCCATTCTCCTGCCTCAGCCTCTCCGAGTAGCTGGGACTACAGGCGCCCGCCACCACGCCCGGCTAATTTTTTTTTATACTTTTAGTAGAGACGGGGTTTCACCGTGGTCTCCATCTCCTGACCTCGTGATCCGCCCGCCTCGGCCTCCCAAAGTGCTGGGATTACAAGCGTGAGCCACCGCGCCCAGCCTTAAATTCTTTTTGATATATAACTAAGAATAGAATTACCAGTTAATATAGGAATTCATTCCATAGTGGCTGCACCATTTTACCATCCCCACCAACAATGTATGAGGGTTCCAGTTTCTCCACAATCTGGCCAACACTTACTTTCCTCTTTAAATTTTTTTCCCTTATGGCCATCCTAATGGGTGTGAAGTGGCATGTCATTGTGGTGTGGATCTATATATCTGTAATGACTAATAATGTTGATTGTCTTTTCATGTGTCTATTGGCCATTTTTATCTCTTTGGAGAAATGTCTCATCATGTCCTATACCTATTTTTTAATTGGGTTATTTAATTGAGTTGTTTGTCTTTTTGTTGTTGAGTGTTTTAAGAGTTCTTTATATATTCTGGATACTAGATCCTTATCAATATATGATTTGGAAATATTTTCTCTCATTCTATGACTTGTTTTTCCACTCTCTTGATAGGGTCCTTGGATCCACTACAGTTTTTAAATTTGATGAAGTTGACCAGATGCTGTGGCTCACGCCTATAATCCCAGCAATTCGGGAGGCCGAGGCAGATGTATCTTCTGAGGCCAGGAGTTCGAGACCAGCCTGGTCAACATGATGAAACCTTATCTCTACCAAAAATACAAAAAATTAGCCGGGTGCAGTGGCTGGCACCTGTAATCCCAGCTACTCAGGAGGCTGAGGGAGGAGAATCGCTTGAACTCGGGAGGTGGAGGTTGCAGTGAGCCCAGATCGCGCCACTGCACTCCACCTTGGGTAACAAGAGTGAAATTCCGTCTCAAAAAAATAAAAATAGGCCGGGCACGGTGGCTCACGCCTGTAATCCCAGCCCTTTGGGAGGCCAAGGCGGGCGGATCACGGGGTCAGGAGATCGAGAACATCCTGGCTAACACGGTGAAACCCTGTCTCCACTAAAAATACGAAAAGAATTAGCCGGGCATGGTGGCGAGTGCCTGTAATCCCAGCTACTCAGGAGGCTGAGGCAGGAGAATGGTGTGAACCCAGTAGACGGAGCTTGCAGTGAGCCAAGATTGCACCACTACACTCCAGCCTGGGTGACAGAGCAAGACCCCATCTCAAAAAATAATAATAATAAAATAAATAAGATAAAAAATAAAAATAAATAAATACATTTGGTAAAGTTTAATTTATGTTACTTAGGCTGGCCTTGAACTCCTGGGCTCAAGTGATCCCATCTCCTCAGCCTCCCAAGTAGCTGGGACTGCAGTGTGCACCATCCCAGCCAGCTTACTTTTTCTTTTGTTGATTGTGCTTTTTGCTTTCAGTGTCATATTTAAGAAGTCATTGCCAAATCCAGGGTCCTCAGGATTTGCTCCTGCATTTTCTTCTAAGAATGTTAGTTTTAGCTCTTAAATTTAGGCCTTTGATCCATTTTGAGCTAATTTTTATATATGCTAAGGATCCAACTTCACCATTTTGCATGTGGCTATGCAGTTATCTCACATTGATTGATTTGGTTCTTTTTTAGTTTTGAGACGGAGTCTCGCTCTGTCGCCCAGGCTATAGTGCAGTGGCATGATCTCTGCTCACTGCAACCTATACCTTCTGGGTTCAAGCGATTCTCCTGCCTCAGCCTCCCAAGTAGCTGGCATTACAGGCACCTGACACAATGACTGGCTAATTTTTGTATTTTTAGTAGATATGAGGTTTCACCATGTTGGCCAGGCTGGTCTCGAACTCTTGACCTTAGGTGATCTGCCCTCCTCGGTCTCCCAAAGTGCTGGGATTACAGGTGTGAGCCACCTCGCCTAGCCACATTCATTGATTTTTGAATTATAATCTAACCTTGTATTTCTGGGATATACCCAATTTTGTCATCCTGTGCAATCCTGTTTATATATTATTGGATTTGATTGGTTATAATTTAGCTAAGAACTTTTGTGTCTATATTCTTGAGGGCTCTCTTTCTGCAGTTTTCTTGTCTTTGTGTCTTTGGTATCAAAATAAAGCTATCTTCATAAAGTAGGAACTATTTTCTTCTTTTCAGTTTTCTGGATGATTATGTGTAGAATTGCTAATTTTTTTTTTAATTAATGTTTATTGAAGTCACCAATTAAGCTACCTCGATCTGGAATTTACTTTCTTTTTTTCTTTTTTTGAGACGGAGTCTCGCTCTGTTGCCCAGGCTGGAGTGCAGTGGCACAATCTCGGCTCACTGCAAGCTCCGCCTCCCGGGTTCATGCCATTCGCCTGCCTCAGCCTCTCCGAGTAGCTGGGACTACAGGGGCCCGCCACCACGCCCGGCTAATTTTTTTTTGTATTTTTAGTAGAGACAGGGTTTCACCGTGGTCTCGATCTCCTGACCTCGTGATCCACCCGCCTCGGCCTCCCAAAGTGCTGGGATTACAAGCCTGAGCCACCGCGCCTGGCCTGGAATTTACTTTCAGGGAAAGTTTTTAATTATAAATTAAATTTATTTAAAAGATGTAGGCTATTCAGGCCATTGATTCCGTCTTATTTGAATTTGATTATTTGTACCTTTCAATGAACTTGTTTATTTTATCTAAGTTATTCAATTTATTGGTATAAAGCTGCTCATCATATTCCCCTAATATTTTAATATTTATAGAATCTGTAGTGATGTCGCTTCTCTCATTCCTTTTTTTTTTCTTTCTTTTGAGACGGAGTCTTGTTCTGTCACCCAGGCTGGAGTGTAGTGGCGCTATCTAGGCTCACTGCAAGCTCTGCCTCCCAGGTTCACGCCATTCTCCTGCCTCGGCCTCCCGCGTAGCTGGGACTACAGGCACCCGCCACCACGCCCGGCTAATTTTTTGTATTTTTAGTAGAGACGGGGTTTCACCCTGTTAGCCAGGATGGTCTTGATCTCCTGACCTCATGATCCGCTCGCCTCAGCCTCCCAAAGTGCTGGGATTACAGGCGTGAGCCACCACACCCAGCTCTCATTTCTGATATGTCTTCTTTTTTTTTTTTTCTCATCTGTCTGCTAAAGGATTATCAATGTTATTAGCTTTTGAAAAGAACCAGCTTTTGATTTCATTATTCTTCTGTATAGTTTTTCTGTTTACTCCTTCATTGATTTCTGCTTTTATCTTATAATTTCCTTTATTCTGTTTACCAAGAGTTGCATTCGCTCTTCTACTTTTAGTTTAAGGTGGAAGCTGAGCATTGATTTGAAACCTTAATTCTTTTTGACTAATGGTGTCTAGTACCATATATTTCCCTCTAAGTACTGCTTTAACTGCATCCTACAAATTTTGATACATTGTTTTTTCTTTTTCATTCAGTTTAAAATACTTTCTATTTTCCTTTTTGATTTTTTTTTTCTTTAACCCATGGGCTACTTAGAAGTGTGTTACCTAGTCTCCAAAAATTTGGGGATTTTCCAAGTATTTTTTAGCTATTGATTTCTATTTAATTCCATTGTGGTCAGACAACATACTTTTTCTTGAAACCTTGAAAATTTACTGAAACTTGTTTTTTGGGCCAAAATGTAGTCCATCTTTTTAAATCCTCTGTGTATACTCGGAAAAAATAATGTGTACTTTTTTTTTTTTTTTTTTTTTGAGACAAGGTCTGGCACTGTCACCAAGGCTGGAGTGCAGTGGCTCCATCTCGGCTCACTGCAATCTCTGCCTCCCTGGTCTCAAGGGATGCTTCCACCTCAGTCTCCGGTGTAGCTGGGACTACAGGTGCATGCCACCATGCTCGACTAATTTTTGTAGAGACGGCATTTCACCATGTTGCCCAGACTGGTCTCAAACCCCTGGGCTCAAACAACCTGCCTGCCTCGGCTTCCCAACTGCTGAGGTTACAGGCGTGAGCCACCAAGCCTGGCCTAGTTTTTAGTGGAGTGCTCTATAAATGCCAATAAGGTCAGTATAGCTGCTGAATTCTTCTATGCTCTCTAATTTTCTGTCTAGATGTTTTTTAATCAATTATCAAGAAAGTATTGTTGAAATAGCTGACTGTAATTGTGAATTTGTCTATTTCTTCTAGTAGTTCTATCGGTGCTTGCTTTATGTATTTTGAAATTCTTTTATTAAACTCATAAATGTTTAGGAATATTATGGTCTTTTGATTAATTGATCTCTTTATCATTAGAAAACATCCTGTCTCCTACTTGGTAATATTTTTGGATCTCAAACCTACCTTGTCTGATATTAAGACAACCAATCCAGCTTTCTTTTCATTAGTATTACCATGGTGTATCGTTTTTCATCCTTTTACTTTAAACTATTTACGTCTCCATTTTTATTTATTTTAGTTTAGTTTAGTTTTTGTATTATTAGTAGAGACAGGGTTTCACCATGTTGGCCAGGCTGGTCTCGAACTCCTGACCTCAAGTGATCTGCCCACCTTGGCCTCCCAAAGTGCTGAGATTACAGGCAGGAGCCACGGCTCCCGGCCTATTTATTTCTCTATTTTTAAAGTAGGTTTTTCATAAGCAATATATAGTTGGGATTTGCTTTTTATTCCAATCTTACAACCTCTTCCTTTAAATTGGAGTGATTAGACCATTTAAATTTAATGTGACTGTTGATATGCTTGGGTTTAAGTATGCCATATTGTATTTATTATTTGTATCTCTTCCTATTTTTCATCTTTTGATGAAATACTTTGAAAGGTATGAAGTATTTGAAAAATACTTCTTTGGGGCTAATTATCTTTCTATGATTCCATTTCTTTTATTTTTCTTTTTGTTTTGGAGACGGGGTTTTGCTCTGTCACCCAGGCTGTGGTGCAGTGGCGTGATCTCACTGCTCACTGCAGCCTCCACCTCCTGGGTTTGACTGATTCTCCTGCCTTGGACTCCAAAGTAGCTGGAATTATAGGCATCTGCCACCACTCCTGGCTAATTTTTATATTATTAGTAGAGACAGAATTTCACCATGCTGGCCAGGCCATATTGGTCTCGAACTCCTGACTTCCAGTGATCTGCCCACCTTGGCCTCCCAAAATGCTGGGATTACAGGCATGAGCCACTGTGCCTGGCCTCCATTTATTTTTTTAATGGAGAAATTAAAATGACTTTACTGTTGTATATATACAAAATAGAATTTAATAGAGGGCAAAATTTATTGAATTGTATACACTGCACCTATAGTCTCAGCGACACACGAGGTTGAGGTAGGAGGATCCCTTGAGACCAGGGAGGCAGAGGTTGCAGTGAGCTGAGATGGAGCCACTGCACTCCAGCCTGAGCGACAGTGCCAGACCTTGTCTCAAAAAATAAATAAATAAGTAAATAAATAATAAAAGCAAAGTACACATTTTTTTTCTGAGTACACACAGAACATTTAACAAGGTAGACTATATTTTGGCCCAAAAAACAAGTTTCAATAAATTTTCAAGGGTTCAAGAAAAAATACGTTGTCTGACCACAATGGAATTAAATAGAAATCCGTAGCTAAAATAGATTTGGAAAATCCCCAAATTTTTGGAGACTAGGTAACACACTTCTAAGTAGCCCATTGGTTAAAGAAAAAAAATCAAAAGGGAAAATACAAAGTATTTTAAACCTTTCTTACAGGGTATGACTGCTGGCGATGAATACTTTCAGTTTCTTTTTATTTATTTATATATTTTTTGAGATGGAGTCTCGCTTTTTCGCCCATGCTGGAGTGCAGTGGCACAATCTCAGCTCACCACAACCTCCACCTCCCGGATTCAAGCAATTCTCGTGCCTCAGCCTCCCAAGTACCTGGGACTGCAGGCACATGCCACCACACCTGGCTAAGTTTTGTATTTTTAGTAGAGATGGGTTTCGCCATGTTGGCCAGGCTGGTCTTGAACTCCTGACCTCAGGTGATCCACCCACCTCAGCCTCCCAGGGTGTTGGGATTACAGGCGTGAGCCACTGTGTCCGGCCTACTTTCAGCTTCTGTATATATAAAAAAGTCCTTATTTTGTCTTCATTTTCAAAAGATATTTTTGCCACATACAGCACTCTAGATTAATGGCTATGTTTTTGTTTGTTTGTTTGTTTTCTAAAGAGGAATAAAGATATCCCAGTCTTGGATAGTCATGCATTGAACAGTACTTAGGTGAATATGCTATTGGGACCCGTGCAGATCTCAGACCTTCACTCTGTGCAGTTCTCTCCTCTTCCATATTCTACCATGCAAATTCCAGCTGCCTTGTCCTACTCATATCCCTAGCAATGTCTCATTAGTCAGGGAGACTGCCGACTCCCCATGGGGACCATTCCCTGGAAACTCGCTCCAGTCAGTCAAAGGCCCCATTTGTTTCCCATATCTCAGTGATCACTGTTCTTCATTGTCTGATATCAAATGTCTTGAAAACAGTTGTTTCATATATTTTGCCAGGTTTTTAGTTGTTTCAGATAATATAGTAAGTTCAGTCATTCTTACTCCATCGTTGCCATGCACAGAAGTCGTCCATATAGGTTTTATCTGGCCTATATGTAAGTAAGGCAAGCCCTGTTATTTAGCACTACTCTCTGGCTTTGAAGGTCTTGGAATGTATTGGAAAAATGTTGGAGTCATGGGGCCGGGCGAGGTGGCTCATGCCTGTAATCCCAGCACTTTGGGAGGCGGAGGTGGGCGGATCACAAGGTCAGGAGATTGAGACCATCCTGGCTAACACGGTGAAACCTGGTCTCTACTAAAAATACAAAAAATTAGCCGGGCGTGGTGGCGGGTGCCTGTAGTCCCAGCTACTGGGGAGGCTGAGGCAGGAGAATGGTGTGAACCTGGGAGGCAGAGCTTACAGTGAGCCGAGATCGCACCACTGCACTCCAGCCTGGGCGACAGAGTGAGACTCCGTCTTAAAAAAAAAAAAAAAAAAAAAATTGGAGTCATGGGAACAAAAGAGTACTCTAGTTTAGAGATCCAGATTGAAAGTCGCTTTACCTCTCTGTCTCTAAAATTTGGGAGTTGACTACTGTTAACATCAATAACCTTTTTTGGTGTAAGTCCTCTGATTCAACACCATCAGTGTTTCCTCAACTTTAGGGTTGTGTTACATATAGATAGAGACTCCTAGTTGAAGTTTAGGACCTATGTCCTGGATTTTGCCTTTCTGCTTATTACCATAGTTCCCAGGTAGCTATATTGCTGTCATAATCTCCACTTCAGAAACAAGAGATAAGTGTGAATAAGTGTGTAGTACAGGTTCTGGCTTCCTGCCTCCATTCCAACTCGGCTACGTTTCCTAAAGTGAGATATTTCTGATGTATTTTGTAATAATGTATAAAGCAATCATCTCCCGTCTTCACAACTGCAAATGTTAAGGGGAGGCAGAAACTTTGCAATTGCATACTCCTTGTTTCCTTACCGACAGGGTCAAACTAACAAGTGACAACAGTCATTCTTGGTTGTATGCAAAGAAGTTACTGGTCTCATAACAATGTTCTGGAAAGCGAATTCCAGGATGTTATTTTTCTGGTGTATGTATACTTAATATTTTCATCTGTGCCTTTACAAATGATTTATCCACTGTCCGGGATCTTCAGAGATCATCGGAGCGGAATTCAGTATTGCTGCGAGAACTCTTTTCCTTCAGCATCCAGAAAATCAGAAGAGAAAATTTTTCCTAGAATAAAGGGATGGCAAACCACTCTGTGGCCTCTTTTTCTGCCTCATCAACTTTCCAGCCTTATCAATTTTTAATAAACAGGTGAAGTTGACTCATAGTGAATGTCTAGAGCAAGCTTTGTGTGTTCAGAGGTGTGTATACCTAAAGGGAAAGCCAGGATCTTTTCATTTATGTCAGTGGGGTGGAAATGGGAGCAGATGCGTATTTTGATGATTTGCATAAAAGTTTCTGCTCTTTCTGATCTTCTGTTGGTGGAGCAACCTCCTTCTCTCCTAGTATACCTTTTATACATTACATATAACATTTAGACCTCCAGGACATACTTAATGTGAAAGAGAAAAAATGCTGGCATTAAATATGCCTGTGAATGGCGCCCATCATTCCAGTAGGTCTGTGAACGCACAGATTGAGTCAGAGGTGTTGAAGGAAAGCCCCGGTGACATATTATGAGAACTACTCCTCGTCTCTAGAAACAAATGCCTCAGTGAATAGGACTGTTACCCTTTTTTTTTTTCACCAATATTGCCTCTGTTTCCATTTGCATTTCCAGAAGTGACCCAATTCTGAGTTTTTAAAATCTTCCTTGCTTCACACATCAAAGCTCACAGCCTTCGTAACTGGGTGGAACAAGCAAGTGGAAAGGTAGCATTGTTTTCTCTTATAGCACAATGTCAGCTACTATAAAAGATCTCTTTTGATCGCAAGGGACTTAAATATGTAAACTTTAGGGTTTGTAGTGATTTGTGCCTTTTCAACTAAGCAGGATATTAAAACATAAAGCCAAAATTGAGGCAACATCCGACAGTCAGTTCAGGGACCACAGACTTGGAAAGGCCTTTGGCAATCAAAAAACATTCCTTGTCAACCCAGGAGCTTTGGATCAATCCCCGCTCCTCAGAGTTTCCTTGGAGTATCTCACAGCCCAGTACCCACCCTTGAAATTGCACTTGAAAAGTAATCTCTTTTCTTTGCCAAGTTAACAATACCATGACCTAGCCAAATAGTTCCTTACTGTACACCTGAGTTTTAAAGGCGTGGCATTCAGGCGTTTCAAATTTCAAAAGCCTGAAACTTGGCATAACTCCTGATAGCCTCATAGCTTCCTTTTTCTTTTCCTTTTCTTTCCTTTCTTTCTTTCTGCCATCCCTCCCTCCTTCTCTTTCTCTCTCTTTCTTCCTTTTTATGTATTTTTCAAGATAGTTGGCAGAAAGAAAACCATCTGACTCACAAGCCTGTGGCCTCCATTTGACAAGATTCAATAAAACTAATTGTTAGTGAGACCGCTCATGCTTTGTTAGTTACCTCGGGTCAGTAGCCAAGGAGTGACCTAACCCTCCAGTTGCGGAGGTAAAGCAGTTCCTTCTGGGGCACATTCAGTTCCAGGATGTTTTGTTGAGACTCCTAACCAGGGTTCCTATAGTGACAGCCCATCAAAGGTATTAGCACCTGCCCAGCTGGTGCTAAAAAGAGGCTGGCAGCACGCTGGGCCCTCTCAGAAGTTACCAGATGACAATACATCCACTCTCATTATTTTCCATTTCCTCCCTTTATTTTATTTGAGAAAAACATCACAATTATTTGGGGTAGAGAAACTTTTTTTATAGAAAGCCTATCCTATTTTCCTTTGCTTTAAAGACATCTTCAAGCATGATGTATTTAAGCAAAGGAATGATGAACATAGAGGATTTGAAATAACTGATGAATGTTTGTCTTGAGATAGTTTTAAAATCTGGTGATAGGACAGTGCTAACCGTGTATAAATGGAGGGTAGGAGGGTTCCTCCCACCTGAATTTTTGAACAAAGGATGCATTATGCCTGCACTCTCTCATGCGTGATTCTAATTTGGAAGCTGATCCAAATTAGTAAACCTAAGTAAACCTCTTTTCAGGGAGCTTGAATTTTTTTTTTTTTTTTTTTTTGACATGGAGTCTCGCTCTGTTGCCCAAGCTGGAATGCAGTGGTGCAATCTCGGCTCACTGCAGCCTCTGCCTCCCGGGTTCTTCAAGCCATTCTCATGCCTTAGCTTCCTGAGTAGCTGGGAGTACAGCCACGCACCACCATGTCAGGCTAATTTTTGTATTTTTAGTAGAGACGGGATTTTGCCATGTTGCCCAGGCTGGTCTCGAACTCCTGGCCTCAAGTGATCTGCCCGCCTTGGCCTCCCGAAGTGCTGGGACTACAGGTGTGAGCCACCACACCCAGCCAAGCTTGAATTCTTGATCTCAGTCTCCTCATGCCCATGCCTTATTTTGATCTGTCTTTTATTTTACGTAATGAGACATCTTGGTTTTTACATCAGTGAAAGGGTGCCATTTCATAAAATACCAAGATGGTTGCACTTTCCAGGAGTAGCATTTCAGATCCCACATATATTCAGCCTTGACAGAAGGCTTAGTTTAAAGTGTCTAAAGGCATGTACAAAGAAAGAAAGAATAGCAAAGTGCTAGCATTGCTCCCTTTGAAACTGGACTTAGCCTTGAAAAGCAGCCATTATGTGAATGAGAGGGATAAAGAGGCTAAGCAGAGGCCAGGGGATTCTATTATGGAAAGACTAAACTACTCTCCTAAAAATAAGTTCATGACTTGAGTCTCATCAGTTGAGTGTCTTGTAGTTCCAAAGCATGGATGTCATAAAGATAATGACTGTGCTTAGTTTTTGTGCACAATTTCTTTTGTTTAACTGCAACTCTATCAGACAGGGGGACAAGAATGGAACCTCTGCAGTTTACCCATGTATATTTTGATTTGTAACTTGCTGTACAGAAAAGTTGTAGGAAGTGGGGGAGGGTAGAAACTCCTTTAGTTAGAAATATAAACTTGTTTCATAGAAGGAACATAAAGCAACAGCAGAAGTGAATGCTAACAAGTGACTTTCTTCTGGCTATTCAGAACAGACAGAGTATTGTGTTCCATACTGGTTGATCCAGTCTTTGCTTTCATGGTTTTCTGCTCCTTGGGCCAGAATATTGGCCGGCATTTTTCAGAAGTTGTAATTATTACACACTGTGCCTGCAGGGGCATGAAGAGCCAAGGAAGCTTCAAGATTGAAAACTGTGGGTTGGGAAACAGCAAGCCACTGGGTTCAGCTTTTGGGTTTATATCATCAACCAGCAACTGATCAATTCTTTCAAAAAATAAAGAAATTAATCTAGGGACCTCATTTTGTGTTCCTATCAAAATTGCAGAAAAACAATAACAACTTGACTGCACCCTTCACCCAGAAGGAACTTTGCTCATGAAAGACATAAATCATTTTGTAGAGCAGAACATTCTTTGAAAGCTCTGAGCAGAAGAAAGCACTTGCTTAAGGAACTTAATTGATAGAAACTAGCAGGTTGGACAGGGCTGCCTGAGTTCAAAGGCGCCGCTTTTAATCCCAAACCATTTTAATTTTACTTAACTTTTATTTCTTTCTGAGTGACTACACTGCAGACTGCAAACTTCTATTAATCTACTGCCAAGTAATTTTTCTTAAGAAGGTGGATACTTTGCAAGATCCATAGCCAGGAGATGGCTGTCAGGAATGCGGGTAGTAAGTTTTGTGTAGATAAAAACAGAGGCACAGGAAAGTAGGTCATTCTGTTTTATATGTGGAACAGACTCTAGCTCTGGCAGTTTGCTCTGATTGAAAACAATAAGGGACTAGTACTTCTTTAAGTTTGGAAATGTAATGCCTCTGGCAATACAGGATCTTGGAGCGTGGAGGCTAATGTTTTCATAGTTGGGATTTCATGTTAGTAGAACAGCCAAAATGTCAACTGTTTGCAAGGAGAGTCATCCAATTCACACATATGCAGCTGGAGAGAAAGCTTAGCTTCAGGAGATGACAGTTAACATTTTGGGGATGAACAGGAAGAATGCAGAAATAGCCTACTGCAGCCAAGAAATGAGTGGTTGTTGGAAGAACCACTTTAGCAAAATTGTTCTTTCTTTCATTGCTAGCACAAGAGACTTGTAACATTGCATTCAGATTTTTACACTATGTGATTTTTTTTCTTTCTCTCTTTTTTTTTTTTTTTTTTGGCCCATTTGAGAGTTAAGAGCTTACAAAAGTGACTGGGTTGGATAACTTCAGCAGAATTGATTGTCTGAAAACAGCAAATGGGTCAACTTTGGCTAGTTTATCTTCATAAAATGGATGGCCAGAATCACAACGTATTTGGTCATTATGGCCATCTTAATAAATGACACAGATCAATACCTTAGCCACTTTTTTTCTTGACATTTATTCTCTAGAGAAAAAACTGATTTATTGAGATGATTCTTCCTTTTTGTGACTCTTAGTCTTTCTACAGTCTTGCGAATAACTACTTGTCTGTATTGTTCTGGTCATACTTTATTTTTGATGGACTAGAATATTAGTTTTTATTGGCTTCAAGAGCATGGTCCAGGATAGTTTTTTAAAATCCCACATAATCTGGTGTATTTAGTGTTGTATAAATATTGTTTAGTGCACTATCGTTTAAGGCTGGCACTACTGAATATGAAACAGTTGAAAATCAACTGGCCAAAAAACTATCTTAAAATGGCACAATCACGAGCTACTCAAAGAAATGTACCACCACCTCACACATTCAAAAACACAGAAATCACACAACACACATTCTGTCAAAAAAACAGAAAATAACAAATGTTGATGAGAATGTGGAGAAATAGGAATCCTGGTGCACTGTTGGTGGGAATGCAAAATGGTGCAGCCACTCTGGAAAATATTAGGGTTGTTCCTCAAAAAATTAAAAACAGAATTACCATGTGACTCAGTAGTTCTACCTCGGGATATATATTCAAAATAATTGAAATCAGGGACTCAAAGAGTTATCTGTATACCCATGTTCATAGCAGCATTATTCACAATAGCCGAAAGGTGAAAGCAACTTAAGTGGCCATCAGTGGATGAACGGGTAAGCAAAATATGGTAAATACATACAATGGGAATACTATTCAGCCTTAAAAAGGAAGGAAATTCTGACATATGTTACAACATAGATGAAACTTTGAAGATGTTATGTTGAATTTAAAAAGCCAGTCACAAAAAGACAAATAAATACTACATGATTCCACCGATAAGAAGTACCTAGAGTAGTCAGACTCATAGACACAGAAAGTGGAATGATGATTGCCTGGGGCCAGGGGGAGGAGGAAATGGAGAGTTAGCATTTCATGGGTACACAGTTTCAGTTGGAAAAGATGAGAAAGTTGACATGGATGGTGGCGATGGTTGCACATGCAATGTGAATATATTAAGTATTGAATGCCATTGAACTGTACATTTAATAATGGTTCAGCTGGTAAATTTTATGTTATGTATATTTTATCATAATAAAAAATAAGTAAACTATTAGGCCAGGAAGCGACTTTAAGAAAAAAGACACACAGGGCATCGTAACAGACACATGGTGCTATCTTCAGTGGACTTATATTCCGTCATTGTTTCCTGCCTTCTCCAGAGGCAGCAAAGCTCTTTTTGTATGTCTTAAATGACTTCAGGCCCACGCCTTCCTTGCCCCTTGTCTGAGAAAGAGTTCCTTGCTTCTCTCCTCGTGTCTCTCCCCTCCCACCTTCCACATGTTCTCCCCTTCATCGCAGGGTTCAGCCAGAGATATATAGGGCGCTTTGGTTGAGAAACACTGATCTCGTGGACATCCATGTAAAATGCTCAGCCTTAGTCTGTGAACAAGGTGTCTTTCATCACCTTGCTAGAACTGTGAAAAGAAAATTAAAGGCGCAGGAGAGGGCAGAAATACAGAACCCTGGCCGGGCGCGGTGGCTCACGCTTGTAATCCCAGCACTTTGGGAGGCCGAGGCGGGCGGATCACGAGGTCGGCAGATCGAGACCACGGTGAAACCCAGTCTCTACTAAAAATACAAAAAATTAGCCAGGCGTGGTGGCGGGCGCCTGTAGTCCCAGCTACTCGGAGAGGCTGAGGCAGGAGAATGGCGTGAGCCCGGGAGGCGGAGCTTGCAGTGAGCCGAGATTGCGCCACTGCACTCCAGCCCGGGCAACAGAGCGAGACACCGCCTCAAAAAAAAAAAAAAAAAAAAAGAAATACAGAACCCTAATAGAGAGCTATAAGCTGATGTTTGCGCCCAAGGCTTTGTACCTGTATGACTAAGAGAAAGGTAAACCCTTACCAGGCAAATTAGTTTTAATTTTAAGAGGAAAGTATTGAAACCTCAGTTTGGGCTGGGTGTGGTGGCTCACACTTTGTAATCCCAGCACTTTGGGAGGCAGAGGCAGGCAGATCACCTGAGGTGAGGAGTTCGAGACCAGCCTGGCCAACTTGGCAAAACCTCAACTCTACTAAAAATACAAAAATTAGGTGGGCATGGTGGTGCATGCCTGTAATCCCAGCTATTCGGGAGGCTGAGGCAGGAGAATTGCTTGAACCCTGGAGTCACAGGTTGCAGTGAGCTGAGGTTGCGCCACTGCACTCCAGCCTGGGCAACAGAGCAAGACTCTGTCTCAGAAAAAAAAAAAAAAGTAAGAAAGGAAAGAAAGAAATAGGAAGGAAGGAAGGAAAGAAAGAAACTTACTTCAGTTTGCTTTCAGGAAGTCTTAACTTGGTAAGAGTTGCCCCTGGAAAAATGTGGCTTTGCAGGATTCATGATAGTTTTGGTCCAGGTTAGGTTATGTTTTTCCCATTTTTTTTTCCTTTCTTTCTTTTTTTTTTTTTTTTGAGATGGAGTTGCCCAGGCAGGAGCGCAATGGCATGATCTCAGTTCACCACAACTTCTGTTTCCTGGGTTCAAGCCATTCTCCTGCCTCAGCCTCCCGAGTAGCTGGGATTACAGGCATGCACCACCATGCCCAGCTAATTTTTTTTGTATTTTTAGTAGAGTCGGGATTTTTCCATGTTGGTCAGGCTGGTCTCGAACTCCTGACCTCAGGTGATCTGCCCGCCTCAGCCTCCCAAAGTGCTGGGATTACAGGCGTAAGCCACTGTGCCCGGCCTTTCTTCACATTTCTTTCTTTCTTTTCTTCTTTTTTTTTTTGTTTGAGACAGAATCTCACTCTGTCACCCAGGCTAGAGTGCAGTGGCGCGATCTCAGCTCACTGCAAGCTCCGCCTCCCGGGTTCATGCCATTCTCCTGCCTCAGCCTCCCGAGTAGCTGGGACTACAGGCGCCCACCACCACGCCCGACTAATGTTTTGTATTTTTTAGTAGAGACTGGGTTTCACCGTGTTAGCCAGGATGGTCTCGATCCCTTGACCCCATGATCTGCCCGCCTCAGCCTCCCAAAGTGCTGGGATTACTGGCGTGAGCCACCGCGCCCCGCCCTTTCTCCCTATTTCTAAGCAAATTACCCAGACTAAGATACTAGTGAGTTGTTTCCTTACTCTTCACCAACCTGAATTTCAGGACTTAAGTCACCCCAAATTTGGGGAGGAAGTTGGACACTTCAGGTAATGGATGATAGAGCTGGACATTCTGCTGGTTTTAATAGTTCAGCACTTTTCCACCTATAAAATTTCTCTTGATACACTTTAATATTCCATATTGAGCAAAAATGAGATTCGTGCTCTTCACATTGAAGCTATGATAATCAATATGCTTGCCTCAAGGGTCTACCCCTGCCACCACCACCCCCAAGACACACACACACACAGAGAAGATTGAGAAGATGAGACTTCTAATGGTCACACCGGCCAAGTAAAGTAGAAAGTAGTTTTGCTTCAAGAAATATCCTTGCCAGGCACGGTGGCTCACACGTGTAATCCCAGCACTTTGGGAGGCAGAGGCAGGCAGATCACTTGAGGCCAGTAGTTTGAGACCAGCCTGGCCAACACGGTGAAACCCCTTCTCTACTAAAAATACAAAAATTAGCCAGATGTGGTGGCATACACCTGTAATCTCAGCTACTCGGGAGGCTGAGGTGGGAGAATCGCTTGAACTCAGGAGGTGGAGGTTGCTGTGAGCCGAGATCGCGCCACTTGCACTCCAGCCTGGGACACAGAGTGAGACTCTGTCAAAAAAAAAAAGGAAGGATGGAAGGAAGGAAGGAAGGAAGGAAGGAAGGAAGGAAGGAAGGAAGGAAGGAAGGAAATATCCTCTAACTAAATTTCTTTTTTCTATTCTCCCAAGCTTCCGTAGGTTCACTCGATCCAACAGTGTGACGACAGCAGTACAGGCCGACCTGGACTTCCATGATAATCTGGAAAATTCTCTGGAATCTATAGAGGACAATTCGTGTCCTGGCCCAATGGCCAGACAGTTCTCCCGCGATGCCAGCACCTCCACAGTCAGCATTCAGGGCTCAGGAAACCATTACCATGCCTGTGCCGCCGATGATGACTTTGACACGGATTTTGACCCCTCTATTCTGCCTCCTCCGGACCCCTGGATTGACTCTATCACTGAAGACCCTCTGGAGGCCGTGCAAAGGTCAGTGTGCCACCGGGACGGCCACTGGTTCCTGAAGCTCCTCCAGGCAGAGCGAGACCGCATGGAGGGGTGGTGCCAACAGATGGAGCGGGAAGAACGGGAAAACAACCTGCCCGAAGACAGTAAGTAATGCCACCGAGTGCCACACCCATCCCCTGGGGCTGGGGTTGCTTTGCGTGTGCAGACCTTGTTGTTTTCTTCTCTGACAGCTTCACTTGTATAACCTTGACGTTCCACACCCCAAACCAGAACATGCAGGAGAGCTAGGCGATTCCAGCTGAGTCCAGAAGTCCCTGCACAGCAAAAAACCAAGAAAACTCCTGGGTAGATATAACACCGTCCTTAGCTCTAGGCCCATGACGTTCTTTTTCTTTCTGAAAATACCAAGCTCTGTGTGGAGGTGCTTTCATGTCTCTAACTTGGTCCCTCTTCTCCGAGATGATCCTGGAATGTTGCTGATCCTCAGGGGATTGAAAATAATTCTAATCAAAATGTCTCGTGTATCCTATGAATATATACATCTACCAAATACCCACTAAAATTCTTTTTAAATACAAAAAAAAATAATTCTAACTAGCCCAGTGCAGTGGTGCCCACCTGTAGTCCCAGCTCTTCGAGAGACTGAGGTGGAAGGATCACTTGAGTCCAGGGGTTAGAGGCTGCAGTGAGCTATGATCACACCACTGCACTCCAGCCTGGGTGAGAGAGCAAGAACCCATCTCTAAAAATAAATATATAAATAATACTAACTTTTTCAAGGTCCATAGGGGATTTATATTCTTTATGATTTTGTTATTCTCATTAACATACAGCATTTAAACAAGGCTTATAATGTATAGGCCAGTAGAAACCCCCGCCTATTGGTATTCTTAAGCATGTTTGACAGGCACTTTCTCTTAGGATTTGCAGAGGCAAACCCTTTAGCTGCTAAAGAAATACATTTTATAATCTTATTACGATTGAATGGGCTAACGTGAAATACATGATGAATACATAAAATAAATAATGGATACTATTTTTTGCACACTATTCTTTTCTTTCTTTTTTCAGACAGGGCCTCACTCCTCACCCAAGTTGGAGGGCAATGGCGCAATCATGGCTCACCCCAGCCTTGACCTCCCAAGTAGCTGGGACTACAGGCATGCACCCCATGCGCAGCTAATTTTTGTATTTTTGGTAGAGACAAGGTTTCACCATGTTGCCCAGGCTGGTCTCAAACTACTGAACTCAGGCAATCCGCCCGCCTCGGCCTCCCAAAGCGCTGGGATTACAGGCATGAGCCACCGTGCCCAGCCTGCATACTATTATTTTCAAACTTGACCTTTTAACATTTGAAAGAGAAAAATTAACAATTGAAAAAGAAAAATTGTCAAATTATATTAACAGTTGAAAAAGAAAAATTATCAAATTACCTCAATTCTGAGGCATATTTTACATGTTTTCAACAATTCTGAAATTAGAATGTAGCTTATTTATAGTCAGTATGTATTTTAATGTTGTATGTTTATTTTCCTCTGAAACATTATTATTAAATTAATGGTGGATCCTCCAACTGATGATATTTTTGAAACAAGGAAATTTGGTGGTAGGTATTAATGCCTGCTTCAAGTCTGTGTGCGAAGCATCTAAAAGAGTATTGCTATGAAGTAACTTTTTAGACTTGTTTTTTAAATTACTTTTTCAATTTTTATTATGAGCTTTTTCTTTTTTTTTTTTTTTTTTGGAGACGGAGTTTCGGTCTTGTTGCCCAGGCTGGAGTGCAATGGTGCGATCTTGGCTCACCGCAATGTCTGCTTCCTGGGTTCAAGTGATTCTCCTGCCTCAGCCTCCAGGTAGCTGGGATTACAGGCATGTGCCACCACACCCAGCTACTTTTGTATTTTTAGTAGAGACGGGGTTTCACCATGCTGGTCAGGCTGGTCTTGAACTCCCGATCTCAGGTGATCCGCCCACCTCGGCCTCCCAAAGTGCTGGGATTACAGGCATGAGCCACTGTGCCTGGCCTATTATAAGCATTTTTAAACATGCGCAAAAGTAGAGAGTTTAACATCATGAGTCCCCATGTACTCGTCACCGGCTTCAACAACTGGCCAGTCTTATCTCCACCATTTGTAGTTATTGTTGTCAGAGTATTTTTAAGAAAATCCAGGGCCAGGTGTGGTGGCTCATACCTATAATCCCAGCACTTTGGGAGGCCAAGGCAGGAGGATCGCTTGAGGTCAGGAGTTCAAGACCAGCATAGCCAATATAGTGAAACACCATTTCTATTAAAATTACAAAAATTAGCCAGGTGCAATGGCACGCGCCTGTAATCCCAGCTACTTGGGAGGCTGAGGCAGGAGAATTGCTTAAACCCAGAGGCAGAGGTTGCGGCAAACTGAGATTGCGCCACTGCACTCCAACCTAGGCAACAGAGTGAGACTCTGTCTCCAAAAAAAAAGAAAATCCAAGGCATTGTGTCACTTCCCTATGTAGCTCACACTTATAGAAAACATTTTTTTAAATATAATCATAGGCCATGTGCAGTGGCTCACACATATAATCCCAGCACTTTGGGAGGCTGAGGCGGGTAGATCACTTGAGGTCAGGAGTTCTAGACCAGCCTGGCCAACATGGTGAAACCCCATCTCTAGTAAAAATACAAAAATTAGCCACGTGTGGAGACGGGCCCCTGTAATCCTCAGCTACTCGGGAGGCTGAGGCAGAGAATGGCTTGAACCCGTGAGGTGGAGGTTGCGGTGAACTGAGATCGCAGCTACTGCACTCCAGCCTGGATGACAAAGCAGGAGTCTGACTCAAAAAAAGGTAAAATATTATCATGCATTATCACACCTAACAAAAACAACAATTTTTTTTTTTTTTTAAAGACAGAGTCTTGCTCTTGTCACCCAGGCTGGAGTGCAATGGCATGATTTCGGCTCACTGCAACCTCTGCCTCCTGGGTTCAAGCGATTCTCCTCTCTCAGCCTCCTGAGTAGCTGGGATTACAGGCACCTGCCACCATGCCCAGCTAATTTTTGTATTTTTAGTAGAGATGGGGTTTCACCATGTTGGCCAGTCTGGTCTTGAACTCCTGACCTCAGGTGATCCACCCATCTCGGCCTCCAAAGTGCTGGGATTACAGGGGTGAGCCACAGTGCCCGGCCAATAACTTCTTAATTAGATTTAACATCTACTATAAATCATGTTAAGTAAATTTACTAAATGCACCAAACTAGTGGTGTTAAAGAGTAGTGAGCTTTTCCCTAGGGGAATCATTTTTTTAATGAAATGGAGTCTGGAAAATAACGGTTGTCATCAGATTGGGGATGTCCTCACTGTGTCCACTCCCTCACTCACAGCTCCAGTCTGCTCCTCCTGCCTGACCCCTGTCAAATGACTGACTAGCTTATCTCTTGCCTTTATGAGCAAGTTAGGAAATTCATTAACGGGGTTCTGTAAAACCCATAAATGGGTTTCCTTTGCTTCTTCATATTATGAGTGCAAACAACTTGGCAGTGGAAAAGTAAATCTCCTTGACATTTGCCCCTGTTAGTGCCACTGCAGACTCACCTGAGTGTTGACCCCCAAGCACAATTAGGTCTTTGCCCTGATGACAGGTAAACAAGGTACGTCTCAGCAGCAGTGGGAGCAGGGGTAGGTTTCAGTAAGAAAGTCTTAGTTGGATCATCTTATTCACTTTTCTCCTTGTGGACATACTCACAGTTTATCAGATTTTCCTAGGAAAAATGCCAGCAACTAAGGAACAATGACATCCTGTGCCACTGCTCAATGGCACAAACTTACAGATTTCAATTCTCAAATTTGGTTCTCTTTCTAGCTTCCTGATTGGTGTTCTCTCTCTCATTCTTTCTTTTTCTTCCTTTCTTTCTTTTGTTTTTTTTTCTTTCTTTTGGCAGAGGCTTGCCCTGTTGACCCAGGCTGGAGTGCAGTGATGGGATCTTAGCTCACTGTAGCCCAAGTGATCCTCCCACCTCAGCCTCCTGAGTATCTGTGACTACAGGTGTGCACCACCATGCCTGGCTAATTTTTAAAAAATTTCGTAGAGACAGATTCTCGCTGTGTTGCCCAGGCTGATCTCAAACTCCTGGCCTCAAGCAATCCCCCCACTTCTGCCTCCCAAAATGCCAGAATTACAGGCAGGAGCCACCCACCCAGCTCCTGGCTGGCTTTCAACAGGACTCTTGGAAACTACTTATCTGATGTTTTCTTTTAATGGGCCTTTCAATCTGAGACTTGATCTACCTCTCTCAACCCAACTCTATAATGATGTGTGAGGATACTCATTGTATAAAGATTTAGGAAAAACTAAAGGAGCTAAGAAAACAAGTCAGTTGTATTCTAATACAATAACATATATTTGAAAGGTTGAAAATCTTGTCAGAAAACCAGCTTCTCAGCCTATGTTCAGGATGAAAGAGAAACGTGTTTGCATTTTGAAATGTACACTGCTGGCAAAGTCCCAAGATAATGAACATGAGGGAACTGCCCAACCATCTGTTGTTCCAGGCCTAATTTGTTGTTCAAGCTGAACTGGGTATCGCCGTGGTGCTCCTGTCATGCCCTGTGTATTTGTCCTTCGGGTACTTCCCACATTATTTTATAATAATTGATGTATCTTTCTCTTCCACTAAAAAGTAAGCTTTCTGAAAACAGAAACTATTCTTGTCTTACTCACCTTTATATCACCAGACCCTCTGATGCATAACAGGGGATCAGTAAATATGTATTTGAGTCCTTGAAATATTCTGGAAATTCTGTTTTATAAAAGTATTTTACTTAGCAAAACCTTTCTTCCCAATTAGCTAAAAAAAATACTCAATAAGTGATACCTTAGTCCTTCAGGCTGGTATAACAAAATACCCTAGACTGGGTAATTTATAAACAATAGAAATTTATTGCTCACAGTTCTGGAGGCTGGGAAGTTCAAGATTAAGATACTGGCAGGTTTGGTGTCTGGCAAGGGCTGCTCTCTGTTTCAAAGACGGCGCCTTCTTGCTGCAGCCTCATGATGGAGGGAGCAGACAAGCTTCCTGGGCCTCCTTGATAAGCGTAGTAACCCTATTCATGAGGACTCCGCCTCTGTAACCTACTCACCTCCTATAGGCCCCCTCTCTTACTATTATACATTGGTAATTAGGTTTCAACATATGAATTTCAGAGGAGCACAGACATTCAGACCATAGCAAGTAACTAACGGTTCTTGTTGCCAAAAGCTGGAAAGGTGTTCCTGTGACAGATGATGAGCTCTTCTGATCAGGACAAGGATGTGGAAGAGAGAGATGGGCACCTGCCACAGAAGCGATGGAAAGCACTTCTGTGTGGGACAGGTGGCTAGTCCAGATGAACCTCGTGTGTCCTGTCTCATTCTTAAGACACAGTTCCATTCCACAAACACTTGAAGCCTGTCTCTATTTTTTCATGCTTTGAGAGACACGAAATAGGAGCTTCAAACTACTAGGATTCCAAAATTCTAGTCAGTGCAGTGGCAAACCCTGCGCCCAGGACAGAGTCACCAATTTCAAATGTGGCCAATCCAGATCAGGGAGAATTGGACCATAAAGCAGTAGCAACCCTCTCCAGGAAGAAGGGAGAATATCAGCGCATGAAAGAATATTCATCTTGTCCTTACAATACCCCTGACGATGGCCTAGAGACTTTGACAGGTGCTGTTTTATTTGCCCTCACAACAACTCTCTGGCAGTATCTTGTCCAAGGTCACAGAAAACAGAAGTGTCTGATAGAACAGATACACATGAATAACATTTGACAAGATAATGATACTTTGTGTTGCCTGGCACTGTCCTCCTTAAAGCCCGCCATACAGATCTGTCCCTGACTCCTTGGCAACCACCACTCTGTTCTGATAACTGGGCCTAGAGTTGCAGAGGGCCTTTGTTTCACTAATTCTCTGACTTAACCTTTTCTTTTTTTGTTAGAGGGGCGGTAAGGAAGAGAGGCCAATCCCACTTGGCAGGCATAGCCAAATTCTAAGCAACCAGCTTTTGTTTGTTTTAGTTCTGTGCACACCAGAAAAATAGCTTTGATAAATGGGTCAAGTACAGATACCTCTATCCCTTGGCCAAGCCAACGGATGTTTTGGACCTGCAGAAGGAGGGCCTCTCTTCAGGGTGCCTGACAAACGTGGTGCCATAACAAAATCCCCCCAGGAGATCTGGTCTTGAAGTCATCATGGAAAGATAAATAGGATAGAGGGAAAAAACAGAAGATTCTAATCACACAATTTATTTTGTGGGGTACCAGAATTATCCTAATTTTTAAATATTTTAAAATGTTTGGTGAATGTACATAATGCCTCTGAATGGTACACTTAAATATGGTTAAAATGGCAAATCTTATGTCTATTTTATCACAATTTTAAAATACCCCCACTGGGCGTGGTGGCTCCTGCCTGTAATCCCAGAACTTTGGGAGGCCATGCCATGAGGATCGCTTGAGCCCAGGAGTTCAAGATTGGCCTGGGCAACAGAGACCCTATCTCTACAAATATATATATATTTTTAATTAGGCAGGCTTGGTGGCATGCACCTGTGGTCCCAGCTACTCATGAGCCTGAGGTGAGAGCATTGCTTGAGCCCAGGAGGTCGAGGCTACAGTGAGCCGTGATCGTGCCACTGCACTCCAGCCTGGGAGACAGAGGGAGACTCTGTCTCAAACAAACAAAAAACAACAAAAACAAAACAAAATAAAAAAACTAAAAAAACAAACTCAGAAATAGGCAATGGCAGCTAAAGATAAGCAGAACAACCATGTTCATGTTCATATTTATGTAAGAATGTATTTTGTTAAATGACTCCCTGAATTCAAAATACAGTGCATCCATGGCAAAAAAAAAAAAAAAAAAAAAAAAGTTTGGAAAATAACCTGTTTACTCGCTGGAAATTTGAGGTTCAGATATTGCATGTGGGGTGGTTGTAATCATCTTTCTCTGTTAGAGAGTTGAAGAAGGAAGAGTCCATCTGATTTTAAAGTTATTTAGTTATTAATTATTTTGTGATGTCATTATGCTAATTGTGACAGCTGCTTTTGGCCTCACAGGGCTGGAAAACACTTTCCTAGTTCACCTGAAACTGACTAAATGTGGGTAACAAAAGGCAGACTGAAAACAAGCATTTAGAGTAGCCAGGAACCTCAAGCTATCTTTTGAACAGTGTAACTATACATTCTTTGGGTGCCTGGAGTTACTATTTTCTCTGATAAATGCAAAGCAGAGCAAAGACTTTAGTTCTTGTTTTAAACCTTCAACCCCAACCATCGACAGTACTTTTTTTTTGGCTTGATAATAAAATAATGAAACTGCAGTGAGTGAGGTTTCCTCCAAGCCAAGACAGCTGACAGAATGCTTGTTCCCGCAGCACTTGAAGTAAAATGATACGAGCTCTTCTCAGACAATGAAGCCCTTGTGTGAAACAGCTGTCTCAGGGAGATGGCTCAGTGCTATTTGACAGTGGCTTGTATGTTACATAGATACGTCTGGTATTATCTAACTGGGGATGAAACGACCAGATGGAGCTGAATGCCTCCAACTAGGAATGCAGTCTACCACTGTGGGGAAAGAACACAGGCTCAGATTTCAATGGCCCTAAGATGAAATACCGGTGATTGTACTTCTAAATCTGTCTTTGCCTTCTGAATTGTAGACAACGAATACGTGGAATTTTCAGGCTTTATCTAAAACAAACTGATAAACCTACAGCATGTGCCGGAGGCAGATTAATTCTTCCACTTTAATTTTGCCTGGTAATAGCATCCAAGCTAGTGAAACTTGGCCTTCAGTCCCCCAGAAGGCTTGGGACCCTTGGCAGCGAATGCGGGGCTGGTAATGACACCTGAGATGGGGTTTGCCTGGTTTCAGGTTTGGTTACGGAAGCTGTGCACAGTTATTGTGATGGTCTATCGGTGCCATCACCCAGGGTTTATCCGCCTGGGATTGCCTCTAATGTGTCTCTGCGGCCTGTGAAACAGTGGGTGGCAGACAAAGTTGTATCTCTGAGTTCTGCAATTCATCTGCCTCCAGCCCGTGTGTGTTTCTAAGTGGGGAGCAATGGCTGCATTCTAGCCTAGCTCCTTTCTGTTTTATTCTCATCTTACTCTTGCAGTGAACCCTCAAAAGGTCCCTCCCACTCCACCACACACACAGAAACACACACTTGCATGTCTCTTTTTGTAAGCTCCAGACAACCTGAAATTAGTGACCACAGAGGAAGTGGCAGTAATGAAAAGGAAATCGGCTGTAATGTGCCATATGTTTAACCTCGAGAATGCTCCATTCATGCCGCTTTGCACAGCACTGGTGCCAGAAGGCCATTAGACACCATCCTTTTGTGGATGTGCTTCTTGAGGGTGGTGTCTCCCAGCTCAGGAGGGCAGGCAAGCATGAAGAGGTGAAATGATGTGGCTAATTGGGGGCAGAACTGGGCCTGGAAACAGATCTGTTCTAGGCCAGTGGTGTTTCTGTCATTCCAGAGATGGCAAAGAGAGGGACTGGCTCACGGAGCAAGACCTCCTATCATTTCCTCCAATAACTGTTTCTGTGAAATATAAATGCAATGGACTGGTGGGGCGCAGTGGCTCATGCCTATAATCCCAGCACTTTGGGAGGCCAAGGCAGGCAGATCATGAGGTCAGGAGTTGGAGACCAGCCTGGCCAACATGGTTGAAACGCCGTCTCTACTAAAAATACAAAAATTAGCTGGGCTTGGTGGCGCATGCATGTAATCCCAGCTACTCGGGAGGCTGAGGCAGGAGAATTGCTTGAACCCAGGAGGTGGAGGTTGCAGTGAGCCGAGATCACGCCACTGCACTCCAGCCTGGGTGACAGAGTAAAACTCCATGTCGAAAATAAATAAAAAAATAAATAAAATAAATGCAATGGACTTCAAATAAAATATACAGTTTTTTTCATTTAGATTACCTAGGGAAACATAAACTAATTTCATTTCATCCAAATTTCAAAGGCTCAAAACTGTCTTTATCTATATGATGTATATGATATTACCATTTTGTGGCTGACATAAGTCAAGATATTGATCCAAAGAATGACCATCTTCTACGAGTAAGACTCCTGGAGGGGTTGGGACTGGGAAAAAAAAATTAAAATTAGCTGAGTTTTTGAAAAACTTGCTCTTTAAAAACAAAATAATTTTTTTTTTGTTTTTTTTTTCCCCAGAACACTATGGAAACTCTGGTGTTAGTCTATGGGAAAACTTCTACTAGAGAATCCATTCTTTATTCATTAGCCACCAAGTTTCAGCTAAAAACAAAACAAAACAAAAAAAGCACTGTTGTGCAATGCAGATCAGCAACTGCCAGTCAGGAATGAAACAGATCCACGTTTTCTATGGAGACGTTTTGTTGACAGCAGCTCCGGATCACAAGTGTGTCTGAGAAGCAGCTGCTGGGCAGTAGGTTGGGGAGATTTTTGCCACAAGGACACACTCGTAAATGAGAATGTCTCCACATGGATAATCCCAATGCCATGAAATCACACAGACTCAGACTGACAAATCCGCATGACTTTCATTTATTTATTTATTGAGACAGGGTCTCACAATGTTACCCAGGCTGGTCTTGAACTCCTGGGTTCAAGCGATCTGCCTGCCTCAGCTGCTCAAAGTGCTGGGATTATAGGCAAGAGCCACTGTGCCTACTTGACTTAATTTTTTTGAAATAAATTTTGTGTATATTTGAGGTTTATATGCTATAGGATACAGATAGATAGTAAGTTGGTGACTATTATGAAGCAAATTAACATATCTGTCATCTCACATAGTTACTTTTTTTGTGAAAGAGCAGCTAAAGTCTACTTATTCCACAAGACTCCCTAATACAAGATAATTTTTTTTTTTTTTTTTTGAGACAGAGTCTCGCTCTGTCGCCCAGGCTGGAGTGCAGTGGCGCGATCTTGGCTCACTGCAAGCTCCACCTCCTGGGTTCATGCCATTCTCCTGCCTCAGCCTCTCCGAGTAGCTGGGACTACACGCGCCCGCCACCACGCCCGGCTAATTTTTTGTATTTTTAGTAGAGACGGGGTTTCACCGTGTTCTCAATCTCCTGACCTCGTGATCCGCCTGCCTCGGCCTCCCAAAGTGCTGGGATTACAAGCGTGAGCCACCGCGCCCGGCCATGCAAGATAGTTTTATTAGCTGTAGTCCTCATGCTGTGCATTAGATCTCTAGACTTGTCCTTCCCATGTATCTCTTACTTTGTAACGTTTGACCTACATCTCCCCGTTTCCTCCCCCGTAACCACTGTATCATTCTCTGTCTCTGTATATTTGATCTTATTTTCTCAATTCCAATATAAATGATATAATGCAGTATTGTTCTTTCTGTGTCTGGCTTATTTTACTTAGCATAATGTTCTCCAGTCCATCGATGTTGTGGCAAATGGCAGGAGCTCCTTCTTTTTTAGGGCTGAATAATATTCACTATATATATGTGGTATATATATATACCGCAGTTTCTTTCTTTTTTTTTTTAAATTGAGACAAGGTCTTGCTTTGTCACCGAGGCTGGAGCACAGTGGCGTGATGATAGCTTACTGCAGCCTTAACTGCCCAGGTTCCATCAGTTCTCCCACCTCAATCTCCTGAGTAGCTGGGACCACAGAGGTGTGCCATCAGACCCAACTAATTTTTAAAAAATTGTTATTTGTGGATACAAGATCTCACTATGTTGCCTGGGCTGGTCTTGAACACCTGGGCTCAAACATTCTTCCTGCTTTGGCCTCCAAAAATGCTGAGATTACAGAGAAGAGCAAATGCACCTGGCCTCTTGTTGTGTCTCCTTTAGAGATATGTCTGTTCAGATCTTTTGCCCATTTTTGTTTCTTCTGGTTTTGTTTGTTTGTTTTTTGTTTTGTCTTATTCAAACCCTGTGTCAAGGACCTTTGCCCTCCTTTTGTGTGTGTGTGTGTGTGTGTGTGTGTGTGTGTGTGTGACAGAGTCTCGTTCTGTCGCCCAGGCTGGAGTGCAGTGGCGCCATCTCAGCTCACTGCAAGCTCCACCTTCTGAGTTCACACCATTCTCCTGCCTCAGCCTCCCAATGTAGCTGGGACTACAGGCACACACCACCACGCCTGGCTAATTTTTTGTATTTTTAGTAGAGACAGGGTTTCACCATGTTAGCCAGGATGGTCTTGATCTCCTGACCTTGTGATTTGCCCTCCTTGGCCTCCCAAAGTGCTGGGATTACAGGCATGAGCCACTGCGCCTGGCCGGACCTTTGCCCATTTTTAAATTGAGTTTTTTGGGGTTATTTGCTTTCCTGCTACTGAGTTGTAAGAGTTCTTCATTAATTTTGGATTTATAGTCTACAAACCTTATTGGTTATGTGGTTTGCAAATATTTTTTTCCCGGGTTGTAGGATGCCTTTTTATTTTTATTTTTTTAATTTTTTTTTTCTTTGAGATGGAGCCTTGCTTGGTTGCCCAGGCTGGAGTGCAGTAGTGTGATCTTGGCTCACTGCAAACTCCGCCTCCCAGGTTCAAGTGATTCTCCTGCCTCAGCCTCCTGAGTAGCTGGGATTACAGGCATGCACCACCGTGCCTGGCTAAATTTTTTTGTATTTTTTAGTAGAGACAGAGTTTTACCATGTTGGCCAGGCTGGTCTTGAACTGCTGACCTCAGGTGATCCACCTACCTCAGCCTCCCAAAGTGCTGAGATTACATGTGTGAGCCACTGTGCCTGGCCTTTTTATTTTGCTGAGTGTTTCCTTTGATAACAGAAGCTTTTTCATTTTATACAGTCTCATTTATTTATTTTTGCTTTTGTAGCCTGATCTTTTGTTGTGATATCCAAAACATTATTGCCAAGGCTAATGTTGAGGAACCTTTCCCTTCCCTTTTCTTCTGGGAGTTGTGTGGTTTCTGGTCCTACACTTAGGCTATCCTTTTCCTATTATATCCTCTTGGTGCGCATGTCAAAAATTAGTTGACTGCAGGTGGGTGCAGTGGCTCACACCTGTAATCCCAGCTCTTTGGAAGGCCGAGGCGGGCAGATCATCTGAGGTCAGTGGTCTGAGACCAACCTGGCCAACATGGTGAAACCCCGTCTCTACTAAAAATGCAAGAAATAGCTAGGAGTGGTGGCGGGCCCCTGTAGTCCCAGCTACTTGGGAAGCTGAGGTGGGAGAATTGCTTGAAACCGGAAGGTGGAGGTTGCAGTTAGCTGAGATCGTGCCATTCCGCTCCAGCCTGGGCGACAGAGTGAGGTCTCAGAAAAAAAAAAAAAAATTAGTTGACTGCACGTGTCTTTAAAGTAAGTGGATAGACCCACTTTTTAAATTTCCCTTCTCTTTCTTCACCCCTAAAGTCTACAACATTGGGGAAAAAAGCCAGGTGGGAGGCCAAGTGCAGTGGCCCACGCCTGTAATCCCAGCACTTTGAGAGGCTGAGGTGGGTGGATCACTTGAAGTCAGGACTTTGAGACCAGCCTGGCCAAGATGGTGAAATCCAGTCTCTACTAAAAATACAAAAATTAGCTGACCGTGGTGGCATGCGCCTGTGATCCCAGCTACTCGGGAGGCTGAGGCAGGAGAATCACTTGAATCCGGGAGGTGGAGGTTGCAGTGAGCCGAGATTGCACCATTGCACTCCAGCCTGGGCAACAAGCATGAAACTCTGTCTAAAAAAAAAAAAAGAAAGAAAGAAAGAAAAAGGCAAGTGGGTAAAAAAAAAAGGCAAAACTTGAATATAAGGAAATATAATTCATCATCCACAAACACAACTCAACTTATCCTAGATGGTGTGACTTTTCCAGGCTAGTCACTACAACGATTGCATGACAAACAGCAATGCAAGAGGAATAATACCCCAGCTAAGACTATATCAGCTAATTAGTCAACACTATAATTTAAAAAGTGGTGCTAGACATGATAAAACTTTAAAGAATTAGAATGCTCAAGGATCAGAATATCACAGGTAGTTTGTTTTTCTGGTTGATACAGAATCTGTAAATAATTCAGTTAATTTCAAAACGTATTCCTTCAGTGGAGATAATCGGAGTTAGTTACATGGGCACAGTCTAGGCCATCAAAGAGCTCACATTCTGGTTGGAAATCAGACATATTAACAGAACATGTTGAAAAGAATGAGGAAAAGGCAAAGACAGCTATGCAGGGGAATTCTAGGAGCAGTGAGGTGGGAGAGGTGAAAGGAGTTAAAGCTTTCTGGCAAGGTGCACCCAAGCTGAATCATAAGGATGAGGACTTTGCTAGATACAGGGAGAGGGGCTTGCCTAGGGCACCAAGGAGAGGAGACAGTCTCAGCTTAGTGCTTGGTGTGAAGAAGACACTCAGGAGAGAAAGACCTTGGGGGATTTGGGAAGCCGTGGGTGCTTGGAGCATTGGAGGAGTCAGCAGAGAGAAACTGGACAGCTTGGCCCGCACCTGCCCTGCTGAAGGGGGCCTGGGGCTTATCACATGGAGCGGGGGAACCAAGGAAAAGTTGTCAGCATGAGAGTTACATGAGATAAGAAAACCCTGTAGTTCCCTTAATGAAACCAAATCTCCAAGATTGGCAAGGGATGGAGAACATTTACACTATGGATGGATTGATCAAACCTTGTACCCCTAATTGTAATCAACAAGGGAATCCTGAGGGGAACACAGATTGGGGAGACAGGAGGTGTTGAGCTAGTGGTTGCACATGCTCCTCTGAAGCATCTGGGGTCAGTACACAGTGGAGTCACAAATTCGAGAAAGTGGAATGAGGGAAGTGAGTGGAGAAGTGAGCTCGGGATTGCATTTTGTGTTCAACATTTACAAGGTGGAGTGAGAGAAATTCTACCAAGCACAGGGAAGGCAGAATCGGGGAAGGGCAGAGTCAGCCAGAGAGGGTTGTTGGGAGACCCAGGGGATCTGAGTTTCCTTTGTGCCAAAGGCAGAGTCCAGAAGGTGAAGTGGGTGGAGACAGCTGGGCTGCAGGGAGTGGAGACAATGGAAAGCAGAAGAAATATGAGAGCAAAGGCATGCTGCCCTTTGGAGAATGGGGGTTTAAAGGGAATGTAATAATTTGCTAGGGCTGCCATAATAAAGTACCCATGGAGCAGGTCACTTAAACAGGAGAAATTAATTTTCTCATAGTTTTGGAGGCTGGAAATTCGAGATCAAGGGGCTGGTTTCCCCTCAGGTCGCTCTCCTTGGCTTGCAGACCACCACCCTTTACCTGATTCTCCTCTCTGTGTGTGTGTCTGTGTTCTCATCTCCAATTCTTATAAGGACATCAGTCATAGTGGATTAGGGACCATGAGAATGACCTCATTGTAATTTAATCATCTCTTGTTTTTGTTTTTTTTTTTTTTTTTTTTTTTTGAGACAGAGTCTCACTCTGTCGCCCAGGCTGGAGTGCAGTGGCGCGATCTCGGCTCACTGCAAGCTCCGCCTCCCGGGTTCACGCCATTCTCCTGCCTCAGCCTCTCCGAGTAGCTGGGACTACAGGCGCCCGCCACCACGCCCGGCTAATTTTTTGTATTTTTAGTAGAGACGGGGTTTCACCATGGTCTCGATCTCCTGACCTCGTGATCCGCCCGCCTCGGCCTCCCAAAGTGCTGGGATTACAAGCGTGAGCCACCGCGCCCGGCCTTTAATCATCTCTTTAAGGACCTTATCTCCAGAGTCACATTCTGAGGTACTGGAGGTTAGGAATTCTACATGTAAATTTTAGGAAAATGCAATTCAGCCAATAACAGGGGGAGAAGAGGAATTTTATGTTAGCTGGAGGGGACCAAGAGGTTGGGAGGAGTTGCCCCACTTAGAATGGGAAAGACTTGAGGATGCGGCCAGACATCTCAGGTAAGGCACTGGCAGAAGGAGTTCAGAGAGAGGCAGTGGCTCACACAGCAAGGCCTCAGGGTAGCAGGGAGAGAATCAGACCAAGGACACAAGTAGATGGGAATAGTGGATGTAGAGAAGACACTAGAGTGGGGGCAGAAAGATTTAGGGGATTGGTGGGGGAGGAGTATTAAGAGACACAGAACATTGAGAGTATTTGTCTTTGTTTGTGTTGCTCCAACAAAATACCAAAGACTGGGTAATTTTTTTTTTTTTAATTTTACTTTAAGTTCTGGGATACATGCGCTGAACGTGCAGGTTTATTACATAGGTAGACATATGCCAGGGTGGTTTGCCGCACCTATCAATCTGTCATCTAGGTTTTAAGCCCCACATGCATTAGGTATTTGTCCTAAGGCTCCAGCCTGGGTAATTTTTTTGTTTTTTTTGTTGTTGTTGTTGTTTTTGAGACGGAGTCTCGCTCTGTCACCCAGGCTGGAGTGCAGTGGCACAATCTCGGCTCACTGCAAGCTCCGCCTCCCGGGTTCACGCCATTCTCCTGCCTCAGCCGCCCAAGTAGCTGGGACTACAGGCGCCCGCCACCACGCCCGGCTAATTTTTTCTATTTTTTAGTAGAGACGGGGTTTCACCATGTTAGCCAGGATGGCCTCGATCTCCTGACCTCGTGATCCGCCCGCCTTGGCCTCCCAAAGTGCTGGGATTACAAGCATGAGCCACCGCGCCCAGCCAAGACTGGGTAATTTTTAAACAATACAAATTTACTTCCCATTACTCTAGTTGCAGAGAAATCCAAGATCAAGGTGCCAGCAGGTTGTGTGTCTGGTGAGGGCTGCTCTCTGCTTCCAAGATGAGGCCTGTTGCTGCATCCTCCAGAGGGGACAAACCCTGTGTCCTTGCATGGCAGTAGGGTCAGAAGGGCAAGAGGCAGTCCCTTCAACCTTGAGTCCTTTAATAAAGGCACTAACCTCATTCATGACAGCCGAGCTCTCATGACTTAATCACCTCCCAATGTCCCGCTGCTTATTGTTATTGCATTGGGGATTCAGTTTCAACATAAATTTTGGAGGAGACACTATCATCCAAATCACAGCAGTGTTCATGCCTGATTCCCTCCATTTTCATCTCATAGGAGGCAAGGTTGTTGAAGATGAGGGAATAGGGGTTGAGTTGAGAATGGATAAGATTCAGGAAATTAGAGTTAGAGAGCGAGGTAACCAAACACATTGCAAAGGACTAACGGGCAGCAGTGAAGGATCTGCCAAGTTTGGGGACCATTGGTTTATGGTGTCATCAAGTCACACGGCTAAGCACAATCTGGAAAATAGGATGGGACTATAGCTGTACAGGCTAGTGGGGTTTATCTGCCATCATCTCTGTACCTGAAGGTGGACCTTGATTTGCCGTAGAAGCTGCCATTCTTGAGGAGGGCTCTGACCCTTCATTTTGCAGTGAGTCTGTTTTCCGAGCAAGGCTCTGATTGAATGTCCAGTGTGCTTTAAGGTCCTGTCTCCTCTGTGTGTCTGTCACCCAGCAGCCAGTTGGCCACTGTTCTAGCTCTGATGGCTAGGGGAAACTGTGCTAGATTATACAGAGAGGCACTAAAATCTGAGCCCCTGAAAAATTGTTATGGATTTCTTATACACATAAAAAAAGAAATTATTCACCAATCAGTGACACTTGTGAAAATCTGCCTGAATAAAAGTCAGCAAAAAAGAAAGACATCAAATTAATCCACACTACTGGGGAGAGAGGTTGGAGTGTGAAGATTTGCAGGAGAAATCATGTCCTTTTTTGGGTACTGCCACCTTTTAGGTAAATGCCCAAGAACTAAAGAATGTGGATCAGTTATAGGAGTTATAATTCCTACTGCATTCTCATGTTTACCTATATTATTCCATGAAGTAATCAGCAATGCTATGAAGATGATATTATGGCCATTAAAGGAAAAAGAGTCTGAGTCTGATAACTTTCCCAAGATCAACAGCTGGTAATTGGTGAGCTGATTGTTCCTGACCCCCTACCTACACTTTTTCCCACGCACAGGTGTACCTCATTTTATTGGCATTGCTTTATTGCACTTTGAAGATACTGCTTTTTTTTTTTTTTTTTTTAACAAATTGAAGGTTTGTGGCAACCCTGAGTTGACCAAGTCTATCAGCACCATCTTTTCAAAAGCATTTGCCCATTTTCTGTTTTTGTGTCAGACTTTGGTAATTCTCACAATATCTCAAGTGTTTTCATTATTATTCTGTCTGCTATGGTGATTTGTGATCAGTGATCCTTGATATTACTATTGTAATTGTTTTGGAGCTCCATGAACCGTGCCTGTATAAGATAGTGAACTTAATCAGTAAACGGTGTTTATGTTCTGACTGCTCCACCGACCCGCCATTCCCCTGTCTCTCTCCCTCTCCTCAGGCCTTCCTATGCCTTGAGTCACAATAATATTTAAATCAGGCCAATTAATAACCCAATAATGGCCTCCATGTGTTCAAATGAAGAGTTACAATCTGTCACTTTTAATCAAAAGCAATAAATGATTAAGCTTAGCGAGGAAGGCATGTCAAAAGTCAAAATAAGCCAGAAGCTAGGCTTTTTGTGCCAGATAGCCAAGTCGTGAATGCAAAGGAAAGCTTCTTGAAGGAAAATAAAAGTGCTACCCAAGCGAACATATAAATGATAAGGAAGTGAAGCAGCCTTTTTGTTGATATGGATGAAGTTTGAGTGGTCTGGAGAGAAGAACAAACCAGGCACAACATTCCCTTAAGCCAAAGCTTAATCAGAGCGACACTGTAACTCTCTTCAATTCTTTTTTTTTTTTTTTTTTGAGACAGAGTTTCTATCTTGTTGCCCAGGCTGGAGCACAGTGTCATGATCTCGGCTCACTGCAACCTCCGCCTCCCGGGTTCAAGCCATTCTCATGCCTCAGCCTCCTGAGTAGCTGGGATTACAGGCATGCGCCACCATGACTGACCAATTTTGTATTTTTAGTAAAGACGTGGTTTCACCATGTTGGTCAGGCTTGTCTCGACCTCCCGACCTCAGGTGACCCGCCCACCTCAGCCTCCCAAAGTGCTGGGATTACAGGCATGAGCCACCGCGCCCAGCCAAGTCTCTTCAATTCTATGAAGGCTGAGAGAGGTGAGGAAGCTGAAGAAGAAAAGTTTGAAGCTAGCAAACGTTGGTTCATGAAGTTTAAAGAAAGAAACTGGTTCATGAAGTTTAAAGAAAGAAACTGTCTCCATAATATAAACATGCAAGGTGAATTCCTAGTGATGATGGAGAAGCTGCAGTAAGTTATCCAGAAGATCTAGCTAAGATCATTGATGAAGTTGATTACACTAAACAACAGATTTTCAATAATAGACAAAACAGCCTTCTATTGGAAGGAGATGCCATGTAGGCCTTTCATAGCTTCAAAGGACAGGCTCACTCTCTTGTTAGGGGCTCAGGCAGCTGGTGACTTGAAGTCGAAGCCAATGCTCATTTACCATTCTGAAAAGTCTCGGCCCCTTAAAAATTATGCTAAATTTGTGTGCTTTTATAAAGTGTGCTCATAAGTAGAACAACAGAGCCTAGATGAGAGTATCTCTATTCACAGCATGGTTTACTGAACACTTTAAGCCCACTGTTGAGACCTATGGCTCAGAAAAAAAGATTTCTTCCAAAATATTGCTGCTCATTGACAATGCACCTAGTCAACTAAGAGCTCTGATAGAGATGTACATGGAGATGAATGTTGTTTTCATGCCTGCAGACATGACATCTGATTTGGTTTGGCTGTGTCCCCACCCAAATCTCATTTTGAATTGTAGCTCCCATAATTCCCACATGTTGTGGGAGGGACCTGGTGGCAGATGACTAACTCATGGGGGTGGTTCCCCCATACTGTTCTCATTGTAGTGAATAAGTCTCATGAGATCTGATGATTTTATAAGGGATTTCCCCTTTCGCTTGTCTATCATCATTCTCTCTTGTCTACCGCCATGTATGACATGCCTTTCACCTTCCACCATGACTGAAGCCTCCCCAGCCATGTGGTACTGTGAGTCCATTAAGCATCTCTCCTTTATAAATTACCTAGTCTCAGGTATGTCTTTATCAGTAGCATGAAAACAGAGGAATACAACATCCATTCCGCAGCCTATGGATCAAAGAGTCATTTGGACTTGCAAGTCTTCTTAGTTAAAAATACATTCCATAAGGCTATATCTGCCATAGATAGTGAGTCCTCTGATGGACCTGGGCAAAGTCCATTGAAAACCTGGAGGATTATTTGTAATCCAAAGGATAAATGCTTGAGGGGATTGCTTGAGGGGATGGATACCCCATTCTCCATGATGTGCTTACTTCACATTGCATGTCTATATCAAAACATCTCATGTACCCCATAAATATATACACCATGCACCTACAAAAATTTGAAAAAATAATTTAAAAATTAAAAAAAAAGAAAACCTTCTGGAAAGGAATCACCATTCTAGATGCCATTAAGAACATTTATGATTCATGGGAAAAGGTCAAAATATCAACATTAGCAGGAGTTTAGAGGTTGATTCCAACCTTCGTGGATGACTGAGGGGTTCAAGACTTCAGTGGAGGAAGAAACTGCAGATGTGGTAAAAAGTGCAAGAGAACTAGAATGAGAAGTGAAGCCTGTAAATGTGACTGAATTGCTATAATTTCATGATCAAACTTGAACAGAGGAGAAGTTACTTCTTATGGATGAGCCAAGAAAGTAGTTTCTTAAGATGGAATCTACTCTTGGTGAAGATGCTGTGAACACTGTTGAAATGACCACAAAGGATTTAGAATATTACATCAACGTAGTTGATAAAATAGTGGTAAGCTTCGAGAGGATTTTGACTCCAAATTTTTTGTTTGTTTGTTTTGAGACAGGGTCTCCTCTGTTGCCCAGATTGGAGTGTGGTGGCACAATCATGGCTCACTGCAGCCTCAGCTTCCCAGGCTCAGGTGATCCTTCCAACTCAGCCTCCTGAGTAGCTGGAACTTCAGGGATGTGCCACCATGCCAACTAATTTTTCATATTTTTAGTAGAGATAGGTTTTTACCATGTTGCCTAGGCTGGTCTTGAACTCCTGGGCTCAAGCAGTCCTCCTATCTTGGCCTCCCAAAGTGCAGGGATTATAGGCGTGAGCCACCATGCCCAGCCTTGATTCCAATTTTGTTTTTTTTTTTTGAGATGGAGTCTCGCTCTGTTGCACAGGCTGGAGTGCAGTGGCATGATCTTGGCTCACTTCAAGCTCTGCCTCCTGGGTTCAAGCCATTCTCCTGCCTCAGCCTCCTGAGTAGCTGGGTCTACAAGTGCCCGCCACCATGCCTGGCTAATTTTTTCTATTTTTTAGCAGAGACAGGGTTTCTCCATGTTAGCCAGGATGGGCTAGATCTCCTGACCTCGTGATCCACCTGCCTCGGCCTCCCAAAGTGTTGGGATTACAGGCGTGAGCCACCGCACCCGGCCCCTGGACTCCAATTTCGAAAAAAGTTTTACCGTGGGTAAAATGCTGTCAAACAAATATTGCATGCAACAGAGAAACCTTTCATGAAAGGAAAAGTCAATTGATGTGGCAAACTTCATTGTTGTCTTATTTTTAAAATTGTCACAGCCAGCCGGGGCAGTGACTCATTACTGCCTGTAATGTCAGCAGTTTGGGAGTCCAAGATTAGTGGATCGCTTGAGGCCAGAAGCTTGAGACCAGTCTGGGCAACATAGCGAGATCCTGTCTCTACAAAAAATAAAAAGTGAAAAAAAAATTTATTTTAAAAAGAGACATTGCCACAGCCACCCCTACTTTTAGCAACTACCACCTTGATCACAGCAGTCATCCACGTCGAGGCAAGACCCTCCCTCCGCAAGAAGATTATGACTTGCTGATGGCTCAGATTACCATTAGCATTTTTTAGCAATAAAGTATTAGGTACTTTTTTGTGACATTATGCTATCGCACACTTAACAGACTACAGTATAGTGTAAACATAACTTTTATATGCACTGGGAAACAAAAAATTCATGTGACTCACTTTATTGTGATATTCATTTATTGTAGTGGTCTGGAACTAAACTCACGATATGTCTGAGGCATGCCTGTATTGCCCAGAGAGAAAGTTAGACTAAAATGAAACATACTAGGTGAATTACAGTGTAGGTGGCAGAAAAATGTGACGAGTTCTATGTAGCATATCTACTGTAGTAACCTTCACCACGGGGAGCCAGTCAGAGGTAATCCATTGCAGGGGTGTCTGTCGTATCCAGGCTTCAGGGAACCTACTTTGAGGATATAAGAAATATGTCTATTCTTCTCTGTTTCTGAGCCTTAAAGTAAGGTCTGATGATCGTGGAGTTAGGTGTAGCATCATGTAAGAATTAGACGCAGTCAGAGAGGCCGGGCACAGTGGCTCATGCCTGTAATCCCAGCTACTCGGGAGGCTGAGGCAGGAGAATCACTTGAACTCGGGAGTTGGAGGTTGCAGTGAGCCGAGATCGTGCCACTGCACTCCAGCCTGGGTGACAGAGTGAGACTCTTGTCTCAAAAGAAAAAAAAAAAAAAAGAAGCAGTCAGAGAAATGAGCACGTCTGCCTTTTCAGTACTAGAGACCTAACTCCTCTTGAAATAGCAAAGGATGCATATGCTAATTATGCTTAAGGATTTGTAATCCTGATTTTAACCCAGCAAAAAGATCACCAGCACACTGAAACTCCTTGCAGCTTTGCCATAGACCCACTGGGAGGGTTAAAAGAAAGTGTTTTTTCTCTTCATCCCTGTGCCTCTTATACTACCTTCTTTTCTCAAAATAACAACCTATCCCACAGAGGTCGGTGGGAAAGAGGAGGTACGCTCTCTTCTAAATGGCTGGGTCTTTGAATGTAGTCAGGAGATTTCAAATCATAGTTTGCATAAAAGACTCCCCTTTCCCACAGCCAAAATAGTTGTTCTCTGCTTCTCATTATGACATATAATCTTTAAAAGAAAAACAGAACTTGAAACACCCACCATCTCTTTCAAGGTGTCCCTGGTTCCTCTTTTCTGTTCAGGATTGAAATTGCCTTGCCTGCCAGTCACTTCAGGTAGATGGATTTGCTTTGTGCTCTTGCTTCCTAATGTGGAACAGTGATCAGGCTTGGCAAATTTCTTCCAACTCTCCCACTAACTTATTATGCCACTCGCCCCATCCATTGGCACTGGCTGGAAAATGTTGATAAAGAAATTACATGCAGCCTGGCATGGTGGCGCATGCCTGCAGTCCCAGCTGCTCAGAAGGCTATGGCAAGGAGTTCAGGGCTATAGTAGCCCATGTTCATGCCTATGAATAGCCACTGTCCTCCAGCCTGGACAACACAGTGAGACCTCATTCATAAATAAATAAACACATAAATAAACAGAAATCACACTCAGTGGATAAATGGAATGTGGTATAAATATACAATGAAATATTATTCAGCTTTGAAAAAGAAGGAAATTCTGCCATATGCAACAACATGGATGAGCCTGGAGGACTATATGCTAAGTTGAATAAGCCAGTCACTGGAGAACAAATGCTGCATGATTCTGCTTATGTGACGTATCTTAAATAGTCAAAACTCAGGAAACAGAGAGTGGAATGGTGGGTGCCATGGTCTAGGGGGAGAGGGAAAGGGGAATTGCTGTTCAGTGGATCTAAAGTTATGCAAGGTGAATAAGTTCTCGAGATCTGCTGTACAACACTGCGCCACAATTAACAAAACTACATTGTGCACTTAAATATTTGTTAAGAGGGTAGATTTCATGTTAAGTGTTCTTACCACAGTAAAGAAAAAAAAAGAAGGAAATCACACTCGGATAGCTTCCACTTAAGTAGATTCAGACACAATCTTCTGTGAGTGTTAGAGAGAAGAGAGCCCAAATAGACTGGGGTCAGAAGATGGGGACTGGCCACAGCAGGTGTCCGTGGGGAAGAAACTTTGTAGTTTGAGCACAAGTTTTCTCAAATGAAGTTGTCTGCTCTGCCTCACAGGGTCCTGCGAGGATCTAATTGGATGCCTGTTTGTGAGTTTTGAAATACTAAGTGATGATAATTTAAGTAAACACATATTCACAAAGGCCTCCCAAAAGTTCCTCCTGACTTTATGTGATTCACTAACCCAGGCCTGTCCTCTCTATTGTGGGTCTTCTTAAATATCTATTGTGGAGTGAGAGGTTTGAAGAATTGTAAGTGGGGGAGTTTATAAAGAGTGCTTACTTCTTAAATAGGAGGAATTCCATTCAGCTGCATTTTCTGTTTTGTTTTGTACTTCCACTGAGGGACAGATTAACAGAGTAGCTGGGGAAGGAAAGGAAAGGGAGGAGTCTATAGGCCTCACCATCAGGTGCCTTTACGGTGTCTGGGGAGGCTGGATTTACTTATGTAAAAAGAACTGCCCAGCAATAGAAGGCTTATTATCTGATTAAGTATTACACAAATAGATGGTATGAGTCATGGTTAAACGGCTTGCCTGGGTGACACAGCAGAGAAAATTATTCTGTAAGATGCACTTGAATGTGCCCTAAGGGAGATGGGTGGCAAAAACTGTTAACCACATCTGGGTTGAACAATCTGTAAAAAAAAAAAAAAAAGCATGACCAGAATGTGAAAGAGATCAACTCAATATCCATAGAGCTTTAAAACCCCCATTCTAACTTTCAGAGAAAATCTGCTGATGTTAGCTATGGGTGCTACTGTGCTAGTGAGATTGCCCCAATCTAACACTCAAAAAGACCCTTAGCTATCACCTTTCCAGGACCAGAAAACAGACCTTATGAACTCAGTGATGGGACTGAAATAGTCATTCTTTACTGCAATGGTTTCCTCTGGGGATGAAAAGGAATGGGATAGGAGTGGAGAACATATATTTTATCTGTAGGGCTTCATTTCATAGGAAAGAGAGAAAAGGGAAAAAGAAAACAAATTCAGCAGGATGCGGTGGCTCATACCTGTAATCCCAGCACTTTGGGAGGCTGAGGCGAGAGGACTGCTTCAGCCCAGGAGTTCAAGACCGGCCTGGGCCACATAGTGAGACCCAACTAAGGTTGGTTTAACTCACAGATGCAAAACCTCATGGATACAGAGGGCCAACTGTTTTTTTTTTTCCACCCTGAAGGTTGGTATTGAACATTTTAGAGTAGTTTCAAAGCAACATCGAGATGCTTCTTTCTTCTTCATTTCATTTCTTTACCAACTTTCAGCCTTTTTATTTCCACTTTTTACTTCTAGTGGTGTTTACCATTTATTGTTTATTAATTTCAACTTCCTCAAGGCATGTGCAACAAATGTGAAATTTACTTTTGGAAGAAAGCACTTACCTCACACACACAGTGAGTGTCTAATGGAAACAAAACAAAACAAAACAAAACAAAAAAAAACCTCCATTACAGCTTCTTTCTTAAAATTAAAGTGAGTTTTTAGTTCTCTGGTAAAGAAAGTGTGGAGGACAAGGAAATATGAGTTGTCATCTGCTTCTCCCAAGCTTCCCTGTTTCATGATCTCATTCTAGGCCCAAGCAGTCATCTCCCCACCCTGGGCCTAGGAAAGGTCATCTCCTGGACACAGGAAATGCAAGTATCCTGGAGCCAGTAGGGAATTTCCATGCAAGGAACATAACAGCAAAAGCCCGGGAAACAGAAGGGCCACAACTCCACCCCAGATACTTTGCCAGGGCTCTTACCAGGCCATGCTGAATGAAGAAAGATGTCCCTTGTTTTACTTTTGAGAAGACATCTGAGTTAGCCCCAACTTGTGTGGTTGCATGTTGCCCGAATAATGGCTTAGAACAGTGCTGTCTCCTCTGTTGAGAATCACTGTCTTACTCAGTTACTTTTATTATGGCAGTCTATTATATAGCTCAGGTATCAGACATAATTGAGAACCATCAGCTCAAAGTTTTTAGGTAAGTCAGAATAGCTGGAGTTTCTGCGATAGCTCCCAGGAGCTACGGAACCCAGCCATCAAAGTGGAGACCTAGGTACCCTGGTCATAACCTCCCAGGATTCATTCTGAGATTTGCCAATCTCACAGTCCTACCCTTCAGCAAGATAATTCAGAGAGGTTTCCATAAACCTCAGAGCTTACCTACAGCAACATGCTCACTTAGGAAGTGCCTGCTCCATATACCTTCTTGGAGCTGGAACAGGTCACCCAGAGAGCATACCTGTCCCAGGAGACCAAGATGTCCAGTCACCTTAGATCATCCAGACTTTGTTTTTTCCTTTTCTCTCCTAGCCAGGGCAAGTGTGGCTCTCACAGTGGGCACACCCATAGAAGAGGTAGAGGTTTCTGATCCTAGATAATAACAAATAATTATTAAGTGCTTACTGTAAATCCAACACAGTCCTAAGCAATTCAAATACACTAACGCCTTTAACCTTCCCAACAACCCTCCAGATAGGTACCATTAGCCCATTTTACATATGGGAAAGTAGAGATAGTGACTTGTCCAGGCAGTAGCTGGTTAGGACTCTGGCCCACTCAGGCCTTGTGTCTCCATAAGCTGTCCTTTCTGGGGATGTTAAGAAAAGGAGAGGAGGTCTTGCACAATTGATTTATTAGTTAAAGAGGAAAAGGATAACCATCCCAAGAGATTTTAAAAGCAGAGCAGAAAAATAGTTAAAAACTTAGGCTTAAGAAATTGCTGCTAGACAGCTGTCAAGGGAGACCCCCTCGAGATCGTGGAGGGAGGGGGCAAATATCCGCCTGTGAGCTGTTTGGTGTGGCTGGTAACATATTAGAGGAAATACAAATGCACAGAGTGACTTGTGGGAACACCGAAATAGTTGAGTAACACCTAGGTAGAATGTGCATCAGAAACCATTATCTAGCCTAGCAGTTTAAAACAAATAAAGGAGCAAATTGCTAGAAAACCCTGGGCCAGAATGGAGTTTCTTATTTTTCGGTTTCCGTCGCTCAGAATTTGTGGGGAATGAGGTTGAGAAAGGCTTCATTCCACTCGGGTACCTGGCTCTGTAAATTCAGAACAACGGGATTGCTTAAATCCTGTGCTATGTCTCCCCGTGAAGATTTCCAGAGGGGCAAGTGCTCTTCTGAGAAGTTCTCCTGCTCTAGTTTTTTATTCCTTCCTTCCTGACCATAAGAGCATGTTAAGAACACCCTGGTGGGTAGCAGGGCAGCTGCACCCAGTCCCGAAGGGTGCAGGCGAGCCCCAGGGACACTGCAGAGCTGGGCATTGCTCAGCGGAGAGCAGCTCCGCTCGGTCTGAGCACGCCTACCGATAGCTGAAAGGTGCCTTAGACTGCTGGGGAGACAAGAAGTAGCCTGCTTGCAGAGACGGAGATTTTCAGCACAGTGCCTGGGGAATTCACCCTATATTAACAAAAAGATTGGGCTGCAGAGTGTAAAAGCTGGGACGGCCCTGGCGTTTTCTAGGCAACAGGCTGAACATGTTCACTCCTTAGAAAATTTTTCGATCAGCCACAGCTCTTTCCTGACAGTACCAGTGGCTGAGCTCCGGAAAAATAAGAAAGGATATGGACGGGATATGGTGAGTGCCAAGAGATTCCCCCTCTAGTTTAGTATTGCTTTCCTTGTGTTTGGGCTTGTATTAGAAAAACAAGCCAGTCGACCATGACGGCTGACTGCATCAATCCAGAACTATACTGGTAAACACTTGAAATTCATCCTTGCGGTAAAGGAAGTTAAAAAAAAAAAAAAAAAAAAAGCAACAACTGTTTGCCTCTTCTCTTGGTAACATCCAGTTCTTGGTAAATTCAGTGCTGGAAAACTCCATTGCTCCCAAGAAATATGCAGGAGGAGCATGTGTTTTTCCAAGTTGATTTTACTACTTTAACCCAGGAGCCTCTGTGACATACACCAACAGGGTAACAACAATGATTGGGCTGTCTGGGTGGGCATGAGTGTTCAGTGTGTGTGTGTGCCATTTTCCCTAATTATTACAGCATAACTTCCTCTTTGCTTTACCAGACTAAATCTCAACAATGAAGCGTGATGTGTAAATTTCTTGTATGTTTGCTCTTTTCAGTTCTAGGAAAAATCCGAACTGCAGTGGGCAGTGCCCAACTTCTCATGGCCCAGAAATTCTACCAGTTCAGAGAACTGTGTGAAGAAAACCTGGTAGGTAACACTCTCCTTCTACAATTTCCCTGCTAGTGCCATGAGAAGAACATGTCACCAAGACTGGCCCAACTAAAGTAAAACTGATTTTGAACCAAGTCAAGGTCCATTGGAGTCTCTCACTTGGAACAGAGAATTTTCTGATGAATCTTATTTCCTGGTTGTCTTAAAATTAAAATATTTATTTTTCACTTAAATAATCTTAGAAGAAAAAATTCAATCAAGTTAAAATTATTTCCTGCTTTTTTTGTAACTGAAAATTTTCCATTTTCCTGGCTTTCACATGGCTTTTCTGATTTTATTGTTCTTATCAAAATATAAAGCAGCTTGATATTTCAAAAATAATATTGCCCAAAAAAAATCATTTTGGATAGTGATTTTCTTTCTAAAATAGCAATCAATGACTATTTCCTAATCTGAGTTCTCTGTTTTAATTCAAAAGCCAGAAGTCAAGGGCATCACAAAGTGTAGATTTGATCTTCTTGAAACAAATGAAGAATTCATCCTTCTTGGACATGCAAAAACAAAGCAAAACAGGCTGGGCGCAATGGCTCACACCTGTAATCCCAGCACTTTGGGAGGCCAAGGCAGACGGATCACCTCAGGTCAGGAGTTCGAGACCAGCCATGCCAAGATGGCAAAACCCCATCTCTACTAAAGACACAAAAATTAGCTGGGCATGGTGGCGGGTGCCTGTAATCCCAGCTACTCGGGAGGCTGAGGCAGGAGAATCACCTGAACCCAGGAGGCGGAGGTTGCAGCGAGCTGAGGTTCATTGCACTCTAGTTTGGGCCACAGAGTGAGACTTCGTCTCAAAAAAAAAAAACCTTCAAGAATAGCTTTTATTGCTCAATTGTTGGTCAAGCTGGATCTAAAACAAAGAAAATGAAAAGCAATTTGTTTACCTTTTGGCAAGTGAAGACAATTATTAGCAATCTAAATTACTTAAAATATGATCTTAGAGGTTTTTTGTTTTTCTTTTATCCCCAACAATTGACAGGCATGATTTTTGAGATTTTTTTCTTTTTGAGATGGAGTCTCGTTCTGTTGTCCAGGCTGGAGTGCAATGGCATGATCTTGGCTCGGCTCACTGCAACTCTGCCTCCCAAGTTCAAGTGATTCTCCTGCCTCAGCCCCCCGAGTAGCTGGGACTACAGGTGCATGCCACCATGCCCAGCTAATTTTTTTGTTTGTTTGTTTGTTTTAGTAGAGACAGGGTTTCATCGTGTTAGCCAGGATAGTCTCAAATCCCTGACCTCGCGATCCTCCCATCTCGGCCTCCCAAAGTGCTGGTATTACAGGCGTGAGCCATTGCACTTGGCCAGTTTTGGAGTTTTAACCACTTCTTGTTAACAAGGAGAAATATAGACGGAAAGAAGTTTATGTAGACAGGGATCAACCAAGAGAAAATATAAAGTATGGAAAAGTTGGTAGTCTCCATCTCTCTTTTCTCTTTAGGGCTAGTCCCACACCCTTCCACCCCCTGCCCAATACACATACATTTATAATTCATTTTCCCCTCTCTCAGAAAAAATAAACTCACTCTTCTTCCAGTTTTTCAGAAATTTATTCTGGTTTATGAGATCATTTATATTAGTAAATGTATTAATAAGTGAATTCAAACCAACAACTATTCTATCAAGCTTTAGCTGTGGGCCAGGTACAGAACTCCTGCTAATTTGCAAACTTGCTAATGTGTCACAGATCTCAATCAACATGATTCTCTGTGCCTTAAATATAAGAAAGCTCATATAAAGCCATATTGCTCAAACATGTACATGAGGAATAGGTACATAAGGAAGTCAATGTGTACACAATACAGGGAAAACACAACACACCTTGTTAAAAGAAATATATGATGAGCAAGTATATTATGAAGAAGAGTGTAAACATTGTACAAATTTTAAAGATGAAATTGCAGACAAAAGTTTTGAAAAATTTGCAGATTTCTTTTTTTTTTTTGGCATGGAGTTTCACTTTTTTTTTTTTTTTGAGACGGAGTTTCACTCTTATTGCCCAGGCTGGAGTGCAATGGCGCGATCTCAGCTCACTGCAACCTCCGCCTCCTGGGTTCAAGAGATTCTCCTGCCTCACCCTCCCGAGTAGCTGGGATTACAGGCATGCGCCACCACACCCGGCCAATTTTGTATTTTTAGTAGAGACAGAGTTTCTCCATGCTGGTCAGGCTGGTCTCGGACTCCTGAGCTCAGGTGATCTGCCCTTGGCCACCGAAAGTGTTGGGATTACAGGCATGAGCCACTGTGCCCGGCCGAGTTTCACTCGTTGCCCAGGCTGGAGTGCAGTGGCGTGATCTTGGCTCACTGCAACCTCTGCCTCCTGGTTCAAGCTATTCTCCTGCCTCAGCCTCCCGAGTAGCTGGGTTTACAGGCACCTGCCACCACACCCAGCTAATTTTTTGTATTTTTAGTAGAGATGGGGTTTCACCATGTTGTCTAGGCTGGTCTTGAACTCCTGACCTCAGGTGATCCACTTTCCTCGGCCTCCCAAAATGTTGGCATTACAGGTGTGAGCCACCGCACCTGGCCCAAAAATTTGCAGATTTCTAGAAAACGTTAACCTCCTTAAAGCCAGCTTTTGACGTTTCCTAGTTCTTGATGGGCTCACATTCCTTGGCCACTAGAAGGGCATAGGTGGTAAAATATGCTTCTTATATTTTAGGTAGACTGAGGCACAGTGGGGGAAGAGAGTCACAATGCTGGTCAAAACAGGCCCCTCCAGAAAAAAAGTCAGCCTAACATGTGCCTGACACCATGCTGAAAGCGTTTAGATTTCTGGTCTGGTTACATGCTCAAAAAGAACACATGGAGTTGATAGTGACTTTTTTTTTTTCTTTTTTTTGAGAAGGAGTCTCACTGTGTTGCCCAGGCTGGGAGTGCAGTGGCGCAAACTCAGCTCATTGCAACCTCCGCCTCCCGGGTTCAAGCAATTCTCCTGCCTCAGCCTCCTGAATAGCTGGGACTATAGGCGCCCACCATGACACCCAGCTAATTTTTTATCTTTTTAGTAGAGACGGGGTTTCATCATATTGGCCAGGCTGGTCTCGAACTCCTGACCTTGTGATCCTCCCACCTTGGCCTCCCAAAGTGCTGGGATTGTAGGCATGAGCCACCTCACCTGGTCCAATAGTGACATTTTAATGACAGTTTACAGATTAGGAAAATGGGCACGGAAAAGCTAAGAAACTTGTCCACAGCCCCATGGTAAAAGGTAGAGCCAAGATTCAAATCCCAGTCTATTCAACCACAATCCTTATAAATCCCACCCAGGATCTGAGTTCACTCCTCCCGCTCATGCAGCGGACTCAGCTCCATGCTCCTTTGCCCCAGGAGGCACAGTGGCCTGGTGGCGGCACTGCTTAGGTCCACAGCTGCATGAAAGTGTCACCATGATTCATCAGAACCAGACCCAGCCTCCTTTCTTGAGTTCCTATTCTGAGGAGAAAAATCATAGCTCTATTTTGAAAACACTTACTCATTATCCCAAACTAGACTCTCAGGCTTAGAATGAGTAGACAAAAGTTGGCCTCTTCCAACATAACTAAACCAAGGACCCCAGCCTCCCTTGGCTCTCCCCACTCTCCCCTCCAGCACCCACCTCTGGTCTCCAAGGCAGCCTGTCTTGGATTAAGGAGTGAGCTGCCACTGTTGTGCATGGTATGTCACATGACTCACTGATTTGGAGAATGGCTGAGCCTAAATGCCTTCTCTCTGTTTCTCTATCTATCTACTTAATGATGTGGGAGCAAGGAGATTCTTTATGAGAAGGGAATGAGTTGCCCATTATACAGAGTCAAATACATTTCAGAAAACATCGGCAGGGCAGAGTGGCTTGTACCTGTAATCCCAGCACTTGGGAGGTCGAGGCAGGAGGGTCTTCTGGCCAGGAGTTCAAGACCAGCCTGAGCAACAACGTGAGACCCCATCTCTACAAAAAAACACAAAAATTAGCCAGGCATGGTGGTGCACACTTGTAATCCCAGTTACTCAGGAGGCTGAGGCGGGAGAGTCGCTTGAACCTGGGTGGCAGAGGTTGCAGTGAGCTGAGATTGTGCCATTGCACTTCAGCGTGGGCGACCAGAGTGACGCTCTGTCTCAAAAATAAGTAAATAGATAGATATATTTATAAATTTATAGTTCCCAAAGTGCCTAATAATTCTAAAGTTCATTAAAAAAATAAGTTTTAAAGTTTGTAAGTGTTCGATTCAGTATTAAAATCTATTCTAACAATGCCTGAATTAATGAAAGGGTTTCCCTGTAGTATTCTGATTTAGTAAATTAAAAAAAATTTACAAACTTTCAAATGTATTTCTTCTAATGAACTTTAGAACTTGTGGGCACTTTGGGAACTATAAATTTATAAATCTATCTATCTATTTATTTATTTATTTGTTTATTTATTTATTTATTTTTGAGACAGAGTGTGACTCTTGTCACCCAGGCTGGAGTGCAATGGCACAACCTTGGCTCACTGCAACCTCCGCCTCCCAGGTTTAAGCAATTCTCTTGCCTCAGCCTCCTGAGCAGCTGGAATTACAAGTGTGCGCCATTGTGCCTGGATTATTTTTGTATTTTTAGTAGAGATGGGGTTTTGCCATGTTGGCCAGGCTGGTCTCGAACTCCTGACCTCAGGTGATCCACCCGCTTCGGACTCCCAAAGTGCTGGGATTACAGGGGTGAGCCACCAGGCCCAGCCTTCATTTATTTTTATTTTGAGGTAGGCCAATAATACTGGTGCACCCAAGGACTTAAAACGTCTTTCCAATCCATTATTTTGATGGTCATCAACCTTGTACTTTCCAAAATTCTGATATCATTTTTATTAGGGGTTAGTTTTAAAAGCATACGCTGGCCTCATGTTATTATATGACATGGAGTTTCACAGTCTGTCCAGTCACCAAAACAGATACCAGCTAGGATCTCTTGACATGTGGAGGCTGCCACCCATCTAACCATGAATGCCTTTAGCTACTGCTGCAGGTAGTGATTAACAAAGAGTATGACATTTTCAGTCTTCTAGCTGTATTTTTTCTGTCTTAGGGCATATAAATTCAGGTTTATACGTTCTGTTATCAGAGATATGTGGATGGGGCAAAGAAAGTCAATCCTGAAACAATAAAGAATGTTTACTACTACTTAGCAAATGGGTCATTATAGACATATAGATATCTGTATGTAGAGATAATGTGTTCTCACATTTGCTATATTATTTTATGGTCAGTTTAAAATGAATGAATTTCCAAATGATTTTGTCAAAGCAGTCATATGATAAAATTACTTCCTATGATAAAATTACTTCCTATATTAGTAAATGTCTTAATTATTAAACACATAGTGCTTTGAAAATCAATATTTTATTACTAATCATTTGTTTACCCTAGTGTTTTACTTAACATGAATATTTAAACTAATCTTATTTTAGATTCCATATCTGTTCTCTGAATAAATTGTACGCCATGTAGTCGAATACAAACTCTAATAATAATACACTGTATTTTTTTTTCAGAAATGGCATTTTCATTTAAATATGGTGTTTTGAAATGCGTCCTGTAGTAGATCACACATTCTGGAATTTTTCATATGTTTAGACCTTTCCCCCATACCATATTGAATTGATAGATGTGGTATCACAACAGAAGAGATTTACAACCTTGACATTTGAGAATCACTGACTCAAACGGATGAGTGTATAAAAAGTGTAACCTCACTTTTAACTCGTCTGAAAACCAAAAGGAACTCGTCCTCCTTATGTTGTTTGAAATATTTGAAAATGCCTTTTTGGCCCTGTGCTTGTCAAGAATTGCCTCTAAAGCATGAATGTTTTTCTTTCTCTTGTGCAGAATCCTAATGCTCATCCAAGACCCACCTCCCAGGATTTGGCGGGGTTTTGGGACATGCTGCAGTTGTCCATAGAAAATATTAGTATGAAATTTGATGAACTTCATCAGTTAAAGGCCAATAATTGGAAACAGATGGATCCTCTTGACAAGAAGGTAGAACAATGTAGATTTTGTATGGTTCATTTAAAAACCTGCACAAACACTGGACAGTCTAAATAGGCTTCTGCATTCAGTCCTGCTGTTTACAATGTGAAATGGAGCTGATATCATATTAATTTCATTGTAATGACAATGTTTACATAGTAATCATTTGGGATATTATCTGTAATATGTTTCAGGCATATTTTTAAAGAAAAACCTGTCTTTGTGAATTGGAAAATGGGAATGTGGCTTTTTTTGTTAATTAAACTTTAAGTTAAACCATTTTAGTCACTGGAAGGAACTGCCTCCATTTTGCTTTTTAAACTAAAATAAATGACATCTTCAGTGCATGAATCCATAAAACAAGAGTTCAACTTCCTTACAGCCCTAGGATGTGTTTTCAAGAAAAATAGGATGCCCTGAAAAATAATTGACTTTGATAATCATTTCATAAATATAGTAATAAAGAAATTACTGTTGTTCAAGTCTAAAATTATATACCATAAAGTTTCACAGTAATTACATAAATGTTGGGTTTTTTTTTCAAGAGAGTTTTGTTTTTGGTTGATTTGCCTTGGGGAATATTGTTCACTGGGGTCCTCATGCAACAGTTTAGAAATAAAGACTTAAATTCTTTTACTTTAATTAATCAACTGTAATTTTCACATTTGATTATGGTGTTCCACGAGGCTCACACAGGTATCCAATGTCCAGCTCCCCAGGCTGGCATGTCAAACGTGACTTTTTTAACCCTTTGCTTTCCTATGGCCTCAGGTCAAATAATTCCAAGAGAATCAACCTCTGAAAATTGGAATGGCTGTTCCCTTGAAATGCTGGTGGCCCTATTCTTTTCAGGTCCCCTCACCTACCAGAAAGCTAACAGCAATCTAATCCATTCTGCTACCGCATATCATGTTTTCAGGGTTCTTGGTGTCAATGGGCTCCCAGGAAAATTCCAGTCCCAAGGGACCATCTGTACGTGACAGGAGGGTGATGCTCTCATCACTGTCCCCCATTTCCTATTCTGTCACCATCAAAATGGGGGTTGTAGTGTTAAGTTGGAAAGTACTGTTGATGTACACGTGGCCTCTCACTTGGGAAGCCAAACATTTGTACCCAATCTAGTTTTCTTTAATCTGTGTTTAAAACTGTCTGCTAGATAAGCTTTAAATCAGTCTTATTTTAAGAAAACACTACAAATGCACACACACTGGTAATTTAGTTTCCAGAGCTGATCCACCTAATTTCTCATTCATTATTATTATTATTATTATTTAAATAATCATTGTTGGCCGGGCACGGTGGCTCATGTCTGTAATCCCAGAACTTTGGGAGGCCCAGGCGGGTGGATCACTTGAGTCCAGGAGTTCAAGACCAGCCTGGGCAACAACATGGTGAAACGCCGTCTCTACAAAAAGTACAGAAATTAGCTGGGCATGGTGGTACACACTTGTAGTGCCAGCTACTTGGGAGGCTGAAGTGGGAGGATTGCTTGAACTCGGAGAGTTTGAGTCTGCAGTGAGCCGTGGTTGCGCCACTGCACTCCAGCCTGGGTGACAGAGCGAGACCTTGTCTCAATAATAATAATAATAATAATAATAATAATAATAATAATAATCATTGTTTAAAAAATCAAAATGTATAAGGAAAGGAAAATGACTAAAAAATATCCAGTTTTCATATTTCTAAAAATATCCACTGAGTTATTCCACAATGAAGATTTAAAATGTCTAAAAGAAGTGATGCTAAGAATTGGTATATGTAACCTATTGATATTTACATAGTAAATCATTAGTTAGCTTGATTTTTAAGTTTTTTAGTGGACTTTGCCTATGATCAGAGCTTTTCATCACCCCATGAACCGAGGAGAAAAATGAACCAGCACAACCAGAGTTGGTAGAATATAGTTTGCACTCCAGGCCCTCCTTTTTTCTCTTTTAAGCCACACAGACTCCACCTTAGACAGCCGGTGGGGCAGCTCCAGGGTGAGAAGTTGAACTAGGCACTTGCTCTGGCAAGCAGGGAGGAATTGCTGTGCTGAGCATTGGTGTTAAGACGCAAAGAGTACTCTTTGGAGAATCACCGAAACCATATTTTAAGATAATGTTCACGCTTCGTTTTATGAGAATGGAGGGTATTTTATTTAAAATGAAAACATCAGTTTTATGTGCACCCTTTCACGGTCTACAACTTCAACCTTCTTTCCCTAAAAATCCTTTGTGGTCTAGATGCCATTCTTTCCTGCTGCTTTTTTTTTTTTAATGCCAAAGAGATGACTGTCTTTTGTTTTTGCAGTGGCATTGAAAATATCCGCCCGTTTCATAGTTTGCTGCTGATAAGAGGAATGACCTCTTTCATCCTGTGTCAACTTTTCATGGCACAGTTTCTGCCCCTGTGATTGGAATTGCCTCCTGGGCCACCACAGTTATCCCGAGGCCCCTAGTCAGAGTCACCTTGGAACTGACTCAACTCTCGAGTGTAGGAAATATCAATGGCCTCCCTCTCCCGTGACCCTGTATATTGTATATTGCTTGTGTGTTCGTGTGTGGTGTGCAAAACGGTCTAACCTGGTGTAGCACCAACAAAGCTAAAGAACACAATCTGATATCTTTTCTTCCTCCTTTGTTTATTTAGGTTTGGTGGGAAGGGGACGGTGGGCGGGCGGGGGACAGGGCGGAGATGTTTTTAAGCTCTGAACCAAGCTTGCACCCGGTGACTTGCATCCTTAGAGGGGGGATGCAGGGGTTCTAAAATGCTGCTGCAGCCGCTGCTTCCTGGCCCATCTCTGGCACCGGGAGGAGTTTGGAGTCTCCAGAGAGAACCACACTCAATGTGCTGGGAGCCGCAGGCTTTCCGCAGGGGGCCTTTAAAATACCCACTTCCTTACCTTGGAGAGACCCAGTTCTGCAGCCCAGCCTTACCCTGGGCCTTAAGCTTACCGGGATTTTTTTTTTTTTCCTGCATCTTTTGAATACCCAAGCCAGAATAATGAAGAAAAAAGTAGATATGCAGTGTGCAGATCAGAACTAATCACCCCTAGGTAAAAAATGTGTGTTCTAACTACTGACCTATCCCAGTTTTTCCCAAGCTTGTCCTGAGAAGCTGTGTAATGTCCTGAACCTTCTGCTTTGATCAGGAGAGAAGGGCCCCTCCTCCAGTGCCAAAGAAGCCGGCGAAGGGCCCCGCGCCGCTGATCCGGGAGCGCTCGCTGGAGAGCTCGCAGCGCCAGGAGGCCCGCAAGCGCCTGATGGCCGCCAAGCGCGCCGCGTCCGTCCGCCAGAACTCGGCCACCGAGAGCGCCGAGAGCATCGAGATCTACATCCCCGAGGCGCAGACCCGGCTCTGAGCGCCCTGCAGCCCGGCCGCCGCCGCCAAGTATCTGTCCCCTCCTCCCCCCTGCCACCCCTCTGCCGACTCCCTCTTCCCCTCCGAGCCCGTCTGTTTCCGAGCTCAGTGACTTCCACTGTCGTGGTGTAGTTGTCCATCTCGCAGGAGCCGCTCCCCAGTCCCCCTTTAGCCCCCCACTTCCCGTACCCTACCCGTTTGCCCATCTTCTTCTTCACCGAGCTTCGCCCCCTGTCCTGATGCCGTCACCCTGCCTCATACTGAGATCCAACCCTTTATTTTCTGGGCAAAGCCAAACCCACCTGTGTAGAAGTGATGCCTTTAGGTCACCCGCCATCCTCAGTTCTCTCGAGCTAGTCTGTTCAGCAATATAAAACCATAGAGTATTTCAGAAATCCAGTATCACAGGGTGATCCTTTGGGACTTACCGTCTTCCACATGAAAGAAACTAGGCCTCCGATTCCCTTTATTTCCCTAAATGGTTATTCTTTTTAAAAAGCAGATGGAGCACTTTATTCCCAACCTCAGAAATCACACCATCTCACTGGAATCCATGAGGGACACAGAGAGAGGGGACCAAGCCTGGCCTGGGGGTGGGGGACCTGGATGTGTAGCAAGGATGGGAGAAGCGAAATCTGCAGGTGCTGGGGGCACCTGCACACTCACAGCTGCACAAACTGCCTCACTGTTACTTCATCAATCACAGCTTCAAATGTCTCAATCAGCAGAAGATTGTAAATTCGATCTTTCAGGGAAATTAATCTATTCTGAAAGGCAATAACATGAAGCAAGGCAAAGGAGGCACTGATGGTTTAGGATACTACATAAGGGATTTTTTTGTTCTATTATTAAGAAAATCTAGACCTGAAATGTTTTCTCAACTCTTATTGTACTGTGTATATTTATATTGTTGTCGTGGCGGCTGTTTTTAAAGGGAAAGTGTCGGTTCTATTAATTTGTTAAGTGTCCATCCAGGTGGGCCTACCTGATTCCACATATATAAGTACATATCTGCTTATAAAGCGCTGTAAATGGCAGCAAGGCTGTTTTCGGAGAAGAGTTTGGGTTTTCCTACCATCCCTTTGAATGCTACACATCCGTCTGTTTTAACCCAAGTAGTTCATATTTCAGATATATTTTCTCCTTTCGTCTCCTCTCACTACTAGAGTCCAGTAATAGCTAGCATAGGATTCTGTCCTATGTCAAATGGCTAAAATAAATTTTTGCCCCTATAGACATGCTGCCTCATTTAAAAGAGCTGCCGCTGTCATCTTGAGGTTCCAGGTAGTGAGAGAAGAAACTTGACCTGCCAGGGTCAACAGCCATGAAGAGGTGGGGGGAGTCATGATTCATAAACACTGAAAGAAATCAAGGCTTTTGGCAGTGTTGATTTAGATTTTTAGTCTTGATTGATAGGCAGTATGCATCGGTGTCTAGCTGAAGTTGTCTTTAAATGCCCTTACTCGTCGCAGTTTAAACACTTAGGATGTGGCAATCTTAAGTATCAGTGGCATTTTATGTCCAGCTCACATCCTAAAGCATTAGAAATTAAAAACGAAAGACTTTTAAAAACATACATCAAACATGCTTGCACCAGAGAAGCTTTTTAAAATAATACACTCTCATAGCCAGGTGCTAATTTAATTTTACTTATGAAATTAAGAGAGGTGATGGGTTCTAGCAACAAATATTTTCACGGACATATTCTAAAACCACTAGAGAATTCGCTACCTCTCAGAGCCATCGATGCTTTGAGCTACCTTTATAAGCAGGGCACAAATGTTTACTGCTGTGGTTTACAAGAAAAGGGCTACTCACTTATTTTGAAACCAACGAACCAACTTTTAACTAGGGTGAACAAAGCACTTTGAGTGCTTTGTGAAATTGGAGCATACAGAGATTTTGAGTTTCAAGTATTTGCTAGTTTTAAAAAGAATACATCTTTTCTTTACCTTGTAGCAGCAATTAAAAGTCACACAAAGCTTGCATCGAGTAGGGCCGACTGCCACTTGGGTAGCCTATGGTCACATTCAATACTGAGAATGACTTGGAACTCACAGATTAATATGAAAGAAGCAGCCTTCATCCCAAGACCCATGCTCACAATTACAGCTCCGTGCCCTGAGGTGGAGTTAAGATTTGGATTAAGAAATAGATTTCTAATACGATTCAAGATCATCCTACAATATTTTCTTTGGAAACTAATTTAGCCCATGATATTTTAAAGAGAGACAAGAGAAGGCCTATTTATCTTGTCTAAGTGAACGGTATTTGTATATTCATAAGCTATTTTTGGTAAGAATTTTAAATCTTTTAGCTCAAGGCCTACAGGGCATCATGATCTTTGCCTTCCTTGAAAATACAATTTAAATTGTACAAACACTTTATAAAAAGCTAATTATTGATGTTAGAACATGACCCCACACAATGCTGCTTGACCCCTGAAACTGACATTCATGAGCATAACCTTTGTTACATTGTTCTTTTTGATGTAATTTGTAGAAATGTTTTTTAGTTCATAATGGAAAATGTGTGTACCCTGAAAAATTACTTATTTTGTTTAACTTTGGTATAAAGGTGTTGGGCATTTTCTTGGGGAGGGGGGGATTACAAAAGAAGTTTGTCTCCCACATCAAAAAACGTTCAAAGAAATTAAGTATTTATTATATTTTTTGCAGATGTTTCCATACAATTCACATAACCTTTTTGTAAAGAGAGATGAAGAAATGGATTAAAGATTTTTAATATTTGAAATGGTAAATAGAACTAATTTATTGTAATATATTTCTGTTATTTATAGATGTTTCCTTAATGTTTTACTGTGCATTACCACTTTCATTTAAGCCTTATCCTTGTGAATTTACCATTTCTTTTTTAAAACATGTCTAGATGCATATTTTAAATAACTGGAATGTAAATCACTAGCATATCTGAATTCCCAAATGTAATTTTTAAAAATTATTTTGGTTTGGAAAAAAAAGATTCATTTGAAAGCCTTCAGATGGAGGGGTGGGGAACATTTTTATGGCTTTATGAATTGGAATTTCATAGGCTTATTTACCTAGATTGTGTGTGAACAAAAAAAATTGTAAATAGATGAATGTTTCCCATAATGTAAAAAGAAGAAATTAATAAAATAATTAATGCACTGCTTTCAGGTCTGTGTGTTTTTACTAGAGTCCCACTTCTTCCAAAATATAACTCATTGTCTTTTGACGGGAATACTTCTGCAATTAAGAAACGTATCATTCTAACTTTCACTGTACAGCACATGTGCTATTCATTGTTGACGTAGGGAGAACTTACATCCTGTTTAAAGGGCTGTCAATACCGAAGAACTAAAAAGTCCTTTTACTCTGATAATCCCACTCGTGAAGTTTCAGTTCAGAAGCTGAGAGTAACTGTCTATTTTATGAAGGAGTGATGAGCCTTTCAAATGTGCAAATTCATGTCAGTTTTACCTACTTTGATTTCTTTGCATACATTTCATCCACTTTGTTTCCTACACAACTCTCAAGTGTAGGAAAATCAGAAAAATGCTTTGTGGCTTTCATTCCATCCTTGCAATAATGAAAAAGTGTGCCTCACTGAGGTTTAGTGACTTGCCCAATGTGCCACAATTATTAAAAGACAGATTTGAGTCCGGAACCCAAGGCTTTATTGAGCTCCTTTAGTGCCATCTCTGTCAGACATTCTTGCCACATTTAAAATTGGTAATTATTTGCAATTGTCAATTTTATCTGGTTTTCATTTAGGTCATATTTGTAAACATTATATAAAAAATACAAATTTGGCCAGGCTCAGTGGCTCACGCCTGTAATCCCAACACTTTGGGAGGCCAAGGTGGGTGAATCACCTGATGTCAAAAATTTGAGACCAGCCTGGCCAACATGGTGAAACCCTGTCTCCACTAAAAATACAAAAATTAGCCAGGCATGGTGGCACATGCCTGTAATCCCAGCTACTTGGGAGGCTGAGTGAGGCAGGAGAAACGCTTGAACCCAAGAGGTGGAGGCTGCAGTGAGCTGAGATCGCACCACTGTACTCCAGCCTGGGTGACAGAACGAGACTCTGTCTCAAAAAAAAAAAAAAAATACAAATTGACCCCCAAAAAGGGTAAATTAGAATTTTTTATGATGTGCACTTGCACTTATTTGATGCCTGAAAATGCTGCAACTCTAAAACTTGTTTCCACAGTGATTCCTCCTAATCCCCACCAACTTTTCACCTACATGCAACAACCTTGGAAATTAGTAAGCACATGAGCCACTTTTTCTGATTTTTGTACATAAGCAAGACCTATGCCAGTCACCAGAATAACACACTGTACTTTTGAAATTGCTTTGAAAGAGGAATGATCAAGTGACTGAATCTCTGTGAGGTTACAAAGGCCTCATTACTTTGGTTCATGCACTGACTATTCATGTAGTCTGAACCGTGATTACGCTTTTTGCCTTTTCACAAATTAGTTCATCTGTTTCATCGGGGCTCTTTAAACATTTTAGCTAATCCTAAAACAAAATGAATTAGCTTTTGCATCTAGAAATCTGAATTTCAGTGAAGCCATTTCCCATATCACAGAGTCCACCCTCCAAAAAAAAAATGTAATTTAGGTTTTATACAGAAATTGAACAAAATTGTTTGTTCCGAACATGACTTTTCTTTTTATATCTTTGAAATCCACCCCCTGAGAATATAAACTGATTTTGATTTAAATAAATGACATCTTAAAAATCATAGCGTCTGAATGTGTTCATTCTCGAATGCCATTGACACTAAAGGGTGCTGAAATTCACCTCGGGTTTGCTCAATAGGTTGTTTGACTTGCAGCTGCTAAGCCAAGATCGAATCAACTCATTTTGCAAACAAACTAGTGGCCCTGTCTGAAAACCCTCTCTCAGCTCTAATTCAATTACCAGCACAAGTTTACTTGCAGTGACTGTAAGTCACTCATCCTCTCCCATAAAGCATAGAGAGGGGAAATAGCGTGCTACCCCCTAGTCCTATGCCCTCCTCTGCGTTTGCTACTGGTCCACGAAGGCGTCATCAGAAAATCACAGGAATGTGAAGCCCCAGTGTGATTCCTGATTCCTGTGTCTCGACTTAGACAGCCAAGGGATTATTCCAATAGGTCTTCTTTGTAAATGAGCACAGGCCTCAACTTAGAGAAAATGGCTGAGAGCAAGCAAACATTTTCATAAATGCCAGCTCAAGCTCTGCCATGCAGCTGATTGAACTGTTGCTATTCATGGGGCAAAATATTTTCACTAGTGCTGATTACGATTGCCACGTTCCCTCTTCACACTTCTTGTCTGTCTTCTTGAAGAAGGAGGTGCTAATTTCATCTGGAAACTTGATAGATAAATTAGTGTTATTAGCAAGCTTCTTTTGAGATCTCAATGAAGAGGTTCTTCAGTTGAAAAACTCTTCCTTTCACTTTGGAAAAGGGGAAGTAGGAGCAAATAGAGCCTGCGTTTTCTCCTCTGTTACAGAGGGGGAAAATGCCTTCTTCCTGTTGACTCTACAAGGAGATTATAGGCAACAATTTCAGATTTCTGTGGTCTTAAATCCAGATGCTTTTACTGCTTCTGAGGACCAGTGCTCTACAAATAAAAACCATTCCAGCATAGCTACCCTTCAGAGATTTGCATATATAGTTTTCAGCTGATGAACACTTCCTTCTTTCTCTGAGCAGTTTCAATTATGAAAAGTAAGCAGAAACATTTAAGGAGCTGGAAGATACAATAGGTGTCCCCATAAGGTATTGTCGAAGAAACATCTCCCCACGTTTCAATAAAAATATTCTACCAAGTGTGTTTGTGTGTGTGTGTGTGTGTGTGTGTGTGTGTGTCTTAGGGAATAAACACTTGCTATATGAAAATGTGTACTGCTATATGTGACATTTTTTAAAAATACCAGATTTGTCACACTTTTTCCTTTCTAGAATAAAATCTAATGTGCTTTATAACCTCAGCCAATATGATGTTTGTCTGTAATTCCCAAGTGAGAGAAGAAGCAAATTTCAAAGACAGAACTTGAGCTAAAGTGAAAAGGGGATAGTTTAAATAAGTTACCCTTAGATTCCTTTCCTGTTTGGTTTAATTTAACATATTTCTTGAGAAGCCCCTCCTCCTCAACATGCTCCTGGAAAAAAGTCCTGCTTCCTTTACTGAGGAGGGGTTGAACATTTCTCTGCAGCCTGGCCACTGGCCGGAGCAATACCTGGGAGGTCTTGGTGAACCTGGCACTTCCAACATTGAGTTTGGCAAACATGAAAGCAACTCAAGGGCTCCTGAACTTTTCCTTAACATTAGTCAAGCAAGGAAATGAGTCTGGAATGACTGAAGAGGGATCCTTTCCAAGGAGCTGGTGCCTGTGTGTCTAGTTTTGAGTTAATGCACCAGGGATACCTTGACCAGCAGATTGTTCAAAATGAAATCCAGGGAATCTTGCAGAGAGAGTGAAAATTGATCAATAGTTTGGAACATTGGAACAGTGGAGAGGGGTTGGCACAGGAAAATGGGGATTTCCAAACTGAATTCAAGTGAGGGTTAAGCACTTTGTCAATAATGGTGACGTGGGGAATGATTATTTAGATAATTCCGGGTAATTCTGCAGACAAAGAAAGAAAGGAAGGTTTACCAAGGAGACCTAAAGTCTACCGAGGAGGACCTAAGATGTTTTGGCATCTGCCTATTCGAGGATCCATCAGTGACTAAACTCATCATGCTCTCAAGGGCACTTCATTTGAAGATAGAATGAGGAGGCCAATGACCAACTATTCTTCTAGCAAAGACAACACATTAGAATTGAGTTAAATATTCAACTGAGAGAATTTGGGTTAGATATTAAAGAAATGCTTACCTAAAAGAAAATACCAGGTCTCAACAGCCATGAGAAACCCAATACACCTCCCGAGATAAGCCCTTCTGACAGAACCATGTCACTGGGACGAGCCTCATTAAGAGGGCAGGTCTTCCACGCCTATTAAGTATTTGTCTGTTGGATGGTAGATGCATAAAACACAGGGCTCACTACTCCATGATCCCTGTTGGCTTCAGCCCAAAGTAGTGATTCCCCAGTAACTCCAGAGTCACAAAGGCAGGGGGGAAAGTCCTCACATACTCCACCAGACACACCCAGGTGTCATTCTGATGATCACATTCTGGCTTGGGGTCAGATAGGAAAGCATTTCCATGAGCTTATAAGATGGTTACAAATATTTCCAGCATTTCTCTTGAAAGCTTGACTCACTCTCTCACCAGCCTTAAAATTTTGCCTAGCAGGTTCAGGGCCATTCTATAAGTGGGTAAGAGCCTAGATTAGCCACACTACCTGGTTTGATCCCAGCTCTACCCTTTACTAGCTGTGTATTTTTGGCAAGTTAGTTCATCTCTCTGAGCCTCATTTCCCCCATTTGTACAATTAGGATGAAAATAGTACCCATTTCATAGGGTTTTTATAAGAATTAAATGAATTAATTTATGTGCAACTGTTAAAACAATCCCAGGTACATGGTCAACACTAAATAAATGTTAAATGTCACTATTATTATTATTATTACTACACATTTGTGCCCTGGCTGGACTGTTTCATGTGTATTCTGTAGCTCAATCCTGAAGATAACCCTGTGCTATGAGGTGGTCACTACAAGTGAGTTACAGAGCTCTTAGGGAAGCTCCCAAGGTTCCTGGCAAGTGACAGAGCTAGTATTTGAATTCAGTCTGACACCAGATCTTTTGTTCATACATGTGTGATACATTCAAGACAAAGCCATTTGTTTGTTGTGTTCTTTTTGCTGATAAAAAGTACACATGAAATTTTTAAAGACAACAAAAGGATAGACAGACAGGAGGGCCACTTTACGTTCTAGTTGTTTGCTGTGATACTGAACATCTTTGAACAGCTTATTGTATGTACATCCTGTATGTTTATTGTATGTATATCCTTCCACATTTATCTATGAATATGCAAATGTGCATATAATTTTTTCCCACAAAATGGTAGCATGCTGTACACATTCCCTTTACTGTTTGCCTTTTTTATTTTGTAATGTATTCTTCCATTGCAGAAAACTGTGATCTACCTTTTCTCTTTGATGGCTTCATACGTTTCCATGTTATGAATGAGCCATAATACATTATCTAGTCCATCTATTGATAGACATTTAGGCTGTTTCTGTTGCTTGCTATGATAAAAAAAAATCTGCAGTGAAAATCATTTTACAATATATCTTCAGTACATGTGGAAATGTATCTATAGGTTCTTTTCATAGACAAATAGATATGCATTTTTGTTTTTAAATGTTATCAAATGGCTTTCCAAAAAGGCTGCATTGATTTCCACTTCACCAAACATGGATAAGTTTTAGCACCTACCTTTGCAAACAATGAAACAAAGTATTCACAAAGTAAATTTGAAGAGATGCTAAAAAAAAAAAAGAAAAAGAAAAAGAAAAAGAAAAAAAGAAAAGAAAAGAAAAAAAAGGCCAGGTGCGGTGGCTGTAATCCCAGCACTTTGGGAGGCCGAGGCGGGCAGATCACGAGGTCAGGAGATCAAGACCATCCTGGCTAACATGGTGAAACCCAGTCTGTAGTAAAAATTTAAAAAAAAAAAAAAAAAAAAAAAAAATTAGCTGGGCGTGGTGGCAGGCGTCTATAGTCCCAGCTACAGACAGGCTGAGGCAGGAGAATGGCATGAACCCCGGAGGCTGAGATGGTGCCACTGCACTCCAGCCTGGGCGACAGAGCGAGACTCCGTCTCAAAAAATAAAAAAACAGAAAAACAACAAAAAAATCAAGAATCTTCCAATCTTCCAGTTGGCTTTCAATGAGGCTTGCAGGGTGTATCTCTAGAAATGTGTAGGGGAGGTGGTTTTAGTGCAATCTTTTCTATAATTCCAGAATAAAGCCACTAGAACTGAAGGAAGAAGTAAGCACAGTCTTCGCCCTATGTGAACGCACCTGGGAATTGGGTCTATTTGCACACACCTCAGATGCTGGCGTAAGAACCCTCTACTGAACAGGGCAGGTGCTCAACATGTGGGACCAGTCAGGAAGTAGACAGAATAGAGTGGTGAGGTTTATGCCACAGGACACCAACTCTTAGGCTTGGCAGTTGTTGTTTTTTTCTTCTTCTTCTTCTTTTTTAAATGAAATTCTATTTCTAAAAAGACTTTAAAATGCTTTACAGAATTAAAGCATAAAACACACAGCCACAAAACAGAACAAAAATGTCCTTTTCAGGAACATGGATGCAGCTGGAGGCCGTTATCCTAAGAGAATTAACACAGAAATAGAAAACCAAATGCCACATGTTTTCACTTATAAGTGGGAGCTAAATGTTGGGTACATACAAACACAATGACGGTGACAATAGACACTGGGATTTCAAAAGGAGGAAGTGGGGAATGGGGCAAGGGTTGAAAAACTACCTGTCAGATACTGTGTTCACTACTTGAGTGATGGCGTCATTAGAAACCCAAACTTCAGCACCATGCACTATAGCCACGTAACAAATCTGCCATGTACCCCTAGAATCTAAAATTTAAAAATAATAAGAAGAAATAAGATATAGGGCCGAGCGCGGTGGCTCACGCCTGTAATCCCAGCACTTTGGGAGGCCAAGGCGGGCGGATCACGAGGTCAGGAGTTCAAGAGACGGCCAACATAGTGAAACCCCGTCTCTACTAAAAATACAAAAAATTAGCAGGGCATAGTGGCGGGTGCCTGTAATCCCAGCTACTCAGGAGGCTGAGGCAGGAGACTCGCTTGAACCTGGGAGGCGGAGGTTGCAGTGAGTGGAGATTGCGCCACTGCACTCCAGCCTGGGTGACAGTGCGAGATTCTGTAAAAAAAAAAAAAAAAAAAGAAGAAAGAAAGAAAGAGAGAGAGAGAGGGAAGGAAGGAAGGAAGGAAGGAAAGAAAGAAAGAAAGAAAGAGGGCTGGGCGCGGTGGCTCACGCTTGTAATCCCAGCACTTTGGGAGGCCGAGGCGGGCAGACCACGAGGTCAGGAGATCGAGACCACGGTGAAACCCCATCTCTACTAAAAATACAAAAAATTAGCCGGGCGTGGTGGCGGGCACCTGTAGTCCCAGCTACTCGGAGAGGCTGAGGCAGGAGAATGGCGTGAACCCGGGAGGCGGAGCTTGCAGTGAGCCGAGATTGCGCCACTGCACTCCAGCCTGGGCGACAGAGCAAGACTGTGTCTCAAAAAAAAAAAAAAAAAAAAGAAAGAAAGAACAACAAAGAAAGAAAGAGAAAGAAAGAGGCCGGGCAGGGTGACTCACACCTGTAATCCCAACAACTTGGGAGGCCAGGGGTGGGGGAGGGCGGATCACCTGAGGTCAGGAGTTCGAGACCAGCCTGGCCAATATGGTGAAACACCGTCTCTACAAAAAATATAAAAAAATTAGCCAGGCGTGATGGTGGATGCCTGTAATCCCAGTTACTTGGGAGCCTGAGGCAGAATTGCTTGAACCCAGGAGGCGGAGGTTGCAGTGAGTCGAGATTGAGCCATTGCACTCCAGCCTGGGCAATAAGAGTGAAACTCCACCTCAAAAAAAAAAAAAAAGGAATAAGAAATAAATAAAGCACATGGCCAGGTGCGATGACTCACTCCTGTAATCTCAGCACTTTGGGAGGCTGAGGCGGGTGGATCACGAGGTCAGGAGTTCGAGAACAGCCTGGCCAACATGGTAAAACTTCGTCTTTACTAAAAATACAAAAATTAGCCGGGGTGGTGGCGGGCGCCTGTAATCCCAGCTACTGGGGAGGCTGAGGCAAAAGAATAGTTTGAACTTGGGAGGTGGAGGTGGCAGTGAGCCGAGATTGTGCCATTGCACTCTAGCCTGGGTGACAGAGTGAGACACCAAATCAAAAAAAAAAAAAAAAAAAAAAAAGCAAGCATTAAAAAACCGAACAACTTTTTAAATGAAAACAAACAGACTAACAAAAAGCACTGAAAGACAGTAAAATAAAATTGGTAAATAACATCTTCAAACTCCTAGGTCCCCGGGGTCCCTGAGTTGTGGCCAATGAACATGAAATGTCTTTCTAGGCTTCCTGGTAGCCAGGGCAAAGTGAACAGCATCTTAAAAAGTTGGTCTCTGGAGTAGAGGCCGTTATTCTAAGTAAAGTAACTCAGGAATGGAACACCATATACCATATGTTCTCATTTAAATTGGGAGTGAAGCTATGGGTACACAAAGGCATCCAGCCTGGTATAACAGACATAGGAAACACAGAGGGAAGAAACAAAAAAACTATATATCAGGTACAGTGTACCTATTTTGGTGGCTGATGCACTAAAACCTCAGACTTCGTCACTATACAATTCATTCATGTAGCCAAAAACAACCTGTACCCCTAAAGCTATTGAAATAAATAAATAGAAAAGGTACTTGAAGTGCATTTAGCCACCAAAATATTAACTTGATAGAAATAAAACAAGCAGGCCGGGCGCGGTGGCTCATGCCTGTAATCCCAGCACTTTGGGAGGCCGAGGCGGGAGGATCACGAGGTCAGAAGATTGAGACCATCCTGGCTAACACGGTGAAACCCCGTCTCTACTAAAAATACAAAAAATTAGCTGGGCGAGGTGGCTGGTGCCTGTACAGCTACTAGGGAGGCTGAGGCAGGAGAATGGCGTGAACCCTGGGGGCGGAACCTGCGGTGAGCCGAGATTGCGCCACTGCACTCCAGCCTGGGTGACAGCGAGACTCCGTCTCAAAAAAAAAAAAAAAAGAAATGAAAGAAGCAAAGAAAATGACCATGCAATGTCCTCTTCTTTCAACTCTAGAATAAAAACTGTTTGAGCAGAAAAATAGATTGTGGCAACTCCTGCCACCTAAATTTTCTGAACATAGAATCAGTTTCATAATTAACATTCTACAATAATATTGTAGTCAATGGCCATCAATTTATTAATATTTTATAATTATATTAATTATGGGATATAATTATAAATAATTATATAATGAATATTCTGTAACTAGTTAATATTCAAACAGGAAACAAGAAAATATTTCCAAAAGCCTATTATGAATACTTAGAAAATCTCATATCAGGCAATTGGAAATGCTGTATTTTTTTTGATCTTTATAAGAAGAAAGAGATAAGTTCACAACTTCTCAGATCTCATTCTATAATTCCTAGCTACACTAGAAAACAAAGATGATTGACTGATTTTCCTAAAAGCCTTTTATTAGGTAGTGGGCATTATGCATACATCATTACCTTATTTAATAAAATGTCTGTTGTTCTGTTAGAAATTTTCTACTTGTTATGATGTTATGATGTTGATATATACCATTTGGAAATGTGAATTTATTTTTCTCCTAGAAATAAAAAGACATTTTCATGTTTGGAAATTTTTAAGAAAAGAGTCTCATTCACTTTGCAGACACCAAAACTTTCAACACCTCTTCTCTTTCAGAAAGCTACCAAATGATTCTGCATACATTGCAAACCTAATGTGTGAGCTCACAGGAGCACAACTTGCTCATCACAACATTGATAAATGACCACATAGAATGAAGTACAGCTATTGCATCTTTAAAATCAACTCTCTTTTATTTAACTGGTTTAAGTGACTTTTAGTTCTTGGCAAGCAAGTGGTCCCAGAATAAGGTGGGGTTAATTCTGACATCCTTGTTAAGTTCAACATCCTTTGGGGTTCAGTCCAAGAATGTGTCCTTCTCTCTAGGAAGTAAGCAATATTTCAGTCAGTATTTTTTTTCTTTTCTTTTCTTCTAAAGCAGACCTGACAGATGAGACGTCCTGGTTTTCCTGTTCAGACAGGGCCCATATCAGAGCCCATGACTTTTGAGACCTGCTCGTCTGTGAGCAGGAACTCTTCATTTCCCAGATGTATCCCTTTGTCACGCTCGAGGGTGCCACCCTTTCCGCCCTGCAGCCTCAGCCTCTCCTCGCTGGGCAAAAGACTTATCATGGGTGTCTGTGCTGTGACCCTGGACAGTAGTTTCAGCTGCGTTTAAGCCAACAGCTCTGTGCCTTTTAACACACATTAGGACGACTCTTCCTCAGTGTGAAAGAGCACACAGAGGACTTCACATAGCAGCTGCCATTTTCTAAGGTCTGTTTAATATCTCTGGCCCAGATCTGGAAAGACTATGCTTTGGCACTGAATTTATTCGGCAATTTCTTTTCTTTCTTTTTTTTAAAGACGGATTTTTTGCTCTTGTCGCCCAAGCTGGAGTGCAATGGTGTGATCTCGGCTCACTGCAACCTCCACCTCCTGGGTTCAAGCAATTCTCCTGACTCAGCCTCCCAAGTAACTGGGATTACAGGTGCGTGCCACCATGGCCAGCTAATTTTTGTGTTTTTAGTAGACACGAGGTTTCACCATGTCGGTCAGGCTAGTCTCGAACTCCTGACCTCAGGTGATCCACCCGCCTTGGCCTCCCAAAGCTCTGGGATTACAGGCGTAAGCCACTGTGCCTGGCTGATTTCTTTATTAAATATAAAACAATGGACTAAGCTGTCCCCACCCTCTTGTGGCCACACTCTACTGCTTGAAAGGTGAGAAAGAAGGAAAAGGTTGCACACTGCAAATGCAATAGAAGCAAACCCAACAAAAACTGGAAAACGGCCAAAGCATTCTACCTTTTACAAAATACACTCATAGACACACAAAGTGATGAGTTGGAGTGGAGATAGGCAAAGATTTATGGAAGAAGTGGAATCTGACTTGCAGGCTTTTGACAGCCTTCAGAGCAATGATTCTCAAACATCTGCGTTCCTAAGAATCGCTTGGGGCCCCCGAGCAGATCCTAACTTCGTAAGTCTATTCTGACAATCTGCCTGGATTTTTCACAATTCACCCAGTTGAGGCTAATGCCAGAAATCATGGGCCAGCCTCCAAGACTCTGCTGTCCAGCAGTGCTTTTCGACCTGGGAAGCTTTGAGAAACCTGCCCAGCAAACCAATTATATTAGACAAATGCATCTATGTTTTGCAGGTTTTTGTGCAGCTGAGGTTGAGAATCCCTACTGCAGAGGCATTTGAAGCAAAAGAAGTAGGCTGAGCCAAGACTAGGAGGAAGGTGGGAGCAGTGAGTATTTGAAAACTCAGTCACAGGGAAGTGTCATGGCTAGAATGACCCACTCATCATGGGAGTTGTATCTTAACTCATATTACAGGGCAAAGACAAGTAAGGACTAGTGGACTGTGTACCAGGAAAAAAAAAAAATCTATCCTCACCTAAAGCATTACTAGGAAATGTATGACCCACTTACTAGTGGGACACAAACAATTTCTCGATTTGTATCTAAGGGGCATTTGTCTGGGGCATAAATGAGTGTATCAGTCTGGTGTGTGGTTTCTTGTTGAGGTTAAACTTCTTGGTCAGCTTGGCTCTTTGGCAGTCATTCAGAGAATTAGAACGCAGCAGGCAGAAAGCTCAACATTGCACAGCACATTCTGATACAGTGACTAGCTTATATCGGTTTATTTTCCAAAATATACTTTGCAATAATAATAATATGTGAATTAATTACTATGAAATGAGACTTTTCTGCATAGATTAGGTATCTATGCAGAGAGAATCAGCATCTTATAAGGAATGACCTAAAATGACAGTTTTCTTTTTATTTTTTTAATTTTATTTTTATTTATTTATTTATTTTTTTGAGATGGAGTCTTGCTCTGTCACCCAGGCTGGAGTGCAGTGGCGCGATCTCGGCTCACTGCAAACTCCACCTCCCGGGTTCATGCCATTCTCCTGCCTCAGCCTCCCGAGTAGCTGGTATTACAGGCACCCGTCACCACGCCCGGCTATTTTTTTGTATTTTTAGTAGAGACGGGGTTTCACCGTGTTAGCCAGGATGGTCTCGATCTCTTGACCTCATGATCTACCCGCCTCAGCCTCCCAAAGTGCTGGGATTACAGGCATGAGCCACCTCGCCCCGCCTTCTTTTTTTTAAGAGACAAGTTCTCACTATGTTGCCCAGGCTGGTCTCAAAGTCCTGGCCTCAAGTGATCCTCCTGCCTCAGCCTCCAGAGTGGCTAGGATTACAGGAACAGCCACTGTACCCCACGACAATTTTCTTATCTACCACATTCCTGCTTTTATATAACCCCAGAATGGAGACTAATTGGTCATGTGTAGTCCATTTTTAACATAGTAACTAGTACTATTAATTCTCAGTTAGGAGCCCAGCACAGTGGCTCACACCAGTAATCCCAGCACTTTGGGAGGCCAAGGTGGTCAGATCACTTGAGGTCAGGAGTTCAAGACCAGCCTGATCAACATGGTGAAACCTTGTCTCTACTAAAAATACAGAAAATTAGCCAGGCGTGGTGCTGCATGCCTGTAATCCCAGCTATTCGGGAGGCTGAGGCAGGAGAATCACTTGAACCCAGGAGGCAGAGGCGGAGGTTGTGGTGAGTCGAGATCATGCTGTTGCACTCTAGTCTGGGCAACAGAGTAAGACTCTGTTAAAAAAAAAAAACAAAAGAGGTGGGTGCAGTGGCTCATGCCTGTAATCCTAGCACTTTGGGAGGCCAAGGCAGGTGGATCACTTGAGGTCAGAAATTCAAGACCAGCCTGGCCAACATGGCGAAACCCTACCTCTACTAAAAATACAAAAATTTGCCGGGCTTGGTGGCACGTACCTGTAATTCCAGCTACTTGGGAAGCTGAGGCAGGAAAATCTCTTGAACCCAAGAGGCGGAGGTTGCAGTGAGCCGAGATTGCGCCACTGCACTCCAGCCTGGGAGACAGAGTGAGATTCTGTCTTTAAAAAGAAAAAAAAAAAAAATCGCAGTTATGGTCTTAAAATCTGAGAGGCCAATTCCTATACAAGAAAAAGATGGTGATAGTCTCTGTCATGAAAAGATCCTCAGGCACACTGGCCTGTGGACAGACACCTTGTTGCAATCAACCTTTACAGCAATCAATTTCCTCTACAACCAAGCTCAAGATTTCTCTCTAGATACTTTATACAAGAATGAGATTTGAACAATAAGGAAGGAAACTGCAGATCCTGAATTTTCCAGGACAATTTAGATGTTAATCGATTTTGTCTATAGGTATCGGTATTGGTACACATACAACCCAGAAAAAAAAAAAGTCCTTTGTCAGAACAAGCGTCCTGGTTTTTAGTTCAGAAGCATCGTGTTCTTCCTTCCCTCAAATCACTGCTGCTTCCTCCTCTCTCACTTGGAAATCTATGTGGATTTTCCTACAGATTATAATTTGCTGATCTAACTAGTCTCCAGATTCATCTCTCCTGCTCCTCCCTGCTTTAAAACAGCTCACAGGACTGCTGATCGTATTTATGTATGTACATGTAGACTTAGATGTGCATAAATATCAGAGATTACATAGGCTTTCTGTGGCCCAAGAGGTGACATTATTTTGAGCTACCCACTCCATTTTCCCTCCTCTCCCCACACCAGTTCTCTATCTGTGGAAGCCCAAAGTAATTGCATAGGATTTCTATTAATTCTCCAGCAGAGACTTAGAGCCTGGGGTCTTGTTAGCCTTTGGGTTCCTGCTTCCAGATATGATGCTTCTATTCTGTATCATGTTGATTTGGACCTAAACCCAGTACCTTCTTCCATGTACACACACACACACTCACACTCACACATGCACGCAGTCCAAATGACTCCATACATTCAGGATGTGGGGTACAAGGAGAAGAGTAGATGTCAAAAGCACCCAAAAGCAGTCTGCATAAAATGGTTCTTAAACCAGCCGGGCACAGTGGTTCAGGCCTTTAATCCTAGCACTTTGGGAGGCCAAGGCAGGTGGATCTCCTGAGGTCAGGAGTCTGAGACCAACCTGGCCAACATGGCGAAACCCCGTCTCTACTAAAAATACAAAAATTAGCCAGGCATGGTGGTGGGCGCCTGTAATCCCAGCTATTCAGGAGGCTGAGGAAAGGAGAATTGCTTGAACCTGGGAGGCAGAGGTTGCAGTGAGCAGAGATCGCACTACTGTACTCCAGCCCGGGAGACAAAGCGAGACTCCATCATCAAAAAAAAAAAACAACAAAAAAAGAATAAATAAACATATATAAGAAAGAAATTAACTTTACACATTACAATTCTCTCTCTCTCTCCCTCTCCATGTGTATATATACACATATATACTTATATATACAGTAGGGAACAATCTTTTTTTTTTTTTTTTGAGACACAGTCTTGCTCTGTCGCCCAGGCTGGAGTGCAGTGGCGCAATCTCGGCTCACTGCAAGCTCCGCCTCCCGGGTTCAGGCCATTCTCCTGCCTCAGCCTCTCCGAGTAGCTGGGACTACAGGCGCCCGCCACCACGCCCGGCTAATTTTTTGTATTTTTAGTAGAGACAGGGTTTCACCGTGGTCTCGATCTTCTGACCTCGTGATCCACCCGCCTCGTCCTCCCAAAGTGCTGGGATTACAAGCGTGAGCCACCGCGCCCGGCCACAGTAGGGAACAATCTATCCAAATTTTCCATTCATATAGAATTGTCATTAAGAACAAACACCCATTTGAAAGATGTTTGGCCTGGGTTAGACAAATGGTCTCTTGACTGTGAGGTGCAATAAAGTGAACTGGGGCATACAGAAAGCAAACCTACAACACTGTTTAGTTGTTGAGACTCATGGAGCAATTGACTTAAAGCTACTTGTGCCACAATGACCCACAACCCCAAGAGATGAGGGATGGTCAATCAAGAAGGATTTCAGAGCAGGCCAGGCACGCTGTGTATATGTATATATACACATATATATGTGTATATATACATAAATATATATATGTATATGTATGTATGGGGGTGGGAGGAAAGGAGACATTAACTGTAGAAGATGAGGTGACACTTTGGCAAAACTGAAAATTTGGAGTAGATGTCAATACGAATGTAAGCTCCTGGATCCCTCCCCTAAAATTCTCAGCAATATTGGTGGTTGGAGGGAAGTACTAAATTCTCCCCATCCGGTAAGATGAGGGCTACAGTACATTTAGACAATTTTTTAAAGAAAGGGTGGTTGAACCAGAAGCAGAAAAACTTGAAATTTGAAACCTCAAATTCCAAAAATACACAAAAAAGAAGACACAACCACAGCGACCCAGAGCTGATGCAATGAGAATTCATGGGATAATAGAAATATTACAAGCCAGAAAGCCAGCTTTTCCGTATCTGAAATGTTACTACATGCTCTCTGGAGCAATTTGCCTCAAGTTGAATTTGGGTGAGAGGTTTATAATCCAGGAAAATCCTATATGTAGTTATACTGCCAAAACTTTAGAAATTTTAAAGCACACCCCTACATGTCTATCTTATTTGATTCTCCCAACATCTTCCTAAGGACCCCTCACAGTGCACACAGCCACTGAGCCATGCCGCCCTAGTTCAGGAGCTGGGGCTTTGCTTCCTCCACCACTGAGCCGCTGGTGTCAGTTATCCTGCCCTGTTTTGTGTGTCCATGTGGAGAAAGTCTGGGGCTTTATCTATAGGATGAACCATGGGCAGTAGGCGGGCAGCTGGAGGAACAGCTGCCTTGACTCAAATAGCACAAAAGGCGATACTCTCTAAAACAGAGCCTGCCACCAGGGGTGCTGTAGGGGAGAAAATATTCTTTTCCTTACCCATTGCTAGGTCCGTGGCTGAGGCACTTATAGCAAAAGACAGATTAACAAGAGCATACCAATTTATTTAAATTTCATGTAACACAAGAGCCTTTGGAAACCAAGGCTCAAAGAAACAGGAAAACGTGTTTTTATGTTAAACTTGATAAAGAGGGGACAGTGGAGGAGAAGTGTGATGAGATAACGGGAGTGTGATGTAATAGTAATGAACTAGAGGGAACTTAGCAAGGCCAGTTTACTCAGATTCTTCTTTGTGTTCCTGCGTGTTCATTGCCAAGGATTCTTCGGCCCAGTGTGTGGCTCATGTCTATAATCTGAGCACTTTGGGAGGCCCAGGTGAGAGGATCCCTTGAGCCCAGGAGTTCGAGATCAGCCTGGGCAACACATGGAGACCACTGTCTCTACAAAAAAAATGTAAAAATTAGCCTGTAGTCTCAGCTACCTGGGAGGCTGAGAGGTGGGAGGATCGCTTGAGCCCAGCAGGTCAAGGCTGCAGTGATTGTGCCACTGCACTCCAGCCTGGGTGACAGAGCAAGACAGTGAGGACTTAAGTCAAAAAAAAAAAGAGTGCTCCTTTTCTCTGGGTATACAAAGGGCACCTCACACATGAGGATCTTATGACCCACTCCAGAGGAAGGTCAGAAAATTCTTTTATGGCCTTCTTCAGGGGACCATGGCAGAGAAGATCAGAGAGTGAACTTCTTGCTTCTTCAGTTCTCAAATATCAAGGTGTCATATTTTGGGGTAGTGAGTCCCAAGCCCCCAAACTGCACACAGTGCCTAGCATGGGCTTGGTTTGGAAGACTTTCATTTGCCTGACTCTTTTGCTGTCTCCCTTTGTATCAGCACCTCTCATCACCAGCCCCGACTATCTCCAAGGCCAGGATGCCCCATCTTTCTCTTCCTCACCCCTGCAGCACTGGTGATCTTTTGTGGTGACCTTGGCCTCATCACCCTCATCCCCTCACCTCACTTCCCTGCTGGGGTGAGTCTGCCAACTCCTCACTTCTCTTTTCATCCTATTTTTACAGCATAAACCCTATGGCTTGCTGCTCCATTCCCTCTTTTGATTTCAAAAGTATACTTTGAGGCCAGGTGCAATGGCTCACGCCTGTAATCCAAGCACTTTGGGAGGCTGAGGCAGGAGGATCTCTTGAGGTCAGGAGTTTGAGACCTGCCTGGGCAACATGGTGAGACCTCATCTCTATAAAAAACAAAAAAATTTGCCAAACCTGGTGGTACATACCTGTAGTTCCAGCTACTTAGGAGGCTGGGGCAGGAGGATCCCTTGAGCCAAAGAGTTTGAGGCTGCAGGTAACTATGACCTTCCCATTGTGCTCCAGCCTGGGCAAGAGCAAGACTTTGTCTCTCAAAACAAACAAACAAACAACAAAAAAACGTACTTTGAAAGCAAAACCAATGAGCAAGACGTATGTCTCTTTCCCTGCCCTTTTGCCATCACACTCCTTGTGGTCCTCAAGGCCTGTGGGCATCTCTGACTGAACCCGGAAGAGGATGCATAAAGAGGTGAGGAGGAGGAAAGCACAGAGCATCATGGTCTTTCTCCATACATGTGAGATTTATTACCTGCATTTGCATATGAAGACACTGGGGTGGAGATTTGTAAGTGACTTATGCAAGTTCAGTCAGGCCAGCAGCAGCAACACGGCTGGAAACAGAACATCCGACCCATGCAGGCAGGCAGGGAGGGAGCTTTTACTGTATTGGGTGGCTGCTCAGAAGCCCACAGGGATTGGCTAACATATTCTAGACGTATAACCCTAACTTTATCATCGACTTTATGACATGTCAATAAGATTAAAGCAGCAGGCAGGCTGGGTGCAGTGGCTCATGCCTGTAACCCCAGCACTTTGGGAAGCCAAGGTGGGAGGGTTACTCGAGCTCAGGAGTTTGAGACCAAGCATGGTGGTGCACACCTGTAGTCCCAGATACTTGTGGCTGAGGTAGGAGGATCACTTAAGCCCAGCAGGTTGAGGCTACAGTGAGCTGTGACCATGCCATGGCACTCCAACCTGGATGACAGAGCAAGACCCTGTCTCAAAAACATAAAAACAAAAAAAAAAGCTCTACAAATAATTCACCATGTTTGTATAATATTTATGCTTTACCAAGCACATCACCGTCCATCACCTCATTTATCCTTATGAAATCTCCATAACACGGATGCTATTCCCATTTTATAGGTGAAGAAATTGAGGCTCAGACAAGGTCATAAAACTGAGAATTTGCATAATCAAGAATTAAAGGCTGTTCTTGTCTTTGAAAGTGGAGGTCATTCTCCTGCAGCTGGCTGCTCTGAAATCCTTTTATGTTGTTGTTGTGGACAAAGAGTTTCACTCTGTCACCCAGGCTGGAGTGCAGTGGGGTGATCTCAGCTCACTGCAGCCTCAACTTCTCAGGCTCAAGTGATCCTTCCACCTCAGCCTCTCAATTAGCTGGAACTACAGGCGCAAACCCACCAGGCCTGGCTAATTTTTGTATTTTTCTGTAGAGGCGGGTTTTTGTCATGTTGCCCAGGCTGGTCTTGAACTCCTGGGCTCAAGTGATCCTCCCACCTTGGCTTCCTAAAGTGCTAGGATTACAGGCCTGAGCCACCGTGCCTGGCCTGCTCTGAAATCCTTCATGATTGACCATCCCTACATCTCTTGGGGTTGCGGGTCACTGTGGCGCAAGTAGCTTTAACTCAATTATTCCATGAGTCTCAACAACTAAACAGTGTTGTAGGTTTGCTTTCTGTATGCCCCAGTTCACTTTGTTGCACCTCACAGTCAGAGACCATTTGTCTAACCCAGGCCAAACATCTTTCAAATGAGTGTTTGTTCTTCATGACAATGCTATATGAATGAAAAATTTGGATAGATTATTCCCTACTGCTACTGGAAAAGTGCTTGCCATAGATGCCTTAGTATTAGACATGGCATGAGAGCCTGTGTCAGTTAGGATATAGACAGTCACAATTAAGAGGAAAGGTAACTAGACCCGGTTGAAACTATAACATAATTTTATTGGTTCTTCTAAGTGCCAAGTTTACAAACCACATAATCCTCAGGTATGGAATTATCTGGACATCTATGACACAGTCAGGGCTCCTGGACTCCATTCATTATCTCTACCCTCTTCCAAGTATTTGGTTTCTTCATTGTTCTGGCCTCTGTCCTAGTGGTGTAATGGACACACCAGTTCTTGTTTCCACATCTGTGCATACCCTGTCTGAAGGAAATGAGATTAGTTTTGTTCCAGAGGTCTAGGCTAAGCCATGAATTTTATTCTTAACGGACTGGTGGAGTGCCATGCTGGAACCAGTCATCAAGGCCAAGGCCATGGATGCACCAATTGACTTAGCCCAACTCTGCATTCACCCTTCAAAGCCAGGGTGAGTATCACCTTTTCCTGAACCATATGGTCCCCAAATGGAAAACATACACTGTTGGAAAGGAGAAAGGGGGAATGGCTGTTGGGGAGGGAACATCAAGTGTCTACTCCTGCAGAGCTTCCCACTCCGTATGCCAGGGCATGTGGAGTGACTAGGTTAAGATATGCTGAGATCACAGCAGGCCTTGGAGCTCACATAAGGCTGGAACAGCGAGAGCACCCAGTGAGATCTCCATCCTTGAGCCATTGTATACACTGTACAAATGTGTCTACTTTCTAAGCTTGCCATGATAAGAAAGAATTGCCAAGTACTGTGCTACCGAGTCATTTTGATGATTCTTATGCCATGAAAATAATTTCACAGTAATAGCCTCAGACAATCTTCTCCTGACAGTAGTACTTTTATGAACTATCTTAAATTTCCATTTCTAGAAAAGGTTGTGGAAAAACTAGTTTGGATAGCACCTAATATCTGAGCCTGAACATAGGGTAAAGTATAGCTTTGATATCCAGAATCGATTGAGTGCTCTTCACCAACTTTCCCCATAAGTGGGTTTGGGATTTATCCAGCTAGGTTTGATTGGAGACGATACTAGACTTTAGCCCTCTAGCTCCCCTAGACCAGGGTTTCTTATCTGGGGGCCTCAGAGATAAGCACTCTGCCCACAACCTGGCTTCCATCATAGAGCTTTGGTTCCCAAGGTCTGAAAGCAAAATGTAGGGTGAGGAGGAAGGGTATATCCCTCCCCAATGCCTCAAGCTGGTCCAACTCTTAAAGTTACAAAAATAATCTATCCAGAGTTTTTCCAGGGCTGACCTGAAGCTTGGTGGTAGTGAACTCTTGAACTTACACTGAAAAATGAGGACATAGGAGGAAAGGGAAAGAAGGGGCTAGCCAGAGTCCTTTCCTTTCCATCCTTTCACCCAGGCCTTTAGCAGGTGATTGGGGCCTGGCTCTTACTTTCCCCTCACCCTGCCTTCATTCTAGAGACCCTCAGTGCAAAATGTAGAGAATATACCACCCTGAAGTAAGATGTGTGTTGAGGAATGCTGAGCTGGGGCCAGGGCCACTCATGAGCATGCAGCCCCTGGAGTCACAAAGGGCTCCTCCCTCAGAGGGCCCTGCACTCAGACCAGCACTTTGCTATCCCCATCCTAAAGTAAGATGACAATGAAGTTTGACACATCGATGGACTCTGCCTTTCATGAAAGATTTTTCTGTAGCATGTGATGCTGTTTGATGGCATTTTACCCACAGTAGGACTTCTTTCAAAATTGGAGTCTGATATGGTTTGGCTGTGTCCTCACCCAAATCTCAACTTTTTTTTTTTTTTTTTTTTTTGAGACGGAGTCTCGCTCTCTTGCCAGGCTAGAGTGCAGTGACACAATCTCGGCTCACGCAACCTCCGCCTCCCGGGTTCAAGCAATTCTCCCGCCTCAGCCTCCCGAGTAGCTGGGACTACAGCCACCCGCCACCAGCCTGGCCAATTTTTGTATTATTAGTAGAGACGGGGTTTCACCATGTTGGCCAGGATGGTCTCAATCTCCTGACCTCGTAATCCGCCTGCCTCGGCCTCCCAAAGTGCTGGGATTACAGGTGTGAGCCACCGTGCCCGGCCTTAACACTTCTTTTTTTTAAAAAAATCAAGTGTGGTCTTTAGTATTTTTCTATTGATTGAATGTTTCATAAAATGAGACTATTTATACAGTAGTATATGGATAGAACTTATAAATAAACAGATATAGGTAGTACGCCCCCAATTTTTTTTAATTGAGAATACTTGATCATAAAAGTGCTGGAATTACAGGCACAAGCCACTGAGCCCGGCCAAATCTCATCTTGAATTGTAGCTCCCATAATTCCCAAGTGTTGTGGGAGGGACCCAGAGGGAGATAAGTGAATCATGGGGGTGGTTCCCCCATACTGTTCTCGTGGTAGTGAGTAAGTCTCACCAGATCTGATGGCTTTATAAGAAGTTTCTTTCCCCTTTTTGCTCGGCTCTCATGCTCTCTTGTCTGCTGCCATATAAGACGTGCTTTTTGCCTTACGCCATGATTGTGTGGCCTCCCCAGCCATGTGGAACTGTGAGTCCATTAAACCTCTTTTTATTAGGCTGGGCGCAGTGGCTCATGCCTGTAATCCCAGCACTTTTGGAGGCGGAAGCGGATGGATCACCTGAGGTCAGGAGGTAGAGACCAGCCTGGCCAACATGGTGAAACCCCATCTCTAATAAAAATACAAAAAATTAGCCAGGCATGGTGGCACATGCCTGTAATCCCAGCTACTCGGGAGGCTGAGGCAGAAGAACTGCTTCAATCCGGGACGTGGAGGTTGCAGTGAGCCAAGATTGTGCCATTGCACACAGCCTGAGCAATAAGAGCAAGACTCCGTCTCAAAAACAAAACAAAACAAACAAACAAACAAACAAACAAACAAAAAACCAGCTGGGCGCAGTGGCTCACACCTGTAATCCCAGCATTTTGGGAGGCCAAGGCGGGCGGATCACCTGAGGTCAGGAGTTCAAGACCAGCCAGGCCAACATGGTGAAACTCCGTTTCTATTAAAAATATAAAAACTAGCCAGGCGTGGTGGTGGATGCCTGTTATCCCAGCTACTCGGGTGGCTGAGGCAGGAGAATTGCTTGAACCCAGGAGACAGAGGTTGCAGTGAGCCGACACAGTGCCGCTGCACTCCAGCCTCAGCAACAGAGTGCGACTCTGTCTCAAAAAAAAAAAACACAAAAAACTCTTTTTATTTATAAATTACCCAGTCTCGGGTATGTCTTTATCAGCAGTGTGACACTGACTAATACAGAGTCAATTCTTTCAAACCCTGCCACTGTTTTATCAATCAACTAAGCTTCCAGAATATTCTAAATCCTTTGTTTTTTTTTTTTTTTTTTTTTTTTTTGAGACAGAGTTTCACTCTTGTCGCCCAGGCTGGAGTGCAGTGGTGTGATCTCAGCTCACTGCAACCTCCACCTTCCTGGTTCAAGCGATTCTCCTGCCTCAGCCTTCCGAGTAGCTGGGATTACAAGCGCCCGCCACCACAGCCAGCTAATTTTTGTATTTTTAGTAGAGACAGGGTTTCATCATGTTGGCGAGGCTGGTCTCAAACTCCTGACCTCAGCTGATCCACCCGCCTTGGCCTCCTGAAGTGCTGGGATTACTGGAGTGAGCCACCGTGCCCAGCCTTTCATTGTCAACAGTGTTCACAGCATCTTCATCAGGAGTAGATTCCATCTCAAGAAACAACTTTCTTTGCTCATCGTTAAGAAACAGCTCCTGATCCATTCACGTGTGATCATGAGATTGCAGCAATTCCATCACATGTTCAGGCTCCACTTCTAATTCTAATTATCTTGCTATTTGCAGCACATTTGCAGTGACTTCCTCCATTGAAGTCTTGAGCCCCTCCAAGTTACCCATGAGAATTGGAATCTTCCAAATTCCTGTTAATGTTGATATCTTGACCTCCTCCCATGAATCATAAATGTTCCTAATGGCATCTGGAGTGGTGAATTCTTTCCAGAAGGTCTTCAGTGGACTTTGCCCAGATCTATCAGAGGAATCACTCTGGTAGCTCTAGCCTTACAAATTGTATTTCTTAAATAATAAGACTTGAAAGTTGAAATGACTCCTTGACCCATGAGCTGCCAAATGGATATTGTGTTAGTAGGCATGAAAACAGCATTCATCTTCTTGTACATCTCCATCAGACCTCTTGGGTGACTAGCTTCATTGCCAATAAGCAGTAATATTTTGGTAGGAATTTTTTTTCTGAGCAGTAGATCTCAACAGGGGGCTTAAAATATTCAGCAAACCAGCCAGGCGCGGTGGCTCATGCCTGTAATCCCAGCACTTTGGGAGGCCGAGGCGGGTGGATCACGAGGTCAGGAGATCGAGACCATCCTGGCTAACACGGTGAAACCCTGTCTCCCTAAAAATACAAAAAAATAGCCGGATTTGGTGGCAGACGCCTGTAGTCCCAGCTACTCGGGAGGCTGAGGCAAGAGAATGGCATGAACCCAGGAGGCGGAGGTTGCAGCAAGCCGAGATCATGCCACTGCACTCCAGCCTGGGTGATGGAGTGAGACTCCGTCTCAAAAAAAAAAAAAAAAAATTCAGCAAACCATGATGTAAACAGATATGCTGTCATCCAGGCTGTATTGTTCCATCTGTAGAGCACAGGAAGAGTAGATTCAACATAATTCTTAAGGACCCAAGGATTTTTAGAATAGTAAGTGAGCATTGGCTTCAACTTAAAATCACCTGCTGAGGTAGCCCCTAATAAGAGAGTCAGCCCGTCCCTTAAAGCTTAAAGGCAGACATTGACTTCTCTTCTCCAGCTATTAAAGGTCTAGATGGCATCTTCTACTAGTAGAAAGCTGTTCTGTCTACATTGAAAATCTGTTATTGAATGTAGCCACCTTCATCAATTACCTTAGCAAGATCTTCTGGATGACTTGCTGCAGCTTCCCCATCAGCACTTGCTGCTTCACCTTGCACTTCTATGTTATGGAGATGGCTTCTTTCCTTAAACCTCTGGAATCAAGCTCTGCTAACTTCCAGGTTTTCTTCTGCAGCTTCCTCACGTCTTTCACCTTTTTCTTCTGCACCTTCCTTCACAGAACTGAAGAGAATTAGGACCTTGCTCTGGATTAGGCTTTGGCATAAGGGAATGCTGTGGCTGGTTTGATCTTTATCCAAACCATTCAAACTTTCTCCATATCAGCAATAGGGCTGTTTTGCTTTCTTATCACTTGTGTGTTCATTGAAGTAGCACTTTCAATTTCTCTCAAGAACATTTGGCCAGGCGCAGTGGCTCACGCCTGTAATCCCAGCACTTTGGGAGGCCGAGGCAGGTGGATCGCCTGAGGTCAGGATTTCGAGACCAGCCTGGCCAACATGGCGAAACCCCATCTCTACTAAAAATAGAAAAAATTAGCTGGGCTTAGTGGCGGGGGCCTGTAATCCCAGCTACTTGGGAGGCTGAGGCGGGGAGAATTGCTTGAACCCCGGGAGACGGAGGTTGCAGTGAGCTGAGATCACGCCATTGCACTCCAGCCTGGGCAACAGAGTGAGACTCTGTCTCAAAAACAAACAAACAAAACCATTTCCTTTGCATTCACAACTTGGCTAACTAGTTGGCACAAGAGACCCAGCTTTTGGTTTGTCTCAGCTTTCAGCATGCCTTCCTCACTAAGCTTAAGCATTTCTTGCTTTTGATTGAAAGTGAAAGACCTCTGACTTCCTTTCACTTGAACTCTTCGGGGTGATTATAGTTATTAATTGGCCTAATTCCAATATCATTTTATCTCCGGGAATAGGGAGACCCGAGGAGAGGGAGAGAGATGAGGGAACAGCCAGTCAGTGGAGCAATCAGAACACACACGTTTATTGATTAAGTTCATTGTCTTATATATGTGGTGTTCATGGTGACTCCAAACAATTACAATAGTAACATGAAAGATCACTGGTCGGCCGGGCGCGGTGGCTCACGCCTGTAATTGCATCACTTTGGGAAGACAAGGTGGGTGGATCACAAGGTCAGGAGTTCAAGACCAGCCTGGCCAAGATGGTGAAACCCCGGCTCTACAAAAATTAGCCAGGCACAGTGGCAGGTGCCTGTAATCCCAGATACTCGAGAAGCTGAGGCAGGAGAATCGCTTGAATCCTGGGCAGCAGAGGTTGCATTGAGCCGAGATCGTATCCCTGCACTCCAGCCTGGGCAACAGAGTGAGACTCCGTTAAAAATAATAATAATTAATAAATAAAATCACTGTCACAGAATACCCTAACAGATATAAAAGTCATGAAAAAGTTTGAAATACTGTGACAATTACCAAAAATGTGACAGAGACCAAAAGTGAGCATATGCTACTGGAAAAACGGTGCCAACAGACTTGCTTGACACAGGGTTACCACCAACCCTCATTTGTAAAATATGCAGTATCTGGAAAGTGCAGTAAGACAAAGCACAGTACAAGGCTAGTACAAGGTGCACTTGTATTAGCCTAACACTGATGCTGAAAATAATGACATACAAAGACAGGGAAAGGGAAGGTACCCCTCAGTTCCTTTTCCTTTCAGTCCTTCCTTACTAAGCCAAAGGTACAGTGATGGTAGGATATGAGCATATTAAGAAGTGAAAAAAAAAAGCCAGTGCAGTGGCTCACACCTGTAATCCCAGCACCCTGGGAAGCCGAGGTGGGAGGATCACCTGAGCCCAGGAGTTCGAGACCAGCCTGGGCAACATAGCGAGACCCCATCTCTACAACAATTACAAAAAATTAGTGGGGCTTGATGGAGCATGCCTGTGGTTCTAGCTACTCAAGAGGCTGAGGCAGAAGGATCACTTGAGTCCAAGAGTTCAAGGCTGCAGTGAGCCATGATGGCACCACTGCACTAAGCAACAGAGCAAGACCCCATCTCATAAGAAAAGAAGTGAAGAGGCCCTGCACAGTTGCTCGCACTTGTAATCCTAGCACTTTGGGAGGCCGAGGTGGGCAGATACCTTGAGGTCAGGAGCTCAAGACCAGCCTGGCCAGATGGCGAAAACCTGTCTATACTAAACATACAAAATTAGCCAGGCTTGGTGGCACATATCGGTAATCCCAGCTACTCGGGAGGTTGAGGCAGGAGAATCACTTGAACCCGGGAGACGGAGGTTGCAGTGAGCCCCTATCGCATCACTACACTCCAGCCTGGATGACGGAGCAAGACTCCATCTCAAAAAAAAAAAAAAAGTAAAGAAAAAAAACTTAGTTACTTGTATGTAGTGTTTCCCCTGCTCTAGTAAAAATAAACATATATCTACGCATAAGCAATGAAATAGAAAGTGTGTAACTTAGGTGATTCCGCATCTAAGTTAAATGCGCTTGTCTTTCCGTTGAAAACTGCTATTGCACAATGTAAAGCCAAGTGGTAAAAATTCATGCGAATAATTTTAAATTGTAGTTTATCTCTACTTAAAACAATTTTAAATAGCCAACAGAAAACAACAAGACAAGTTGGCAGAGAGGAAAGAGACATTTGAGTACCTTTAATGGTACTGTTTTTTGTGTTTTCGAAAGGGGCTATGTATGTGTACTTTGCCCTGAGCCCTGTGAATTCCAGAGCTGGCCCAGGGCTGAGCTTAGACACCTGCATTGGAAAACCACTGCCAGAAGATTCAGGTGCACAACCAGAGCTGGGGATCTTGGGTCTATTTCAAAGGCTTCGGAGTCCTCTACTCCTACCTGCCCGCTTCACTGCACACCTGGCCCCTCTTCACGTTTGCCTAAGGCAGTCCTGAACTCAAAGTATTCTGCCTTGCTTAGCTGCAGCTCTCTCTCAAATAAGACTTACCCTATGTGCTTAATTTTTATTTTTTTATTTTTATTTTTTGAGACAGAATCTTGCTCTGTTGCCTAGGCTGGAATGCAGTGGCACAATCTCAGCGCATTGCAACCTCCACCTCCCAGGTTCAAGCGATTCTCCTGCCTCAGCCTCCCAAGTAGCTGGGATTACAGGCACGCATCACCACACACAGCTAATTTTTGTATTTTTAGTAGAGATGGGCTTTCACCATGTTGGCCAGGCTGGTCTCGAACTCCTGGCCTCAAGTGATCTGCCCACCTCTGCTTCCCAAAGTGCTGGGATTACAGATGTGAGCCATAGCGCCTGGCCAAATGTGCTTAATATTAAAGCCTACACTTGCCCAGCTGCTCTGAAAGGACAGCTCGGTTTTAAAAGCACTATGTCCTGACTGCAGGTGTTACACATTTTTATTCCTTGAAGTAACAGGCTCTTTTCTCTCGGTTTCCAAATGCTCCTTGACTTCTCAACTAAGTGTACATTGATGCAATCACAGTCATTTTCCTAATCAACTCCTAATCAATAACAGGTTTTCCATCCTTGGAGGTCCTTGAGGCTCCCTGAGGTCTTCCCACCTTCTTCCTCCAGTGAAGAACATCACCCTTGGTCTTAGCAGGGCTGGCCTGGCTCCACCCACCAGGCCATGATGCCCCCTCTCTTCCTGCCTCTGTCTCCTCCACCCCTTTCTGTTCACCCTCCCTCTTCTGCCCTGTACCACCCTGGTGTTCTGCTCTCCACCCTCTGCCCTGGCATCACGGGATGCTTCCTCTTCACATCAATTCCTATTACTTCTACTAAAGCAAAACCCTTAGACCAGACTGTTACTTTCTTTTTCTTTTTCTTTTTTTGGGATGGAGTCTGACTCTGTCTCCCAGGCTGGAGTGCAGTGGTGCGATCTCAGCTTACTGTAACCTCCACCTCCCAGGCTCAAGTGATTCTTCTGCCTCAGCTTCCCAAGTAGCTGGGATTACAAGCATAGGCCACCAGGCATAGGCCACCATGCTCGGCTAATTTTTGTGTGTTTAGTAGAGATGGGGTTTCACCATGTTGGCAAGGCTGGTCTCAAACTCCTGGCATCAAGTGATCCATCGGTCTTGGCCTCCCAAAGTGCTGGGATTGCAGGTGTGAGCTAAGCCACCGTGCTGGCTGACTGTCCTTTTCTCTGGACAGAAATGTCATCCTGAAAGTTTCAAATCACCCTATTGATGGTTTTGCCCAAAGAAACCAATCATTTCATCATTCTGAGATCCCCTCTACTGAACCTTTTTATTTGCATTTTCTTCTATGGCAAACCTTTCACCTAGACTTAGGATGAGAGGTATCTTACGGAACTTTCACTGATTTCAAATAGCCTACACTGTTATTAGATCTATATGTATTATTTATGTCCTTAGAAAGTTAGAGCTTTCAGAGGCCTAAAATATCATCTAATCCAACTCTATGCTTTACTGGCAAGAAAACTAGCTCAAAGAAGTTAGTTTACTCCTAGCCACCTAGCTAGTATTATGCTGGCCTAGTGTCATAGTTAGGTCTTCTGGAGCTAAGCTCAGTTCTCTTCCTTCTGTATCAGGGTGCAGCTTTGGTTACTGCATATCAAAATCACAAAAAGCAGAGTGAAGCTTCTTCAGAGTGTTCTACTTACGTGAGCCCAGAGGGAGAAGGAGAAAGCAGATGAGAGGCTCTGGGTGGTCAGCCTTTTAGTAATTAAGAACCGGTGTTGGGCCGGGTGCGGTGGCTCACGCCTGTAATCCCAGCACTTTGGGAGGCCGAGGCGGGTGGATCACAAGGTCAGGAGTTTGAGACCAGCCTGGCCAACATGGTGAAACCCCGTCTCTACTGAAGATACAAAAAATTAGCTGGGTGTGGTGGCATACGCCTGTAATCCCAGTTACTCGGGAGGCTGAGGCAGGAGAATCACTTGAATCCAGGAGGTGGAGGTTGCAGTGAGCCGAGATTGCACCACTGCACTCCAGCCTGGGTGACAGGGAGAGACTTTGCCTCAAAAAAAAAAAAAAAAGACCTGGTGTTATTTTCAGCATTATAGGAATGATGCCAGTGGTTAAAAAAATCACACAGCTTAGTTTCAGGGATGATGATGACCTCATCAGCACTATAACAGCCACCGCTATCTCCAGCCTACAGTCCCCACCTGAAGCCCTCACACTACTTCCTTGTATAACATCATAGGAGAGAAGTAAAGACAGCATTAAGGATCAGGGGGAAGGGAACTTTGCTGCTGCTGTTGTAAGAAACGGGAGAAAGGCAGACTAGAGGTGTGGGAAATAGGCGAGGCCAGGACCCAGCAGGACCAGCTCAGAGGTGGACTTGGGGACAATCACCTCCCAGGCGGCAAGTGGAAACCAGAGTCAGAACCTGAGCCAGGTAGATTTGCTCATCTAAGATCCAACAATAACATGCATTTGTAGGTCAATCAGCTTTGCTCTAAAACTCTAAAGAGTTTCTACATTGTTACCTCATTTAATCCTCAACAACCTTGAAATTTAGATATTTGTTTTTTTATATAATGAGAAATGAAGAAGCCCAGATTTAGAGATGCCAAATGACTTAAGCAGCTACAGAAGTTCAGTTCTCTTTCCCCTGTTTCCTTAGTGTTTGTTGTTGTTGTTTTTGAGACAAAGTCTCACTGTTGTGCAGGCTGGAGTGCCGTGGCACAATCTCAGCTCACTGCAATCTCCGCCTCCCAGGTAGCAGTGATTCTCATGCCTCAGCCTCCTACTCATGTGTAGCTGGAATTACAGGCATGCGCTACCATGCCTGGCTAATTTTTGTATTTTTAGTAGAGACAGGGTTTCGCTTTGTTGGCCAGGCTGGTCTTGAATCCTGACCTCAAGTAATCCACCAGCATCGGCCTCGCAGAGTGCTAGAATTACAGGTGTCGGTCACCGTACCCACCTTCCCAGTGGTTCTAAAATATCTCCCAATGCAATGTAAAAAATACATCAATTTTTTAAAATTCCAAACATGGGAGTGTAAGACTCTGGAGGAGAGTTAAGGGAAATGCAAAGGGAAATAAAGCCCAAGGGCAAATATGAACCTGTCATTGAGAGTAAAAAGGATGAGAGGCCAAGGGCAGTGGCTCATGCCTATAATCCCAGCACTTTGGGAGGCTGAGGCGGGAGGATCGCTTGAGCCCAGGAGTTTGAGACTGGCCTCGGCAACATAGAGAGACCCTGTCTGTACAGATTTTTTTTTTTGAGACGGAGTTTCGGTTTTGTTGCCCAGGCTGGAGTGCAATGATGCGATCTCAGCTCACCGCAACCTCTGCCTCCCGGGTTCAAGCGATACTCCTGCATCAGCCTCCCGAGTAGCTGAGATCACAGGCACGCACCACCACACCTGGCTGATTTTGTATTTTTAGTAGAGATGGGGTTTCTCCATGTTGGTCAGACTGGTCTTGAACTCCCAACCTCAGGTGGTCCCCATGTCTCGGCCTCCCAAAGTGCTGGGATTACAAGCGTGAGCCACTGTGCCTGGCCTGTACATTTTTTTTTTTAATTAGCCAAGTGTGGTGGTGTGCACCTGTAGTCCCAGCTACTCAGGAGGCTGAGGTGGGAGGATCACTTGAGCCTGGGATAGTGAGGCTGCTGTGAAATATGATTGTCCAGCCTGGACAACAAGTGAAACCTTGTCTCAAAAAAGAAAAAAAGGGTAAGAGCTCAACTTTTCAAAAAAATATCCATGCTATCTGACCTACCGCCCTGGCTTAGTAAAGGGTATTGCCATTATGTTTCTAGCTCAGAGTTCTCAATCCACTGCCAAAGCCCCAGTTACTATCACCCAAACCTGTAAACAAGTGTCATCTTCATGGACAGAATATGTTGCACTTAGCAGCTGCATTATGATAATAGAGTTCCCCGCAACTGAACTGTTGTTACTTCCAGCATTAGACGCAGGCATTAATTTACATATACCTGCATACACATCACTGGAAACGAGCCTGAGTCCAGATTCTCCTTTTGCAGAGAGATTTGATAGCCCCCGGATGTGGGTGCGGAGCTTCACATCCTGATGCCCGGGATGATCATCCATAATGCACAATGTGGAAAATGCCCTTCCAGGAAACCAGGCTGTTGTGTGTGAACCTAGTGAGCAGGCATAGAAACAGGAAGGCTGAGATAGAGCCTGCTCTACAGCGTTTTGATGTTTCCCGAGCCACTGCTGAGGCTCTGAGAGCTGATCAAAGGTACCTCTGCAGGCTCAAATTAACACAGAATTGGTGAATCAGGCCAGCACCTGCCTGCAAATAGCAGCATATTTCACCAAATCAGGTTAATCTTTTCATCAAGGCAGGAGGTGGCAATCCTTTCATAAAACTTTCACAAGTTAAGTTTATTCTTGTTGTACCTTAGCTTTCTGAAGGAAAAGTAATGAATGGCCTGTTCAATATTCTTCCCTTGGAGGTACATATTTATTTTAAAGCTGATCTTTACCTCACGGTGTATACCATTGAAGACCTCCAGCCCTAAAGAACTTGCCTTGTTTCAAAAATGGTGGAGGTTTTGGAGTTGAAAGAGAAGAACAGGAAGGCATTGTCATAAATCTTCACTTTCCTTTTAATGCAGGTGGGATTTGTAACTTCAAGTATTTGTATAAGAGCAGTACCTCACCTGTTTGGGGAAATATAGCTAAAAAGCCATAATTTTTGCAGAGAGAAAACAGAAAGGCGCAGCACAGAGTAAACTATAGCCACTAGGATAGACCTAAGATTCTAACAGAGCTCAAATAAAAACCAGAAACTTACTTAAAAAAAAAAAGGTACTAGCCTAAGGGTGCAGGCTCAGAAAACTGATACCTAGAAAGGGAAATGAAATGCATCGAATAATAGATTAAGTGTTAAGTTAATACTTACGCAGAGAAGCTTCAAAACAGATTTCTTGCCTTGGAGGAGTTCATTATTTCAGGCATTGGCTAGTCATAAGACTTAGGAAACCAAGAGGATGCGTCAGATCCTGCAAGTCTCTCCAAGAAGCAGATGTGGTCACAAGGAAATGGAATGGGGGAGGGGAGGGAGGAATTCGAGAGAGCAGAAAAATAAGTTGAGATATTTGGAAAATAGAGCTTGCATATGATCATCTGCCAAAGCAACCCCCAAATTTTTATTGAACAGTATAATAAAAATGGAGACAGTTCCAAGTTGTTTCATCGGGGATAGGGTGTGGAAAGAGTGTGAGCTCACGGAATCACCCCAAGACTGTGGGCCCCATTACAGCTGGTAACTACAGACAAGCTGAACTTTGAAGAGTCTCAGTTTCCTCAGCTACACAATGGTAATAACACGTCCCATTAGGGTTGTGAGGACTAAATATGTATATATGGTATTCAATAAATACAATAATAATATAATAGATAATAATTTAATATAAGGTGTTTGATAAGTATATCTTTTCCTTCTCAAATTAATCCAACACTTTCACTTCAATACTGGGTTTACAGATGATACCAGAAAATAACACTATAGTGGAAAGGGCTATTTTTATTTATCTATTTGTTTTTGAGATGGAGTCTCATTCTTGCCCAGGTTGGAATGCAGTGGCATGATCTCCTCTCACTGCAACTTCCACCTCCCAAGTCCAGGTGATCCTCCTGCTTCAGCCTCCCAAGTAGCTGGGATTACAGGCATGCACCACCATGCTCTGCTAATATTTGTACTTTTAGTAGAGATGGGCTTTCACCATGTTGGCCAGACTGGTCTCGAACTCCTAGCCTCAAGTGATCTGCCCACCTTGGCCTCTCAAAGCACTGGGATTGCAGGCGTGAGCCATCACGCCTGGCTGGGCTATTTTTTTGTTTGAAGTTTCTTACTTTTATTTTTTTCAATTAACAAAAGTATATATTTATGTTATACAACATGGTGTTTTGATACACGTATACATTGTGAAATGACTGAATCAAGCTGTTAATTAGAGAATTTAAAATAAATGATGTTCTAGATTGTGTAGATTTATTGTACGAGCAGCCTAGGGGAAAAAATGTTTTGTTTCGTTTTGTTTTGTTTTGTTTTGAGATGGAGTCTCGCTCTGTCGCCCAGGCTAGAGTGCAGTGGCACGATTTCGGCTCACTGCAAGCTCCGCCTCCCAGGTTCACGCCATTCTCCTGTCTCAGCCTCCTGAGTAGCTGGGACTACAGGTGCCCGCTACCACGCCCAGCCAATTTTTTGTATTTTTAGTAGAGATGGGGTTTCACTGTGTTAACCAGGATAGTCTCAATCTCCTGACCTCGTGATCCACTCGCCTCGGCCTCCCAAAGTGCTGGGATTACAGGCGTGAGCCACCGCGCCTGGCCAATGTTTTGTCTCTTTTTTTTTGAGACAAGGCCTTGCTGTCTTGCCCAGGCTGGAGTGCAGTGACGCAACCATGGCTCACTGCAGTCTCAAACTCCTGGGCTCAAGCAATCCTCCTATCTCAGCCTCCCAAGTAGTTGGGACTAAAGGTGCACGACACCACGCCTGGCTAATTTTTAATTTTTTTTTTTTTTTTTTTTTGAAACGGAGTCTCGCTCTGTCGCCCAGGCTGGAGTGCAGTCGCGCAATCTCGGCTCACTGCAAGCTCCGCCTCCCGGGTTCACGCCATTCTCCTGCCTCAGCCTCTCCGAGTAGCTGGAACTACAGGTGCCCGCCACCACGCCCAGCTAATTTTTTTTTTTTTGTATTTTTAGTAGAGACGGGGTTTCACCATGGTCTCGATCTCCTGACCTCGTGATCCGCCCGCCTCGGCCTCCCAAAGTGCTAGGATTACAAGCGTGAGCCACCGCGCCTGGCCAATTTTTAATTTTTTGGTAGAGACAAGATCTCACTATGCTGCCCAGACTGGTAAGCCCCAACGCTCAGCTGGGAAAAGATGTTGACTAATGTAATACACGTTGGCTTTTCACAGAATCATTTAAGTAAATCAAATTTCAAAATGAACATCAGGCTAGGCACAGTGACTCACACTTGTAATCCCAGCACTTTGGGAAGCAGAGGCAGAAGGATTGCTTGAGCTCAGGAGTTTGGGACCAGCCTGAGCAACACAGCAAGACCTCATCTCTATTAAAATTTTAAAAGCTAGGCCTGGTGGAGCTTACCTGTAGTCCTAGGTACTCAGGAGGCTGAGGCAGGAGGATCATTTGAGCCCAGGAGTTCTAGATTGCAATGAGCTATGACCACATCACTGCATTCCAGCCTGGGTGACACAGCAAGATCCTGTCTCAAAACAATAACCACCACCACCAAAAAATCCCTGAAAATCATTGGAAAGAAATTAAAAGCAACAGCCTGGCGTAGTGGCTCACGCCTGTAATCCCAGCACTTTGGGAGGCCGAGGCGGGTGGATCACGAGGTCAGGAGATCGAGACCATTCTGGCTAACACGGTGAAATCCCGTCTCTACTAAAAATACAAAAATTTAGCCGGTCATCGTGGCGGGCGCCTGTAGTCCCAGCTACTCGGGAGGCTGAGGCAGGAGAATGGCATGAACCCGGGAGGCAGAGCTTGCAGTGAGCTGAAGAGATCGCACCACTGCACCCCAGCCTGGGCAACAGAGCGAGACTCCATCTCAAAAAAAAAAAAAAAAAAGAAATTAAAAGCAACAAAACATTAATAATCAGACTAGGTAAAAAGTCAAAAAGTTGTTTTGATTTGTTAAACAGGATAATTTTTTAAAAGAGGCATATGTAAAAATTTAAATGTGTACCTTTTGTTGCATTTCAACATATTTATAGTCTCTGAAAGCCCTATCCTCTCATTACAATTTATATGGAGATAATTTATGCCTTTCAAGTATTAAAATATATATTAGCAAAAATCTGAGACAAGATAGGAGAATTGAATTTGTCCTAAGATCATAAGTTAGAATGATCTGATCAAATAAGAATATGTTCAAGTTTCAGTAATTTTTTTTATAAAGAAAATTCTTTATAAAGAAAATAATTTGGAGGTTGGGCATGGTGGCTCATGCCTGTAATCCCAACACTTTGGGAGGCCGAGGCAGGTGGATCATTTGAGGTCAGGCGTTCAAGACCAGCCTAGCCAACATGGTGAAACCCTGTGTCTACTAAAAATGCAAAAAAAGAGTGGGACGTGGTGGCACACACCTGTAATCCCGGCTACTTGGGAGGCTGAGGCAAGAGAATTGCTTGAACCTGGGAGGCGGAGGTTGCAGTGAGCCGAGATTGAGCCACTGCACTCCAGCCTGGGTGACAGAATGAGACCTTAACTCAAGAAAAAAAAAAAAAAAAAATAGTTTGGAATATTTTTTAAAAACAAAAAAGCTGACACTTCCTAGAGTAACAATTTGTCTTCTGAAATCCCTCCATGGTTTTATTTTCCTTACCTGTATGTTAAATGTTTGTCTATAAATATGTTCCTTCTAAACTTGAGTAAATTTCCATCATTGGATTTGGTTTCCTTTGTAAGTCACCCACACTATGCTTCAAAGGTTGCACATTCTATTGATGTCTGTAACACATTTCATTCAAAAACCCCATTTCCTTGATATTTAGTTAAATCCCTGTACTACTTATTATTTTTATTCATTGATTTCTCATGCTTCCTTTCTTTGCCAGCTGTGCTATTGTAACCATCATCCCTAAGTTACCGCTCTTCTTTCAGCCACAAAGCATTTGTTGAATGTCTCTCTTTTCAGCCTCTGAATCATAAAACTCAGCCCAGAACATAGCCTGTTTTTAGAGGTCACGATTTTTGGAGGTTAAGACTTGACACATTCTCCTGTTGATGAGCTGAATGAGACCTAAAACTGATTTCTAAACATTGCTTTTTGCTCTCTGCCCAGTTTCCAGAGATAAATTTTACTTTTTGATTTAATACAAATGAATATTTTGTATTCCTGCAGTAAGTTTTGGGGTCTATCACTCAGAGGCTTAGCTTTACGTATGGTATAAGCTATGTGTATATAGTGCTAAATATCAAATTTATGCTAAACTCTAATTGAACAAGCTGACCTGGGTGACAAAATAATTCTACAGCAAATTACATTTCTGTAAGACTCTAATTTTCAGTCCTTCTGTCCAAACAAAAAGACTACAGAAACAATTTTTGTTTTGTTTTGTTTTTAGGTCTGGAAAAAGAATGGTCAACTCCCCATGTTCTGGATAAGGAGAGAAACAATGGCTGATTTAAAGAATTATTTAAGGCAATGGTTCTCAATCTTTGGAATCACTAAGAGATCTTCTAAAAATTCCCAACTCGAGGCCACAGTATTTTTTTTTTTTTTTAGCTTTATAGGTGATTCCAGTGTTAAGTTTGAGAACCACTGATTTGGAGTTTCAAAGTAACTATAGTAAAATTCTAGTTTCTAGTAATAGTGGATTTTTTTTTTTTCCTTTTTCAGACTAATTCCCTCCAGGTAACAATCATAAAGTGTGAATGAACAAAAAGTTAAACAAACAAAAAGCTAGTTGAAGGCCTGAAGAGTAACCAAAAGCAGAAACTGGAGGTTTGTCTCCCCCTAAAAGAAGGGAACTTCAAGATGTACAAATGTACCTTTATGCCTGAAGGCAGTCCTCATTCTTCAGAAGGTTAGGGGTGGCAGAAAGCTGCAACTTCAGTGGCTTGAGATGTTAAGGACAGAAATGGGGTAGGCAGAGCAGAGCAAAAGTTAAGAAAGTTAGGAGAAGAATTCTGGAAAGAGGGGAACTGAAGAAGGAGCAAATCTCAACCTCTGAATAGAAATTTTGTTCAAATCCCTAGTTGGTTTGTGCAGCAGAGGAGACACCAGTGGGTCCATTGAAAGGCAGCAGCCGGAAGCTGAAAACTAATCAGAGACTTCGGCTGCTATCCATTACGGGATGGTTTGAAGTTTCAGTTCAGGCGAATGAGCTGCTTGAGGACAAAAGTTAACTGTTCTGAGGAATGTAGCCGAATCCATAGTCTTTATTAATGTACCATCCTACTGTCCAGCATATAATAAAAAATCACTAGACAAGAAAAAAAAAGTGACCCCATACAGAAGTGAAATATAATAAATGGAAACTGATTCTGATTAGGACATGTTACAATTAGCAAACAAGTATTTAAGGCAGCTATTATAAATGTTTATAAGGATATATATTCATAACTAGTAATGAGGAATCTCAGAGAATTAGGAATGCTAAAGAATCAAGTGGAAATTTTACATGTGAAAAATACTAGCACTATAATGAAAGTCCACTGGATGAGTTCATGAGCAGACTGAAGACAGTAGAAGAGTTAGTGAATTGCAAATAAATTACACAAATTATTCAAGACTGAAGAAAAAAGAGCTTCAGAGACATGCAGGACAACCTCAAGTGATCTAATGTAAATTTGCTGGAGTTCTAGGAGGCAGGAAACCAAGAAATAAATTGAAAAAATGGCCAAAATGTCCCCAAGTTTGATTTTAAAATAAATAAAAATAAAAACTTAAGATTTACAGATCCAAAAGCTCAATGAACCCCCAGCTAAACAAGTACAAACAAACCATACCTAGGCACATTTTAGTGACACTGCTGAAATTCAAAAATAAGACAGCCAGAGAAAAAGACATAGTATTTATGAGAATAATGATACAAATGACAGCTGATGTCTCATCAGAAACAATGGAGGCCAAAAGACAATAAATGCCTGCCAAGTGCTGTAAGAAAAAAAGCTATCAACCCAGAATTCCCCATCAGTGAAATGATCCTTCAAAGATTAAAGTGAAATAAAGTCATTTTCCATGAGCTCATTTTCAAAGCGTTTCAATGAGCCTAAACTTGTCACTGGACTACAATTCTCAAAGAAATCATTCAAGCTGAAAAGGAAAGACCTCAGATGTCACTCAAATCTACAGGAGACAATGAACATCAGAAATGGTCAATATTTGGCAAATATAAAAGACACATACATTCTTTTTTCTCTTAATCATTTAAATGACGCTTGTTTTAAGTGAAAATGATAGCATCATACTGTTGCGTTTATTATGTATGTAGCTGTAATATATGTGAAAAACCAAGGAAGAGAGGAGAGGGAGGGTGAATGGAACTATACTGTTGCAAGGTTCTGTATTTTATGAAGCTGTATCATATTAACCCTAAGTGGATTGTCGTAGGTTAAAGATGTATGTTGTAATACCTAGAAGAACCATTTAAAAAATATGGTGTATAGCTTATAAACCAAAAGAAAAATTAAAACACAAAACTGCACTTGTACCCTCTAAACCTATAAAAATAGGCCGGGCTTGGTGACTCACATCTGTAGTCCCAGCATTTTGGGAGTCTGAGGAAGGCAATTCACTTGAGGCCAGGAGTTCAAGACCAAACTGGGCAACATGGCGAAATCCCATCTCTACTAAAAATACAAAAAGATTAGCCCGGCATGGTGGTGCATGCCTGTAATCTCAGCTACTTGGGAGGGAATCCCTTGAACCCAGGAGGTGGAGGTTGCAGTGAGCCAAGATGATGCCACTACACTCCAGCCTGGGCAATAGAGCGAGACTCTGTCTCAAAAAAAAAAAAAAAAAAAGAATACTTTTTTAAAAAGAAAAATTAAAACATAATCAGAGAAAAAGACATTTTATATATGAGAATGGTGATATTAATTATATATCTTAATATATAATAATATATGATAATATGATATGAGAATAAAAATATTCAACCTGAAAGAAGGCAGGAAAAGAGGAGCAAAGAAAAAAGCCAAATGGTAAACTCAATCTAAGCATATCAATAATTACAGTAAATGTAAACTGACAAATGCTAAGTAAAAGGCATTTGTCGTTTACATTTACTGTAAATAAAAAAGCAAGACCCAAACTATATGCTATGGGATGAACTTCAAAAACACAAACAGGTGAAAAGTAAACAAATTAAAAAGATATATTGCACCATGTAAATTATAAACATAAAAATCATTTCTATTTGGCTTTGATATGAACAGCTTTTTACATTTATCTTTTCAATTAAATGTACCTGTTTTTAAATAATGGATTACATTCATTCAACATCAGCTATTATCAACCACGACCTGTAACAACCTCAATAGGGAAAAAATGAAGCAAAACATAGGGAATTTAAGGTGACTTACAGTTTTTCTTTTAAATGAGTCATATGGCTCCTTTCCTTCCCCTTCCAGTATGAGTGATGAAACACCGTAACAGGGCAAGCCCTTTAGGACTTGCTCATTTCCCTCATCTATACTAAAGCAAAATGTTCAGCCTTTGATCTAGCTGTTGGAGCAAGTAATGATTCTTGATCACCTTTGCGTCATTCATTTTTATTAATGTTTATTTTGTTCCTTGTATTTACTAGTACTTTTTGGGTTTTTGTCTATTTCTGTGACTCTCTGAGGTGGGGCCAGACCATTCTAAGCTGATGTGCCCTACGAAGCTGCACCCCACAGGCTAGAGCACAACATTCCCTCACCTAATTTTCTTACACCTCTTGGTAGTCATCCAGCAGTTTTCTTCTTTCACTTACAAGAGAAGTCTGACTTTAGCTCTTTCTATAGTAGGGACTTTCTAAAATAGTTTCAAAATCAGACAAATTTGTGAGTATTTTTCTACATTCTTGAAACAATACTGAAGCTCTGATGCTCCCTCACACTTAAACAATTCATAGCTGGGGCAGGGCTGGAAAGAACATGACTGTAACAACAAAGAAAGCTCGTACTAAGCATGACTACAAAGAATGGTTTTGTGGCATGTGACAAATCTGCTCAACCATACAAGTGAAAGGAGCAACACCAATTCCCTTCTGGCCATCTGGGCTTTGTTAAGTGATTGTCTATCCCAACAAACTCCACTTGTACATAGCACCATTTTTTCACAAACCGTGACCTTGGAAAATACTCACCTAATAAACTAACAATCCCACCATAGACAGAACCCCACTATTTCATCATTTTAGAAAACATTTTGAGATGTTTTAAAAGGTAATTTCTCTGCAAATACTATGCTACTTTTGAATACAAATGCCTTAACTAAATGTACCACTGAACAAAGGTTAAAGGGTAACGTGGAAAAAGGGCAAGAGTTTGCTTGCGTTGTTTTTCTTCTGAAAACTTAGCAATAACCGGATGCTTCAAGACTTTTCTTTACAACACAGCCATGTTTTAAACTATGCAGGACAGATCAGTAAGGGATTTAGTGGCTAGCTAAACACTGAAATGATTCATTTCAATTTGCCATGCAGTTTAAGTAAAGCTCTAAGGGCCTGCTATGCCTCCTATCAAGAGTAAATATCACACATCCTGTTTATGCAAACTGGTTTGTTGTCCACAGGTTTTCAAAGAGCTGGTGACACCCCCTAACACTGCACCCTACCCCCCCAGCTTCCTGCTCACTGGGGTGCTATATTCCTACTCATTTTTAAGAAGCGCCTCCCTCAACAGAAATACTCTGAATTACAACAGTTTTTAAAGAAAATACTTTATTATGTCATGAAAAAAAGGCATCAATCAACTAGATTTATACTTGTTTGAAAAAAAATTGAAAATTTATTAATTAGACAGTATGTGGGCATCCTGTTCCACATGGGAATGAGAAGATGCTATAGGTTCTCTAAGTATTGCACAGTCTGAAAAAATAACAAAAAAGGGGAAGGGGAGGAAAAAAAAAATCACATGATATTGGGAACCATCTCACATTATGAATAATCTACCAAGAAACATTTAAAAAAGAAAACCCTTTGTTTCTACAGTAGCTTTGAGTTTATAGTTCTTGGAATGACTGTATTCCATTGAAGACATCTCAGTAACAGGAAGCTGTTTTAGCAATCCCATGTGCAAATATTAATAAAAAATATATAAAATAATGCAATTCATCTCTTGCCTTCACCCCGGCAATCATGACATTTCTGAGAACTGTTTTGCTTGAAAATGGGTTAAGCTGTAAGTTTTGCCTGAAGCTCCATCTCTGCAGCCCGTTTGAGTGCAACATCCACTAGAAGCTGAAATCCACTAAAGTCCTGGTTGAGGTCCGGTGGAGTAGGGGGAGGAGTATTGAAAAGACCACTCTGTGTGTTTGTACTTGGTCCAGATTTACACGTGTCCTCTGGGTACATGAGAGAGGTGTCTGTAAAGTTGTTGGCCGCTATCTGCTGTATATCTGTGTTTTGTCCCACACCAACCGACTGACAAAGAGAGAAAGGGACATCTTTTAATGCAGTCACAGTGGTATGGCAGATCACTGATGGACGAGCCAAAACTGATCCCGGGGATGACGGCTTAGGAGACAGTGGCCTCCCTAGGGTTGGGTTTGGCCCAGCTGTACAGGAATGAAATGGAGTCTCCTCTAGAGCTGGCATGAAGTTTTTGATGCCCATCATGGACTCCACAGAGCTCGTTTCAGAAATCTTGGCCCCACGGCGGGAAATTGTGAACTGATTTGGATCTTTGCCATCCTTTCTCAGCATGTCAGGGAGGAGCCTGCGGCGGGCGTTGATGAACCAGTTACAGACCTGAAATCATATCGGTACGCTTTAACACTTTCCTCATTCACTCAGCCAATGGGTTCTGAGAATGTTCTATGGGGTACCTAATTGATCTTGCTCTCCGTATTAAAGAAAGCATGAAAAGGCTTATCTGAACTTACAATGTTATTTCAAGGTATTTGAGCTCTGCCAAGAAAGCAAGCTACCAAAAAATAAAAAATAAATAAATAAAAGAAAGCAAGCTACCACCTGTCATAAACCTTCTTCTAGTTTCTAATACAAATTTCCTTTTTTGTCTCTTCATACTTAAACCTTTTCAGGACGAAGAAAAAGATATAAAATCTCAAATGCTTAAAAATGATTTGAGAGAGAGGTTTACCTTTTAAGTCTTCCCATTTTAACCTATCACCTACTGCCCCAACATTTAAGTTAATCAACTACAGGAAAACCTCTCCTTATGAAAAGGGCCACTCCTCCCAGTAACTGATTTTTCCCAGTTCAAATGACTATGTCAACAGACATAACATGAATTACCTCACTGAAGTCCTCCTTGTTTAAATATCAAACCAGTTTCCTGGACAATAGAGTAAGGTTTAACCTCCTTTTAATGTCTGTTGCATAAAGGAAGGTTCTTTTGGGCATTAAAGGAAATGCTATCTGATAGGTGACTGTCAAGTGTTTCTGTGTTCTCTAAATAGCTAGTTATTAGCTTTTAACACTATCACGTTTACAATAAAAAGATATTCCTTCTGTCTTTGAGTGGCGAGGAGCTTAATGACTTGACACACACAGGAATGCCATAAAATGACTTTGAAAATAAAAATGCATCCGTAAACCTCATGCTCTCTTTCTTTACCTGTAGTGTAGACAGGTGTGTTTGCTGGGACAGCAATGCTTTTTCTTGCTCCGAAGGATAGGCATTGTAACGGTGCTCATACAGCCAATCCCGAAGAATCTGCACAGACTCCTTGGGTAGGTTGCCCCTTCTCCTTCTCTTGCCTGAGCCAGCAGATGAAGAAAGGTCCAAGGGAATGTCCATGCTGTCCTCATCCTCAGTCTCACTGCCAGATGCTGCAACAATACCTAGGAAAGGACAAGGGCCAGTTGTCAATTGTTTTATAAGCACAGCAACTATTGCAAAGCTCACTTACGCTGACCATTCAATGTAACCATGTTTTCCCAACAACTGAGAGCGAGGAGAAGGAGCAGTGTTTTCTGTCCTGAATTCAGGGTACAAGTAAAAGTAATTTGACTAGCACCACATGGGAGGTTCTCAACCAAACACCAGATGCCTTTTCTCAGCCGCTTTCCTCTAGGATTCATTAACTTCTCACATTCCTTTTGAATGATGCTCAGAAAACTCTTTTGTCTAATCATTGGAGGAGACAAACTGCACCCAAAATGAATAACCTGCCACATTTGAAACAGGAAGGGTGCTGTGGCAGTTGGAATGTGCCTACCAACCTTCTTTCTAAGATCAGTGCTAACTAGGAAAAGCAACCTAATCAGTATCCTAATGTACATTTTAAATGTTACTCTTCCTCCTTCCTCTACTGAAGGTTTGAAAAAGGGAGCACTCCTACTTTTTTCACGGATATAAGGAAGGAAAATTACATACTACACTGAACCCAGTTAGTATTCTAAAGGTAAAACACATGTTAAAATTTTCTGCTAACACCATGCATGGTCATTTCTTATTCATTGCTATGTACATTTATTCAAAGTTAGACATCTACTTTAAATGGGCAGTACTAGTCACCTTTTATTAAATACGACCACTGATGTTTTCAGTTTCATCACACAAAAACATTTTTCTACTACTGGTACTTTAGTAAGGTCAAAAGATGCCTAATACTAAATGAATTAAAAATGTCTCCTAGGCTGGGCGCAGTGGCTCACGCTTGTAATCCCAGCACTTTGGGAGGCCGAGGCGGGCGGATCACGAGGTTAGGAGATCAAGACCATGGTGAAACCCCGTCTCTACTAAAAATACAAAAAATTAGCCGGGCGTGGTGGCGGGCGCCTGTATTCCCAGCTACTCGGAGAGGCTGAGGCAGGAGAATGGCGTGAACCCGGGAGGCGGAGCTTGCAGTGAGCCGAGATCGCGCCACTGCACTCCAGCCTAGGCGACAGAGCGAGACTCCGTCTCAAAAAAAAAAAAAAAAAAAAGTCTCCTAAATTTCAGCTACCAGTTTGATCTCAACCTGGAATAGAATACTACATATCAATAAGCAGAGTTTACTCTTAAATGACTACATGACAAAGGAAACTGAATATGCAAGCCCCAGAGGAAGCTCTTTTGGCTGTAAGTACTTTAATCCTGTCAGAAATTTTAAGAATTCACAAGCCATAGAGAATATTTAAATCACAGATGGACTCGGTTCAATAAAGCTTCAGAACTGGCCTTTACAGATATTTAAACAGCATTCTGAACTTTAAAAAAAATTAAATAACAAACGCTATTAATTCCACCTTTCAAAAACTACAGCAGCCTACTCCGAATGACTAAAGAAATACATTCTTTTGCTTGTTGTAGACAACCTAGAATCTTAAAAACAGAAATGAATTACAAACAATGGCATGCTTGAAAAAAATCAGTACTCTATATTAGGGGAAGTAATTAAAATAACAAAACTGTAAAGGTAAGCATTTTTAGCTTTTATACTTTCTTTCCTCTGTAGTACGTAATTTTGGTTGAAAATATGACTTGACCTTAATTGAGCCAGTTCCCCTTGACAGGAAATAAAAACGGAATATTCCTCTTAAGCTAAAGATCATGTTTTTTAAAGGAATTTTTCCCACCCTTTTAATTGACTCTGACTTGGTGACACATTTTTAGTTTTGGACTGCAGGGGGCAGAAGGTGCTGCAGGGTATTCCTACAAAAGGAAGAACTCTCCAAAGACGAAAGTAAAGCAAGTTCTAACAAAGAGGTGGATGAACTTGCAAATTCACTTTAGCTCACAGCTTAATAAACAGCTACGAATAAACCGCACAAGAATCCTAAGTTTTAACTGCCATGTATTTGAAATTCCCCTCCCCTGATGATTTAAGTTTTTAAAAAGTTTTTCAAAAGTGCCCATTTAAAACTGAAACTACTTTCACTATTGACAACATGAGACTTTCAAAACCCATATTGAAATCTGGGTGAAGAACTATTAATAAAATAGCTTAAAGAAATTATAGCTGAGTTCCTGTCTCACATTGGCTTTAATAATTAAAGAAATCGAACTCTTAAAAAAGGTGTCAAGTTAATTAAATGACTAAAGCAAATTTGAATAAAGCAATTTGTTTAAACTCTCCAACGTCTGAAAAGCCAGATATTCCTCTCAAGGCTATTATCTCCTACCTTTTTTTAATCTAGAAAAAGTGTGAAAATTTGCTCATTGAACAGTGAATTCCCAACTGTAAACTGGTAATCACAAAGAGTCTGAAACAAAAAAAGCCCCTGAAGGCTGCCCTTTGATCTGCTTGCCTAGTTTGACAAGAAGCCTGATCTTTCAGAATAGGTTAGTGACACACAAAAGCAGGTTTCAGTTAAGCAACACCAAACTACAGCGCGACTTTACTCTGTTCTCAGTTCATTTAAATAAATGAATGCCAGGCCTCTGGAACTCTTAACAAATATTTCCAATATGTGCACAAAAGCTGAAGTAACAGGAAGTTAAGACTTCAGTGCCTTGGCTACGCCAGCTGATATTTCACTGCAGTAAAACCACGTTTGCTGCTGTCAGGACTGTTTTCATTAAAACTCTCCCTCCTGGTTGTGGCTCAGCTTGGAAAAACAAAGACTTTTTTCCTTCTTACTCATTTCCTATTGTAACAGCGCTTTTGAAAAGTTTCCCGGTTAAGACTTGTTTCCAAACGTCTTGCTTTGCTTACACTTTAAAAAATGTGGCGGTGGGGAGGGTGGGGGCAGAATCACAAGCTTCTTTCACGCTATCCGCATACAAGGAAATGTTGTGTAGAAAGCCGCAACATGGCCTGAGGATCCCGCCGCTCTAAGCAGCGACTTTGTTCCTGCACTTTTTTTTTTTTTTTTTTTTTGAGACGGAGTTTCCCTCTTGTCACCCAGGCTGGAGTGCAATGCCGCAACCTCGGCTCACTGCAACCTCCGCCTCCCGGGTTCAAGCGATTCTCTTGCCTCAGCCTCCCGAATAGCTGGGATTACAGGCAAGAGCCACCACGCCCGGCTAATTTTGTGTTTTTAGTAGAGACGGGGTTTCTCCATGTTGGTCAGGCTCGTCTCGAACTCCCGACCTCAGATTATCTGCTCGCCTAGGCCTCCCAAAGTGCTGGGATTACAGGCGTGAACCACCGCGCCCAGCCCTGCACTTTCTTTTCTGAATAGCTCGGTAACATCATGAGACAGGGAGGCAGGGAGACACTGATTGTGAAGTGACTCTAGAAAAAAGATTGCTGGGAAAAGTCGAGATGCACAATTAGGAAAAAGCAAATTAACCCAACAAGTTTCCTGACCAGAAGTTCTCCTTTGAGCTGGGAGCAATGTCTCTTGCCTGTAATCCCAGAACTTCAGGAGGCCAAGGCGAGAGGATTTCTTGAGCCCAGGAGTTCGAGACCAGCCTGGGCAACATAGCCGGACCCGGTCTCCAGGAAAAAAAGAAGAAAAAATCAGTATCTCCTTGGGAGAAGCAACAGGAATCGAACACTCAAACCACCAAATCCAAGGTGTGGTTGGCTACCCCAGCCAAAGAGCAATCCCAAAGAAGGAATTCAACAGTTAAAAACTGGGAGCAAAAAGACTTAGTGGGTTTTCCTTATCAATCTTTCAGATTATTTTTAAGTCATTTTAGGCGATCTTTTGGCGTCACTCTCAGCTTTCTGGGAGGACACTATTATCACAAACCAGTCTTACCAAACCCCGGGCTCAAGAATGGAGCTGAAAGTGCACTTGTTTTAAGAAAACTTGAATAGATTTGCAGACTTTTATAAGACAAGACAGTAAGGAGGGCCCGATTTCCTCAGGAGTCTTTCCAGAGCCGACGGGGAAGGCTCCCCCGTCCAAGGTAGTTTTAGAGGAGGACCGCGGAGGAGCACGAGAGGGAGGGGCCCAAGGAGGAAAAGCAAGTAGCTTTTGTTCTTGAGAGTTCCTCGGCCTCAAGTGAAATAGGCCAGCCCGCACACTGCACGAGTTAGCACAAGCAAAGAAACTCCAGGACCCAAGAAACTAGAAATGAGGCCGTGAATCCCACTTTCTCAGGGACCTGCCCACCCCAGACGACTCGCCAGGGAAACCTAAAAGGGAAAAGAAACCCGGGTAACCTCGGCAGCCTCGGCTCCCCTGACAAGCCCTGAACCAGTGGCAAAGTTTCCCCTTCAGCCCATCACCTCTCATTGTTTCCATGAGTCGGCGCCGAGGAGCTAGACCCTGTGCGCCCTGGGATGGGGACCGCGGAAGTTCCCACCGATGCGGCCGGCGGGGCCCAGCCTTGGTCCCCAGCTCCGGGGAGAGGGCACGCGGCTGTGGGCGGCGCGCCGGTGGTGGCGGGGGTGGGGAGGCAGGAGGACCCTGGGAGTGCAGAGGGGGTCGCCAGGGAGGACCAAGGCGCTGGGGGAAGGTAGACCAAAGTGCCGCGGGAGAGTCGGGGGGACGCCAGAAAAGCCGTGGAAAAGGAGCACTGGGGATTCCCGGGTTGGGGGGCGGGTCATGGAAAGTAATCAGAGCCGCCCCCGCCACAGCCCGAACAATGCGGGGAGCCCACCCCGGCGGACTCCCGGCTCTGCGCTAGAACCAGCCTCGAAACACAGAGCCCCTCACTTATTCCGGGGAGGCCCACCACAACAGACAGCGAGTCTCTCTAGACCTGTCAGCCCTCCCAAGGGTCGGCACGGCTTTCACGGGGCGTCTCGGACGCTCCCCGCGCGTTTTCTCCCAGAGCCAATTCCCTGTCCCGAGTCCTCCCTCCGTCCCGCGGGGAGGGGTCCTTAGGGCGTTCTACCAACAACGACTACCAGTTGACCCGATTTTCACGTTTAATTTCACTCTCGCTGGGAAAGCCTGGCGGCAGAGGGAAGCTCCGCGCGTTTCAGGGCCTTCCACAGAAACGCAGCCGAAGGAACGCCGCTGGCCTTGCGGCTACCCCCTAGGAACGCCCCCCAGCGGGCCGGGTCTGAAAGAATGTGGAGTTCCAAACTCCAGGCGGCTCCCGGGCATGCGCAGTAGCGCCGCCCCGTCCGCTTCCCGAGTGATTAACTTCTGTTTTGAACCACTCCACATAAATCACAACAGAAACGCCATCTCCAGCCCACGGTGGAACACTCGGGGGACCTCCCAGCCAGGGACTCAAAAGTTAACTTCAAAAGGGACTTCACATTCTTTGACCTTTCAGGGTGTTGTGTGTGGTTTCTACACCGCCCGTCCCCCTCCGGTGTATTTTGTTTTTAAACCAAACTGACGGCAAGTTTTAGTTGTAAAGCTTCCAGAACGCTTCGTGGAAACAATGACAGCCTTGCTCTTTGCACTTACAACCAACCCTGCTTGTCACATTTGGACGCATTTTGACTGCATGTCGCTTGAAGTTGCTGGCCCTGGGTCCTAACTCTTCCTCCTGCCCCAAAATTCATCGTGGGAAAACTTTGAGAGACTGGGAATTTGTAAAAGTCTGGCTTTCCAAAGCTGTTTACACCCGAGGGCGATGAGGGGGTCCAGAATCGCATTCCTTCGATCGTAAAAACACCACATCCCTAAAAAACAGTGCTAGGGCCCGGCTGGGAGTAGGGGGGCGGCGGGGGCGGCGGGGGCGGGGGGAGCCTAGGAGTGGAACTTTCAGACAAAGGCGCGGCGGTCCCGCGGCCCCGGCCGCCTCGGGTCCGGATCGGGAAAAACGAGGTGCTGGGTCCCTCCCTACTCGGACCCCATATCCCCAGCACGCGAGAAAGAGCGAGAAGCCACGCGGCGGCTGGGCCGAGCGTGGGGTGTCGGCGGAGACAATGAAACTTGCAGGCGCACAAACAAGGCGCTGAGCGTGTTTCTTGACAACGTGCCAGCAGCGTGGAGCGGCTCGCCCCACAACAGCCCCTCGTGTTGTGTCTAGCAGGAAAACAACCGCTGCCGTTTCAGACGCAGCCTCAACAAAGAGCACGGCCGCCACTCCAGAATGAGAGCCCCTGGGCGGAAAAGTCCAAGTGACTCCGCGCGGCACGGCCCGGCCAGCACGTTTCCCCGGACTCGCGTCTCCTGGTGCGCGCAGCCCGCGGCCGCCTTACCTTTCTTGCCTTTCATTCTGGATCTCCCCTCCCAGCGCGAGGCAAGGCTGGGGTCTGAAGGGGCCAGGAGCGGGGACACAGGGGACAAGCGAACGTCTCCTTCACAGCCGACTCTCCCGTAACTTGTAGGACGTGCTCCAGCCGTTATTGCTAAACAGGGCGCTCTGATCCCAGGCGCCCGCTCCTTGGGTGGAATTCAAGTGACACTTGGGCTTCCTCCCGCCGGGATCTTCTGGCAGCCGGCCGGGGGCTCTCCCTCGCCCAACTCTCTCCCCTCCCCTCTCCGCTCCTTTGTTCCCTGCTCCTGCTCGGCGCACCTCGGCGCTGTCAGAGTGAGAGAGGCGAGGAGGGAAGGTACAGGAGGTCCTGCCTCCGCCCCCAGCCGCCCGCCCCGTCCCCCTCCCGCTGCTCCTCCGCCCCTCCCCCGCACCTTCCAGCCGGGAAGACTGGACCGAGCGCGGCGGCCGCTGTCACTCGTCCCTCGGGGGCAGCGGCGCGGACTCGGGGGGTGGCCGGGTCCAGAAACACGATCCTTTCCGCCTGCCGCGCACTGACCGCCCGCATCCCTCGCCCGGCGGTGGGGGCACAGCCGAGCGCCCCAGGTTTCTCCCTTGGGCCTTTCTTCCCGGGGCTGGCGAGGGTGCATTTGGTTCGGAAACTGCAACAGATGGAAAAAAGGACACCTCCCTCCTTCCCTCCTCCACCCCAGGGAAGAAAAGTTTCCCCGTCTCGTTTTTGACAGCTGCCCCGAACCCTCCTGTCCCTGCTCTAGCCGCACAAGACAGCCGCCTCTGATTCAAGGGGCGGGGCATGGGAGGAAAAGTATTCGAGACAAGAACCAACTTCTTCCAGAATGCGCGGCTGCCATTGACACGCGGGCGCGGCGCGGCGCACCCTTCTTCTCCCGGGGCTCTTCCTCCAGCAGCAACAGTGGGGGGTCGGCGGGGGTTGGGGGGGAGATGATGAGACACAGCCTAAGCGAACGTCTGTTCCCCCGGGCTAAAGCTGCGAGTTCCGGACTGGATTGCAAGGCAGTTTCGAAATCTTGACACGTTGCGGACAGACACTTGTCATGCTCACATGCTCTTTAAACGTCTCTGCCTGGGGACGGCCGGGCGCGCGCCCGCCTCGCCAAGACTCCGCCTGACACCGCGAGTCGCCGGACCCCGGCAGCGGCCACTTTTATAGCTAAGGGGTGACCACGCCGTGGCTGCTTATCTGTTTCGGTCAACAGTGTCTACTTTTAGGACTGGAACCCTGCTAGGGGATCCCTCCTCCCCTGCGGTATTTCAAACAGAAACTAGCCATTAAGTAAACACACGTTCCTGCTGACTTATTTTGGTCCACAGTTAGGAGGGATCCAACAGGAGTTTCTTGATGAAATTACGCTTTCAAAGACCAGATGCTGTTTGACTGACTTAAACGCATGCCCCCTCCTCTGGTTCTAGTTTTCGCGTGGTTACGTCCTGTTGTTTTGAAGCAAACCAACTGTCACATGCCACACAATGAGACTTCCCCCATCACTTTAAAAAAAGGAAAAAAAAAGCCCCAAACGTAAATAAGCCTAGCAGAGACAGCGCCCGGGTCTGCCTCCAGTCTGAGCTCTGTGCTGTTTTTGTTCGATAACCTCGGTGGAGATCCCGGCAGAAGAAACTCTGTGGAAATAAGATTAAACCCGAGGAGTACTAAGACGGCCAAGGGATAACTAACTCGACTTTGGAGCGTCTGTTTCAGGATTACGCCGAAAATTAGAGCTAGCCTGCCATCCTCCCTCAAAAAAAAAAAAAAAAAAAAAAAAAAAAAAAAAAAAAAAAACACCCCCGCCCCTAGAATGCGTGGAGGCCAGAGTTTAAAAAGCCTGGCTGGTTTTTCCAATTAAAGGACTAAAATGAATCAACAGGGAAAAAAAGCGTAAAAAAGCGTCTCTCTAAGAAGGCAGCAACCTTATGATTTTTTTTTTTCTGTGGTTTGCTGACTGCTGGGCACAGAAGAGAACACACATCTAAAACGGCTCGCGGGGAACGTGGTCCTGGGGAGAAGCCACCCGCCCCGACGCTGCCCTGCAACTGCCGGGAGCACAGTTCCTTCCCGGACCTGGCTGCAGATGAATCAGCTGCTGCGCCCGGTGCGGGGCAGATGTGGCGCAGGGAGGGGGCCAGCGCCCCCGCCGCCCGTTAGAGGGCCGCCTCGCTATTTCATTTGAAGGGTTGTTTGTGGCTGGGATTGGTGGCTCATATCCGCTGGGGAGCCGGGAGCGGAGGGAGGAGAGACGCCGGGAGGAGGAGCCGGGGGCTGGGCGACGCTGCGACTCCGCGGCCTGAGTGGCAGGAGCCTCGTCTGGAACCGGGCGGTTACTGGGGAGACGCTTTGTTTGCTAACTTCGAAAGCGGCTTCGGCTGCCTCGGCCGCTTTCGAGGCCACTCCACAAAACACGCCTTCGGTCGGTTGAACCCTGCCATCCCCCGCCCGCTTTAGCCAGCTCGAGACAAAAATGTTTCCCTCTTCCCCGTGGTTCTCCTTGGCCACGCGGTGGCTCTCATTATGTACACAAAGGTAGCTTTGCTTTCGTCCAAGCGGACTTGGCTAATGACTGCGATTCTCAGGCAACCAAGATGGAAACTGAGAATTGGAAAGGGTTCATAGCTTGAAAACAAACTTTCCAGGGGAAGGGGGGAGCGGCGGAGACAATTAAAAGCCTCTTTTAATGGAGGTGTGAACTCACCTTGGCTAGAAGTCAGGCTTGATCGGGCCAATGCACACCTTTTGCCTGAGCAAGTCATATCCAAACAGTTATTAAAGCTGGCGAGGCACTCCAAAGAGAAACACTGGCACAATTCTGTGATGCAGCGAAAGCTTATTATAGCTCAACCGCCCCCGTAGATGCACCCCCACTGCCTCCCCGCTACCAACGCTGATCCCAAACTTGGAGTTTTGGATTCTTGGTGCATTCTGGGAAGAAAGTGCCTAGGGTCAGCGCAACGTAACAAAGGGAACAGCCTCAAAAAAGTGGGCTTTAGATACCAGCAATTGCTTAGGGGTATTTTTTGTTGATTCGTTTTTCTCGAGGTGGAAAAACAAGTTTCAGTTCTAGCTCTGTCAGTCCCTTCCAGTCTCAGGGCCTTGCTATAAAACGGATTCAATGACTTAAGATTCTTTCCAGTGCCTTTAAAAAAAAAAAAAAAGTATATAGATTCAAATTTGCTACATATTATTTGCTGATTCATATGAATGTTAATTGAGTTGGGAAATTGCTTGAGTAAAATTGAGGCGTTGCTTGGTGCTGGCGGAGGCTGCTGATAAACATTTTTCACCATTATTTTTTTTCTCTCCAGGCACACATAGTTCCTTTTGGTGTCTTATCTTCTGAAGCTGCCTCAAGGCCAAGCAAAGAAAGTTGTTAAAAAGTTAAGTTACTTTTCACAGCCTGCAAACCCTTCAAAGGCAAGAACTCAAATAGAAACTTGGAAAGGCAGATAAGCCAGGAAAGTGTACTAATAAGTGCACTTAATATGATTATTTTTTGATGCCAGGTCCACCAAGTGAAGATTGGAGGATGTATTTGTTTCTTCTACTCAACAACAATTGATGAAGCATGATTTCCATCAAGGACTGTGTTCTAGGTGGAGAAAGGATGACTCACCCAGTCATTGGATCTCTTTTACTTCCAGTCTCTGGAAGGCAGGTATCTTTATAAAATATGCAGACAGCTAGGTTCTAAACACTGGACAAGAGGTCTGTAATCATCCAGTCACATCTCAGGTCAGAGGGTCTTGGGCTGCTTAAGAAAGAGCTGACCATTGTCTTAAGAGCCTGGGGCTGGCCTAGAGCCATCTTGAGGTGATTTTATCAGCCCCATCAGGATAATTCTCCTCATCTTCCTTGCATGAATAATGTAACTGGTGCTACTACTTTTGTTTTTAGTCAGTTTTCCTAGCCTGCACTTCCCTTCCCAGCCCTCGTTTCTCCTCTGTAGCCAAGTCATCACTTCTATTTACCCAAATGAGTTTTGGAATCCGGGGGATAAAACGGAAAGATAGGCTGGGCGCTGTGGCTCACGCCTGTAATCCTAGCACTTTGGGAGGCCGAGGTGGGTGGATCACCTGAGGTCAGGAGTTTGAGACCAGCCCGACCATTATGGTGAAACCCCATCTCTACTAAAAATACAAAAATTAGCTGGGCGTGGTGGCGTGCGACTGTAGTCCCAGCTACTTGGGAGGCTGAGACAGGAGGGTTGCTTGAACCTGGGAGACACAGGTTGCAGTAAGCTGAGCTCGCGCCATTGCACTCCAGCCTGGGTGACAGAGCAAGACTCTGTCTCAAAAACAAAAACAAAAAAACGGAAAGATAATTCCTTGAGCACAGGCTTCACTCTCCTTATTCTCAACATCTGTGTCTATATTATTCTTTACAGTTTATGAAACACTTATTTAATCTCACTTAATGCCCAAACTAGTGATGTTAGTTATTTTTTTAAAAAGTTAAGATCACTTAACACATCCAAATATAATAAAGTTAAAAGGCATAAAACTGGGTACCGAACATAAATTATCTGATTATAAATCAAGTGGTCTCTGGGAAATCTTGTCATTTCAGAAGGTCAGACGGATGTGGAGGGCAGAAACTGACCTCAGATTATGCCAGGGACGCCAGGGCCTCCTGAACACTGGGTGGGGGGGTTGTGCTCTGAAATCCAGTTTTACAAGAAGCTCTCTTCCAATCTGTCTGCGTTTTTTTTTTTTTTTTTTTTTTGCTTTTCTTCTCATTTTTTAACTACAAAAAAATTTCTCAAAAATTGAAGCAAGAAAGAATATACTAAGTGAGACATGGCCGACCTGGTAACTGCCCCCTTCCATTCTTCATTTAGGCATTTGTATATTATGCACAAATGTAATGGGTTTTCCGTTGTTATTTGTTCCCACATCCCCTCTGCCCGGGATGGTGCTTCACGGTTTGTTGCTCCTCTGGCAGTTTCTCACCAGTCAAGGCTAGGCCTAAATGTTACTTCTTAGAGGAGTCTTCGCTGATCACCTGACCTAAATTAGGTAGCCCCACTGCCATCGTGTAGCTCAGAGGTTCTCAACCATAGCTCTATTGACATTTGGGGCTGTATCATTCTTTCTTGTGGGGCTGTCCTGTGCATTGTAGGATATTTAGCAACATCCCTGGACACTAACCAGTGTGTGCCAGTAGCATCCTTCCCCCAAGTTGTGACAAACACAGATGTCTCCACATGTTGGCAGATGTTCCATGGGGACAGAAATGGGGGAGGGAGATCACCCCTGGTTCAGAACCACAAATCTAGCTCAATCCTTTATTTCTTCCATAACATCACAGTTTTCAATTATTTTGCTTATTTGGCTGTTGGCTTGGTTTTTTCCCTCTGACCTCCCACTCAAATGTATGTTCATTATTAAATCCTTTTTTAAATTTTTTTATTTAAAAAAAATTTTCATTATTAAATATTTATGCACTTAAGTGAACCGAGATCTCACCACTGCACTCAAGCCTGGGTGACAGAGTGAGACTCCGTCTCAAAAACAACAACAAACAACAAAAACAAACAAACAAAACCTTTATGCACTTAACACAGTGCCTAACACATCATAGGTACCCAATATTTATCAAATGAATAATGCATGAAAGTGAGACTATATGGGAGCTAAATGATAAGAACTTACGAACACAAAGAAGGAAACATCAGACACTGGGGTTTACTTGAGTGAGGAGGGTGGGAGGAGGGAGAAGAGCAGAAATTTTGGGTACTGGGCTTAATATCTGGATGATGAAATAATATGTACAACAAACCCTGTGACATGTTTTCTTATTTAAGAAAACTTCACATGTACCACCAAATGTAAATTAAAGTTAAAAAATTTTTTAAAAAGACACTAAAAAAAAAAAGAAAAGAAAATGAGACTATAAGAATAATTAAAAATAAGAATAGAGGCTGAGTGTGGTGGTTCATGCCTGTAATCCCAGCATTTTGGGAGGCCAAGGCAGGTGGATCACGAGGTCAGGACCTCGAGACCAGCCTGGCCCATATGGTGAAACCTGTCTCTACTAAAAATACAAAAATTAGCAGGGCATGGTGGCACAGTGGTGGCACGCGCCTGTAGTCCCAGCTGCTCGGTAGGCTGAGGCAGGAGAATCGTTTGAACCCGGGAGGTGGAGGTTGCAGTGAGCCGAGATCGTGCCACCGCACTCTAGCCTGGGCGACAGAGCAAGACTCCGTCTCAAAAAAAAAAAAAAAGAAAGGATATAATCATTTATTGTATACAGCATGCCAGGCGGTATGCAAATACTTTCCTTCTTTTATTTTATTTACTCCTTAAAACAACCCTAAGAAGTACTCATGGCCAGGTGTAGTGGCTCATGCCTGTAATCCCAGCACTTTGGGAGGCCAAGGTGGGCAGATCATCTGAGGTCAGGAGTTCGAGACCAGCCTGGCCAACATGGTGAAACCCCATCTCTACTAAAAATACAAAAATTAGCCGAGCGTGGTGGTGGGAGCCTGTAATCCCAGCTACTCAGGAGGCTGAGGCACGAGAATTCACTTGAACCTGGGAGGTGGAGTGAGCCGAGATTGCGCCATTGCACTCCAGCCTGGGTAACAGAACGAAATTACATCTCAAAAAAAAAGTACTCATTATTATTATTTTCATATTACATTGGCTGGGCTTGGTGGTATACACCTGTAGTGCATAGAGGTAGAGCCCGCAGAGCCTGGAAGTTCAAGGCTGCAGTGAGCTATATTGCACCACCGTTCTCCAGTCATGGGAGACAGAGCGAAACCCCATCTGGAAAAAAAAAAAAAAGTATTATTATCCCCATCTTACAGATGAAGAAGTTGATGTCTGTGGGAGTTAATTAATTTATCCTGCCAGTATAACCCGTGGGCCAATAATCTAAACAATACTACTATTCTGCAATTTGCTTTTTTCATTTATTTTCTTAGTAATGAGCATTTAATTGTTTCCAATGTGTAACTCAGCACAAAAAGATAGTGCAATTATATTTGAAATATTTAACAACTGGTAGAATATGCGCATCAACCAATTAGAAGAGCCCCTTCTGATTGTGTACTGGGGCATACTGATAATGAACCAGCTGGGCCCAACAGAATGTTAGTTTGCATACAGACCTTTTGGGGCTTCTGTGAGCATATCTGTAGGAGTTTCTGGGAGGTGGCATAGCTGCATCAAAACGTGTTTCATTCAGAATTTTGAGAGATATTGCCAAATGGCCTCCAAATGATCTTACCTATTTAAAATCTCACCAAAGTTATGTGAGATCTCTTTCTTTGTGCCCTCACTAATGCTGAATATTATCAATCAATTTCCTATTTGTCTATCTCCCAGGTAAGTAAATGGAACCAAATGTTTTTATTGTTCACATTTCTTTGAGAGGGTGAGCCCATTTTTGTGTACGTATTAGTCATTTTTATTTCTTCTTCTTGCTTATTCATAACATTATTTTTAAAATATTTTTTATTTATTTAATAAAAGTAGAGATGCGGTCTCACTATGTTGCCCAGGCTGGTCTTGAACTCCTTGGTTTCAAGGGATCCTTCCGCCTCAGTCTCCCAAAGTGCGTGGATTACAAGTTGAGCCACTGCACAATCCTGTTCATAACTTTTGCCAAATTTTCTATTGTATTGATTTTTAAAATATTTTTTCTTTTCTTTTTAAAATGATAAGTAAGAAGGCCGGGCGCGGTGGCTCACGCTTGTAATCCCAGCACTTTGGGAGGCCGAGGCGGGCGGATCACGAGGTCAGGAGATCGAGACCACAGTGAAACCCCGTCTCTACTAAAAATACAAAAAAATTAGCCGGGCGTGGTGGCGGGCGCCTGTAGTCCCAGCTACTCGGAGAGGCTGAGGCAGGAGAATGGCGTGAACCCGGGAGGCGGAGCTTGCAGTGAGCCGAGATCGGGCCACTGCACTCCAGCCTGGGTGATAGAGCAAGACTCCATCTCAAAAAAAAAAAAAAAAAAAAAAAAAAAAAAAAAAAAAAAAAATGATAAGTAAGAGACAGCCTGTTTTTGTATTAGCTCAAAAGCTCATCTGACAAAGAGGAAAAAGCAGTGAACTAATATAAATGCAAGAAGGCAATGTGTCCCCATTTGTTTTAAAAAAAATCATTTGTCTAAGTACTATGTTTATACTATAAAAGACCTTCAGAATACTGTACCAGTTTTTAACTTATTCCTTTTCTTTCCATTAAAGGGTTAATTCATCCACGTTTCCATTTATCACAGTTACTTCTTCCCAAAGCTCTAGAGTAGCCATTTATAATAGCAATAAAATGATGAAATATCTAGGAATAAAACTGACAAGAAATTTGTGCAAGTTTTATAAAGAAAACTTTAAAACCCTACTGAGAGACATAAAGGAAGACAAGTAAAATAAAAGACAACTTATTCTTTCTAGCAAGACCCAATAGTGAAAGTTATATAAAGATGTTTATTCTCCCCAAATCAGTCTTTAAATTCAAAGTGATTTTCATTAAAATACCAACAGGGCTTTCTTTTTCTTTTTAATTGATGAAACAATGCCACAGTTCATTGAAATTAGAACCTCACAGCAGCTGGGGAAATTCTGAAAGAGAAGAGCTGGTATAGGGGAACACTGGGGAAGCCTTCCAAATATTAAAGCATATTTTGAAGTTTATAATTTAAATGTAAAAGTTTTATGTTGGAGAAGTAATAAAGAGGAAACAATAATGAGGCAGATTAGAATATAATGGGGATTTAGATTTTGGCAAAGGTGGCTTTTCATATCAGAGATAAATTGAATTGGGATAATTGACTACCTTTGGTTCAAAAAATAAAGCTAAATCTCCATTTCACTCCCTTAACATAAGTACAATTCATCTGAATGAAATGTAAAAGTAATTTAAAATGCACCTATGTATATTCTAGAATAGTGGTTCTCAAAGCAGGGTTTGTGTGTGGCAATTTTCCCTTCCAGGGAACATTTGACAATGTCGGGAGACATGTTTGGTGACTGCAACTGGAGAGGAGGTGTTGCTACTGGCATCTAGTGGATAGAGACCAGGGATGCTGCTCAACATTCTACCTCGCACACCACAGCCCCCACAACAAGAATTCTCCTGTTCAAAATGTCAGTAGTGCCAAGGGTGAAACACACACTTCCAGAAGAAAGCATGAGTAAATATATGATCTTGGAGTGGGGAAGGTCTTTCTAATCAGAGCACAAAATCAAGAAATGATAAGAGATATAAATGTTTATAAGTATTTTGTTTCTTAGAAAGAATTTATGTTTAAGGAAAAATTGTATAAAATTTTCAAAAGCTAAGAAACTTGGAAAAATAGTTGTAGTACATGTCAGGCATAAGCCCAATTGACTTAATTCATGAAGAGCTTATACAAACCATAGGAAAGAAAAACTCTGTGTTTAAAAAGCTGGACAGCCTGTAGATTCGTATTTTAACTAAAAAGGAATCCAGATAACCAAAAAACATGGTGTGGAGGTCGGAAGGGGGGACATGAAAACTTTGCTTTTCTGTCATTGCAACAATAAAGTAAATCAGATTTAATTGATATGGAAAGATTATTAATAGATGTTAAGTTGTTTTATTTAAAAGCAAGGTATACAACTCTACAATATTATCCCTTTTGCATAAAATTTTTGTATGCCTGTATTTGTATTTTTCTGGAATGATAAGTATAGAAAGACTTACAGTTACTACCTTTGGAGTGATACAAGTTTGGAGAGGAAGACACCAGCCCAATCTTAGGCTGACTCGGGGAGGCTACATCCATTTTTAACAACTAAATAATAGTCCATTGTAACTATGGATATAATTTATGTACCAATGCCCAATTATTGGACATTTAGGTTTGGTTCTCATTTGTATTAAAGGAGATTTTTCACAAATCTTGTGTAAAAACCTGAGCAAGGATCTGAAATGGGACACAGTTGTGTTTAGAGTAGGGAAGACCTTTCTAATCGGGGTAGAAAGTGGTAAGTTGAAGTCTGTCCCTGGAGTCCAAGAGCCATTGGTGGTTAATCATCAGCAAATGTGAATAACCCCTAATGACACTCTGGGAGCCAATTATTCATTGTCTTTTACAAGAAATAAGAACAAACACTGTCAAACCATTTACCAACCCAAATGGCTTTGGATTTGGATGACCAAATCTGCAAAACTGTAAATGTTAATCCTGATGCAGGTAATTTTTTTTTTTTTTTTTTTTTGGAGTAAGATTCTTGTTCTGTCATCCAGGCTGGAGTGCAGTGGCATGATATCAGCTCACTTGCAACCTCTGCCTCCCAGGTTCAAGCGATTCTTCTGCCTCAGCCTCCCAAGTAACGAGGAATACAGGCATGCACCACCATGCTTGGCTAATTGTTGTATTTTTAGTAGAGACCGGGTTTTGCCATGTCGGCCAGGCTAGTCTCAAACTTCTGACCTCAAGTGATCTTCTCTCCTCAGCCTCCCAAAGTGCGGGGTTACAGAGTAGATTAGTAGAACTCCTCTTCAAGGGTGAAATAAATGTCTAAATCAGTATTTTTTTTTTTTTTTTTTTGAGACAGGGTCTTCCTCTGTTGCCCAAGCTGGAGTGCAGTGGTTCGATCTTGGCTCACTGCAACCTCCGCCTCCCGGGCTCAGATGATTCTCTCACCTCAGCCTCCCTAATAGCTGGGACCAAAGGCGCCCACCACAATGCCTGGCTGATTTTTGTATTTTTTTGTAGAGACTGGGTTTCACTACGTTGCCCAGTCTGGTGTTGAACTCCTGGGCTCAATCGATCCGCCCACCTCGGCTTCGCCAAGTGCTGGGATTATAGGCATGAGGTGCCACGCCTGGCCCCGTCCATATTTTTCTTTTCTCCTTTCCCTGAGACTGGCAGCAATTCACACACGTCTACTAGTCCTGAATAAATTTTATTAAAAAAAAAATCTTTAGAGCTGGGCACGATGGCTCATTCCTGTAATCCCAGCACTTTGGGAGGCTGAGGTGGGCGAATCACCTGAGGTTGGGAGTTCAAGACCAGCCTGACCAAAATGGAGAAACCCTGTCTCTACTAAAAATACAAAATTAGCCAGGCATGGTGGCGCATGCTGGTAATCCCAGCTAATTGGGTGGCTGAGGCAGGAGAATAGCTTGAACCCAGGAGGAGGTTGCGGTAAGCCGAGATCTGCCACTGCACTCCAGCCTGGGCAATAGAGCAAGACTGTCTCAAAAAAAAAAAAAAAAAAAAAAAAAATTAAAATAGTGAGATGACTTCAGAAACAAGGACTCTGTTGTGTCCAGAGTGTTTTTGTTTGTTTGCTTTTTTTACTTTTGATTATGGAAAATTTTAAATACATACAGTAGTGAGGAGATCCTAGTGTAATAAATCCCCAAAGAACCATCACCCAGCTTCAACAATGATCAATTCATGACCCATCTGGTGTCGCCTTCTCCCTTACACACTTCCTCTTCACCTATATTACTTTAAAGCAAATTCCAGACACCATAAGTCTTCTGGATAAGCTCTCATAGTGAATGATCCGGCTTGCCTGATCAGTAACTACTTATTCCTTGGTCTAAGTGATTTGTTTACTAATGGGGCCAAGTAGTCCCAGAATTATGCTCTATTGTCTTTTTCTTTCTAGCTATTTATATTCCTATGTTTATACAATTTCTTCTTGTCAGACAGAACAATTCCATTTTATTTTTAGATGGAACTTTAATGCTTTTAGTTCTACTAGCTTATTTTAGACCAATCACAGAGGGAAAACTTCTCTTTTGGACAGTCCTACTCTCAAATATTTATTTCCACTTCTGTTTGCACCGGTCAGCCTACGCGCCTTGATTTTTTTGGTTCAGGAAACATGTTCACCAAATCAGTGTCTTACTTTGAGATCGCCAGGAACATTGTTTTACTTTATTGACTAGACAAAATTAATTTTTAGAAAAAGTAATGGGTAATGATTTCCTTCTCGTGCGCGCGCGCGCGCGTGTGTGTGTGTGTGTGTGTGTGTTTGTGTGTATGAAATGATGGGTATGGAAGATGGGGGAGTGAAGTCTAGAAGGACTTGATACATCCAACATGGAGCTGTTTTTAGCTAGCACAGCCAGATGGTGACATAGAAACACAAACAGCCATATTACAAAATTTTAAAACATAACATTCTGACCTTTAGGTTTGAAAAAAGTAGGAGAATTTCAGGTAACTTAACTGAATGCTTGTCCTCCCTCCCTCCCCTCCTCTCTCTTCTCCCATCTCTCATAACTCTTGCACACATGACCCTCCACTGGAAGTCACACATCTGTAATTTGTGACTAAATATTTTTTTGCTTCACGAGAATCCCATTTGGTTTTAAAAACTAAACCAACTTGGCCAGGCGCGGTGGCTCACGCTTGTAATCCCAGCACTTTGGGAGGCCGAGGCGGGCGGATCACGAGGTCAGGAGATCGAGACTACAGTGAAACCTTGTCTCTACTAAGAATACAAAAAAAAATTAGCCGGGCATAGTGGCGGGCGCCTGTAGTCCCAGCTACTTGGAGAGGCTGAGGCAGGAGAATGGCGTGAACCCGGGAGGCAGAGCTTGCAGTGAGCCGAGATTGCGCCACTGTACTCCAGCCTGGGCGACAGAGCGAGACTCCGTCTCAAAAAAAAAAAAAACAAAAAAAAAACTAAACCAACTTTTTCAAAAGCAGGGTCTAAATTGCTTGACTTAGGTTCATTTTGCTTTCAACTAATAAAATGATATATTGATTCTATCAGCTTCTTTATGGAAAAAAATACAACAACAACCTACACTAACTTATATTTAATTAGTCACTTATCACTTTTTTTTTTTTTGAGACGGAGTTTTGCTCTTGTCACCCAGGCTGGAGTGCAATGGTGTGATCTCGGCTCACTGCAACCTCTGCCTCCCGGGTTCAAGCCATTCTCCTGCCTCAGGCTCCCAAGTGGCTGGGATTACAAGCGTGCACCACCACACCCGGCTAATTTTTGTATTTTTAGTAGAAATGGGGTTTCACCATGTTGGCCAGGCTGGTCTTGAACTCCTGACCTCAGGTGATCCGCCTGCCTCAGCCTCCCAAAGTGCTGGGATTACAGGCATGAGCCACCGTGCCAGGCCACTTGTCACTTCCTGTCTGATCGCAAAGTGCATTTTCCAAAGGGATTAGTGATTCTATAACCGTATGTGCTTTGCCTTCTGTCATCATTTTGCTGAGTTTCCAAGAAGCATTTCTTTGAACCACCACCCCCAGCCAGAAATACAAGCCCTTCTGTGTAGCTTTGAAATACAATTAACAAATAACCTCTGTTTTTCATACTAAAATTGCTGTTTAGAAAAAAGCTTTCTCTCTAATATAACTTCAATATACACTTTCCGTTCCCATTTCTCCCTCACCCACTCCCAAAATGTATCACTTATTATTTTGCAAATGATAATCATTGAAAATGCAAAATAAATTTTAGACCAGGAAAAAAATAACATAAATTATGTATTGTTGGACTTCAAGATAGGTAAAGGTTTAATTAATTTACTGCTAGGAAATCCTTATCTGGTAACAGGTGGCCTAACCTAGAAACAAGAAAACGTATACTGGAATGGGATGTTTACACTCATTCCTCATTGATTATCTGCAGGATAAGAATGCAGATCCCCCATGCTCGCACACCTCCACACACAGAGAAGTCATGTCAACTGTCGATTGTTCTTGAAAAATACAGTTGAGAAGATTTGGAGGATATGCAAAAAGAGTTGGCACTCTTTTTTCTGGGTAAATAAAATTGAGAGTTTATTTTATTTTATTATTATTATTATTTTTGAGATGGAGTCTTGCGCTGTCACCCAGGCTGGAGTGCAGTGGCATGATCTTGGCTCACTGCAACTTCTGCCTCCCGGGGTCAAGCCATTCTCGTGCCTCAGCCTCCCGAGTAGCTGGGATTACAGGCATGAGCCACCAGGCCTGGCTAATTTTTGTATTTTTAGTAGAGATGGAGTTTCACCATGTTGGCCAGGCTGGTCTTGAACTCCTGACCTGGAATGATCCACCCACCTCGGCCTCCCAGAGTGTTGGAATTACAGGTTTGAGCCACCAAACCCAGCCGTCTTTTTTTGAGTCTCCCTCTATCTCCCAGGCTGGAGTGCAGTGGCACGATCTTGGCTCACTGGAACCTCCACTTCCCGGGTTCAAGAGATTCTCCTGCCTCAGCTTCCTGGGTAGCTGGGACTACAGGAGTGTGACACCACACCTGGCTAATTTTTATATTTTTAGTAGAGACGGGCTTTCACCATGTTGGCCAGGCTGGTCTCGAACTCCTGACCTCAGGTGATCCACCTGCGTCGGCCTCCCAAAGTGCTGGAAATACAGGCATGAGCCACCATGCCCGGCTACATTCAGGGCTTCTTTTATTTAATCTGGGGGCCTCTAGATTTACACCCTAACCTACATCCACTGCAGACATTATTTGAATGTTCATAGAAACAAAGCAAAACACAAATTAAAATTTTGTGCCTCTCTTCTGGGATTCAGCTTCATCTGCTGGATAAAGTTTGACTATTTGTCAGCCAAAATGTAAATAATGCTTATGCCCAAGTTGTGGGGTTATGGCTCTTCACTGTTTTCAGTCTTTTGCAAGTTTTCTGCAATTAGCTGGTACTGTCTTACTTTTATCATCATAAAAAGCAATAGGCATTATTTTTTAAGTTAATAAAAAAATTTGCTGAAATAGTGATATTTGCACTTGACAAATATTGACAAATATTCCTGAGGGCTCACTATGTGTGAAGTATTAACCTGGCTGATGTGAAAATAAGTAAACAAAGAATAATAGAGGAATGTGCTCAGGCGTTCAGAGGAAGAGAAAAAATTAGTAGCTTGGGAACTTCAAAAATTGAAGGAAGGCCAGGTGCACTGACTCACACCTGTAATCCCAGAAACTCAGGAGGCAGGGACAGGAAGATCACTTGAGCCCAGGAGTTCGAGGCTGTTATGATGTATGATAATGCCACTGCACTCCAGCCTGGGTGACAGAGTGAGACCTTGTCCCTAAATATATATGCATATATATTTAGTCCTCCTTTATCCCAAACCCTTACCAACTAGCTTGGGGAAAAGGAGACCTTTTGTTCACAGCTAGTGAGAGAGCAACTCATCAATGCATATGCAAAATTTTGAAAATGCGTACAGTCTGTGGCCCAGCAATTATTGGGGATTTATTCTAAAATTTGGGAGTCTAACTTGACAGCTACAGAAGGAATAGCAAAAGGGAAACCTCAAAAGATACACTGAGGTCAAGTTACTAGATTGAGGTGGGATCAGTGCCTTAATCTGTAAGAAATGATGACTATGTGGCAACAGTTGAGGAAGATGAAGTTTGCAATTTTCTCCAGAATCAATTAGAGAAAGAGTCTGGTTAATAGGGTTTTAAGGCCGAGAGCAGTGGCTCACACCTGTAATCCTAGCACTTTGGGAGGCCGAGGCGGGCGGATTGCCTGAGCTCAGGAGTTCGAGACCAGCCTGGGCAACAACGGTGAAACCCCATCCCTACTAAAATACAAAAAATTAGCCGGACGTGGCAGCATGTGCCTGTAATCCCAGCTACTCGGGAGGCTGAGGCAGGAAGGAGAGTTGCTTGAACCCAGGAGGCGGAGGTTGCAGTGAGCCGAGATCACACCACTGCACTCCAGGCTGGGCAACGGAGCGAGACTCCGTCTCAAAAAAAAAAAAAAAAAATAGGGCCGGGCGCGGTGGCTCACGCTTGTAATCCCAGCACTTTGGGAGGCCAAGGCGGGCGGATCACGAGGTCAGGAGATCGAGACCACGGTGAAACCCCGTCTCTACTAAAAATACAAAAAATTAGCCGGGCGTGGTGGCGGGCGCCTGTAGTCCCAGCTACTCGGAGAGGCTGAGGCAGGAGAATGGCGTGAACCTGGGAGGCGGAGGTTGCAGTGAGCCGAGATCGCGCCACTGCACTCCAGCCTGGGTGACAGAGCGAGACTCCGTCTCAAAAAAAAAAAAAAAAAAATTAAAAAAAAAAAAAAATAGGGTTTTAAAAGATTAAAGTCCTGAAATTTCATTGTGCCTTTGAAAATGGAAATGAGTTTTTCACTTGGTACTTTAAGTTTTAAAAATAAGACAAGATTGACTATGCCTTGGTATTTGACACTTACAGGCAAATTACTACAGACACTTAAAGCATAAAAGACACTTTACCATTGCTTATACTGTAAAAAAGCAATGAGTAACCTTAATGAGAAGTGAACCCACTTCAGGCCAGGTCCATGCCAGAATTAAGACTGTATAAGTCAGCTATTTTACTTGGCTTTATTTTTCCTGTTCACACTGCAGAGGTCAAAGGGTGTGAAAGGGAAGAACTTGCAAAATGCCTGGTTCCTGAGGGTCATGGGTCACCAAGCATGCTTGGGAAGTGTTATCATGAAGTCGTCGCTGTTGTCTAATTGCTGTAGTGTTTACCTCCTGAGCCTGCTCATAACTATATTTATTTATTTGTTTATTTTTGTTTTTTGAGACAGCCTCACTCTGTCGCCCAGACTGGAGTGCAGTGGTGCAATCTCAGCTCACTGCAGCCTGCGCTTCCTGGGTTCAAGCGATTCTCCTGCCTCAGCCTCCCGAGTAGCTGGGATTACAGGTGCATGCCACCACGCCTGGCTAATTTTATTTATTTATTTATTTATTTTTTTGAGACATAGTTTAGCTCTTGTTGCCCAGGCTGGAGTGCAATGGCATGATCTTGCCTCACTGCAACCTCTGCCTCCTGGGTTTAAGCGATTCTCCTGCCTCAGCCTCCCAAGTAGCAGGGATTACAGGCATGCACCACCACGCCCAGGTAATTTTGTATTTTTTGTAGAGACGAGGTTTCTTTTTTTTTTTTTTTTTTTTTTTGAGACGGAGTCTCGCTCTGTCACCCAGGCTGGAGTGCAGTGGCGTGGTCTCAGCTCAGTGCAAGCTCCGCCTCCCGGGTTCACGCCATTCTCCTGCCTCAGCCTTTCTGAGTAGCTGGGACTACAGGCGCCCGCCACCATGCCTGGCTAATTTTTTTGTATTTTTAGTAGAGACGGGGTTTCACCGTGGTCTCAATCTCCTGACCTCGTGATCCTCCCGCCTCAGCCTCCCAAAGTGCTGGGATTACAAGCGTGAGCCACCGCGCCCGGCCTGAGACGGGGTTTCTACATGTTGGTCAGGCTGGTCTCGAACTCCTGACCTCAGGTAATCCACCCATCTCGGCCTCCCAATGTGCTGAGATTGCAGGCACAAGTCACCGTGCCCTGCCCAAGGCCCAGCTAAGTTTTATATTTTTAGTAGACATGTGGTTTCACCATGTTGGCCAGGGTGGTCTCAAACTTCTGAATTTAAGTGCTCCACCTGCCTCAGCCTCCCAAAGTGCTGGGATTATAGGCGTAAGCCAGCGCATCTGGCCCGTAACTATTATTTAAATGGGCTGTTTCTCACTTCGATTGGCAAGATGGTACAAGATCTCTGGTAGGGGCCGGGCGCGGTGGCTCACGCTTGTAATCCCAGCACTTTGGGAGGCTGAGGCGGGCGGATCACGAGGTCAGGAGATCGAGACCACGGTGAAACCCCGTCTCTACTAAAAATACAAAAAAAAAAAAAAATTAGCCAGGCGTGGTGGCGGGCGCCTGTAGTCCCAGCTACTCGGAGAGGCTGAGGCAGGAGAATGGCGTGAACCCGGGAGGCGGAGATTGCGGTGAGCCGAGATTGCGCCACTGCACTCCAGCCTGGGCGACAGAGACTCCGTCTCAAAAAAAAAAAAAAAAAAAAAAAAAAAAAAAAAAAAAAATCTCTGGTAGGGAAGGAGGCTCTTCCTTAAATGTTTTTACAGAACGAAACTGCATTTTGTAATCAGTTCTGGGGAAGACGTGCCAATATTGTAGTCAAAGTATAAACCTGGGACTGTCAACCCTCATTTACTTTTTTTGTATATGTGGTATAATATACGTAACATAAAATATACCATTTTGACCATTTTTAAGTGTACAGTTCAGTGGCATTAAGTATATTCACTTGGCTGTGCAACCATCATGACTATCCATTTTCAGAACTCTTTTCATCTGACAAAACTGAAACTCTTCAAGGTTACATTGAGCTATTATTACACCAAAGCACTCCGGACTGGGTGATGGAGCTAGAGCCTGTCTCTAATATAAAAAATAACCTCTTTACCCATTAAACACTAAGTCATCGTTCTCTCCTCCCCACAGTCCCTAGTAACTTCTCTTCTGTATTCTAGTTCATTCTAAAATGGAGGCTTTCCGTCTTAACGTCCATGAATTTGACTATTCTAGGTTCTTCATGAAAGTAGAATCACAGTATTTGTCCGTGTCTGGCTTATTTCACTTAGCATAGTGTCTTCAACCTTCAGCCATGTTATAGAATATATCAGAATTGTATTATTTTTGCATTTACTTTTGTCTTGTAATTTTTAATCTTAAAGTGATTTTAGTCTTACAGAAAATTGATAAGGGCTGGGCATGGTGGCTGACGCCTGTAATCCTAGCACTTTGGGAGGCTGACGCGGGCGGATCACGTGAGGCCAGGAGTTGGAGACCAGCCTGGCCAACATGGGAAAATCCCGTCTCTACCAAAAATACAAAAATCAGCCTAGCGTGGTGGCAAGTGCCTGTAATTCTAGCTACTTGGGAGGCTGAAGCGAAAGGAGTGCTTGAGCCTGGGAGGCGGAGGCTGCAGTGAGCTGAGATTGCCCCACTGCACTCAAGCCTGGGTGACAGAGTGAGAATCCGAATCAGTCTCAAAAAAAAAAAAAAAAAAAAAAAAGAAGGCCAGGCGCAGTGGCTCATGCCAGTAATCCCAGCACTTTGGGAGGCCAAGCTGGGCGGATGACCTGAGGTCGGGAGTTCGAGACCAGCCTGACCAACATGGAGAAACCCCATCTCTACTAAAAATACAAAATTAGCCGGGCTTGGTGGCACATGCCTGTAATCCCAGCTCCTCGGGAGGCTGAGGCAGGAGAATTGCTTGAACCCAGGAGGCGGAGATTGTGGTGAGCCGAGAGATTGGACCATTGCACTCCAGTCTGGGGAACAAGTGCAAAACTCCATCTCCAAAAAAAAAAAGAAAAGTCTTAAGAATGGTATAAAGAAATCTCATATACTCTTCACCATCCAGATTCTCCAGATTTGATCCATTATTTTCCACATAGACAAACACAGGCGCACACACTACATATAATCATTTCCCATATATGTTTTTTATTCCTGAATCATTTGAGAGCAAATTGCAGATATGTTGCCCTTTGTGCCCTAAATACTTCAGTGTGTACTTCCTGAGAACAAGGACATTCTCTTATACGTAAAAGAATGTATTACAATACAATTATCAAAATCAGGAAATTAACATTGATATAATGCTATTACCTAGTATACTGACCATATTCATATTTTTTGTTGTCAAATAATGTCCTTCATAAGAAAGCAAAAATTTTCAGACTAAGATCCAATCTAGGATCACGCACTGTATTGAGTAGGCATATCTCTTTAGTCTCCTTTAATGTAGAATGGTCTGTATTTGTCATTCATGACCTTGGCATTTTTGAAAGTAAAGGCCTGTTATTTTATAGCACATCCCTCACTTTGGCAGTCCCATGTTTCCTCATGATTAGATTGAGGCTGTGCATTTTTGACAGATATATCACAAAATTGATATTACGCCTTCCTTAGCTTTCTTAGTGCTTTTTTTTTTTTTTTTTTTTTTGACAGCGTTTTGTTCTGTTGCCCAGGTTGGAGTGCAATGACACGATCTTGGCTCACTGTAGTCTCCGCCTCCTGGGTTCAAGCGATTCTCCTGCCTCAGCCTCCCGAGTAGCTGGGACTACAGGTGCGTACCACCATGCCCAGCTAATTTTTGTATTTTAGTAGAGATGGGGTTTCACCAGGTTGGCCAGGATAGTCTCGACCTCTTGATCTCATGATCTGCCTGCCTCGGCCTCCCAAAGAGCTGGGATTACAGGCGTGAGCTACAGCACCCGGCCCTTAGTACATTTTATTAGGTGGCACGTGATTTTAATGTGGGCTTGTCCCCTTACTGGTAATGTTAACTTTGATGATTAACTTTGATGACTTGGTTAAGGTGGTGTTGGCCAGGCCTCTCCATCTGAAATAATAATAAAGTTATTATTTCTCCCTATTTTGAAACAAGATAGATGTCCTATTCCTCAAACTTTTACCCTTTAGTTTTATCATCTATCATTTCTTCTACATTTATTTGTTGGTTTTCTACTCTATGGAAAAGCTTTTCCTTCTCCATTTGTTTGTTTGCTTATTTGTATCGGTATGGATTTGTGGAGCCCTATTTTATTCCCTAGGTTAAAAATCCATTACTATTATTTATTTATTTATTTATTTATGATTTAATTATTTTATTTTAGTTTTAGTTTTTATTTTTTTTGAGACAGAGTCTCACTCCTGTCACCCAGGCTGGAGTACAACGGCACAATCTTGGCTCACTACAACCTCCACCTCCCGGGTTCAAGCCTTAGCCTCATGAATAGCTGGGATTACCAGCACCCACCACTACACCCGACTAATTCTTATATTTTTACTAGAGATGGAGTTTCACTATGTTGGCCAGGCTGGTCTTGAACTCCTGACCTCAGGCTATCCGCCTGCCTCGGCCTCCCAAAGTGCTGGGATTAAAGGTGCGAGCCACCACGCCCGGCCTCCTATTATTATTTATTTCAGTGCTCAGATTATCTTGGATTTGGCCAGTGGAAGCTCCTCAAATTGGGTGCCTTATCCTTTCGACTTGCCTCCATCACTCCTTGAGGATTTTTTATTTTCTGGCATAACAAAATGTTCCAGGTTCATATCGTTTTCTCCCTGCCCCAGCCCTGGAATCAGTCATTTCAGATCATACAGACGTGTATATTTGTTATTATACAATAAGTAGTAAGTCTCAGATTGTTTTAGGCTCAGGACCTTTTCACCCTATTAAAAGCTACTGAAGAGCCAAAAAACTTTTGTTTATGTGGACTATATCTATTTACCACATTAGACACTAAAACTAGCCGGGTGCAGTGGCTCGAGCCTGTAATCCCAGCACTTTGGGAGGCTGAGGCAGGAGGATAAGTTGAGCTCAGAAGTTTGATAACAGCCTGGGCAACATGGCGAGACCCTATCTCTACCAAAAAAAAAAAAAATTAGCCGAGTGTGGTGGCATGGGCCTGTAGTCCCAGCTACTCGGGAGGCTGAGGTGGGAGGATTGCTTGAGTCTGTGTCAGGTGGAGGCTGCAGTGAACTAAGATCGCACCACTGCACTCCAGCCTGGGTGACGGAGCAAGACTTCGTCTCAAAAAAAGAAAAAACAGAACAAAACTAAACCAAAACTGAGAAATTGTAAAAATACATATTTATTAAATACATGTAAAATAATAATATAAATTCATGACATGTAAATATAAGTAACATTTCACATTTTTATGAATAAAAACTCCATTTTATCAAATAAAAATATATAAAGAAGGATAGCATTGTTTTATATTTCTGCAAATCTCTTTAATGCCTGGTTTAATAGAAGACAGTTGGATTCTCATATCTGATTCCTCTAGTAATCTCTTAAAATATGTTGTTTTGGTAAAAGCTTCTAAAGAAAACTTGGCATCAAACAGGTATGTAGTTGGATAAAGGACGAGTATTTTCACAGCCTTTTCTCTTTTGTTGAGACAGAGTCTTGCTCTGTCACCCAGCTGGAGTGCAATGGCACGATCTCAGCTCACTGCAATCTCTGCCTCCCATTTCAAGCAGTTCTCCTGCCTCGGCCTCCCGAGTATCTGGGATTACAGGTGCCCACCACCATGCCTGGCTAATTTTTTGTATTTTTAGTAGAGAAGGGGTTTTGCCATGTTGGCTAGGCTGGTCTCCAACTCCTGACCTCAGGTGATCCACCCACCTTGGCCTCCCAAAGTGTTGGGATTACAGGCACGAGCCACCGTGCCCAGCCTCAGCCATTTCAGGTACGTTGGCCAGGATGGTCTCAATCTCCTGACCTCATGATCTGTTTGCCTCGGCCTCCTAAAGTGCTGGGATTACAGGCATGAGCTGCCACCATACCCGGCCAAAATAATTTTTAAAAATCAAAAACAATTTTAATTAAAAAATTAAAAATGATGTTCATGAAAAAATGGCTACCTCATCTTGCAACTCAAACAACTGCAGAAACAGTGTTCCAAAAGATCACCATCATATGCCATGCACATCGGAAGTGCTCTTGTGAACCTCCCATTTGGTCACACAGAATAGTACAAAGATGTGAACTCAGAGTCAAGTTTTGATAAAATTACCAATTTTTACTGCTTCATCAAGGAAATTCTTAAGTAAAACTGTCTCTCCCTCCCCCCAGCCTCCAGAGTGTGTGGCAGTGGAGAGCTTGCCATGGCCTTGATTTGTGAAGGGCTAACAGTTTCATGTGCATCCGTTCCACATCAACAATGCAAATGTCAGCACAGTGAAAAAGGCAAACAATGCATTATTTGGAAAATAGTTTTAACCTCATGGGCCACCTGAAAGTTTTAACCTCATGGGCCACCTGAAAGTGCGTCAGGTGCCCCCAGGGGTGTGGGCACCACGTTTTGAGAATGGCAGCCATAGATTGTTTTTGGCATTTTCCTTTTTTCACTTAAGAATATATTCTGAGGCTGGGTGCGGTGGTTCACACCTATAATCCCAGCACTTTGGGAGGCAGTGGCAGGCAGATCGCTGGAGGTCAGGAGTTTGAGACCAGCCTAGACAACACGGTGAAACCCTGTCTCTATACAAAACACAAAAATCAGCCAGGTATGGTGGTGTGCATCTGTAGTCCTAGCAACTTGGGAGGCTGAGGTGTGAGAATTGCTTGAGCCCAGGAGGAGGACGTTGCAGTGAGCCAAGATTGTGTCACTGCATTCCAGCCTGGGCAACAGAGCAAGACCCTGTCTCAAAGAAAAAAGAGGACCCTAGCCAGAATTGGGCCTGAGATTAGGGCTAAGGTCTTAGTGTATCTCAGGAAATTCCAAAGCCTGAAAAGACATCCCAAAAGGCCAAATCTTAGGCTCTACAATAATGATGTTATTTACTTACAGGATTAGTTGGGGAAGTTGCAAATCTTGTGACTTTCTGAATAATGGCTGGTAATTATTTAACTACTCCCACATCTTAGTAGAATTCAGGCCCCTCTCATCCTCCTCACTTCATGCTGTTCATCAGTTTTACAAGTGTAGTTTAGTTTTTGGAAAGAGCCATCATCACATAAACTATAAACTGAATTTCTCCTGTGGTTAGCTTGGCCTATGCCCAGGTGTGAGCAAGGACAGCCAGTCTGTGAGGATAGAAGCAAGATGGAGTTAGCCATGTCACATTTGCAGTCATAATTTTGCAAAGGCAGTTTCATCCTCTAGAATTCAGTTCAATTCTGACACCATCTACCTGAAGGTAGCATCAGACCTCACGGGTTGAGAGTTCAGTCCCACAAGACTGCCCTACTTCAGACATCACAAGTAGTAAGTAGGTTGTAACCAATGCTTCTGACCAACTGGCTATACATCAGGGTTCCCATACCCCTTCCACAGGTTTGATTAATTTGCTAGAGCAGCTCACAGACCTTTGGGAAACATTTACTTATGTTTACCTGTTTATTATAAAGGATATTAGGATACAGATGAACAGCCAGATGGAAGAGATGCATAGGGCAAGGTATGGAGAAGGGGTGCAGAGCTTCCGTGCCTGCTCCAGGCATATCACCCTCCCAACACCTCCAAGTGTTAAGCAACTCAGAAGCTCTCCAACTTCTATCCTTTGGGGGTTTTATGGAGGGGTCATTAAGTAGGCATGATTGATTACATCATTGGCCATTGGTGAACAACTCAAACTTCAGCTACTCTCTCCTCCCTGAGGCTGGGGGTGGGGCTGAAAGTTCCTACCCTGTAATCATGTGGCAACCACTATCCTGGGGCTATCCAGTAGCCCCTACCCACCCACCCAAAGGTCAACTCATTAGCACACAAGGAGATTCCAAGGATTTTAGAAGTTGCTTGCCAGGAAATGGGTAGAAGACCAAGTTGTATTTCACAATATCACACGAGAGAAATCTGGTTTGCAGAAGCTGTGTGAGAATGACCTCAGTTACTGATGGCTTCTCTATTTCCTGTTTCAGATCCTGCAAGGTGTGGCTGAACTTCCCACCCTTGGATTACAGTAAAAACTTAACTGCATGTGATCCTTTGTAGTTAATAACATGATGATTGTGTTTTCACACTCTCATGTGAGATATGCCTCTCTCAAATGTTGGCACATCACCCATCTGACATTAAAAAAAAACAACTTACTTTGCTGATGTTATTACTGATGATTACTTATAATAAAATAATCATAATTAGAGAAATAGCTACAATACAATGAGATATGTACTTGATCATAAACCTACATTAATTAGGTCGCAGCTTGAGTTGCTCTCACATAGACCCAAATAAACATGAAAGAATTTGACTTGTCTCTGTGTCACAGTGTGAACATAAGCACTCCAGGGCTGCGGAAGCTCCACAATGTTGGTGACGCAGACCACTTCTGTATTGTCACTCCATCATGGCTGCCCTCTTTAGTTTAAGATAGCTGCTTTAGTTCTCTCTGCCTCTCAACCTTTAGGCCACTGGAAAGAGAGGAAGAAACTAGGGCAGGTGTGCCTTTTTTTGTTTTTGTTGTTTTTGAGACAGAGCACTGCTCTGTCACCCAGGCTGGAGTGCAGTGGTGTGATCATAGCTCACTACAGCCTTGGCCTCCTGGGCTCTATTGATCCTCCTGCCTCAGTCTCCCGAGTAGCTGGGATTGCAAGTGTGCACCACCACACCCAGCTAATTTTTAAAACTCTTTTTTTTTTTTGAGATGGGAGTCTTGCTCTGTTGTGCAGGCCGGAGTGCAGTGGCACGATCTCGGCTCACTGCAAGCTCCGCCTCCTCGGTTCACGCCATTCCCCTGCTTCAGTAGCTCCTGAGTAGCGGGACCACAGGCGCCTGCCATCAAGCCCGGCTAATTTTTTGTATTTTTTTAGTAGAGACGGGGTTTCACCGTGTTAGCCAGGATGGTCTCGATGTCCTGACCTCGTGATCTGCCCGCCCTGGCCTCCCAAAGTGCTGGGATTACAAGCGTGAGCCACTGCGCTCAGCCTTAAAACTTTTTTTTGTAAAGACAGGGTCTCACTATGTGCCCAGGCTGGTTGAGAACTCTGGGCTCAAGGTACCCTCCTGCCACGGCTTCCCAAAGTGCTGGGATTAGAGGCCTGAGCCACCACGCCCAGCCATGCCTATTTTTTCTTTTTTTTTTTTTTTTTTTTTTGAGACAGAGTCTCGCTCTGTCGCCCAGGCTGGAGTGCAGTGGCTCAGTCTTGGCTCACTGCAAGCTCCGCCTCCCAGGTTCACGCCATTCTCCTGCCTCAGCCTCTCCGAGTAGCTGGGACTACAGGCGCCCGCCACCACGCCCGGCTAATTTTTTTGTATTTTTAGTAGAGACGGGGTTTCACCGTGGTCTCGATCTCCTGACCTCGTGATCCGCCCACCTCGGCCTCCCAAAGTGCTGGGATTACAAGCGTGAGCCACCGCGCCCGGCCTTATTTTTTCTATAGTACAATATATGATATACATCAACGACGGGGAGACATTCTGAGAAATGTGTCTTCAGGTGTCAGGCGTGTACTTAGGCCAACTTAGAGCCGACTACATGCATTAGGCATATAGTATGGCCTATTGCTCCTATGCTACTAGGAGTGATGTAACCATATGAGTACTGTAGGTGATTGCAACACAATGGTAAGTATTGATCTATCTAAACCTAGAAAATGTGTAGTAAAAATATGGCATAAAAGACAAAAAAAGGCTGGGCGCGGTGGCTCACGCCTATAATCCCAGCACTTTGGGAGGCCGATGCAGGCGGATCATGAGGTCAGGAGATAGAGACCATCCTGGATAACACAGTGAAACCCCGTCTCTACTAAAATACAAAAAACTAGCCGGGCGTGGTGGCGGGCGCCTGTAGTCCCAGCTACTCGGGAGTCTGAGGCAGGAGAATGGCGTGAACCCAGGAGGCGGAGCTTGCAGTGAGCCGAGATCGCGCCACTGCACTCCGGCCTGGGTGACAGAGCCAGACTCCGTCTCAAAACAAACAAACAAAAAAGCAAAAAAAGGCACACCTATATAGGGCACTTAACATGAATGGAGCCTGCAGGACTGAATGTTGCTTTCTGTGAGTCGGTGAGTGAGTGGTGAGTGAATTCGGGAAGGCCTACAAAATATTACTGTACACTATTGTAGACTTTATAAATGATATACACTTTGGCTGCACTTTATTTTTTAAAATTTCTTTCTTCAGTAATAAATTAACTTTACCTTACTATAACTTTTTTATTTTATAAAGTTTTAAATTTTTAAAAACTTTTTGACTTTTGTCACAACACTAAGCCTAAAAACAAGCACACTGTACAGCTCTATGAAAATGTATTCTTTCTTCATGTCCATATTCTATAAGCTTTTTCTATCAATTTTTTTTTTTTTTTTTTTTTTTACTTTTTAAACTTTTTGTTAAAAACTGAAACACAAACACACACATTAGCCTAGGCCTACACAGGGTCAGGATCATCAACATCACTGTCTTTTATTTTTTTTTTTGACGGTGTCTCACTCTGTCGCCCAGGCTGGAGTGCAGTGGCGCCATCTCTGCTCACTGCAATCTCCGCCTCCCAGGTTTAAGCGATTCTCCTGCCTCAGCCTCCTGAGTAGCTAGGATTACAGGTGACCACCTTCATGCCCAATTAATTTTTGTATTTTTAGTAGAGACGGGGTTTCACAATGTTGGCCAGGCTAGTCTCGAACTCCTGACCACAACTGATCTGCTCAGCTCGGCGTCGAAAAGTGCTGGGATTACAGGCGTGAGCCACTGTGCCCGGCCAATATCACTGTCTTTCACCTTTATATCTTTCCCACTGAGAGGTCTTTGGGGCAGTAACACTTATGGAGTGTTCAACTTCTATGGTAACAATGCCGTCTTTTGCAATACCTCTTGAAGGACCTGCCAGAGGTTGCTTTACAGTTAATTTTTTTTAATAAACAGAAAGAGTACACTCTAAAATAACAATTAAAAATATAGTATAGACGGGCATGGTGGCTCATGCCTGTAATCCCAACACTTTAGGAGGCCGAGACGGGTGGATCACCTGAGGTCGGGAGTTCGAGACCAGCCTGGCCAATATGGAGAAACCCTGTCTCTACTAAAAATACAAAATTAGCTGGGCTTGGTAGCGCATGCCTGTAATCTCAGCTACTCGGGAGGCTGAGGCAGGAGAATCACCTGAATCTGGGAGGTTGAGGTTGCGGTGAGCCAAGATCACGCCATTGCACTCCAGCCTGGGGCAACAAGATGCAAACTCCGTCTCAAAAAAAAAAAAAAAAAAAAAAAAAAATATATATATATATATATATATATATATATATGTATATACATAGTATAGTAAATTCATAAACACGTAACTTAGTCATTTATTATCAAGTACTAGTACCATCAAATACAGTAGATTTGTTTACACCAGCATCAGCGTCACCACAAACATGTGAATAATGTGTTGCACCACAAAGTTAGGATAGCTTTGACGTCACAAGGCAACAGGAATTTTTCAGCTCCCTTATAATCTTATGGGACCACCATCACATACGTAGTCTGTCTTTGACCAAAATGTTATGAGGTACATGACTGTGTATAATTTCTCCTCACATCCCATTGACTAGAACCAAGTCACACTGTCAAACTCACCTGCTAAGGAGTGTAAGAAATATAGCCTTTGGGCTGGGCGCAGTGGCTCATGCCTGTAATCCCAGCACTTTGGGAGGCTGAGGCAGGCAGATCATTTGAGGTCAGGAGTTTGAGACTAGCCTGGCCAACATGGTGAAACCCCGTCTCTACTAAAAATACAAAAATTAGAAGAGCATGGTGGCGGGTGCCTGTGATCCCAGCTACTCGGGAGGCTGAGGCAAGAGAATTTCTTGAACGTGGGAGGTGGAGGTTGCAGTGAGCCAAGATTGCGCCATTGCACTCCAGTCTGGGTGACAAGAGTGAGATTCCATCTCAAAAATAATAATAATAATAAAAGAAATATAGCCTTTGGTTGAATAGCCATGTGCTAGAGAAAAAGAGAGCACATGTGAGACAACAAGTAGTCTCTGTTACAGTCCACTCCTTGTTACCCAAATATTCATGCTCCTCCTTCTTTTTTCTATATATAAGACATACTTTTCTCCCTTCCAAGTAAAATAATGCAGTGTTCCATCCAGCTACTGCCTTCAGTTCAAAATCTAGGACCTCAGTGATATTAAGTCCTCTTCATCAGGACCACCGATGACTCAGGCGAGCATCTTCTAAAAGACAAGTTATCTTTCTTCCCACCTCCACCCACCAAAAAGATAGTGGTGAATCAGGAATGGCTTAATAAAAGCCCTCTTTCAGGAAAGAAAAGAAACGGAGGGAAAGAACAATCACTGGACTACTGCAATGATAAAATTCCTACTGAGATTAAATTGCAGATTTCCCAACGTAGTATTGCCAAGTACATTTGATGCTGATTCTGTCGAGGAATCTCCTTGCTCATTGTCCTTTCTGTCTCTTGGCTTTGCCTCCGAAAGATTCTTCCATTAGTTATCCTCCATAGCCACATCTAAAGTGACATTGAAGAGTATGCTCTTGTGTAGGTTCTGTTTGGGTGGCTCCAGGGGATGCTTTAGAACTTGGAGAGCTACAGATTATTAAAGGCCAGTCTTGTGCATTCTCAATCTATTTCTGATGTATTTTCTTCCATTCAGTTATTTGGGCAAGTAAAGTAAACACAGCCACAGATCTTTTCTGGAAAGAGTGCTTTTTTTTTTTTTTTTGAGACAGAGTCTCGCTCTGTCGCCCGGGCTGGAGTGCAGTGGCGCAATCTCTGCTCACTGCAACCTCTGCCTCCCAGATTCAAGCGATTCTCCTGCCTCAGCCTCCTAAGTAGCTGGGATTACAGGCGTGCACCAACACACCCAGCTAATTTTTGTATTTTTAGTAGAGATGGGCTTTCACCATGTTGGTCAGGCTGGTCTCAAACTCCTGACCTTGTGATCCACCCACCTTGGCCTCGCAAAGTGCTGGGATTACAGGCATGAACCACCACACCCAGCCTTGGAAAGAGTTCTTAAGGCTGAAGACTTTCCTCTTTTACTCACTAGCTGGTATGTGGCATAAACTCCACACTTGCAATATTATGATGGATACTCTGAGGCTGTATAAAGCAATATCCTTGGGCTGGAAGGCAACTTTACTATTCTGGCTGGCTCTCATTGTCTGGTTTGGTAAAGAACACTCGAGAAGCCTTTACAAACCCTCCTGTGAGGAAATGTATTCCATTCTAGTATGCTTTCCAACTGGCTAATTCTTGCCTTGGTTCATCGGTCTCACAGAACTTGCCCAAAAGCAGCAAAAAGCAGTCAAAATACATAAACATTGATATTTCTTAAACACCCCTCCTAGAACTAAGGGCTAAGGGCCTGACTGACATGTGAACTGTCTTCCAAGATATTGCAGGAGATAATTTGTCTGAAATTAACATAGCTACCATAGCTTTCTTTTGATTAGTGTTAGTGTGGCATATCTGTATTCATCCTTTTACTTTTTACCTGTGCCTGCATATTTAAAGTGAGTTTCTTGTAAACAACATATAGTTGGGTGTTGTTATTTTATCCACTCTGATAGTCTCTGTCTTTTAATTAGTGTATTTAGATCATTCACATTCAAAGTGATCATTGATATAGTTGGATTAACATGCACCTTAATTGTAGTGTATTTTATTTCATTGCTCTTATTCTTTGTTTCCTTTTTGTTTTCCACTCTTTTTCTTTCTTGTTTGGTTTTATTAATATTATTTTTTTTTTTGAGAGGGAGTCTTACTCTGTTGCCCAGGCTGGAGTGCAGTGGCATGATCTCGGCTCACTGCAACCTCCACCTCCTGGATTCAAGTGATTTTTCTGCCTCAGCCTCCTCTGAGTAGCTGGGATGACAGGCACCCACTATCAAGCATGACTAATTTTTGTATTTTTAGTAGAGATGGGGTTTCACCATGTTGGCCAGGATGGTCTCAAACTCTGCCTGACCTCCAGTGATCCACCCACCTTGTCCTCCCAAAGTGCTGAAATTACAGGCTTGAGCCACCATGCCTGGCCACTTGTTTGATTTTAACTGAGCATTTACATGATTCCATTTTTTCTTATTTCTTTGTATATCAATTATACTTTAAAAATGTTTTCAGTCTTTGTCCTAGATTTTGCAATATATATTTACATATCTGTCCACTTTCAAATAACATTCTACAAATTCATGGATGGTACAGGTACCTTATAACATAGTATTTCCAATTCTTCCCTCCCATCCCTTATAATGTTGTTGTCATGTATTTCACTAATCCATAAGCTATAATCATCCAATATATTGTTGCTATTATTTTGAACAGACTGTTTTTTGTTAGATCAGTTAAGAATACCAAAACAAAAATATGTTATTTTACTTTCATTTCTCAATGCTTTATTTCTCAAATACTTTTTTTTTTTTTGAGACAGAGTCTCACTCAGTCACCCAGGCTGGAGTGCAATGGCATGATCTCAGCTCACTCTAACCTCCACCTCCCGAGTTCCAGCAATTCTCCTCCCTCAGCCTCCCAAGTAGTTGGGATTAAAGGCTCCTGCCACCACACCCTGCTAATTTTTTGTATTTTTAGTAGAGATGGGGTTTCATCATGTTGGCCAGGAGGCTCTTGAACTCCTGACTTCAGGTGATCCACCCGCCTCAGCCTCCCAAAGTGCTGGGATTACAGGCGTGAGCCACTGCACCAGCCCTCAAACACTTCTTTTTACACAGATGCAAGTTTCTTTTTTTTTTTTTTTTTTTTATTATACTTTAGGGTTTTAGGGTACATGTGCACAATGTGCAGGTTTGTTACATATGTATCCATGTGCCATGTTGATTTCCTGCACCCATTAACTCGTCATTTAGCATTAGGTGTATCTCCTAATGCTGTCCCTCCCCCCTCCCCCCACCCCACAACAGTCCCCGGAGTGTGATGTTCCCCTTCCTGTGTCCATGAGTTCTCATTGTTCAATTCCCACCTATGAGTGAGAACATGCGGTGTTTGGTTTTTTGTCCTTGCGATAGTTTACTGAGAATGATGTTTTCCAGTTTCATCCATGTCCCTACAAAGGACACGAACTCATCATTTTTTATGGCTGCATAGTATTCCATGGTGTATATGTGCCACATTTTCTTAATCCAGTCTATCGTTGTTGGACATTTGGGTTGGTTCCAACTCTTTGCTATTGTGAATAGTGCCACAATAAACATACGTGTGCATGTGTCTTTATAGCAGCATGATTTATAGTCCTTTGGGTATATACCCAGTAATGGGATGGCTGGGTCAAATGGTATTTCTAGTTCTAGATCCCTGAGGAATCGCCACACTGACTTCCACAATGGTTGAACTAGTTTACAGTCCCACCAACAGTGTAAAAGTGTTCCTATTTCTCCACATCCTCTCCAGCACCTGTTGTTTCCTGATTTTTTTAATGATGGCCATTCTAACTGGTGTGAGATGGTATCTCACGACACAGATGCAAGTTTCTGACCTATAACAGTTTCCTTCCCTCTGAAGAACTTCTTTTAGCACTTCTTGCAAGGCAAATCTATGGGAGATACATTTCCTCAATTTGTATTTGTCTGAGAAAGTTTTTATTTCTCCTTCACTTTTGAAGGATAATTTTACTGTATACAGAATTCTAGGTTGCTGGTTTTTCTCTTTCAATGCTTTAAATATTTTATTCTACTCTCTTCTTGCTTGCATGATTTCTGAAGAGAAGGCCAATGCAATTCTTGTCCTTTTTTTTTTTGTTTTTTGCTCCTGTGGCCCAGGCTGAAGTGCAATGGTGTGATCCTGGCTCACTGCAACCTCCACGTCCCCGGTTCCAGCAATTCTCCTGCCTCAGCCTCCTGAGTAGCTGGGATTACAGGTGCATACCACAACACCTGGCCAATTTTTGTATTTTTAATAGAGATGGAGTTTCACTATGTTGGCCAGGCTGGTCTCAAACTCCTGACCTCAAGTGATTTGCCCACCTTGGCCTCCCAAAGTGCTGGGGTTACAGGTGTAAGCCACTGTGCCGGCTGCAATTTTTATTCTTATTCCTCTATACATAAAGTGGTTTTCCTCACCCTCTGGCTTCTTTCTAGACTTTCTTCTTGTCTTTGGCTTTATGTAGTTTGAATACGATACACCCAGGTGCAGAATTTTTGTTGTTTGTCCTGCATGGTATTATCTTAACTTCTTGGACCCGTGATTTAGTGTCTTTTGTTAATTTTGGAAAATTTTTAGCTATTATACTTAAAAAATTTCTTTTGTTTCTCCTTCAGGAAGTCCAATTGTGCATATGTTACACCTTTTGTAATTATCCCACAGTTCTTGGATATCCTGCAGTGGTGTGATCATAGCTCATTGTAGCCACAAACTCCCAGGCTCAAGTGATCCTCCCACCTCAGCCTCCCAAGTAGCTGGGACTACAGATGAATGCCACCTTGCCCAGGTAATTAAAAAAAAATGTAGAGATTAGGTCTCAGTTTGTTGCCCAGCCTGGTCTCAAACTTTTTAAAAAATTGTAGTGAAAAATGCATATAACATTTACAATCTTAACTATTTTTAAGTGTATAGCTCTGTAGCATTAATTATATTCAGGGATCTCTGCAATTTTTAGTCTTGCAAAATTGAAACTTTATACCTATTAAACAACAATTCCTTATTTCTACCTCTATTTTACTTTGTGTCTAGTAAACCACTATTTTACTTTGTGTCGCTATAAATTTGACTATTTTAAATACATTATGTAAGTTAAATCATATAGGACTTGTCTTTTTGTGACTGGCTTATTTCACTTAGCATAATATCCTCAAGATTTATCCATGTTATAGCATGTGACAGGATTTCCTTCGTTTTAAGACTGAATAAGATTCCATTATATATTTACACCATTTTGTTTATCCATTAATCCATTGACGAACATTTGGGTTGCTTCCACCCCTTGGCTATGGTGAATAATGCTGCTATGAGCATGGGTGTGCAAATATCTCTTTGAGGCCCTGCTTTCATTCTTTTAGATATATACCTAGAAGTGGAATTGCTAGATTACATGGTAATTCTATTTTTATTAATTTTTTGAGGAACCACCATACTGTTTTCTATAGTGGCTGCACCATTTTACCTTCCCACCACCAATGCATAGGGCTTCCAATTTCTTTACATCCTCATCAACACTTACTTTATTTATTTATGTATGTATGTATGTATTTTTTTTTTTTTTTTTGAGACAGAGTCTCACTCTGTTTCCCAGGCTGAAGTGCAGTGGCGTGATCTTGGCTCACTGCAGCCTCTGCCTCCCAGGTTCAAGCAATTCTTTCACTTCAGCCTCCTGAGTTGCTGGGATTACAGGGGCGCACCACCATGCCTGGCTATTTTTTGCATTTTTAGTATTTTAGTAGAGACAGGGTTTCACCATATTGGCCAAGCTGGTCTCAAACTCCTGACCTCAGGCAATCCTCCTGCCTCAGCCTCCCAAAGCTGGGATTACAGGAGTAAGCCAGTCCTTATTTATGTATTTATTTATTTTGATAGTAGTTATTCTAATGGGTGTGAGGTGGAATCTGATTGTGGTTTTGATTTGCATTTCTCTGATGATTATTGATATTAAACATCTTTTTATGTTTCTTGGCCATTTGTATTTTATTTTTGGAGAAACGTCAAGTCCTTTAACTGTGTTTAAATCAGGTTATTTTCTTTTTCTTCTTTTTTTTTTTTTTTGAGATGGAGTCTTGCTCCATTGCCCAGGTTGGAGTGCAATGGCACGATCTCGGTTCACTGCAACCTCTGCCTCCCGGGTTCAAGTGACTCTCCTGCCTCAGCCTCCTAAGTAGCTGGGATTACAGGCAGGCGCCACCATGCCCAGCTAATTTTTGTATTTTTAGTACAGGAGTGGTTTCTCCATGTTGGCCAGGCTGGTCTTGAACACCTGACCTCAGGTGATCCACCCGCCTCGGCCTCCCAGTGCTGGGATTACAGGCATGAGCCACTGTGCCCAGCCTGCTTTTTTCTTGTTGAGTTAGAGACTAATTTTTATATGGAGCATATAGAATCAGATACACACCTAGGGTAGTCCAGTGATAGGAATTAGAAGTCATTATGTGGATTATTAGTTTTGTGCATTTTATCTATCAAGAAGATTAACAAAAAGAAGATCAACATAAAAAAGACTGCTTCATAAGAAAGGACAGAAAAAACCAACTAGCCAACCAGCTAACCAACAAAAACACAAAAATAGAAAGCATTCTCCTGACCTAATATAAGCATGGTGTCTTCTATATGTGGTGTATGGTTTGCAGTTCTGGTTGCTGAAGGTCAAGGAAAAGATAATTATTCTCAATAAGATCCAGAAATCTGTAGAATGGGAAACCAACTAAAGCAGGGGTCATAATCTGGTTGCCATTTTCATCTATATTTCCCTACAGAAAGTTAAGTCTTTATGTGGAATGAATTTTGTCATTTAATCTAACTTTGTTTTTTCCAAATGGTTTTCCAATTCTCTCAACATTATTGAGTTTATTTTCCTCCATCTTAATTTATATGCTTGAATCTTATATGAATTCCAGTATATTTATGGTTGTCCTAGTCTTTTTATTTATTCCTGTGCCAGAATCACAGTATTATAACTATTGTACATTTTTATTTATTTTTAAATTTTTTTTGAGATGGAGTTTTGCTCTTGTCACCCAAGCTGGAGTGTAATGGCACGATCTCGGCTCAATGCAACCTTGGCCTCCCACGTTTAAGAGATTCTCCTACCTCACCCTCCTGAGTAGATGGGATTACAGGCATCTGCCATCACGCCCATCTAATTGTTGTATTTTTAGTAGAGATGAGTTTTCACCATGTTGGCCAGGCTGGTCTCAAACTCTGGACCTCAGGTGATCCGCCTGCCTTGGTGTCCCAAAGTACTGGGATTACAGGTGTGAGCCACCACGCCCAGCCTAGATTTTTAACATCTAAATAAGAGTCCAATGAGTCCATCTCTCACTATTCCTAGTCATCTTTAGTAATAATCCCTTCCCCCTAAATTTTAGCTGAACACACACACACACACACACACACACACACACACAGTTGGCCCTGGGTTTCCATGGGTTCTGTATGCGCAGATTCAACCAACTGTGGATAGAAAATGTAGTTAGGCCTACTGTAGTTGCATCTGTACTGAACAATATAGTATAACAACTATTTATATAGCATTCGCATTGTATTAGATATTATAAGTAATCTAAAGATGATTACAAGTATGCAGGTGGGTATGCACAGGTTATATGCAAATACTATGCCATTTTATATAATGAACTTGAGCATTTGCACATTTTAGTTTCTGAGGTAGCATCCTGGAACCAATCCCCTGTGGATACCAAGGGACAGCTGTACATGGGTGACAGCCGGAGACTATAGATCCCAGCCTGCCTTCTTGACTGATGTGGTCACATGACTAGGTTCAAGCCAATGGTGAATGAAAATGAAGTGTGCAACTTCCAGGTCATCCCCTTAAAGAAATATCTACTTACCTTGGATTTTCCCTTGGGCTGGAATGTGGAAGTGGAAGTTAGCCAGCTTCTACCACGTGGAAAAGACACCAACCTAGATAACAGCAGCACAAAACCAGGATCCCTGAGTAACTTTGTGGAGTACAACTTCATTGTAACACTGGGCCCTTTCACCGATAGACAATTTGGGGAGAGGAAAAAAAAACCAACTTCGATCATATGTAAGTCCTATATTTTTTGTCTCTCTGCCTTTAGCTTAACTAACAGAAAGCTGTTAAGAATAACTCCCCACTTTTTTTTGTAGAGATGGGGTCTTGTTATGTTGCCCAGGCTGGTCTTGAACTCCTGGGCTCAAGGGATCTTCCTACCTTGGTCTCCCAAAGTGCTAGGATTACAGGCATGAGCCACTGCACCCAGCCAGAGTAACCATTTTACTATTCCAAAAGTGATATATGTCAATTGTAGAAAATTCAGAAAACAGTGAACAAAAAGAAGAAATATAACATATTTCTTAATAATTCCATTATTGAGAAATGAATATTTGGAAATATCTATTTTTGTTTTGTGTGATCTCAATAATGATAGATATATACACGAATAGGTAGCTAAATTTACAATAACAGTTATATAGACAAAAATAGATATAGTTATATAAACACAAATGGGATTATACTTTACATGTTGAGTTGTGATATACTTTTTAAATCTAACAGTGTATCACAAACGTTTCCACGTAATGAAATATTTCTCTGGTTGTAGTAGAATTTATTTAACAAACAGGGCTGGGGCGGTGGCTCATGCCTGTAATCCCAGCACTTTGGGAGGCTGAGGCAGGCAGATCACCTGAGGTCAGGAGTTCGAGATCAGCCTGCCAAACATGGCGAAACCCCATCTCTACTAAAAATACAAAAATTAGCCAGACTCGGTGGCTCGTGCTTGTAGTCCCAGCTACTTGGGAGGCTGAGGCTGGAGAATAGCTTGAACCCGGGAAGTGGAGGTTGCAGTGAGCTGAGATTGCACCACTGCACTCCAGACCAGGCCACAGCACGAGACTCCTACTCAAAACAAACAAACAATGAACAACAAAAAACAACAACAACAACAACAAAAAACAAACAAAACCTTGCTGGACATCTAGAGTGCTACAAAATTTTAACCACTATAGATAGTATTTAAATAAACATCTTTGTAAAAATATATTTATGCTTATCCATAATGATTTACTTAGGATAAATTCAGAGTGAGATTTCTATTTGTAAAAAGAGTATCAAATTTTATTTGATTTTATTATAAATCTTTTTGTTGTTGTTGTTGTTTCAATACAAAGTCTTGCTTTGTCGCCCAGGCTGGAGTGCAATGGGACGATCTTGGCTCACTGTAGCTTCTGCTTCCTGGGTTCAAGCGATTCTCCTGCCTCAGCCTCCTGAGTAGTTGGATTACAGGGGTGCGCCACCACGCCCAGCTAATTTTTGTATTTTTAGTAGAGACAGGGTTTCACCATGTTGGCCAGGCTGGTCTCGAACTCCTGACCTCAGGTTATCTGCCCCCCTTAGCCTCCCAAAGTGCTGGGATTACAGGTGTGAGCCACCCAGCTCGACCTTATTATAAATCTTAAGCCATTTATTGACCACTCACTTTTCTTAAAAAATGCAAACATGAGAATAAACTAAACACACCCAAGACTCACTAGCCCTTGCAGGACAGGAGAGGCCCTGGACAGAGAGCCTGCAAATGCTTTTCTTTTGTTTTTTTTGAGACAGAATCTTGTTCTGTCACCCAGGCTGGAGTGCAGTGGTGTGATCTCGGCTCACTGCAACCTCTGCCTCCTAGGTTCAAGCGATTCTCCTGCCTCAGCCTCTGTAGCTGGGATTACAGGCCCGTGCCATAACACCCTGCTGATTTTTGTATTTTTAGTTGAGACGGAGTTTCATCATGTTGTCCAGCTGGTCTCAAACTCCTGACCTCAGGCAATCCACCCACCTTGGCCTCCCAAAGTGCTGGGATCACAGGCGTGAGCCACTGTGCCTAGCTGCAAATGTTTTTCTTTATACCTAATGTCCGAGCTTCCTCACACATTCTAGGGTTCCATGTTTTGTCACCTCTTACAAGGGAAAGGAAACTGGCTAGAAAATTCATGTACAAGAAGGTCATAACAACTTTCTAGATATCTGATGCTAGTGGTTTCTACATTCCAGTTTGCAACTCTGAGAAACAATATCAAATAAGCACCGTCAAATACCTACTCCCGGCTGTCCTTTATATTGTTACTGTTCTTTGAAATTATCTTTGGGACTAGTTACGTTCTCTCAAACTGTAGCTTTGGTGTATTCCAGAGTACAAACGCTAAAGTCCACACAGAGTCTCCATGTTCAAGTATAAAAATCTGTTTTAGGACAATCCCAGGTACTATAGTGTTTCTTTATCTCTCTGTAGTGTCTACCGGGTGTTGTATCCTTGGACAGGCTGGCCAAATGGCAGCACAATGCAGGGGACAAATTGGTCAACATTCCCACTGCCAAACTTGCTCACCATTCAAACTGGACACTGCCCACAGCCAAGGCTGAAATCTTGAAATCAGTGAGACCTTGGCCTATCTTCATTCTGAAGTTGCACTCTTATGTAACCAAAGTCACTTCTTCACCAATAATTAAATAGAGCTTTCAAAAGGGGTTGGGCATGTTCCTGAGAACCGCCCTGGGCTGGAGCTGGAGGGTCCTGGTCTGCGGGCTCTAAAGGGGGCGCTGGCACCGTTGCTGTCTTCTGGGCACCCAGGAACTCTTGATTTGCTTGTTCCATTGGTGGCCTGAGGAGGTGGTATAATTTTGGATCCTCTGCCTGAGAAATAACCCTGTCTACTCCAGCTTCCAATGTCCCTGACTGAACCTCACTCTGCCTCTGACCATTTTGCAATAGGCTTTTGCGCATCATAAGATTCTAGTCCTGCTCATTCAGGTGTGTGGACACCGAACGCTCAGCTTTCCGCCTCCGGTTTTGGTAAGCTGGCTTGGTGTCCACCGGGGCCAGGCAGCATCGACAGAAGCTGCCAAACAGGCCTGGCTCTTGAGCTGCTCCAGGATGAGAGCAATGAGCTCCGGGTCGCCGGAAGGCAGAGCCAGGATCATGGTGCCCGCGTTGCCTCTGTCTCACCAATTGAGGGAGACCAAATATGGCTTCTTCTCCAGGACAGGGGTGGTGACAGGGGCAGAGGAGAAGGAGACCAATAAGTAAGATTTCTGAGTCAAGGAATATGCAAAATTTTTACATGAATTGTCAAATTGCCCTTTAAAAAGAATTTAGAAGTGTAGTGTAGAAAAGTATCACTTTCTCCTTGATCTTTCTGACATTGGACATCGGGGCTTTCAATATTTTTATTTTTTAGAGACATGGGGAGGAAAGGTCTCTTTACTTTTCCCAGGCTGGCCTTAAACTCCTGGGTTCAAGTGATCCTCTGATCTCAGCCTCAGAGTAGCTTGGACTACAGCTGTGCACCACCATGCTGGCATAGATATTAGGGGTTTTGATGAATAAAAATTGTTGAAATTCCTTATTTTCTGTTTTCAAAGATGTTTGAAAGGAATGTTGGCAGAGATTTCATCTGTTGGCAAAAGGAAACTGGACTTATATAGGATGGGGTTCTGAGGTCTAGAGAGGACACAGATGGGTCACCTCTTTATTTAAGTTCACTGGGTACAGCCAAGGGATCATTACTAGAACTATGTCATAAGAAAGTACCAGATTAGATTCATGGTAAACAGGATCACCAACCTAACTGGGGCTAGACTTAGAGATGAACTCTGGCTACAAAGCCAGAAAACTGAAGGGAGGTGGTGGAGAAGGTTTGAAACATGTGGATCATGCTAGAGTGGCCTGGAACATGCTATAGTAAGGTGCAGCAGCTCTTGAATTAGTTGTGTAATTGAGAATATGAATTCTAGACTCAGACTGCCTGGGTTCACAGTAAGTGTTAGGGATTATTGTGATCATTATTTCCATTGACAACAGCATCATATACTCATATCCACTGAATGGAAAAGAGTTTAGAAGTATTTAAGTGAGAATAATTACTTAACATTGTAATATAATTATGACCAGTTCAGTTAAGTGTAGAACAAAAATTGAACACATAGCCCTTGGGAAGAGGAGACAAAATTGTCATGTTGTATAAATGATACAATTGTGTATCTAGAAAACCTAAGAGAATTAATTAGTGCTTAGTAATGAACTCTGTGACCTTAGGCAAATTATGTCATCTCACTGGGCTTGTTTTTTCATCTACACATTAGGATAATAACTATAATTAATTTATAGGATTAATGTGAAGATTTGCTGAGAAAATACATTCAAAACTCAAGACATAGTGCCTGCCATTTGGCAACTGCTCAATACTGTAAGATACAACTGTACTTTTTGTATCACTCTTGTTATTTTTATTATGGCAGCTATAGGATGAATTTGTAAAAATAATTCCCTTCACTATATATCTTCTATAAACAGTTAAAACCACGAAGGAGAGAAAAGTTTCATTTGTAATCAGAAAAACAATTCTTTTAATTGAAAAAATTATAGAGACGTCTCCCTGTGTTGCCCACGCTGGTCTTGAACTCCTCAGTTCAAGTGATTCTCCCGTCTTGGCCTCCCAAAGTGCTAGGATTACAGGCGTGAGCCACCGTCCATGCCAAAAAAAACCTTATAAAATTCTCAAGAATAATCTTTATAAAGAATACTAGACCCTATGAAGAGAACTCCAAAATCTACTCAGAGAAAAATAACAACTCGAATAAGCAAAGGAAACTATCATTTTCCTGAAAGTTTCAATATTATAAAGATGTCAGGTTTAATAAAATTCGAATCAAATCTCAACCTAATTTTGGGGGGAGAAACTTTAATGATTCTAAATAAATCTCTCTGGATTAATGAGTGGCAAATGAGATAATGGTAGTTAGCAAACTTTATTGTACAAAGGCAGGGCCAAGAAGAATAAAAATATTCATAAGCCATGTTTCCCTCCTTTAACATAAAAACAGTTCCACGAATTTAATTTTTAAAAAATCTTCATTCTTTTTTACTCTATTAAATGAAAGAATGCTAACGAGACAATGAGCATTTCTTTGTAGACATTACACTATTAATAATCCGGATGTATTTGAGAGTTACATATATTTTATCCCCAGTATTTCTGAATTCACCAAGGGACATTCAATATATTATCTCACACCTGGAAGAGCCTTGTGAGGTTTTTGGTTTTTGGGGACAGAGCCTCGTTTTGTTACCCAGGCTGGAGTGCAGTGACGCCATCACAGCTCACTGCAGCCTTGAACTCTTGGGCTCAAGATATCCTCCTGTCTCAGCCTCCCAAGTAGATAGGACTACAGGCGTGTGACGCCACACTCAGCTAATATTTTATTTTCTTATTTTTTGTAGAGACAGGGTCTCCCTGTGTTGCCCTGGCTAGGTAAGTCTGTTTTGTCATCAGCTCTAACGAGAAAGGGAAAAACCAACTCAGGCAAGGAAACTTGACAAGGGCAAAGAATGAGTCAACGGCAAAGGCCGGAATGCAGTCATGCCACTCAGTACAAGGAACCATAGCCTGTGCCAGGTCCTGGGGGATACAGGAAGGATGCGGCCTACCTGGGTTTCTCTATGAGGAGCTCCTGCGGTATGGAGGGAGCCCCGCGCAGCACCGAGCATGCGCAGGCCTCGGGATCGCGGCGGGACTGGAACCGCAGGCTCGGGTCTCTGGCTCCCTGCGGCGCTCGGCGAAGGCTGGGCTCTTCCGTCAGGACTGGCCTTTGCCCCGCTGAGGCAAGTCACTGTTGTCCTGGAGGTTTCTTTCCCCCTTGTAACAGATATGTTTTTGAAAGATACCCGACCATGCTTCCTTAAGATAAGCTGGTCTGTGTTTCCTGAACCCTTCCCAACCTGAGATGCGGGCGGGAGTCACTCCGGGAAGGAGGAGCGTAGGATAGAGGCTCTTCCAGGCTGGAAGAGGACAGGCAACTCCCGCCCCTTCTGCTGGGGTCCCTGCAGGTAGCCAAAAAGAGCGGGGGAACGGGATGGATGGTCAGATGTTCCCAATGTCTGTTTTTGGGCTGAGATGAGGTCATGCAGCGTGGTTCTGGGGCGGAGTAGGATGGTCTTGGTCCCCAACAAGTGTCACCAGGCTCGGAAGCTCCTGCAGGTCTTTTGGATGGAGGAAGACACAGAGGTGGCTGACTTGAGGACCAGGGGCCCTATGGGTCCCCAGAGGGCAAGAGCGAGAGGGCTTGACAGCAGGAGCTTGTGTGGTTCCAATAGGGGAGAGTTTTGGTGGGGGTTGTGGCATAGGCTCAGAGGGAGTGACTTTACTGGAGACAGCCCACTGGGCACTGACCAAGCCACGAGTGATCCCAGCAGCAAATTTCACCCCCAACAGCAGCAGAGCAAACAGTAACTAGGCAGGCATGGGGCATTGCCTCTGAGACCAGAGGAGGCCTGAGACAACATACCACTCAGGAACCCTTTTATCCTACAGACATCACAAGGATATAGTAAGTCCTGCCCTTTCTACCAGGTCAAGGAAGAGGAAGAAGAGACTAAATGTGAGAGATAGAGTATTTTACCTGAAAACATTTACTTAACCAGGTAAAGATTTTCATTAGCCCTAGGGGGAAGTTGAACTTCGAATGGACCAAATGTTTACACTGAAACAAGCCTGTATAAATGGGAAGAAATGGAAATATTGTAATGAGATTAAATCTAGCCTTTCCCCTGCTACCTGGGAGGTGAAGAGGAGCAGGTGTGCTTCTAAATGAGCAAGCATAGGGAAAATGCACTCTAAATTCTTTGCACATCTGGGAGGTGGTACGAGTAATTTTTCTAGCTTGCTGCATCCTATCTTCTGTGTGTTGTATGAAGTGAAAGACTGCATTTAAGATTAAGTGGGCTGGCCGGGCACGGAGGCTCACACCTGTAATCCCAGCACTTTGGGAGGCCGAGGTGGGCAGATCACTTGAGGTCAGGAGTTCCAGACCAGTCTGGCCAACATGGCAAAACCCCATCTCTACTAAAAATACAGAAAAAAAAAAAATTGCTGTGCATGGTGGTGGACACCTGTAATCCCAGCTACTCAGGAGGCTGACACATGAGAGTTGCTTGAACCTAGGAGGTGGAGGTTGCAGGGAGCCGAGATCGTGCCACTGCACGCCAGCCTGGGCAACAGAGTGAGACTCTGTCTCAAAAAAAAAAAAAAAAAAAGAGCTACTCTGATTCAAGTGAGGTAGGATCCAGGGTCCAGACCAATCCCTGGGACATTTCCATGAAAGTATCTTTGTAGCACACCAAAGTGCCACCGAAATGATCTGAAAACTATTACCTTACATGTCACTCCACTCCCAAACCACTTCAACCTCCCCCATTTCCACCCATAATTACTTGGTGTTGAAAGCAGAGAGTCTGACATCAGCTTTTGGGTACAGAGTAAATCACAAACAGGACAGTATGGTAGGAGGAAACATACCAGCTAAATGTAAAGACATAGACATGGTTTAATTGATCTTCTTGCAACATACTAACTACTATTACTGTTTGAACAGTGCTTTGGGGCCAATGATTGTTGAAATATTATGACTTTCCATGATGTGAACATTCAGCCTGCTGGTCAAAACTGAGAGGCTAATGAGGAGGATTCTCCGGGTGAAAACATCCATTACCCATTAAGGCTGTGTGTTGGACATCTGAATGAGAGAGCAGGGTGGTCGAGAGGAAATTCTACAAGAGGTGACAGCAGCAGGCCTGCCAACAGACTGCTCTGAGCTGTTTCCATTCACCCGGTACAGCTGTCTAGAGGATTATGCCAATGAGGAGAGGGCCTTTTGTCAGAAACCCTGTCCCATCCGACCATTTGTAAAGCTGCCTCATGAGACAGGGCTGGCGGAGGCTCTGCAAACATTCTGGTGACCCCCTCCTGGACAAAGCAGACCTTCACAAACAGACTCTCAGAGCGGGAGGACTCTGCCCCACCTTGTGTATAGCCCCTCTGAAAGCATAATTTTTCAATGGTTCATTATAAGCATACATGCCCTAGGTTAAAAAAAAATTAAACAGTACAGAAGGATTTATAATGAAAATCAACAGCTCTCCTCTCACAGTCCCCATCCCAAAAGGGAAAATTCTTTTTAACTAGTTGAATCGTCTCTGTTTTTATTCTTATGGTGATTGCCTCATATCCTTAAATAATATGCTAACGCAGGTATTATTTTGCTTTGGTTGTTGTTTTTGTGAGACAGGGTCTTGCTCTATCACCCAGGCTGGAGTGAAGTGGCACCATCTTGGCTCACTGCAGCCTTGGCCTCTCTGGCTCAAACAATCTTCCCACCTCAGCCTCCTGAGTAGCTGGGACTACAGCTGCGTGCCTCCATGCCTGGCTAATTTTTGTATTTTTTTGTAGAGATCAGGTTTTATCATGTTGCCCAGGCTGGTCTCAAACTCCTGAGCTCGAGTGATCCACCTGCCTTGGCCGCCCAGAATGCTGGGATTACAGGCGTGAGTCACCGTGCCTGGCAGTTGTTTCTTGATACAGTATTTTATAGTTTTGTTTGTTTTGTTTTTAGAGACAGGATCTTATTCTGTCACGCAGGCTAGAGTGCACAATCAGCACTCACTGTGACTTTGAGATTCTTGAGCTCAATCCATCTTCCCACCTCAGCCTGATGAGAGGTTACAAGCATCCATCATCACACCTGGTTAATTTAAAAAATAATAATAATTTTTTTGGCTGCGCACGGTGGCTCACGCCTGTAATCCCATCACTTTGGGAGGTTGAGGTGGGTGGATCACCTGAGGTTAGGAGTTCGAGACCAACTTGGCCAACATGGTGAAACCCCATCTCTACTGAAAAAAATACAAAAAAATTAGCCAGACCTGGTGACTCATGCCTGTAGTCCCAGCTACTTGGGAGGCTGAGGCAGTAGAATTGCTTGAACCCGGGAGGGGGAGGTTGCCTTGAGCTGATACTGTGCCACTACACTCCAGCCTGGGCGACAGAGTAAGACTCCATCTCAAAATAATTAATTAAGAAATTAATTTTTTTTTTTAAATGGTGGTCTCATTATGTTGCCTCCAGGCCTCAAACAATCCTTCTGCCTCAAGCCTCCCACAGTCTTGGGACTAGAGGCATGCACCACCTTGTTTGGCCTTAATATAGTATTTTCGGGAACTATCTATTGACTTTCTTTTTATGCAAAATGAAGATTTAGTGCACCTTTACCCAGCCCCTTCTAACAATAGAATTATATTCTTATTTTGAATTCCTCTTTCCTTGCATTTATGATTTTAAATTAGCACCTTCATTTCTCATGATGTCGCCTATTGACATTATCTCTTCCCATTTTCTTTCATCTCTTCTCTTTTTAAGTTTCTTTTTTCTTTTCTTTTATTTATTTATTTTGAGACAGGGTCTCACTTTGTCTCAAACAAAACAAAACAAAACAAAAAACAGGTTGCTGGGATCCATTCACAGGCATTCCAATTCAGTAGGTCTGGGGCAAGACCCAAGAATGTACATTTCCAACAAGCTCCTGGGTGATGCTGGTGCTCTCAGTATGGGAATCATACTTTGAGAACCATTGGTCTAAGGGAAGCATGGCCACTGCAGTAATCGGGATATTGCTTTGGCTACTTTAGGAAGTTTCTGGGTTTTTTTGTTGTTTTGTTTTGTTTCGTTTTGTTTTTTGAGACAAAGTTTCACTCTGTTGCCTAGGCTGGAGTGCAGTGGTGCGATCTTGGCTCACTGCAACCTCCGCCTCCTGGATTCAAGCAATTCTCATGCCTCAGCCTCCCAAGTAGCTGGGATTACAGGCGCCTGCCACTACACCTGGCTAATTTTTGTATTTTTAGTAGAGACAGGATTTCACCATGTTGGCCAGGCTGGTCTTGAACTCCCGACCTCAGGTGATCCACCCGCCTTGGCCTCCCAAAGTGATGGGATTACAGACATGAGCCACAGCACCCGCCACTACTTTATTTATTTATTTATGAGACAGAGTCTCACTGTGTCACCTAAGATGGAGTGCAATGGCATAATCTCGGCTCACTGCAACCTTCATCTCTCAGGTTCAAGCGATTCTCATGTCTCAGCCTCTTGAGAGCTGGGATTACAGGCGCCTGTCACCACACCAGGCTAATTTTTGTATTTTTAGTAGAGATGGGGTTTCACCATGTTGACCAGTCTGGTCTCAAACTCCCGACCTCAAGTGATCTGCCTGCTTCAGCCTCCCAAAGTGGTGGGATTACAGGCATAAGCCATCACGCCCAGCCTAATTTCTTTACTATCATTTTAATGGGGTCACAGAAGGATGATCACATAAATAATGTGTCATTCCCCATTTTGAATGACAAGTTTTATCCCTTTCTAATGAGACTAATACATAATTCAGACTTTGAAACTGAGTCATTAAGTTGGATAATTCGCATTACACTACTCTTGGAAAGACTATCATTTTACTATTTCTAAAAATATATATTTTTAGCATATAATTAAAGGAATAAACTTTTTATAGGGAGTTTTCATCCACCACATCTCTTGTGTGGGCTACTTCCTTTCCAGAGTGTTCTTTAAACTAGGGGACTAGAGTTTCTTTGACTGAACAGAACTGTAGAGCACATAAATAAAATGGTTGTCTATTTCCCATTAACTATGAATAATTCATTTTTTTATCATTACTGACAAAAATGTTACTGAACATCCAGGTCACTAGAAGTTCAGATTTATAGACACTATTTTTTTTTAATTATTGAGAAGAAAAAAAAGCTCTTAATTTCCATGACCACATAAAATAATATTAACGGACCACTTAAATGAGTTCATATATACAGGTTGTAAATTAGTATTTTTTGAGAACCTATGTGCCCCATAACTTTCATATATTCACCAATCACCAATTGATGCCTTCAACAATACTTTTTTTTTTTTTTTTTTTTTTGAGATGGAATCTTGCTATGTTGCTCAGTTGGTCCTAACTCCTGGGCTCAAATTATCCTCCTGCCTCAGCCTCCTGAATAGCTGGGATTATAGGCATGCACCACCATGCCTGTATCTTATGAAGATCTTATTTCTATCATGTTGCTGAGGAAATAGGCTACCCTAATTACCCTGTGTAAAGTCACATAGGAAAGAATTGACTGGGTTGGGGTTAATTTCCATTTCTGCTGGACCCCAAAGCCTATGCCCTTTGTACTACTTCATAGACCTAAAGACAGCTGGGTACAGCTGTTCCCATCTGTTTTTATTCCCCAGGGTTGTGATAGCAAAATATCACAGCTGGGTGGCTTCAGAACACCGAAATTTATCATCTCATACTTCTGGAGGCTGGAAGTCTGAAATTAATGCATTGGTAGGGCCATGCTCTCTCAAAGGCTCTAGGGAGAATCTGTTCCATGCCTTTCTCTTAGCTTCTGGTGTCACAAGCAGTGCTTGGCTTGTAGCTGCATAACTCTAATCACTGCCTCTGTGGTCACATGACATTCTTCCTGCGTGTGTCTGTCTTCACATGGTTATCATCCTGTACCAGTCATAGTGGATTAGGAGGCCTCCCCGTTCCAGTATGATCTCATGTTAACTAATTAGATCTTCAATGATCCTATTTCCAAATAAGGTCACATTCTGAGGTTCTGGAGATTAGGATTTCAACATATGTTTTTTGAGGGGACACAGTTCAACCACCACACCATCTTAATTGGGTTTCCTTGTTTAAAAGGACTCAATTTCAATCACTTACTGATGAATAAGTGTATGATTAGCTAAAAATTCTCAAAATTAACTTATATAAATGCCTACACAATTTCCTAAAAGGAGAGTAAAATTCCTTTTGAAGGAAACCTGATGTTTTCATCTTGAATCTGTATTGGAATCATGTCATTGAAATATTTCACACTAGTGGATGGTTTTTATTTTGAGTTAAAATTTTGCAAAGATTGAAATGTACCCAGGAGTTACTGTTATCACATTAGAAGTAACAGAATCACATTCATTCCTAAAAAGCATAGTCTCACAGAAAGTAGTTTTAGAGTATTAAACAATGCATCATGATAAAAATTAGATCTTTTTAGAATGTAAAGATTTTTTTGGAGTACTTCTTTTTTTTTTTTTTTTTGAGACGGAGTCTCGCTCTGTCACCCAGGCTGGAGTGCAGTGGCACAATCTTGGCTCACTGCAAGCTCCGCCTCCCGGGTTCACGCCATTCTCCTGCCTCAGCCTCTCCGAGTAGCTGGGACTACAGGCGCCCGCCACCACGCCCGGCTAATTTTTTGTATTTTTAGTAGAGATGGGGTTTCACCGTGGTCTCGATCTCCTGACCTCGTGATCCGCCCGCCTCAGCCTCCCAAAGTGCTGGGATTACAAGCGTGAGCCACCGCGCCCGGCCAAGGAGTACTTCCTTCTTTGTAGAATCTGAAGAAAAACAATAACTAAAATCAGTGTGGAGTTCACCTCAATGCTGAGTTTAATTATTGTCTTGCAAATATTTACAATACTATTGTTTTATTGCAGATGGCTCTTCCAGAAATGTCAAGCTGCCCATTATGACTGGATGTACATACTGTATACTAATATTTTCTTTCTGTTAACAGATAGCAGATTATTTCAAATATACAAATAGGATTATCTCATATATGTAAATAATTACAGGCTGTTTTTTGTTACTCAGATATCTACTGTATTCCTTATAAAAATGAATGTCAATAGAACCTGAATTCCCCTGGTCGAAACAGTGATCTCTCTGGGCCATAGCACAGGGCCCCTCTCAGATGTCTAAAACCATTAGGAGTGACAAAGTTGTACTTTCAAAAAGGCACATATTTACATATGGCTTGAATAAATAATTTTCCCTCTAGTTGCAGTTCTGTTACTTGTATGGTTTCATTTCCCTTCACTTACTATCGATCACCGTCCCCCATCATCCACAAAGACAGTCTGAGTATAAGGTAATATCATTTTCTGGTTATATACATTTCTCTTCTAAGATTCAGGATATATGGTAGTTCATGTATTTAACAAAAGTAACCTGAATGTTCCCTGGGTCCTCCAGCTTTCAACATGCTTGTGGGCGTATGTATGAACTTGGGTGTGTATATGTGGCCAAGGGAGCACGTCTATTTAAAGCCTATACAAAGCAGCTGAAACTCCCACCCTACTTGTCTGCAGCAAGTCCAATTTCCTCCACAGCCGTTTCTGAGTCTCCTTCAAGGTAGGTGAGGGTTGCTTCTCTTTTTCACATTTTCTTTTTTTTCTTTTTGAGACAGAGTCTCGCTCTGTTGCCCAGGCTGGAGTACAGTGGCATGATTTCAGCTCAGTGCAACCTCCACCTTCCAGGTTCAAGCGATTCTCCTGCCTCAGTCTCCAGAGTAGCTGGGATTACAGGCACCCACCACCACGCCTGGCAAATTTTTGTCTTTTTAGTAGAGATGGGTTTTTGCCATGTTGGCCAGGTTGGTCTTGAACTCCTGATCTCAGGTGATCCACCTGCCTTGGCCTCCCAAGATGCTGGGATTACAGGTGTGAGTCACCATGCCTGGCCATCCTTTTCACACTTTCATCCTGGTTATCTTGTATCAGATCTTATACTCCCGACACCTCAAGGCTTCTTTGCCATTTACCTCTGGCTGTTTCATAACTATTTCTCAGCCTGCTACCCTTCTCCCTAACCTCTTCCCCTCCTACACTAGGTGCAGAGCCCTGTGCCTTATTTTGCAAAGGATGGAAGGCAAGGCTGCCATGTTTAAGACTTTATATGGGTAGAGATGAACACAAGGGAACTGTTCTGCAGAAAAGGGAACCTTAAGTCTGGATATCTATTATCACTGCTAGTGCCACCCATTGGCCACACTCCTTCAGTTGAAATCCCCTTGGGCCATCTGTTTTCCATCCCCAGCCTACCACTTTGTTGTTCAGGCTCAGTTCCTCCTTTTCATCTCCCTCACTTCTACCACTTTCTGGTACAAGAAGCAAAAATCTTGTAGAAATTATAAAGAAAATCTCTGCTGAAGACAAAGACACTCCCCGCCTTAGTCCATTTTTTGTTGCTTTAACTGAATACCTAAGACTGGTAATTTATAAAGAAAAGAAACTTATTTCTTATAGTTCTAGAGGCTGGAAAGTCCAAGAGCATTGCACCAGCCTCTGGTAAGGGCCTTCTTGCTACATGATAACATGAAAGAGAGCATCACATGGTGAGAGGGCAAGAGGGTGAGTGTCACCTGAGGGTTCTCTTCCTCTTCTTGTGTAGCCACCAGTCCTATTGTGGGTCCCCCACCCTGATGACCTCCTCTAATCCTAATTGCCTCCGAAAGGACTCACCTCCAATCAGCATTTGAATTGGGGGATTAAATTTCCAACATGTGAAGTTTGAGGGGCACATTCAAACCACAACATTCTGTACCTTTACATTATTGAAAGTTATATTAATGACAGCATTATATTATTAAACAACACCTACCATCTCAGTCTGAAATATGTGCATTCAGATTATTCAACTGCTAGCTATCCTTAAGAAAGATGAAATGAAAAGGCTCAGAAAAGGTCCCTTCTAGAACAAAATAAAAATATCTTTCAAGCTTCTACTTCAGAATGCAGGCACCACTCCAGTTTTAAACTAGCACTTTAAAATTCTTTCTGCTACTGAAATTTTTTTTTTTTTTTTTTGAGACAGAGTTTCACTCTTGTCACCCAGGCTGCAGTGCAATGGTATGATCTCAACTCACTGCAACCTCAGCCTCCCAAGTTCAAGTGATTCTCCTGCCTCAGCCTCCCGAGTAGCTGGGATTACAGGCACCCGCCATCATGCCTGGCTAATTTTTCTATTTTTAGTAGAGACTGGGTTTCACCATGTTGGCCAGGCTGATCTCAAGCTTCTGACATCAGTTGATACACCCACCTCAGCCTCCCGAAGTGCTGGGATTATAGGTGTGAGCCACTGTGCCCAGTCTCTGTTACTGAAATCTTTCAACAATATCTATTTAAGATCTCTTATGGATTATGTATTACCATATTAGTGACATGAGAGATCTCAAAGAATAGGGACTTTTTCTGGCCTCCAGAGGTTCCATCACATAAGACCACTCACTGAATTTGAATTCTAGTGCTGGCTGTGTTATGTGTTGGCTAAGTGACCTTGGACAAGTCACCTAAGCTCTCAGTACTTTAGTTATGTCACCTGTAGAATGAGGAGAATAATACCAGCCTCAAAGTGCTTTTGGGGTTTTGTAAGAAATAAGTGAGAACATTTGTTAAAAAAAGTAAGGACTTATACAACTGTGTGCAAATATACACTGTTATAAGTACTAAATCTTGGTTTATTCTAAGAAGTTCTTGTGATGAGCAGACATCGTGAAAAGTATTTTTTATGGATTCCAGGATGTTTCTTGAAGCTGGTTAGAAGCTAGAAAGAAGAAAGGGGGGCTTTTTGAAGGCAGAGTCACTCATAATATCTCTGCCCAGTTCCCCAACGTTATATCAGACTCCTGAGCAGATTGGGGTACTATAATTATATTAGTCAGGATTCTCCAGAGAAACAGAACCAATAGGAGGTAGATACAGATAAAGATGCAGCTATAGATATAGATAGGATACAGAGATTTATTATAAGAAATTGGCTTACATGATTAGGAGGCTGAGAAGTCCCATGATCTTGCCATCTGTAAGTTGGAGACTCAGGGAAGTGGGTGGTGCAATTCCAGTCCTAGTGTGAAGGCCTGAGATCCAGGGAAGCCCACGTTGTAAATTCCAGTCCAAGGGCAGGAGAAGACCTCCCTCAACTCAAGTAGCCAGGCTGGAAGCAAAAGGGGCCAAATTCTTTCTTCCTCCACCTTTTGTTCTTTTCAGGCTGGCAATGAATTTGATGGTGCCAACCCACATTGGAGAGAGCAACCTACTTTACCAAGTCCACTGATCCCGATGTTGATCTCAGACAGAAACACCCTCACAGGCACACCCAAACCATATTTATTTATTTATTTGTTTGTTTGTTTATTTATTTTTTGAGATGGAATTTTGTTCTTGTCGCCCATGCTGGAATGCAATGTGTGATCTCAGCTCATCACAACCTCCACCTCCTAGGTTCAAGTGATTCTCCTGCCTCACTCAGCCTCCCAAGTAGCTGGGATTATAGGAACCCACAACCATGCCTGGCTAATTTTTGTATTTTGTAGAGACAGAGTTTCACCATGTTGGCCAGGCTGGTCTCAAACTCCTGACCTCAGGTGACCTGCCCACCTGGGCCTCCTAAAGTGCTGGGATTACAGGCGTGAGGCACCATGCCCAGCCCCCTAGAACAATATTTAATCTGAGAACCCCTGGCACAATTAAGTAATTTTAAGATGTGTTAAATTAACTATCACAATAATAAACTAAAAGGGGAAGGCCAAAGAGCAAGCTTTCAAGTGTGTGCATTGTATGAAAACTGGAGCTCCAACTGGGCGCAGTGGCTCACGCCTGCGATCCCAGCACTTTGGGAGGCCGAGACAGGTGGATCACTTTAGGCCAGGAGTTCAGGATCAGCCTGGGGTAACACAGTGAAATCCGTCTCTACTAAAAATAGAAAAAACTAGCTGGGCATGGTGGCACATGCATGTAATCCCAGCTACTCAAGAGGCTGAGGCATGAGAATTGCTTGAACCCAGGAGCTGGAGGCTCCAGTGTGCTAAGATGTCACCAATGCAGTCCAGCCTGGGTGACAGAGCAAGACCCTCTCTAAAAATATATATATAAGAAAACTGGAGCTCCAGCCTCCTGGGTAACAGCTGAGTTCCTCGATTCAAAATCTTGTCCTGACACTAGCAGCAAGACCTTGGCCAAGCTACTTAAACTTTATTTATCTCAGTCTCATAATTTGTCAAATGTGCATCCAATCACACCTGTTTCATAGTGTTCCTGTGAGGAGTCAATAAGCTAATACATCTAAGGCTTTGGGAGGGTGCATGACAATGGCATAATGCAACAAATGTTAACCACTATTTTAGCCGAACAGCTTGAAGGTAGAGCTTATCCCAGACTGGGGGAGACTTTTCGTTTCCCCTTAAGCTCAGAATGCTTGACTTAAACCTTTGAATTTGATCATTGGATCTTATGCTTCTGCCAGCAAATGGTGGGAACTAATCCCCACAGTTATTCCCTTCTCACTACCTTGCTATTTCTTTAAATGCAAGCACTCATATATTTATTGATTACTATTGCACTTGTATAAACATCTTAGTTTTTATTTACTCTGTCCTCACAGTTTGTTTTCTTGACTCTCTGCTATGATTGTGGTTCTGCCTGCAACAATACGCTACTTGTGTCTTCACTAGAGAGGGCCAGAGAAAGAAATAGAATTGTCTTACAGACAATGCTTTCATTGAACATCCTCACACACTGTGTGTGTGCCTGTTTCTGTTGCTTTGCTGGCGCATATCCAGCTTGTGGCCTGCCTTCTTTCCTAGACTTTCTTCCCTGTTCCATCTAATCAGTGGTTTTCCAGTTTGTGTTTATGGAATGTATTCCTTCCTTATCCACAAAAATCTACCTCCATAACCTCAAAATGTATGTGGGTGTGACAGTCAGAAGCAAACAGTAGAGGCGTTGTGTCTTGGAGCCAATTTATAAGCGTAGGAGGTCCTGGGACCTGAGCATTTCATTTAGGCCCAAATATGAAAAGCTGGTATCTTTGTGGAATGATCTCAAAACTCTCTGGGGTGAGGAAACGGGAAAGGTCTATGGGCAGTTACAGGTTTAACCTGTTTGGTTTCTTTTTGCTAGAGCAAGGTGAGCATGGTTTAGGCTTTGCTTTCTCTGATCTGAAGTTTCAGAGCTTCCATGGTGAACTTGGAGGTGAATGAGGTAACTGAGATCAACATTTCACTTTATCTAAACAGGGGGCTACTTTGTAAGCCAGATGATCAGCCTAGTATTCCAGCCGAGAGAGGAAAGTTCTTCAAAAGTCAGAGATACTTGGGAAAGCATCACCTTCCCTATGCCAACATACTTAGTAAGCTTAAGAATCATAAACCCAACAAAGGCAGTTAACTCTGCTACCAAATATTTTTACCAAAATATAAAAATCTATCATGTGTCTGTCTGCTCTGGGATCTCTCTACCTCTGGTTCTTGACACTGATGCCAAGAAGCCTATGTTTTCTTGCCTTTCTTTCCTGTTTCTAGAATTCTTTTGATTATCTCAATTTCCCTTTTTTCCTTTGTTCTTTTCTTTTTTTTTTTCTTTTTAGATAAGGTCTCGCCCTGTTACCCAGGCTGGAGTGCAGTGGCACAATCTTGGCTTACTGCAACCGCAACCTCCCAGGCTCTAGCCATCCTCCTACCTCAGCCTCCTGAGCAGCTGGGACTATAGACACGTGCCACACACCCAGCTAATTTTGTATTATTTGGTAGACGTGAGCTTTCGCCATGTTGCCCAGGCTGGTCTCGAACTTCTGGGCTCAAGCCGTCCTCCTGCCTTGGCTTCCCACAGTGGTAGGATTACACATGTGAGCCACTGTGCCTTGACCTTTATCCGTTTTTTAACTTCATATTACTTTCTAATCATTAAAAATGCACATTACGTTCATTTACATATGATGCATTTAGAATTTTATTGTGCTTTTCTTTTTTTCTTTTTTTATTCACTTAGTATATTTTGGGAATTTCTCCATGTAATCAAAATCTTTTGAAAATATAACTCTTGGCTGGGTGTGGTGGCTCACGCCTGTAATCCCAGCACTTTGGGAGGCCGAGGTGGGCAGATCACCTGAGGTCGGGAGTTCGAGACCAGCCTGACTAACATGGAGAAATCCCATCTCTACTAAAAATACAAAATTAGCTGGGCGTGGTAGCGCATACCTGTAATCCCAGCTACTCGGGAGGCTGAGGCAGAAGAATTGCTTGAACCTGGGAGGTGGAGGTTGTGGTGAACTGAGATGGTACCATTGCACTCCAGCCTGGGAAACAAGAGTAAAACTCTGTCTCAAAAAAAAAAAAAGAAAGAAAGAAAGAAAGAAAAAAAGAAAAGAAAATATAACTTCTGAAGATTATTTAATATCACAACATATACTATAATTGCTTAACCACTCTGTTTTTTGACATTTAGATTGTCATTTTTTTAAGAGTTGAAGTCTTTGCCTGCCTGTATCAAAACATTTCATGTACTCCATTAAATATATATACCGACATTTACCCCCAAAAATTAAAAATTAGGGCCGGGCGCTGTGGCTCACGCCTCTAATCCCAGCACTTTGGGAGGCCGAGGCGGGCGGATCACGAGGTCAGGAGATCGAGACCATCCTAGCTAACACGGTGAAACCCCGTCTCCACTAAAAATACAAAAAAAAAATTAAAAATTAAAAAAAAAATAGAGTCAGGTCTCACTATGTTGCCCAGGCTGGACTCCAGCTCCTGGGCTCAAGCAATCCACCCATCTAGCTTCCTGAGTAGCTGGGACTGCAGGTGCATGCTGCCAAGCCTGGCCTGTCACTTTTCGATACTGATCTCATTCAGATGTTGGCTAGCTTTGTCATCTGCATGAGATGACTCTTGGCAAGTCCTCTGCCGGCTATGACACAAAATCCAATAAAGTGATATTAACAAGTTAATGAAATCATACATTCAGGTGTATCTGTGTTGAAGGCCAGTGGTCTTCACTAATATTCACATCTTCTTCTTCTTCTTTTTTTTTTTTTCTGTTTGACAATGAGGATACTTATTGAGGGTTTATTGGGTGAAGGGAGAAGGGCTGGATGACTTGGGATGGGAGGAGAGACCCCTCCCCTGGGATCCTGCAGCTCCAGGCCTCCATGGGTGGGGTGAGGGCCGGGGACCTAAGAACATTCTGTATGGGCCATTGTCTTCTCCAGGGTGCTCCCTTTATGCATGGCCCAGCAGCTGTAGCTGCTGCGGGATCTCCACTCTTCAGGCACCAGGCTCAGGTAGCTGCTGGCCTGTTTCTTGCTCTGTTTGGAAGGCTTAGTGGTCTCCATGTCCTGGGTGATGATGACGCCGTCTGCCTTCCAGGCCACTGTCACGGTGCCCAGGTAGAAGTCACTCATGGGACACACTAAGGTGGCCTTGTTAGCTTGGAGCTCCTCAGAGGAGGGCGGGAACAGAGTGACCAAAAGGGGAGCCTTGGGCTTACCTAAGACAGTGAGCTGGGTCCTGCTGCCAAACATGTGCGACAGTGAATGATGCTTGGATCGAAACCCTTAGGGCCAGAACCTGGGGCCAGTCCAGGAGCTGGGCTGGAGCAGAAACAATTATGGTGGAAGGGGAAACAAACATATCCTTCACATGGCAGCAGGAGAGAGAATGAGCATTCACATCCTCTTCTAAAGACTTCTGCCTCTAACAAGCCCTCCCACACCACTCACAGCTGATTGGACCAAGGATGGATACCTGACTCAAGACAGGCCAGATACTGTGGTGTTGGCCAGTGGGAAAAGGTAAACTGGGTCACAAAGAGGAACCATGAGAGTAGGAGGCAGCTACCCTAGGGAGCCAGAGATGAGAACATGCAAAGAAAAGCTTTGAGGGAGAAACCACAGTTGGAGAAAGACTGGAGATTACAGCTCCCAACCTGGCTCTGCCAGCTGGTTTTGTTCCTCAGCTTTCTTGAGCTGTAATTGATAAAGAAAAGTTGTATGTGTTTAAGGTATAATGTGACGTTTTGATATACATCATGAAATACATTATGAAATGATTGCCATAATCAAGCTGATTAACAATACGATCTTAACTCACATAGCTACCATTTGTATGGTGTGATGAGAACATTTAAGATCGACTCTCTTTACAAGTTTCAAGTAAATAATACAGTATTGTCAACCATAGTCAGCAGACTGTACATTAGATCTCCAGAACTTACTCATTTTCTAACTGAAACTTCACACCTCTTGAACAATAGCTACCATTTTTCCCACCCCCCAGACCCTGGCAACCACTGTTCTACTCCCCGGCTCCTGTGAGTTTGACTCTGTTAGATTCCTCATATAAGGGAGATCATGGGACATTTCTGTGTCTGGCCGACTCTACTTAGCATAATATCCTCCAAATTGTCACAAACGATGGGATTTCTTTCCTTCTTAAACTCCAGTAACACTCCATTGCACATATATACCACATTTTCTTCATCCATTTATTCATCCACATTTGTATAGGTTGTTTCTGTACCTTGGCTATTGTGACTCATGCTGCAATAAACATGGGAGTGCAGATATCTCTGCAAAACTGCTTTCATTTCATTTAAATTCTGCCACTTGATCTTGAGGAATCAACATAACTCCTTAAACCTCTGTTCTCAGCCGGGCGCAGCGGCTCACACCTGTAATCCCAGCACTTTGGGAGGCGGAGGCGGGTGGATCACCTGAGGTCTGGAGTTAGAGGCCAGCCTGACAAACATGGAGAAACCCCATCTCTACTAAAAATACAAAATTAGCCGGGTGTAGTGGTGCATGCCTGTAATCCCAGCTACTCGGGAGGCTGAGGCAGGAGAATGGCTTGAACCTGGGAGGCGGGGGTTGCAGTGAGCCAAGATTGCGCCATTGCACTCCAGCCTGGGCAGCAAGAGCGAAACTCTGTCAAACAAACAAACAAACAAAAAAAAAGCAAACGAAAAACAAAACCTCTGTTCTCGTCTATAGAAGATTAGAGATAGTGTATATAAAGTATATATAACGCAACAGGACCTCAATAAATGGTGGCTATATTACACATAAAAGGATTTTTTAAAAAAGAAAAGAAATACTGTGAAATCTTCTAAAATAATCACTTATAATAAAGAAAGGAGTGCATAGAGGAAGTAAAAGGTTTATACAACACAAAAGCAAGGTTTTAAGCTCTTAAGACATAGTCTGTTTTAATCACCCGTTTATACTCAGTACTTAGCTCAGTGCCTAGCAAATCTTTAAGTGCTCAACATGTGTGTATTGCTTTCAATAAATAGCTTCAAAGCAAGATTTTTCTTTGACTCAGGTATCTAGCTGATTGGGCATTTTTTACCCACGGAATTGCCCTGTTGTAACTCACTGAGCCCCTTGTATGTGAAACCACTGCAGCAACTCTAATTTCTCTCTGAAAGATTGGCATTTTTGAGGTCATTTTCCCTTCAGTCTTTTCCCCCATTCTTATTTATTCCATCATATTTCACAGGCAAGCAAAACAAAAACAAACATAAGAACTTTCATAAAAGTAACTTCCCACTGTTAACTCCTTTCCCTGAAATCTACTGGGAAGACAGAAAAAGAAAAAAAGAATCACAAGAGAGATGAAAATGCAAGCCCATGCAAGTTCCCCAAATCTGTAACAGGATATGTGTGTGTGTGTGTGTGTGTGTGTGTGTGTGTGTGTGTGAAAGACTCTGAAAGGCCCTGAAAATAACTCTTAACTAGAGGCAGGACAATCCAGGGGAAAGAAAGAGAATACAGCTAGGGCACATTTCCATACCAAAGCGTGTGAGGTGTGGTAGACATCTGTTGCTTTTGTCCTCTCAACAAAACACTCCTCTTTACACTGGAGAATTGGTCTTCACAGATCCCATATGATTCCCATGGGCCTGGCTATGGGGTGGGTATACAATCCACCCCCGTCCAACCGCACCACCCCAGCCGTGTTTACATAATACAATTGGGCATTGACCCAATCAAGTCCAGTCATATTTCTTTCAAGAAACTTAATACAGGAAATACTGGGAAAGGGAGGGAGTGTCTCGCTTTCATACCATGAATTGTAAGTTTATACACAGGATTGGGACTACCAGCAGCCATCTCTCCTGCCACATGTAGTGAACATATTTGTGTCAGGAGAGAGTGAGGCCAAATGCAAAAAGAGGCAGAGACAAACATAACCTGAGAGGAAGAGTGAGAAATAGAATCTTGATGACGTCATTTGAACACCTGAATGCACTTGTAACTAGAGCCTTCAGTTGAGCAGATTGTAAGGGTAGAAATGAGTTCTAAGTTCCCCAGGCCCACCCCACTCCCAACTCCAGGCTTGGTAAGTTGGTAAGAAGGTTTTAAGGAAAGAGAGAAGTTACTCTGCACACACATGGGGGCAGAATTTGGGACTGGGGCCACTGTCTATGAGAGAGGAAACAAGGAACAGAAGGTCACAAACCCTGAAAGCTTAAGGAAGCTGGTGTTAGTTGCTTTCTTGGGAAAACCAATTAAAAAAAAAGGTATGAGTTTTATAGCTGTGGGAATATGAAGAGAAACAGAGACAGGATTTAGTTGAAATTGTGAGGTCTATGGTTTTTATAGGTCTTGGAGCTGGCTGGGACTTAACCAGTTATCTAGATCTCAAAAGGCCAAGTGACTTTAGCTAACATCTGAGTCACAGATGTGAAAAGAAACAAGGAAGATTCAGCACACACATAATACGCATTCCCAGGGAAAAACCAACAAAAATGGAACAGAAAAGTATTCAAAGATTTCATAGGCAATTCTCCTGAAAGAAAAGATCTAAATCTTCAGGTTGAAACAATGTATGGAGAAAAAACTGATCAGTTCTAACAAGATAAAGACATATGCTGATGAAGTAATTTCAAGGATAAAGAAAAGTCTTGCAAGCATCCAGGCAGAAGAAACTTGTCAACTTTAAAGGGAAAGAATATATATCAGGCAGGCTTTAGACTTCCATCCACAGCAACATTAGATGAACAAGATAATGGGAAATGTTGAGAAGAAAAAATAGAACACAAGAATTCTTACTTAGCTAGGATATCTTTCAATTTTAAAAGCATGGGAAATACATTCTTTTTTTTTTTTTTTTTGATACGGAGTCTTGCTCTGTCACCCAGGCTGGAGTGCAGTGGCGCAATCTCGGCTCACTGCAAGCTCCGCCTCCCGGGTTCACGTCATTCTCCTGCCTCAGCCTCTCCGAGTAGCTGGGACTACAGGCGCCCGCCACCACGCCCGGCTAATTTTTTTGTATTTTTAGTAGAGACGGGGTTTCACCGTGGTCTCGATCTCCTGACCTCGTGATCCACCCGCCTCAGCCTCCCAAAGTGCTGGGATTACAGGCGTGAGCCACCGCGCCCGGCTGGGAAATACATTCTTAAATATGCAAGAACTGGCTGGGTGAGGTGGCTCATGCCTGTAATCCCAGCACTTCGGGAGGCTGAGGCGGGCAGATGACAAGCTCAGGAGTTTGAGACCAGCCTGGCCAATATGGTGAAACCCCGTCTCTACTAAAAATACAAAAATTAGCTGGGCGTGGTGGCAAGCGCCGGTAGTCCCAGCTACTTGGGAGGCTGAGGCAGAAGAATCGCTTGAACCCAGGAGGCAGAGGTTGCAGTGAGCCCAGACTGTGCCACTGCACTCCAGCCTGGGCGACAGAGCGAGACTCCGTCTCAAAAAAAAAAAAAAAAAATGTATATATATAGATAGATAGATATGCAAGAACTTTATAAGTTTAGCATTAATACAATCTTCCTGAAAAAATGTACGTGAAACAACTGCTGTCCGAAAGAAGAACCAAATTAATAATTTACAAATGGAGGCCAGGCATGGTGGCTCATACCTGTAATCCCAGCACCTTGGGAGATTAAGACAGGAAGACCACTAGAACCCAGTAGTTCAAAACCAGCCTGGGCAATATAGGGAGACCCCGTTTATATGAAAAATCAAAACATTAGCCAAGTGTGGCAGTACATGCCTATGGTCCCAGCTATTCAGGAGACTGAGGCGGGAGGACCACTTCACTTGGGCCTGGGAGGTTGAGGCTGCGGTGAGCCGTAATTGGGCCACTGCACTCAAGCCTGGACAACAGCGCGAGACCTTGTCTCAAAGAAAGATAAATTTTAAAAAAGATGCCAAAGCAATAAAATGGTAGAGTGCTGGAAAGCAAAGAAAGAGAGCAGACTACAAAGCTACAAGTAAATATGCAAGATACAGACAAGTTTTCAGGACCAAAAAGAGGGAAAATACCACAGTCCAAAATATCAGATGGAAGAGAGAATTTTCCTGAAGACGCCTCTGGAGAAGCTCTACAGCCAACAAATTCAAAGCATTGGAGAAGGAGGGGCAGCACCCCAGTTCCAGCCCTGGCCTTGAAGAGGATGGACAGCTTCCACTTCCTTCCTCTGGAAACTGTCAGCCCCAGTTGTCATGCTGTGGAAAGCAGAAGCCACATAGAAGGGCCAAGTGAGAGTCCTCCAGCCAACAGCCAGCATCCCTGCCAGCATTGGAGGGAGCCATCAGAATAGTGTCAACTGGTGGAAAGCCCCGATGAGTTCAGGAGCAGCCCATAGCACTGGGGACAGAAAATTGGCCCGACTGAGCCCAGTTAACCCACAGAATCATTGGAGCTAGTAAAATGAATGGGCTTTGCTTTATGCCACTAAGTTTTAGGATTATTACGTAGCATACACAACCAAAACAAGGGCCCTGGGGCAATCATAAGTTATTCAAGAATGTCATGGAATTTTTGGGCCAGTTTAACTCTATCCCCTTTTTTTCCCCTCCTTTCTCCTTTCCCTTTCCTTCTCTCTTCCCTTCCATGGAGCTTTTGAAGCTAGACTTGTATTTTTAGTCTTATTAGCATCAAAGTGGGAGAAGGCAAAAAGGTTTCTCCTGACATGCAGGAATTTAAAAACTATGCAACTCCTAAAAAGAACTTTACTCCTGTAAAAGGAAAAGGAAAAAAAAATTTTCAAATGAGAACAATATGAAATCTTTTAATGCAGTGACAGATTTAAGGAGCTCCAGGAAAAAAGCAGAGACAGGAGAATCTATAGAACTGTGGTGCTGGAGACAGTTTCCTTTGAGTGGTAGGGAGGGCTTTAGTGTCATAGAATGACAGTTTCCTCCCTACAGATCTCCTCTCATTCTGCAGAAAATGTTGAAATGGTTATTACACTAAAAGTGGGATCCTAGAGTTTTTTAAAAATTCAATAAGCAAATAAAAAATGTTTAAAGGATGACAGCAATATTCTTTTTTTAAAAAAAAAATGAATAGCAACAAAACAAAATAATGAATTAGAAGACTCATTAAATAACTCATTAAATAAGTTCTTGAAACACAACAAAAACAAAACCTATCCTATAAAACAGAATAAATGTAGACTAGCCATGGGGAGCATTGTAGAAAGCCTAAATATACAAAGAACCACAAAGGAGAAAACCCAAATGGACCCCTCCATTCCACTTCATTAGTCTGTGGCTCCTGGCAAGAGCACCATTTCTTCAGGTGTCTCATTTGTGAAGTCACAACCCAGGAGACTCTGGCATCAACTCAGACAGAGGTAAATTCTGAGAAGTGAGTCAATCACTAAAACAACAATCATATTAATGTGAAGTCCTCAGGGCAGAGTGTTTCTCTGGTGCAGTTTAAGATCGAGAGACACAGCCGGGCATGGTGGCTCACTTCTGTAATCTCAGCACTTTGGGAGGTCAAGGTGGGAGGATTGCTTGAGTCCACGAATTCCAGACCAGCTTGGGTAACATAGCAAGACCCCGTCTTTACAAAAATAAAAAATAAATTAATTAAAATAAAAGAAAAAGATTGAAAGTCACACAGCTGTAAACTAATGAAAGTTCGCTTAGAGCAACAGGCTTTGTCATGGAGAAAGAGCAAATCCTCATTTGATTCGCCGCTGATCAAACACCCTTGCAGGCACCACTGAAAATGGATGTGGAAACCACAGTTGATGTGATCTCGCGGTAACAAGAGGTGTTGACTCAAAAACAAAAACGCTGCCACTTCTTACTGTACAATATGATGTCAAAATAATATTATCATGTTGGTAAAATACTATTTAATTTAGCCACATCTTGACAAGTTTTTCTTTTATTGAGTCTCTCATCTCTTCTATTTCTTCTTCTTTTTTTTTTTTTTTCTGTTTTAAAGGTTAATTTGTTTTTTTTTTGTTTTTTTTTTTAGAGATGGGGTCTTGCTCTGTTGGCCCAGGCTGGCTTCAAACTCCTGGCCTCAAGTGATCCTCTTGCCTTGGCCTCCCAAAGTGCTGCGATTATAAGTGTAAGCCACCATGCCTGGCCTTACTTCTCTTTCTTTATAGCTAATAAATTATCTGGTGTATATGCCAGATAATTGTTGAAGTGTTTGCTATTTCATTTTTTTCTTTTTTCTCTTACTCATTTCAATGGCCATGATGACAAAGATCAGCAAAAAACAAATCCATTCAAGGAAAATGCCACTTTCTTCCATGATTAGCATGCCCACTGTACTTTTATATGTTAACTTCATGTGGTCTATAACTTCATAAGGTTAACAAACAAAATCTATATGCCTTTCTTCATGGGATAAAAATCAATGTTTTTCTTGTATCATTGTAAAACTGAAGCTCAATTCATAATTTTTTGTGTACATAAGTCTATGAGAAAAAATATTTGAAGGAAATTGATTCTAGAATCTAGAAGTTCTTCCTCTATGTAATGCATACTGATGTTTAAATGCATTTATAGTTAAAATTCCAAGTATCTTGATTCTTTAGAATTTAAAATTTCATTACTAGTTTTTTGGTTTAGCACATTGTGGTCAGATAATGTGTGCTATATGTTTTCTTATTTTAAATTTTATCAGTATTTTCTTTGTTGACTAATACATCTCATTTACATCGGGAAAAAAGTATATTCTCCATTGTACAGCATAACATGCAGCTATTAAAGTAAGTTTGTTGGTTTTACTATAACATCCATAGTCTAGTTTATTTGTTGCTTGTGAAATTTGTCAGAGACTGAGAATGATATATTAAAATATCCCGTACTGTAGTCCCAGCGACTTGGGAGGCTGAGGTGGGAGGATTGCTTGAACCCAGGAGATCAGGCCTGTGACTAGCCACTGGACTTCACTCTGGGCAACATAGTGAGACCCCCCTCTCTTAAAATAAATCCTGTAGCATGCTATTCATTTCTTCTTCCGCATTTATATTTCGACACAATAGTATTCACTGTTTCCAAGTACATGAAGTGTAACCTTTATTAACATATGGGACAGTGGTTTCCTTTCAGGAACAGCTGGGTTCATGGGTGTGGCCAAAGTAAAATTAAACTTTAAATTTTATAAGGTTCTGTATTGTCTCTACTTTCTAGAGTATAGTTTCTCTCTCTAAAAGATAAATAAGCAAAAAATACAGTGAAATAAAATAGCCATTTGTATCTCATTTGAGGCTTTTGCCTTGATTTCTTCTCTGTATGTTAGTATTGTTATCATTGCTCTACGTATTTACTTTTTGTTTAGGCATGTTTGATAAATCTTTGAACATCTTTTCTTTTCTTATTTATATCAGAAACTACAGGATAATTCAATAGTAAAAAATATATTACTAGCAGGGTGTGGTACTCACGCCTGTAATCCTGGCACGTTGGGAGGCCGAGATGGGAGGATCACTTGAGGTCAGGAGTTTGAGACCAGCCTGGCCAACATGGCAAAAACCCGTCTCTACTAAAAATACAAAAATTAGCCAGCTGTGATACCTGTGATCCCAGCTACTTGGGAGGCTGAGGCACAAGAATTGCTTGAACCTGGGAGGGGGAGGTTGCGGTGAGCTGAGATTGCACCACTGCACTCCAGCCTTGGTGACAAAGCAGGACTCTGTCTCAAAAATAAAAAAGAAAGAAAGAAAATGTGTTACTATAATGTGTTATATTAATAGTCCAATACAGTTTTTTTTAAAGCAGCATATTTAAGAAAGCATTAAAAAATTCAGCATCTGCACTTTTAAGTTGTTAGAAAACTAGGAAAGAAAGCACTTTCAATGTTTTCTGATTTTTTTTTTTTGAGACAGGGTCTTGCTCTGTCGCCCAGGCTGGAGTGCAGTGGCGCTGTCACTGCTCACTGCAACCTCTGCCTCCCGGGCTCAAGTGATCCTCCTGCCTCAGTCTCCCGAGTAGCTGGGATTACAGGCATTCACCACTATACCCAGCTAGTTTTTGTATTTTTTGTATAAAAATGCCTTGTCTGCCTCAGCCTCCCAAAGTGCTAAGATTACAGGCTTGGACCACCACATCTGGCCTCTGATACTTGTTTTTAATGACAACCCTATAAAATACCATACACTTGGAGTTGGATGTTGTTTTTTTCGAGTCAGAGAATCTTTGTCTTTTCATAAGGAGTTTAATTTATTTATACTCATTTTTTTTTTTTTTTTTTTTGAGACGGAGTCTCGCTCTGTCGCCCAGGCTGGAGTGCAGTGGCGCAATCTCGGCTCACTGCAAGCTCCACCTCCGGGGTTCACGCCATTCTCCTGCCTCAGCCTCTCCGAGTAGCTGGGACTACAGGCGCCCGCCACCACGCCAGGCTAATTTTTTTGTATTTTTAGTAGAGACGGGGTTTCACCATGGTCTTGATCGCCTGACCTCGTGATCCGCCCGCCTCGGCCTCCCAAAGTGCTGGGATTACAAGCGTGAGCCACCGCGCCCGGCCCTATACTCATTGTTATAACTGATAGCTGATCTTTCTTGTGTTATTTTGTCTCATAACTAATTTTTAAATTCTGCCAGTGAGTACCTTTAAGCTTTTCACATAAATCAGCATTTCTCTAAACGACAAAGCCAAAAGTGACATGGTGCTATGCCCAGCTCTCTACCCCCATTCAAGATAAGAAACATAATACATGTCTGCATTTCTTAACAGCCAGGTGTTCCTTGGTCTTTGTTACTATAACACATGCATTTAAATCCAGATCATTGTTACTTTCATATTTTTCTATTATGTGTCATTTCCTTCAATATCTCCATGAATACAGCTGTAAATATTAGCGAAATATTAACAAATAAAATCCAACTAATAAACAAAAAGGGTAATATATCCTCACTAAGATAATGCAAGCTTGGCCTACTGTTTTTAAAAAAATCAGTCAATGCAATTCACTCTATTAGCAACAACGTAACAACACAAAAAGGAGAAAAACCATAAGAACATTTCAAAAGGTGCCAAAAAATGGCAAATGATATGAATGATTGATCATTTGTTATAGTCCCAATAATACCTGAAATCTGAAGCTCTGTTTTTTTTTTTCTTTCTCTGTCATTAGGTTAGTCATTTCTTTTGTTCTGTCCTCAAGTTCATTAAACCTTCACTTTGTCACTTCCATTCTGCTATTGAATCCATCTGTGAGTTTTAAAAAAGTTTGGTTATTGTATATTGCAGTGCTCCCCAGCTAAAATAACAATACAAAATTAAAATATTGAAACTTACAAGAGCAAAGAGAATGGGAAAAGGAGACAGCAAATATCCACAGATATTTGCAAGGTGGTAAACTTATGATGGAGTTTCCACTACCTTGGCAGGGAATTTGGATGTGCTCCTAATCCTGGCAGAGCAGGGCACCCATGAGAAGTAAGACAATTATCTAGAGAAACTGAGAAGCCCAGGACTCAGAGGCACCAGGAAAGGATGTATGGAATGTGGGTGTCTTCAAGCAGAGCCTGAGAAATGTGCTCCTATGCAGATCGTTGATGTTGGGAAGTGGTTCTAATGTTGGGAAGAACTGGATAGGATGAAATAGGGGAAGGGTGCATTTTCAAACTGTTCATTGCTCTAGGTAACTGGAGTTTAATCCTGCTGGAAAGTCTCCGAGGAGCCACGTATAATTCACCCTAGAATTGTCCCCTGGCAGGACAGAAGAGGATACTATTTATCAAGTATTTCCCAATCCCCTCAGATCAAAGGTCATTACCAGGTGACACATGTGTCAGAATGGCCCAGCAGAAACTGAGCCACATAAGAGCAAAACCATGCTGCATTCATAACTATTAAATCGGGTTTAGCCCAAAGCAGCCTGCTTACATATTTTAACTTTGGCCTAAAGCTTTCTCTGTACATAGTGAACCATAACCTAAATGGAAGAGTAAACAGACTGTAACCTACTCTTGTGCCAATCATCAAATTTTGGCAACTTAAAGGGGGCCAACTGTTCAAACCATGTTCAAATAAGGCAAACACGGAGCTGTAACCAATCTGACTGTTTCTGTACCTCACTTCCATTTTCTGTTCGTCACTTTCCTTTTTCTATTTACCTCTTTCCAACACGTGGCTGAGCTGGAGTCTCTCTCAGCCTCCTCTGGGCTCCGGTTCACGGATTGTTCTTTTCTCATTTAAAGTCTGGTAAATTTAATTTGGCCAAGGTTTAAGATTTCTTCCAGCTTTAAAATTTCCTGACCCCAATTTCATCTTCTCATTCACCATCCAGCCATGCAACATGATGGCCCATTATGGCCAAATTCCGACAAGGTAGAATGTTTGCTCTTTACAATTTCCTTAATTTACCAAAAGCATAAACTTCAGGCCAGGGGAATTTAACTGCGTTAATTGTCTATTACATGTGGTCCAAAATAATTACTGTGTTTAAAGTACTAGAAAATAGGGCCAGGCGCGGTGGCTCATGCCTGTAATCCCAGCACTTTGGGAGGCTGAGGTGGGTGGATCACGAGGTCAGGAGATCGAGACCATCCTGGCTAACACGGTGAAACCCCGTCTCTACTAAAAATACAACAAATTAGCCGGGCGAGGTGGCGGGCGCCTGCAGTCCCAGCTACGCGGGAGGCTGAGGCAGGAGAATGGCGTGAACCCAGGAGGCGGAGCTTGCAGTGAGCCAAGATCGCGCCACTGCATTCCAGCCTGGGCGACAGCGAGACTCCGTCTCAAAAAAAAAAAAAAAAAAAAAGTACTAGAAAATAACTTCCAAGCCTCAACATAAAATTTCACAAGACAAGGTTGAGAAAAGAAAAACTGGGCTCGGTGGCTCACGCCTGTAATCCCAGCACTTTGGGAGGCTTAGGCCAGTGGATCATGAGGTCAGGAGATCGAGACCATCCTGGCCAACATGATGAAACCCCTTCTCTACTAAAACTACAAAAATTAGCTGGGTGTGGTGGTACGTGCCTCTAATCCCCGCTACTCTGGAGGCTGAGGCACGAGAATCGCTTGAACACCGGAGGCGAAGGTTGCAGTGAGCGGAGATCCTGCCACTGCACTACAGCATGGCGACAGAGCAAGACTCTGTCTCAAAACAAAACAAAACAAAACGATAAAACAAAACTAAACAACCTTCTTTCTTTCCTCTTTTTTCAAGAGTCAAGGTCTCACTCTGCCACTCAGGCTGAAGTGCTGTGGTTCGATCATGGCTCACTGCAGCCTCAAACTCCTGGATTCAAGGGGTCCTCCTGCCTCAGCTTCCTAAGTAGCTTGGGACTACAGGTGTGAACCACCATGCCTGGCTAATTCTTTACATTTTGGGGTTATGGGGAACGAGGCCTCCCTATGTTGCCCAGGCTGCTGTTGAACACAAGCGATCCTTCCACCTCAGCCTCCTGCTTGTCACTGGGATTATAGGATTGAGCCTCAATGACTGGCTTAGAAAAAAATCTATTATCTGAAGAATGAGAGTCCTTTTAAATTATCAGGACCAGAGAGCCATTAAAATGAGACAGCAATCACGTCGCCCTTAAGCTATATATTCATCTCTTGAAACTGTTTGCTATTGTCACAAGCAGCTATAGATTACCCTAATAATGCCACACTGGACACTATCACCCACACCCTATAGTTTAGCAGTGTATAGCCAATCACTAATCCCTGTTATTTCTGTAAACCAAAGATAATTCCTTACAACAACTTTGTATGAGCTCACTCCCCGTCCCTCTTTTTTGCCTTTAAAAACTTGCTGGTAACAAAGGCTGGACGGAGCTCACATTCAAGGTTTCTTGGGTCTAAATCTTCTGGGCAGCTGTCTACACTTTGGCTCAGGTAAACTCCTTAAATCTTATTTTGTGCCACAGCCTCCTCATTTTATGTAGACAAGGTAAGACAAAGACAATGTTAAGCAAAAATATGGATAAATCAAACATGCATAGTAAATAACCTTTTACTAGAGTTTTTTAATGTAATTTTTCCTATTTTCTTTTGAAAAATTTTGAACCTATAGACATGTTAAAAGAATAGCACAGTGGGGAGGGGGGAGGGATAGCATTAGGAGATATACCTAATGTTAAATGATGAGTTAATGGGTGCAGCACACCAACATGGCACATGTATACATATGTAACAAATATGCACGTTGTGCACATGTACCCTAAAACTTAAAGTATATATAAAAAAAGAATAGCACAAAGAACTTCCCTTATAATGCTATATTCCTATTTAATTCCTAAATCCTAAGAAAAAGGATCTTTTCCTATATAACCACTTTACCTTGATCATATTCAAGAAATTTGACATTGATATACTATTATCAAAAATTTACTTACTATTGAATTATTTAAAATAACCACCAATAATCAAGTTTCACCAGTTGTCCCAATAATGCTGTTCATAAACTCTTCTTTTTTAAAAAATCAGGGATTCAGCCTAGGATCAAGTATTGCATTTAATGTCATGTAGCTTTCATCTCCTTTAATTTCAAGCGGTTCTGCTGCCTTTTTTTTTTTTCTTTTGAGATACAATCTGTAAAGTGTCCAGGCCAATTGTTTTGTAGACTGTCTTGGAATTAAATTCAGATTATTCACTTTGGCCGGCCTAGGTGGTAGTGTGTTCTTCTCATACCAGCAGGTGTGTCATGTCGGTTTGCCTTAACATCAGGGATGTTGTATTTGATCATTTGGTTAAGGTATTATGTGCCAGATATCTTCTTCTCCTATTTGCAATTAATCAATAACCTGTGATATTTGGATTAGTGTATATCCACTGGGTCCCAGCAATTTTTACCTATAGGTTTAGCATCCATTGTTGATACTTGCTGGAATCAGTCACCAAACTGGTGAAGTAATAGTGATTTTGAAATCAGTTATTCCTTCTATATTTCTTAGCTGAGATTCTTCTGTAAATAAGAGCCTCTCCTTACCCCACTTTTTGTTGGAGAATCCTGGACTCCTGTTTTAATTCAATTTGCTTTAATCCATTGCCAACACTATTTTTTTTTTTGGATGCTCAAAGTTTTCCAAATTTGGCCAGCAGAAGCCTCTTCTAGTAGACTCCTATGTCTTTTTTTCTTTTTTTTAATTAAATGGAGACAAAGTCTTGCTCTGTCAGTCAGGCTAGAGTGCACTGGTTCACTCACTACAGCCTCCAACTCCTGGGATCAAGGGATCCTCCCACCCCAGGCTCCCAAGTAGCTAGGACAACAGGTGTGGACCACCATGCCCAGCCAATTTCTAAAAAAATTGTATACAGATACGGTCTCACTATGTTGCCCAGGCTGGTTTTGAACTCTTGGCCTCAAGGGGTCCTCCCACTTGGACCACTTAAAGTGTTGGGAATACAGGCGTGAGCCACTGCACTTGGCTCCTGTGCCGTTTCTACCTGTCTTCGTGTGTTTTTGAACACTTTCTTATCTTCTGGAACAAAAATGATCCAGGCCTATCTTGTTGTACTTTCCCTGCCCCCAAACTGAAATCAGCCATTTTTCCAGACAGCCCTGGTTCCTTTTAGTGGGAATCCTATTTAGATTAATGTGCTTTAATATATAATACTTTTATGTTGTAAAATATTACTTTTGGATAGTTTGCAGAATTGTGATAATTTACTTTAGAATCTATCTCTTCCATCATACATCAATTCTATGTACTTGCTAATTATGGAAATAATTTCTGAGAATTGTCTTTCTTTTTTCTTTTTTTAGACAGTTTCACTCATCACCCAGGCTGGAGTACAGTAGCACCATCCCGGCTTACTGCAACCTCTGCCTCCTGGGTTCAAGCAATTCTCGCGCCTCGGCCTCCTGAGTAGCTGGGACTACAGGGCTATGTCATCATGCCTGGCTAATTATAATTTTTTAAAAAAATGTTTATCATTAGACAATGGTTTTCCTTAAAGTAGGAATACTATTTAGTTTTCCCTAGAGCAGTCTGTATAACTTTATAAAATAATGGTTCACAGATTTAAAATGTATTATTCAAAGTGATGAGGCTGGGTGCAATGGCTCATGCCTGTAATCCCAATACTTTGGGGGGCGGAGGAAGGAGGATCACTTGAGGCTGGGAGTTCAAGACCAGCCTGTGCAACATAGTGAGACCTCATCTCTACAAAAAAAAATGTAAAAATTAGTCGGGTGTGGTGGTGCATACCCATAGTCCCAGCTACTCAGGAAGCTGAGGTGAGAGGATTGCTTGAGCCCAGGAGTTTGAGTTTACAGTGAATCGTGATGATGCCACTGCATTCCAGCTGGAGTAACAGAGCAAGACACCTTCTCAAAAAAAAAAAAAAAAAAAAAGAAGAAAGGTGATGAGATAGAGGGGAAATGTTTAACAATTTTTGGTTTCTGAATGAATAATTTTAGTACATCATCTTAAAGTTTTCTTCTAAAGCAATATGATATGATTTTGAAATGAATGGCAGCGGCCTCTACAGGAAATGATCATGTAATTGCTTATTTAATTGAATGATTCATTGACTATGACACATGAGGGAATTGTTTCTGTCACACTATGGTATTGTCTGTCTAATGTTTAGCTATAGGCAATGGATGAGAAATCCTTTTTTGAGACGGACTCTCTCTCTGTTGCCCAGGCTGGAGTGCAGTGGTGCCATCTCTGCTCATTGCCGTCTCTGCCTCCCAGATTCAAGAGATTCTCCTGCCTTAGCCTCCGGAGCAGCTGGGATTACAGGCGCATGAAACCACACCCTGCTAATTTTGTAGAGACGGAGTTTCACCATTTTGGCCAGCTAGTCTTGAACTACTGACCTCAAGAGATCCGCCCACCTTGGCCTCCCAAAGTGCTGGGGTTACAGGCGTGAGCCACCGTGCCTGGCCGAGAAATTCTTTGTTGAATCACAAGAACAGTTATGCAAAGTCTTGCACATATTTTAATACTTCTAAATATTTAAACATTTAATAATAATATTTCAGAAATTTGCCCTTTACCCACTTTTCTTGTGTGTGTGTGTGGAGGGGGAGGGTTATTGATTTCTTAATGCAAGAAAAAATGAGGAAAAGATAAAGTATTATCAAGAGAATATTAATGGACACAATTGCTGGATATACATAATATTGGCATCTTTTCAGTACGAAAACATTTTAAGCTCTTTAGAAAATTTATCTCTGCTAGAGATGTTTATAGATCTAGAGTCCTGCTCTTTTAAGGCCCACTTAAACTTGAAAAATATGTGTTTTTGTTTTGTTGCTCTAGTGCAGCAAAATATCGTTTTAACCATTTTTAGGTGTGACAGTTCAGTTGCAATAAGTACATTCACATTGTTACGTAATGAAAAAGGCATGGTTGTAAGTGGCAGGTATTTCCCTATGGAGGTCTATTTTGAGTTGTGTCAATCACAAGGGGAAATCTCTCAGAATATTGCTTTATTAAAGTCCGTATGGAATGGAAACAGGAGTCAAGGTATATAACATTTCATCTAGTGAGGACAAATACTTCATATGTAAAATAAGAATGCTTTAAAGAGAAATAACTTTTTATTATATAAACCCACTTAAAAAAAACAACTAAAGCCTTTTGAAACTAATATATAGAGGGCAAATGCTATAGACAAGCCACAAAATGTAAGAATAATAAAAAGATAGTACTATGAATGACAAAAGAGCAAAAATGTATTATGCTTTATTATAGGTCAAGTGCTGTTTTGGCATAGAAGCATTTGATTCTATTCTGTTACTTAATCCCGGTAACAATCCTATTAGGTAGATGCTGGTACACTGGAGAAGCTGTGCAGTGTTAAGAACATAGTTACTGGCCAGGCATGGGGCCCCACGCCTGTAATCGCAGCACTTTGGGAGGCTGAGGCAGGTGGATCACTTGAGGTCAGGAGTTTGAGACCAGCCTGGCCAACATCAGGAAACCCTGTCTCTACTAAGAATACAAAAATTAACCAGGCATGGTGGCCCATGCCTGTTGTCCCAGCTGCTCGTATGGCTGAGGCAGAATAGCTTGAACTGGGGAGGCGGAGGTGCAGTGAGCTGAAATCACGTCACTGCACTCCAGCCTGGGCGAAGGAGCTAGATTCTGTCTCAAAAATAAAATAAAAATAAAAATAACCTAGCTACTGCAGCCACAGTTCATCACCTGGGTTTAAGTCCTGGTCTTCCACTTGCTGTGTGGCTTTGGGAGAGTTACTTAACTTCTCTATACTTTAGTTTTCTTATCTGAAAGATGGAGACTATGCCAAAAATAGTACCTACCTTATAAGATTGTTGTGAAGATTAAATAAATCACTGTGTGGAAAACATTTGGAAACTTGAGCCAGATACATTTTTTTTTTTTTTTTTTTTGAGTCAGAGTCTCGCTCTGTCGCCCAGGCTGGAGTTTCAGTGGCGCGATCTTGGCTCACTGCAAGCTCCACCTCCCAGGTTCACGCCATTCTCCTGCCTCAGCCTCCAGAGTAGCTGGGACTACAGGCGCCTGCCACCACACCCGGCTGATTTTTTTGTATTGTATTTTTAGTAGAGACGGGGTTTCACCTTGTTAGCCAGGATGGTCTCGATTTCCTGACCTTGTGATTCTCCCACCTTGGCCTCCCAAAGTGCTGGGATTACAGGGAGCCAGATATATTTGACTTTAAAGCTCCTGGCCAGGCTCAGTGGCTCACACCTATAATCCCAGCACTTTGGGAGGCCAAGGTTGGAGGATGGCTTGAGCCTGGGAGTTCGAGTCTGCAGAGAGGTATGATGACACCGCTGCACTCTAGCCTGAGAGGCAGAGGGAGGCCTTGTCTCTGGGGAAAAAAAATAATAATAATAAGGGAAAAAATACAGCTTTTACTCACTTTAGTATGCTCTTCCAGTCATCCATTCATTCCACAAATATTCACTGGCGATTTACTGACATGCTAGGCACCATGCTAGGTGCTGAGATGCAATAGTGATGAAGAAAGCCGAAAACAGCTTTCCAACTTGGGCCAGGCAGAATGACTCCAGCAAACAAGGGTAGCGAGAAGAAAGGCCATTCTGCCATCAATATTCACAAGTGCATACATAGAGTGGGCTTCAAGAAGTGTGCCCCTTGGGCACTCAGAGAGATCCAGAAACTTGCCATGAAGGAGATGAGAACTCCAGATGTGCTCATTGATGCCGGACTCAAAAAAGCTATCTGGGCTGAAGGAATAGGGAATATCCTCTGCTGTATCCATGTGTGGTTGTCCAGAAAATGTAATTAGGATGAAGATTCACCAAACAAGCTCTATACTTTGATTTCCTATGTACCTGTTACCATTTTTGAAAGTCTACAGACAGTCAAAGTGGATGAGAAGTAGCCAATGATCATTGAATACATCAAATAAATTTATAAGACCACCAAGAAAAGGCCAAAAAATCTCTGCCACTAAAACTTACAACATGGAAATTGTTCAGCCTCAATGGTATTCAAAGAAATGAAAACGGTGTTAAATGCTAAAAGGCAGTGTCAACATAGGTTTACTGAAGTGATATTCTAATATACAGGAAATGAGTATGAAATTACTGTAGCTAAGCAGGGCACAGTGGCTCACGCCTGTAATCCCAGCACTTTGGGAGGCTGAGGTGGATGGACTACCTGAGGTTGAGGGTTCAAGACCAGCCTGACCAACATGGAGAAAACCCGTCTCTACTAAAAATACAAAATTAGCTGGGCCTGGTGGCGCATGCCTGTAATCCCAGTTACTCGGGAGGCTGAGGCAGGAGAATTGCTTGAACCTGGGAGGTGGAGGTTGCAGTGAGCCGAGATCACACCACTGCACTCCAGCTGGGCAACAGAGGGAGATTCCATCACAAAAGAAAAAAAAAGAAATTACTGTAGTTATTTTAGAAAACAATATAGCTATAGGTATTAAGTCATAAAATATTACATGATTTATTGCAACAATCCTAGAAAAAAATCCAAAATACAAAATTCTATTTAAAAGGTGTCTGTTGTAATATCACTTATTACAGGAAAAGAAAAACAGATGCAAGTTGTGTCTCTACTAAAAATACAAAAATTAGCCGGGAATGGTGGCACGTGCCTGTAATCCCAGCTTCTCAGGAGGCGAGGCAGGAGAATTGCTTGAACCTGGGAGGCGGAGTTTGCAGTGAGCAGAGATCGCACCACTGCACTCCAAGCCTGGCGACAGAGCTAGACTCCATCTCAAAAACAAAAATAAAAAAAATAAAAGTAGTGTTTTGTAGCAATAAGGACATTCAAAATAATAATCGTAGCAGGCAGATGAGTGTCCTCCTGAAGATAGCCATGTCCTGATCCCCAGAACCTGTGACTATGTCAGGTTATGTGGCAAGGGGGAGTTAAGGCTGCTGATGAGCTGACCTTAAAATAGGGAGATTATCCTGGATTACTGGGATGGGGCCGATGTAATTACAAGGGCCTTTAATGTAAAAGAGAGAGGCAGAGAACCAGTATTGGGTGATGCACTGGGAGAAGATTTGATCGGCCAAGGCTGGCTATGAAGATGGAGGAAGGGACCATAAGCCAAGGAGTCTGGGCAGCCTCTAGAACCTGGAAAAGGTGAGGAAGCAGATTCTTCCTGGAGCATTTGGAAAGGACCACAGCTCTGCCAGCCTCTTGATGACCTCCAGAACTGTAACATATTTAATTTGTGTTGGCAAAGTCTAGCTCTGTGGCCCAGGCTGGAATGCAGTGGTGTGATCTCTGCTCACTGCAGCTTTGATCTCCTGGGCTCAAGCGATCCTCCCACCTCATCCTCTGAGTATCTAGGACTGCAGGCACACACCACTATACCCAGCTAATCTTTTTATTTTTGTAGAAATGGGGTCTCACTATGTTGCCCAGGCTGGTCTTGAACTCCTGGGCTCAAGTGATCCTTGCTCCTCGGCCTCCCAAACTATCGAGATTTCAGGTGTAAACCACCACAAGCAGGCAATTTGTGTTGTTTTAAGTCAGAAAATCTACAGTAATTGGCCGCAGTAGCAATAGAAAACTAATGCAATAATCTTGGGTGGGAAGGTGCCACCTTCTTCTGCTTCTGGGAAGCATCTCAACTGAGTGTTTAAAGTGAGCATGGCCACTCCCATGGCAGGTGGTGAGTGAGTGGCGGATCCTAAGGAGAGGGAAGAGGATGGGCAGGAAGATGGTTTGAGTTCTTGAGTTCCAATTTTATCTTCTGCTGAATCCTTCATTTTCCTTCCTCAACTGATACTTTTCCCAGTTTGACAAGTAATATAGCTTTTCAAATTCGGTTGGCTTCAGACAACCAGATATGCAACACTTTTGGATTTCCTTCTGGGATAAAAAAAAGAGATCTCTAAGGAAAGCTATGTTTTCTTCCTTCTTTTCCTTCAGCTAAGTGTGTCTCTTTACTGTAGCTCCTTCCTGAAGGCTAAGGATGCATACAATGTCATGAGTTTTTCCCACCAATGATGCAGTTCCACTCACTGATAGAAAGACAGGCATTTTTTTTTTTTGAGACAGAGTCTCGCTCTGTTGCCCAGGCTGGAGTGCAGTGGTGTGATCTCGGCTCTCTGCAACCTCCGCCTCCCAGGTTCAAGGGATTCTCCTGCCTCAGCCTCCTGATTACAGAAGCGTGTCACCATGCCCAGCTAAAAAAAAGTCTACCTTCACTTTCAGGAGTTAATATCCTTGTTTAACTTCCCATTGCCTGTCCCAGAGAGGCTTTCTCATGTAGCTCAGTAATTCCTGTAGTTTACAAACAGGAAAGTGCCAGAAACTTTAAGAACAAATTCTGAAAGACCTATGAGCAAATGGTGCTGAATTTAAATATGGCTTCTTAAAGTCACATTTCATTGTCTTAGTCAAAGCAGAATTATTAAGTGATTATTTTAAATTAATTTTTAAAATTAGCAACTTCAGGTATAATAACTTTGAAACTAGAATAAATATTTATTTTATATTAATACAATGAATTGTGCCAAAAAAAGATACCCAGCTTCATGGTAACCAGAGAAACGTGGATTTAAAACACAGCAAAAGGCAAGTACTAGAAACAAACATAAAATCTCAGTCCAGCTACTTCTATGCCCAATTCCAATATGACATGGTCTCATGCCCACCCTTTACAGTCACAATTATTGATGCGTGGGCACCCTGACTGGAGCACCTCCACCCCTGGGGTCAACTGGGAAGCATCTGGTGCTGTGATCGAGGCACCTCCAGAATCATCGCACTGAGTAAAGAGAGAAACCTTTCAAAGGAAGGGATGCTTGGCAGAGGAAAATCAGCACTCCCATCATAGCGTTCAAGTAAATAAATTCAAGGTAAGTAAACTGTCGTAAACTTGAACAAATCTCTTTACATTTTCTCATTGGCAAAAGGATGATCAAAAGTCTATGCTCACTTTAAGGAGTTAGTATCTAACGTGCATCAATCTTTAAATCTGATGACTGTTGTGAAGTCAGCCTCAGAGGGGACTACATGCCCTTGTCTTATTCCAAAAAATGTCCCACCACTACCTCACTGATAAGTTACAATTAGAGGCATAACGCATTTCATGTCTATCATTTGGGGATCTCCAGCTATGATAAGGAGGTGTCATAAAAGATGAATTTAGGATAAATGTATGGTGTCTGACACAGCACCCTGCTGAGGAGCCCTGACTTGGGAGGGGACCACGGTGTAGCCCCAACGGCAGGCAAGCTGAAGGAGGAGTGTGACCTCTGAGCCAGCGGGGAGCAACTCAGTATCGAGGCACCGCACACACACACACACACACACAGCTCTGCATCCCAGATATCCTCCCACCCAGCCTGCATTCCCCAGCTGGAGAAGGCAAGAATGAGCCACCTGTCCCTTCCTCACTGTGCAGCTGAGCTGTTGGGGCAGCTACAGCCACAGGAATACTCTTGAGAAAGGAGTGTAATACCTGTGTCCTCGGGGAGGGCTTGGAGGGATAAAGAAGGAGCCTGGACAAGGACAGCTCGAGGGGTCTTTGCTTCAAGCAGACACCAACAGGATTCAGGAAGTCCAGTGACTGACCCCTGGACAGCAGGCAGCAGGAATGACTCCGAACATGCTTTAAAACCATGGTTTAAAGTCACACAAATTTTATCAAAAAAAAAAAAAAAAACTTTCTGGAACTCAAACATCCAAAAGTGGATCCAACTTCAGGCAAATCTGGACATTGGGAGCCTGGTAGTGTCATCAGGGTATTTTTTGCTTGTTTGTGTGTTTTTGTTTGTGTATGTGTGTCTGTGTTTTTTAATGCCTCCCATCCTGAGCTTCTTTTTGCAGATAGAGTCTCCTCATGAGGCTGAGAGGTCAGCTGCCAACATCCTCAGATTCACTTTCTCTGTTTGGGAACCAGAACAGAATATAAGCCCAGTTCAGCCCAGCTGAAGTACTGGTATAGTTTGGACATTTGTCCCCTCCAAATCTCACTTTGAAATGCAATTCCCAGTGTTGGAGGTGGGGCCTGGTGGAAGGTGTTTGGATCATGGGGGTGGATTCCTTGTGAATGGTTTAGTCATCCCATTGGGAATAAGTGAGTTCTCTCTCGAGAGTTCAGAGATCTGGTTATTCAGAGTCTGTGACCTCCTCTCCCTCTTGCTCCTGCTCTCACTGTGTGATATGCCGGTACCCACTTCACTTTCCACCATGAGTAAAAGCTCCCTGTGGCCTCACTAGAAGCCAGGCAGATGCTGGTGCCATGCTTCCTGTATATCCGCAGAACCATGAGCCAATTCAACCTCTTTTCTTTATAAATTACCTGGTCTCAGCTATTTCTTTATAGCAATGCAGAAAAGAACAAACACAAGTACCTTCAGCCAAATGAGCCCCAAGTGGCTAAAACAGATCCACCTAACACATGGTGTAGAAGGTAGTGCCCCAAACCAGTAATAATGAAAGCAATAATCTAAAACATTAATAAACACTATTCAGAATCACTGAAATAATTATTTCAGTAGCAATGATAATACAATATATTGAATTCTTACCAAGTATCTGGCACTGTCCTTTACAAAGATTCTCTGGTTCAATCTCTACAGCCCATTAGGTAGCTGTTATCCCCATTTCACAGATGAGAAAACTGTTCCATCATAGGTTTTGCATCTCTAGTGCCAGTGGAGCTGTCAGATGCCATGGCTCTCTTGCTCGTGTTTCAATAATCAGTTCTTACTCTCCAGTCCCATTTTTATCGAGCATAAAATGCACTAGTACCTCTTATGCTGATTTTATAATCTATCTTGGCCACTATCCCTAGATTCACCCATCAGCAGCCCTATCCCAGGGTGAGTTGCTTCTATGACAGACATACTAGTTGACGTCTGCATTTTTGTTTCAGAGGCTAATCTTTTAGGCAACCTCGTCTCCAAACCTGGAGAATGTGAAGAAGCTGGCTCTAAATATGAGTAAGATCCTTGGCCTTCTCCACAGACGTGAGAGAGGCATCCAGACAAGTGACTGTCCTGCAATAGTCTGTCATAGAAGTGTGCCATTTAAAAGGGAAGGATGAAGTTCTGTAGAGGAAACTGAGGCAAGTAAACTCCAGGAGGGCAGAAATTTGATGTTTCTTCATTGTGGAATTCCCAGCTCCTGGAACAGCTTCATAGAGCACATGGGAAACATCTATCTAATAAATGGATGAAGCAAGTGGCATTTGACTTGACTCTGAACAGATGAGCAGTGCTCCAGGCGGGGCCAGCATGTGCAAAGACACAGCAGGATCAAGACCTTTGTATGAACTGTATGCGAACACTTTGGACCCAATGTGGTGGCTCATACCTGTAACTCAGCGACTTGGGAGGCTGAGGCAGGACGATTGCTTGAGGCCAGGAGTTCAAGACAGACCTGCCTGGGCAACATAGTGAGACCCGCACCCCCCATCTTTAAAAAATAAAATAAATTAATTCCCCTCCCAAAAAACATTTTGGGATGTTTAATGTGGTTCCCCCATCCTTTTCACTCCTTTACACAAACATATGCTGGGAGAAAAAAACTGTGTTTAAAATGCCATCTCTAGTGGCAGTATGGACTAGAGAAATGAGTCCTTCAGAAAGTTAGTAAAAATGATTTTTTTTTTTTTTTCTGAGACGGAGTCTCGCTCTGTCGCCCAGGCTGGAGTGCAGTGGCACTATCTCAGCTCACTGCAAGCTCCGCCTCCCGGGTTCACGCCATTCTCCTACCTCAGCCTCCCGAGTAGCTGGGACTACAAGCACCTGCCACCATGCCTGGTTAATTTTTTTTTTTTTTTTTTTTTTTTTTAGTAGAAACGGGGTTTCACCACGTTAGCCAGGATGGTCTCGATCTCCTGACCTCGTGATCCGCCTGCCTTGGCCTCCCATAGTGCTGGGATTACAGGCGTGAGCCACCACGTCCAGCCAAAAATGATTATTAGAATGATTGTTCTGAAATACCTTTTGCATGACTCCTTTGTGATATTCATCAAATATTTCTTGGTCTCCACCCTCCAGACACATGGTAGGGTTGCAGTTTTCTACTCCACTCCCATTGACCTTTGGGTGTGGCCCTATGACTTACTTTGCCTCCTAAAATGTAATAAGACAGAATAGAAACTTTAAGTCAGAGGGCAGAGTCCCCACTGAATGAATGGGTGGCAAGAAATAAACCATCAATGAATGGAAAGCAAGAAATAAACCTTCTTGTTAGAAGCCACCCTACACCTTCACTCTTCATGGTTTCATTTAATCCTCACAGAAGTCCTATGAGGTAGATATTATTCCAGTGTCCCAAAAAACGAAATCGGGGTTTATTCACAGCCAACATAACTCTGGAGCTGTGTCCTTCAACACCACGGCCACCAGCCCCAAGCGGCAATCAAGCATTTGAAATGTGGCTAGTCCAATAAAACACATACCAGATTCAAAACTGGCATGAAAGAGGAATGTAAGAATCTCATTAATAGTTTATATTTTACCTGTTCTTTGTTGTTGAAAAAAATAGTTTATATTAATTACATGATGAAATAATATTTTAGAGACACTGGGTGAGTTAAAATATGATCTTAAAATTAATTTTGCTTGTTTATTTTTACCTTTTAGAACAGAGCTTCTAAAAATGGAAAAGTACATAGGCAGCTTGCATTTATAATCTGTGCTATATTTCTCTTGGACAGCACTGGTTTACTGGTTACAGATTGAGGAAGCAAAGACTAGTTGCTCTGAATCTAAATTCAGGGCTCTTTGGAGCATGTATTCCTCCCCTCTCAAAGGGAATTTATCTGGTGGTGGTGGTTTGACTGGCTGCTCATCTAAATGTATTTATTCATGGATTTATACAACACATATTTATTGTGCAGTTACTGTATACAAAGCTCTGCAGGAGGTGGTATGATTGTGCTCTACCCTGAACTCATAGTCCTGCCGAGGACAAAAGTTTTGTGGGTGAAGAGCTGATAAATGGCCAAGTTTGAAGGTAAATGAGATGCTAATAGGAATGCTGTTCGGGAAAGGGAAATCTGACCTTGCTTGGAGTAGTTAAAAAAAAACCTTTTTGAAGACCATACTGCCCCAGCTTTAAATGCAATTTGCTCCTTGAACTTTCCTGAAAATACTCACAATTCATGTAATCTCAGCAAGTCTATACATTAACCCACTTCTACTCTCTACTTGTTACTTTAAAAAGAACTCAGTCACTCTACATGCAAGTGCTTACCACGTGGGGAAAAAACACTAAGGAATTCAGCTTCGTTTTGTCCCAATTAGGCTTATTGAAATAACAAGATCAATGCCATTATCTCAGAGGTGAAAATAACTGGACAATTCCACTATTTATTCTTCAATGATTAATTACTAAAAGGAAAACTATATCTAAAATGTGAGCTGATGAACCAGTATCACATTTTCATTTCTAATGGTTCAAAGCTCATGTCAAATTCTTTGATTTTCTTTTCTTTTCTTTTCTTTTTTTTTTTTTTTTTGAGACGGAGTCTTTCTCTGTCCCCCAGGCTGGAGTGCAGTGGCGCGATCTGGGCTCACTGCAAGCTCCGCCTCCCGGGTTCACGCCATTCTCCTGCCTCAGCCTCTCCCAGTAGCTGGGACTACAGGCGCCCGTTACCACGCCCGGCTAATTTTTTTATTTTTAGTAGAGATGGGGTTTCACCGCGTTAGCCAGGATGGTCTCGATCTCCTGACCTTGTGATCCGCCTGCCTCTTCCTCCCAAAGTGCTGGGATTACAGGCTTGAGCCACTGAGCCCGGCTTTTCTTTTTTCTTTTTTGAAATAGGGTCTTGTTCTGTCACCCAGGCTGGAGTGCAGGGGCATGATCACTGCTCACGCCAGCCTCAACCTCCTGGATTCAATTGATCCTCCCAGTTGAATGATTGCTCTGAAATACTCTCTGCAGGACTCCTTTGTGATATTCATCAAATATTTCTTGCTCTCCACCCTCCAGACACATGGTAGGGTTGCAGTTCATTACTCCACTCCCATTGACCTTTAGGTGTGGCCCTGTGACTTACTTTGCCTCCCAAAGTGTATTAGGACAAAATAGAAACCTTAAGTCAGAGAGCAGAGTTCCCACTCTGAGTAGCTGGGACCACAGGCGCACGCCACCATCCCCAGCTAATTTTTTATTTTTTTGGAGAGATGGAGTCTCGTTGTGTTGCCCAGAATGGTCCTAAACTCCTGGGTTCAAAGAATCCTCCCACCTTGGTCTCTCAAAGTGCTGGGACAAGTGTGAGCCACCATGCTTCACCAAACCCTTTGCTTTTCATGTAATTTTTTAACTAAATCTTGTGGGTAATGAGCAATTTTCTTTCTTTCTTTTTCCTTCCTTCCTTCCTTCCTTCCTTCCTTCCTTCCTTCCTTCCTTCCTTCCTTCCTTCCTTCCTTTTCTTCTTTCTTTCTTTTCTTTTAAAGATGTATTAGTCTGTTTGTGTTGCTATAAAGGAATATATGAGACTGAGTAATTTATGAAGAAAAGAGGTTTATTTTGGCTCACAGTCCTGCAGGCTGTACAGGAAGGGTGGTGCTGGCATCTGCTTTTGGTGAGGGCTCCAGGGAGCTTACAATCATGGCGGAAGGTAAAGGGGGAGCTGCTGTATCACATGGTGAGAGAGGAAGCAAGAGAGAGAAGTAGGAGGTCCCAGACTCTTAAACAACCAGATCTCGTGTGAACTAAGTAAGTAAGAACTCACTCATCACCAAGGGGATGGCGCTAAGTTATTCATGAGGGACCCATCTCCTTCATCCAATACCTCCCACTAGACTCCACTTTCAACATGAGATTTGGAAGGGATAGACATCCAAACCACATCAAAGCTCTTTTTTGAGACAGAGTCTCTCTCTGTCACCCAGGCTGGAGTATGGAGTGCATTGGTGTGATCTCAGCTCACTGCAGCCTCCTGAGTTCAGGAAATTCTCCTGCCTCAGCCTCCCAAGTAGCTGGGATTACAGGTGCCAGCCACCATGCCCGGCTAATTTTTGTATTTTTAGTAGAGATGGGGTTTTGCCATGTTGGACAGGCTGGTCTCAAACTCCTGACATCAGGTGATCCCCTGGCCTCAGCCTCCCAGAATGCTGGGATTACAGGCATGGGCCACCACGCCTGGCCTTGAAAGCACTTTTTTAGGATGTTCTTTATCTTTTATATTTCTCTGCCAGTGATTTTCACAGTGTGATATATAGTCAACCCCACATCAGATCACCTGGAATCATTGTCAATATTGGGTACAACTTGCCTCACCCCAGAATTTCAAGGAGTGTGACCTGTGGGTCTGTATTTTTACCAGGTAATTCCTATGTTTGTTAAAGTTGGAGAAGCATTGCTGTTAGTCCAGGAAACAAACAAGTTGGTCTTTTGCATTCTCCCTGACAAGATAAAAGGGCAGTAGAAGTAAGGACTAGAAAATATTTTGAAAGTCCTCCAACAGTCAAGGGGAGTGGAAAGGATTATTCATAACCCTTTGCTGCCAAGAAATCTGGAACTTCTAAAGCTATGGGCTAATGCATCTTGCATTAGCAACTTGGCATGCAGGAAATCCCCCCACCCACAGTGCCAGGGGCACAAGGAGTCTTGTCGTCCCTTAAATAAAACAAAGTTGGGATTTTCAAGTTACCCAAGGCTTCTGATTTCCTACTTTGTTGTCTGAAAGAAAACAAAATGATTATATTCTTTTCCCAAGGTTGGTGAATATACGTGATAATTTTTCTTAATGGCATAAATGAAACTGTGGCTTGAGGGGAAGTAATGAACAAATGGTTCAGGAAAAGGGAATTGGGAAAAGCCTGTTCCTTGATGAGAACAGATCAGCCTCTTAGGTGTTGATACAGCCTTTCACTTGCTGCAGCACAGCACAGTGTAGTGTTCTTGGAGGGTTCAGACCTCCTTTGGGGTCCAGATGTAGCTTGGATTATCTTTAAATTGGGGCATTGGTTGGATCTAAATACTTACTTTTTAGCTTTTTGTTTTGAATTACTTTTAGACTTTCGAGAAGTTGTAAAAATAGTACAGTGTGTTCCCATCACCCTGCTTCCCCCATTGATAACATCTTACACAGCCACAGCATATTTTCAAAACCAAGAATTTGAAATATGTGCAATATTATTACCTACACCACAGACTTGGTCCCTGCTATAGTCTGAATGTTTGTGTCACCCCAAAAATTCATTATGTTGAAATCTTTCTCCAATGCATTAGTATGAATAGGTGGGAAGTTTATGAGTTGATTAGGTCATGAAGGTAGAGCCCTCGTGAATGGGATTAGTACCTTATAAAAGTGGTCCTTTGTTCCCCTCTTTCATCATGTAAGGACACAGCAAGAAGGCCTGAGGAACAACCCTTACCCAACAGTGAATCTGTTCGCACGTTGATCTTGGACTCCTCAGCCTCTAGGACTGTAGGAAATAGATTTCTGTTATTTATAAGATATTTTGTTATAGCAGCCAAAATGGACTAAGGCAGCCACTTTTGTGTAGCATATAGGCAAGATGTCTCAGGAGCAACCTTAGGAAGCATCTTATGATACATATTGGACATGTGCACAACACACATAGAAAAATAGTTTGGTTGCAGACCCTATTGGTGTTTTGTTTCATAAGAGCAGCCACAGTGCCCTGTGGAAGGTGGCACCATCTTCTTTTCCATAAACATTAGCCATGCCATCTACTATGAATGACAGAGATTTTTCAGTTCAAGTTTCTGAGGACCGCAAACAAGTATCAAAGAGCCAGATGTTTCTTTGCATTAAACCAGTTTTATTACTCTGCCTTTTGCCTTATACACTTAATAAATACAATTTTCTACATTTCTATGGTGTTTTAAATTTACAAAACCTTGATATATATCTTAGTTTATTTATCCCTTGCAATCAGCCCAGAAAATTATGGTCCATACTATAATTTGTATTTTATATGTGAGGAAACTGAGTCTTACAGAGGTTAAAAGACTTGGGCCCCAGCCTCCCATTCTGGTAATTACCTCATTACGATGCCTCTTTTATTGTTTCCACACTCCGAATATTTTGTTGTTATTTATTATACATATCACTTTAATGAATGAAATGATTCTATAAGGTTTACTGTAAAAAAGAGCAGTCCCTTGCACTGCCCTTTCTTTCTAGTTCTGATTGTCAAATGTCTAGAAATGTCTTAGTCTATTTTGTGTTGTGATAATAGAATACCACAGACTGTGTAATTTTTTTTTTTTTTTTTTTGAGACGGAGTTTCACTTTTGTTGCCCAGGCTGGAGTGCAATGATGCGATCTTGGCTCACTGCAACCTCCGCCTCCCAGGTTCAAGTGATTCTCCTGCCTCGGCCTCCCGAGTAGCTGGGATTACAGGCACGCACCACCACACCCAGCTAATTTTGTATTTTTAGTAGAGATGGGGTTTCTCCTTGTTGGCCAGGCTGGTCTCAACCTCCCGACCTCAGGTGATCCACTCGTCTCAGCCTCCCAAAGTGCTGGGATTACAGGTGTAAGCCACCACGCCCAGCCTCAACTGCGTAATTTTTAATGAACAGAAATTTATTGGCACACAGTTCTGGAGGCTGAAAGTCCAATATCAGATGTCAGCAACTGGTGATGGTCTTCTTGTTGCCACATAACATGGTGGAAAGCGCCACGTACTGGAAGGCTCAAAAGAGGGTGAGAGAGAGCACAGAAAGAAGTGAACCCATTCCCACAATAATGCAGCGTGAGTCCATTCATGAGGCTAGAGCCCTCATGACCTCATGAACACTTCTTAAAGATCCCACCTCTTAATACTGTCACAATCACAATTACATTTTCACATGAGCTTTGGAGGGAAAAACATTCAAATCATAGCAGAAGGAAACTACTCTCAAACTTTCAGCGACAACTGTTGGTCTTTATCTTCCTATCACTAATAGCACACTTACATTGCTATTTCTTGATTTTTCACTTTTAGGTACCATCTGCTGACTTCCCACATCAGAAGGTAAGCACTTACTTCTTCGCTGCCTCCTTCCATGTCCCCATCTCCTACACATATTACTTGACCACCTCCTATACTCCCATTACATATCCCAATTTTGGCTACATCGTGATTACTATGACCCTAAATGCTAGCCACTGCTGTGTAGCTGAGCCATACAGTATACGATGATTACCTTTCCTCTACTGCTAACTTTGTATTTTCGCTGGAGTTAGTAAATGTCAGTTATCTTCCTTTGCTTAGTTTTCTAAGCAACATACAATAATTAATATATTTCTAAATTTTCCCATGGTCTAAATCTCCTCTCAATACATCTGATTTTCTCTCAATCTCTTCATGGAATCATCCCTACCTGAATGTTCCAACCTGCCTCTCTCTGGACTGGTGACTGTCTGGGCTTGCAACAAAGCCGTCTTCCTGGGTCTTCCTCATCTTTTCCCTGGGGGTACTGTTCACATCCTTCTTTTGTTGGATTCCCTAAATTCAGTGTCTTCTTCTTTTAGGTTCTTTCACTTATTTTGGTGGAGTACTTCCTCTAGTATCTTTCTGGGAAAGGGTACTCAGAGATCAATTTTTTGAGACCTTGAACATCTGGAGATATTTTCATTCCAGTCTCATATTTAATCAAAATTTGACTTGAAAGAGAAGTCTAAATACAAATATCATTTTCCTGTGAATTTTTATGTAATTTTATTTTATTTGCATACAATGTAGTCATTAAGAGGCCCAGAACCATTCTAAAGACCTGTTCCTTTCTAAGAAATCAGGTTTTTTTTGGAAGGTTTCTTTGTTTTGTTTTTGTTTTTAGAGATGGTGTCTTGCTTTGTCACCCAGGCTAGAGGTGTAGCCTCAAACTCCTGGGCTCAAGTGATCCTACCCTCCCAAGTAGCTACAACTATAGGTGTGCACCATTATGCCCTGGTAAGTTTTAAAATTTTTTTGTAGAGATAGGGTCTCACTATGCTGCCTAGGCTCATCTCAAAATCCTGGCCTCAAGCAATTCTCCCACACTGGCCTCCCAAAATGCTGGGATTACAGGTGTGAGCCACCATGCCCAGCCCTGTTTGGAAGCTTTTAAGATCTTTTAAGTTCTTCATTCTTCACAATGATGTACCCTAAAGTCTTACTGTAACTATGCTTGGCACTTTGTGTGCTCTTACCATCTGAAAGCTCTTTTTTGTTTTTGTTTTTAAAATTGAGACAGGCTCTTGCTCTGTCACCCAGACTGGAGTGCAGTGGTGTAATCATGGCTCACTGTGGCAGCAAACTCCTAGGCTCAAGTGATCGTCCCACCTCAGCCTCCCAAGTAGCTGGGACTACAGGTGTGTGCCACCACACCGAGCTAATTTTTAAATTTTTTTGCAGAGATGAGGTCTCCCTATGTTGCTCAGGCTGGTCTCAAACTCCTAGGCTGATGTGATCCTCTGGCCTCCCAAATTGTTGGGATTACAGGTGTGAGCCACAGTGCTGGGCCTGAAAACTCTCATAGGTCAGTTTCAGGAAATGTTCTCAAATTATTTCTTTGTTGTTTTCTCTCTCCATTATGTTCTGTTCTCTCTTCTCTTTCAAACTCTTGTTATTCATTTGTTGGACTTTCTGGTTTGATTCTCTAATTTTCTTATCTTTTCTCTTTCCTTTTATTTTTCTGTCTTTTTTTTCCTACTCTCTGAGATATTTCTTAAATTTTATCTTCCATCCGTTCTAGTGAGTGCTATTTTTTCTTTTTTTTTTTTTTTTTTTTGAGATGGAGTCTCACTCTGTCACCCAGGCTGGAGTGCAATGGCGTGATCTCAGCTCACTGCAACCTCTGCCTCCCAGGTTCAAGCAATTCTCCTGCCTCAGCCTCCTGAGTAGCTGGGATTACAGGCACATGCCATCACGCTGGCTAATTTTTGTGTTTTTAGTAGACATGGGTTTTCACTGTGTTAGCCAGGATGGTCTTGATCTCCTGACCTTGTGATCTGACCGCCTCAGCCTCCCAATGTGCTGGGATTACAGGCGTGAGCCACCGTGCCCAGCCTGTGACTGCTATTTTTTAAATGTTCTTAATTAATTCTAAGATGCATGTTTTTCACAGTTTATAACCTCTGTGATCAGAATGTACTACATAAATAATGAACCATGACAATGACTATTGTTCAGGCACCAGTCACAGCATCATTGCCATTGCCTGTGTATGCACAAGCTTGCCATCTCCTCAGTTGAGTTATATGCATGGTTGATGCCACACATGTTGATACTACATGTCAGGAAATGCAACTGAAGGCAGTAAAAATGTCAAATCCTTTGGAATAAATGAGAAAACTTTCAAAGCAACAAGGAGTTGGTATGACCAATTTGTGCATTGTACAGGTTTATCACTGAAGCATTAGAACTTAGTTTGTCAGAAGCTTCCTCAGACCTTGGACCGAAACACCATGACATTCAGTGATGTGATTCGATGGAGAAAAGGTGAAATGATTATTTAAGTTAAATAAAGCCAAATTAAGCGCTAGCTTCAAAATTAAAAACTTGGTATCAATAGCTTAGAAAAAAATCCCTGACACACTAGTGGAACAATTGGCTAAAATATAATGCATCATCAATACTCTTAATGATGTAGAGAAAGATATTAAATGGGGAAAAAACAATGTCAATCATTCTGAGGTGGGAACTGGTTTCAGAGGACTCACACTTTAAATGCGAAGATGTTTACGAATTCCTTAAGTAAAGTGTTTTGCTTATTTTTTCTTTTATATATACAAACAATGGTGATATTTAATACATTTATCTCTAAGTAACATTAAAAGGCTTTTTCAATAGGCAAAACTTATGTTAAGCAGTGTCATACATTGGTTAGCAGTTTTTCTTTTTTTTTCTTTTCTCTTCTCTTTTTTTGAGGCAAGATCTTGCTTTGCTGCTCAGGCTGGAATGCAGTGGGATAATCATAGCTTACTACAGGTGTTTACCACCACACAAAGCTAATTTTTATCTTTTAATTTTGTAGAGATGGGATCTTTCTCTATTAGCCAGGCTAGTCTTGAACTCCCAGGCTCAAGCAATCCTCCTGCCTTGGCCTCTTAAAATGCCAGGATTATAGCAGTGAGCCACCGTGTCTGGCTTTCTTTTTTTAATGGTAGAGAAAATAATGGGGTGTCTTATGGTTACAGGCATCTTAAATGTGGGTACTTTAATTTTTTAAGAGTTGGGTTGCCAGGCACAGCAGCTCACGCCTGTAATCCCAGGACTTTGGGAGGCCGAGGCAGGTGGATCACAAGGTCAGCAGTTCAAGACCAGCTTGACCAACATGGTGAAACCTCGTCTCTACTAAAAATACAAAAAAATTAGCTGGGCGTGGTGGCGGGCTCTTGTAATCCCAGCTACTTGGGAGGCTGAGGCAGGAGAATAGCTTGAAACTGGAAGGCGGGAATTGCAGTGAGCCAAGATTGTGCCATTGCACTCTAGCCTGGGCAACAAAAGCAAAAACTGTCTCAAAAGAAAAAAACAAAAAACAAAGAGTTGGGTTTTTTCCTGAAAAGTTTTTTGGTGACATCTTGTTTTTGTTGCATGGATAAAATATTTGTTCATCTCTGTGAGAATGTTCCTGATTTTTTTTAAGTTTTCACTTCTATGTATAGTCCAGGTTTCCTCTGAATTGATTTTTTCCCCCTAAGTGATGTTTAGAACTACACCTTTCATATGAGAAACTCCCCCTCAGATGTCTGATCATCCTTGGCTTCCTGTCTTTGCATAAAATTTAACTACTAAAAAGCATGAATACTTTGCATATATGGAAGGGGGCTTGGGCTTGCTTGGAGGCTGAGCTTCTTCAATGAGGACATTTCCACACCCTCAGTTTCAGGATTTTTAGGTATTTTTCTCTCATGCTGATCAGCTTCCCCAGAAGAAAAAAAATATTAGATTTCTTGCCTGGGAGGTTTACACCTGACAGCCAACATTCAGGAAGCAACTTGCACACCCCCCCTACCCCCCAACAAGGTGGGGCTCACTCAGCTGAAAGTTTAGAGGGAGGGTCCTAAGGATGTACCCAACCTGTTCCATTCCCTCCTTTATCTCTCTTCCAGAAGGAACTGCCATGCCATTTCCCCGGCTGCCTTGTGCTTCCCGCGGGAAACCAAGCTGCCTTATGGGAGCTGAGTCAGCTCACCACTCTTTCTGCTCTCGGCCTTTGCTATTGTTTTCCCTCCTGTACTCTTTGTTCTGTGTGTTTACAGCTTTTATTTGTCCCTTTGCCATAATTTCAGTCATGCTTCTGGAAGAAGAAGCAGTAAATGCGTGTGTTCAGTCCACTGTCCATCAACAGAATCTCCTCATATTCCCTGGCCTATCGACGTGTTTTCAAACTGAGTTGCATAACGTGCTTTAAGGTCAATATTTGTAGGTGATTATTTTCTTTTTTTCCTCCTCACTTTATTCTCTCCAAAGCATAATCATTTTATTTTGTTTAACTTCATTTTTATTTTTATGTGACAGAGTCTCGCTCTGTCGCCCAGGCTGGAGTGCAGTGCTGCGATCTCAGCTCACTGCAACATCCGCCTCCTGGGTTCAAGCGATTCTCGTGCCTCAGCCTCCCGAGTAGCTGGAATTAGAGGCACGCCCCGCCAAGTCCAGCTAATTTTTATATTTTTAGTAGAGACAGGGCTTCACCATGTTGGCCAGGCTGGTCTCAAATTACGGACGTCAAGTGATCCGCCCGCCTCGGCCTCCCAAAATGCTGGAATTACAGGCGTGAGCCACCGCCTTAACTTCATTTTTATTTGGTGAGAGAAGAGAAATTTAATTTTGGAAAACGGAGAAGGGAAGGGACAGGAATCCAACTTCGAGAGTTAGTTCATTTAACGCCCACGCAAACCCAGCAGGACAGGCACTAGCACCCGTTCCTTGGGGAAAAGGGCAGGAAGTTTCCACAGCTGGCTCATGGCTGCGCGAGGCCCCTAAATGGCAGATCCGCGAATGCACTCAAACTCCACCTCGGAGACTCCTCGTTGTTTGCTGAGAAAAGATGGGAAATACCAGAAGCACGCGCTCAGACGTCTTTGCTATCTTAGACGGTATCTTTTTTAAGCCATCTCCTAGATCTTTCCCTTCCTTTTACAGCCGTGGCAGAACATATTTCCTCCTTCCCACCTCCCTCAACCTCTGGGCACTTCCTCGGGATCTGTCAGCCCCCGCCACCCTCACCCCTAACCCCTAACCCCGGCCAGCTGTAGATCGACAATCTCGGCTGAGAGCCTCTATTGGGGAAATCACTTAAAGATTTTGTTTCCCAGCTTAGAGCTGGAAAGGCTGATGTGCGGTCATTTCCAGTGATAAAGAGAAATGAAAGTCAGCCTGCCCCGGAAGCCTAAAAGGGGCATTGGTTCTTATAATCAAAGTTAAGGTAACCTGGGTCCGTGAGGCCTGGAGCGGCAGTGAGAAGAGAGCGTGACAGAGGCCGGGCCTGAGGGGCGTGGCCCTACTTTGCTGCTGAAGGACGCAGGGCTCATCAACAACAGGGGTCAGTGAGACAAGGCACGCTTTGTCAGGCTCTGGAGTGGGACAAAGGGCTGCTGGTTCATTGGGATAGGGAAGGACTGCCAGCTGACTTGGAATTTCATGTAAACAACTGATCATTCTTCAGTATAGATATGTCCTATGAAAAATATGGGACATACTAATCCTAAAAAACTTTGTTACATATCCAAAATTCAAATTCATTTGAACATCATGTATTTTTACTTGCGAAACCTGCTGCCCTTAAGTGGGAGGGCGGATATGAGTAGCCTCCAAAGATAGTTATTACTATAAACCATCTTGAAGGATTTTTTTTTGAAACACAATCTTTCAAGGATGCCAAATGTGATGGCTAATTTTAGGTGTCAAGTTAAAGAACTGATAAAGCATTATTCTGGGGTGTGTCAGTGAGGGTGTTTCCGGAGGAGACTGGCATGTCAGTCTGACACGCCTAAGTGGGGAAGATTTGCACCATCCAATTGGCTGGAGTCCTAGATACAACAAAATCAGAGGAAAGGCAAATTGCTCTCTCTCACTCTCTTCTAGAGCTGGGAAACGCTCTTCTTCTGCTTTTAGACAGAACTCCAGGCTCCCTGGCCTTTGCACTCCAGGACTTGTACCCGTGGCCCTCAGGTCCTGAGGCCTTTTTACTTGGACTGAGCCATGTTACTTGCACCCCAAAATTCTCCAGCTTGTAGATGGCCTATCAAGGGACTTGTTAGCCTCCATCATAGGGTGAGCCAATGCCTCTAACATGTCCTCTCTCATCTATTTATCTATCCGTCTACATATTTATCATCTCTTCATTTTATTTCTCTGAACAACTCTGACAAATACAACAAATACATGTTTTGAAAACAGGAATAAATCTACTCAAGTTGAAGCAGTTGTAAGGGGCCTCTCTCCCATTAGGCTTCTCCCAGACTCCCTTTCCTGTAATGGCTGAGGCGCCACAGCCAAATGTAAAAATGCACTGAAGAACAGGCAGCAATGGGAGGAAAGGGGGATGATTCTTGGGTTATTTCTGCAACCGCCTTAGGAAAGTGCTGCCATGCCCCTCAGTGGAAATCCTACAGTGAGAGTTGACCAGCTTTGGAGGAAGCAGAGGCTTCCCTTGCAGCAGTGCACAGCATCAGCACCAGGTGGCTGGGTGACATCCCTCATGGGAACTGGGACTCATGCAGCCAATACAGGTTTTCAGTTGGTTTGGTCCGCGAAAAGGCCAACGTGTAAGGTTTTGCAGGCCTTCTTTGGTATCCAGAGATCTGATAGATCAGCCATGAATGGGCATGTAAGTATGTTCCCTGGACAGGAAGCATGGAGAGAAAGAAATATGTACCTTCTGATACTGACATCATTTATGGAGAACAGAATGCTGTGATTCAGTACATGATGTATGTTACTTCTGATACTTACTCATTTAAAAATGTTGTTGGTAATATATGACAAAGACTCAAGACTAATTCAAAACTCAAAGGAATAGGGAAAAATAGAACTACATGTGGAATCCTTCAGTATGTTTATAATAATACAAATTAATCTATCATATCAATGGATCCTATAGTCAGCAAGGGAATCTTTGCAGCTCTGGATAGTATATCTTGAATTAAACTGATATCTACTTAATGAGATTTTGCAGCGTAAAGGATATATGGGACAGCGAATAACATTTTGCCCTGATAGAACCAGGAAAGACAAAAAGAAAGATCATCAATGTAAATGAAAAAATGTAATGTATCTGATAAAACAGCACAAAAGACAAAGCTTTTGTTTTCTCTCTCAAGCGGAATGATCTTCAACCCAAGACACAGGCAAAGAGAGCATCTAACTGCTTAAAATGAGAGCAGGGATGGCTGTTGGCTTAGATAGATGGCACCCCAGAGTCCTGAAAGAACTTGCAGATGTGATCACAGGACCATCTGAACCAGAGAAACCGGGGGGAATGGAGAGACAGCAAAAGACCGGAGATGGGTAAATGAGTTCCAGATTTTCCAACATAACAGAAAAGGTGACTTACTGGTCTGTGTGCTGGTTACATTTAATGTTAAGCTTCAGCAAAACTCCGGAACAGATGATTGAAGGGGTTTTGTGCGTATTTATTAAAGAAAGTAATGATTGCTAGGCACTCTCATGAGTTCCCCGAAATCTGAGCTCGTGCCAGACAACCTTGTTTCCATGCCGTAGCACTCCACTGGATGAGCAGGAAAATATCATAGTCAGAAATGACTTATTTTAGCAAGACACTTAGCAAAAGTCTCACATGACACCCTTGTGGACCGAGGAATGTGGACTGGTGGTTGCTTTATGTCCACATTTCAGGGGACCCACTCAGGGTCCTCCTTATGCCCATGTCTTTACACGAAACCTCAGCCACAAAGGTGCAAGGGAAATAAAATGACTGTCACAGAGACAATTGCTAATGAACTTTTAAAAAACGAATGACTTATTTTTTAAAATTTTTATTTTTCGATCAACAGAACTAAATTTATTCTCAATGTTATAACTATGGAAAATGGAAAAAATTGCTACTTCTTACTTTCTTATCCCTTTTTAATTGAATATATTTGAGGTGTATAGCACATTTTCATATACTTATCTTTTTTTTTTTTCTGTGAGAGACAGAGCCTCACTCTTGTCTAGGCTAGAGCATAGCAGTGCAACCATGGCTCACTGCTGCCTCCAACTCCTGGGCTCAAGTGATCCTCCCACCTTAGCACCCCCGAGTAACTGGGACTACAGGCACATGCCACCACGTCCAACTAATTTTTTTTTTCTGTAGAGACAATCCTCCTTCCTCAGCCTCCCAAGGAGCTGGGACTACGGGTACACACCACCATGCTCTGCTGATTTTTAAATTTTTTGTAGAGACAGGGTCTCACTATATTTCCCAGGCGTGTCTTTAACTCCTGGACTCAAGCAATCCTCTGCTTTTGCCTCCCAAAGTGTTGGGATTTCAGGCGTGAGCTACTGTGCCTGGCCAATATACTTATCTTGATATGCATATACATAGTGAGGTGGTCACTATAGTCAAGTAAATTGATATACTGGTACATTATCTCTATAGCTACTTTTCCTCTGTGTGTGCGTGTGTGTGTGTGTGTGTGTGTGATCAGAGTACCTAAAATCTACTCTCTTGTCAAATTACCAGTATAAAATAGAATATTATTAACAGTAGTCCTCATGTTGTACATTAGATTTCTAAACTTATTCAACAGTTACGCAACTTTGTATGCTTTGACTTATATCTTCCCATTTCGACCCTTCCCCTCCAGGCTGCCTTCACCTCTGGTATCTGCCCTTTTACTCTCTGGTTCTACATATTCAATTTATTGAATTTAGTTTTTTAGATGTCACTTAAAAGTAAGATCACACAGTATTTTTCTTTCTGTGTCTGGCTTATTTGACTTAGCATAATGTCCCCTAAGCTCATCCATGTTGTCACAGATGGCAAGATCTGCTTTTTAAAGGCTGAATAGTATTCCGTTGTGTATCTATGCCACAATTTCTTCATCTAGTCATCTGTTGATCGACACTTTGACTGTTTCTATATCTTGGCAATTGTGAATAACGCTGCAATGGACACGGAAGTGCAGATGTTTTTACGAGGTGGTAACTTCATTGCCTTTGGGTATACACCCAGAAGAAGGATTGTTGGGTTATATGGTAGTTCTTTTTCTACTTGCTTTAGGAAACCCCCATACTGTTTTCCATAGTGGCTGTACGAATCTACATTGCCACCAACAGTGTGCAAGAGTTCTCTTTTCTCCACACCTTTACTATTTCTTTGTAAGAAGGATTAATGACTTTTTGGTAAAAGCCATCCTAACAGGTGTGAGATAATATCTCATTGTGGTTTCTATTCACATTTCCCTGATGACTAGTGATGTTGAGCACTTTTCATTTCACCTGTTGGCTGTTTTTGTATCTTCTTTGGAGAAATCTCTATTCAAGTCTTTTGCCCAGAGTTGTGTGAGTTCTTATACATTTTGGATATTAACCCCTTATCAGATATGAGGGTCACAAATATTTTTTCCCAATCTATAGACTGACTTTTCATTTTGTATACTGTTTCCTTTGCTATGCAGAAGCTTTTTAGTTTGATGTAGTCCTGTTTATTTTTGCTTTTATTGCCTGTGCTTTTGGTGTCCTATCAAAAAAAAAATTGCCAAGAACAATGTCAAAGAGATTTTCCCCAAATCTTTTTGTAGGAGTTTTTATGGTTTCAGAGCTTCTGTTTAAGTATTTAATCCACTTTGAGTTGGTTTTTGTAAATGGTGCTGGATAAGGGTCCAATTTTATTTTGCACGTAGACACCCAGTTTTCTCAGCACCATTTATTGAAGAGACAGTGCTTTCCTCATGGTGTCTCCTTCTGCCTTTGTTGAAAATTTGTTGATTGTATGTGCTTGAGTTTATTTCTGGGCTCTGTATTACGTTCCGTTGATCTATGTATCTATTTTTTATGCTGGTACCATACTGTTTGTGATGCCTCCAGCTTTGTTCTTTTTGCTCAGGCTTGCCCAGGCTATCCAGGGTCTTTGATAGTTCTATATGAGTTTTAGGATTTTTTGTCAATTTCTGTAAAAATAAATGTCACTGGAATTTTGATAGAGACCGTATTGAATCTGTAGATCACTTTGGGCAGTAAGGCTTCTGGTCACAACAGCTCCTTGTCTAGATGACCTGTGGCATCTACCAGAATCACTTCGACACAACTTTGCTCGTTGCGCCTTATCTTCCCTTTTATTTGGTCTGAATTGCCTTTGGAGCACTTTCTAGTTGAAAGGCACATGTTCTTTTTTTGTTGTTGTTTTTGAGACCAGAGTCTTGCTCTATCACTCAGGCTGAAATGCAGTGATCATGGCTCACATCAGCATTGACCTCCCAGGCTCAAGCAATCCTCCTGCCTCAGCATCCCAAGTAGCTGGAACTACAAGTATGTGCCACCACCCCTGGTTAATTCTTAAATAGTGAAATGGGATCTCACTATTTAAGTGAGTGCTGGGATTACAGGCACCAGCCCCCAGTGGGCCCAGCCAAAGACACGTGTTCTAAAGAATTTGAGGAAACCCTTTCATTAACAATGAGATAGCAGGCCCGGCGCGGTGGCTCACACCTGTAATCCCAGCACTTTGGGAGGTCGAGGTGGGAAGATCACGAGGTCAGAGTTCAAGATCAGCCTGGCCAACATGGTGAAACCTTATCTCTACTAAAAATACAAAATTAGCCAGGTATGGTGGCACACACCTGTAGCCCCAGCTACCCGGAAGGCTGAGGCAGGAAAATAGTTTGTACCTGGGAGGCAGAGGTTGCAGTAAGCTGAGATTGTGCCACTGTACTCCAGCCTGGGCAATGGATTGAGGCTCTGTCTAAAAAAAAAATAAAAAAGAATGAGATAGCAGACACTGAGATGTGTGCAGCATGATGTTCCAGTTGACCCTTGTGAGCCAGGAAAATTTTATTTTTCAACTTTAACTTTTAAAGAAAGTTAAATATAGTCTAAAACTTTGGTCTATATCACTGACCTTTTCCCGCCCACTAAAGCATACAGCAGCAGAAAGTTTCAGGCAATCATGATCAGTAAGTCTGTTTCTCTCTCAGTGAGGCTATGAGAGAAGCTCCTTTTCATGCTTATTCAGTAAGTCAAAGAGTCCGTGTGGGTAGAGACACTCAGAACATCTCTGAGGACACACATGGTAAGATGCAAAGTATTGCCACAAAGTATTTTCCAAGGTTACCTGCTACTTGCTGTGACTGATTTTGTTGTAGGCAAAAACCGTCTTATGGAAATGAATCAGTTCAGATTAGGAGCATTAAAAAAGCTCAGAATACCCATGGCCTCAATAAGGCAGAAGTTTATTTCTCTCACAGAGAAGTACAGGGGCTAAGAGCCCAAGGCTGCCGTGACTGTTCTGTGAAGGCATTTCAGGGCTCAGTCCAACGGAGGAAACAAGACCAAGAACACTCTTCTCTCTCAAAGTCCAGAGGAGAGAAGTCAGCTTATTCTTCCTCTGTAAGGATCTTTTATCCCAAGTCAGATGTTAAACACAGGGTAGAGCTGACAAAGAACATGTCTTTCCCCCATAAGGAGAAAGGTGGAATCTTGAGCTGTCACATCTCGTTGACCTGAACTTGGTCTCGTGGCCACACCGGGCTGCACGGGAAGCTAAGAAATAAAACCTAACAATTGAAGTTCTATTTTTAAACTAGAAGGGAAAAGAAACATTGGGAGGTAATTATTAATCCTATTAGTCTCTACATGTGTACTGTCCAATATGGCCACCATCAACCACATGTGGCTACTGGGCACTTGAAAAGTGGCTGCTTTGCTGATAGGATCATTCCACAATGTGTGCATGTCTTGAAACATCACATTGTATCCTGTAAATATATAGTTATCATTTGTCCATTAAAAATACAAGAAGACTTTTTTTAAAAAGGAAATGCTGCTGGTCCAAATTGGGATGTGCTGTAAGTATAAAATACACACAGGATTTCAGAGTCTTAGTATGACAAAAAGAATGCAAAATATTTCTCAGCTTTTATATTGATTACATATTGAAATGATACTATCATTGAAATAATACCCAAATATACTGGTTTAAATAAATGTTATTAAAATAATTTCATCTGTTCCTTTTTACTTTTTAAAATGCAGCTGCCTGGGCACAGTGGCTCATGCTTATAATCCCAGCACTTGGGGAGGCCAAGGCGGGTGCAACACTTGAGGTTAGGGGTTCATGACCAGCCGGGCCAACATGGTGAAACCCTGTCTGTGCTAATAATACAAAAATTAGCTGGGCCTCGTGGCAGGCACCTGTAATCCCAGCTACTCAGGAGGCTGAGGCAGGAGAATCGCTTGAACCTGGGAGGTGGAGGTTGCAGTGAGCAGAGATCGCACCACTGCACTCCAGCCTGGGCAACAAACTGAGACTTCATCTCGAAAAAATAATAAAATAAAATAAAATAAAATGCAGCTACTGTAAAACTTCACATTATACATGTGCTGCACATTGTATCTCTATTAAGCAGTGCTGCTCTAGAATAACCCATACAGTCTTCTGAAAGACTCCAGGCTTGGAAAGTGGGACAGAGATGGGAAATTTAGCAAGAGAACAAAGAAAGAGAAACAAAAGAGTTTCAGAGAGGAAGGGAGGGAGAGAAGGAGAAAGGAAAGAGAAGGAAGAAAGGAGAAAGGGAGGGAGGGAGGGAGGGGAGGCACCAATGATGATTAAGTCATGGATGAGTTCTAGACTGCAAGGTTGACTTCCCCAATGGAGTGGAAGGAAGAATTTGAGGAGATCCAGGGATGCAGAAAAGATGTTGAAAGATGGCTTTATTGAATGAACCAAAAGGAAAACTGCATTTTTGATTTTCCAGGCCTGGACGTAAAGGTCTGAACCCTGGGGACTGCACATAGAAAATCCAGGATCAGGGCCCCAGCACTCTAGGGCACTTCTGGGAGCTGTCTCAGTGACTCCATATATCTGTCAGTTGTCTACCACCCTGACTCCCCTCAAACTTAGGCAGTGGCCGCAGAAGACTGTGGCAGCAGGCAGAGCAGGGAGCCCTGTACCGTCGTCCTGGTGCCTTGTCACAGATCCCAAAGTGCCTTTACTGGAACTCTAGGACAATTGAAGTTGTTGCAGGGTCCCTGGGGACTGTCAAACATAAGCCTGGCCCCACAAGAAAACTGGGCCACGCACTGATGAATGCAAAGAACACTCTTCTGTCTCCCAAAGCTCCAGAGGGGAGAATCCAGTTCACTTTTGCTTTTAAATGAATTTTTTTTTTAAATCCCAAACCAGATGTTAAGCACAGGTAGAGCTGAAAAAGAAAATGAAAGATTTGGCAATCATCTGGTGAATTTCAGCTGGATAGAGAGCTACCCTCGATCTGCTTTGGGAACTAATTGATCTTGGTGAGTTATTCACATTGATGCAAAAAGAAAACAGAAAAAAAGTGCTCCCCCTTCATTTTGAGTGTTGATCTATAGTGAGAGGAAACCAAAGGTCTCTTTGTTCCTGAATAATATTTTCACCAACCATTACTCCCACTGTCATGAGCACAAATGGAGCAAAACATATTGTTAAATACTTTGTGTTATTAGAGGAAAGGGATGCTTTTGCTGCCCCCGCTTTTTTTTTTTTAATTATAAAGACAGCGTTTTGCTCTGTCACCCAGGCTGAAGTGCAATGGCATGATCATAGCCCACTGCAACCTGGAACTCCTGGGCCCAAGTGATCTTCCCACCTCAGTCTCCCCAGCAGCTGGAACCACAGCCACGTGCCACCACGCTCAGCTAATTTTTTTAAAATTTTGCGGAAGGTGAGGTCTTGCTATAATGTCCAGGCTGCTCTCAAACTCCTGGCCTCAAGCGATTCTCCTGCCTTGGCCTCCCGAAGTATTGGAGTTACAGCCGTGAGCCACCACACCCAGCCCAAACATTTTTATAATAATAAGAATTTTTATTATCGTTAATGTTACTTTAAAGGCAATTCAGCTCTTCTAACTCAAAGTCTTTCTGTTGCAATTTAATAACTTTAAAAAGTGTTATTAAATATACTTTTCAAAGATTTGAACTTTTTGACAAAAGTTTTCAATTTAGATCCACTGGAATTTGTATTGTACATTTCAATGCATTTGGTGTGGCCATATTTAAATAGCTATTATGTTTTCTTTTACTCCTAGTATTAGAGTGTCGGGAGTTGCAGGCTTTCCACCAACGTCAGACACCTGCTAATGGGTTTTGTTGACATTTAGAGTGAAATAATTAAGGTACAAAACATAAATGTGGGTAACTGAGGAATTATTACCTGCACAACGAGCTGACAGTGGGTAGAGTGTGAGGCCTAGGGAACTCATGGTTACGGCCAGTCAGTAAGCAAGTAAACACAGTGAGTGCGTGGAAGTTTCGCACCTGGGAAATGGCCCAAAGAGCAGTAATTCCAGAATCCTCTGAACCTGTTCAGACAGTTGGGGTGGAAGGTTTATGATGCTATCTGACTCCTCCCTCACTTGGAGCGTGAATATGCTTGTGTCATGACTCAGAGGGTTAATTTCCTTTTAAAAGGAGGCTTGTGGGCACGGGCCAGAGGCAATTGCCTTTGAACAACTGCTCCTTTGGCACGTTTTGCTAATGAAGAAGAATGAATGCTGCTATTATTTAATAAAGATTTTTTTTTTTTTTTTTTTTTTTTTACTTAAGGTTCAGTCCTTTCCATTTTATGGTTTTGGTTTTTATTTTTCTTTCTTTCTTTTTTTTTTTTTTTTTGAGATGGAGTCTCGCTCTGTCACCCAGGCTGGAGTGCAGTGGCGCGATCTCGGCTCGCTGCAAGCTCCGCCTCCCAGGTTCACGCCATTCTCCTGCCTCAGCCTCTCCAAGTAGCTGGGACTACAGGCGCCCGCCACCACGCCCGGCTAATTTTTTTTTTTGTATTTTTAGTAGAGACGGGGTTTCACCGTGGTCTCGATCTCCTGACCTCGTGATCCGCCCGCCTCGGCCTCCCAAAGTGCTGGGATTACAAGCGTGAGCCACCGCGCCCGGCCTTATTTTTCTTTTTTTGAGACAGTCTCACTCCCTTCTCCCAAGCTGGAGTGCAGTAGTGCCATCTTGGCTCACTGCAACCTCTACATCCTCGGCTCAAGCGATCATCCCACCTCAGCTTCCGGAGTAGCTAGGACAACAGGCACCAACATGAGGGGCTAATTTTTTATTTTTGGCAGAGACAGGGTTTTACCATGTTGACCTGGCTGGTCTCCATCTCCTGGGCTCAAGTGATCCACCCCTTCTGCCTCCCAAAGTGCTGGGACTCCAGGTGTGAACCACCACGCCCAGCCACATTTTGTGGTTGTTATTTGGCAGTAAAGCTGGAGGTACTTTGTCCTCTAGCTGAAACTAGCTAAGTGGTGATACTAACTCTCTTCTCTGAGTTAGGAAATTCCTGCAGCCTACAAAAGCCTGTTGAGGAATTGTCAAGTCAAAGAGTTCTAGAATGCCAAGAGATCTTCAGTCCAGCTGGTCTTCAGTCCAGCTTGTTTCACACTGAGGAATCTGACCCTCAGAAAATAATCAGATACCCGGAGCTCACTAGTGGCAGAGCCGGCGACACCCGCTCCTCTCCAGCTCTCTCTTTAGGGACAGAGAGGTATTATTCTTATTTTTAATGAAAACAGCTGCATATATTGTGGATAGAATTGTTAAAATATCTAATTGTATTAATTAGATACGCACTTTTAAATATTAAGCAATATTTTGGTTTCAACCCGCAAGCCACACAAAAATACAGAAATCCTCCACCTCAGGCCCTCTTCCCTGGTTCCTCCGCCGTTACCAATATGTGAACCATTCCCAGGATTTGAGCTGAAGTGTGGGGGAAGGAAGGAAGCTGTGTGGCAGCCGGTGGAGCTGATTACAGGGTTGGACGCAGCAGAACTAGAACCCGTTTCTCTTCATTCCCAGCCCAGTCATCTTTACACAACTTTTTCTTTCTTCCTTCCTTTTTTCTTTTTAGAAACAGGGTCTTGGCCGGTCGCAGTGGCTCACGCCTGTAATTCTAGCATTTTGGGAGGCCGAGGAGGGTGGATCACCTGAGATCAGGAGTTGGAGACCAGCCTGGCCAACGTGATGAAACCACATCTCTACTAAAAATACAAAAATTAGGCCGGGCGCAATGGCTCATGCCTGTAATCCCAGCACTTTGGGAGGCTGAGGCGGGCGGATCACGAGGTCAGGAGATTGAGATCATCCTGGCTAACACGGTGAAACTCCGTCTCTATTAAAAATACAAAAAATCAGCTGGGCACGGTGGTACTCGCCTGTAGCCTCAGCTACTCAGGAGGCTGGGCAACATAGCAAAACCATGATTCTACAAAAAAAAATTTTTTTAACTAGCTGGGTGTGGTGGTGCGTGCCTATAGTCCAAGCTACTCAGGAGGCTGAGGCAGGAGAATCACTTGAACCCGGGAGGCGGAGCTTGCAGTGAGCCAAGATGGCGCCACTGCACTCCAGCCTGAGTGACAGAGCGAGACTCCGTCTCCAAAAACAAACAAACAAACAAACAAACAAACAAAAAACAAAAATTAGCCGGGCGTGGTGGCAGGCGCCTGTAATTCCAGCTACTCAGGAGGCTGAGGCAGGAGAATTGCTTGAACTGGGGGTGGAGGCAGAGGTTGCAGTGACCCAAGATCGCGCCACTGCACTCTAGCCTGGGCAACACAGTGAGACTCCATCTCAAAAAAAAAAGAAACAGGGTCTTGCTCTGTTTGTTACCCAGGCTGGAGTACAGTGGCACACTCATGGTTCACTGCAGCCCCCAGCTCCTGGGCTCAAGCGATCCTCCCGCCTCAGCCTCCTGAGTAGCTTGGACTATAGGCACACACCACCACACCCAGCCAGCTTTAAAATTTTTTTTTGTAGAATCATGGTTTTGCTATGTTGCCCAGGCTCGTCTCAAACTTGTGGGCTCAAGTGGTCCTCCTGTTTTGGCCTCACAAAGTGCTGGGACTACATGTGCACACCATCGCATCTTGCCTTCAACAACTTTTAATTGTTCCTTTTACTAGGGACAAACAGCAGCAGTAACAACATCCCTCTCACACTACTGGTAAGTTGTTTTGATTTCTTTTTTCTTTTCTCTCTCTCTTTTTTTTTTTTTTTTTGAGATGGCATCTTGGTCTGTCACGCAGACTGGAGTGCAATGGCGCGATTTTGGCTCACTGCAACCTCCACCTCCCAGGTTCAAGTCATTCTCCTGCCTCAGCCTCCCAAGTACCTGGGACTACAGCGCCCGCCTACTTTTTGCATTTTTAGTAGAGATGAGGTTTCGCCATGTTGGCCAGGCTAGTCCTGTACTCCTGACCTCCAGTGATCCGCCTGCTTTGGCTTCCCAAAGTGCTGGGATTACAGGCGTGAGCCACCGCGCCTGGCTGGTTGGTTTGATTTCTATCAGACATATTTTAATTCCCTACATTATTTAATGTGTAAATGTAGAATTTCATGTTCTTTTTAGTGAAAGAATTTCAGGTCTTCAGGGTATAATGAGGTAGGAAGGCTTAGTCATCTAGGGAACCTATACCATGTACTTATTATCTTTTTAGTGTTGGGATTAGGGTTGCCAGATAAAATACAGGATGCCCCACTAAATTTGAATTGCTAAACAACAGGGACATACTTAGACACAAACATTATTCAGTGTTTATCTGAAATTCAAATGCCGCTGGATGTCAGGCATTTCTGTTTGCCAACTCCAGCAGCCCCAGCTGGGAGGTGCCCCCTGAGCTCCTCTCCCTGGAAGTCCTCTTACCTGCTGTCAGCTGAGCAATTTGCCAGGCTTGCTTTGGGAGCTGGCTTGAAGTTATTTGGATTTGATGACTTTCTTTCTCTTCTGTACAGGAATCTACTTACCAAGATGGCAGGAGCAAGTGGTTATCAGAGCCTGCTTTCTAGAAATACAGTTAAATAAGCAGCCCCGTCTCTTTTTCTCCACTTTCAGTCTTGGGGAAGGGATTTGTAGATTAAAGTCATTCCACCTCTTTATTTAATAATTCTGTTTTGCATACCCCTTACTGGATGATCATTCCTTAGAGAGGTTTGCAGTCAAAAGCCCCATTCTTTATTGTATTAAACATCACAGAGTCCCATGTTTTCCTTCAGGAATATGTGAGCAGGAGAGAAGGGTCATGTTGGAGCAGCCAGGACTCAGAGCATTTCCGCAGACTGAGTCTGGATCCTTTCCTTCAGCCTCCAGGAATACTCCTGGCTCCACACCCAGAATGGTAATCCAGGCAACGGCTCTGGTGTGTGGCCACGCTGCCACCTATTACCTGTGGGTCCAAATGCAGTGACTCAACTTCTCTGTGCCTCTCTTTCCACATGTGTAAAATGAAGATAATGTTGCTATTGTAAGAATTGCATCAATCAATACACAGCACTCAGTGAATCTGTTAACCAATCAGTGGATCACGCCTTACATGCTGGGCATGTTCCCTCTTCTCTCTAGGACCTCAGTGACCCCAGCTGTGAAGTGGCTATAGCTAATCCACTTGGTCTATAGGATTTGTAAAGGAACATGTTAATAACCCTCAAGTGACTGCAGAGAATGGGGCCATTCTTTTTGGGAAAAATATAGATTGTTTATCATCAGGGATGAATACTTAAAAGAAAATCTGGGAATTTTTTTGTAAGTCACAAAGAAGGATTTGGGAGGGGTTGCACACTTTTGAATGGGATTGCCTCTCTCGGAACTGTAGGGAAATGGGTGACACAGAAGTACTAGGGGTTTTGGAGCTGTTCTGAGTGAACACACAGGTCCAGTGTGGCTACTCGGGGGCAGGGCCCCTGGAATTTATCCTGTTTTGCCTGCAAAGCTGATTATCCAGCTGCCTCTTCTCACCACCACGATATTATCACCAAGCAACTGACAATAATTAAATCTGAGGACTCAACAATCACGCACTAAGATAAAAGACTACTGTGCTGTTGTGTTTCAGTAGGTATATAGAGAGAAGTGGGAAACTTCAGGATTAATGAAATGTAGATAATATCAAGAAATGGCCAAAACACTGAAACACTAAATTAGGAAAAGAGTCTTATGCAAATATTTGGTACCAATGCCTGCTTTATTTTTTTACATTTTGTAGTTTAATTTTTGTTTTTTGATACAGGCTAGAGTGCAGTGGCACAATCACGGTTCACTGCAACCTCTACCTCCCAGGCTCAAGCTACCCTCCTGCCTCAGCCTCCCAAGTAGCTAATTTTTCTGTGTTTTCAAGGGTTCTCACTATGTTGCCCAGGCTGGTCTCAACTCCTGGACTCAAGTGATCTTCCTGCCCTGGCCTCCCAAAGCACTGAGATTACAGGCATGAACCACTGTGCCCGGCCAATGCCTGCTTTAAACAACAGGAATAGTCACTTATCAGACCCTTAGAATGGCGTGGGTGTCCAACTGGAGTGAAGCCTGGGTATGGATGGTTTTGAAAAGCTCTAGGGGTTAAGAGTGACTACCTTAATGTATTCGAAGTCCCATACTTTCATTACATTTTAGTGTAGACAAATTTGAAGCTGGTCCAAGAAACTCACTCTATATTCCTTGCAGTGTGCTGCATGTTTATGTAAACTGTGTGGTCAACTGTACATCATGCTCATTCCTTGGTGTGCATTCATTCCTCATTACCTCCTTTTGTTGCTTTATTGGTTCTGATTTGAATTACCCTCCAGATATTGGATCTAGATAACTCTTGGGATCAGATGGCTTTCTCTAGCCATGAGAGTCAAGAGGATAGTTTCAAGAGTGGGAAAGTGTACGTAGCCCCTCCTGCGTTGCACAAAGTTAGCCAAATTTATGTCTTTTTCGTGTGCACCATATGAGGTGTAAGTTGGAAGGATGAGTAGGCTTGGATATAGAGCTGCAGCATGTTGGAACCCGTTCATAAGCATGTTGGACATCACAGAGGCTGGAGCCCTGCAGAAGAGAATTGTCGTATTCAAATGTTATTGTGAAATCACAGAAAGAGAGCTGACCTGCCGGCAAGAAACCTAGATCTTCTATTACTGAGCACGTGACCTTGTTGGATTATTTTAAACCTTCAGAATCACAGTTATAACACCACCCATCCTAACTTCCTAAAGAACAAGTGAGTCTGCACACATGTGGAGACCGTAAAACCCTATCCAAATGCAATGCGTGATTAAATAAGCACATGCTTATGTAAGCATATTGTTTAGGTTTAGTTTGCCCTGGAGGTTGTATTTATTATATAGTCTCCAAGAGCAAGAAACCATGTCCCACTATATGATATTCATGTGTGCTAACTACGAATTCTCTGAAAATGATTCTGTTATTATTACCAAAGGACAAGGGCTATAAGAGAGTTTTATAAAACAAACTTGAAGTCTGTCATTTCTATAAAACATCCTTATTTGGGTAAGCAGAGAGGCTTCCACAGGTTTACAAATGATTTCACAATCAAGTCTCAAATTAGTGACAGCATCCAAAAAGATCTTTGGTGTCTTTCCAAACTGCTCCAAGCATTAGACTCTCCCAAAGGGAGTGTTCCATTAAATCATCACAGAGCTGGCCTATTCTCTGTCCAGTCTGGGGTCCATTCTTTGTAGAATTATGACCTTGTCAGGGCATCCACAGGTGAATAGTTTCTCAGATTCTGACTCACATTAATCAAATCCATAAGAGAGTGGTATATATATTTCTCGGATTCTGACTCACATTAATCAAATTCACAAGAGAGTGGTATATAAAATAGAATATCAATGCATTGATTAATTGCTATATACTATCAATTAATTGATAGAAATATTAACAAAGCAGATACTCATGTTTGCTGATGAGCACATTCATTCCCTGAAGGCAAATCCATGAGGAAATCCTGTTAAAATACTAAAGCTTCCTGCAGAGCGTGAAATCAGAATGAATTTCCGATTCAGCTGGAACCTCCATTTCCAGCTCAGGTGATCCCATCACACCAACCAGTGGGGCCTCCCTCCTGCCCTGTGAGGTTGCTAAATGAGTTGAGTAGGTCAGGGTCAGAATTTTTAAAATAAATAAATAGAAGATTAAAATAACAGAAAGCATCATACCTAGCAAGAGTAAGATTTGTTTCATGAAACTTGTTTTAATTTAGATGATAGATAGATAGATAGATAGATAGATAGATAGATAGACTGACAGAAGTATTGGGTCCTATGTGAAAAAAATAATGTGTTTCTTACAGTGACTGCTTTCCAAAAAAATGTGTGAACATCACTGCTATAGAGATGCTAACATCTTTTATTTTTAAATAAATATTTATTATGTGCCTATTCTGTAATCTTGTGGAGATTATAACGTAGGGGAGAGATTATGAGAGAGATGAAAGACAGGCAATAAACAAATACCAATACCTTTGGGTCCCCTACCTCTTTCTCTAGTCTGATGCCTCCAGTGGTACATTTGCTCTTCCTACAGATATAGCTCGGGATGGACTCATCAGTTCTGTCCTAGGATATGCTTGGCCTTTGAACTGGCCTGTGCCCAGGCAGGTGGTCTCTTAGGCTGGATCTGTGCACAGAAGGGGCTGCTTTCAGCCACCACCTGCCTAGTTTTCCTTTTCTTCTTCTTTTTTTTTTTCTTTTAGATGGAGTCTCTCTCTGTAGCCCAGGCAAGAATGCAGTGGTGCGATCTCGGCTCACTGCAACCTCCACCTCCCGGGTTCAAGTGATTCTCCTGCCTCAGCCTCCTGAGTAGCTGGGATTACAGGCACCAGCCACCAGGCCCTGCTAATTTTTGTATTATTAGCACAGATGGGGTTTCACCATGTTGGTCAGGCTGGTCTCGAACTCCTGACCTCACGTGATCCACCTGCCTTGGCCTCCCAAAGGGCTGGAATTACAGGTGTGAGCCACCGCACCCAGCCTCCTTTCCCTCTTTTAACTCTTCATTGTTTATATCACCCACCGACCTTCTTGCAATAGCTGCTTTTTTTTTTTTTACTCTGTCTAAAGATAATCAGGCAAAATATCACATAAATGTACAGTTCAGGGGCCTGGATGAAGAAAACTACAGTGTGCAAGAGCTGGAAGAAATCCTGGAAATTCTCTTTTCAACTGTCTTATTTTTAGATGAAGAAACTGAGATTCAAGAAGGCTGTGACTTGCTCAAGGTCAAAGTCATCCAGTAACAGATCTGACACTAAACCCTGGATCTTCAGACCCCATGCCCAGTGCTTCGTCATTCTGCCACACAGCCTATCGAAAATAAATCTGTTCAATCTGAGGAAGCAGATTACGAAAAAAAAAAAAAAGCCATAAAAGAAATCTGACTTTAGAGAACACCAAGAATGCTTCCTTCTCAGGTTACTGAAGATGCATCATTATTCTGTGTTGTGGTTCTACATCAATAACAGGCATGGAAAAAACTGATTGAGATATTTTCATGATGAAAGATAGAAGGAGCACCACTGAGATTAAAAAAAAATTCAAGGCAGCCTTATATTTATAGTCTTAACAAATCTCCAACCTAGGAACTGGTTTTATTTATTAACTTTTTCATTCACTCAACCAACTATTACTTACCAAGCCCTACTATGAACCAGGCAGTGTTCTAATTGCCAGTGTTATATCAGTGTTTATTAGACAACCAGTCTCTGCCCTCAGGAAGTTTTATTATCATGGTTGGGGGAGGTGGGTGGGTATGGTAGACACAAAGCTGCTCCACTCAGATCCCCCTTCAAGGAAGAACTTGTTGCCCAGCTGTGGGGCGTGGTCAGCAGCAGACTCCAGCTGTCAGTTCCTTCAGGGCCAGCCTCAGTTGCAGGCTGCTATTTTGCCCTAGGTCATGCCCTTCCCAAGGCAACCCTCACCCAGTGGTTACACAAAGCAAGAGTATAGAGGCCTGGCCATTTCTACCTAATACAGACAACTCCGATGGGCAACATTTGCTCTACGACTCTCTGCCAAATTGGCCAGTGTTTTGTCAAGCCTGTATCTCAATTCAAGTTCTCCCTCTGCTCCATTCTGCTTCTCCCATATCTTCCTTTCACAGGCGCTGAGCCTTAATAAACATCCTGCACCCCAAACTCTGTCACTCTGTCTCAATATCTGCTTTCAGAGAACCCAACTTGCAACAGGGTGTGTGTGTGTGTGTGTGTGTGTGTGTGTGTCTGTGTATGACTATTTTATATAAGGTGGTAAATGAAGACATTTTTAAAATAAAATGAGATTTGAGCATCTGAGCAGAGACCTGAAGAATGTCAGGAAGTAAGTCTTAAAGAGATCTGAGGAAAGAACATTCCAGGCAGAGGGGCGATCGAGTGCAAAGGCCCTGAGGCAGGGAGCGTGTTTGGTAGGTGTGAGGAACCGCACAGGGCCATAGGGAGTTGGAGCAAAATGGAGAAAGGAGGTAGAAAATGAGATGCAAAGGGCATGTAGTGTGGAGTGGGGAATGACACTGTCCCATCATGCAGGGATTTGTAAGCTGTGGTAAAGACCTGGTTTTTACTCGGAGATAAAAGGGCAGCTTCAGAGAGTTTTGAGCAGAGGATTGACATGATTCAACTTATACTTTTAGAGTTTCACTCAAGACAAAGGTGGAAGCAGGAAGGTCAGATGGGAAGCTATGGTGAGAATTCAGTATGAAGTAAAGGTGGCTTAGATCCAAGTAAAAGAGCAGGTGGTGAGAAGTCAGAGGCTGAATATGTGTTGAAGGTAGAACTAGTATGGATTGGAAGTGAGGCATGAGAGAAAGAGAACATGGGTATCTTCAAAGGTTTGTGTCTCAAAAACTGAAAGGAAGGAGTTGCCATTTGCTGGATCAGGAGTTAAGTTTGGGACATGTTATGTTTGCAAATAGAATCTGTTATATCCCTAATTAATATAACTTATTATCCAAAGGGGAAAACTTTTAAGAATAAAAGAGGATGTGGTGAATAATTTCTGTGGTGTAAACCAGGATTATCCATGGCAAACCAGAGCATATGAGCCTGGGGTAGCCCAGGACTCAGGAAAGGGCCCTGCAGCATGTGTTGGGAGAACTGCACTTAAGCTGACACTCTGTCATTGCTGTTAGTAGGTGTATGGCCTGAATGTATATGTCCACCCAGAATTCACATGGTGAAATCTAACCCCCATGGTGATGCTTTTAAGAGGTGGGACCTTTGGGAGGTAATTAGGTCATAAGGGCTGTGCCCTCATGAATGGGATTAGTGCCCTTATAAAAGAGACCTCAGGGAGCTTGTGAGCCCTTTTTTGCCCTTCTGCCATGTAAGGGTCCAGCAAGAGGCATCATCTATGAGGCAGAGAGCAGGCCTTCACCAGACACCAAATGTGCTGATGCTTTGCTCTTGAACTTCCCAGCCTCCAGAACTGCGAGAAATAAATTTCTACTATTTATAGGCCAGGCATGGTGGCTCACACCTGTAATCCTAGCACTTTGGGGGGCCAGGGAGGGTGGATCACCTGAGGTCAGGAGTCCAAGACCAGCCTGGCCAACTTGGTGAAACCCTGTGTCTACTAAAAAAATACAAAAATTAGCTGGGCATGGTGGCAGGCGCCTTAATCTCAGCTACTTGGGAGGCAGAGGCAGGAGAATCATTTGAACCCGGGAGGCGGAGGTTTCCGTGAGTCGAGATCTAGCCATTGCACTCCAGCCTGGGGGACGAGAGCGAGACTTCTCTCAAAACAAACAAACAAACAAATCCTAGTATTTATAAATTATCCAGTCTAAGGTATTTATTAATAGCTGCCCAGACAGTCTAAGAAGAAAATTTTTTTCTCTACTCACTTTGGCTCAATGGTCAGAGGCCTGAGAATTGAGTAACAATGGACAGATTAACAAAAGACAGGACAAGGTTTATTTACATGTACATGTGAAATACTCAGTAATGGGCAACTCCCTGAATACTCAGAGGTAAAGGTCTTTGGTTTTTTGTTTTTTGCTTTTATTTTAAGTTCAAGGGTACAAGTGCAGGTTTGATACATAGGTAAACGTGTGTATTGAGGGTTTGTTGTACAGATTATTTCATCACCTAGCCATTAAGCCCAGTACCTATTAGTTATTTTTCCTGATCCTCTCCCTCCTCACAACCTCCACCCTCCAGTAGGGCCCAGTGTGTGTGGTTCTCCTCTATGTGTCCATGTGTTCTCATCCTTTAGCTCCCACTTATAAGTGAGAACATGCCATATTTGTTCCTGTGTTAGTTTGCTTAGGATAATGGTTTACAGGCTCCATCCACTTCCCTGCAAAGGACATGATCTCATTCTTTTTTATGGCTGCAGAGTTAAAGGTTTATATACCAACTTAACAGAGAGGGGGAGTGGGGTTTGGACTCCATAGGAAAGTAGGGAAGTTTCTATTGGGCCTTGTGATGATAAGGGACAGCTAAATCCTCACTCACTGATGCTAGGATGAGTCTTCTCACAATTGGGAAACTCCCTCAGAGGGGGGTCATAGAAGCTGTAATTCAGGAGGCTTTGCCTAAGTTCAGATAATGTTTCTTTCTGTGGCTGCTGATTGTGAAGATGTTTTGAGTTTAAAGTAATTTTCATACCATTTTGGTGGGCTGTTAATTCCTTCCTTTTCCCCATTTAATACTTCCCCAGATGTTTCACAAACAAGGAACTGGGTTTATTGAAGACACTGGTCAGGCCTTGTGAGGTAAGGATCTGCAAAGGGAAGGAACATACATCAGAACAAGTATCAGTCAGCACCAAAGGCCTAACGTAAGCACACTACACTGTGTTTTGTCCAACCAATCTCCTAGTCTTGGGCATGAGGGGTATTTTTATGGAAACATAAAGAAAAACAAAGATTAATGGTGAGAGCAGATGATAGACCCAATTTCTGAGCCCACAGTTCAGCCAGTTGAGATGATTTCTAGACACTGGGCTTGAAGCATCATTAGATGATATAGTGAAGATAGCAGTGGCAATCTGACCGATTTCTCAGTTCACAGGTAAGTATTTTTGGTGGCGGTATAGACATTAGAGTCACAGTCTTGGTTACTTCCCAGATCAGATCATGGAAGATATGTGTGTTCTGGTGAACTTCCTCAGTGGCTCACACTGTTGTAGTGATGAGTCCTTTGAAGTTTATATCAAGTCACCCAACTTCAGTTTATAGGGCTTTGGGCAAAGGACAGCCATAAGACAACCTAGAGTCTCAAAAAGGATCTCAGCAATCAGGTCTCAACAACACCAAGTCAGAAAGGTGAGAGTAAAAATTGGAAATGTTAATTTGGAGGCTGCTGATATTGAAGAAAACTAGAAAAAATGAGAATTTGATAAAAATGTAGAAGATGGTAGAATTCAGTCAAGTTTATAGGTAGATAATAAAACCTCAAAGGCAATGAACAAGACTAGAATATGATAACTCACAATGTTTGATGATAGTTTTCTATTGAAACATAAAATTTCTCTCAATCGCTATCCCTATTTTGATCAAAAATAATCAAAGTAAGATTATTGTTGTTTACAAGTCTAGTCTCATTAAGCTTGGACCGATTATTTACATAAGTGCAGCAAGAAGAGTAACTGAACTCAGAGACTTTTAAAGTTTGCTTTGCTGGAATTTTCTATACAGAATCACAGATTCGACTTTTAAAAGCCTCTTGAGGCTAGGAAGCCAAGCCAGGAACTTCCTGTCAGACTTTGGCAATACCTATACATTTGGGTGAATGCTTCTCTTCTTGAGGTCCCCAAAATATCCTAAGTTTATTGGACTTGCCAGGAGGTGACCTCATTTACTCTCTTGAGGGCTGGGAACCCTATAAGTCAGGTACCGGACAGTTTTTCCAAGAGGACTTTGTAAGCACTGGCTCCATAAGTCAACCTTAGTTTTTAAAACTGTCTGGTAGAAGGGGGAGGGTGGGAGGGGGGCCAGGGTTGAAAAACTACCTGTCGGGTCCTATGCTCACTACTCAGGATGATAGGATCATTTGTACACCAAACCTCAGCGACATGCAAATTACCCAAGTAATAAATCCGCACATGTACCCTCTGAACCTAAAATAAAATAAAAAAAAAACTGATCATATCTGATTCTATGCACATCATTCTTAAATATGACATACTAGTCAAAGCCTTAGTTATACAGCCAATGTTTCTAATCATGCCTTGTTATAAGAAGAACAAATTTCTATTGAATTTATGCAAATAAGTATGAAAATAAGAGTACTCATTGAGAGTTAATGAATTCTGGAGGGATCGGGCAGAAAGAAAAGAAAAATTTTTCATTTTTGTTACAAACATTTAATCTATTTAATTGTTACAAGTATAGGTAACTTATGAGAAAAGAATAAGACATTCCTTAAATCCAGAAAATGGAACATTAAAGACACAGAAATGTTCCAAAAAAAAAGCCATAATTATCTTTCATCAATTTATTTAGTCCCATGTAACTAATTCTTGTTCTACCTGATCTTGGACTGGTAGTTTTATGAACCCATTAGCTTCTCCACTAGAGTTCTAGAAACCCTTACTCAATTCAGTGATATGATTTCAGCTATTTAAGCAATGTCACCAGAAGCCTGTGCCCCAAAGTGCCTGGCATGGTCCTCTTCATGGGTGTCTGAAATAGTCCCCTTTTGTTGAAGATGAAGCATTCTGGCCTGTAGTTGATGGCAAGAGCTTTTAGAAAAGCATTGACATAAAACAATTGCCTGTGGATGACAAAAGACTTAAAATGTCCATGGTTAAAAATCTGATGAGAGTTCATTATAAAAATAATGCAATTTGAGAAGAGAATTTGGTTGTTTCGTGGCATGCAACATTTAAAATAATAACCGAAGTTGCCACTGATAATATTATACTGTGGTTGTCTAATAGCAGGGATGACATTACCAGGACACGTCATGTACTGTGAGGGCATTGCCAAACTTCTAGAAATTTTATACAACTTCTGAAATAGTTATAGTAATAATATTTACCCACATGAATATAATTAGGGAAGGTTAAGCATCTCTTCTTCCCTGACAATGCTTTTCATGCAATTCAACATATCAAAAAAACCTAATTTTAAAAAATTGAGGCTGGGCGTGGTGGCTCATGCCTGTAATCCCAGCACTTTGGGAGGCCGAGGCGGGTGGATCACGAGGTCAGGAGATCGAGACCATCCTGGCTAACATAGTGAAACCCCGTCTCTACTAAAAATACAAAAAAATTAGCTGGGCCTGGTGGCGGACGCCCGTAGTCCCAGCTACTCGGGAGGCTGAGGCAGGAGAATGGCGTGAACTCCGGGGTGTGGAGCCTGCAGTGAGCTGAGATCGCACCACTGCACTCCAGCCTGGGCGACAGCGAGACTCCGTCTCAAAAAAAAAAAATTTTTTTTGATCTCTTTTTATTATGTAAAATAACAGATTCTTTAAGATTTTCCAGAGGCCTTCAAAGTCAATTGAGATTAAAATTTCATCTAGGATTTGAATTTGGGAAGGCAATATACCTAAGGTGTAAAATGTCAAAATGTTTGAGAAGTAAAGATAAATTTTTCATTTGTACTTCATTCAATAGGATGACAGAGTACTGCAAAACAACAGACTTACCATATTTTCAGCTTACAATGGGTTTATTCAGATGTAATCTCATCGTAGTAAGTCAAGGAGCATACTAAATGTGTTTTACCTTAACACTATCATAAAGTCAAAAAATTGTAAATTTAACCATCATAAGTTAAGAGCTGTACTTAGTTACCTATTTAATCAAAGTGATAAAGATTTCAAAGGTAGATATAGGAGGTAACACGATTGTAAGGAAAATCTTAGCTCTTTTAAAAATGAGGTTTGGTTCCCCTAAATAATTGAGGACATCATAAAGACAACAGAGAAAATTATCCTGTTAAGGCATAGAATCTTTGTTTTGTGGGTAGATTACTTAAAAGGTAAGAAAAACTTTTTATAGTATTTTATTAAGAGTAGACCAGTAATCCAAGAAATTTTTGTCATTTTAAGAAAGATTGAAAATTAAACTCTAGTTTTGCATTCGGTTACTATTAATACTAAAGTTCATTTTATTTTATTTATTTTGAGACAGAGTCTCGCTGTGTCACCCAGGCTGGAGTGCAGTGGTGCAATCTTGGCTCACTGCAGCCTTGACCTCCTGGTCTCAAGCGATCCTCCTTTCTCAGCCTCTTGAGTAGCTAGGACTACAGGCATGCACCACCACACCCGACTAATGCTCTTTTTTAAGAGATAGGGTCTTGCTGTGTTGCCCAGGCTGGTTTTGAACTACTGGACTCAAGTGATTCTCTGGCCTCAGCCTCCCAAAGTGCTAGGATTACAGGCATGAGCCACTATGCCCAGCCCCTTGTGTTTGTTTCCCTTCACTGTTATTATTTTTAGTAGTTTAATTTACTTATATTGGTTATAATTAATTTTTATCATTAGCAACCTTCCTTTTATAGAGAAAACTAGACAGTAGTGAAAAGTAGACAATTGTGAATTGTCTGTCGTATTCCAACATTCCATAGCAGGCTCGCAGTTTATGAATATATCATTTGATAATTCTTATATGCCTCTTCATAATACAATTTTTCAGTATGACAAAAAAATGTTTATTTACAGACTCAAGTATCTTTAGTCTCTTTGTAAAAATAAGAAATCAAGGCCGGGTGCAGTGGCTCATGCCTGTGATCCCAGCACCTTGAGAGTCCAAGGCAAGCAAATCACTTGAGCCCAGGAGTTTGAGACCAGCATGGGCAAGATGGTGAAACTCCATCTCTAAAAAAATACCAAAATTAGCCTTACATGGTGGCGCATGCCTGTAGTCCCAGCTACTTGACAGGCTGAGATAGGAGGATCACTTGAGTCTGGGAGGTCGAGGCTGCAATGACCCATGATCGTGCCACTGCAGTCCAGCCTGGACAACAGAGCAAGACTCTGTCTCAAAAAAAAGAGAAAGAAACTGAAAATATATAAACTTAAACTTTGGTTTAATAATGAATGTTTCAGGAGATCCTTACTTAGAAATTATCTAGATTTTTAAAGAATATCTATTCATTAGCATAACTCTAAGGTTGCAAGTCACCAAAAGGGTTTTTGAAACTATCTTAAAGCATACATATTATAAAACATAATTGTTAAAAAGCCCATTCATATAATTTTTATCCCACTTATATCAACTTAATAAATGTATTCTTAACAATTCTGTTTGGGTTGTTCATGGAAATTCTTTCCTTTTTTTCTTTCTTTTTTTTTTTTTTTAGAGACAGGGTCTTGCTCTGTTACCCAGGCTGGAGTATAACGGTGGGATCATGGCTCACTGCAGCAAGCCTTGAACTCCTGGGCTCAAGTGATTCTCCCACCACAACCTCCTGAGTAGCCAGGACTACAGGCATGTACCACCATGCCTGGCTAATTTTTAAATTTTTTGTAGAGATAAGGTCTCACTTTGTTGCCCAGGCTGGTATTGAACTCCTGGCTTCAAGTTGGAACTCCTCTTCCCAAGGTTCTGGGATTATAGGCATGAGCCACCATGCCCTGCTAAAATTTTTTTTTTTTTTTTTTCTGAGACAGGGTCTCACTCTGTCACCCAGGCAGGAGTGCAGTGGTGCTACCTCAGCTCATTGCAACCTCTACCTCCCTGGCTCAGGTATCCTCCCAGCTCAGCCTCCTGAGTAGCTGAGACTACATGCACACAGCACTATGCCCAGCTAATTTTTGTATTTTTTATAGAGATAGAGTTTCGCCACGCTACCCAGGCTGATCTCAAACGCTTGGTGTGAAGTGCTCCACCAGCCTTGGCCTCCCAAAGTGCTGGCATTACAGGCGTGCACGCCACTGCGCCCAGCCTGAAAATTTCTTAAGACATTAAACAAAGCTACCCATCATCTCAAGTTATTTTTCTGTTAACTTATTTCATGTTAACTTATTTCAGGCAATTATCAAAAAAATCAAAAAAGCAAATAACCTAAAAGAAATAAAACTAAAATTTAAAAAGTTACTTTTTTTTCTGTGCTTCATATACAAGAAATAATGGATATCATGCAATTCATTTTTATTGCATCTTTACTTGTACATTTGTTCTTTAGGTTAAGTTTATAGCTTTTTAATCTTAAACATCTGACATATACAAGGTTATTTGACTGGTAAACCCAAGGCGAATAAAATGCATACTTGTTTCATGCTTAATGCTGATAACTTGGAAGACATACCACCTGTTTTTATTAAACCAACAAATTCAATTTAGTCTTATTTACCAAAGATTTACCCAAATTACATGATCTTGAAAAACATTTGAGTTAGTTTCTCTACTTCTGAAAATTTAGGAATATTTTAATTTAGATAGCCCTTGTTTGTCTAAGCCAATTATAACTCCTTTAAGGGATTTTAGAAATTAATTTGTCAATACCATTCAGAGATAGGAACATATCACATATACATAACATACATGCATGCATACAAACTGGTACAAATAGAGATCTGATGGCTTTCATCCTAAAATTTTTAGCTATCTGTAACAATAGTCACAGCACCCAAGGCGTGAACACAGAATTACAAAATGCACCGGTTTATAAGAGTGGGTTCCTGTCTTTACTCCCCTTTATATTTTTAACCAAATTGTATTTTTATTTGATGGAATGTATGTTGAGATTACCAGCTCAATATGAGGATTAAAACTTTCCATGGATATTTGCAGGAAAGCGTTTAAGATTTTTTTTTTTTTTTTTTTTTGTAATCTAATGGAATCTGTGGACTAAGATTTAGGACTGAGTTTGTGGACGAAGGGACTGAGCGCACATCAAGAGGTTGTGTGGATGCCTCCAAATCCCATCTGAGTGGATGAAACATCCATTCTATTTTCTATAAACCTTTTTAGCCTCATATGATTGCATTTGGGGGCCCCTGAACCCCTCAAGAGCCCCTGTTGAGGGCAGGAGACCTAAAGCTTGAGTGACTGTAAAGAGATGGGGGGCTGGAGTGGGAAAGGAAAGATCTGACAGGGGCAGACAGAGGGATGGAGGAGGTAGGGCCTTGAAGGGGACATATTGAAGGAGCTGAAGGGAAGACTCAAGGCAATAAAAGGAGGAGGAGAGATGGTAAGAGAGAGGTTTTAGAGGAGCTAGTTTGGGGAGATCTTAAGTTTTCCAAAAGGGCCACTAAAGTCCCATGATTTTATCCTTATTAAAGTCTTATCAATAAGAAAGAAAGTGGCCAAAGTTACCACCAAACGGAGTCACTCACAGGGGCCCCAGCAGAGACCCAGGAGTCTAATGCTTAAGAAGGTTAACCTTTACCAGCTTGGTCAGATGTCTGAGATCGCTGCCGTCTTTAGATTGAGTGGGGAGCCCTAATCATTCTATCCTACACTTGCTAACAGTGTAGAGAGGAAACTTTGTTTACCTACTGATACGGGTTGGCTGTGTCCCCACCCACATCCCATCTTGATTTGTAGCTCCCATAATTCCCATGTGTTGTGGGAGGGACCCAGTGGGAGATAATTGAATCATGGGGGCAGTTTCCCTCAGACTGTTCTCATGGTAACGAATAGGTCTCATGAGATCTGATGGTTTTAATAAAGGGGAGCCCCTTTTTGCTTGGCTCTCATTCTCTTTTTGCCTTGCTGCCATGTAAGATGTGCCTTTCGTCTTCCACCATGATTGTGAGGCTTCCCCAGCCACATGGAACTGTGAGTTCATTAAACCTCTTTTTCTTTATAAATTACCCACTCTCAGGTATGTCTTTGTTAGCAGCGTGAAAACAGACTAATACACCCACTTACGTGCAAAATGTTGGGAGCCTGAGAATTAACTTACAATAGACAGATTAGCAAGAGAAAATAAAATACAGTGTTTATTTACATGCACATGTGGGAATACTCATTACTGAGTAACTCCCTGAATACTCAGAGGTAAAGAATTATATACCAACTTAATAAAAAGTGGGAGTAAGGTTTGGGCTTCAATGGGAAAGTAGAGAACGTTCTATTAGGCTTTTTTATGCTGACAGGTAGCAGAATTCTTACTTGCTGATGCTAGGGCCAGTCTTCTCCAAATCAAGAAACTCCCTCAGAGGGGGATCATAGCAGCTGTAATTCAGGAGGCTCTGCTTAAGTTTAGATAATGTTTATTTTTGTAGTTATAGATTTCAGATATTTCTAATTTTTATACCACTTTGGAGGGCTGCTACTCTTTTCATTGGCCAACTTTATAAGTTGGGCAAATGACCGTTCTCTAACCAGAGGCAAGAGTTATGGCCCATAGAAGGTTTGCTCTGAGAGAAAAGTACCCCATACAGTTAAGAGCCCAACCACGTGATTTCCAGGTAACTCGTATAGCCTAAAGTATGTCAGTTGAATTACCTTGCAAGTTGTAAACTAATCGACAAACTCAGAATCTATTGGATATCATTTTAATACCCTATAAGAGTTATGAAATCCTAAGAATAAGAATACATGTAGGAATCAAGCAAATTCAAAGTTCTTTAAAGGAATAAGGAAAACATTTACACATCTTTGCCAAAGAGATGCAAAATCCAATCAAGTGATGCGAGTGGGGTAAACTCTTCTGAGAGAATCAGAAGGGTCTTGGTTTTGGGCTACTTGACCTATCCCTCTCCTGAAATTAAGGAGTAATTGACATAGCAACCACAAATAGAATTCATTTAGTTACCAAAGAACTCAGCCTCCTGGCCAAAATCTTTGGTGGTTGGGCAACCTCAAGCTACAGTTACATGGGAAAATTGTAGCCTGAGTGGGAAGTGCCTTACCCCAATAAGTTTTGAGAACAAAACTCACCATATTTGTATTTCGGGGTTAAGGAGTTTATACATATTTGATGTTTTATAAACTTATCATGTTTTAAGATGATTGAATTATTTTAAATCCATTTTAAAATACACAAATGCATAATTGATTCTGATATGTGTAAGTTTATATCCAGGTCTTAATTATTTAAGAGAACTTCATGTTTAACATATTATCAGTTTAATTGAACATATCAAATTTAAAAGAATTATTTAGTGCTCAGGAAGGTTTCATTTATTAAGTCAGATAATTGTTTAATAAAATTAAATATGAATTAAATTTATAAGTGCAGTATAAAAGGTTCTAAAATATTTGATTTTGTTTATAAATAGGACCAAGTTTTAATCAAAGTTCTCTGTAGGCAGGATTCAGTGGCTCATACCTGTAATCCCAGCACTTTGGGACGCCGAGGTGGGTGGAACACTTGAAGTCAGCAGTTCAAGACCAGCCTGGGGAACATGGTGAAACCCCATCTCTACTAAAAATGCAAAAATTAGCCTGGCATAGTGGTGCATGCCTGAAATCCCAGCTACTCAGGAGGCTGAGGCAGGAGAATCGCTTGAATCCCAGAGGTGGAGTTTGCAGCGAGCTGAGATCATGCCACTGTACTTCAGCCTGCGCAACAGAGCGAGACTCTGTCTCAAAACAAAACAAAACAAACAAACAAAAACAAAAACAAAAAACAAAGTTCTCTGTAAGGTGATTACCAAATTCACCCAACTTAAAAGAACAGAATTTGTAAGGTGGACTTAAAAACCTAAGGAAGTATTAGATTGTGAGATTTGTATCTTAATATATTGAATATTAATATAACAATTTAAATTAAATATTCTTTTCCTGCAAACAAATCCAGCTGTGAGGATAATCCAAAAGTCACATTTCACATAGGTCATTGTGAAAATTGAAAGTGATAATCACTGTGAAAGTACTCTGAAAACTTAAGCATGCTCTGTGAGTATAAGGAATAAGGGAGACAGTGATTGGCTCTGCAGCACCTATTCAGCTCCTCTAGCTGCTCATGGCTCTCCCGTGCCCTTGGAAATGCTCAGTTAGGAAAAGGCCTGTTGTTGTGTCTGGAGGTGATGACTAGGATCTCAATGGCCATCTAGGGAGAGGATTCAACCTAAAGACGAAGCCTGCACAATGTAAGGGAAACAGCAGAGGTAGAGAAGGAAGCAGAAGTGCCCACCACATCATGACTGGGGCTGCCCTATCTCCGGACTTCCTATGGAAAAGAATACGTTTCTTTATGGTTTATATGGATCCAAATTGTGTTTTTCTATTATTTGCAGACAAAATAATCTCACAGACATAAGAGGTTATTAAAATCCATAAAACAGTGCTTTCTGACCATTTAAATGAGTAAGTGGCAGAGCTGGGTTTGATTCCACTTAATAGCCACATGTCTTTGGGCAAGTTATTTGACCTGTAAGTGAAACAGCCTCATTGTCTGGAGTCACACCCGAGGTTTGTTGTCTCATGGCCACGGAGAACAATAATGAGGACACACAAAGATTGAGGTTGAGAGCGGAAGTTTAACAGGCAAAAGAAAGAGAAGAGTTCTCTGCTGCAGGGAGGGGTCTCGGAAAAATGGGTTGCCGGATCCGCAGTGAAATGCAGGAGGTTGTATAGATGAGCTGGTGGGGAGGCGGTGTCTGATCTACATAGGCAAGAAAGGGCAAGAAAGACTGGTTAGACCAGTTGTGCTATTTGCATAGGGCGCGAATCTCTAGTATCCCCCATCCAAACCTTTTTTATTATCCAGGCGCGTCTCTACCTGAGGTGCACCATATTGCCCATTTCTTTATTACTGTACACGTGATAACAAAAAAAGGGAAGATGGAGCCTCCGTGTTGGACATGGCTGCCCCCAGGTAGTCCTTTTCCTTTTCTATTGGCACAGCTGCCGTCATTCCCCTGTGCAAGCTTCCATCTTGTTTATCTATGTTTGCAACTCAATTTTTCAGGCTTCTCTTTGTTATGAAAAGAAATGATTTTGGGGGCTGCTTTTTGTTAGAGGGGAAGCCCTGCTGAGGACTCTTGGGGCTCTCACTATCTGCCTAAATAATTTCTTTCTACCTCCTGTATCATCAGCTTCACTTTCTCGCAGTGTTGTTGTAAATGCAGAGCTATATAGGTAAAGCAGGTAGTTTTAGTGTCAATTTCTTTAACTGTAAAATGAGGACATTATTAGTATCTAGCAAATACTAAATGCTAGATATCTAATGGTATCTAAAACCTCATTGTTATGAGGATGAAATGAAGATCTATGTAAAGACCTTAGAACAGTGTCTGATACGCAGGTATTTTTATCATTGTCATTTTCAGAACACCAGAGTGGATTACAAAGACCCTGAGGGAGTGTGTCCTAACAGTTGGGCCTAATGGTGAAATTTTACAGCCTTGCACAGTCCCTCTCACAGCCACACTATCTCCTATCTCCACTGCCAGGTCTGCAGTAGAGAATTTAGAGAATTTATGGGTCTTTGGAATACCAGTAGTTTTGGAAATATTGCCCCAAGGGATTCTGGAGATTTAAACCAGAGAAGACGGAGTTCTAAAAGTAGTTAATATTTGTCACTTATTCCTCCTGGCAACATTTATTGACACGGGGGTTACAGAGATGAACCTGACCCTCATAAACTCAAACTTCAGTGGAAGGAGAGAGACCTGTCCCTGAAAAAATTTACACCAGGTGCTGTGACGAAACTATGCTGAGTGCATAGACGGCCACAAGGGAGAAGGATGCTTCTCTTCCTGGAGGAGTCAGGAAATGACTTACAGGTGAGGTGATGATTGGGAATGTTGAGTAGAAGCTTGAAAGATTGATTGAGATGGGGAGGAGGGGCGGGGAAGCGCTTCCAGGGGCGGAGGCAGGGAGTTAAGGTGGTGCCTTTCAACTCTGGCTGCACATTCAGAATCACCGGAGGAACTTCTAAAAAATACCCTTGCTTGGGCCACACCCCTGAGCAGAGTAATTGGAACCTTTAAGGGTGGGCCCAGGCATTGTCTGTTTTTAAAACTTCTCACATACCTCTAATTTGCAGTCAAGGGTAGAACCATGGATCGAAGAGTAGGTTTGGAAAAAAGTGGGTGGTATGGCAAGGTTGGAGAGCTTAAAGAGAGAGTCTGGTTTGAATTGGGAAGACTGGCAGGAGTCATAAGGACGATGATAAAACATATTGTTTTGCAAGTAGCCTTGTTCCTAATTAAAAACAAAAACAAAAACTAACCCGAACACCACTGGCCTCAAGGGGACTGCTTTCATAGAGATGGTAGCATCAGCACTTAATCTTTATCTAGTGAATAAATGAGTCCACCAAGAGCCCAGTCTTTACAAGTTAAATGACTTTTTAGGGGTTTCTTTAGAATCCTTACCAGTTTCTCTTTTTTTCCAGTCTTCCAATCAAAAGTCTGGCTAGCTTTGCAGTGATAGTGATCACGAACCAGTATTCAGAATTTTGCTTGCTCTAGAAAGGCACTTCCTCATCAACCCCTAACCTTGGATGAGGCTAGCTGCTCCCAATCTAATTTCAGCAGTTCAGATTTCAAGCAAAGTATCTACACAACTAATAACCTCATCCTGTTAACATTCCCCTAATCTTCTATGTCTAGTGTGTAATTTGAGGAAGCAGTTGGGCCCTGAAAGCTCTTGGCAGACCTCTTGTCTGATAAATATTTTAGTACTTTCAGTAGCCCTTTAAAATTGGCAGTTCTTGCTCTAAAGATTCATTCAAGTGCATGTGATAATTTGAAATTAACATGCTGCCAGATTTTGTGTTTATACAAGTAACTTTGATAGTGCAGTACCAACAAAGGGATTTTGTCAGCCATGAAGGGATAAACACAGCTGTTTTCTTTACTCATGAGAAGGATAGAAAACTAAAATTATAGGGTAGCCTATGGGCCTATGATTTAAATTCTTACACTGACTCTTCCAAAGTCTAAATAAATTAATGATGTTTATTGGGTTAAAAAAAGTGCATTGCAGTCCATGGTATAAAAATCAAAGGTTTTAGAGTAAAATTGTCTTCATAATTTTCTAAAATAGTCAAAGGAGTGCCTAAAGCTGTTTAATTTACTTGAAATCCCTTATTGGGTAAAGAGAAAAACCCGTAACTCTCTTTAATTCACAGAATCTTAAGGCATTCTCTTTTTTTTTTCCACTAACTACTCAATTGTACAAAAAGAAGAGTATCTTCAAAATATGATCTGTAAAATCTCTCCCAATTTAAATATCAAATAGAAGATAAATTTGTGTAATTAGAAATAACCTCTGGAGAGGAGTAAGTCTAAAAGAAGGGTGAAATATATAGGTAAATAAACATTCTTTTTAGAATGTTAATCACATAGTAAGTTATTTTCTAGTTTTAGCTTGGTAAGAAATTAGCTTGTTCAGTAAGATATGAACAACTAATCCCTATTAATCTTCATTTGTTCATTCATCTATTGAAGGTCTACTTGCAAATGATGAGACACATGATTAAATTACAGTCCTAGCTTGGGTCACCTTACAAGTTACTGGGGAAGACGGACATGTAAATATATCATTATAGGGTAGTGTGGTAAGAGATGTAGATAAGATATTGCCAAAGAACTACCAAATTGTTGGGAAAAGAATAGCTAGTTTTTAGAAACCAATGCCAATGGATTCTCCATAGAGGAGGTGCTGTTTGGACTAATCTTTGCAGAAGGGGTAGTCCTACTTCTTGGGTAGGGTGATGCACTCAGGGCTATATGCTGATATCTTCCAGATCTCCATCTTCAGCCTAGATCTCTTCATTGGCTTTTGGATTTGTACATACAGATGTCTACCAGGGAACTACATCTAGAAGTACCTCAGGCATCTCGAAGTCCAAAACAAAACCTATTTACCCCACCAAATCTATTCTTTCTCCCACATTGTCTATCTCAGTTAATAATATCACCCTCCCTCCAGTCACTCAAGCACAACCTGGTGTGTTCTCTGCGTTCTGGCTCTTTAATGCTACAAAATAAACCTCCCCAAAACTCAGTGCTGCAGCAATTTCTTACTGTTCTTCCTGATTCTGGAGGTCCATTGGCTCAAGCAGGTAGTTCTTGTTGGGTTATCTTAGGTCATTAAGGGCAGATGTTGTCTGGGGCTGCCATCATCTCATGGCTCAGCTGGACTAGCTGCCCAATATGGCTCACTCCTGTGGCTGGTGGGTGATGCTGGCTGGTAGCTAGGAGCTCAGCTGCGTGGTTTGGGCTTCTCACGGCGTGAGAGCTGGGTTCTCACTCCAAGAGGCCCAGGCAAACCTTCCTCCAACCTAGCCTTGGAAGTCATGGGAAGTCATGTAGTACCATTTTGCCTCATTCCATCAGTTTGAATGGCCCAGTCCAGAATCAATGTGAGACAACACTACTGGGTGTGGTTCACTGGGGACGATCTTTAGAAACTAGCTACCACACCCTGACTTTACCCTTTCCTCCATTTGCTTTTGAAAGTTCCCTAATCTCTCCATCCCAGCTATTTATGTCCTAGTCCTGCTTCTTGTCCCCTGACACATGGATTATTGCAATAAAAAGCCTCCCTCAACCCAGCTACTCTTCTTGACTTCTATCATGCTTCTCTACAATTCATACAAGACACTCTTCTCAAAGATGGCAAGAGATCCTTAAAGAAAAAAAAATAGACTTTAGGCACAGTGGTAATCCCAGCACTTTGGGAGGCTGAGGCAGGAGGATCACTGGAGACCAGGAGTTTGGGACCAGCCTGAGCAACAAAGTAAGACTCCATCTCTACAAAAAAATAAAATAATTAGCCTGGCATGGTGGCATGTATCTATAGATCTAGCTACTTGGGAGGCTGAGGTGGGAGGATCGCTTCATCCCAGGACGGTCCAGGCCACAGCGAGCTATGTCCACACCACTGCCTTCCAGCCTGGGTAACAGAGCAAGATCCTGTCTCAAAAGAGAGAAAAAAATAGACTTTATATTTAGCAATACAACCTGCTTACAGCAAAGGGCATAGAATATAAATGTACAGCTTAACACATTTTTATAAAGCAAGCTTCCTATAACCACAAGAAATCAAATATTGCCAGCATCCCAGAAGCCCCCTCACATTCTTTCCCAATCACACCATTCATTCCCCTGCCCCGCCAACCAGAAGTACTGTCTTGACTTTTGTGGAAACTACGTCTTTGCTTTGTTTGATTATTTTATCACCTAAGTATTCATCTCCAAAATACCTAGTTTAGTTTTACTTGTTTTAAAATTTTATACAAATGGAATTATACAATACATAGTCTTGTGCCTGGCTTCTTTCATCCAAAATTGTGCAGATGTATTCATCTCATGCCTGTATCTGTAGTTCATTCATTTCATTGCTGTAGAGTATTCCATTGTATGAATATGCTACATGTTATTTATCTATTCTAGAAATTGAGCACACTGATTACTTCTACTTTATTCTTCTTTTTCAAAATAATTTTTGTTATTCTAGTTTCTTTGCTTTTCTATGTAAATTTTAGACTAATCTTGTCTACACAAAAATCTTGCTGAGATTTTGATAAGAATTGTGTGAAACTTGTTTATCAATTTGGGGAGAATTAACCATTTTTCTATGCTGAATATTCCAATCCATGAACACAGGATGTATCTTCATTTATTTAGATCTTTTCCAGTTTCCATCATCAGCATTTTGTAGCATTTTGTGCATGAGTCCTATACATGTTTCAAATAAATAAATAAATGAAATGAAACATGAGTCCTGTACATGTTTTGTTAGAGTACACTCACATATTTCATTTCTTTCATTCATTCATTTATTTGTTTATGTATGTATGTATTATGTATTTTTAGAGACAGGATCTCGCTCTGTTGCCCAGGTTGGAGTGCAGTGGCGCGACCATGGCTCACTGCAGCCTCGAACTCCTGGGCGCAAAGCGATCCTCTTGCCTAGCCTTTAAACTCTCTTAACATTTGTTTTTTTAATGAATAATTGGTACCTATTTGACATTATAGTCACAACATCTATTGACATATAAAGTATATGGGAATAAAAGTTATTTAGAGAAATATTACTTAAGAGAGAAAGCTTTCTGTTATACTATTTTAAAATGTGTGTTAAACAAATGCTTTATAAGAAAGAACTCAGCTTTTGTTGCAGGATTTTCTAGCTGGCTCAACCAGTTAAAAATAACTTACCTAAGCAGCATTATTTGAAAGGTAGAAATTTGGAATTTGGTCTTCAATGTCTACTGTATCCACTGAGATTCTTAGTCTGTAAAATGGTGCTGGTGCCTACTACTTGGAAACACTAGATATTTCTAGAAGGTGTTTAATGTTTGTAAAAGATTAACGTTATTATTACAGTTACGTGATTGAACACCTTCTTTAGTCTAGGCATTGTGCTAAGGCTTTTACATACATTACCTCTTTTAAGAGTCACAGCAGGCCGGGCGCGGTGGCTCACGCTTGTAATCCCAGCACTTTGGGAGGCCGAGGCGGGCAGATCACGAGGTCAGGAGATCGAGACCATCCTGGCTAACACGGTGAAACCCCGTCTCTACTAAAAATACAAAAAATTAGCCGGGCGTGGTGGCGGGCGCCTGTAGTCCCAGCTACTCGGAGAGGCTGAGGCAGGAGAATGGCGTGAACCCGGGAGGCGGAGCTTGCAGTGAGCCGAGATTGCGCCACTGCACTCCAGCCTGGGTGACAGAGCGAGACTCTGTCTCAAAAAAAAAAAAAAAAAGAGTCACAGCAACCCTGCAAGGTACAGATAATAGCTGTTTCCTAGGTGAGGATCCTGAAGCCACAGGCCACAGTCATGCGGCGGCAATGACCTCTCTCCATTGTCTTTGCTTCCGTGCCACCACACTGCGCAAGGGCTCTAACAATTCTTGTCCATTTTTTTAATCGTTCCTAAATCAATTTTAAGATGTTGTTTTTACTTTGATTAGATAGAACTGGAGCTTTTTCTATGGTGTTTGGCTGGACCAAAGTGGCTGTTGTCTAAGTGTTCTGTTTTGCTACGTTGTTCCTCACCTGGTCCTTTGACTAGAGAGACGAGGACTTTGTTGTTACTAGGTTGGTGCAAAAGTAATTGCCGTTTTTGCCATCAAAAGTGATGGCAAGAACCACAATTACTTTTGCACCAGCCTAATATTTTTGCCTGTACTTGCCATCACTTCTGGGTTGTTGACTTCTTCAGCTCCAAGTATTAGCTATACATGGCAAAAAGCAAAGCCAAGCAACTCATCTGTTTGTTACTTGAGTCTCAAGTTTCTTAATAGAGCTACTGTTTTCTTTCCACTTTTCAAAGTTTTCTTATGTGTGTTCATACGTTATGTCCAAGGTTTAACATTGTACCTAACGGGAGGAACAGAGAAAATTACATCTACTCTATATTTCCTGAAGCAAATTTTCCCTTCCATATTTTTAGCATGCATTATAAATGTTCTCTAAATATCTCATTAGTAACATGAATTCTATTTTACATATCTAATAATACTAGTAGGTGTCCTAAGAGAGCCTTTCAAATGGACACCTATGACCTTGTGTAACTGGTGAAATAAATTAGGCTGGACCAACACAAATTTGAAAATAATTCTACCCTCTCCTGTTGGCCCCTGGCTGACCCTGTATTCTTCAGCCTGACTCACCACTTCTCTTTTGTTCGTTTCTAGTCTTCCTCTCCAGCCTCTCCATCTGTCGTTCTCTAACTTCTTCCTTTATTTCTCCTTTTCTCGGTTTCATTGTGTTTTTTTTTTAAAAACCACGTCTGTGGCAAAGATACCCACAGGTACTTTTTAGAAGGCTTAATGACAGTATTTATCAGCAGACTCTAGAAATGTGTTCATGACAGATCAATGCTTATTTTTGTGGCTCAAAGGGAAGTTGTAAAAATTTTTAGAAATTATTAGTATTTTCTTGTGGGAATAGTGAAAGTTAGTTATGTGTGATCATTTTTTAAGCATCAAAGATTGGAAAGTCTGAAATTGTATTTCAGGTGTGTTCCAACCTACTGACTTTGAATTCATCACTTATTGTTACTGAGGGTCATTTTTCCCTTCTGTAAATATACACATTTCCACCAACTATTCCCATGGAAATCTAGGAAGTCAGATGCAAATAGAAAATGGTTGATATTCAACAATATTCTGCCTGAAGCAATATCAAGATAGGGTATGTACTCTGCCCTTCTTGAAGGACTAGCTGTAGCTGTTAGGGTGAATCCTACTGGATCAGTGAGGAAAATCTACAATGAGCTAACCTGAGAAAACTGTGCATGCTTTGTAAAGTATAATCTATTTTTCTCAGTCGTTCTAGGAGCTGCCATATCACAGGACACAATGCAGCCAGTGACGTGTGTGTTCTGCTGTCAGCTGTATCAGTTAAATTACAGAAGGGCTGGACACGGTGGCTCACACCTGTAATCCCAGCACTTTGGGAGGCTGAGGCGGGCGGATCACGAGGTCAGGAGTTTGAGACCAGCCTGGCCAACATGGTGAAACCCCTTCTCTACTAAAAACATAAAAATTAGCCGGACATGGTGGTGCATGCCTGTAATCTCAGCTACTCAGGAGGCTGAGGCAGGAGAATCGCTTGAACCCGGGAGGCGGAGGTTGCAGTGAGCTGAGATTGCGCCATTGCACTCCAGCCTGAGCAAGAAGAGCAAGACGCTGTCTCAAAAAAAAAAAAAAAAAATTACAGAAGATGTGCCCACTAGGGGGCACATTTTCTGAAACAAAATGAGGTACTAAAACACAATGCAAATGTCAGGCAAGTCTTGATACTTTTTAGTTGCACAAGCAAATCTAATTAATTGTTAAACTTCCAACGTTATCATATACTAAATTGACAGCTGACAAATGCAAAACAAACCAGTTAAAAATGAAAGAGCCTCTTTGTTAGGCCAAATATAAGGAAATAATCAATCTTACATCATTTAATTCTGATCTTAAAATCTCACTTGCCGGCCGGGCGCGGTGGCTCACGCCTGTAATCCCAGCACTTTGGGAGGCCCAGGCGGGCGGATCACGAGGTCAGGAGATCGAGACCATCCTGGCTAACACAGTGAAACCCCGTCTCTACTAAAAATACAAAAAACTAGCCAGGCCAGGTGGCGGGCACCTGTAGTCCCAGCTACTCGGGAGGCTGAGGCAGGAGAATGGCGTGAACCCCGGGGGGCGGAGCCTGCAGTGAGCCGAGATCGCGCCACTGCACTCCAGCCTGGGCGACAGCGACACTCTGTCTCAAAAAAAAAAAAATCTGTCACTTGCCACGTTTTTATTTATAAGTGACAAAAAATGTTAAAAAATGGATAATGCTCAGTGTTGGAAAGGAGGGACAGAGAAGAGGCACCCTGCTATATAGTCAATGGAAGGATAAATTAGCAAACATTTTGGAAGGGTAATTTTACAGTCTTCCAAAATTTAAAACACACATCATTTGACCCAGTAATTCTACTACTGAGAATTTACCTTATGGGATACATTTGCAAAAGTATTAATTAAATGCGTACAGAGATGTTCATTAGAGCATTAATTGTAATGAAAAAATTCTGGGCCAGGCACCATGCTCAAGCCTGTAATCCTAGCACTTAGGGAGGCCAAGGTGGGTGGATCACTTGAGGTCAGGAGTTCAAAACCAGCCTGGCCAACATGGTGAAATCCCATCTGTATTAAAAATACAAAAAAAATTAGCCAGATGTGGTGGTGGGCGCCTGTAGTCCCGGCTACTCAGGAGGCTGAGGCAGGAGAATCGCTTGAACCTGGGAGGCAGAGGTTGTAGTGAGCCGAGATGGAGCCACCGCACTCCAGCCTGGATGACAGAGCGAGACTCCATCTCAAAAAAAAAAAAAGAAAAAGAAAAAATTCTGGAAATAATCTAAGCATCCATTAGTAGGAGACTAATTAAATAAATTGTGGCATGCAATGAAATAATGTGCTGCTGTTAAAAAGAATGAAATAAATTTACAGATTTCATGTAAAGACTTCTAAGACATATTATGAAGTGAGAAAAATGGCAAAATATACTCAGTATTTACTATATCATTTGTATAAATGTTTTCAAGACTATACACATATATGCTGATATTTGTATAAACAATTCTTGAAGGATAAATAATTACAGACTCTAATTATATTTAAAGAAAAGGGCTGGAAGTTGATGGAGAGGGAGACTTCATTTTATATCATTTTATACTGTTTGGATTTTTTTTTTTGCCATCTATGTAGCTTATGTTTTAAAACATCGCCTCTCCCATGGGGAGAGATAACTGCCCAATACATCCATTCAAACAGTTCATAAAACTCAAAATTTTATAGTCTCATAATTCTAGACTTGAGATCTTCTTGTCTCATAAATAAGAAAATTGAGGTCGAGAGCATTCAGATGATTGAGACTTGAAAGTGATTCAGCAAGCTGGTAACAAGCCAAGATGAGGCAGGTCCTCCTCTGACATGGCCCCAGGCCAAGCGACTGACTATTGCACTCCACTATCTTGATTTTGTGGTGTCTGGGAAATTTCTCCAAGTGTGCCTCAAATTTCAATTCATTTAGACCCCAGTATTAGAAAACCATTTCCTGAAAAGTGTCATACATTATATGTATTAAGCAATGGCCTCAAAGTTAGTCATTGTTTTTCACTTAAATGCATGGGAACTACAATCCCCTTCAAACTGAGGTTACTGCTGGTGGTCAGACACCCTTCAGATTCATGGGTGATTCAATACACCTGCGAAGTGCAGTGTAGCCTTTCAGTCCACAATTGTGTTCACGGCACACACGTGTGAGCTGTCAGGCAGCTCAGGGCATTGTATGAAGGTAACTAGAAACACAATTTGCATCTCTTTATAAACTAGTGTAGTTCAAATCTTCCCTCATTTTTAAGTTCTTTTTTATTGAGGTGTAACTTACATTCAGTAATGTGCCAAGTCCTGAGTGTTCAGGTCAATAAATTTTTACAAACACACACATGTGCACACCCCCCTATAGCCACCACCCAGATCAAACACCCAGGGGGCTTCCTCAGGCTACCTCTTATCAATTTCCCACAAAGGTAACCATTATTCTGGCCTTTAACACCAAAGGTTCATTTTCAAGGCTTCACTATTAAAAAACAACATCAACAACAAAAAACAAGCAACTGATGGCATGGGGTCGTAGGCTGGATAAGGAAGGGCAGCCAAGAGTGTTTTAATCTATTTTATTAAAAAAAGAAAAAACAAACAAAAAAACTCTGTTACTGTCTTTTAACTTATCTTCCTTGCTCACTGTGTTCTTTTAAAATATAACTGTGTGAAAGATCTTAGATTTAATACATCTCTTTTAAAGGAGAATTTTTCTAGACTTCTCTTTTTATGGTTTATTTGTGCCTGAACTTTTGGCATGCTCTAGAGATCAGAGAAAGCCTAACGACGCGGAAGGAGGAAAATAATTTCAGGACATTGATTTTCTTTTTTAGTCTTAAGTTCAATTTTCATACCTGTTCTATTTCTCACTGCTTTGACTCTGGACCAACACTTAGCTCTAAATATTCACCAATGTGTGTGCATACTATTGCAGAATATACATATAGAAATATTATTGTTTATTATTTAGTGCTTTAGAATAACTGCAGGAAGATTACATAGTTTCAGCATAGAGATTTCAGGGAGGAAGCAGGTTCTGAAATGGATTTTGTTTAAAGTGTGGGGGTAATTACTCTGGAGTCCCAAAGCAGCAACTTAAAGGATGCTGAAATTGGACCCGAGTGCAAAGGGAGTGTCTGGTATGGAACATCAATGTACTGGGGTTGGGGGTAGCTCCTGATTGGGTGCAACCCAACCCAGAGTTCCACATCTGGCCATCAGCTGACCTAATGTGACCCTTCCTACCAAAAGTAGATGCCCTCTGCTGGCATCTGTTGGGACTGAGAACACTCCAACACCCTTTCAGCTGTGCTGAAGGAAGCTAACAACTTTCAAGAGGCTGGAGGTGGCAGTGGCAAAGCCAGCTCTGTCCCCTACAGACAGTAGCCCTGTCCCCTACAGACAGTAACCCTGTCCCCGGACACTTAAAGTCAGAGAGCTAAGACTTCAATAGAAAAGCTTACAAAACAACTGGATGCAAACTTCATGCAGCATCATAGTGAACAGTAAAGATCAGATTCATGGCTGATCTGGTATAAAACTATAAAAGCACTCTTCTCTATACGTTAAAAACGTGGAAACAAAACTGATTATTGATATTTATTTAAAATCTTGATTGTCCCACCATGCCACATACTTTCCCTTTTGACTACTCTTTACAACTATTTTCTGACGCTATTTAACAACAAATACAAACATATTGAGAGTGATGAAAGAAAACAGGAGTGCTCTTAATTAGAGGTAAAACCACAAGCTGACACAAAATGATATTTTGCTCTAGAAATGAGAATTAGGAGGTGGGAGGCTGATGCTGCTTTCTTTTCAGATGGAGCCCTGGGGGGCCGTGGCTGGCCTGGAGCTGGGGTGGCAGAGTCTCTCTCCTGGTTTTGCTCTCGCAGAGCGTGACATCTCCCTGGAGCAAGGTGGGACCACTGCTGAGCTCACATCAGTCACTGTACTTCCTAGGAAGGTTTCTGATACAACGCCATTCCCTATAAGTTAGGATTTTTGCGCATGGGACAAAACAAAGAAAACAGCTCATCTCTCTTGACCCTGGTAGGCATTTAAGTGAAAACCCGAATCAATGATACATTGCCCTGGGATTTATATTTTTCTGGAAAAAGAAAAGAACAATCTCTGCCTACATCTGCATACCTAAAAGATGGATATAAAATGAAAGCCTCCTCCACTCCAAAAGGAAAGCAAAAGAGTGTTAATGAAAATCAAATGACCAAGGTCATTGACCATGTTATAGTACATCTGAGTGATGCAGAGGGGTAGTAGAGGTGATAGGAAACAGGCACACACAAAGGGGAAGCTGCAATTTTGTCTTCCTTTCAGGAATGTGGGCAAGAAAGTGAGTAAGCAATATATGACAGTTCTCCGGACCTGTTAGGTTAGTATTATAATCTGGGAGTAGGGGGGAATGTCTACAACATAAGTGTCTCATTAAAACAAAGAGGAGGGGACCGGGCATGGTGGCTCGTGCCTGTAATGCCAGCACTTTGGGAGGCCGAGGCAGGAGGATCACTTAAGGCCAGGAATTCAAGACCACCCTAGGTAACATAGTGAGACCCCATCTCCACAAAAATAAAAGAAACTTAGTCTGGTGTGATGGTGTGTGCCTGTAGTCCTACTTGGAGGATCAACTGAGTGAGCCCAGGAGTTCAAGGTTATAGTGAGCTACAACTGTGCCAATGCACTCCAGCCTAGGCAACAGAGCAAAACCCAGTCTCTAAGAATAAAAAGTAAATAAATTAAAACAAAGAGGAGGGGAAAGGAAGGATATTTCCATGTGAAATAAAAGAGTATAATTTTGAAAGAAATAGTTGCACTTCTTGGCTGGGCATGGTGGCTAACGCCTGTAATCCCAGCACTTTTGGAGGCCAAGGGGGGGTGGATCACCTGAAGTCAGGAGTTCAAGACTAGCCTGGCCAACATGGGGAAACCCTGTCTCTATACTAAAAATAATAAAATTAGCCAGGTGTGGTGGCCGATGCCTATAATCCCAGCTACTTGGGAGGCTGGGGCAGGAGAATTGCTTAAACCCAGGAGGTAGAGGTTGCAGTGAGCCAAGACGGCACCACTGCACTCCAGCCTGGGCCACAGAGTGAGACTCAGTCTCAAAAAAGAAAAAAAAAAAAAAGAGAGAGAGAGAAATATTTGCACTTCTTTATGGCATTAAGCTGTGCTTAAGCAAGGATATTATTGGTAAGCACTTGATAAATGTCAGCTATAATTACAGGCATATCTCATTTTACTGTACCTTGCTTTACTGGGTTTCACAGGTATTGCATTTTTTACAAATTGAAGGTTTGTCCCAACTCTGCATCGAGCAAGTCTATCTGTTCCATTTTTCCAACAGCATGTATTCACTTCCTGTCTCTGTGTTACATTTTGGTAATTCTTGTGATATTTCAAATTTTTCATAATTATATGTATTATGACGATCTTTGATGTTACTATTGCAATTTTTTGGGGGTGCCACAAACCACACCCATATAAGATGGCAAATGAAATCAATCAATATTGTGTGTTCTGACTTCTCCACCAAATGTGCCACTGAGTGGCCATTCCCTCATTTCTCTCCCTCTCCTTGGGCCTCCCTGTTCCCTGAGGCACGACAATTTTGAAATTAGGCCAATAAATATGCTTACAATGGCCTCTAAGAGTTCAAATGAAAGGAAGAGCACACATCTCTCTCTTTAAATCAAAAGCAAGAAATGATTAAGCTTAGTGAGGAAGGCATGTCAAAAACCAACATAGGCTAAAAGCCAGGCCTCTTGTGCTGAACAGCCATGTTGTGAAAGCAAAAACAATGTGAAATGCAAAAGAAGAAAATGTAAAATGCTACTCCAGTCAACACACGAATAATAAGAAAGTGAAACAACCTCATTGCTGATATAGCTAAGGTTTGAGTGGTGTAGATAGAAGATCAAACCAGCCATGCCATTCCTTTAAGACAAAGCCTAATCCAGAGCAAGCCCCTAACTCTCTTCAATTCTATGAAGGCTGAGAGAGGTGAGGAAGCTACAGAAGAAAAGTTGGAAGCCAGCAGAAGTTGCTTCAAGAGGTTTAAGGAAAGAGGGCATCACCATAGCATGAAAGTGCAAGATGAATCCCAAGCGCTGATGAAGAAGCTGCAGCAACTTATCCAGAAGATCTAGCTAAGATAATTGATGAAGGTGGGTATGCTCAACAGTAGATTTTAAATGTAGACAAAACAGCCTTCTGTTGGAAGAAGATGTCATCTAGGCCTTTCATAGCTAGAGAGAAGTCAATGCCTGGCTTCAAAGCTTCAAAGAACAAGCCGACTCTCTTGTTAGGGGCTCAGGCAGCTGGTGACTTTAAGTTGAAGCTAGTGTTCATTTACCATTCTGAAAATCCCAGGGCTCCTAAGAATTATGCTAAATCTACTCTTCCCACACCCCCTAAATGAAACAACAAAGCCTGGATGACAGTATATCTTTCTTTCTTTCTTTCTTTCTTTCTTTCTTTCTTTCTTTCTTTCTTTCTTTCTTTCTTTCTTTCTTCTTTCTTTCTTTCTTTCTTTCTTTCTTTCTTTCTTTCTTCTTTCTTTCTTTCTTCTTTCTTTCTTTCTTCTTTCTTTCTTTCTTTCTTCTTTCTTTTTTTTTGAGACAGAGTCTTGCTCTGTTGCCCAGGCTGTAGTGCAGTAGCACAATTTCAGCTCACTGCAACCTCTGCCTCCTGAGTTCAAGCAATTCTCCTGCCTCAGTCTCCCAAGTAGCTGGGATTACAGGTGCCTGCCACCACGTCTGGCTAATTTTTATATTTTTAATAGAGATGGGGCTTCACCATGTTGGTCAGGCTGGTCTCAAACTCCTGATCTCAAGTGATCTGCCTTCCTCGGCCTCGCAAAGTGCTGGGATTACAGGTGTGAGCCACCATGCCCGGCCAACAGTATATCTCTTTATAGTATGGTTTACTGAATATTTTAACCCCATTGTTGAGACCTACTGCTCAGAAATAAACATTTCTTTCAAAATATTACTGCTCATTGACAGTGCACCTGGTCACCCAAGAGCTCTGATAGAGATGTACAAGGAGATTAATGTTGTTCTCATGCCTGCTAACACAACATCCATTCTTCAGCCCATGGGTCAAGGAGTCATTTTGACTTTCAAGTCTTATTATTTAAGAAATACATTTTGTAAGGTTAGAGCTGCAATAATGATTCCGCTGACAGCTCTGAGCAAATACACTGAAAACCTTCTGGAAAAGACTCACCATCCTATATGCCATTAAGGACATTGGTGATTCATGGAAGGAGGTCAAAATATCAACACTAACAGAAGTTCAGAAGAAGTTGATTCTCTGGAACCTCAAAGTTGAACCCCTGAAAGTTAATCCTCATGGATAAAGTTGGACCCCTCAAAATTCATCCTCATGGATGACTTTGAGGGGTTCAAGACTTCAGTGGAGGAAGGAACATCAGATGGGATGGAAATAGCACAAGAACTCGAATTAGAAGTGGAGGCTGAAGATGTGACTGAATTGCTGCAATCTCATGAACAAACTTGAATGGATGAGGAGTTGCTTCTATAGATGAGCAAAGAAAGTGGTTTCTTGAGATGGAATCCACTCTTGCTGAAGATGCTGTGAACACTGTTGAAATGACAACAAATTATTTCAAATATTACATGAACTTACTTGATAAAGCAGTGGCAGGGTTTGAGAGAATTGACTCCAATTTTGAAACAAGTTCTACTGTGGTGGGTAAAATTCTATTAAATGGTATCCTGTGTTGCAGAAAAATCTTTCATGAAAGACAGAGTCAATCAATGACGCAAATTTCATTGTTGTCTTATTTTAAGAAATTGCCACAGCCATTCCAAACTTCAGCAACCACATCCCTGATCAATCAGTGGCTATCAACATTGAGGCAAGACCCTCCACCAGCAAAAAGATTACAACTTGCTGAAGGCTCAGATAATCATTAGCGTTACCAACCCAAATGCTCAACAATGATAGACTGGAGAAAGAAAATGTGCCACATATACACCATGGAATACTATGCAGCGATAAAGAAGAATGAGTTCATGTCCTTTGCAGGGACATGGATGAAGCTGGAAACCATCATTCTCAGCAGACTAACACAGGAACAGAAAACCAAACACTGCATGTTCTCACTCATAAGTGGGAGTTTAACAATAAGAACACATGGACACAGGGAGGGGAACATCACCCACTGGGGCCTGTAGAGGGGTAAGAGGCAAGGGTAGGGAGAGCATTAGGACAAATACCTAAGGCATGAGGGGCTTAAAACCTAGATGATGGGTTGATAGGTGCAGCAAACCACCATGGCACATGTATACCTATGTAACAAACCTGCATGTTCTGCACATGCATCCCAGAACTTAAAGTTAAAAAAGGAAAAGAAAAGAAACCAGTAGTTGCCCCTACTATCTGTTCTTCCTTTTTCCTTAGCAGAAAAATCTACACGTTTTTATTGGGCACAAGGCCTACTCAGAAGAAAATATATATTTCTACACCAGCGTTGTAGCTAAGTGCAACCACAGTGGTGAAGTCTTATGCAATATGTAAATCTTGTTTTTTTTTTTTTGTTTTGTTTGAGACGGAGTCTTGCTCTGTCACCCAGGCTGGAGTGCAGTGGCGCGATCTCACTGCAAGCTCCGCCTCCCGGGTTCACGCCATTCTCCTGCCTCAGCCTCTCCGAGTAGCTGGGACTACAGGCGCCCGCCACCACGCCCGGCTAATTTTTTGTATTTTTAGTAGAGACGGGGTTTCACCGTGGTCTCGATCTCCGGACCTCGTGATCCGCCAGCAATATGTAAATCTTGTGAGAAGATATTTAAATGGAGTGGACATTCCCATTTCCTCTTCTTCTCTCTTTCTCCTGGCTATAAAGTAGATGTGATGGTTGGAGCTAGAGTGACCATCTGGAACCACCTGGTGAACTTGAGCTTGAGACTCTAACACTGCAGAGTGTCATACCAACTGTGATGATCTACTCAGACTTCTAAGTAAGACAGCAATAAACTTCATTCTGATTTAAGCCACTGTTACTTTGAGCTTTTTCTATTACAGTCAAGTCTAATCCTAACTGATATATGCTCCCTTCAACTTTTCCTCAGGCACTGAGAGAAAAGACAGAGCACAAAAGATGCAACCTCAAACCGAATTTCTAAGAGGAAGACGAGTCTCAGGGCAGTGGGAAAAAGTAATAAAGAAAAGTAATAAATAAAAATTCATCCACATTGTAACTGCAAAAATAGAAAACATGGATAGAGCCCCACATGTTAAAGAGTAGTATGGAGAGGAGGATTATATGAAAATGCAAAAATACAGCAAAAAAAAAAAAAGGAACGAAAGATTCAAACTATAACTGGAAAGAAATATACCTTTAAAATGTGAAGGAAAATTCCTAAAACTAAAGTTTTGTAGTCTAGGAAAAAAATTTGAAGTACAGATGGTCCCTGATTTATGATGATTTCACTTGCAATGTTTTGACCTTACAAAAATGCAAAAGTGATATGCATTCCGTAGATGATGTTTGGTAGGTTAGCTGTATTAATGCATTTTTTTTACTTACATACAATACTTTCAACTTATGATGGGTTTATCAGGACATAACCCCACTGTAAGTTGAGGAGCATCTGTGTATGAATTCAATGAAACAAGAAATCAAAGGTGACGTAAGGCAACAGAAAACTGAGATTGCAATGTGTGATGGTTAAATTTATGTGTTAACTTGATCGGGCCAGGGTATGCTCAGGCATTTGGTCAAACATTCTAGGTGTGTCTGTGAAGATGTTTCTGGATGAGACTGAAATTTGAATCAATAGACCAAGTAAAGCAGATTGTTCTCTCTAATGTGGGTTGGCCTCATGCAATCAGTTGAGGATCTGAATAGAACAAAAAGGCTGAGTAAAAGGGAAGCTCCTCCCACTTGACTGCTTTGAGCTGGGACGTCAGTCTTTTCCAGCCTTTGGACTCAGACTGAAACATTGGCTCTTCTTGGGTGTCAACCTTGCACACTTCTGGATAGGAACTTACACTATTGGTTCTCCTGACTCTCAGGCTTTTGGGCCGAGTTAAATCTAGACTACAGCCTAAAATTAGTTTTTACATTTGTAAGTCATTTAAAAATAGTTTTGACATATGAAATACAAATGTGTCTGTCCATGTAATTTCAACTGGAACACGGCCACACCCATTCATGTCTTACTATCTAGGGCTGCATTTGCTATATAAGACAAATATGTAGTTGCAATAAGACTATGTCTGGCAAAGAGGAATATTTATTATTTTTCCTTACAGATCTGATTTAGATAGAACAAAACGTGGAGGAAAATTTTTTTTTTATTAATTTTTTTTTGCACACAGAACAATAAACATTTTCTAAAAATACATACAAACAAAAAGATGCATATCAAACATATTAGGAAGGTTGCAGATGGGAAGACGGGGAATAGACATGGGGGGTGGGAATGAAAGAAAATAAATGAGAGAGGGACTTTGTATGGATAAATGATAATAACTCAATCCTCTATGTCTTTGACAAAGAAGAAGAAGGAAGAGGAAGAAAAAGAAAGTGGGATAAAGGATCAGAAAGGGAGGAAAATAGAAAAAATTAGAGTATGACTCCAGGGTAGACCTGTTTTGATGTTGCTGGGTTGGTTGGTTGGTTTATTTGTTGTATTTTTCATATATTTGGCCATGTTGGCCAGGCTGGTCTTGAACTCCTAGCCTCAAGTGATCAATCCGCCTCGGCCTCCCAGAGTGCTGGGACTACAGGCGTGAGCCACCACGTCCAGCCCCCACACTGTGTCTGGCGTCTGTGGTAGACCTCCCAGATGGGGCGGCTGGGCAGAGGCCCTCCCCACATCCCAGACAGGGCGGTCGGGCAGAGGCGCTCCTCACTTCCCAGATGGGTCGGCCGGGAGAGGCGCTCCTCACTTCCCAGATGATGGGCAGCCGGGCAGAAGCGCTCCTCACATCCCAGACGGGGCAGCCGGGCAGAGACGCTCCTCACTTCCCAGACGGTGTGGCCAGGCAGAGGCACTCCTCACTTCCTAGACGGGGTGGCGGCCGGGCAGAGGCGCTCCTCACATCCCAGACAGGGCGGTCGGGCAGAGGTACTCCTCACTTCCCAGATGGGGAGGCCAGGCAGAGACGCCCCTCACTTCCTAGACGTGGTGGCGGCCGGGCAGAGGCGCTCCTCAGTTCCCAGACGATGGGCGGCCCGGCAGAGACGCTCCTCACTTCCTAGACGGGGCGGTCGGGCAGAGGCGCTCCTCATTTCCCAGACGATGGGCGGCCAGGCAGAGACGCTCCCCACCTCCCAGACGAGGCGGCGGCCCGGCAGAGACTGCAATCGTAGCACCCTGGGAGGTCAAGGCAGGCGGCTGGGAGGCGGAGGCTGCGGCGAGCCGAGACCACGCCACTGCACTCCAGCCCGGGCAACACCGAGCACCGAGTCAGCGAGACTCCGTCTGCAGTCCGAGTACCTCGGGAGGCCAAGGCGGGGAGAGAGAGAGAGAGAGAGAGAGAGAGAGAGAAAAGGAAAATTTAATAACCCTTCCTCCAAACCAAATTGTCTGCGTCTTCCTTAAAAATAAATAAGCTAAAAGATTTTGAACAAAAATTCCATAGCCTAGATCTAAAAGTAAACAACCAGACTTCCAAGTTCCAAAAATAAAAGTACACACTTAAAGCAAAGAAAACAGAAATCATTAAGCAAAACATAGGTTGTATTAAAACTATAAATATATTCTGATGAAAAATTAACATCAAGTATATGACATATAAATAAAATACATGTAGTAAATACATAGGAGAAAAAAATCAGATTGGGTTAAAAAAAGATTACATGTCATATATAAGAGAGTTAGAAACAAAGTTATTCAGAAAGATAAAAGGGAGGGCCAGGCGCCGTGGGTCACGCCTGTAATCTCAGCACTTTGAGAGGCCAAGGCGGGTGGATCACCTGAGGTCAGGAGTTCCAGAGCAGCCTGGCCGAAATGGTGAAACCCCATCTCTACTAAAAATACAAAAATTAGCCAGGCGTGGTGGCACGTGCCTGTAGTCTCAGCTACTCGGGAGGCTGGGGCAGGAGAATTGCTTGAATCCGGGAGGCAGAGGTTGCAGTGAGCCGAGATCAAGCCACTGCACTCCAGCCTGGGTGACAGAGTGAGACTCCGTCTTGAAAAAAAAAAAAGAAAAAAAAGAAAGGTAAAAGGGAAAGATAGATTAATAAATCTCAAGACAATGAAAGCAAAAAGAGAGCTGGTATCAATATCAGTCAAGGATGAATTCAAAACAAAGAAAAAGTTGAAAAATGATAAAGAGAAATTTTATGATGATAAAGAAGTGAGGCTTTACCTATGATAAATCTTTATGGACTAAATTGCATATTCTTCAAATACATTAAGAAAAAACTGCAAATGCACAAAGAATTTTAAAAAGACAATAAGAGTAAAAAACACTAATTCCTTGGGAAACTCATTTCCAGTTCTTTGAAAAATACTATAGAATAGGCTGGGCACGGTGGCTCACGCCTGTAATTTCAGCACTTTGGGAGGCTGAGGCAGGTGGATAACGAGGTCAGGAGACTGAGACCATCTTTGCTAACACGGTGAAACCCCGTCTCTACTAAAAATACAAAAAATTAGACAGGCATGGTGGCGGGTGCCTGTAGTCCCAGCCACTCAGGAGGCTGAGGCAGGAGAATAGCGGGAACCCAGGAGGCGGAGCTTGCAGTGAGCCTAGATCACGACACTGCATTCCAGCCTGGGCGACAGAGTGAGACTCCATCTCGGAAAAAAAAAAAGAAAAGAAAAAGAAAAATACTAAAGAATAGCTAGAGGCCAGGCGCGGTGGCTCAGGCCTTTAATCCCAGCACTTTGGGAGGCCAAGCCAGGCAGATCACCTGAGGTTGGGAGTTTAGAGACCAGTCTGGCCAACATGGTGAAACCCCGTCTCTACTAAAAAAAAGAAAATACAAAAATTAGCTGCGTGTGATGGTGCACACCTGTAATCCCAGCTATTCAGGAGGCTGAGACAGGAGAATCACTTGAACCCTGGAGGTGGTTGCAGTGAGCTGAGATTGTGCCACGGCATTCCAGCCTATGCGACAGAGCAAGACTCCGTCAAAAAAAAAAAAAAAAAGAAGAGCTAGAAAATAAGGAAAATGATTATGCAAAAAAAAAAAAAAATACTAAAAGAGAAGAGAATTGAGGGAGACTAGTCCTAACAGAAATGAGCATTGATTCCAAAACTTCAACAATTAACCGACCAATGGAGTAGATGAAAAAGTCCAGAAATAAAACCAAAAAAAAAAAGAAGTATTTTTAGGTGATAAAAATCTGTGGGACAAAAGTAATTATTCAATAAACATTGTTGGTTCAATTCACTAACCATTTAAAGAAAAGCATATTTTAACTCTTGCCTTACTCCAAAATAAATTTGAGGCAGAAATATGAAGCAATTGAAATGCTAGGAAATGCTAGAAAAATTGTGAACAAAGTGAGAAAATTTTAAGTACATATTGTTGAAGTAGATCTTCTTTCTAAGCAGAACACAACCCCACAAGCCAAAAAAAAAAAAAAAGGCATACATTTAATTTGATGAAAATATAAGGTTTCTGTTTAGCTTTAAAAAAAAATCACTCAATATAGTTTTAGAAAACAAGCAACAGGCTGGGTGTGGTGGCCCACAACTGTCATCTCAGCACTTTGGGAGGCCGAGGTGAGTGGATCCCTTGAGCCCAGGAATTCCAGACCAGCCTGGGCAACATAGTGAAACTCCGCCTCTACAAAAAATACAAAAAATTAGCCAGGTGTGGTGGTGGGCCTGTAGTCCTAACTACTCAGGTGGCTGAGGTGGGAGAATCGCTTGAGCCCGGGAGGTTGCAGTGAGCCATGATGGGGCCATTGCACTCCAGCCTGGGCAACAGAGTGAGACCCTGTCTCCAAACAAACAAACAAACAAAAACAGGGAAGTAGTTGCCACGCACATCATTGAAAAGGGCTAATTTCATTGACAGATTTAAAATTTCTTATTCAAAAAATATTTGATAAAATTGAGTTTGTGGAGTGTGTGAGTAAACACATTACAAACTCCTGAAAAACCTTTTGTTTTAGTTTTAAAAATTATTGAGATAACATTGACATGTAAAAAACTGCACATATTTAAATGATTTGATCAGTTTTGACATATAGATAAATCTGTGAAACTATGACAGCATGAAAATAATGAAGATATCTGTCACCTCAAAATGTCCTTGTGTCCCTGCAATCTCTCCCTCCGTCACTCCTCTTTTCCAGCCCCAGTCCCCAGGCAACCACTGAACTGTTTTTTTGCTCTTACGGATTAGTTTGCATTTTTATCATTGTATACACATGGAATTATACAGTAATACTCTTTTTTTGTGTGGCTTAACTCAGCATAAATATTTTGAGATTCATCCGTGTTGTTGTATATATCAATAGTTCATTCTTTTTTCTTTTTTAATTTTTTTTTTTGAGACGGAATCTCCCTCTGTCGCCCAGGCTGGAGTGCAGTGGCGCGATCTTGGCTCACTGCAACCTCCGCCTCCCAGGTTCAAGCGATTCTCCTGTCTCAGCCTCTGGAGTAGCTGGGATTACAGGTGTGCACCATGCCCGGCTAATTTTTGTATTTTTAGTAGAGATGGGGTTTCGCCATGTTGGCCAGGCTGGTCTCAAACTGCTGACCTCAGGTGATCTGCCTGCCTCTGCCTCCCAAAGTGCTGGGATTACAGGCGTGAGCCACCATGCCTGGCCAGTTCATTCTTAATCATTGATAAGTATTCCATCATCAGAATGTTCTACAATTCATCTAGCCATTCACCTGTTGATGGACACTTGGGTTGTTTCCAGGTTGGAGTTATTGCAAATGGAGCTGCAATGAGCATTGGCATACAAGTGTCATATGGACATATGCTTTTATTTCTGTTGGATGAATATCTATCTAGGGGTGGTATATCTTGATATAGAAAAATATCCAAGATATGTCACTAAATTTAAAAATTGAATATAGCATGTATACTTGAGTCTCATTCATGTACATTTTTAAAAGATACACAATTTTATATGTGCTTCACCACTAACTTCACAGTTTGGCTGAACTCCAAATGTCTGGCAATTAAAATCAATATTTCATTAAAACAATAACTAAAGCATATTATACCACCACAGAACGAAACTGCTGGGTTACAAGAATAAATCTGGAATTAATTTAAAAATTCAAATATTAGTTAAAAATTTACTAGTCATATTTTTAGATGATAAACGTCTGTGGGACAAGAGTAATTACTTAATAAGTGGTGTTGGTTCAATTGGTTAACCATTTAGGGAAAAATATGTTTCAATTCCTGCCTTATTTCAAAATAAATTCAAGGCAGTGTTTCATGTAAAATATAAAGTAATCAAAATGGTTGAAAATTTTGTGTGAAATGTGAAATTTTGAAATATAATTTTGAAGTAAATTTTAAATATAATTTTGAAGCAGATCACAACCCCACAAGTGAAAAAATAAAACATGCAATTAATTTGTGGAAAATATAAGGTTACTGTTTGGCCAAAATAAAAGTTACATAAATATAGTTTTTAAAAAACAACCAATAAAACTAAGAAAATATTAAATACCAAATAACTAAATAAAACTCTTAAGGTGTATTTGGCTTACCTACTTCACCAAACAAGTCTACAGAAATTTGAATTTTGATACTCTCTGATCTCAATTATTCTTCCTCGTATTAATACTTTTTTTTTTTTTTTTTTTGAGACGGAGTCTTGCTCTGTCGCCCAGGCTGGAGTGCAGTGGCATGATCTCGGCTCACTGCAAGCTCCACCTCCCGAGTTCAGCCATTCTTCTGCCTCAGCCTCCTGAGTAGCTGGGACTACAGGCGCCCGCCACCACGCCCGGCTAATTTTTTGTATTTTTAGTAGAGACGGGGTTTCACCGTGTTAGCCAGGATGGTCTTGATTTCCTGACCTCGTGATCCGCCCGCCTCGGCCTCCCAAAATGCTGGGATTACAGGCTTGAGCCACCGCGCCCAGCCTAAGTTATCAAACTATTTTAATCTGTGCACTGCCAGTCTATTGCCTTATTTATTTAACTATTTGAAAATTCTTAATATATCTACATGAATGAGTGTGCTAAGTTGCAATAAATATTTACAAAAGCAGAAGGGAGACTAGATTTGGCCGAAGAGCTGTAAAGTGCAGATCCCCTGACCTGGGTGATAATTGATCATGCCCTGAGAATGCTAGAATGGATGCTGAATTTGGCATTTGGCTATTAAATCGACCCCAGGCCAAATACGAAACCAAATAGATTTTGGCAGAACATTGAGACCAAGCTGATCTACAAAGCTTCCATAATATACACCAGTAGAAGCATCACAACATTTTTAGAAAGATAAATAATTGTCTTGGTTATGTCTGGGGAGTGGAGAGGAGGCTGGGGTAAGGAGACTTTTGCTTTTCATTTCATATTGTTTACTTTGAAGTTTTTATCATGTGCATTTATTACTTTAAAACAAAGTCGGCTGGGCGCAGTGGCTCACGCCTGTAATCTCAGCACTTTGGGAGGCCGAGGCGGGCGGATTATGAGGTCAGGCGATTGAGACTATCTTGGCTAACATGGTGAAATCCTGTCTCTACTAAAAATACAAAAAAATTAGCCGGGCGCGGTGGCGGGCGCCTGTATTCCCAGCTACTCAGGAGGCTGAGGCAGGAGAAGGGTGTGAACCCGGGAGACGGAGATTGCAGTGAGCTGAGATCGCGTCACTGCACTCCAGCTTGGGTGACAGAGCGAGGATCCGTCTCAAAAACAAAACAAAACAACAAAGTCAAAGGGCAATTCCTTGCTAAAGGACAGGATACACAGAATCAGAAAGTTTGCTGTTTGGTATCAAATAAATATTTGTTGTTGTGGCATTTTCTTTCTTTCTTTTTTTTTTTTTGGACAGAGTCTTGCTCTGTCGCCAGGCTGGAGTGCAGCGGTGCGATCTCGGCTCACTGCAACCCTCGTCTCCCATTCAAGCAAATTTCCCCTGCCTCGGCCTCCTGCGTAGCTGGGACTACAGGTGCGTGCCACCATGCCCCAGCTAATTTTTTGTATTTTAATAGAGACGGGGTTTCACCGTGTTGGCCAGGATGGTCTCGATCTCCTGACCCTCGTGATCCGCCCGCCTTGGCCTCCCAAAGTGCTGGGATTACAGGATGAGCCACCGCGCCCGGTGGCATTTTATTTTAAATAGAAGATTAAGATTAGCAGACCACTTTTCTTTACCATCGTGGTGTGTGCTTGACTTCACTTCTCCCCATGTCTCCTCACAAGACTTTCAGGATTAAGCGATTCCTGGCCAAGAAACTAAAGCAAAATCGTTCCATTCCCCATTGGATTCAGATGAAAACTGGTAATAAAATCAGGCACAACTACAAAAGGAAACACTGGAGAAGAAGCAAGCTGGGTCTATAAGGAATTGCACGTGAGATGGCACACATATTTATGCTGTGCCAAGGTCAGACCATCTTACCATATCAAGCTGAAAATGTCACCACTATCTGGACAGTTGGACATATTTTATTGGGAATATATTTTTTCTTTCTATGTGTGCTATGAATGGATTGGTTGGCTGGGTTCAGTAATGAATGTGTGAGGCCTTTACTTCAAAAAAAAAAAAAGATTAGCAGACCTCTGAAATGCCCTTCTGGTGACAATATATGACAATTCCTGTATCAGGATAATTGACTTAGTTGTGTTTTGGCACCCAACAATCGTTGCACAGGCAACCTAGGATATATTCAAATGCTATAAAGGAATAAGGAACATATTTAACATATTGGACTAAACAATATTAAAAGACATGAAAACTTTAATTCAGTTCATTGATTATGTTTTTATTCTTCTCTTATATTTATCATATCTTTGATTCAAATAATTTTTACCCAAAATGACTTTATAATTAATGATAATAGTGTGCAACAAGACAGAATATTGATCAATGAACCTTGGAGAAATAGGAATGACTAATGTCTCTTGAGCACTTATAATGAGCCAGACACTGTGCTAAGTGCTTACCATGAGCTGTAATAATCACTGTTCATAACACCCCTGTGAAGCGTGTGCTCGTATTTTCTCCATTTTACAGGTGATAAACATGAGGCTTGAAAGGGTTTACAATTTTGTCCAAAATTTAAAGTAATATATATTTACTTTATATTTTACATGAAATGCTGCCTTGAATTTATTTTGGAATAAGACAGGAATTGAAACTTACATTTTCCCCTAGTTCTGAGATTCCAACCTAAGCAATGTGATTTGATACGTGCCTGTTATTTCCTGTTACTCTTGCTACCTGCCCCACGGGAGAGGATGGAGAGGATGATTCAGAACGCATTTCAGAACACATTTCAGTTGCCTATGGAAGACACTTTATGACTTCCCAGTGGGTCAGGAGGGACAAGGATAGGGAGGGTTTGAGGGGACAGAGTCACCTCCCCAATGAATAAAATTGGCATTCCATTTCTGACAAAATGTCATTTGGACTCAAGAAGAAACCTGTACTTTTCAGAGCATCAGTAAAATTTGTTCAGATTTTTAAATGGATGGTGTCAGGTATGACTCTATCTGCTCACAGAAGAGTAATTGTAATGAAAAAAGACCTCAATTCAACATCACCAATTCTTCCTGTAACCTAAATACTCTGATGCAGTGGAAACACTACAGCGTTTCTCAAAATGTGGGGGAATGCCAATAACACACACTCGGCAGCAGGCTGACCTTGGGCGACGGCCAGAGGAAACAGAAGACAAGAAGCAACAGAGCGGAGGAAGCGATGAGCTCAGGTCTGAGGGAGAGGAGCCAGAGCTTTATCTGCTGCATGTGAGTACGAAGCAACCTGTGACTGGAAGAGGAAATCACAGAAACATTTTAACAAGGAGGCTCCCTCTAATCCTTAGAAGTCCATGCTTGCCCTCTGAATGACCGAAGCTCATAGAAAGATAAAATTAACAAGCCAGTGGTTTGCTGCAAACATTAGGGCCACAAGAGACAATCCAGCCTGATAGGTCAGGGGCCCAAGGTTCCATGGCCCAGAAAGCTCTGGCCACTGTGTTCAAATGTTCCACTGTTGAATCTTTTCTCTTCTTGGTAAAGTTTGGCTTCGTGACTGTAAACAAAGTACTGAAACTTGTAAATCACTTACAAATTCTGTTTCCATTTTTCTTGTCTGAGATCCAATTATTCCGGAGCCTGGCAACTCTAAGTTCATCTAATTAATCTGAAAATTCAGCCTAATTGGTATGTGAATGGTGCAGTGTACAAAAGCACCAACACCACATTCCTGCACACAGGTAAATGCACGGGCTGCATTCATGCCTCAGCCGGTAAATGAAAAAACACATCCAGACTACCAAGTGCCCGCCAAGTATGAGAGTGCATGGAAACCCTAGGCACTGAATAAATGCAGCCATGAGTCACTTAACCACAGGACATGTTCTGTGAAACACATGGTTGGCAACTTTGACATTGTATGAACATCATAGAGTATACTTACATAAACCTAGATGGTCTAGCCTCCTACACACATAGGCTATATGTGATATCCTACTGCTCCTAGGCTACAAACCTGTACAGTATATTACTGTACTGAATGCTGTCAGCAACTATAACACAACGATAGGTATTTGTGTATCTAAACATAGAAAAGGTAGAGTAAAAATATGACATAAAAGATTAAAAAATGGTACGCTTGTATGGGGCACTTACCATAACTTTTATACCAAAAGCTATAAAGATAGCAGTGGAAAACTTCCAAATTGCTCAAATGTATATTTTGGAGAGCACATTAAAAGTTACAAAAAAGAAGATTGTTTCCATGCAATTCAGAAGATCCAACCATCAGTTTAGAGGGAACAGAAAAACATGGTAATGACATCATGATGCAACCATCAGAACGCAGACTGCAGGCAGCTCTAGACTTTGCTACTCTTAAGTGTGGTCCATGGATGGGCAGCATCCGCCTCACCTGGGAGCTTGCCAGAAATGCCACATCTCAGACCCCACTCCAGATCCCTGCGCTAAAGCAGAATCTACTTATTTATTTATTTATTTATTAATTTTTGAGACTCAGTCTCGCTCTTGTTGCCCAGGCTGAAGTGCAGTGGTGCGATCTCGGCTCACTGCTCAACTGCAACCCCCACCTCCTCCTGCTTCAGCCTCCTGAGTAACTGGGATTACAGGCACCTGCCACCATGCCTGGCTAAGTTTTATACTGTTAGTAGATACGGGGTTTTGCCATGTTGGCCAGGCTGGAGAATCTACTTTTTAACAAGATCCCCAGGTGGTCTGCATATACTTTAACATTTGAGAAGTAGCACTCTATTGGAGAAGACACCCAATTTCTTCAACAAATAAATTACAACCAAAAGAAAAAGAGGAAGGTAATAAATAGATTAAAAGAGATAAGACAGCCTGAGCAACATGACAAGATCCCATCTCTATAAAAAATTTTTTAAAATTAGCCAGACATGATGATGTGTACCTGTAGTCCCAGCTACTAGGGAGACTGAGGCAGCAGGATCTCTTGAGTCTAGGAGTTTGAGGCTGCGGTGAGCTATGATCATGCCACTGCACCCCAAGCTGGGTGACAGAGTGAGACCCTGTCTATAAAATAAATAAATAAAAGAGATTAAGAGACCTTCAATAAGATTCAATGTGTGGACTTTGCTTGGATTCTGAGATTTTATTTTTATTTATTTTTTATATAGTTTTTAAAATTTCAATAGCTTTTGGGGTACAAGTGGTTTTCAGTTACAAGGATGAATTGTATAGTTAAGTCTGAGATCTTAGTGTACTCGTCACCTGAGTAGTGCACATTGTACCCAATATGTAGTTTTTTAAAATCCCTTACCCCTCTCCTACTTCCCCTTCTGAGTCTCTAGTATCCGTTTTACCACTCTGTATGCCTTTGCTTACCCATAGCTTAGTTCCTACTTATAAGTGAAAACATACGGTATTTGATTTTCCATTCCTGAGTTACTCCACTTAGAATAATGACCTCCAGTTCCAGCCAAGTTGCTGCAAAAGACATTATTTCCTTCTTTTTTATGGCTGAGTAGTATTCCATGGTGTATGTATACCACATTTTCTTTATCCACTCACTGGTTGATGGCCACTTAGGTTGGTTCCATATCTTTGCAATTGTGAATTGTGCTGCATAAACATATATGTGCAGGTGTCTTTTTGATATAATGACATCTTTTCCTTCGGGTACATACCCAGTAGTGGGATTGTTGGATCAAATGGTAGATCTATTTTTAGAAATAGATCTACCTGGGCTGGGTGCGGTGGCTCACACCTGTAATCCCAGCACTTTGGGAGGCCGAAGCAGGCAGATCACCTGAGGTCAAGAGTTCGAGACCAGCCTGGCCCACATGGTGAAACTCCATCTCTACTAAAAATACAAAAATTAGCCAGACGTGGTGGCAGAAGCCTGTAATCCCAGCTACTCGGGAGGCTGAGGCAGGAGAATCACTTGAGCCTGGGAGGTGGAGGTTGCAGTGAGCCGAGATCGTACTATTGCACTCAAGCCTGCGTGACAGACTGAGACTCTGTCTCAAAAAAATAAATAAATAAAATGAAATAAAATAAAATAAAAAAGAAATAGATCTACTTGGATGGGTGTGGTGGTTCATGCCTGTAATCTCAGCACTTTCAGAGGCTGAAGTGGGTGGATCACTGGAGCCCACGAGTTCAAGACCAGCCTGGGCAACATAGGGAGACCCCCATCTTTTTTTCTTAAGATAAATACATTGTTTAAAAAAGAAAATCGATCACTTTGATAAATCTCCATACTGTTTTTATAGAGGCTGTACTAATTTACATTCCCACCAGCAGCATATAAGTGTTCCTTTTTCACCATATCCACACCAACATCTATTGTTTTTTGACTTTTTAAAAATGGCCATTCTGGCTGAGGTAAGGTTGTATCTCATTGTGGTTTTAATTTGAATTTCCCTGATGATTAGCGATGTTGCACATTTTTCGTATGTTTGTTGGCCATTTGTGTATCTTCTTTTGAGAAATGTTTTTTTATGTCACTTGTTCACTTTTTAGTGGGATTATTTGTTTTTATTTTCTTGCCAATTTGTTTGAGTTCCTTGTATATTCTGGACATTAGTCCTTTGTCAGATGCATAGTTTACAAATATTTTCTCCCATTCTGTGGGTTGTCTGTTTACTCTGATGATTATTTCTTTTCCTGTGTAGAAGCATTTTAGTTTAATTAGGTGCCATTTATTTGTTTTTATTTTTGTTGCATTTACTTTTGGGGTCTTAGTCATAAATTATTTGTTTAAGCCAATGTCCAGAAATATTTTAGCTGGGTTTTCTTCTAAAATTGTTATGGTTTCAGGTCTTAGATTTTTTTTTTTTTTTTTTTTTGCGATGGAGTTTTGCTCTTGTTGCCCAAGTTGGAGTGCAATGGCACAATCTTGGCTCACTGCAAGCTCCGCCTCCCGCGTTCAAGTGATTCTCCTGCCTCAGCCTCCTGAGTAGCTTCAACTACAGGCGCCCGCCACCACGCCTGGCTAACTTTTTGTATTTTTAGTACAGTCGGGGTTTCACCGTGTTAGCCAGGATGGTCTTGATCTCTTGAACTCGTGATCTGCCCACCTTGGCCTCCCAAAGTGTTGGGATTACAGGCGTGAGCCACCACACCCAGCCTCAGGTCTTAGATTTAAGTCTTTTATCCATCTTGAGCTGATGTTTGTAGACAGTGAGAGATAGGGATCCAGTTTCATTCTTCTACATGTGGCTATCCAGTTGTCCCAGCACCATTTATTGAATAGAATGTCTCTTCCCCAATTTATGTTTTTGTATGCTTTGTCAAAAGATCAATTGGTTGTAAGTATTCAGCTTTATTTCTGGGTTCTCTGTTCTGTTCCATTGGTCTATGTGTCTACTTTTATACCAGTAACATGTTGTTTGGATAACTATAGCTTTGTAGTATAATTTGAAGTTGGATAATGTGATGCCTCTGTGTTTGTTCTTTTTGCTTAGGATTATGTTGGCTATTCAAGCTCTTTTTTTGGTTCCATATGAATTTTAGGATGGTTTTTTCTAATTCTGCAAAAAAGAGATGTTGGTATTTTGATAGAAATTGCATTGAATCTGCAGATTTCTTTGGGTAGTGTGATCATTTTCATGTTATTGATTATCCAGACCATGAGCATGGGATGTATTTTCATTTGTTTGTGTCATCTATGATTTCTTTCAGCAGAGTTTTACACTTTTCTTGTAGAGATCTTTCACCTCCTTGGTTAAGTATAGTCCTAGGCATTTCATTTTTTTATAGCAATTGTAAAAGAGATTGAGTTCTTGATTTGATCCTCAGCTTGGTTGTTGTTGGTGTCTAGCAGTGCTACTGATTCATGTACATTGATTTTGTAACCTGAGATTTTACTGAATTTGTTTATCAAATCTAGAAGACTTCTGGTGGAGTCTGTAGAATTTTCTAGGTTTATGATCATGTCATCAGCAAACAGATAGTTTGACTTATTTTCTAATTCAGATGCTTTTTATTTCCTTTTCTTGCTTTATTTCTCTGACTAGGACTTACAGTACTATGTTGAACAGAAGTGGTCAAAGTAGGCATCCTTGTCTTGTTCCATTTCTTAGGGGGAATGCTTTCAACTTTTCCCCTTTCAGTATGATGTAGGCTGTGGGTTTGTCATATATGGCTTTTATTATTTTGAGGTGTGTTCCTTCTATGCTTAGTTTGTTGAGGGTTTTTATCATAAAGGGATGCTGGGTTTTATTGAATGCTTTTTCTGAGTCTATTGAGATGATCACATCGTTTTTGTTTTTAATTCTGTTTATGAGATAAATCACATTTATTGACTTGGGTATGTTGAACCATCCCTGCATCCCTGGGATGAAACTCTTTTAATCATGGTGAATTATATTTTTCATGTGCTGTTGGATTCAGTTTGCCAGCACTTTGTTGAGGAGTTTTGCATCTATGTTCATCAGGGATATTGGTAGGTAGTTTTCTTTTTTTATTGGTAGGTAGTTTTCTTTTTCTATGTCCTTTTCTGGTTTTGGTATCAGGGTGATACTGGCTTTGTAGAATGAGTTAGGGAGGAGGCTCTCTTTCTCAATCTTTTAGGATAGTTTCAGTAGGATTGGTATGAATTCTTCTTAGAATGTCTGGTAGAATTCAGCTGTGAATCCATCTGGCCCTGGGTATTTTTGTGTAAGTGGTAATTTTTTTCTTTGCGATAGGGTCTCACCTTTCACTCAAGTTGCAGTACATTGGCACAATCACAGCTCACTGCACCCATGACCTCCCAAAGCTTAAGTGATCCTCCAACCTCAGCCTCCCAAATTGCTAGGACTACATGTATGCACCATCACATTTGGCTAACTTTTGTATTTTTTTGTAGAGGTGGGGTTTCGCCATGTTGCCCAGGCTGGTCTCTAACTCCCGGGCTCAAGCGATCTGCCTGCCTCTGCCTTCCAAAGTGCTAAGATTACAGGTGTGAGCAACCATGCCTAGCTGCTAATTTTTTATTACTGATTCAATCTCACTACTTGTAATTGGTTTGCTCAGGATTCCTGTTTCTTCCTGATTCAAACTTGGAGGGTTGTATGTTTCCAGGAACTTATTCATTTCCTCTAAATGTTCTAGTTTTTGTGCATAGAGGTGTTCGTAGTAGTCTCTAATGATCTTTTGTATTTCTGTGGTATTCGTTGTAATGTCTCCATTTTTATTTCTAATTAAGCCAATTTGAATCTTCTCTCTTTTTGGTTAATCTGGCTAATGGTGTATTGATTTTATTTCTCCTTTCAAAGAACCAACTTTTTGTTTCGTTAATCTTTTGTAATTTTTGTTTCAATTTCATTTAGTTCTGCTCTGATCTTTGTTATTTCTTTTCTTCTGCTAGTTTTGGGTTTGGTTTGTTCTTGTTTCTTTAGTTCCGTGAGGTGTGATGTTAGATTGTCAATTTGTGACCTTTCAGACTTTTTGATATAGGGATTTAGTACTATAAACTGTCCCCTTAGCACTGCTTTTGCTGTATTCCAGAGGTTTTGATACCCTGTATCACTATTATCATTCATTTTGAAGAATTTTTAAATTTCCATCTCAATTTCATTGTTAACCCAAATGTCATTCAGCAGCAGATTGTTTAATTTCCATGTATTTATATAGTTCTGAAGGTTCTTTTTGGAGTTGATTTCTAGTTTTATTCTACCGTGGTCTGAGAAGATACTTGAAATGATTTTGATTTTTTAAAGTTTTTTGAGACTTGTTTTGTGGCCTGTCTTATGGTTTATCTTGGAGAATGTTCCATGTGCTGATGAGAAGAATGTATATCGTGCAGTTCTTGGGTAGAATGTTCTGTAAATGTCTGTTAGTTCCCTTTGTTCTGGAGTGTAGTTTAAGACCAGCATTCCTTTGTTGACTTTCTGCCTCAATTATCTGTCTAGGACTATTAGTGAAGTGTTGAAGTCCCCTACTATTATTACGTTACTGCCTATCTCTCATCTTAGATCTAGAAGTAATTGTTTTATGAATCTGGGAGCTCCAGAGTTAGGGGCATATGTATTTAGGATTGTAGTATCTTCTTGTTGGATTCATCCTTTTATCATTATGTAATGACTTTTTTGCCTTTTTTCTACTGTTGTTGCTTTAAAGTCTGTTTTATCTGATTTAAAAATAGCTACTTCTGCTCACTTTTGGTTTTCTTTTGCACAGAATATTTTTTTGCCACTCCTTTAACCTTGAATCTATAAGAATCCTTATGTGTTAGGTGAGTCTCTCAAAGACTGAAGGTATGTGGTTTGTGATTTTTTTATCCATTCTGCCAATTTTTACCTTAAAGTAGAGCATTTAGACCATTTACAGTCAACATTAATATTGAGATGTGAGCTACTGTTCCAGTCATCATGTTGATTGTTACCTAGATATTTTGTTTTCTTCATTGTGTTATTGTTTTATAGACCCTATGAGCTTTATGTGTCAAAAGGTTCTGTTCTGATTTATATCAACCTTTTGTTTCAAGCTTTAGAAATCCTTTGAGTATTTTTTGTAGGGCTGGTCTGATAGTGACAAATTCCCTCACCATTTGCTTATCTGAAAAAGACTTTATTTTGTCTTTATTTATGAGGCTTAATTTTACTGAATACAAAATTCTTGGCTGAGGGCTATTCTGTTTAAGAAGGCTAAAGACACTTTGGGAGGCTGAGGTGGGTGGATCACAAGGTCAGAAGTTTGAGACCAGCCTGACCAACATGGTGAAACCTTGTCTGTACTAAAAATACAAAAATTAGCTGGGCGTGGTGGCATGTGCCTGTATTCCCAGCTACTCAGGAGGCTGAGGCAGGACAATTGCTTGAACCTGGGAGGTGGAGGTTGCAGTGAGCCAAGATCGCACCACTGCACTCCAGCCTGGGCAACAGGGTGAGACTCCATCTCAAAAACAAAACAAACAACAACAACAACAACAACAACAACAAAAAAGAAGGCTAAAGATAGGATCCCAATTCCTTCTGGTTTGTAAATTTTATACTGAAAAGTCTACTATTTGTCTGATAGGTTTCCCTTTATAGCTTATCTGATGATTTGACTCACTGCTCTTAAAATTCTTTCCTTCACACTGACTATAGATAGTCTGATGACTATGTTCCTTGGTGATATCCTTATTGCAATGAATCTCCCAGGGCTTCTTTGAGCTTCTTGTATTTGGATGTCTAAATCTCTAGCAAGGTCAGGGAAGTTTTCCTCAATTATTTCCTCAAAGAAGTTTTCCACATTTTTATTTTTGTTTATTTATTTTTTTTGCTTTTTCTTCTCCTTCGGGAACACCAATAGTTCTTATACTTGTCCATTTTACATAATACCATATTTCTTGGATACTTTGTTCATTTCTATTAATTCTTTTTTCTTTATTTTTATCTGATTGGGTTAATTTGAAAGCCTCGTCTTAGAGCTCTGAAATTCTTTCTTCTATTTGGTCTAGGCTATTGTTAAAACTTTCCAGCTCATTTTGTAATTCCCTAAATCCCTAAATGTGTCTTTCAGTTCTAAAAGTTCTGGTTGATTTTTTAAAAAATATCTATCTCTTTAGAAAATATTTCATTTATATCCTGAATTGATTTTTAAATTTCTATATGTTGTTTTTCACCTTTCTCTTATATCTCCTTGAGTAGCTTAATGATCAACCTTTTGAATTTTTTGTCTGGTAAAGATTTCTCAAATGCCAGTAGTAGTGAACTGGTCACGTGGACAGACTCAGGACCCCCTGGTTAGCCAGAATGATGCAGGCAATGGTGGTAGCTGAGGTCATGCACAAGTTTTCTCCTTCCTTGGTGCAGTGTTATTCTACTTGGAGATGCTGTAATGACTGTCAGTTGGCCTCCAACCAGAAGGTGGCGCTTGCCAAGGAGCATCAGCTGCTGTAGTAGCAGTGGGATTTGTGCTTGCCTCATGTCACCCAGGGGAGGTACTCTGGTGACTCAGGTAATGGGTGGGGCCATAGAGCTCCAAAAAATTTCTGTCCTTTGTGTTAAGCTACCAGACCAAGCGAAGGAGCAAAGCCAGGTGGTGGCTGGGTCAGGCAGGTTCACGCTCTGGCTCCCTACATTCGGGGTAGGCAGTGGCCCCTGTGGGGGTCAGAGAGCATTTCTCTGGCCTCAGGGGTAACGTTGCAGGGAGGGGTGCAGCTGCCCTGCTGCACAGAAGTCTCTGTACAAGGGTTGGGGAGTAGCAGACGGCAGTACGCCCCACCAGCGCCCATGTACTTGGCAAGGCAGGTCCCTCACCCGCAGGGTTCCACTTGCAGCAGCTCGTCAGAATCCAGGCAGTTTGCATTCAGAACTCAAGACTGCCCTATGCCATAAGCCTTCCTCAAGCAGAGAGCAACCAAGGCTTTCAAGCCACACCCCTCCCAGACTGCCCCTGAAGCAGGGGCGCCCAGCTCCTGCACCTGTGGCTACAGCATGTTTCCCATTCACTCCTTGGTTCTGCCCAAGGCGGTTTGTCCCCATTTGGGATTATATTGAGAATCTCAGTTGGGAACTTCTGTCAACCTGTGACTGCTGTCTGCATTAGCTGGCAGATTTCTGCACAGTCCTCTGTGAGGTAGGATCAGGAATGTCTTCCCTCCATCCTCACTGGAGCCTGGGAGTGCATGCAAAGCCTGTCCCAATGATGCTTTTTCTCATAAATTCCCCAGTGCTCACTAAAATCAGCTCCATTGTTGGATAGGGTTAAGTTCTTCCCTCATGGGCCTCGATTGCCAGATTCCCAAGTGGGAGTATGTGTTCCAGAGGCAATTTATTCCTCTCTCACACTCTGGGGACTTAGTTTTCCACTGGCTCATGGTGTAGGCTGCGGCCCAGTGCTTCTTTCAAAGGGTCTGTGGTTTCTTTCAGTTCTCCTGTTAAGTTCCTGTGTTGCTTCTAGGAGAAAAGTTCACAGTGTGAGTCTCTACACACTATCTTGTCTTTCCAAGTGGAAGAGGCATGCTAACACTGCCTCCAATCTGCCATCTTGGGAGCAACAGAGTGAGACCTTGTCTCTTAAAAAAACGTGGGGAGGCTGGGCGTGGTGGCTCACGCCTGTAATCTCAGCACTTTGGGAGGCCAAGGCAGGCAAATTACGAGGTCAGGAGTTCAAGATCAGCCTGGCCAATGTGGTGAAACCCCGTCTCTACTAAAGATAAAAAAAAATTAGCCAGGCGTGGTGACGTGTACCTGTGATCCCAGCTACTCAGGAGGCTGAGGCAGGAGAATTGCTTGAACCTGGGAGGCAGAGGTTGCAGTGAGCCGAGATAGCACCATTGCACTCCAGCCTGGGTGACAGGGTGAGACTCTGTCTCAAAAAAAAAAAAAAAAAAAAAGAAAGAAGGAAATTGGGAGGGGAAGGAATCTTTTCTTTTAGAGATATCTGCTTTAATATGTATGAACAAATATCAGTGATTTGCTGACAAAATGATTTGTCAGTGATTTACTTCAAAGTAATCCAGTGAAGCAGGTAAGAGGGGTGGGAGATAATGATGAAAGGAAAATGGGAGGGGTTATTGATGAAACAAGTTTGGCCATGAGCTGATTATTATTGAAGCTAGGTGACGCCTACATGGGGATCCATATATTATTTTTTCTTTGCAATACAATCCTCACCTGGAGTAAGGTCAAATTTCACAGGTTAAGGGCAGAGCCACTCACAGGACGCTTCTTACCCCAGATACCAGCTATTATATGTTCTAGGGTTCCTGAGCCACCTGTATGTCCTTCTGACCAACTGACTACAAATACAGGGATTCCCACTAACTCCTCAGGTTTAATAATGCACCAGAACGACTCACAGAATGCATACTTAGGCTTGGAGTTTCATTATAAAAGACACGAATCAGGGGCATCCAAATGAAAAGGTGCAGAGAGCAAAGTCTGGGAGGGTCCCAAATTCAAAGCTTCTTTATGCTCAGGACCTGTCATCCTCCTGGCACACTGATGTATGATTATCAACCTGGAAGTTTCCCCTAGCTTTCATGTCCAGAGTTTTTATTTGGGTTTTATTTTTTAGGCATGATTGGTTGAATCATTGGCAGTGTGATGGAATTCACTCTCCAGCCCCCTGCTGCTCCCTGGGGGTCAGAGGTCAGAAGTCAGGCTGATATCCACATTGCTCAAAGCCCCAACCCTCTAGTCACATGGATGGCTTTTCTGGCATGTCCAGCCCCTATCCTGAGTGGTATCATTAATATAAACTCAGGCATAATCTGAGGGTATTATTTTATAGAAATACAGCCTTCCACAAACGTTGGCACTGGTTAAAGAGTCTCTGTAAGACTGTAGTCCTTTCATCTGATACTGGAGCTTGAAGTCCGGAGGGCAGAGAGTTGGAAAGCGACAATGCATATAAAGTGAGGAAGATCAAGAAAAGACTGGAACCCACAGCACGAACTAGAACCCAGCAGGACAAATTGAAACTCATGTCAGTTCATATTCCTTCTGGTGCTGATAGTGGGGACCCATCCTCATGGAACTAAACACACACACACCAGGCCCAGGAGTCAGGGAAGCTGAAGGAAAACCCAGTGGAAGGTAGAGCAGGCCCAGCTGCTGCTTCTTGCTGATGAGGTGAGTCAGCAGATCAGCAACAATGTGTGTGAGCTACAAAATGACTGCAGCTTCCCATCTGCTTTCTGAATCTCACAAGAATCTCCCTTGTGGCCCACCATAACCAGAAACATACAAGAAACAAAATTGTGGAAAACGTAGTTCAGCTTAGCCAAGTCAATACATTACAAGGCCACCACACCACACTTAATAAAAAGTAAACATTTGTAAATCAATCAACCAGTGCCTGGAAGTACTTATTTAAGAGCCAAGTTATTTCACAAAGTAAACTGAAACACACCTGGTGAATCCCACCCACCACTGGACACATATTTGCATTGCCACCCATTAGTCCTTCCCTCTTCTCCTGTAAGAGAATACGATCTCCCATCAATTCTCCCTCCACCTTTTATTCTCTCTCAGTAGTCATGCTTCATCATTTAACTTCTGTCTCTGGCTGTTCTATATCTTCAGCTTATTTTTTTTTTAAACTTCCCATGATTCTGTAAGCAAATAACCCTTTTTTCTCTTTTCCATTACAGCCAAGTGTTGAGTACAAAAATCTATTCATGCTATCGTTACTTCTATAATGTGATTTTTCTATAGTATTTGAGAATATTCAATTCTTCTGTAAATAACAAGAGAAACAAACAAGTAGAACAACAGGTGACAGTCATAAAACATGTTGAGGAATGATAGGAAATGTACTAAGTTAGAAATCTTTTAAGTTAAACATAAATAGCATATACAGAACATATGTTTGATAAGCATAGATTAAAAGAATGGAAATACCAAGTGTGCTACTTGTAGATAGGAAAGGATAGAAGGACTGAGTAAACCTAAAATATTAGTAAAATCACAGATCATGTATCCTCCTGAATGACAGCTATGTCATGTTTAAATCAGCTACTGAATCATGACAGCTATTCTTGCCCCATGTGACCCCTGTCCAAGATATGCAGATAAATCCACAGCTCCTCAGCACTTTACTGGTGAGTTTCAGTTGTGCACAGGCTGACTGACCTCCATCTCTTTGAAAGAGGAAGCATGTGTTGGCTTCAGGCAACTTCAATTTGCTGAGTCTCCTTGCTCACCCTTGACTCTGGTCCCTGCATCGGACCATGCCGTCAGTAGGGAATTCTGATGTGTCTTTGCATGTGAGAGAGATGGGATATGAACGTTGTGTGACACAGGATTTTGTTTGTATGGCTCTTACATCCAACTTGGATCCTATCCTTAGTGTGACAACTTATCTCAGTTTCCACTTCCTTCTTGCTTTGTGTTTAAAATTTACACATAGGCTGGACATGGTCTCACACTTGTAATTCTAGCACTTTGGAAGGCTGAGGTGGGAGGACTGCTTGAGCCCAGGAGTTCAAGACCGGCCTGGGCAACATAGTGAGACCTTGTCTCTAAAACAAAAATAAAAATAAAAAATTAGCTGAGCATGTTAGTGTGTGCCTATAGTCCTAGCTACTAGGGAGTTTGAGGTGGGAGGATTGCTTAAGCCCAGAAGGATGAGGCTGCAATGAGCCATGATGACACCACTGCACTCCAGCCTGGGTGACAGAGCAAGACCCTGTCTTAAAAAAGAAAAGGAAAAATAAATAAACCTTGTGATCCCAGCGTCTTAATTTTCTCTCACCCTGTCTCTTTTGTGAATTCTAGAGCAGCCTGCCTGATAGTGTACTTGGAGGTAGCATGACCAACTTGTCCTGATTTGTAGCTTTTGCACGCAAATCCAGTATCCTAGAAACTCCCTCAGTTCTGTGCAAACGGGGACAATTGGTCACCCTACTTGGAAGTAATTATTATATCAAGTTCATTTCCCACTGAAGCAGTCCACTTACCTCTCCTTTTCTTCTTCAATTATTGTAATCTGGTTTCTACTGACACAAATTGCTATGGGTTGAATGTGTTCTCCAAAGTTCATGTGTTGTAAACTTAATCACCAGTGCAACAGTGTTGAGAGGTGGGACTTTTAAGAGGTAATTAGGTCATGAGAGCTCTGTCCTCCTGAATGGATTAATGCCATTATTGTGGAAATGGATTTCTGATAAAAGGATAAGTTCAGCCCTCTTCCTATCTCTCTCTCACATGCTTTCCTGCCCTTCTGCCTTCCACAATGGGATGATGCAGCAAGAAGGCCCTCTTCAGATATAGGCCCTTCAACCTTGGACTCCCCAGGCTCCGGAACTGTAAGAAATAAATTTCTATTCTTTGTAAATTATCCAATCTCAGATATTCTGTTATAGCAGCACAAAATGGACTAAGACAGCATTCTACCACAAATGTTTTCACTGGAAGCACCAGTTACTTCCATATTGTCAAAGCAAATGAACACTTACTTGATTTCACTGAAGCAATTGACACTTTTGTCACATTTTCTTTCTTGAGATTCTTTTCTCTTAGGTTCCACCACGTCTCTTGCATTACCTAGATGCTTTCTGGATTTAACGTGGACCAGTTGGGTGCCAAGCATCTGTAATTCAAAAAGTTCAGATAAGGGTTATAGGTCTTAAAGAGGAGGTAAAGAGAGAGATGAGAATAGAAAGTTTATTCAACGGAATAATAACAGAGAACTTCCCAAACCTAGAGAAGATATCAATATTCAACTACAAGAAAGTTATAGAACACCAAGCAGATTTAATCCAAATAAGACCACCTCGTGACATTTAATAATCAAACTTCCAAAGGTCAAGGATGAAGAAAGGATCCTAAAAGCAGCAAGAGAAAGAAACAAATAACATACAATGGAGCTCCAATACATCTGGCAGCAGACTTCTCAGTGGAAACCTTACAGGCCAAGAAGGAGTGGAGTGACATATTTAAAGTGGTAAAGAAAAAAACCTTTCTTTAAAGATCCTAAAATGATATGTCCAACAAAAATATACCTTAACCATGAAGGGGAAATAAAGACTCCCCCATTGTACCCCAGACAAAAAAAAAAAGGCCAAGAGATTTCATCAGTGCCAGAACTGTCCTACAAGGAACGCTAAAGGGAGTTTTTCAATCTGAAAGAAAGTGACATTAATGAGCAATAGGAAATCATCTGAAGATTCAAAACTCACTGGTAATAGTAAGAACACATAAAACAACAGAACATTATAACACTGTAATTGTGGTGTGTAACTAGTCATATCTTGAGTAGAAAGACTAAAATAACCACAAGTTGTAGTACCACAAGACATAGTACAATAAAACATAAATAGAAACAACAAAAAGTTAAAAAGTAGGGGTGGAGTTAAAGTGTAGAGTTTTTATTAGTTTTCTCGTTGCTTATTAGTTTGTTTATGCAATCACTATTATCAGCTTAAAATAATCAGTTATAAAACTAGTTTTATTTGCAGGCCTCATGGTAACCTCAAATAAAAAAAAACACACACAAAAAATGAAAAGCAGAAAATTAAAACATACCACCAGAGAAAAATCACCTTTACTAAAAGAAAGATAGGAAGAAAGGAAAGAAGGAAGAGAAGACTATGAAACAACCAGAAGACAAACAACAAAATGGCAGAAATTCATTCTTAACATGGAATGTAAATGGACTAAATTCTCCAATCAAAAGATACAGAGTGGCTGAATATTAATAGATCTTAAAAAACAAAACCTCAATGTTCTGTTGCTTAAAAGAAACACATTTCATATATAAAGTCGCACGTAGACTGAAAATGAAGAGATGGAAAAAGATACTTTATGCAAATGAAAACCAGAAAGGAGCAGAGACAAAAAAAGAGATATTACAACTAATATTGCAGAAATTCAAAGGATCATTAGAGGTTACTATGAGAAACTCTCTGCCAATAAATTGGAAAACCTAGAAGAAATGGATAAATTCCTAGACACATACAACCTACTAAGATTGAACCGTGAAGAAATCCAACAGCTGAGCAGACCAATAACAAGTGATGAGATCAAAGCCATAATAAAAAGTCTCCCAGTAAAGAAAAGCCTAGGACCTAATGGCTTCACTCCTGAATTTTACCAAACATTTAAAGAACTAATACCAGTCCTACTCAAACTATTCTGAAAAATAGGGGAGGAAATATCTCCAAACTCATTCTACAAGGCAAATATTACCCTGATACCAAAACTAGACGAAGATACATCAAATAAAGAAAACCACAGGCCAATATCCCTGACGAATCTTGATGCAGAAATCCTCAAAAAAATACTAACAAACCAAATTCAACGACACATTAAAACTTCATTCGTCATGACCAAGTGGATTTATCCCAGAGATGCAAGGGTGGTTCAAAACATGCAAATCAATCAATATGATGCATTATATCAACAGAATAAAAACAAAAACCATATGATCCTTTCAATTGATGCAGAAAGGCATTTGAAAAAATTCAACAGCCCTTCATGATAAAACCCTAAAAAAAACTGAGTATAGAAGTAACATACCTCAAGATAATAAAAGCCATATATGACAGGCCCACAGCTAGTGTCATAGGGAATGAGGAAAAACTGAAAGTCTTTAAGATCTGAAACAAGACAAGGATGCTCACTTTCACCACTGTTATTCTAAATAGTACTGGAAGTCCTGGCTAGAAAAATCAGATAAGACACAGAAATAAAGGGGATCCAAATTGGAAAGGAAGAGTTAAATTATCCTTGTTTGCAGATATAGAATCTTATATTTGGGAAAACCTAAAGACTCTACCAAAAAACTATTAGAACTGATGAACAGCCAGGCACAGTGGCTCCCACCTGTAATCCCAGCACTTTGGGAGGCCGAGGCAGGTGGATCACCTAAGGTCAGGGGTTCGAGACCAGCCTGGCCAACATGGTGAAACCCCGTCTCTACTAAAAATACAAAAATTAGCTGGCTGTGGTGGTGTGTGCCTGTAATCCTGCCTACTTGGGAAGCTATGATAATACCACTGCACTCCATACTTCAGCCTGGGCAACAGAGACAGACCACCTTGTCTCAAAAAAAAAAAAAAAGGAAGAAGAAGTGAAAGAGCTCTACAATGAAAACTATCAAGCAATGATGCAAGAAATTGAGGACATACAAAAAAATGGAAAGATATTTCATGTTCTTGGATTGGAAGAATCAATATTGTTAAAAATGTGCATACTACCCAAAGCAATCTACAGATTCAATGTAATCTCTATTAAAATACCAATAACATTCTTCTCCAAAATAGAAAAAATATCCTAAAATTTACATGAAACCACAAAAGAACCAGAGTAGCCAAAGCTATCCTGGAGTAGCCAAAGAATAAAACTGGAGGAATCACATTACCTGACTTCAAATTGTACTACAGAGCTATAGTAATCAAAACAGCACGGTAATGGCATGACAGATACATAGACCATGGAAAAGAATAGAGAATCCAGGCCGGGTGCAGGGGCTCATGCCTGTAATCCCAGCACTTTGGGAGAACGAGGCAGGCAGATCACGAGGTTAGGAGTTCGAGACCAGCCTGACCAACATGGTGAAACCCCATCTCTACTAAAAAACAAAATACAAAAATTAGCTGGGCGTGGTGGTGCATGCCTGTGATCCCAGCTACTCAGGAGGCTGAGGCAGAAGAATCGCTTGAACCTGGGAGGCAGAGGTTGGGCGACAGAGCGAGACTCCATCTCAAAAAAAAAAAAAAAAAAGAATAGAGAATCCAGAAATAAATCCATGCATCTACAGTGAACTCATTTTTGACAAAAGGGCCAGGAACACACATTGGGAAAAGGACTGTCTCTTCAATACATGGTGCTGAGAAAACTGGATATCTATACACAGAAGAATGAAACTAGACTCTTATCTCTCACCGTATACAAAAATCAAATCAAGATGGAGTAAACACTTAAATTTAAGACCTCAAACTATGAAAACACTTTAAGAAAACACTGAGGGAACTCTACAGGACATTGGTCTGGGCAAAGATTTCTTGAGTAATACTCCACAAGCACAGGCAACCAAAGTAAAAATACACAAATGGGATCACTTCAAGTTCAAAAGTTTCTGCACAGCAAAGGAAACAATCAACAAAGTGAAGAGACAACCCACAGAATGGGAGAAAGTATTTGCAAACTATCCGTTTAACAAGGGGTTAATATCCAGAATATATAAGGAGCTCAAACAACTCAATAGGAAAAAACATCTAATTATCCAATTTAAAAATGGACAAAATATCTGAATAGACATTTCTTTAAAGAAAATATACAAGCCAGGTGCAGTGGCTCATGCCTGTAATCCTAGCACTTTGGGAGGCTGAGGTGGGGGGATCACTTGAGGTCAGAAGTTTGAGACTGGCCTGATCAACATGGTGAAACCCCATCTCTACTAAAAATACAAAGGTTAGCCAGGCATGGTGGCGCATGCCTGTACTCCCAGCTACTCGGGAGGCTAAGGCACGAGAATCGCTTGAATCCAGGAGGCGGAGGTTGCAGTGAGCCGAGATCATGCCACTGCACTCCAGCCTGGGTGACAGAATGAGACTATCTCAGAAAAAAACAAACAAAAAGGAAGATATACAAATAATCAATAGGTATATGAAAAGGTGCTGAACATCATTGATCAACAGAAATGCAAATCAAAACAGCAATGAGATATCACTCATCCAGTTAAAATGGCTTCTATCCAAAAGATAAGCAATAATGAATGCTGGAGAGGATATGGAGAAAAAGGAACCCTTGTACACTTTTGGTAGAAATGTGTATTAGTACAACCACTATGGAGAAGAGTTTGGAGGCTCCTCAAAAGACTAATCATAGAATTACCGTAATCCAGCAATCCCACTGCTAGGTATATGCCCAAAAGAAAGTGAATCAGCATATCAGAGAAATGTCTGCACTCCTATGTTTATTGCAGCACTATTCACAATAGCCAAGATCCGAAAGCAACCTAAGTGTCCATCAATAGATGAATGGATAAAGAAAATGTGGTACATATACATGGTGGAGAACTATTCAGCCATAAAAAAGAAAAAAGAGTTCCTGTCATTTGCGACAACATAGATAGAACTGGAGATCATTATATTAAGTGAAATAAGCCAGGCACAGAAAGACAAACTTCACATGTTCTCACTCATTTGTGGGAGATAAAAATTAAAACAATTGAACTCATGGAGATAGAAGAAGGATGGTTACCAGAGGCTGGGAAGGGTAGTCGGAGGCAGGGGAAAGTGGGGATGGTTAACGGGTACAAAAATAAAGTTAGAGAGAATGAATAAGATCTAGTATTTGGTAGAGTAACAGAGTGACTACAGTCAACGATAATTTATTGTACATCTTTAAGTAGTTGAAAGATTATAGTTGGAATGTTTGTAACACAAAGAAATGCGAAATGCTTGAGGTAATGGAAACCCCATTTACATGGATGTGATTATTATGCATTGCATGCCTGTATCAAAATATCTCATATATGCCACAAATATGTTTGCCTACTGTGGACCCACAAAAATAAAAAATTAAAATTGAAAAAAAAAGTGTTTAAAACTGAACTCGTCATTTTCTCCCCCAAAACTTTGTCCTGAACTCTCTATCTCTCTTGACTATATCTCCACCCACTCAGCTACTCCATAGGCCTGAAAGTGAGTGATCCCAGACTCCTATCCATCCCCATATATGTGTTCCCTGTGTCTCCTTTAGGGGTCCTAGTATGCTCACCAGCAACTGCAAGTGACCTACAAAATCAGGCCACTCTGGCATCTAGTTGCACTTTCTCCCTTCATTCTCCATCCCACCTGGCCTGATCCTTCAGCTCCCTCCTCCTGGCAAAGTTGGATGCATTTGATACTGCCTTTGCACGAGTTCCCTAGGCCTTAATCTGACATAGGCTTGGATGTTGATATGGTTTGGTCTGTGTCCCCACCCAAATCTCATGTCAAATTGTAATTCCTAGTGTTGGAGGAAGGGGCTGGTTGGGGTGGATGTCCCCCTTGCTGTTCCTGTGATAGAGCTCTCACAAGATCTGGTTGTTTGAAAGTATGTAGCACTTCCCCTTTCGCTCTCTCTCTTCCTCCTCCTCCCGCCATGTAAGACGCGCTGGCTTCCCCTTCAGCCATGATTGTAAGTTTCTTGAGGCCTCCCAGCCAAGCCTCCTATACATCCTGCAGATCTGTGAGTCAATTAAACCTATTTTCTTTATAAATTACCCAGTCTCAAGTATGTCTTTGTAGCAGTGTAAGAACTGACTAATACAGATGCTGTCTGTCCATTTCTACTAAGTTACCTTCAAGTAGACCTGCAGTGACATCCTGATCCCTGTCTTCCAGGAGAGGGAAAGCACGGTGTCACTCCTATCATTTCTGCAACTGCCAGCTTCTTCACCATCTCACTCCTTTTTGGCTGAGGTGCTGCAGGAGTTCCTTAACTAGTCTCCTACTTCTAATATTATAATATTTCCCACCCCCAGTATATTTTTTTCTACTGCTATTAGTGATCTTTGTTGTTGTTTTTTTCTGGGATTGGTTTTCACATTTGTATTGGGGGCCACAGGGAAGGGAGCTCTTCCCTGTCAACAGAGGAGCTCACAGATTCTTCAGCCATTCCTGCTTCTTCAGAATCTTCTTCCAATTCATTCATTCTCTCAATGTCCACCACTCCAGCTCAGATCTTTCTAAGAATATGGGTGTCCCAATGACAGGGCCAGGAAGGTGGCATCCAGGCCCAACCAACACAAACACCAAAGTTCTCACTGTCTTTGCCATAGCACTGCTATCAGAAGCCCCCAAACCCATGGTACTCAAGAGCCACTTGCTTACTTGGGAACATATGTTTGGCCCTTCAACATCTCTGTAGTAAGGTCATAAAGGAAAGATAACCTACTTTAACCTCCCTTCAAACTGAGGTGACAACTAGGATTTTATTCCCCTTATGCCAAGGAAGAAATTGCTCAATGGGACTGCTTTGAGATTTTCCTACTCTTGCAAAGAATATATCCTTTAGTTAAGATGATTATCTTATGTTTTAGTTTTAATGGGAAATGCAAGGGCACATTCTAAAATTTTAAAAAGAAAGTGTTTACAATGTAATTAAGTTTTCCTCTCACCCCTGGCCCATGGCTACTAAATTCCCACCACAACAGCAACCAGCTTCTGGTGTGTCTTTCCAGAGATGTTTGATTTATGGCTGCATGAACACACATGTGCACACATGCATGGAACACGCATATTATATGTGAATTGATTTCAAAATACAATACCTGGGCTCTATTTTTTTTTTTTTTTTGAGAGGGAATTTCGCTCTTGTTGCCCATACTGCAGTACAGTGGCGTGATCTCGGCTCACCGCAACCTCCGCCTCCCGGGTTCAAGTGATTCTCCTGCCTCAGCCTCCCAAGTAGCTGGGATTACAGGTATAGGCCACCATGCCCAGCTAATTTTGTATTTTTAGTAGAGATGGGGTTTCTCCATGTAGGTCAGGCAGTCTCGAACTCCCAACCTCAGGTGATCCACCCGCCTCTGCCTCCCAAAGTGCTGGGATTACAGGCGTGAGCCACTGCACCCAGCCTACCTGGGCTCTATTTTAAACCCAAGCCACAGATTTCCCTATCTGTTTGTCATTTCTGACCTCTGTGACACAAGCACAAAAGCTGGAACACATACTTGTCCCTGACTCACACTGCCCTGGCCTGGACAACCCCAGCCTGCACCACAGGTCCTCACGGCCGGCCCATCCCACCCACAATCTGCTATCAGTGTCTCTTTCATAGGTGAGGAGGTAGCTAATTTTGATACCTATGTCCAATTTAGCCCAGGTACAAAGAAAGTAGGACAATGCCTTTGTATCTTCTAAATCAAATGCTTCTTTTCAAATAAAAGAAAAATGTGCCGTGGAAGAGTTTCAAAATTGAGGTCTGTTTTCACATATTCAGGTAAAGTAGCAAAGTGGTAGCAGTGACATGACAGACAGGTGCAATATACGAGGTCAAAAAGAAAAAAATCACAACAAAAATCATATGCATAAAAACACAGATATGCACTGAAAAGGTAAGCAAGAATCTAACCTTTTCCATCTCCATGATTATGCAGAGTAGAAAAGCTTATTTTTCATCTCTTTAAAATTACCTTGTCTGTTTCCTCTTGGTAATAACTTGGTCACATCCATCTGCCTTCTGTTTCACTTGATTTACTCAGCCCTGGCCAATGCTGCCAGCCTGACAATGAGCCTGGATTTGCACAGCCAGCCCGGATTTGCAGGTCTCTCCAGTGTGGCCGTTGTGGGCTGGCAGTGGGCTCTCTCCTCCGCCCCTCCCCTCCACAGGGCAGGATGGGCTTGCTTCCCATCTGCCAGGCAACTCAGGGTCCGCAGCTCTGTGTTGCAAGCCCATCAGATAAAGAGGGATTCCCGCTCTTGTTTGGTTGGTGTTCCGTGAAGAGGCTGGGGTTGCAGACCCTTTTTGTCTTTTAACAGGGAAGAAATAGCCAGACTCACAAACAAGGGAGGGGCAAGGTTATATAAATGTGGTATTGTTCAAGGGGTGTGCTGATCCCCTAGCTACCTTAGACTGGGAGCTAAAACCAGATCTGGAGCAAGGAGAGAGGCCCACCCCAGAGAGACACAAGTCTTTTTTGCTTGGGAAGAGTTTCTCAGCACCACTGATTAAAATTTGCCGTTATGAATGGCAAATTTTCTAGGATTGCTCAGTTTATTCCCATGAATGCAGGCCTTGTTTCCTGCTTGCTTCTCTGTTTACAGACCCTTGTCTTTTCCTATTGACATCCTTGGTGTTTTCATACCCACGGGGAAGAGGAGAAGAGTGGTGCAGAACTCAAGGGCAATTTAAAAACAAAAGGAAAAGCTCTGGAGTTGGGTAGGGCAGACAGATCCCACTGCCTGAGAAACTGGGTGAGACCACAGTGGCTAAGAAGAAGCCTGGATTAAGAGGCTAGTTCTGGAGGCTTTGGGGCCTTAGTCTTCCAATCTGAGAAGTGGGAGTTTATCTCTCAAGATGCCTTTCAGCAAGTGGCCCCTGCTCCCAAATGTTTATCATCTGGCAGCGATGAAACACAGATAATCTACTGAATTTCTTTAGCTTGTCTGTAAAGTAATCAGAAAATCCTGGATATTTTCAGTATACAACTCTTCAAACTGAGGTTTTTCTATTTCGTGTTTGCTTGAGTTCTCAGCTATGTGATTGGCTGGTATGAAGGTGATCAAGCGGTAGCACTGAGAGAACAAGCATCACTGTCAGGGCAAGCATTTCTTTTTTTTATTATTATACTTTAAGTTTTAGGGTACATGTGCACAATGTGCAGGTTTGATACATATGTTTCCATGTGCCATGTTGGTGTGCTGCACCCATTAACTCGTGATTTAGCATTAGGTATATCTCCTAATGCTATCCCTCCCCCTCCCCCCGCAAGCGTTTCTAAAAGCTCCCTTTGACTTCTTCAGTGAGCGGTTAGACACCCGTCGCAGCTCCTGAACAGCTGTTTGGCACCCTGGTAACAGAAGAGAACTCACATTCATTACGTGCTTCCAAAGTGCTGGGCGTTAAAACACTCCCAGAGAGAAGGGTCCTAGTTTTGCTATCACCCTCGGCTCTCAGATGTAATGTGCACTTCAGTAAGTAAGAACTGAATAAACAGATTGAATAAAAGATTACTTGAGAAAAGTACAGTAAGCACAACCTCCCAAATGAGCCAATCTCAATTTACACTCGGATTATTAAAAAATGCGAGTAGACGAAGGTCTTCAGATTGGTTTTTGCTGTGCTAGTTACCAGTGTCCAAGAGGCAATATGCATCATCATCAAGTTCATTCAGAATGACTGTCTGAAAGGAAGCCTGTGTCCTGGCAATACAATCAACTGCAGTCACGTGCGACTGGTAAAAGATGAGGCTGGTCTCCTGCAAGACGTGTTAGAACAATGTTTTATATTTAAACACACCCATTTATACACACCACACAAAAACCTTTTCGTATCTTTTGAGACCAGCCTGGCCAACATGGCAAAACCCTGTCTCTACCAAAAATACAAAAATTAGCCGGGCGTTGGTGGCAGGCACCTGTAGTCCCAGCTACTCGGGAGGCTGAGGTGGGAGAATCTCTTGAACCTGGGAGGCGGAGGTTGCAGTGAGCCGAGATCACGCCACTGCACTCCAGCCTGGGTGACAGAGCGAGACTCCATCTCGAAAAAAAAAAAATAGAAGCTGTCTCATAGTCATTTTTGCTAGAGCTGTTTTTAATCAGCTTAGGTGCCTTATTAGAGTATATTATCTGGAACTATAATAGATACAGTTCTCAACATTCCTGAGGTGGTAATAATAGCATTCCTATATAAAGCATAATTTTACAAAGTATTTTCTTTTTTTTTTTTTTTTTTTTTTGAGACGGAGTCTTGCTCTTTCGCCCAGGCTGGAGTGCAGTGGCGCAATCTCGGCTCACTGCAAGCTCCGCGTCCCGGGTTCACGCCATTCTCCTGCCTCAGCCTCTCCGAGTAGCTGGGACTACAGGCGCCCGCCACCACGCCCGGCTAATTTTTTGTATTTTTTAGTAGAGACGGGGTTTCACCGTGGTCTCGATCTCCTGACCTTGTGATCCGCCCGCCTCGGCCTCCCAAAGTGCTGGGATTACAAGCGTGAGCCACCGCGCCCGGCCTACAAAGTATTTTCATACATACCCACTAGCTCTGTGCTTTAGCCTTCTCATCTCTAAAATAGAAGTGATAGTAACAAGAACGACTTGTTCAAGTCAGTAAGTTGAGGAAGTCTGGTCTTTTCAGTGCAAAGCCTATGATCTTATGTTCAAAAAAGGTCATTACTTCGGTGTAAAAGCTGCTGGAGCCAAGCTGAGATTCTGGCACTTTCCAAGCACTCAATAAATACTTGTAAATTAATGAAGGAAGGAGGAAGGAAGGAAGGAAGGAAGGAAGGAAGGAAGGGAGGAAGGGAGGAAGGGAGGGAGGGAGGGAGGGAGGAAGGAAGAAGGGAGACAGAGAGAGAGGGAGGGAGGGAGGGAGGGAGGGAGGAAGGAAGGAAGGAAAGAAGGAAGGAGGGAAAGAAGGAAGGAAGGAAAGAAGGAAGGAAGGAAGGAAAGAAGGAAGGAAGGAAGGAAGGAAAGAAGGAAGGAAGGAAGGAAGGAAGGAAGGAAGGAAGGGAGGAAAGAAGGAAGGAAGGAAGGGAGGGAGGAAGGAAAAAAGAGGGGAGGTGAAGGGGAAGGAAAAGGCAAAAGGGGTGGAGAAGGAGAAGGGAATTTGCCATTGGTATTTGTAAAAAGGAGTCCTAGAGATTATTCCCTACACTTGGGGTTCATGAAATAGTATGAATTTAATTGTAAGACTTTTCATCATTTATTTAAGAAACAATTTTGACAAAGTCACAGCATTACTGACAATAATGCTGTCTATATACTCATGATTTGGCTGCTTTATCTCAAATTCATTAGGGAATGGGTTAAGACAGTACTATACTAAGAACAATAGTGACACCTAGTGACACTTCTAGTTATTGTCTCTAAAATTGCCTATGACAACCCTTCTAAAAAAAAAAAAAGATCCGCTTAAGAGACTGTGATGTGTGCAATCCATCATCTTCATCATTTTTCTATACAAGAAACCTTTTCTTGAAATTTTAGTATGTGATAAATCTTTACATCCTTATTCAGATTTCCCAGATGATGTTTCTAAGGGACCTTTTTGTACCCGATTTTTCAGTAGTTTATGTTTCTATTTCAAAAACTGTTTTTCTTATAATTTAAGAAATATAAATTTATTTTATATTTCTGTTTCTTATATTTTGGCACATATCAATTTTGAGATGCAAATCGGTATAATTGCTGCTTTTCAGGATAGACAATATTAAATATATACATTGTGAGACATTCTGATCAGGCTACAGGTACCAATTATTTAATTAGGAAATTATAGGTTTAATGAGAAGCACCCATCTTGGTCAAAAAGTGTAGAAGCTAGACACTTCTCTAGCTTCTTTAGTTATACAAAGTTGAGCAGGTCAGGTAACTTCAGTAATCTCATCTGTGAAATAGGATGACAATTCCTACTTTATCCACTTCCTAGAGTTCTGAGAATCAAGTACAATAACAAATGCTTGTAAAACTGGCTCATGACCATAAGAAACTAGTGATAGTGTTTCCATAATCATTTTCTTGGGAGGAGCACAACCGCCTGGGCTCAGGTGACTGCCCCACTGCTTATTCCTTGTGTAACTTTGGGAAGTTACTTCCTTGCCCCCTGACATTTCATTTGTAGAACAGGGATAATAAAAATACCTACCTCAGGCCGGCCGCGTTGGCTCGTGCCTGTAATCCCAGCACTTTGGGAGGCCGAGGCAGGCGGATCACTTCAGGCCAGGAGTTCGAGTCCAGCTTGGCCAACATAGTGAAATGCCGTCTCTACTAAAAAATACAAAAATCAGCCAGGTGTGGTGGTGCACACCTGTAATTCCAACTACTTGGGAGGCCGAGGCATGAGAATCACTTGATTGAACCTGGGAGCAGAGGTTGCAGTGAGCCAAGACTATGCCACTGTACTCCAGCCTGAGTGACTGTCTCAAAAAAAAAAAAAAAACCTACCTCAAAGGGCAGTTGTGTAACGTGTTTAGTACATAGTGAATACTCAGTACATTTTCACTGTGACCACACACACACACACACATTCTCACTGCAGTGGCCACGGGATCGACCATAAACTAAAGAGATTGTCACCATGTGGTTCTCAAAAGGAGAAAGATATTAAGTAGACAAAGTTTTCATTGTCATTATTAATAATATTCACTGGACACCAAAAAGAAACAGTCTTGGCCCAGGTGTCTTCCACTACTGGATTCCAGAACGCTCTTCACAAATAATATAGATGAAACAGAACAGTGTGTCAGGTAAACATAAGGCAGTCAAGAAACAACTAAGTTTTTTTTGTTTTTAATCTTCAAAACTTTTCTCTCAATTTTTCAAATCTGGCTTTAAGCAGATCAATAAAATAAGCACAGTTACGATTATGCCAGAGATGGAAACAAGGCTGAGCTGGAGAGGAGGAAACAGGACCCAGAGAGGCGTTTTATAGCCATCTCCCCTGCTGCCTGAGTCCACGCTGCCCGCTCTTGCCTGGACGACGGCAACAGCCTCCATACTGGCCTTCTTGCTTCTCTTCGTGCCCCTCCATTCCAGACAAGCACCAACACTGATTTTAAAAATATAAATCACCTTTCTTCCCCACAGTTCACGTTAGGACTCTGCTCCAAATACCCTCCTTGGACCCGTATCATCCATGTGCTCTCCCGATGCTCCTGCCCCGCATGCCTTGGAGTGGACAGCCTCATCCTGATCCTCACATGGGCCCGGACCTTCTTCCTGTCATTCAGATCTCAGCTTACCACCCGCTCAGAGGCCTTTCCTGACCACCCTGTCATGCTGCCTAGTTCTCTGCACAGCACTTATCTGATATTGCACATGGATTGTCTCCCAGCAGAGAATGCAGTCCCACGAGGGCAGCATCCTTGTCTGTCCCACCCCCCAGTTATCCCCAACCCTTACAACAGTGTCGGGCACATAACAGGTGGTTGACAGTGGTTCAATGATCATCAAGATTATCCCACCGTATTTTTCTGTTTCCTGTGAAACACACAGCAATTCTCCACCTGGTTTTGTGACACTTTGTGACTTTAAGCTTCTAAGTGGAAAAAAGAGCCTGATGTGGATTCTTATATTTGTTAGATCTTGGGCAGGAGCTTCAGTCTAAACCTCAGGTCTATTAATAAAAAGTTGAACTGATACCTCAGAGACTAAGAGGATTAGGTAATAAATACGACAGTTCGTATGAGCTGCTCCCTCATTCTAATGATAAAAGGAAGCCCAGGTAAATTGTTAGCAAGTGAATACAGACCAGCCTACTGCCCCAAGTTGTAAAGCACCAATATTAAACAACATATAAATGCTTTGGTGTTAAGCAGACAAAATACCATCACAATAATTTTAAGAGGGGAAATCGGTGTTGAACAACATTGGGTAATTTTTTAAAACGGATTTTTTCCTTTTTTAGATTGTTCTCTTTATTCTCATATTGCTTGGCCTTGAGGATTCTGAGCTCAGAGCAACCTTGTCTTTTGGCTCTTTTCTAGTCTATATATTACATGAACTGCCTTCAAACACACAATAGTATTGTTTATTTTAACCTGGGATACAATTTTCTGAAATTCTGTTCCAATAATCAATTACCCCAAGATTCTTTTAAATTTCAATAATGACCACAGAATTGTATCATAATAGAACAGAAATGTCTTGACTCTTTTAAGCATTTGGGGCTTTTCATAGAGACAGTATCGTAGTTCCAGCACTGTGTGCTCTGAAGTTAGGTGCCCTAGGTTGGAATTCCAACTCTCACGTCCTAATAGTTACCCTAATCAACTACTCAACTATGCTAAGTCTTCCCACTTGAAATACAGGGCTAATAAAAATCCCACAAGGTTGTTGGGAAGATTCAATAAAAATTGTGTAGGCACAATGCTCCACATATAGTAAATGTACAATAACTAATCTTCGGAATTTTGCCTCTTCTCAGAATCTTAGATGAATGTAATGTTTAATGTCTTCCCAGATATATTCTATATTTATCATTTAATAAACATCTGACTAGAAGCATGAAAGAAACAATGGCATGACTAGTTTTTACTGCGTAATAATGTTAAAGGGTACTTAAAAGTTCTGAAGAACACTGTCCTATATATGTGAAAAATCAATTTTCCCATAAAACCTGAATCATATGAAGTTGAAAACCTGAAAAAAGGACTACCCCCACCTATCAATCATTTGTTTAGCTTGCCATTACATTGCATTTGAGTCAGCATAATCTTTATTTCAAAATAACATTTTTATTATATAAAAATGTAAAAATCCAGCAAAACCAGAAATACGAATATATTTTTCTGGGCTTTCACATTTGTTGATTTTTATTCGCGATCTCTTTTTCAATACAATTTACACCCTCATCCCCATTTCCAGTCTGATTATACAAGTGCTAAGTGGCAGAAAGGTCTGGAATAAATACATCAAAAAGAAGAGGCAAAGCTGTGAAACTAAGTTGCATGCAATAGGTTCTATGAGGGTGGGGGAAGTGTCTGAGAAATAAAAGAGAGTAAGACAATGTAACTGGAAGATTTTAGCTAAAGTTCTTTCAGTCATCTTTGTCTTTGGCTCCATGTTTCAGGATGCGCGTGAACTCGATGTAATTGAAATTCCCCTTTTTGTCAATAGGTGCTTCTCTGTACAGCTCATCCACTTCCTCATCCGTAAACCGATCCCCCATGGTTGTCAGCAGCTCTCTCAGGTAATCTTCCTGAATGGTGCCTGGAAGGCAATAGAAAGAAGAAAGCAGTCATCAATACTTCCTGGCACTTTAATGGTTCATTTCTAAAGCTAGTTAATCTTAGAAAATATTTCAGAATATCCATATCTATAAACAAAATAAGTTAGTGAACTACGGCTATATGAACTATATCATTATGTTTTCCAGTTATTCTTAGAGTTCTGTGTTAATATTAGATCAAATCATTTAAAAGCTCAGAAACAGATCATATGCTTACGAAATTATTCTTAAGCAAATATTTTCTAGAGGTAAAAAAATAAAACCCTTTCTATTTTAGAGAAGTACTTTATATAGTCTGGAATGAGGCTGGGCATAAACAAATAGCACTCACCTGTTGCTTCTTCATCAAAGCAAGCAAAGGCATTTCTGATGACATCTTCAGGATCTGTGCCATTTAACTTCTCACCAAACATGGTGAGGAACATGGTGAAATTGATGGGGCCTGGTGCCTCATTCATCATGGCATCAAGGTATGCATCAGTGGGATTCTTCCCTGTAAGAATGCACATTTTAACATTTAAAGACAAAAACATTTAATTTCAATAGTTATTTCACTATTATGCTCTCCAACATATTTTAAAAATTTACATCATTTGAAACTAATTTTTCAATTAACTTTAAGAACATTTTTAAAAGATTATTTTTGACAACTTCAAAAATATTTGATACATCATTATAAAAATGTATTCCAGGCTTATACTGAAGGTTATTTATTCGTTTATGTGAACTTTCTCTTATTTTTCATTAAAAACAAAACAAAAACCTGAAGCCAGGCAGTGCCACATTATTACATCTTAACTTTTTTTTTTTTTTTTGGACTACAGGCATGTGCCACCATACCCTGCTAATTTTTTGTTTTTTGTAAAGACTGGGTTTCACTATGTTGCCCAGGCTGGTCTTGAACTCCTGAGCTCAAGTGATCCACCTGCCTTGGCCTCCCAAAGTGATGGGATTGCAGGCGTGCATCACCGTGCCCGGCCTACATCCTGAATGTTGATAACATCAACGGTCCATCAGGGGAGTCAGTTCAATACCAGTCATACAAAAAAATCTCAATATTCACACTTCCAGTTGTGGTACAGATGCCCATGAGTTGGTATGCTTCAAAGCTGTATTTGTAAGTTGGCCATTTAAGTCTAAACTGTTAGCATGGTTTTGAATTAGGTGCTTATTTTGAACAATGTTAGATATCTTCAAACACTGTTTACACATGTCATTGAACTGTGGTCTTGTTTGGTATCGTTTGTAATGGGAAATCTTAACCTCCATTCCAAGTGTGAACACTTCTTTTAGTGCAGTGGTGAGGGAACTCCCCCAACCTTTCCCTAGGAGCTGGAAGAAATCTCCCTGGAATGGCCAGACATGATGGGGGCGTTTTTGAGGCCCCATGGTGTGGGGAAAGCAGCACTGTACCAAGGATCTGGAATACTGGGTTTGAATCCTGGTTCTACCACTGGTTGTGTGATATAGGAGGAAGTGACAGAACTGGCATTCAAACCCAGTATTCCAGATCCTTCATTCAGTGCTGCCTTATATAGAATTTACTTCTTTTTTAAAAAAGTCTAACATTGACTGGTTAAAGTTGGTATCTCAAAGGTATCTTCCAGCACTTAAGTTTATATGATTTTACATGAAAAGAACATCTATTAGTCAGATATTCATATCTAAGGAACCATCTCAAAATTATACCCAACTAAGTCAAAGCTAGAATGACAATCAAAGCTACAATTATAGTTCATATGTAAGTTTTAATTCTGGGAATTTGGGTGAAATTTAAACATCATGTTGGCATCTATTTCACTGCATTGCAGTCCTACCTGATTACACTTACTCAATGTTCCAATATCAAAATTAGCCCAAAATTAAACTCAAGATTCACTGAATAAGTTAAAGTAGCTAAAAAGATCTACTTTCCTACCTCCAGACTTAACCCAACTCACTTGCAGCATTTTTTGGGGGGAAGAAAAACTGTAACCAAAAGGCGTGAAGAGAACTCTGGGGTACAAAAAGTTACAGGGATTTAAAATGAATCGGTTTAGGCTAAGCACTTACGGACCCGCTCAAGACATCCAATGTAATCTGTTGATTTGAAAGGTAAATATGTATCTTTTAAAAATTCATATTTATTTAAATTGTTATGGGTACACAGGAGGTATATATATTTATGGGGTACATGAGATACTGTGATACAGGCATATATTGCATAATAATCACATCAAGGTAAATGGCATAGCCATCCCTTCAAGCATTTATCATTTCTTTGTGTTACCAACATTCCAACTATACTGAGTTATTTTAAAACGTACAACAAATTACTGCTGACTGCAGTCACCTTGTTGTTCTATCCAATACTAGATCTTACTCATCCCATCTATACTTTTGTATCTATTAACCATTCCCACTCTTCTCCCTGCCCTTCCCAGTCTCTGATAACCATCCTTCTACTTTCCATCTCCATGAGTTCAATTATTTTAACTTTTAGCTCCCACAAATGTGTGAGAACATGTGAAGTTTGTCTTTCTGTGCCTGGCTTATTTCACTTAACATAATGTCTTCCATTCCATCCATGTTGTTGCAATGACAGGATCTCATTTTTTATGGCCGAATAGTATTCCATTGTACATAAGTACCACATTTTTCAAATCCGTTCATCTGGTGACGGACACTTATGGGTTTTTCAAATCATGGCTGCTGTGAATAGTGCTGGAATAAACATGGCAGTGCAGTTACCTCCTCAATGATACTACTGATTTCCTTTTTTTGGGGTATATACCTAGCAGTGGGATTGCTGTATCATATGGGAGAGCTCCTATTTTTAGTTCTTTGAGGAACCTCCATACTGTCCTCCACAGTGGCTGTACTTATTTACATTCCCACCAATAATGTACGAAGGTTCCCCTAAAAGGTAAATACATATGTTAAAGCAAACTAAATATGGCCTGAGAAAGACTCTGTACTTCTATAGTTGAGTCCTTGTGGATGAACTATATCCTAGCTTAATAGTCAGATGATTGAAAACCTAACTTAGGAGTGTGAGCCTGTAACAACTGCTAAGCCTTGGCCAATCCCAGCAGCCATACTTCAACCATTCATACACTGCTGAGTGTTCAAACCATGTTCAAATAAGGCATATGCCGAGCTGTAATCAATCCAGCCATTCCATACCTCACTTCCAATTTCTGTAAGTCATTTCCCTTTTTTTGCCTATAAATCTTCTTCTACCACGTGGCTGCACTGGAGTCTCTGTGAATCTGCTGTGATTCTGGGGGTTACCTGATTTGCAAATTGTTCATTGCTCAATTAAACTCCATTAAATTTAATTAGGCTGAAATTGTTCTTTTAACACATATCTTTAAAAGGATGGGTTTCTGCAAAACAGAAGGTCTCAAAGACAACCTCTGACTACCATGACTTGTTCATTCAACAAATATCTATTGAGCATCTATTATAAGCAGAGTATAGACTTGAGAGTTCAATCTTTGGAAGACGGCTACGTTCCTCAATTTTCCTCAGAGGCCTTCTTCAGTACTGATTTGCCCAAGAACATACTCAGACATTCTGAATGTGAGAAACACTAGGTTATAATCTAATTGCAAGTCAACAAATCAGATAAAAATATTTGATTCTACTCTCACCCTGGATAAAGAAAAGTTACAAAATGTTAACAATCAGTGAATATAGCTAAAGATGTATAGGTGTTCACTATAATGTTCTTTCCACTTTTTGTAGGCTTAAAATTTTTCAAAATCATATGTTGGATAGCAATAAGCACACACCTAAACTTTACTTTCAATGTGTTAGGAGAAATAATCAAAATCAAAAGTTAGAAGAATAAAAGCTAGCTAATCATTTTGTAGGCATTAAGAGAAAAAAAAAACCCCACCTCTTCCTTTGCCTTTTTGGCCAGTCAGCCAAGCAGGAGGACAGAGTGCAAAGTCTCACTGTAGGCCATCCCTGACCCACTCCCAGCCTGTCTCACCCCCTCCGCTTTGGCCTATCAAGGTCTCCTTTGCCTGCAGTTCTTTGACTCCCAACTGTAAAATAACTGCTGACTCTGGGCAGAACATGTAGGATGCTCCCTCTTGTCTTTCTTTTTAAGGTCAAAAGAAACAATAACGAAATCATACAAGGAATATTAACACCCATATACCAACATACAAATGACTGCTTATGTGTGCTTTAAATCCTGTATCTTTACATTTTATTTAGTTATTTAAAAAATCATACAAAATACTGTGAAAGTCTTCTTCCCTCTGTTCCCTTTTCCAGTCGCACTGCTCCTCCTTCCCAGAGATAACCATCATCACTTACTGTCACTCCTTGTTTATAACCTGTATTCAACCTTTATTAAGAATATTATTTAGCTACACTTGTTTGAAACTCTGGTATTTTGCTGCCTAGCCGTGCCCTGGCTTTCCATCTAGAGACCTAAAAAATTTAGCTAACAGGAACGTTAGCCTACCTGGGCACAGCATCTGCCAGGTCCCCAACCTTGTAGGCTTATCCCCATATGACTGGCCAAGTCCCAAAATAGCACCTCCCAGACCTAGAAATCTCTCCAGAGGCCTTTTGAGACAAGGAGAGAAATATTTGTACATCACACAAAAAAATGATTCATAAAGAGACAAATTATTATTTTAGGGAAAATACAAATAAAGAATATAAAGTCTACCTAGAGAAGCAAGCATATCATGCAAATCTTCCTTGTCGATGAAGCCATCTCTGTTCTGATCAATCATGTTGAAGGCCTCTTTGAACTCCTGAATCTGTGACTGGTCAAACATGGCAAACACATTGGATGTTGCACGCTGAGGGCGCTTCTTGGTGGTCTTGGTCTTTGCCTTTTTGCTCGACATGGTGGTTGTTTAATTCTGGATTAAAAAAAAAACAAAAACATAAAACAAAAAAGTGTATAAAACAAAGCAAAAACAGAATACATAACACCTAAAATATCAATAAGGAATTATTACTTCAATCGGGTAGGAATAAGTACGCACCTAAACTTTATTTTCAACGTGACAATTAAATGACTGAGTGGAAAAAAAGCAGTCTTGAAACATTAAGGAACAGAATTTGCCAGACACCAGTGGCTCATGCCTATAATCCGAACACTTTGGGAGGCCAAGGTGGGAGGATCACTTGAGACTAGGAGTTCAAGACTTGCCTGGGCAACATAGTGAGACTCCCGTCTCTAAAAAAGAAAGAAACACAATAGAAATTATTGATGTACCTTCTCCTAAACTTCAGGGGATCAATTTTTATGAAGTGAGAATTTAAAATATCTAACAATAGCTAGCATCTATGGAGTACTTACTCTGGCCAAGCAGTTATGAAGGCATAGGGCTTCCTCAAAGAGAAAGTCCCCAAAGTTGATCTCTTACTCTGACAAATACTGTCCCCTTTTAATCCTCACAACAGTTGTCTATGGTAGGTACTCTTATTCCCATTTCACTACCAGTATAACATAACCTCTCTGAGCCTCAATTTTTCATCAGTAAAACAGATATCTACTTCAATGCAAAGAACTAATTGAGATAACATATGTAAAAAGATTAGTCATGTTCAAAAAAGGTCTCATCTTTATAAATATCAAACCTACCCTTTCATCTTTCTAGCTATCCCTGCATTTCCCTTTTCCCTTGACAAGACTTTCAGAATACCAGTCTAATGCTGAACTGTCTTAATTTTTCCTTCTGTTTTTTATTTTAGAGATGGGGGGTTTCTCACTATATTGCCCAGTCTGATCTTGAACTCTGAGGCTTGAGATCCTCCCAAACTGCTGGGATTACAGACATGAGCCACCGTGCCCAGCCCCTTTTCTCTTCTTCCCAATCATTCTTCGATTCTCTGTAATATGGCTTTGGTAGTAGCCTCCAACACTCTACTGAAAGCCACCAATAATTTAATGTCAAGCAGAAAAGACACTTGTCATTTCATTTTTTACTTGCAGTTTTAAATAATAAATAAAACACAAAAATACCATCAGCTCTAGAGTTAGGAAGTCCTGAGTTCAAATCTCAGCTCCACCGTTACTAGCTACATATAACCTCTGAAAACCTACGTATCTGTGAGCCTAACAGCTTTAAGTGAGTTCTGTGAGTCTTAGCAAATAATCAAACTCAAGGGTGGTCTTAGGACATCCAAACTGGAAACTGCTGTCAGAAATGATGGTCTTGCAGACTGTTTCCATAACTTCCCGCAATGTGAAAACAAATGACTAGAGAGGTCAATGACTGAGCAGGGGGATTTTGGACCTGAGTCTCCAGGACTTCTGATATTGGGATTTTTTTATATAAATTTATTGTCTACTTCTATTTCTTCAAGCTAAAGAACATCCCACAGGGTGTTTTGAAGCCTGGCTTAGTGGTGTAGTTTTGAAGTACACCAGCCTTACAGTCTTTACTCTAACATTCCAACTCCTTACCCTCCCCATATACAAGTCCTAAATAAATGTTCATTTTCTTCTCTTCCCTGTAACTTAGTTTGTTATTTGACCTTAGTTATATCGAAGGTTAAATCAGAGACAGAATGTAGTCTACTAACAAGGCATTTGATTATGTTTTCATTCTTCTTCACATACCAAAACTTAGATTAAGATTCATTCTCATGCTAAAAATTTTGACTCAATTTCTTCAAGATTAGTCAAGTATGTCTGAAGGCAAAAATTATTAGTTCTCTCTCAGTATCAGCAAGTAATTTTTGTAATCGAGTTATTTAGAAAAAGTTCCCAAAGAGTTAAATATTTATTTTTAAAAACTAATCAGGCTGGGTGCAGTGGCTCACACCTGTAATCTCAACACTTTGGGAGGGTGAGGCCAGAAGACTGCTTGAGCCCAGGAGTTTGAGATAGGACTGGGCAACAAACTGAGACTCTGTCGCTACAAAAAAATTAAAAAATTAGCCAGGTGTGGTGGCGCATGCCTGTGGTCCCAGCTACTATTTGGGAGGCTGGGGTGGAAGGATCATTTGAGCCTGGGAGGTCGAGGCTAGTGAACCGTAATGGTGCCCCTAACCTCAGCCTGGGTGACAAAACAAGACACTGTCTCAGAAAATCAAATCAAATCAAAATCAGTCAATCGTATCATGCTACTTCTACAGTTAACCCAAAAATATACTATATTTAAACATTTTTGAAGTTTAATCCGAGTTCTCTAAGAAGCTGATACCAAGAGAGAATGAAACACCCAAGGATTTTATTAGGGGAAATGCCTGTGAGAAAGAATAGGGAGTTAGTTAGCCTGATAACTAGAAGAGCCATCACCATCTGATGGTGACGCCCAAGAGAAGGAAACAGAAGGCAAGTTGATGGAAGAGAACAAAAAACAATTCACTAACTGGTCCCAATCAAAATATGTTAGAGCAGATATAGGCTCAATGTAGTAATACTATATTTTAAATTTTTTTCAGACTTCATTTAAAAACAGTGGTACATTTGTATATGTATATGGTACCTATAAAAACTATACATACAATATCAGCTGAAAAGTGAGGCAAAGTTGCATCAAAATAATCAATCTGAAGGGAACTCTGGCCCCCAAAGAAATTACCACCCTCTCTCTTTCCCTTCTGAAATAAGTATCTTGGCTTCCTCCACCTTCTCACTTCCCACTCACTTTTCAACCCACCACAATCTGGCTTTCTGTTCTCTACTGCAACTGCTTTAATTGCCAAATCTGGTCTAAATCTTCTTGGATCAGTCTACTGCATCACACTATTATCCCTCTTTTCTTTGGAGACACAGCCACTGTTAGCCTGGTGCTCCATAACAGTAGAAATAAACTTTCCCAGGTGGAAAGGGTCCCAACCTTGAAGAACTTACGCTCTAATGAGGAAGACTGCTAAGCATTATATTGGAAAGACTGATTATGTAAAAAGGTGTATCTGACTTACTCTAGCTCAGTTCTCCTATTTCTAAGACTTCCTCCTCCATTTTCCTCTTAGATGTTTATCTCCGCTTAAATATTCATGTTTCCCAGTATTCTAGCAGCACATGGTTTAAAGTTCTTTTCAGTCTTCATTCCTTGGATGATCTCATCAACTTTCACTGTTATGACAACGCCTGCACCTCCCAAATCCGAACCTCCAGGCCTGACCTTTCCTTGGAGCCTCGGACTCAAACATCCAAATGCCTGTGAAAGGCACCCTTCTGGATATGCCACAGACACTCATAATCAACATGCTGAAAACTCAAATATCTCTCCCCTCCTGAACTTTACCATCTTTGTTTCCAATCATCTACCCAGTAGCCAGAAACCTAGCAGTCAGCCTCCCCAATCCCTCTCCCTGATGAACCAAGCCCTGCCTCTGAGAAATATTTCTCAGAGTTGCTCATCTTCCTCATTCCTCTGTCACCACCCTAAACCGGATCCTCATTATCTCTTGTGTAAAATATTTTTTTTTTTTTTTTGAGACAGTCTTGCTCTGTCACCCAGGCTGGAGTGCAGTGGCGTGATCTCTGCTCACTGCAAGCTCCGCCTCCCGGGTTCACGCCATTCTCCTGCCTCAGCCTCTCCGAGTAGCTGGGACTACAGGCGCCCACCACCATGCCCAGCTAATTTTTTGTATTTTTAGTAGAGACGGGGTTTCACCATGGTCTCGATCTCCTGACCTCATGATCCGCCTGCCTCGGCCTCCCAAAGTGCTGGGATTACAAGCGTGAGCCACCGCGCCCGGCCTCTTGTGTAAAATATTTCTATGGCCTCTTCACTATCCCTTTGCCTCTCGGCTCTCTCAAAACTACCCTTAGTTTTCTAGCCAGGGCTGTCTAAAACATGCATATGACCTCATCATTCCACTTTTTAAAATCTTCTTTGGCTCTCCACTTCCTAAAGAATAAAGTACCAAGTTCCTAAACATGGCGCATGAGTCTTCCTTTCCCTACTCTAGAATGACCTTTCCAGCCTCCTCTCTAGCCATTCCCTGCTTTGTACTTTTCCTTTAGCAACACCAAACTGCAAATGTCCCCAAGGTACCATGCCATATCTTATCTTGTATATCTTTGTTCTTGCTATTTTTCCAGCCCCAATTGCCCTGATCTACTTCTCTGCCTTAGGAACAGAGAGAGAATTAAAGATCTACTCAACTTACAGCTACTACCATTTATTAAGTGACTCATGTGCTAGAAACATTATGTACATTAAATGAAACATGCCCACCTGCTAAATGAAGAAACTGAAGGCCAAAGATATTAAATAATCTTGCCCAAGGTCACCTAGTGGCAGAGCTAGGATTCAAATCCCACTTGTTACAGGTTGTTTCTCCCTGTATATTTTCTACTTCCTACTAATACTCTTCTAATTATTTTGAGTTTAGCACAAAATTTTTTAAAACTTGCAATGCCACCAATATAATTCAACACTGATTTCTGAGCACCTACATTCCTCTAAATTCAAATCCTAGACAAACTGAGTTTTGAAATCAAGTCAATCTACACCAGAAAAACCAAGGTACAGAATAGAGTTGCAGTGAGCAAATGAAATGTGAATGGCACTCCCTGGAATTGTGCATTGTAGTAGCCCTGGTTGGGTTTAGTCAGGTGGCAACTGTCAGTCATGGCTTTCCTTTGAAACTTTGATCTAGGACTGTCCAATTTATTAATGTTTAACCAAGAAGCATTCAAAAACAACAGCAAACAAAAACACAAAAAACTAATCCAACCCTTACAGACAGAAAATAGCCATACAGAACACAGCACAAAATGAATGTAATAACCCTCAATAGCAGTAAAAACACTTCTTCCTTCCTCTGCAACACTGTTACTCTGATATTGCTATAAATTTCTAATATAAAGTGAACTAAAGGATATAAGTAGTACTCAGAGGTTACATCAAAGGCAGGCATGTAGGAATTGATACAGCAGTCCCTCCTTATCTGAGGGGGATACATTCCAAGACCCCAGTGGATGCCTGAAACCAGGGATAGTACCTAACCCATACAGTTAGCCCTACATAGCCACAGGTTCCGCACTCACAGATTCAACCGAGAATCAATTGTTCGTTTATTTGGAAAAATACAAACAAAAAATACAACAATAAAAATACAGTATAACAACTATTTATATAGTATTTGCATTATATTAGGTATTATAAGCAATCTAGAGATGATTTAAAGTATTCAGGAGGATATGTGTAGGTTATATGCAAATACTATGCCATTTTATATGGGAGACTTGAGCATCTGCAGATTCTGGTATCTGCAGGAGGGTCCTAGAACCACCCCTCTGCAGATACAGATGAATGACTATATACACTGTTTTTTCTTATACATACATACCTATGATAAAGTTTAACTTATAAATTAAGCACAGTAAGAGATTAACAATAACAATAAAATAGAACAATTATACTATAATAAAAATTATGTGGATCTCTCTGAAAACATCTCACTGTACTGTACTCACTTATTTTCAGATCTCAGTTGACCACAGGTAACTGAAACCGAGGAAGCAAAACCATGGACCGTGGAAAGAACCATCATATAGGATTACTGTATTATGTATTATAGGTGGCTGTGGTATCAACATACTTAGTTGATAATAAAAATGTTTGTAAAGTCACCTGCAGTACTGATATGCAAACAAACATGGACACCATCATCATTAATAAGCAGATACTGTCTATGTACTTCAGCATATATGGCTTTATCGAAGCTTGGGGAAGATGCTCACAGAGCACATTCTGTCAGTTACCTATGATTTCCTTAACATTGCTTTGAAGCTTCTTCCTTTAAGTATCTTAAGTCAGCTAGAGCAAGTAAATACGGCTCTTAAAACAGTGAAATCCTCTGGTTTCAATCGCGGCTGCACATTAGAATCACCTCAGAAGTTTCAAAAAAGTGATGCCTGTGGCCTCAAGGTAATGGAATGTCTGGGGGTGGAGCCCAAGCATCTGTATTTTCAAAAACGCACCAGGTGATTTCAATGCACATTGAAGGTTGAGAACCACTTAGATTATTAAGTTAACCACTTAGATCACATTGGCTGTTTATACATCTAGTTCCCCTTAGTTTTTCAATGTTGTCATTGTGGTTTAATGGAGATGCCGGAGACATAGATTCTAATTCCAGTTCTACCACTCACAAGTTGCATGACTGCTGGTCATTTCGGCTTTCCCAGGCCTCATTTTCCTCATCCATTAAATAAGTGTTAAGTAGATCAGAAGTCATAACCTGGCAGCTACCAAACTACATGCAGTCTGCACAGAGGTTCATTTAGTAATCCCTAGGGATGACCTTTAAAATGCCTCTTTTAAAAATTGAATTAGTTTGCCAACGTTTAAAAAAACTGAACATTTTACATAACCTAAATTTCAGATATTTTAAACAACTGTACAATAAAGAATCACTTGACCAGCATCCCGGAAATTCCTGTAGGTCATAAGTGTTCAACAAGCAATCCCCTCTACTCCCTACATCTCCTTATCCCAGCTGCTATTAGTTTGTTATCTGTCTGGCCCCTCAGAACACTTTAATTTGCTCCTCTGGTCATGGTGGTAGCCAGGTTCCAAGAAAGCCCTCAAAAATTCTCACGCCCTTGTGCAGTCCCCTCCAACAATGAAAAGTGTTGACCTGTGTAACCAATAAGATATTGTGACAATAAGGTATTGTGAAATGAGGGTGTTTGGCTTTGTCATAACAAACCTTGCAGCTTTTGCCCTGGTCTGTCTTGGATCACTCAATCTGCGGGAGCCAGGTCATAAAGACACTCACACAGCCCTGTGGAGAGATCCATGTGGCAGGGAACTGAGGATTCTTGCCAACAGCCAGCACCAACTTGTCGGCTATGCGTCAGCCATCTTGGAGGCTGATCTTCCTTCAGATGACTGCAGCTTCCGCATGTGACCTCATGACAGACCCTGTTGTGCCAGAACCACCCACCTAAGCTGCTCTGGCTCTGACCCTCAAAAATTGTTCATTGTTTCTGAGGTGCTAGGTTTTGGAGTAATCTATTATACACCAATAGAAAAGTAATAAAGCCACTGTCTCCTTGACCTCTTTAATGTTAAAATAGGGCAATGCCTTTATTTCAGAATTACAGCCACAGTCCAAGTTCCAAGGGACCACAGTCAAATTTGCATATCACAGGGAATTTTCCATTTCTGAACAGAAAAGTTTAAGTCCTTCTACTCAGTTTCCATCCAAGTTCTGTAGGTTCTTCTTTTTACTGCACGAGTCACCCTTCCTCAACATTCCCACCACCACCATCCTATTCTTTTGGCTGAATTCCTCTGGCTCTGACCAGCAAATCACTTCCTGATTTGCTAGTTATTCCTGCTTTCTAATTGGAGTCTCAAAGCTCTGGCCTTTTTCCTAAGTGCTGACTGAAAACTTGGTAGTATAAAGGTACCACTGAAAAATGAGGTAATTGGGGAGGGGAGGGAGGAGCTGGTTTTGTCAGCAAAGGATGATAAACAACTCAAATTTAAGCTGGGCCACAGGAGAATGCTAGTAGAGGACAGGACTCTGAGGGGGTCTTGTTAGCAGTGCTGATTTGTGAGCAGAGGCACAAGGTAAAGCCCTCAGAGTAGATGAACTCACACAGAAAAGCAGAGAGTAGTTCTTGGGCTAAAACCTAAGGTCATTTTTACTTCACCTCATCTTCACCAAGGTCTATCAGAATCTTTAGAAATTTCTCATGGATTCTTATGGTTATTACTGTAGTCAAGATGAATGTTCTAACTGGAAGACTCAAATGACTGGATATATAAGCAACAGTCTGAAAACAGCAGTCGTAAACAGAATTTAGTATATATCAAGTTAAAATACTTCACAAAATTAACCTCATATACCTAATGACATATAATTGTTTTGTGCTGCATATTTAGGCAAAAAAAACAGTTCCATAAATTATTAGAAGTATTTTTTTTTTGGGAGCCAAACTCAATTTTTTCAACTTTTTTTTAACACCACGGAAGCATTTCCCCTAGTACTCTATATGTATTTTAACACTTACCACATACACATTATAACACTGACATTTCTTTCTCTATTATAGGTTTTATGATCATTCCAGTTGGCTGCAAACTTTCTATTCTCTGAGCTCCTATATCATTTTGTTTTACTGCAGTGAAATTTATATAGTCAAATCTATAAACCTTAATAAGTTTTTATAATGTGTATACGCATGTAACCATCACCCCCATTAAGTTACGAATGTTAACACTGTTCCAGAAAATTCTCTCCAAGTTAATCACCATCTCCCACAGGCAACCACTGTTCAGATTTCTATCACCATAGATTAGTTTTGTTTTTGAACTTCTTATAAATGGAATTGTACAGTATATATTCATATATATGCCTGTCTTCTTTCACTCAATACAATGTTTTTGAAATTTACCTCTCTTATTGGGTTTATGGCACAATCATAGTTCACTGTAGCCTTGAACTCCTGGACTCAAGTGATCCTCCTGACTCAGCCTCGAGCAGCTGGGACTACAGGCATGAGCCACCATACACAGCTACTTTGCAAGGAGCGGTAGAGACAGGGTCTCGCTATGTTGCCCAGGTTGGTCTTGAACCCCTGGCTTCAAATTATCCCCCCACCTTGGCTTCCCAAAGCACTGGGATTACAGGTATGAGCCACCGTGCCCGACAATATTCATTCTTTTTATTGCCTTTTGCCTTTCCACCTTGGAATGCAGAACTTAGCAGTGTGCCTTGCACACGGCAGGTGCTCAAATAATCCTAATTAAGCAAATACATATATATATATGTATAGATATACGTATAGTATATATAGTTGTATATAGTGTGTGTGTGTGTGTGTATATATATATATATATATATATATATATATATATATAGTTCCTTCCTGTCACAAACAGAATTACACATACATGTTCATTACATGGTAGGTCCCGGATCTGAATTCCAACATGAGGCTTTTCTCTATGGTCTACCTATGGTTCCAGTCTCTTCCCCAAGAGATCCCTAAGGAAACTTAGTAGCTACCCACTGCTCCATACCTGGAAGAAGCAGTACTAACCAGGGACAATAACTGGGTGCTAAAGATGTGCCAGGCACTGATTTAAGCATTTTGTATGTGTCAACACATTTAATCCTCAAGACAACTCATCATATAGGTATTGTTATCATCCTCTTCTCTCAGATATGAAAATCAGGGTAAAGAGAATAAACAACTTGCCACACAGCTAGAAAACGACAGAGCTCAGAGTCAGGATCTGTACTCAGGAAATCTAGCTCCAGAGCTTGAACCACTAGCCAGTAACATCCTGCATACAGGCAGCTGAAATTCTCTACCATGAAAATGTGGATAGCTGGGAGTAACAAGCAATGACACCCCAAAGCTAATGTGTGGAATGAGGAAGGAAGATCACAAAGATGCTGGCAAAAAGGGTATGATAAACTCATCCCCAGATATACCTAGAGTCTTTGAATCTTGGGAGTAAAGGAAAACTAGTCCCATGTTGGGGCTCTAAATCCTGTTCTTTCCTAAGCTTAGCAACTCTCGTCTGGGGATCTGTCCTTCAGAAGCTGCAGTTCATCTTGTCCAAGCTTAGTCTCATCAAAGCATAAATGAACATCGAGTCAGCCATCATAAAAGTTGTTTCACTCAGCAGAGCCTAAACAAGACAAAAGCTGTGCTCTTAGTTACGAAGTCCAGGAGGGTCCACCACCTTGGACAAATTACCTCACCTCTCTGGGTTTCATTTTCCTCAGTTATAAAACGCAAAGGCTTCACAAGGTAATCTATCAGGTCCTACTGAATTCTAAATGCTTTGATTTTTCTCTTACCAAAAGACCATTCCAAATCTACCTTTAACTAAAGCGGCCAAACGAATCCTCTAAACATTCCTTTCTTATTACTCCGTTAGTGAAGACTCCAAAATTACTCTCTATGGCTTCTTACATAATCTTTTCTTTCTCCTAAGTTTTCAAGACATCCAATAAGAAGGTCCTACTTACCTATCTACCCTTATTTCCGACTATTAGTCATTACAGTTCTGTTCCATACCCGCCGGTCTCCCCACGGTCTGCTTTTCACAGGACACAATTCCCAGCTTTTGAGTTTTGCTCTTGTTACCACCTCCCACACATCTAGCTGGAAACGCTAAGTTCTCCCTCCTAGGGCTGAATCCAAGGTCTTCAGTGAGGTCACGATTCTTTTCCAAGTAACCTTTCCCTATTTCTGTTAATTGTCCTTTCTTCAATCAACACGAATAAACTAAACCTTTACAAGATGCAAGACACACTGAGCAAATTACAACTCTATGTAAATCATTACATTTGAGCCTGTATCAACCACACACTCGGGTACCGGCATGCTAATGGCTTCCTTGGAGGCTTCACCTTAGGCAAGACCGTACACTAGGAGGCTCCTCCACCCTCCAAAGCATCTAGGACAGTGTTGGGCACAGGGCAGGTGCTCCACACGAACACGCCCGGGTCGGCCCTAATCCACCGCCAGGACCCACCGCGGCGCCGGGAAGGCAGGCGTTGGCCGCGGGGCCGCCGGGCCGTCCAGGGCCCAGGTGTGTGAGGTCACCCAGGTGGCGCAGGGCCAGCCCACGCACGGCCGGGACCCGGCCACCTCTCCAGCAAGGTGTCTCCCCAGACCGGCTCCATCGCCTGCAGCCTCCCGGCCCCTGGACGTCCGGGCCAGGGCCTCGCCGCCAACCCTCCTCCCGCCGCCAACCCTCCTCCCTCCACCTCCGGCCCCGCGCGCCCTTCTCAGCCAGTCTGACAGGTCCCGCCGCCGCCTGGCCGCGCTGGGGCGGGGTTCGGCCGCAGGCGCGCGACGGGACGGGGCGCGGGGGTACGGAGGCGGCCCGAGGGGTCTCGCGAGCGGAGTCGAGCGCCACTCACCCGGCGCCAAACACCAGAACCGGGGCCGCCCTGCGCGAGACGACAAGCGACAGCGAAGAGCGTTAGGCTGTGGCCGGACAGTGGCGGCGCCGACACTTCCTGCCTGAAGGGGCGGAGCGGAAGGCGCACCGGAAGGCGCGGCGGGACCAAGTGGAACGGGGGTGCGCTGAGTGTTCGCGCCCGGGCCGGCGGGGTCTGCGTGTCCGCCGAGCGGCGGGGCTGCTAAGGCCGGACGCACACGGCCGGGGTCTTAATTGCCTCTCCGGCCTGCTCCGATCCGCTGCGATATCGTGGCCTGCGCTGCAGCGGTCGCCCGCAGCCCGGCCCTCGTCCCCCACTCCTTTGGTAGCTCCGCGGCCCTTCCGCATTCCTGGGCCCGCTGGGCGCGGCTGGGCAGGCAGCTCGAATTTGACCCCAGCGGGCCGCGATCGGCCGAAGACTTGGGGTACCCTTTGACCCAGGCGGGGCACGATCCGCCTAGGACTTGGGGTACCCTGGCGCCGAACCCTGAGTTGCCAGATTTAGCAAGTAAAAGTACAGTTCTTCTAAATTTGAATTTCAGACAAGACAGGTTTTAGGGTTCGTCTCATGTAATGTTGAGGTGAGGGCGGCGCCTGGGCGGATTCTTCTCCGTTCCAGAATCCCTTTCTCTTATCAAACCACATTCCAGCCCGAGTTAAATTCTTTAACCTACTCCTCTCTGCTTACCCTCATAAGGTTTACGGCCGTATCAGGCTATGGCCACAGCCTACGGCTGTTTCATTCCGCTTTTAGCCACAAGAAAGTTTTATTCGAACTACTTGCTTTCCTTTATCAAGAAAATGGCAACGCACACACATACATGCACACACAAATAAAAACACAAAGCTACGTTTTTCAGGTTTTGTTCTAGATCGTGTTTGTGGCTGTGTTCTTCAGGATATTTTCCCTCAACTTGAGGTAATCTAGCATTACTTCATCTAGCATTACTAAAATAGCATTACTTCAGGATGGTGGAGGATCGGCAATCTAATAGCAAATCTTTATTGAACTCTTCTTACTGCCTCAACATGTGCCGGATGCTGAGACATGAATTCAAAGCCTCTTAGGGAGTTTATATTCTAGAAATCTTTGATCAGAAATTCCTAGAAGAGAGAGACCTCGTGTTCAGCACTCTATAGCAGTTCTTAAACAGTAGCACGCATAACAGGGCTTTTAAAAACATTTTTGAGCCTCAAAACCGGGTATTAGGATTCAGTGAGTAAGGGGTGAAGGATAATTCGAATTTCTGGTAAGCACACATGATGCTGATGGGGTGGTAGTCATCCCAGCAGCACAGCTCTAAATGCAGTTCATAACTGTGTGTATTTTCTCAATAGTGTTAGAAAAGCAATTGCTGAAAAGTCACACCTGGTTCTAAAATATTTACTCTTTCCCTTAACTGTAGTCTAGGTTTTGGTTCGATAGACTAAATAATTAAAAAAAAAAATAAGTTTCGGCTGGGCGCGGTGGCTCACGCTTGTAATCCCAGCACTTTGGGAGGCCGAGGCGGGCGGATCACGAGGTCAGGAGATCGAGACCACGGTGAAACCCCGTCTCTACTAAAAATACAAAAAATTAGCCAGGCGTGGTGGCGGGTGCCTGTAGTCCCAGCTACTCGGAGAGGCTGAGGCAGGAGAATGGCGTGAACCCGGGAGGCGGAGCTTGCAGTGAGCCGAGATTGCGCCACTGCACTCCAACCTGGGCGACAGAGCGAGACTCCGTCTCAAGAAAAAAAAAAAAAAAAAAAAAAAAAATAAGTTTCTAGAATTGTGCTGTCCAATACAATCATCATAAACCACATGTGGCTAAACTTAAATTCAGTTCCTCAGTTGTATTTGATACGTTTTATTTTTAGAGATGGGGTCACCCTATGTTGCCTAACCTGGAATGCAATGGCTATTCACAGGCGTGATCATAATGCACTACAACCTGGAACTCCTGGGCTCGAGCGATCCTCTCACCTGAGCCTCCCAAGTAGTTGGGACTACAGGTGAGAGACACTGCACCAGTGCATCTGGCAGTACTAGACACTTTTTTTTTTTTTTTTGAGACAGAGTCTTGCTCTGTCGCCCAGGCTGGAGTGCAGTGGCTTGATCTCGGCTCACTGCAACCTCTGCCTCCCGGGTTCATGCGATTCTGCTGCCTTAGCCTCCCGAGTAGCAGGGACTACAGGTGTGTGCCATGATGCCCAGCTAATTTTTGTATTTTTAGTAGAGATGGGGTTTCACCATGTTGGCCAGGATGGTCTCAATCTCTTGTACTTGTGATCCGCCCGCCTGGGCCTCCAAAAGTGCTGGGATTACAGGCGTGAGCCACCGCGCCTGGCCAGTATTAGACACATTTTAAGTGCTCAATAGCCACATGTGGTTAGTGTCCTTATTGTATGGCACAGAGAGCATTTCCATAATTACAGAAGCTTCTATTTGACAGCACTATTCTTAAGAAATAATTCTAAGGTATACTGTTCTCTCTAGATGCAAAAGAAAAGCCTATAATAGGCTTTATTTAATCATTAATAAAAATTTATTCACTAATAAAAATAGCTGGATAGCTAAATATCATTGGGAAATTGTTAACTATAGCATACCCACATCAAAGATAACTGAAGAATGGTTGAAAAAGCAATATACTCAAAACAATGGTGGCTACGCCAAAACATGAGATATAATTTAAGTAGTAAATGAAAAAAACAAGTTGTAAACTCATTACAACTCTAAAATGTATGTGGATAAATATTGGAGAAAAGTCACAATTCCTGTTATTTGAGCAGACACAGAGAATCTAGACTAAAAAGATATAGGGACTTGGAAGATGGAAGAGCAAGTGGAAATGATTCCAATAAGCAGCACTGGGAAAACTGGGCATTTCTTCAATGTGGGATTAGCTACTACAATCCCTTTATGGACAGAAAAGATAAACTGTAGCCGTGAAGAGGACCTAATGCGACACACACAAGTCTGGCATATTGGACCTGCTCAGGAAATCGAAAGTAAACTATTTCAGCATCCACTAGTACCAAACTGACAGGCATTTATATGCATAGTCTTATAAAATCTTCCTAACAATGTTAATGAAATTCTACTTTGAAATCCATCCACTTTTCTAAGGGCAATCCTACGTGTGGTCTAGGTCCTGTCACTTCCTGGCTCTTAGACATGATCCGTTTTGTTCCACTAATTGTTCCCTCCTAGTTTGTCGTCTTCTACTCTGCCTACAAACAGGCTTGAATTTAAAGATATGCCCTTTGTCCCTTCTCACTGGCCCACTTGTAAACAAAATAACTACTATTTGGATACCTAATGTGTCCCCAGACGATTTGCCTTTCATGCTTCTAATTTTCAGAAGAAACTTGGATGGTATTGGCCATTTTACAGATGAGGAAACTGGCAATTAACAACACAAAGCTAGTCAAATAAGGAGGTGCAATTCCTTAAGCATGGGTCCAAATCCATGCTGCTCTTAATCATGCAAATGCTGCTTTATATATTATGTTCCTAATATGAACTAACAGCATTATTTCCATTTTATAAATGAATAAATAGGCCAAGGGAGTTTAAATAACTTACTTAAGGTTATAGAGCCATGATGTAGCAACAAACGGACATTAAGTGTAGGTCTGCCTGACCCCACACCTAGGCATTATTCACTATCCTGTGTTGCATTATGGATTCTGCACTCAAAACTCTAATAACTCTAGCAAACATGACTAACAACTTGTCAAATCTGGGGGGGGGGGTCTCATTTAAACCTTCCCATACTCCACTTTTCTATGTTGGACACTACTAACCTCCTTACTCTTGAAACTAAGTTTTCGTAAGACTGTTTTTGTGGCTCTATTTGCCTGTCCAAACACTGATCATTTTTTATCTGATCCTCAAGTCTACCTTTTAAACCTCTTGCTGTCCTTCCTCTTTTCACTTTGTAGCAAAGGGTTTCCTTTCCTTCTCAATTTGCTTTTTCTTGTCTCTTATGCTCAGGACTTCCTCCTTTCTTTCCAAGGAGCATTCAATTCCTGCTCTCATCAAGTCATAGATTCTTTCATCAAGTAAAATTTGGGGCCTGGAATCCAAATGACCGTATCATCATATGCAGGTGGATAAGGATGCCACCCCCATTAGGCTGGTTTTGTCCAATTTTTTTTTTTCTAAGACAGGGTCTCGCTGTCACCCCAGGCTGAAGTACAGTGGCACAATCAGCCCACTCCAGCCTCAAACTCCTGGGCTCAAGCAATCCTTCCACCTTAGCTTCCAGAGTAGCTGGGACTATAGGCACCCACCACCATGTCCGGCTAATTTTTATTTTTTAATTTTTATGTAGAGATGGGGTTTTGCTTTGTTGCCCAGGCTGATGTCAAACTTCTGGCTTCAAGCAGTCTTCCTACTTCGACCTTCCAAAGTGCTGGGATTACAGGTGTGAGCCAACATGCCTAGCCAGATCTTTTGAAATGGTTTGTTTCAAGTATGACTTTCATCATGGAAACTTTTGAGACTGATTTTTCATTCAAACACACCATTGAAATGGATGCTTTTACCTTTCTGTTGGCAATCATTCTTGTTTAAGCAAAGAATGCTATTACTAAATTAGGAGAATTATTTCATTCAGGGTACATCACTGTTCTTAATGCAAGTTGGTTCTTTGAGCAGTTATCTGAAAGGGAAACAGGGGCCCTGCAAGAGATCCTTTTAGTAGTACCTTGTTTTTCATATAATGGAAACAATGCTATCTGTTCTTCACTAGAGATGTAACAAAGCATATGATAATTTTTTCTCTTGACATGGAAATTCAATTCAAAAAACAAGATTTTAGCACCATGGCCATAGCCTGGAAAAAGTATTTTGGCTTAACCAGTGAATAAAATTCAGAAACAAAAGACAAAGAATGAAGGCAGGTTCTAAGATTCTAATGTTGAAGAGGGCAAGGACTAGCTTTGACTAGTCCTTCTATTCCTATAGCATTGGCCTTCCCAGGTTACAGGATCTAGCGATCTATCTTATTGGCTGCAAAGCCCTGCTGCCCAGAAGGCTTTTAGTAATTGTTTACTGAATGAGGTAATGGTTTTGTCCAAGGAGAGTCATGTTAATCGTATAGCATAAAACTTAAAGTTATTATAGTAATTGTCAATTACTCATCTTCATAGGCTAATTGTCAACTCTTTTCAACCAAATTCTTCTCCATTTCAAATCTTTTAAAACTCATGAATCTTTGAGAGTCAGAGTTTTGGGCTGGGCATGGTTGCTCACACCTGTAATCCCAGCACTTTAGGAGGCAGAGGTGGGAAGATCACTTGAGTACAGGAGTTTGAGACCAGCCTAGGCAACATAATGAGATCTTGTCTCTACAACAAATTAAGAAACTAGCCAGGCATGGTGGTGCATGCCTGTAGTCCCAACTACTCAGGTGGCTGTGGATCACTTGAGCCCAGGAGGTCAAGGCTGCAGTGAGCTGTGATTGTGCCATTGCACTCCAGCCTGAGTGATAGAGCAAGAGACCCTGTCTGGAAAAAAAAGAGAATCTTGAAGCCCTTTGAGAGTCAGATTTTTAAAGCTGAAAAAGAACGAAACTGTCTGCCACTCCCTGATTAACTATGAAACAGTTCTGCATTTCTGCAAATAGTAGAAGTTATTTTTAGGACTGAAATAATGACCTCACTTTCCCAGGCATGTAGATTCAGCTGTTTTGATTGTGGGAAGGTCAGGAATGTCCAAAACTCATACATGGACTCATGGTGAATCTCTGCATAAACAAATATCTTTCAATACGCACTGCTGTGTTAAAGAAAAACTACATATAATAAAAAAATACTGCATTATATTTCCAGCACTTTAAAACATAACATAAAAATCTCTCTTTGGTAGCATTCCACAGAACCTTAAGCCAAAATGGTTTTTAAAAATATGACAAATTGAAATTATACTCAGTGACCTGGTCTAATTTTAAATGACCAGAAATTACAAAAGTTTAAATAAAGTAGAAATGTTGGCAGGTATGTCAACTTAAGGACTTAAAGCTACGGAAACTATCATATATATGCAAATTCTACAGGAAATTATTTTAAAAATTGGAAGACAAAGTGCAGAACACTTGATTAGGGCAGTTAAAATTGGATATCCTTGGGAGGAGGAGGAATGGATAGTAGAGGAGATATGATTGTTAGGAAAATTGGAGGAAGAAAAAGCTAACAACCATATCATTTTCTAGGATTTCCCTCATCTACCTTTCTTGGGGAGATACAACTAAAACCAACAAAAGCCAAGTTTGGTAAATAAGTTTAAACAAGTATTTTACCATAAAGTTTAATTATGATTCAGAAAAAATCGAGCGAATAACTTTCTCTGAAAAAATATATTGACTCTGTATAGACCACAGTTATTGGGGGAGAAGGGCTGGTAGGTTAAATTACCCTATTTTCTATTCTGAAAATGGTATTAATAGAAAGTCCTGTTTCCAGTCTGATTATAAAGATACATATGCCCAAAATGGCCGAGAATAAATACAACAGGAAATGCAAAAGCTGTAAAGCTAAGGGCATGCAGGAGAAAATCTCAGAATACCCAAAGTGGCAACAAGGAACATTTGGCTGGAATTTGAAGTTATTTCAGTCATCTTTGTCTTTTGCTCCATGTTTCAGGATGCGTGTGAACTCGATGTAATTGAAATTCCCCTTTTTATCAATAGGTGCTTCTCTGTACAGCTCATCCACTTCCTCATCCGTAAACCGATCCCCCATGGTTGTCAGCAGCTCTCTCAAGTAATCTTCCTGAATGGTGCCTGGAGAATAAAGAACAAGGAATCAGAATACATAGTATTCTGAGGGTTAATTACAAAGAATATCTACACTCGACTAAACATGTTCTGTATGTTACAAACTATAAACATGCAAATATATGAACTACAGGGTGTCCACCTACTTAAAACAGCCTCAGCAGAGAAGTGCCTAGAAAAATGCCTAGCTGCTTAGCAGCATTGCTCTGCGCTATCATTTGCTCTGTCATTCTGCCTCCACATTCAGCTTCTGATCTCTTGCTAAGAGAGACTAAACCTATGCCTAAACAAAGTAATAAAAAGTATGGTTAAAGAATCTAAGCCTTACGGTTCCTTAAGGTTGCATGAATGGTCACATCTTATTCTACAAGCAAATAACATTTACCTGCCAGGCTAAAATCAACACTACATCATACACATCAATAAAATGGTATAGTGGAAAGAATACTGGAAACGTGAGGCCCAGTTTTAACAAGCTATTTTATTTCAGGCATTTCACTTTATCCCTGACTTTGGTTTTCTCAGATGTAAAATGAGATTTTTACTGTTTACAAATCCAATTATTGTAATAAATATGGCCAGTCCCAGCACATGCAAAAACATGGAATAAATATTTGAGCACTAACTATGTGGCAGGCACTGTGCTAGGCAGTGGGGATGTGCAGTGGTAAGCTGAAAGGTATGTGCTCTTTACTTTGGGAATTTTATACCAGGGTTCTCATAAAACCTGCCTGCCTACAAGAATCTTCTATGTCACCCAATTTATTTTCTGGTATTGGTATTTTTAAGATTTCCCAAATAACTGGCATGCACATGTGGGGAGCCTTGAAAGCCACAGGCCATGCTTCCATCAGCAGACCATGCTTCCATCAGCAGGCCCTGGCAACCACCCAGTATTTAAACTCGTCCCACTAATGGAGGCAACCAAAGATTGTGCCTTCCTTCACTAAACACACTTGGCTATGCCATATTGAGTTGAGAATCACGGAAAATATTCCCTCATTATGTTTTCTCTTACATACACTTCTGCCAAAGGATCAGGCCCCTATATAGATAACATTTTGTTTTTCTGAGAGTTAACTCTATGCCACACAGTATGCTAAGTACTTCATGTACATCTCACTTCTTCATTTAATTCTCACAACAACCGTATGAGGTAGGTAATACTACTCATTTTATAAATAAGAAAACAGAGGCTTAGAGAAAGTTAAGCAACTTGCCCCAAATTATACAGCTATTATGTGGAAGAGGAATTTGAAGCCAGATAGTCTAATTCCAGACCCTAAGTTCTACTGGGTGTATTTTAAAATGAAGGTTAGATGTCAGATTTAAACAATTTGAGAGCTGACAGATACCTGGTAAACATACACAAGATTGTAGTGGTGCAATGGTCTATAACAATTTATACTTCATCAAGATTATTCTGGTAAAAGTTTTTTATTCAATACATATTTTCTGAGAGCCTAACCCTTGTGGAGTTAACATGGTAGGAAAGGGGTAATATAAGTTCCCAAAGAGGTTTCAAATACAACCTATTCATTGTAAACTACTACTTAGAGCAGAAGCAGCAAAGTGAGTGACAAACTTGCTAAGACAACTCTGTCTAAAAACATAGGTGTAGTACAAACCTGAGGGTATTATCATATTTTAAGTTACTGTATATTTTAGTTACCATAACTAAAAATTAAATCACTTTGTAATTAAAGGTTACCTCTCACTTACCAGTTGCTTCTTCATCAAAGCAAGCAAAGGCATTTCTGATGACATCTTCAGGATCTGTGCCATTTAACTTCTCACCAAACATGGTGAGGAACATGGTGAAATTGATGGGGCCTGGAGCCTCACTCATCATGGCATCTAGATACTCATCAGTTGGATTCTTCCCTAAATTTTTAAAAGGGGTCATAATTTTAATTACATTACAATACATATCAACTATTAATGACAGTAAACATTTTGGTAAGAAAGATTATCATTCATACAGTTTACTGTTTGCACTCACGACAGCAAAACTATTTGGGGGGAAAAGTTTTCTTAATGAATAGGGCCTATTAAAGAGTCTGGAGAGTATATGATAGTCCACTGGAATGTCAGAAGGAATAATACTGCTTCCATAATCAAGATCAGTGTTTTTATACACACACACACACATGCACGAACCCCAACCCAATCCTAAGACAGGGTCAGGAATCTGCTGGTGGTCCGGTGGGAAACACTGTTCCACACTTTACTCAAACCTTAGTAGACTCATTAGACAGGCTTTACAGAGCTTTAAGACTCATGAAATCAAGATGAAAGGCACCATGGAAATTCTATCCAATAGATTAATATTTAAACTGAGCATTACCCAATGAAGCAAGCATATCATGCAAATCTTCCTTGTCGATGAAACCATCTCTGTTCTGATCAATCATGTTGAAGGCCTCTTTGAACTCCTGAATCTGTGACTGGTCAAACATAGCAAACACATTGGATGTTGCACGCTGAGGGCGCTTCTTGGTCTTGGTCTTTGTTCTTTTGCTCGACATGGTGGTGGTGAAGTCCTAATTAGGAAAGGAAATACAATAAAAACCAAATCAACATCTAAGATTACTTAAGTCTGAATCAAAACAATGATTAACAAAAGTACACAGAACCAACTTTCCTGATATGTTTGAGCTACTCAGAAATGTGTCTTTAGAAGACACATCTCAACAAGATTACGTATGTCCTGTACTGCTATATAGCTAACAACAGCTGATAACCAAATCTGCTGATTTGATAACAATAAAAAACCAAGAAGCAAAAAAAATTAGGTACCTAGGAAACTCCCAAGTTCTATACTTCAGCAGTATAGGGGTGCTGAGGGATACTAATTCATCTTCAGTAGGTTCCCCCTTTGCAGCCTTAGCCTAAACTGGCTATTCCATGGTACGGTGGACAGAAAGGTGAGGAATATTAAGAATGACCAACTGATGGAACAGGTCTTCATCTCCTAATCTCTATTGACAAATATTGTTCTTTCACTTTCAACTAACATTTTTTATTGTACCCTCACCTCTAAGCAAAAGTAGTTCAAAAAAACTATTTGTTGAAAGGCTAACAATAAAGTACAAAAAAACTGAAGGGAATTCATCTATAGTTTTATAGACATTGCACTCTATCCAAACCAGTTTCTTGCATTACAGTCACACTAAATCACTGGAAGTATCTAAGATCTCTAAACAGAAATCAGAGCACAAGCTTTTAAAATAATTTTAAAAGTTTTAGAAAACATCTTAAAGGTAGAAACTACCTTTGCTCTCTTACCTAAATTTATCCCAGTAAAATTTAAGTTAAAATTAAAAAGAATGTCTAATAATACCTAAAATAAAAAGGCAATTTTCCTTTCAATACTCAACCTTTTAAAAACTACAAAAATTTGTTTCAAGTTAAAAATCTCATAGTCATCAGACGATAAAATTCTACCGTACCATCCTTCAGAGTTGCAGTGAAGATGGTAGTCTGCAAAACCGCTCAGCAGCAAAAGTAAGACACTGCATTGAGTTATATTCTTCTAAGCAGGTCTAAAATAGGCACTACTAATTTCACTCTGACCAGGATAACAATTTTAAAGCTTACGTTCTGAAAACAACATTTAGCTATGATCTGGCAAAACACTATGCCATTGCTCTAAAAATAAGTCTGTGGACTGCAAAGAATGAACTACCACCTAGATCTCAGCACTCCAAAGTGACCCTAAGAATGTGTTTCCGATGTGTTTAAAAAGTAATTTCTTACATTCTTTCCTTGATTATAACCACATTGTCCAGACTAAATACAATTATGGAATGATTAGAAAAGCTCTGCCTCAAATTTTTTAAAGCTAAATCTGTTTTCAGATTTTGATAGGAAATTCCACAAAGGATAGTCACAAATTCCAGCCCATCCAATATAGCACCGTATGGCAACTGGAATATATTGTTGAAAAGATATATCCTACACAGCACAGAAGTTATGATATACGCTGCTCCCAAATTTCCTAGAATTCTTTAATCAACTTTTAGGATGCTGCTTTTCACGACTTAAACCATTCATAAATGCATATTTTCATTCTATAACACCTTTGGGGGTAGTAAATCCCATTCATATCTAAACTACATGGGGATGTATTTTCCTCGTCTGTTATAAATGCTGTCTTTAAAAACTACAAAGAGTTATAGAGTGTATTATTCCTCCATCTCTTAAACGTACTCAAGGACTTGGAGCAAGAGGTTGAAACCCAACGAGTGACACGTTTACCAGTCCATATCGCTTTAGTATTTTAGGCATGTCACGCCTTTGCAAGCCAAAGCACATCTTTAAAAATAGTCTGTTTTGTGTGACAACATTGTCTTTCCCTAATGATGCAGAAATGTCAGCTATTTTAAGAACAAAGAAACTGATGAGGTCAAACGGCTGACACATCTGATTTTTTAATCTATTATATAAAATCTTGTATTACTAAATTTACGACAGTCCTCTAGATACCTTTTCAAAATGCTTAGTTTTGGTTGTAAAGTAGTATGTTTTCTGAATTCTGATGTATTTCCTATTCTTTTAATCATGCACTTTTTTGAATTTGTAAATGTATTATAAAATAGATTTTTAAAGTAAAAAAGCTTTTTTTTTTTTTTGGTCAGCACTGACAATGGCCTCATATAGAGCTCTTCTTCAGCACATTTAATACTTAATCTTATCAATTTTATTATGAAGTTAATTACACTAATATGTATCAAACGTCATATTAATTATGTTGAATACTAGCTAAGAGTTAAGAAATTTAAGGCATGTGTCCTATCTTCAAGGAGCTTAATATAGTTGGGGAGGCAACTATAAAGAAATGCGATGATTGGTTCAACTTATGAAATGAGTCATAGTTTTCATTCCAGAAGTATGACTCTAAACTTAAAACAATGTGTGACAATAATGAAAAATAATTCCTAACATGGTACATAATTATCAAATGCTGTGAGTTCAAAAAAGATGTTTCTGAGTAATTAACGGATTGGGGAGGAGGATGACCTTGAAAAACCCAGTGTGGGATCATTTAGAAGCTCCAAGGCATTGTTAGAATGAAGAGATTCGGGTGTTAGTCTTAATTCTAACAAATTAAGGTAGTTAATTCTACCAAAAACTGACAGTGTAATGTTGAGCAAGTTACTACTTAGGCCTTTACTTTTTCAAGGAGGCTGGATTCTGATCTATGAGTTATTTTCCATCAGAAACCTTTCAGCGATAGGGAGTTTGGCTTCACAGTCACTGTTCCAAAATACAGAAACTGTGGGGTTTTTTCCCTACCAAACTAAAAGTGTAGGAGGAATAAATAATGGTGGAGGGAGTCAAATCACAGTGCTATGATCTCAAGGAGCAGATCATTTCTGATACTGTCAGGGTCCTTTTTGCTATGATTCTAGTTTGCTGTTCATTTTACTTTCCTTCAAACAATTGAGACTGTCACTCTTCATGTAATAAGCCTTCAGCAAATGCACAACTCTCATCGAAGTTTAGAAAACTAGGGTATAACCCTTAATCTAAAAAAGTTGAAATTGCTTTTTTTATTATTAAAGTTTTAGGGTACATGTGCACAACGTGCAGGTTAGTTACATATGTATACATGTGCCATGTTGGTGTGCTGCACCCATTAACTCGTCATTTAACATTAGGTATATCTCCTAATGCTATCTCTCCCCCCTCCCCCCGAAATTGCTTTTTACAAAAAGCAAGCTAGGGTAAAATAAATTGAAAAGACTTCATGTCAATGTAATTATTCTTTAGGATGCAAAGATCGCCAGGTAAGGACCCGAGGTTTCCAAATTACGAAGCTCCTCAATCATAAAGTCGAGTCTTCATTTATTTATTTATTTATTTTTGAGATGCAGTCTTGCTCTGTCGCCCAGGCTGGAGTGCAGTGGCGCGATCTCAACCTCCACCTCCAGGGTTCAAGCAATTCTCTGCCTCAGCCTCTGGAGTAGCTGGGATTACAGGCGCCCACCACCATGCCTGACTAATTTTTGTATTTTTAGTAGAGACGGGGTTTCACCACCTTGTGCAGGCTGGTCTTGAACTCCTGACCTCGTGATCCACCTGCCTCAGCCTCCCAAAGTGCTGGGATTACAGGCGTGAGCTACTGCACCCAGCCCGAGTCTTTATTTTTGAGGTATTAAGTGAAAGATCTTTGGTGTCAAGGAGTATCTGTTGTACGAAACTGGAAAGCAGAGAGACTTACAGAACAGGCTTCTACAAAATATGAGGATTTCAGATGCATGAGAAAGTGGATGAAGGGCAGTCAGGAGACTGAGTTTACAGATCTAAAGGAGCATAACCTTTTTTTAAGTCAGGCGAGGTGGGCGCTGGTGGCAATGAATCTGGTTTTTGTGTTTTAGCTCAGAATCATTATGGGCTGTAACAAGAGAGATACACAACATGATTAACGAAAATGTTAGACTAGATTAGATTAATAGGTGGGAGAAATAGAAGAGATTCTCAAAGTGGCTTTCCCCACACACCAAAGGACACGAGAAGTTTTCAGAATCTCTAGAAACTATGTTCGTTTATAAAATGGGACTAATCCATACCAATATATACATTACAGTTCTGTGGTTAGAATCCTAGAGTCCAGCATTTACAAAGTGGCAATAAACGTAAAATAACCTAGAAACTTTTTCTACAAAACGAACACGCAAATTGGTAATATTCTGAAAAATATCAGATATTCTGCAAGAAAAAACCACCATCTTACAAAACACTGCGTAGTGTGATAGCACCCAGTATTTGGTGGGCTTTCTAAACCCTGACCAAATATACCGCCTCATTTAATCAATGCACTTAACAAAAAAACCTAAGTATAACTTATTTTCTGGTGCTAACCACAATTTTTAAAAAGTGTATTTCAAGTTGGTGCTTCCGTTCCAAGTAAATCAAGTTTCATTTCTTATGCAAACTTCCGGTAGAAGGTAGGATTCGTTCTCTTGGACTGCCACACCCAAAAGTTCTCACCACTGGACAAAGACAATTAGCTGTAAGGGCTGACTTGCCAGTAAAGCCTCGCTTTTGAAAATAAAGTGCTTTTCTGATTACCGTTTATTAGAGCCCTTCCAGAACATGAAACAAATACCAATAATTTTAAGAAATATCCGCTTTATTCGCCGTTAAATATAAAACTTTTTGCACTTAAGTTAAAATCTCTGCTAAATCCATAGGTCTCTCAAGAACTGATAGATACATTCATATACCTACTAAACTACTTTAAAAAGAAGACACTTCCATGGCGAATTGAATTAGCCCAAACTTTCCCCTCAAATGGTACAAGGTATTACATTTTGAAGTTTTTCTTCGAGCCACAAACTAAACTCCAGATCTCTCTGTCCAAAATTTCATCGCTTAAAGAAAAAAAGTTCTAATTATAGGAGCGGATACTGAGCTGAAGAACTTCCCAATTTGAGTTGGCTATTCCTACTAAACGCAGCCACACAGCTGCAACAACAGCTGCAGCAGGGGGACAATGGGCTACGTTTTTTGCGCAAACCCTCTTGAATCGGGCAAGTTGACGTTAGAAACTAAAATAGTCCCGGAGTCAGCTCTGCAGGGGTCGGGTTTCGCGGGCCCGGCAGTCGCCCAAGCTCAAGGCGCCAGTGAGCGAAGCCATATTTCCAGAGTTCCAAGTTTGGGCACAGGAGCGAAGTTCGGGTCTGGGCCACTCCAAGCCATGGCCTCGGATCCCAGAACCGGGGACCTGGCTGGCACACCTGCCCAGGTGCGCTACCGGCGCCAGGAGCCCCGCCGCCCTCCAGCTGCCCCGCAGAGACGGGTCCCCGGGATGGGTCTCACGCGCCCGAACGCGAGCGCCACTCACCCGGCACAGCTACGAGAATCCCAGCACCTCTGCGAGCCCCTCGCTGCCGCTATCACACCACCCTGCTACCCAGAGAGCCGCTAAAAACCACCGCTTCCGGCCTCTGCTTAGCAAGCCGGAAGGAAGCCCGGTCACCTTTCTTGGCCCGCATAGTGGGCCTGACTTCACGGAGGGGCGACAGAAACGGAGGTCGCCAGTGTGGTCAGCGGGCGCGGTATTGACCAAGTGCATGAGAAGGAAGTGTAAAGTGGGCGACCTAGAATATAGAGCAATATATAATGGTTCTCTGGGTCCTGTTACTGAGTTTCCTTCTTTTTTGTACCTGTTATTGCAGTGTTAAGTCTTCCTCCCCCCTATCCTTTCCGCAGATGGTTGCGTCCATCCTGTGGCTTTGCCTGGCCGCACATTCCAGGGCACGGCGAAGGGCGGGGCCCGTCGGCCCAAGTCCTTGTAGGGAAATCGAGGAGAGGGCTGCGGGCCCACGTGACTGACCCTCGCCCCGCCCCGAGGCCGGGCTCCAGCCTCTGGGCGGTAGTGCGCCTGCGCTTGACCCCCCACGCGGGGTCTGGGTCTCCGCTTGAGGGCCCCGGAGCAGCGCGCGTATTCCGGGAGCGGACCTTGATGCTAGCTCTGTGTGCAGTGTAATTTTATGAAGAGTCCCGCCCCCTCCATACAGGAGGAAACTTGTGTCCCTGGGGCCCTCAGCCAAGCGTCCACTATCTTTTTGGCCCAGACGGATTTCACAGGTCACAAGTGGCTGGAGGCTTCCTCTTGAAAAACATTTGCCGTCGTTTTTCGCTGGCAGAGCCCCTTTGACCCTGGCTGACAAGGACAGCCTGACTTGGATCCCACTAGGCAGGAGAGAAGGCGACTCTTCCCCGCACCTCTTGCTACGATTAGGACTTGCGGCTTGGTGAAAACAGGAATCAAAACTTAGGCCTATTTCTCCTGAGGTCTGATTGCCTAGAACAATTCGTAACAATGAATCTTATTAAAAAGAGAAAGTCCTCCCCGCCTTTATCTTTTTCCGCCCAGAATCCGATAAGGAAGACTTGTTCTGGCCCCCTCAGCTCTCTGACCTCATCTACCAGAGGAGTGAGTGGGATCCTCTAACACTCGAGCCGTCATCCCAGCACTAGGGGACAGTGACCGGTGTGGCTCCCGTGGCCAGAACCCTTCTGAAAGTTTGGGTTGCCCTGTGGTTTTCGCCTTCAAAGCAGGCCGTCACTTGAATCCTTCTGGAACGGACAGTGTTGCTGTAAACGCTGCGGAATAGTATCTTCTAAGTATTCGTAGCTTCTTTCTTGAGGGATCTCGGGAACGTTCCGTGTATTAACCACTAACATATTCCAAAGTTAACTTTGTGGTAAAGTCACTGGGGAAAAAAATAATTGCTCCAGTTCCACAGGTGATTGAAACAAACGTGATTTGTTTCCCAAACTTCCTTGATGGTAAAGAATGACTTGGAGTACTAATTAAAAATAAAAATAATTGCGTCATTTCCAACCTACTAAATCAGAGTCTTTAAGGGCAGGTCCTGGGAAGCCATCCATGTAACGGGGGTCCTAAGTGGGCTCTTATCGGCGAGGGCGGGGACTCGGCGAGAGGGCTGGCAGCGACGGGACAAACCCCAGACGGCTGCGCGGATGCGTTTGTTCCTGGAGCTTGCGAGCACTTGCAATGCATGGACACCTCCACAGGGTGGTGGCCTGCCACCACGAGAGCACCAGCTCCGCCAACGTCCTCTCCAGAGGACACTTTAGAGCAGAAGGAAACGGACAGTTCAGTCTTCCCCTCAGCTTGAAGGCAGCATTCTTTTGCTTCTCTTTGAGTCAGGTAATTGTCTTGTCTTCCTTCCACTCAGTCAGCAGATATTAAACAGCAACCGCATTACCAAGCACTGTGGTGGGGGCTGTGGCTTATGCTTTCTGGAACAGAACATAGTTGTTGCTACCTTGGGGATGGGGGCCGGGGGGAATAGAAAGAATGCGGAGTTAGCGGAGTATCAGGGAACAAGGGTGAAACAGATATAATAATTACAGTACAGTTAGTTAGGGCCTATTGAAGGAGCACAAATGAAGAATAAACTTGTCTGGGAACTAGTGGAAGGTGTCCCCCAGGGGATGTTAAAGAGCTGATTCTAGAATTAATTCAGTGGGGAAAGAAAAGGAGAGAGAGATGCCAGGCAGAGGGAGCAGCATGTCTGGAGGTGATCAGAGGGCCTGGCTGATTGAAGATGAACAGGAATTGTGTAGTCTGTGTTCATTCATTCATTTATTCATTCCACAACTATGGATTTAAAAACGGTTAGTCAACCAATGTGGAAAAATAACATCTCGATAAAATGTTCTTCAAATGTCCACCTAGTATTTTGATATTCAGTTTTCATGACTAGACCCACCATCAAAGGCCTCTGACTCTTTCTGATATTTCTATCCTTTGGACCCTATGAGAGATCTTTGCTTCCACGTGATAATCTCCTTCTCACGTTTTTACTAAAAGTTTGGAGACTTGAATTCTGCTCCAAATAGAGTGAAACAGCGTCTTGCTCTGTTGCCCAGGCTGGAGCGCAGTGGCTCGATCACAGCTCACTGCAGCCTCCATCTCCCATGCTCAAGCCATCCTCCCTCAATCTTTTGACAAATACTCATAGTAATAAATTTATTTCACTAAGAAATACTTGACTACCTATAATGTTTTTCAAAATTTTCTATTCTGTTCTTTTCAATTCTGTTATTAGTCTGCTTTAGCTGCCATACAAAATACTACGCACTGGGTGGCTTAAACAACAGAAATTTATTTCTCATACTTCTGGAGGCCTGGACGTCCAAGATCAAAGTGCTGGCCAATTCAATTGAAGGCCCTCATCCTGACTTGCAGATAGTCAGTCGCCTTCTCCCTGTGTTCTCGTGTGGCAGAAAAATCTCACTCTCTTCCTCTTCTTTTTTTTTTTTTTCCTTTTTTAAATTTTTTTTTGTATTTTGTTTTACGTTTATTTACTTATTTTTTTGAGATGGAGTCTTGCTCTGTCGCCCAGGCTGGAGTGCAGTGGCACGATCTCAGCTCACTGCAACCTCTGCCTCCTAGGTTCAAGTGATTCTTGTGCCTCAGCCTCCCAAGTAGCGGAGATTACAGGCATGTGCCACCACGCCTGGCTAATTTTTTTTTTTTTTTTTTTTTTTTTTGTATTTTAGTAGAGACAGGGTTTCACCATGTTGGCCAGGCTGGTTGCCAACTTCGGACCTCAGGTGATCTATCCGCCTCAGCCTCCCAAAGTGCTGGGATTACAGGCATGAGATGCCACACCTGGCCTCTTTTTTTGTACTTTTAGTAGCGACAAGAGTTTCACCATGTTGGCCAGGCTGGTCTCAAACTCCTGACCTCAAGTGATCTGCCCGCCTGTGCCTCCCAAATGGCTGGGATCTCTTCCTCTTCTTATGATCCTTCAGTGTTAATGGAATTAGGGCTGACCATTATGACTTCATTTAACCTTAATTATATTTTAATTATATCTCCAGATATAGTCACACTGGGGGTTAGGCCTTCAACATATGAATTTGGCAGGGAGGGGACACACAATTCAGTCCATAGCAAATTCTATGTCATTTAATTTTTAAAATACCTCTCAAGGCCCACTAAATGTGAGCTTATGATCCACTATTGCAGTGGTTCTCAATAGTGGAGGAGTGGTGGTTGGGTTTTGCCCTGAAGGAACATTTGGCGATGTCTGGAGAGACAGTTTTGCTTTTCACAGATGGGACAGATACTGCATCTAGTGGGAAGAAGCCAGGGATGCTGCTAAACATCCTACTATGCACAGGACAGCCCTCGACAACAGAACATTATTCAGCCCAAAATGTCAGTAGTGCTTAGGTTGAGAAAACCCAGCACTAATCATTTGGGAACTCAATATTTATAGTAATCAATTATTTTGAGAGTACCATAATTTCTACAAGGACACTATCCATTGCTCCTGCCTCAGAGTAAGGTGGTGGTGTTTTTTTTCCCCAAGTGAGATCTGAAGGGAGAAAAAAATGGAATGAACAGTTATTATTATCTGTGCCTATTATGTGCTAGGTATTCTATATAAACATTTCTAATACATAATTCTTACAACAACCCTGTGAGATAGATATTATTACCTCCATTTCATTGATTGGGACACAAGCTCAAATACTTGAATGATCTGCACAGGTTTCCCAAAAGGCAATGAAAGAACCTGGATTATAACTCATGTCTCTGATTGTCCGGGGGTAGAATAGAAACGAAAACAGTAAATATGTGGATATTTATCCACATATCCACATATTTATCCACATATCTCTAACTCCTAATACAATGCCTAATATCCACAGGTGCCAGTAAATACATGATAACTGGTCAATTGTTCAAGTGCACATAGCTAGTAAGTGGCCCAGCCCGAAGCCCATATTTTATTTTACTATACTGTGCTTTCTCCTTTAGTCCAAAGTAGGAAAATTTTGTTACCCAAACAACAGCAAGGAAGCATAGCAGAATGGATCCTTGGTATTTACAACCTAAGTCAATGATTTTATATGGATCGCTTGCAATTTTTATTGCATGTAAGTAACTATTGAATGTTAAGAGACATGGCTTACATTCTGGTTTTGCCTACATACATGGAATTATAATTCTTCATACATGAAATATGTATGATGTAACAATTAGCATTAATCCTTTAATTCAGGAAAACAGTAGGAGGAGCTCCTTTCTTTTAAATGAGTAAGTGTTGACATAAATCTGTATAATAATTAATTTTAGAGCACCAAAACTACAAATAATATATTACAAAGATATGGAAGATTCTACATATATAAAGAATTGCTTTTTAAAAAACTTTAGTCAGAATTATCATTAAAGTCGGGGATGATAAATGAGATAAAAAATTATGTGAAATTGAATTAAGGGCATTTGGGGATACTTATTACTTCCATACTAGAAAATTTGAAAAAATAAGTTAAATAGATACATGCTTAGAAAAATTAAAATACTAAATGAGATATAAGAACAGAGAATATGAATAAAGCAAACAAAAAAAGGAATAAGGATTATATAGATAATAAATTATCTGGCTGTATTAGTCTGTTTTCATTCTGCTGATAAAGACATACCCGAGGTCAGGCGCAGAGGCTCACGCCTGTAATTCCAGCACTTTGGGAGGCCGAGGTGACTGGATCGCTTGAGGTCAGGAGTTCGAGACTAGCCTGGCCAACATGGTGAAACCCCATCTCTACTAAAAATACAAAAATTAGCTGGGTGTGGTGGTGTGCACCTGTAATTCCAGCTACTCGGGAGGCTGAGCTTGGAGAATCACTTGAACCTCAGAGGCAGAGGTTGCAGTGAGCCGAGATCATGCCACTGCCCTCAAGCCTGGGCTACAGAGCAAGACTCCATCTCAGAAAAAAAAAAAAAAAAGACATACCTGAGACTGGGCAATTTACAAAAGAAAGAGGTTTAATGGACTTACAGTTCCATGTGGCTGGGGAGGCTTCACAATCATTGCGGAAGTTGAAAGTCACGTCTCACATGGTGGCAGATGAGAAGAGCTTATGCAGGGAAACTCTCCTTTTTAAAGCCATCAGATCTCATGAGACTTATTAACTATCATGAGAATAGCATGGGAAAGAACTGCCCCCATGATTCAGTTACCTCCCACTGGGTCCCTCCCACAACACGTAGGAATTTACGATGAGATTTGTGTGGGGACACAGAGCCAAACCGTATCATTCCACCCTGGCCCCTCCTAAATCTCATGTCCTCACTTTTCAAAACCAATCATGCCTTCCCAACAGCCCCCTAAAGTGTTATTTCAGCATTAACTCACAAGTCCACAGTCCAAAATCCCATCTGAGTCAAGGCAAGTCCCTTGCACCTATGAGCCTGTAAAATTAAAAGCAAGTTAGTTACTTCCTAGATACAATGGGGGTACAGGCATTGGGTAAATATAGCCATTCCAAATAGGAGAAATTGGCCAAAACAAAGGGACTACAGGCTCCAAGCAAGTCCAAAATCCAGCAGGGCAGTCAAATCTTAAAGCTCCAAAATGATCTTGTTTGACTCCATGTCTCACATCCAGGTCACGCTAATGCAAGAGGTGGGTTCCCATGGTCTTGGGCAGCTCCGCTCCTGTGGCTTTGCAGGGTACAGCCTCCCTCCTGGCTGCTTTCCCAGGCTGACGTTGAGTGTCTGTTGCTTTCCAGGCACACAGTGCAAGCTGTCGGTGGATCCATCACTCTGGGGACAGGAGGACAGTGGTCCTCTTCTCACAGCTCCACTGAGTGGGGCCCCAGTAGGGAGTCTGTGTTGGGTCTCCCACCCCACATTTCCCTTCTGCACTACCCTAGCAGAAGTTCTTCATGAGGGCCCTGCCCCTGCAGCAACCTTCTGCTTGGGCATCCAGGTGTTTCCATACATCCTCTGAAATCTAGGTGGAGTTTCCCAAACCCCAAATTTTTGACTTCTGTGCACTGCAGGTTCAACACCATGTGGAAGCTGCCAAGGCTTGGCTCTTGCACCCTTTGAGGCCATGGCCTGAGCTGTACCTTGGCCCCTTTCAGCCATGGCTGGAGCAGCTGGGATGCAGGGCACCAAGTCCCTAGGCTGCCTGCAGCATAGGGACCCTGGACCTGGCCCATGAAACCACTTTTTCTTCCTTGGCCTCCAGTCCTGTGATGGGAGGGGCTGCCATGGAGACCTCTGAGATGCCCTGGAAACATTTTCCCAATTGTCTTGGGGATTAACATTCACCACCTCATTACTTATTCAGATTTCTGCAGCTGGCTTAAATTTCTCCTCAGAAAATAGAATTTTCTTTTTTATTGCATTTTCAGGCTGCAAAATTTTCTGGACTTTTATGCTCTGCTTCCCTTACAAAACTGAATGCCTTTAACAGCACCCAAGTCATCTCCTGAATTCTTTGCTGCTTAGAAATTTCTTCTGCCAGATACCCTAAATCATCTCTCTCAAGTTCAAAGTTCCACAGATCTCTATGGTAGGGGCAAAATGTCACCAGTCTCTTTGCTAAAACATAGCAAGAGTCACCTTTACTCCAGTTCCCAACAAGTTCCTCATCTCCATCTGAAACCACCTTAACCTGGATTTCATTGTCACTATCAGTATCAGCATTTTGGGCAAAGCCATTCAACTAGTCTCTAGGAAGTTCCAAACTTTTCCACATTTTCTTATCTTCTTCTGAGCCCTCCAAACTGTTCCAGCCTCTGTGTGTTACCCAGTTACAAAGTCACTTCCACATTTTTGGGTATCTTTTCAGCAGCGCCCCACTCTACTGGTACCAATTTGCTGTATTAATCCATTTTCATGCTACTGATAAAGACATACCTGAGACTGGGCAATTTAAAAAAGAAAGAGGTTTAATGGACTTACAGTTCCATGTGGCTGAGGAGGCCTCACAATTATGGCAGAAGATGAAAGGCATGTCTTACATGGTGGCAGACAAGAGAAGAAAAACTTCTGCAGGGAAACTCTCCTTTTTAAAACCATCAGATCTCGTCAGACTTATTCACTATCACGAGAACAGCACGGGAAAGACCTGCCCCCATGATTCAATTACCTCCCACCAGATCCCTCCCACAACATGTGGGAATTCAAGATGAGATGTGGGTGGGGACACAGCCAAACCATATCACTGGTTCTGATAGTTAACTGGAGAAATACTGTTTCAACTGTTAAAAGGCAAAGATTCCTGATATCTAAGCTGTTTTGAAGTATATAGCCTAACATAGTGATACTATAATAGTTTGTTAATGAATGAACGTAGTGATCAAATTACATTTACTAAATTAATCTTATGACACAAATATTGTTTTTGAATCCCCGAAATAAAACTAATACCTAAAACAGAAATTATAGCCGATGCTTACTTTAGCCAATCTTTTAGTTTCCTCATCTGTAAAAGGGCATAATAATAGTGCCCACTTTATTCCGTGGTTGTGAGGATAAAGCACAATAATCCATGTAAATTTCTTAGGGAGAAATTTACTACTCTGACTAATTAATATATGAATTCTTTGTCCACTTGAGTGTAGGAAACAAGCTAAGTGGTTGCACTTTAAATTAATGACCATAGACTTCAAGTGGGCCCTCGATGCCCACAACATTTCTCTAGTCTTTTCATACTCTGCTCTCTCAAGTTCTTTTTTTTTTTTTTTTTTTTTGAGACAAGGTGTTGCTGTGTCACCCAGGCCAGACTGCAGTGGTACCATCATGGCTCACTGCAGCCTTGGCCTCCTAAGGGTCAATCAGCCCTCCCACCTCGGCTTCCTGAGTAGCTGGGACTACAGGTGTGCACCACTATGCCTGGCTAATTTTTGTATTATTTGTAGAGACAGGATTTCTCCACGTTGCTCAGGCTTGGTCTTGAACTCCTGAGCTCAAGCTATCTGCCTGCCTTGGCCTCAAAAGTGTTGAGATTACAGGCATGAGCCACCATCCCCTGGCCCATGCTCTTGTCTATTTGATGTCAGTTTTATAACTTTTGCCTCTTCACACCTCTAACACATTCTATTCTATCGTCACTCTCAGTTGACAACCTTGCTGCTAAGTCACTGAGAAGATAATGGCTCTCACGAGCCCCCACCACATTTACCCACCAGCCAACATCTGTCTTCATGCATTGTCCTCCCCTCCTCTCCTGCTAACTAGAGAGGAACTCTCCTTGCTCCTACAGAAATCCAGCTCCTCTGTTTTCTTGCTCATGCCACACCAGCAATTCTGCCCTCTCCTGCATCATCAAGTTCTCTCTCTCCATTGGAGTATCCCCATCAACATGAATGCTGTAATGTACCCCATATATAGTAAGCAGACTAAGGACCCCCAGAAGATACCCCTGTCCTAATTCCCAGAACCTGTGATTGTGTTAGGTTACACAGGAAAGGAGAATCAAGGGAGAAGATGGAATGAGATTGCTAATGAGCTGACCTTAAAATACAGAGATTATCCTGTATTATCTGGGTATACCCAGTGTTGCCACAAGAGGTCTTAAAAGAAGCGGGAGGAAGAAGAGGGAGGCAGAAGAAGACTGTTAGAGAAAGATGTGACTGTGGGCGAAGGGGCAAAGAGATACAGTGTTCCTGGCCTTAAAGATGGAAGAAGGGGTCAGGAGCCAGGGAATGCAGGAAGCCTCTAGAAGCTGAAACAGGCTAGGAGACTGATTCTCTCCTAGAGCCTCGGGAAAGGAACACAGTCTCCCTGACAGCTTAATTTTAGGCTGGTGAGATCCACATTGGACTTCCAACCTACAAGATTGTAAGATGACTAAGTTGTGTTGTTTTAAGCCACTAAATTTCTGATAATTTGTTACAGCAGCAATAAAAAACTAATCTACTATATCACAAACAAACAACAACAACAAAAACTCGCTTCAGCTGTTGTCCTATTTTCTTGCTCTCTTATAGAAAACCCTTTAAATAAGTCACCTGTACTCACTGGTTCTCAATGCCCCCACCCCCCCACCAATTTAGTAAAATGTACATAACATGAAATTTCCCATCTTCACCATGTTTATTGTATAGCTCAGTGCAGGGGTCCCCAACACCCCCTGCCTCCCCCCTCCCCCAGGTCGGAGGGAGTGATGCTTTGTCTATACTTACAACTGCTCCCATCGCTCACATTACTGCGTGAGCTCCGCCTGCTGTCAGATCAGCAGTGGCTTTAGATTCTCTTAGGACATGAGCCCTATTGTGAACTGCGCATATGAGGGATCTGGATTGTGTTCTCCTTTTGAGAATCTAATGCCTGATGATCTGTCACTGTCTCCCATCACCCCTGAGATGGGACCGCCTAGTTGCAGGAAAACAAGCCCAGGGCTCCCACTGATTCTACATTATGGTGAGTTGTATATGTATTTCATTATATATTACAATGTAATAATAATAGAAATATTATTTTGGCACTATAAATGTAATGAGTTGAATCATTCTGAAATCATTGCCCCCCGACCGCCACCCCTGCCCCAGTCCCTGGAAATATCATCTTCCACGAAACTGATCCCTGGTGCCAAAAAGGTTGGAGATTAAAGCTTAGTGGACTAAATATATTTGTAATGTTGTGCATCACCACCATCCAGCTCCGTAACTCTTTGCATCTTGTAAAACTGAAATTCTATGACCATTAAACAATAACTCCCCATTCCTCCCTTCCCCCTAGTAACCACCATTGTACTTTCTGTCTAGAATTCTGGCCACTCTAAGTATTTCATGTAGGTTATGGAATCATAGAGTATTTGTCTTTTTGTGACTGGCTTATTTCACTTAGCATAATGTTCTTGAGGTTCACCGATGTTGTAACGTGTCAGAATGTATTTCCTTTTTTTTTTTTTTTTGAGACGGAGTCTCGCACTGTTGCCCAGGCTGGAGTGCAGTGGTGTGATCTCGGCTCACTGCAAGCTCCACCTCCTGAGTTCACGCCATTCTCCTGCCTCAGCCTCAGTGCTGGGATTACAGACATGAGCCACCATGCCTGGCCATGTCTTTCCTTTTTAAGGCTGAATGATATTCCATGGTATGTATAAACCACATTTTCCTTATCTGTTCATTTGTTGATGGACACTTGGATTGCTTCTACATTTTAGCTATTGTGAGTAGTGCTGCTATGAACATGGGTGTACAAACCCGATTCTCTCTTTATTTTAGTTTGTACTTTTTTCTTTCTCAGTGATCCTTTTCTGACCAATTATCTCTTGAATCTGCTATAATAAATCTTTTTTCTCTGACCACTCCATCAAATTTGTGCTCATCAAGGTCACCAGTGACCTCTACATCCTCATAGCCAATTCTCAGTTCTCAAATAGTATTAGAAAAGGTGCTCACTCCCTCACCTTTGAAATACCTTCTCTGGCTTCCAGGACGCCACCCTGTCCTGGTTTCTGCCTTCATTTGTGGTTACTCTTCAATCTCCTTTGCCAATTCCTCCTAATTTCGCTAATCACATGGAGTAGCCCAAGATTCAGTGCTTGGATCTCTTCTCTTTTCTGTCAACTGTCCTTTTGAGCTGACCTCATCCACTCTCATAGCTTTAAATACCACTTATACACTGATCACCAAGTGTGTATCTCTAGCCAAGACCTCTGACCTTTACTCCAGACTGACATATCTAACCTCTCACTTGACAGCTCCATGAGGATGTCTGTTGGGCATTTAAACCTTCACATTCCACAACTGATCTAATTTTACCTCCAAAACCTGCTCATCCTGTTTGTCTTCTCCATCCTTTAAGTTGCTCAGGCCGAAAACCTTTGGCTCACCTTTGCCACCTCTTTTTCTTTCCTGCCCCTCGCTCAACTTTTCAGTCAATTCTGGTAGGGTTTTCTGTCTTCTTCGTTCATAGAAGTATCTCCCTGGCCTAAAACCATAATTAGCACAAACCTATTAGCGAAGTTCTTCAAAATATATCCAGAATTTGATTAAGTCTCGCCACTTCTACTGCTATCCCAGTGCAAGTCATTTTCATGTCAAGACTGGATTTTTGTTATAGCCTCCTAAAGAGGTCTAAGTAGTTTTCTTACTTCCTTTTCTTCCTATAGTCTGTTCTCCACACAGCAGACAGAGTAATCCTTTAACTATAAACTAGAGCACATCATTGTTCTGCCTGACACCTTCCATGGTGAAGTGAAGTGTCCTACCACCTCTACTTATGTCACTACGCTGAGTGAAGTGTCCTGCTTCACTCAGAGTAAAAGCCCAATGCTTTACCATGACCTGCAAGGCCCAATAACTCAGGTTCTGAGAACTTCCCCACCCTTGTCTCCTACTTCCTGCCCTCCCCAGTCTGCTCAGCCATATTGACATCCTAAATGTTTCTTGAACAAGTCCGGTAACTTTCCACCTCGAGACCTTTGCATTTGATGTTCCTGATTTCAATGCTCTTTCTTTAGATTCTTCACTACTCACGCCCTCAACTCCTTTGCATCTTCAAGCAGGTATTACCATCTCAGTAAAGCCTCTGGTCATTCCATTTTAAGTCTCCATCACCCAGCTTCCACCCACAGTGTTCCCCTCTCTCAGTTTATTTTTTCCATTGCACTTATTACCTCCAACACACCAGACACTTTACTGATTTTGTTTACCATCTATCTCCCCTACTAAGTTCCATGAAGAGGATCTTTTGGCCTGCTTTGTTTACTAAAGTGTCCCAAGGCCCACAAGAGTATTTGGCACATTATAGGCATTCAATGTGTAAAGATACATATTTGAATGAATGAATTGCTGGAAGGCAGAATATAAAGGGAAAATGTAGAAACATGAGGCCAACAGGGGAGGCAGGGACTGTGTCCTCAGTGACTTCTAAGCCATGTTTCAAAGGTCAGTGGGATGCCATCTTAAGTATGGGATTAGTATGTTCAGAATCGTATTATTTAAAAACCATTCTAGTAATAGTATGGAGGATTAGCAGAGGGTAAGTCTGGGAGAAGCTCAAGATTTCTAACAGATGGTAAGGCCACTCACTGAACTAAGGAGGAGAAATAGTTCGGAGGGCAGAGGGTGGTAATGGTAGGAAATGACAGTTATCATTTGGGACATTTTGAGGTAGTGGATTAGAAGTACTGAGGCCTTAACCCAAACACAGTACAAAGAGACAAAAAGACAAAAAATGTAGAAGTGCTGTCAGGAATCATGGAGGATGTATTGAGATGACATGGTATATATTTGTGTATAGGAAAGCCAGAACAAGATAAAGTGAGAATGATGGAAAAAACAATATCAAAAGTATGTCGGGCCAGGCGCAATGGCTTACACCTGTAATCCCAGTACTTTGGGAGGCTGAGGAGGGAGAATTGCTTGAGGCCAGGAGTTTGAGACCAGCCTGGGCAACCTAGCGTGAACCCCCGTCTCTAAAAAAAAAAAAAAAAAATTAGATAATGACAGAGTTTTCTGAAACTGAAGGAGAGTCAAAATCTTTCATTCAAATGGAGAGTGTACTCTGAATATCAAGCAGGAAAAAGAAAATATATAAAATCTATAGTAAGTTCTATCACAATGAAGCTGCAGAAAATGCAGGGTAAAGGGAAATGGTAAAAGCTGCCAGAAAAAAGGGAGTGTCTTCAATGGAACAATAATTATGCTGGCAGTGTGCTTTCCTGTAGCAACCATGCAAGCTGAAGGTGGCACAGTGATAGCTTCAAAATGCTGTGAGAATCGCCGCCAACTCCTCACTGCATGTGGGCTGGGTGTGGCACGCTGGCAGCTCTCCCCAAACGACTCTGGATGCTGGTGTCCTTAGAATCTCTTGGGTCTAAAGATTGATCTTCTTACCTCCTATAATTCCTGGGGTGGATAATTAACTAGGGGGTCACAAAATTAATTCCACAATCTTGTAACATGTCCTGAATAGATGTTCTGACAATGAACATTTCCAGGTTTTGGGACATCTCCCACAATTCTAAAATAACGGGAATGTCATGCTTAACATCCTAGTACAGTAAACAATGTTACAAAATTTGGGATTTTCCCCTACTGTTTCATGTATGTTTGACTTGCTTCCCAAACTGGCTTGTAAACATATATTACTTTTACATTAGCTAAGTAGAAGTTTTTCAATGTATACTTTTAACAATAATAATAAACATTATATTCTTCTTCTTCTTCTTTATTGAGCACGTCCTATGAGCCAAGCTCTCTGCAAAGTGTTTTATTCACATTATCTCTCATTAACATTAGCTGCAAGGTAATGACCGTCACCTCCATTTTACAGATGAGTGAGCTGAAGTTTAGCAAGGTTAGTGACCTGCCCAGGGTCATATTCTGGGTAAGAGGAAAAGGCAGGAATGTGACGCATGTCTGTATAACTTCAAAGCCTGACCTTTCAGCCTCTGCTATATTGATCTGTGAAACATACTAACTATTGATAAGAATGACCGTGTTAATAATTTGGAGTGGGAATATTTACTTGAAATGTTGACTTTTTTATTGTTATTCTTCCCGGAAAAAGAGTCCCTATGGTCTCTTGCAGAATTTCCAGCAAGGCCTAATTCCACTGAAATCAGTGCCTCTACTTTACCAGCCACCTGTAGATGTATTATGGCCTTTGATTGAGTTCTTCTTTCCTCTGGAGAAGGAATGGTAGCTGAATCCGTGGACAGTTTCCATTCATATGACTTGTCGGCATTGAACACATAACACCTCCTTTTGCATTACCTCGCAGAGTGTTGATTCAGTAAAGCATTAAAGCTGTGGGCTGGCAGTGCTACCCAGTAATCCCTGAAGGGCCACAGAGCCATAGGTTAAGTTTGGAGGGGCTTTACCAGGGTCTATTCTTCAGTGTCCTGCCATGTGCTACACAGTTCATTATTTGCTTGAGGAAAAACAGCAAGCCCTGATAGTAAGGGGGTAAGGGGACATGCTTCCCAAGAGTAACTTACTCTCTTTATACTCTCAGTACCTTGCAGAGTGCTAGCCATGTCATGTGTGCTTAGTAAAACCTCAGTTAAATCTATAAACTTTAAGAACTTTGGAACAAAAGTAGTAGAAAAAGTAAGGGAGTTTTAGCAAGTGGGTAAATGATGAAAGTAATCCTGTGTTGAAACTCAACCAGATGAATGTTGTTACCAAACTTCTGTATGGTCCACTAGGTCCAAAAATAAATTTTTGTGGTTCATAGGTAGTAGAAGTGGCCAGATTAGCCATAGACAGATCTTGTTTACATATAAATGCACAATAAAAACTATTGTCCAAGGCAGGGGAGAACAATGCATAAAATCTTTAATATATCTATACTAGTTCTTACAGTAATTCTATTATATGCTCTTTCCATTATAAAATGCTCATTAGGGTGCATGCCTTAGCATGACTTTAAAACACTACAAAGGAACAAAATTTCAAACCTCCAAATCAGATTGTACTATGTTTAAAAATAGGAAAATTGGCCAAGGAATGAAAAATATTAATAGAAATAAATTTAAAACTACAGTGCTCAACACATGATTTTCCAATGGTGAAAGATATTATTTATATGAAATACAGTTGGAAAATAGATTATTAAAACTGAAAAATATAAACATAATTAATTTCTCATGGCATATATCACAATTGCAGGTGAATTATAGGTAAGCATAGAACATAAAGCATAATAAGTTGAATAGAATTGTATAAATATCCTTGTTGGGAAGAATAGACATTTTTAAAAACGGCTTTAACTAATGTATTATTAGAACACAATAAACTACACATATTTAAACTGTACCAAGTGACAAATTTTAATACATGTATACACTTGTGAAACCATCATCACAATCAAGATAGTAACATACCCATCACCCCAGAGTGCTCTCGGGCTCCACTGTGACCCACTGCTCCCAAGTCTTCCCATCTGTCCCCTCTCCCAGACCCACACAACCACTGATCTGCTTTCTGTTACTATCATTTGCATGAATTTAAGTTTTTGACTGGTAAAGTGGTTATTGATTATATGATGGATGGTTCTACTTTTTTTTTTTTTCCGCAATGGAGTCTCACTCTGTTGCCCAGGCTGGAGTACAATGGCGCCATCTCGGCTCACTGAAAGCTCCGTCTCCAGGATTCAAGCAATTCTTGTGCCTCAGCCTCTTGAGTAGCTGAGATTACAGGAGTGTGCCACAACGCCCAGCTAATTTTTGTATTTTTAGTTGAGACGGGGTTTCACCATGTTGGCCAGGCTGGTCTTGAACTCCTGACCTCAGGTGATCTGTCAGCCTCAGCCTCCCAAAGTGCCGGGATTACAGGTGTGAGTCGCTGCTCCTGGCCGGGTTCTACTTTTAAAAAGTCAAAATATAATGAAAAAAAGCAAGGAAATAACTGAAATGGAAACTTTTTGTGGTAAATGACAAGTAAAAGCTTAATATCCACACTAGCAAACATTTAATAGAAAGAATATTTTATTTTGGCTTGTTTGATTGCAAGGAACAGGGACAGTCCAATTAACTAAAAAAAAAAAAAAAAAAAAAAAGATGCGGCTGGGCGCAGTGGCTCATGCCTATAATCCCAGCACTTTGGGAGGCCGAGGCTGGCAGATCTCGAGGTCAAGAAATCGAGACCATCCTGGCCAACATGGTGAAACCCCGTCTCTACTAAAAATACAAAAATTAGCTGGGCGTGGTGGCATGCACCTGTAGTCCCAGCTACTGGGGAGGCTGAGGCAGGAGAATCGCTTGAACCCGGGAGGCAGAGATTGCAGCAAGCTGAGATCGTGCCATTGCACTCCAGCCTGGGCAACAAGAGTGAAATTCCGTCTAAAAAAAAAAAAAAAAGGATGCATATTTTAGGGATACACATGACTGGATTACTGCTGAAAACAGAGGTAGTTTGAAGGCTTGGCTCTTCAGGTTTTCTCTCAAGGGTCTCATGGGCCAAATGTTTGTTCTCCAATTGCACCTCTGCTTCTTTAAGCCCATCTGTTTTGTTTGCCCCCTGCCACCCATCTTTGTCTGCTAACTTTAGCTTGCGGTCCCTCATAATTTCAGCATGCTGTGGCTCATCTGATTCCAAATACACCCGTGGCATACCTTGATTCAGCCTCTTTGACTTTCGTTCCTTCTATTAAGTGTATTGACACTCAGTCTTTTCAAATTCAGATTCTCATGGGAGGAGTGTGATTGGCTTGGCTCGCCTTTTTGGCCCAGGCCATTCACTGTTACCTTTAGATCAGAAATGACCCATCACCTGGGATCAAAAAACAAGGTCTCCTGGTTCTAAACATCAGCAGGGCAGCTTTCCTCAGGAAGGGGTATGAGTAGTGCAGACATTGAGTGCTTTCCTGTCTAGCAAAGATAATGGTGCTTGAGAGCCAGCTGGAACTGGGTTCAAATCCCAGCTCTATTATTTAGTAGCTGTGTTACTTTGGGGTACTTGCCTAACCTCTCTGAGCCTTCGTTTTTTTTGTTACTGTTGGAAGGTGTCCAAATTCTTGGCCTCGTGAACAAAGAATTGGACAAAATGCACAAACAAAGCAAGGAAAGAATGAAGCAACAAAAGCAGAGATTTATTGAAAATGAAAGTATACTCCATATGGTGGGAGCGGCCCAAGCAAGCAGCTCAAGAGCCCAGTTATGGAATTTTCTGGGGTTTAAATACCCTCTAGAGGTTCCCCATTGGTTACTTGGTGTACACCATACGTAAAGGAAGTAGTGGCCTGAGATCAGTCTGATTGATTGCAGGAGGGGGCCAATCAGAGGCTGAAGCAAGGTTACAAAATTATACCCTATGCAAAGGTCTGATTGGTTGCAGAAAGTGACCAATCAGAGGCTGAAGTGAAGTTACAAAGTTATACTACTACGCAAATGAAAACTTGGCCGGCAACCAGCCTGATTGTCTCCCAGAGGGGACAAATCAGAGGCACTTTCAATTTTTCATCTGCCACTCAGAAAATGGGAGGTTGCAAAGGTATTAGCCTATGGTCCTTTTGTTACCTGGCCATGAAAAGTTGGGATTTTCCTTGTGATTTAGTTCTGGGGAGTCAGCATGAATTTGGCCTTAGGTTCCCTGCCTCCAGACCCTATTCTCCTGCCTCATTTTCATTTTAACTTGGGAATAATAACTGCCTTGAAGAGATTTTGTAACAAATATATAAAATAATATCTGTAAAGCACTGGTATAGTATCTAGCACACAATAGGTCTCAACTAATAGTAGCTATTTTATTATCACATTAACAGATTAATAATGATCTCAGGAAAAAGATACCTCACAGAAGAGGAAGGCCAAATAGTGGGATACCATTTAAGGACATGCTCAGCCTCACAAATAAGTTTTTAAATGCATTTGAGGATAGCTATGAGACACATCTCACTTCTTTTTTTTTGAGATGGAGTTTCACTCTTGTTGCCTAGGATGGGTGCAATGGCATGATCTCAGCTAACTGCAACCTCCGCCTCCTGTGTTCAAGTGATTCTCCATTCTCCTGCTTCAGCCTCCTGAGTAGCTGGGATTATAGGCATGCGGCACCACACCCAGCTAATTTTGTATTTTTAATAGGGACAAGTTTTCTCCATGTTGGTCAGGCTGGTCTTGAACTCTCGACCTCAGGTGATCCGCCTGCCTTGACCTCCCAAAGTGCTGGGATTACAGGCGTGAGCCACCGTGCCTGGCCACATCTCACTACTGTTAAACTTGCTAAAATAAATTAAAATTAACCATTCCAATATTGATAGGGCAATGAGGAAAGAGTACATTCATATTTGGTTGATGGCATTATACATTAGCCTAATTATTCCAAATAGCAATCTCATAAAACATACCCTCCAATTCATAGTACCTTCTGGGCAAATACTTCCCAAGGAGGTAGTTAAAAAGGAATACTTCTATTCGTACAAAATATTTATAGCTTTCTTTTTAATTCAGGCTTTTATCCTTTTCGAACTGAAAGAGACCTAAGAGGTTTTTTTTTTTTTTTTCCTCTTGGGTTGCATGTTAGAATCATTTCGGAGCTTTTAAAAAATACTGATGTTCATGTCTCATGCCAGAGATATGGAGTTAATTGTCCTAGAATATGGCCTAGGCCTGAGTACAGTTTCAAAGCTCCTCAGGTGATACTAATGTATAGCCAGGAAGGAGAACCAGTCTTCCAATCCCACTCTATTAGGGAAACTATTAATAAATAAGAGCCCGAGAGGCTAAAAGGCCTCTCAAAAGAAGTCACAGAGAGGTGATAAAAGAGCTGGGTTGAAACTAAACATGCTCCAAATGCCTGCTGCCAGCTTCTAGTCCTGGTGGATGACTGGAAATTTCCAGGTGCTCAACACTTAGAGACCAGGTAACAAATTATAGCAGAGCAATACAACCCATTCATTCATTGTTATTGAAAGGACAACTGCGGACAGGGCAGGACATTGGTGAAAACCAAGTGTGATACTGGTGCATCCATTACTGACCCTCATAGAGAGACAGCAACTGTCCCCAGCTGAAAGGGTTGAATCCCCGTGGGTGCCCTTATCTCCTCCTCCAACATCTCTGTTGTGGAGGGTGAGGTTATCAATGTCTAGAACTGCTGAATGCTGGGCTGTCTGTGCTGAGCAGTGATGAACTAGCAAGAGTTCATTTTTAAAAATTGTGGCGAAATACGTATAGCATAAAATTTACCACTTTAACCATTTTTAAGTATACAGTTTCTCTGGCATTAAGTACATTCACATTGTTTTGCATCCATCACCACTGCCCATCTCCAGAACTTTTTCATCTTCCCCAACTGAAACTTCATACCCATTAAACACTAACTCCTAATTCCTCCCACCCTGCCACCTCAGACCCTATTACTCCACTTTCTGTCTCTATAAATTCGACTATCGCCGGTACCTCATATAAGTGGGATCATGCAGTATCTGTTGTGTCTGGCTTATTTCACTTAGCATAATGTCTCCAAGTTTAAAAGGCCATTTAAAAAATAAATTATCCTCTTTCTCTCTGCTCCCCTGTTCTTTCCACCAAATGTCCTTTTCCTTCCAGGTTGAGGATCACCTATCCCTTCTATCGATCTCCTGGCTTTCCCATTCTAGTGGCTACTCTGCCTTTTTCCTCGTCCTTTAAGGCTCAGTGTTATCTAGTGAGCAGGATAGGAAACGCTAGCTCTGTAAGCTCGCATGTGAGACTGCAAAGTCTGAAGGGTGGTTTTGTTTTGTTCTTGCATCTTCATTTCTGTTTCAGTGTGGACTGAGGATAGAAAAGGGACTCTTGGGGTATGAGAGAGAGAAAGAGGAAAACAGAACATAATCACATTTATACTCGGAAACGTAGACCTGTCTCACATGAAAAACTGGTATCTACATTATTTTAGAAATCAGAAAAGTTGTAGAATTTTATCAGAAATGCTTTGTTTTTATTTGAATTTTATCAGAAATGCTTTGTTTTTATTTATGAGGAAATATTGCACACTGTTTAAGCATATTAACTCTGGATCTGAATTATCTGAATTTGAATCCTAGCTCTAATACTTCTTAGTTGTGTGTTCTAGAGAAAATTACTGAATTTCTCTATACCTTAGTTTTTGTTTTGTTTTGTTTTTTGAGACAGGGTCTCACTCTGTCGCTCAGGCTGGAGGGCAGTGGCATGATCATAGCTCACTCACGACCTCCTGGGCTCAAGCAATCCTCTTGCCTCAGCCTCTTAAGCAGCTGGGACTACAGGCACACACGGCCACATTCAGCTAATTTTTTGTATTTCTTGTAGAGATGGGGTTTTGCCATGTTGCCCAGGCTGGTCTTAAACTCCTGAACTCAAGCAATTATCCCACCTTGGCCTCCCAAAGTGCTGGAATTACAGGCATGAACTACCATGCCCATCCTGGTCAGTGCTTTGATGTTTCATTTGGTTAAATAAGGAAAAATAAATTTTAAGTTTTAAGATTTAAGTTAGCATTATTCATAATAGCCTCAAACTAGGCATAATGCAAATGTCCATTAGTTGATGAATGGAGAAACACAATGTGGTCTGTCTTTCAATGAAATACTTCTTAGCAATAAAAAGAAACAAGCTGCCGAATCACACAACACCACAGACAAAACTCAAAAACATCTTGCCAAGTGAAAGAAACTAGACACAAAAGACTACATATGGTAGGATTCCATTTGTGTGAAATTTCTAGAAAAAGCTGAACTGTAGAGACAGAGGTCAGTGGTGGCCTTGGTCATGCGTGGGACCCAGGATTAACTGCAGACAAGCCTGAGGAAACTTTTCTGGGTGATGGAAGTGTTTTAAAACTGGATTTTGGTGATGGTTGCACAATGTAAAAATTGACTAAAACTCACTGAACTTTACTCTTAAAATGGATTAATTTATGGTGTGTCAATTTTATTGCTATAAACTGTTAAAAGGAAATTCGAAATGAATTGAAACTGAAAACTCAGATCTGCTGATCTTTATTCTGGTTCTTACTTTTAAAGGAAAGAAACATTATTTTTGTAAAAATAACACACAGTCATTGTTGGGAGACAATTCTCCGCGGTTTTCTTGTGTTTCGGCACATGTTGCAAGCGAAGATCTGGCTCTCCTTTGTTCCAGCCTAGTTTAGATCTAGTTCATTTAATAACTAGATGAAATTTGGCTTCTGATAAGAGTCCTAGGCCCCACTCTCCAGCCACTCCCACCCTCACCACTGGCTCTGCTTCCCTCCCTCTCCACTACTTATTACACACAAAGACTTAAAAGAAACAATAACATACTGAAATACCTTTCTGGGTTATTTTCAGCATAGTAGGGATTAAAGTCATAAAATGACACTCTCAGGGAGGAGTATTTCAGATGTGAGGCAGCAGGTAGAAGCAGACTTTTTGGATCAGGGAGGATTTGTTTTATTCTTCCCACAAATTGCTCCACACAGAATGTTGCTAATCTGCTTATGAGCAAGGCAAGAATAGAATAGTTACTTTGTGGATTGATAGCACAGGTTATTAGAGCTGGCAAACACCTTAGTGATCATCTAGCTCTAAGCCCTTTAGTTTACAGATAGAAAATGGAGCTTCAGAGAGGTGAAATGATCTTTCAAAGTTATTCAGTAAACCACAGGACTAGATGCCAAATATGATATCTTTCTTATTTTAGTGTTGCCTATAAATTAGTCAACACTGAAGTAGGAAGGATACAGCAAATTTACGGCTTTCAAAAGAGCGCACTGAACAATTTATTTAAGATTTTTCTTCTGTGGAAAGCATCCGCATTGAAGACAAAATAAACAAAAATAGGAGATATAAGTCCTCATAATAGTAGCTAATATTTAATGACTATTTGCTATATGCCAGGAAGTAATACTGTTTTACAATATCTTATTTGATTATCATATGCGTGATTATCATGAAAACATTTTATGGATTAAGAAATTAAGAAATTGAGATTTACAGCCAGACATGGTGGCTCACACCTGTAATCCCAGCACTTTGGGAGGCCAAGGCAGGCAGATTGCTTGAACTCAGGAGTTCGAGACCATCCTGGGCAACATGGTGAAACCCCATCTCTACAAAAGTACAAACATTAGCCAGGTGTTGTGGCATGTGCCTGTAGTCCCACCTACTTGGGAGGCTGAAGTGGGAGAATTGCTTGAGCCTGGGGAGGTCGAGGTTGCAGTGAGCCAAGATTGCACCACTGCATTCCAGCCTGAGCAACAGAGCGAGAGACCCTGTCTCAAACAGAAAAAAAAAATTGAGATTTAGAGAGATTAATATCCTTAAAGTCACAACCAGAAGGTGACAGAGGATGGAACCCAGGACTGTTCCACACAGAGCATAGCCTCCTATATATCACACTGTGCTGCCTCTCAACCACTTAACTGTGTGTGTATGCCTGTTTGTGTGTGTATGTGTGTATGTGCACACGCACACATTTATGTTGATAGAGAGCACCATGTGCCAATACTGTCCATTAGAAGGAAGAACTGTTACAGAAGAAGAGTTTCATTTATGTTTCTTATTAACAGACAATAATTTATTAGGTCAAAATGTACTGGCTACAAGTATCAATACATTTAAATATTTACTGAACTTTCATCCTTGTTAAAAATACAGCCGGGCGCGGTGGCTCACGCTTGTAATCCCAGCACTTTGGGAGGCCGAGGCGGGCGGATCACGAGGTCAGGAGATCGAGACCACGGTAAAACCCCGTCTCTACTAAAAATACAAAAAAATTAGCCGGGCGTGGTGGCGGGCGCCTGTAGTCCCAGCTACTCGGAGAGGCTGAGGCAGGAGAATGGCGTGAACCCAGGAGGCGGAGCTTGCAGTGAGCCAAGATTGCACCACTGCACTCCAGCCTGGGCGACAGAGCAAGACTCCGTCTCCAAAAAAAAAAAAAAAAAAAAAAAAAAAAAAAAAAAAAAAAAATACAAAAATGAGAGAAGTCCACACACACTATGGAAAAACTAAAATATTATCATTGATTCATTGATACTCAGGATCCCTGTGAAAGCAAGAGTTTATTCCAAACAAATATACAATAAGTTTAGACAAAAGAAGCATGAGCTAGACCCAGCAGAATCTCCTAAGTGATCTTTCTGCTGTGGCATCATCTAGATTCAGGTTTTTCTAACAGCAAATTTATCTGAATTACAACTAGCTACATAATAAATTACATATGGTGATGTACTGGATAATAAAACTAAAGAAGAAAAACTTGGGCTCATATGAATCAATTATTGTAACTTAGTTATGATTCCTTTATATATGTGGACTCTGGTCAATTACACTTACTCATGATACCCTTACAGATATGTAATTATCCTGAAAACTTAATGGAGTGGTTAGCCAGCTGTTAATTTCAAATTTCCCAGAAAATCATCTAATGTAAAACACTTTTTAAAAAGCATATGTTTATTTTTCCTCTTTTCTGCTTTGAGAAGATTTGGGGCAATTTACCAATGTTCTCTAGAGAAATGGCTCACCAGGAATCATCCTAATGGCTGGTGGATAAGACTTGAGAAGAATCACTGCATTCTGTATTGGATGTTTCGAGAACAGATGGAAGCTTGGGGAACATAACACTTGGAAAACTCGCCTATGGCTTCCAGATAGCTAAAATGTCCACATGCTCACTAATAGCAGATGTATGTATATGAAGAAATTCCAGGTTGAATTTCACAGGTAACTGGATCAGAACTAGATGGAATAGATTCTTTTATATACTTTGAGTAGCTCAGAAGCTAACCCTCTATTACAAGTGAAGACCCATATTGCACTTGAAAGGCCATTTCAAAATATCTAGTTTCTTACCATCAAAGTGCCACTGGAGGAGACAGCAATACATGACTACAAGTACACGGGCTTTGGAATCAAATGTCTCTGAATGAAGTTGCGTTTCTGTCATCTACCAGCTGTGTGATCTTTGGCAAATGCCTCCCCTTCTGGAAGCCTTGCTTTCCTCAATGGGGTAATGAAGCTGTACCCTGCAAGGTATCAGTGGGATACAAGAAATCAGTGGGATCATGTATATAAACTGCCTATCCCAGTGTCTGGCACTGGATAGGTCCTCAACAGTGTTAACTGTAGTTATCATCAAGAAAGTCATGATGAAGTATACTATAATATTGAGTCTGTTCAATATCTTGATAGAGGCTGGGTGCAGTGGCTCATGCCTATAATTCCAGCACTTTGGGAGACTGAAGCAGGTAGATTACTCGAGTCCAGGAGTTTGAGACCAGCCTGGGCAACACGGTGAAACTCCATTTCTACCAAGAGTTAAAAAAAAAAAAAAAATTAGCCAGGTGTGGTGGCATGTGCCTGTAGCTACTCGGGAGGCTGAGGTGGGAGGATTGCTTGAGCCCAGGAGGCAGAGGTTGCAGTGAGCCAAGACTGCACCACTGCACTCCAGCCTGGGCAACAGAGTGAGACCCTGCCTCAAAAAGAGATACAATTTTGATAGACACAAGTGACCTTTATTCAGTTGATGTAATATCACTGTCAGAACATAAGGCCAGTAGATCAAAATACCAACCTGCTGCATACATATAATCTAACAATGAGCTTTTATATTATTGGTATCAGTAATAATAGCTGATATTTACTGAGTCTATATTATGTGACTGTTACTAGGTCAAGTGCTCTGTCTGCAGTATCGCATTTAATCACCACAGCAATCCTATAATTTGGATATCATTATCCCCATTTTATAGTCAAAAAACCTGAAGCTTAGGAAGGAGAAATGAATTGCTAGAGATTACATGGCTACTAAGTTCTATCAATATAGTGGGATCTAGATCTGGTCTGAATCCACAACACAGGCTCTCACCACCGGGTTATACCTCCTCTTAACTGGTCACACCATTTAAAGAACAAAGAAAGAGAATCTCTTATTAGATGGACTGACCCTACTGTGAGTTAGGAAAGATAAAACATTGAGTTGCATCTCAAAAGGCTTTAGTTGATGAACAGGGAATCAAATATTCAGGCTTGAAGCTAGGACTTAACCTTGTAAATTTTCCTGAAATGAGAGAAATAGTGACCGTGATGTCAGGCAAAAATTGCCACCATGTGTAACCCATTTCTTCCTTGTTTTGCCTTTAGTTAGCTTCAAGTTCTTTTTTCACGTTGTATCTTTTAAATGTACTGTACGTGTGTTACTAACAGCATGCCCAGAACCATATCTTGGCATTAAAATTCCATGAAGTCCATTTTGAGAATCATATTACTACACCTATTTTTAGCCATTAACACAAACCACTCTTTCCATTACACTTTTAAATTATCTAATGATAAAGTGACGTTGAAAATAGCTCTTGTTGCCAAATAAAAATCCTATATTTGGTTTAATCGGGCCAGACCCATTGACCAGCATTATGCAATTATATTACTAAGGCTGCTACCTGCCCATGCCCCTCTCCTCCTTCTGGTTTGGGACTACCCTCCCCATCTGCTGCTATATTTATCTGCCTTCTTGGCCATAAAAGGCTGGTTGTGTGGCCTGACATTCGACTGCCTGACCACATGCATTATTTTTGAACTGGCCCCCAGGGTCCTGTCTTTAGCCCTGCCTCTTAACATTGTCTTGGATTCAACCTAGGTGGAGTTTTCATTCTCTCATCCAGCTCCTCGGCCTCATCGGAACACTTCCACCACCATTACTCCTTTGGAAACTGGTAAGTGTGACACTGAAGCAGAAGAATGCACTTGATAGCTTATGAGCTCAGCAGCACTGCAGTGTAAGTGCTTTCTTTCTGTCTTCTGAACTCGGCAGTTTTCTCAAAGAGATGTCTGAACAACAGAGAAATAGGAAAGTGAAGCTCCAGGGAGGGAAACCAGAACAGCCAGGTGCCAGTTGGGCTGGCACAGCTCTTCTCTCACATCACTGTATTCTTCTGAAATTAAGCTGCTGTTCCCGGAACTGTAAGGAGGTCATATTTGCCTCAGATTGAACTGTAAGCGTGTGTTTAATGCTCTTTCCAAGTACGGTTTGGTTGAAATCTGAAATGCATGAGAGACAGGAGGCCCTGTATTTTCAATCCTGCATGTGCCATATACAATGCTCCCTGGTTACAAATTAGACCGAAAGAAGGAAAATTAACTCTGAAGTCACTAGTTTATAATTCAGGGATCTTGCTGTGATGATGCAATGTGGATAAATGTGAGCGTGCACAATGATATGGCCTCAAAATGGTTAAGTAATATTTCAGAGGCAACATAGAGCCCCACACAGTGATTTTTCTGGGAATCGTTTTCATCAGTTTTTGCCCTCTAATGCCTGCACAAAAGTATCATAAATTACAGCTATGGAATTTGTATTTCTTCCTAAATTCTCAAATTATTTTCAGAAAGAAAATTTAGGTCTTCAATAAACAAAAGACACTAAAACCATCTTTCCTCCCAACGTACTCCAGCCGTCATGTGTTGGAGCTAATCCCGGCTTTAGTTAACTTCAAGGGCTTACTTGATGAAGAGGAGGTGGTTGTACCTTTGTTCCAGAGGTCAGGGCTGTGACAATCAGCAATGTGGGCTTCAAGTCAAACCCTGTTTACTTGTAACTTCCTATCTATGTGAGAGGAATATTAAGTATTATTAAAAACAAATGTATTTGAGAGAAATAGAAATAAAGAGAGTAAAAAATAGTATTGGGGCAAGATATTTAAAGATTTTATTTTGTGAAAATAACAGCATTTCCAGTCATCTGGGGAATGAATTTAGTTTATAACATAACAAGGTTCTTTATTATTTATTTGAAAATCATTCAAATAACATGTGCCATGTTACAATGTAGTATCATAACAGAAACTTCTCTAATATCTTTATAACTGCCTAACTTAATTCTGTATTAACATTTTCTAACCCCTTTGTTTTATCAAAATTCATCTAGTAGTTATTAATTATACATGGTAATTATCCTCTATATTTTGTAACAGAAAATAGCCATCTATTTAAGGGTTGAAGCAAAGTTGCTTGCTAGTAGCTATTTTTTTCCCTTAGGAAATGCCCTGTAGACTGATATCTTCCATGAGCCCTAAGATAAATATTTCTGGAGTGAAGTTTGCTCAGTTTTCTTCTCTGGGGAATACATGCTGACTTTTAAAATAGTTTAAATAAAAAGTAGTTTTAAACTTGACAAAGAATATGCTGAGTTTAGAAGGATTCATTCTTCATTTTGAATTTTTTTAAAAACGACATTTGGAGAAAACAGATCACTTTAAAACTAATTCTACAGCATTAAAACACTTGGGGGTGGAGCTTTTATAAAACTATTACTTCATCCAGGGTTGTCAACGTGGCTGATAGGCCTGCTTCAGTGGATAAACTATTCAAGAATGCTAAGGCCATGTGACGTCTCCCCACCCTATGCTAAACAAACATACCTTTGACTTTTAGTAGAACTGCCAGCTCAAGTTCACAATGCCAGCTGCCACCCTGGGAATCGACTCTCTTACCTCTTTGTGTAGGGAGACTAGAAGCCTGCGTGTTCCTTATAGAGCAAACAGTTTTTTTTTTTTTTTTTTTTTCTGGTTTGAGACTATACCTTTGCTTGAAATGTTTGTGAGATTTGAGAGAACTTATATATAAGAGTAGCATACTCCAGGGTTCAGTTCTAGGACTTTATTTTACTTTTTTTATTTTATCTTAGATTTTTATAATAGAGACAAGGTCTCACCACGTTGCCCAGGCTGGTCTCAAACTCCTGGGCTCAGGAAATCCTCCTGCCTTGGCCTCTCAAAGTGCTGGAATTACAGGCGTGAGCCACCATGTCTGTAATTTTCTTTTCCGTGTATAATGGTTCTCATGTTTTCTTTTAGGACTTTCTTTTCCGTGTACAATGGTTCTCACCTATTTTCTTGGCTTTCAATACCACCTATATGCTGTTGACTCCCAAATGTAAATCTGCATCCTGGACCTCGTCCTTGCACTCCAGAGTCACGTATCCAACATCCGATTTAAAATGTCTCCTCTGGGAGGTCTAACAGGCATCTCAGATGTAGAGCATTAAAACCAATCTCCTGTTCTTCCACCCCAAATTGATGCTTTCCCACATTCCTCCCCATCTCAGTTAATGGCAACTTGTCTTTCAATTGCTCAGGCAAAAACCTTGGAGTCATCTCTTTCTGTCACATCCTAATTCAGAACTTTCAGCAAATGCCATCGGTTCTAACTTCAAAACCTGTGCAGAGCTTGACCACCTCTCACACTTTCACTGCTACCCCTGTCACCTCTAGCCTGGACATTGCAGTGGACTTTGTATTCTTTTGCCAGGGCTATCATAGCTAAGTGCCATGGACTGGGTGGCTTAAACAACAGAAATTTATTACCTTACAACTCTGGAGGCTGGAAGTCCAAGATCAAGGTGTCAGCTGGGTGGTTTCTTCTCAGGTCTCTTTTCGGCTCATGGATGGCTGTCTTCCCCCTTTGTCTCCATGTGGCCTTCCCTCTGTTATGTATATATTTGGATCTTGGTTTTCTTTTCCTGTAGAGACACCATCATATAGAATTAGGGCCCATCCTAATGGCCTAATTTTAACTTAACTTCCTCTTTAAGGACCCTGTCCTTATGGTCACATTTTGAGGTACTGGAGGTTAGGGCTTCACCATAGGAATTTTGAGAGTATACAACTCAGCCCTTTCATAGGTCTCCTGGCTTTCACTCTCGTCCCTCCACAGTCCATCTTCAGACATCAGTGAGAATGAGTCTCAGCTCAGAGTCTTCCAATGGCTTCTCAGCCCTTTCACAGTATTAGCTGAAGTCCTTACTGCTACCTATAGGACCCTACACTACCGGCCCTTCCCCCATGCACATAGCTCACCTCTCTGACATCTCCTATACCTCTCCCACCCCAGAACCCCTGCCAATCAGTGGTTCCTGGAGCACGACAGTCATGTTCATTCCTCAGTGCCTTTGCTCTAGTATTCCTTCTGGAATACTCTTCCCCAGTCTCATGCTCAGATGTTACTTTCTAGGGAAGCCATCCCTGCTGAAGCTGTTGAAAATTGCATCCATCCCTCTTACCTGCTTTGTTTTTCTCTGGTTCTTGGCACCTTAACCTATCTCATACTTGACTTATTTGTTTTCTCTATTGTCTTTCTCCTGCAGTAGACTGCATGGTTCTGTATAAGGTAATTAGAGCAGGCATTTTGTCTGTTTTGTTTACCACTGTATTTCTTTTTTGTTTTGTTTTGAGACAGAGTCTTGCTCTGTTGCCCAGTATGGAGTGCAGTGGCGCAACCTCAGCTCACTGCAAAGTCCACCTCTGAGTTCTAGTGATTCTTCTGCCTCAGCCACTGGAGTAGTTGGGACTACAGGTGCCCACCACCATGCCAGGCTAATTTTTGTATTTTTAGTAGAGATGGGGTTTTGCCATGTTGGCCAGGCTGGTCTTGAACTCCTGACCTCAAGTGATCTGCCTGCCTCGGCCTCCCAAAGTGCTGGGCTTACAGGCATAACCCACCACGCCCAGCCTCATTACTGGATTTCATGGGCTGGATGGTGCCAGGCACACAGTAGGTGCTGCTAATTATTTGTTGAATGAACACCACATGACTCTCTATCCTTCCACATTCTCCCAAATGAAGTCCCAAATGAAGAATGAAAGGCAGAAAATTAGAAATATGTATTTTGAAGAGTCTGAGGAAAAAACACAATAGCCAGGGTAGAAAAACTTTGTTTTTCTAGGAAAACCTCCTAGACACAAATTTTTTTAAAAAGGGTACAATGACAGGAGGGGCATATCTGAGCTATGAAGTGGAGAGTTTTTTGAATATCCAGTTATGCTAAACTTCATACCCTTTTTGGTTTACTCTTTGGAAAAGATAAGAATATTAATTTTTATTTTATTTTTTTAGACAGTGTCTTGCTCTGTCACCCAAGCTGAGTGCAATGGTCAATCATAGCCCACTGCAGCCTCGAAGTCTTGGGCTCAAGCAATCCTCCTGCCTCAGCCGCCGGAGTAGCTGGGACTACAGACACACACACCACACTCGGCTAATTTTTTCTTTTTGTAGAGATAGGGTCTCACTGTGTTGGCCAGGTTGATTTTGAGCTCCCGGTCTCAAGAGATCCTCGTTGGGATTTCAAGCATGAACCACCACACCCAGCCAAGAGTATTGATTTTTTTTTTTTTTTTTTTTTTTGAGACGGAGTCTTGCTCTGTCGCCCAGGCTGGAGTGCAGTGGCGCAATCTCGGCTCACTGCAAGCTCCGCCTCCCGGGTTCACGCCATTCTCCTGCCTGAGCCTCTCCGAGTAGCTGGGACTACAGGCGCCCGCCACCACGCCTGGCTAATTTTTTGTATTTTTGGTAGAGACGGGGTTTCACCGTGGTCTCGATCTCCTGACCTCGTGATCCGCCCGCCTCGGCCTCCCAAAGTGCTGGGATTACAAGCGTGAGCCACCGAAGAGTATTGATTTTTACACATTGATTTAGATGACTTGTTCCATGGAATTTGTTCCTTAATAAGTCACTCAAAAAGTGTTGTTTTCCTTCAGGTGGCCCGGTTCCTTCAAGGGGCACAGGATGTCTTTGCCTTTTTATCAGAGGTCCCACCAGCACTATGATCTCAGCTACCGCAACAAGGACCTCCGCACCACCGTGAGCCACTACCAGCGGGAGAAGAAACGCTCTGCCATCTACACCCACGGCTCCACGGCCTACAGCAGCCGCTCCTCCGCCGCGCACCGCCAGGAATCCGAGGCCTTCCGTCAGGCGTCCGCCTCCTCCTTCCAGCAGCAGGCCTCGCAGTACGCCCTGAGCTCTGAAGTCAGTCGGAAGGCGGCCTCAGCCTACGACTATGGCTCCTCCTATGGGTATGTCGGAAGCACTCTTCCAACCTTCCAACCTCAGGGAAGAGGCGTGTGCTCTGAGTAACCCTCCCAGTTACTTCTTGTTTTGTTTTGGTTCGGTTTTGGTTTTTTGAGACAGAGTTTCGCTCTTGTTGCCCAGGCTGGAGTGCAATGGCGTGATCTCGGCTCACTGCAACCTCTGCTGCCTCCTGGGTTCAATCGATTCTCCTGCCTCAGCCTCCTGAGTAGCTGGGATTACAGGCATGCACCATCACGCCTGGCTAATTTTGTATTTTTAGTAGAGACAGGGTTTCACCATGTTGGCTAGGCTGGTTTTGAACCCCTGACCTCAGGTGTTCCACCCGCCTGGGCCCTTCAAAGTGCTAGGATTGCAGGCGTGAGCCACCGTGCCTGGCTTCTCCCAGTTACTTCTTAAATACAGCAGCCCTGCATTTCAACCAAATGTGCAGACGGACCTTGTTTGGGAGACCTGGGACTCGTGCCTACCTAATTCCCTTTATTGTCTCTTTTAGCTTCACAAAGAGCTTCGTGTTCTCACAGGCGAGTCTTGCTTGTGTTGCCAATTTGCTATTTCTAAGAGCAGGGAAATTTTGCCACAGGTTACGTTAGCAGCAGCTGGGCCAGAAAAGATCATTTCAGTATTCACAGCGGGTTTCCTTGCGCTCAGAATGTTTCTGCCTAGATGAGAAGCTGATATATACAATTTAAAATTCACAGGGCACAGGAGACTGAACTACTGCAAAGATATATTCTATTAAATATTTTTTCAATATCTAATAGCAAATACTTAAAATTCGGAACTACTATTTTCTTTAGCTCGACCATTTGATAAAAACATGGCCCTATCTCAGTCAGTCTAAGAATAATAGGAACCAACCTGTATTTTGACAAAATTAGGTTTATTGACCCAATGCGATGAAGGAGACTAAACACTAGAGGAAAAAGGGTTATTTTAGGTTTCTAGGAAGAGTGGAGCTTAGATGCAGGTCTGGTCTGCAAAGTGACCCCAGGGTGCTATTTCTTTGGAAACAATAAAGTTAATGTGGATTGTTGCATCCCCAAGCCCCTTATCTGGGACTTCTCACCAGAAGTGGAATTGAGGCTGCTTCTCTGCTTCAATGAAGCAACTAAGATCCTGTAGGCAAGAGTGAGATGTTTTATTCTTACTGATATAATTTTAAACAGCAAGCTCACTGATGTCTTTGATATTAGAGAAGAAAGTTTCTCAGTGGATCTATAGTCACTCAAAGAAGGAGGTTACCATGACACTTTACAACAGCAATGTTCCTGGGAGAAATGTCATTTCCTGTTCACTTTGCAGTTGGCTTATCTGTGTCTGCTGTTTCAGCCTGATGAATGTTGGGCAGATATTTACTTTCTCAGTCCAAGGCAAGTTTTATTTTCTTCATATTCAGAATGAAATATTTCATGGAGATTGAAAAACACTTGCAAGATACATGTGACTTTTATTTAAAATCTATCTGGTCCACAGAAAAAAATTGCTGATCTTCAAAACATAGACATTTCTGGGCTATGTGGTCGATAACCACCTGCTGCCTCTAATCCTCTTCTCCAAAGTATCTGGCATAGGTTGCATTTTTTGCTATAAACTTAACATACTTTTCAGGCTTACAAAATTTAAGTCCACAAAATATCTGGTAGGGCAACTAGAAGAGCTGTTTTCTCTGGGAATCTAAAATGTTATTGAGAAAATAGTAGAGTGGTCGGTTTAACTAGAAGTGAAGCATGCTTCCAAAGGCAGAAATTCCTAAATCCCTGTTGGGTTTGAGCAGCACCTGATCTACAGCTATCATTTTATCAGTGATGGTGGCCTCCTGGGAGCTTCTGCTGGATTCAGTAACAGAGCCAGACTCTGCTGGGGTTTACCTGGAGTGTATGATGGCAACACTCTGAAATTCCATTAAAATGGAACAGGATCACTTCGCAATCTCAATTTCATAGGTCATATTCTGCCGTGGGATATTCGTAAGGATCACATTGGCTGCAGATATGGAAATACTGTCACTGAGGTGAATTCATTTCTTTTAGCACTTGCCTCAAACGAACTGCCTTCCAAATAAAAGCTGGGAGGAATTAATACCATATGTATATGACAGCCTCAATTTGTTTCCCTGAAAAACTTTCTGCAGATATGCTTAAGAACCTCATTTAGGAAAGTACATGTAATAGAGAAAGATTACATTTTAAATATCCATTTTCCTGAACTGTTTGTGCTAGGTTTATAGAAGATGGGCATTTTCATTATAAGGCAGTTGTCAATGTAACTCCTTGTGTACTTATTTCATTTCCCCAGTGCTGTAGAATCTAGAGTTTTATGAATTTGTATTTTTAAAGGATCTTTATTTACTCAACTGTATTGCAAAATTTTATATTAAAATTATTTTAATTTTATACAAATCCTTTTAGCCACATATGCAATATTTATATTTATTCATAATATGACATATCATTAATAATTAAACCTTTGAGCAAATTTTATTGTGAAAACATGTGCTCTATATAATCCTCAGGAGACTTATCCATTTTGGCCATCAAGAGCCTTAGATAATAAACTTTCTCTAGCGAATGGAACTGTAATTATTTTTCTATGTTCAAACTCATTACTTTTTCCTTCCTACTATGTATATATTTTTGTAGGTAGGTATTTATTATGGCTTGCTATGTTTGAACAACTTAAACTTTTTGGTAGAAGCATGCTGACCTAGAAACAAGAGGGGGGAAAATGCCAGTATGTTTTCCTTTGAATAATTCAATGTGAAAGACAAAGAAAGCCAACTCAATCCTGAAGGTATTTTAGTCTTTCTTTTTTTAGACCTAGAACACAGGTGCAGATAATATTTTTTGAACACTTCAAAGTCTTCATAATTCCTTTAGGTTGTATTTTAGCTTGCTCAAAATGAAGCAACTTTTTCCTGCTAAATGAAAGCATTCTCTTTGGACTGTGAACAGCGTTGTTGATTAAAACTCCTGGGGTTGGAAATGCACCTCTGTGGAGTGTAAAGTGCTCGGCTTGGTCTATTTTTAGATCTGCTTTGTAGTTAGACCTCCAGGGTTAAAGTGGAAACTATGGAGAGTTACATGTGCTCAGGGCTTGGCTGACCTTAGTGAGTCTTAGGAACAATGACTAGTTTAGTGTCAGTGCGCTGGCAGTACAGATCAGTTACCAATTGTATTCTGAGCCAAGGGCTATAAAGTAAATTCTGGACGGTTTACTCCAAATGCCTTTGTTCTTGGTCACAGTGGGAAAAATAAAGAAAATAATTTAGGAAAACAAACTCTTAAAATGACAAGATTACTGTTTCATGCTAATAATCAACTAAATATCATTAGGATTAAAGGAGCAGTATTACTTATGACCACATTGCAACCATTAGGCAAGGGTTCTTAACCTCTGTCCATGAATGGTTTCAGTAGAGTCTTGGATCTGAAATTATATGCAAAATTATATGCAAAATCCAATGCAAAATTGGATCTGAAATTATATGCAAAACAGATGAGAATTTTTCTGGAGAGAGGGACTGCAGCTTTCATCGGATTTTCAGGGAGCTCCGTGACTCAGCAAAGGTCAGAACCATTGCTCTAGAAAGTCTAAAAATGAATAACAGAGAGTCTAGTGTATGACCTGAGGACCTCTTTCCTAATGCCAGTGTTATAAGGACTTTGGATGAAATAAGGCAGATGTTTACAGAAAAGGTGGTATTATGGAAAGCAGGGACCTTCCATTCTTGCAAGTAAGCTGGATCATACATTAAGATGAAAATAATTTAAAAAGAATGTTTTCTTATTCTTGTAAGTAGAATGAATAGCTTACAAGAATGAATAGCTTACAAAAACCAGAGAACAGCACAGCAGGTTTCTTAGGTTGTGGGAAGATTTAGAGTTGTTCCTCAACTTTCCATGGCAGCAGTAGACATTTAGTTGTCTTATTCTAAACAGATTAAAATTCAGCCTATATGACATAATTCAGCATTGCATTCTGTATACCACTGAGTCTTTACAACAGCCCTGAGCAGTAGAAATGTTTATCTTCATTTTACAAATGAGAAAATTGTAAACCAAGGAGTTTAAATGACTTTTCTTCATTACACTAGAAAGTAGCAGAGTAGTTATTTGGACCCTCGTCATACCCAAGTCCCCACCCTTTCCACGGGCACCCGATGCCAGTTACAGTCAGCAACTCCCCTTGATCATACACCACTGGGTTTTCCTTGAAGCATCAATATGTAGTTTTGCATTGTGCTTCCTTTGATTTAGCCTTCTTCTAGAGAAGCTATTGAGTCCAAAATAACCAAGATTTACAGCAGGGAACAGTAGATAGAAGGACACAAATTCTAACAAAGAAAACCCAAGGAGTGTCCATGAATGCCAAGCCTGGGACCTTACAGACACTTTAACTCACCATTTAGAATCAGACATAGATATTTGCAAAGGACTCTAAGAGACAGCAGTTTGGGGATGAAAATACTGAGGCTTGAGTGACTTTTCCTGGGCACCCTAACTTTAAACCATGCTCCTCACCTATCCCTATGTCACATTGATCAACCACCCCCACTCCCACGTGTCACCCAGATTATAACCTCTTGAAACTACTAGAGTTGGTGAAGACCATGCTAACATTCAAAGCAGTTATAATTCAGACAGAAGATACCAATGCTAAAAATAGAGACGACTAAACACAGCAGAGAGCAGAGAACTTGAAAGCTTTGTCCACCTCCTACCCCAATATCCTTTCAAAATGTGTTACCAAAGAAATCTGCCTTGTGGACACTTTTGTGTCCTAACCTCAGCTATGAGCTGTAGATTCATGTCATTTTTCTACATATCTATTTCTGTAAAATGAGGAAAATGACTGTCCCTCATGTTGTGAGGTCGGAAAGAGATAATCATGTAAGATGTTGAGTGTGGTGGCTGGCACAGGGGGAACACTCAGGTTTAGGCATTATGAGTCATTCATTCAATAAATATTTACTGAGCGCTAAGCACTGCTCTAGGTGCTTGGGATAAATTACTGAGCACATTGTATTGAATTCTGTTCTATTAAGTAGAATTATATTTTATACCAGAAGGTAACACATGTTATAGAAACAATAAGAAACAGAGCAGGGTAAGAGAGATCAGGGACGTGGGCCAGGAGTGCAGGTTAGAATTTTCAAGAGGGCAGTCAGGCCTTGTTGAGAAGGTGATATCTGAGCAAAGAAATGAAGTAGCTCAGAGAGTTAGCCATGAGGTTATCTGGGTAAAGGTACACCAGGCATCAGGGACAGCCACTGCAAGGCCTTACAGCACAGAACAGCATCGAGGCCCATGCGAGGGAATGGGGGAGTGATGGATAGTGCAGGTGGAGAGGATGTCAGAAAGGTGATGGGTTGGGCAGGACTGATCATGGAGGGCCTGTGGGCCACTGAAGTGAGTTGATATTCTGAGTTAAAGAAGGAATCCATGAGTTTTGAGCAGAATAGCGACATGCTGTGACTCAGTGGTAACAGCATCACTGTGACTGTTGCAGAAGCAAGTTCCCTTGTTAGGAGGCTAATGCTGTAGTCCAGCCAGGGCCAGATGTGCAGTAAGAGCGGATGTGTGAGCGGTGGCCAGATGTGAGGATCTACTGGTTATGGCTGAGTTCTGAATTCCGTCAGATTTCTCCCAGAGCTCCTCAGCACCCTTAGCCAGGGAGTTTTGAGGCTGTGAAATGGTCTGTGGAGATTTTGTGCATACAGTGAATCTTCTGAGACTCTCTTTAGGTGGTATGATGACAGTAAAACCATTCACTTGTTCCCCATTTTCCCAGATTCCATCTACATCGTGTCAAATAAATGCCTTATTCTTTTGTTAGTGTTTTTCTGGTATTTAATAAGAAAAGCATCTTGAAATAACCATAGTTGTATGGAGACTCAAATCCATCTGGAGACTGAAGTGGCTGAATCTGAATAACAAAAAATATTGAGCCAATTGACTGTTACTGGAAATGAAATTTGCTTAGGAAGCTGCTGATAGTCTGGGCACAGTGGCTCATGCCTGTAATCCCAACACTTGAGGAAGCCAAGGCAGGAGGATTGCTGGAGCCCAGGAGTTTCAGACCAGCCTGGGCAAAATAGTGAAACCTTGTCTCTATTGTTGCTGATATATCAAGGTTTTACATTTTTTCCTTTAGAAATGATTTTATTGCTTCTTCTCTAAATAAAATTTTAATTATTATATATAAGAAAAAAGCATCATAGTTCGTGGGTAACAAAAATCAATACAATATTCTAGGGTTTGTCTTCCACTATTTAAATACCAACAAAATGATGAGCCACATTATTTCCTGTACGGTAGAAGTTCAGAGGGAAATATCTATGAAAGCAGAAAAGCCAGAGTTACTTTGTTTAAAAGGCTGTTGCATTATGTTTTTTTTTTAATAGATGGGGTCTTGCTCTGTTGCCCCGGCTGGAGTGCAGTGGTGCAATCTCAGCTCACTGCAACCTCCACCTCCTGGGCTCAGGCAGATCCTCTTGGCTCAGTCCTCTCAGCCCGCAAGGGGTTGGAACTACAGGCGTGCGCCACAATGCCTAGTTAATTTTTGTATTTTTTGTAGAGACGGAGTTTCACCATGTTGCTCAGGCTGGTCTCAAACTCCTGAGCTCAGGCAATCCACCCACCTTGGCATCCCAAAGTGCTGGGATTACAGGTGTGTGCCACCATGCCCGGCCTGTTGCATTATGTTCTGAATCGCAAAGACCAACCCTAAATCCAAGAAGAGTGGTCCTCTCTATGTACCAGCCTCCTGCTCCAACTCCCTCAGCTGTAAACACAGGGAGTGAGAGCTAGGATTCTCACTCCTGGTAACAACAGGTTCACATAATTGGCAATTTATAGATCCGTAGAACTGTGGAATGTTAAAGCAAGAAAGGACCAAAAGGTCATATAATTTAAGCCCCTCCTTTCATAGATATGTGGACTGAGGCCCAGAAAGATGTGGTTCCTTCTTTGCCTGCTGTGCTTGACTCTTTTATCAGGCTCTCATGCAGCCTAAATGAAGTTGAGATGGCACCAGATATACCCAGAATGGCATAGTCTTCCCTAGGCAGGTGAATCATGCTGTGAGAAGGAAGGCATGTCCTTTCTTAGAGTGGAGTAGAATGAGTCAGCCAGAGGCGGAGGAAAGGCAAAGCTGCTACCTCCCTGGGCTCAGAGGTGAAACATTTGCTCTGTCCCTGCAGGCCCTTGGCCTCCATAGAGTCGGCACTGGCCAGGTAGTGAGGTGTAACTGAGCTTCCACAGAGAGACCTCTGGACTCTGGAAGCCCAAGGGTGCCTTTGCAACAGGCTTGAGGTTTCCCACAGCCATCTTTTAGATGAAACAAGAAAGCAAGAGTAAGGTAACTTTCATGCAATGTCTAGTCAACCCCAGTGACCATCCCAAAGTAGAGTGGGATGTTGGTGTCTGGGAAGCTTTATAAATAAGTTAATAAGACCTGCTTTGACCAACCCTGGACACCTCAGTTCACAAAGAAACAACCTTAGACTTCATAAGGCATCTCCTCATACTATTGTCAAGTGTCTTTATACTATGATATCTAGGAAATATGGGGCAAACTCTTTTACTCCTGTTTAAAAACCATAATCTAGTCTGATTAAATTCACTTATGGAATAGTCAGAAGTGAATAAAAACTGAAGGATGTATATAGATAAGAACCATAAGATATTTAATTCTCTCAGAATTTTACACATCCACCTTTTCTAGAACACATGAATATTTTACATTCCTAGGGCATTTGTTTTTATATCATGTACTGTGTAAAGTTACTGAAAAAGCAAATAAAATGTTACATATCAATGGAAAGTTAAATCACGAAAAAAATAAAGCAATCAATTAAACGAAAAAATGGTGGTTATATTCCTATTTAAATAGTTTTTTTAAAGAAAAAACTAAAAGCGAGATATTTCTGTGGCTAAGAGTAAAACGAACAGAAGAGATTAGTGTAAGATAATGCAAAAAAAAATTAAAATACAAAGGAAAGTTATTTATTTTAACATCATAATATTTATTATGATGCTACCTGTGGGTAAATTTCAAGGATCATGTCGATTTAACTAAATTCATGTTTGTACCATAAGAAACTGTTCCTGAAAAGTGTATTAGCAAAAAGAGGACTCTTTTCAGCTTCCTACTTGTCCGCGAACTTTGAGGTTCTCCTGAAACCTCCATGTGTGTCAAGATTGGGAAATGGGAGAATCAAGAATCAGTAGGTGTTAGGCCACCGGAATTGCCTTTATCAAAGGAGGAGCACAAAACCAAGCTGCTGTCAATCAAAAGTAGGTCCAAAACAATGTTTTCACAAAAGTCCAAAGAAAAGTATCATTTTTCAGGTTTTGCAAAGAGGAAATTGTGGCCGACAGAAAAGTAGACAGTAGAAAAGAGAATGCAAATTCCCAGTGACTCGGCACAGGGTCTGGAAGATGAGAGACGTTAATTCAGATGCTGAAGCCCTGTGGAGGAGCTGCTAACTGGAGCAAAGACAGCCCAGAAGAGGCCCAGAAAAAGCTGACCCACAGTTTAAAAACATGGCCTCTTTCCCTCTTCCAATAAACAGCTGAGCCTTTTGCATATATGTGAGCAGTACTGAGCTGTAAATATATGTAAAGATGAAGTTTTTAAAGGAACATTGTTAGAATAGAAAAAATGAATTCAGCTCTTTTGTGGCCACTCAGTAAAGCCTAATGACAACATATAGATAAGTCAGCATTAAAAACAAAGCTTTTCATCCTGGGATGTCCTACCCATCTTTCAATGTCCGGCTCTTCCACAAAGGATTCCCTTATAACCCCAGACAGAAACTCGCTCTCGAGTGTGTGAATTCACATTTTGTTTGCACTGGCCTTTGTGGTTACTGGCCTTCCTTCTTTGTGTTCTTCCATCCTTTCTTCCTTGATTGACATAATATATTTACTCCTTTACTAGACTGTAAAGCTCTCAGAAGATAAGGGTTTTACATTTATTTTTGTATCCTGCTCCTACTCCAGTGCCGATCACAGTATGTTGCACACAGTTGATACTCGATAATTTTTTTTGTCGAATAAATGAAATTGCTACAGAATGTTAAGAAATAAACCTGTGAGGATTTCAGTGGTATTATAACATATAACATGTTATATATATACATTGTGAATGATTGAACAAGGATATTGTTCAATAATGTTTGAAATAAACTTTCTCATGCACTTTCTGAAATACCAGCTGGGTTGTATGCTAAGTTTACATTTAACTCTATAAGAAACTACCCAATGGTTTTCCAAAGTGGTTGTACTGTTTTACCTTCCCACAAAAATGTATGGGGATTCTAGTTTATCCACATCCTTGCCAACATTTATTATTTTCTGTCTTATTTATTATAGCCATTATAATGTGTGTATATTAGAGTTTTGTTGTGGTTTTGATTTGCATTTGCTTAATGACCAATTTTGTTAACCATCTTTTTTGCATTTAGCAGCCATTTCTGTGTCTTCTTTAGTGAAATGCCTATTCAAATCTTTTGCCCATTTTTTAATTGGATTTTTTTCTTATTGAGTTGTCATAGTTATTTAAATGGTTTGGATACAAGTCCTTTATTAGATATGTTTGCAAATACTTTCTCATATTCTGTGCCTTGTCTTTTCCTTCTCTTTACCACAGTGTCTTTCCAAGACCAGAAGTTTTTAATTTTGATGAAGTTCAGTTCAACAATTTTGTTCTTTTCAAATCATGCTCTTGGTATTATAGCTAAGAACTCTTTGACTAAGTCAACACCTTAGGGACTTTCTCTGATCTTTTCTTCTAAGAGTATTATCATTTCAGCACTTACATTTAGAACTGTGATGCATTTTGAAGTAACTTTTTTTGTATAATATTGAGTAAAGCGCTAAATTTGTCCTTTCACATATGGGTGTACAGTACACTGATTGCCCCAGCACCGTTTATTAAAAAGATTATCCCTTCCCCCATTAAATTTCTTGATACCTTTACCAAAAATCAATTGACCATAAATGTAGAGGTTTATTTCTGGACTATCAGTTCTGTTCCATTAATCTATATGCTTGTTCTTATACCAGTACCATAGTGCTACTGTTGCTTTATAAAAAGTTTGAAACTGGTGAATGTAAGTCCTCTTAGTTCTTCTTTTACAATATTGTTTGCCTATGTAGTTCCTTCGTATTTCCATATAAATTTTAAAATCACCTTGTCAATTTCTACAAAGAACAAAGTCTACTGGGATTTTGATTAGGATCATGTTGAATCTGTAAATCGATTTTGAAAAAAATGTATCATTTTAATAATGTTGAGTTTTCCATTCCATGAACATGAAATACTTATTTATTTAGTTGTTCTTTCACTTATCATAATAATGTTTTGTAATTGTCGATGTACAGGTGTTACACTTCTTTGTTAAAGTTATTTCTTAGTATTTTATTCTCTTTGATGCTATTGTGAATGGAGTTGTCTTAATTTAATTTTTGGATTATTCATTGCTAGTATATGGAAATATAATTGATTTTTGTGTTTTGATTTTATATCCTATGACCTTGCTGAACTCATTTATTAGTACTAACAATTTTTGTGTGTATTTTTTAGGATTTTTCTAGACATAGGATTATATCATCTGTAACAAAAGGTAGATTTACATCTTTTCAATTTTTAAAAAATTAATTACCCTGACTAGAACCTCCACTACAATGTTGAACAAAAGTGGCAAGAGCAGATCATTGCCTTGTTTCAGTCTTAAGAGGAAAATATTTGGTTTTTACCATTAAGTGTGATATTAGGGGTAGATTTTTCATAGATGACCTTTATCGGGTTAAGGAAGTTCCCTTCTATTTCTATTCTATTGAGAGTTATTAATAAGAATGCTGACTTTTGTCAAATGCTTTTTCTGCATCTATTGAGATGATAGTATGGTTTTTGCTTTTTATTGTATTAATATGGTATATTACACTGATTGATTTTCATATGTTAAATGAATAACCTTGCATTTCTGGGGTAATCTTCACTTGGTTTTATATGTTGCTGGATTCCATTTCTTAATATTTTATGGAGGATTTTTGTGTCTCTATTTATGATGGATATTGGTCTGTAGTTTCCTTTTATTATAATGTCTTTGTTTGGCTTTGATATCATGTAATACTGACCTTGTAGAATGAGTTGGAAAGTGATCCCTTCTCTATTTTTGGAAAAAAAAAAGAGAAATGATTGGTATTATCTCTTTAAGTATTTGATAGACTTCATTAGCGAAGCTATTTGGGCATGGACTTTTCATTGTAGGAAAATTTTAAATTACCAATTCGAGTTCTTTACTTGTTATTGATCTCTTCAGATTTTGTAATTTGTTCTTGAGTTAGCTTTAGTAATTTGAGTCTTTATAGGAATTTTCCTATTTTGTCTAAGTTGTCTAATTTGTTGGCATAAAGGCATCTACATTATTTCTTTGTGAGCCTCTTAATTCCTATAAGGTTGTTAGTGATGTCTCTTCTTTCATTCTTGATTTTAATAATTTGTGTCTTCTATTATTTATAGTCAATTTAGTGAAAGCCTTACTAATTGTCATGATCTTTTCAAAGAACCAACTTTTGTTTCATTAATTTTATTGTTTTTCTGTTTTCTTTTTCATTTATGTCCCCTCTAATCTTTATTATATTGCCCTTCTGCTTGTTTTGTGTTTAGTTTTATCTTTTTCTAGCTTCTTATGATGGAAGCTTAAATTATTAGTTTGAGACCTTCTTTTCTAATATAAACACTTAAAGCTATGTATGTCCCTCTAAGTACTGCTTTAGCTGTATCCCATTTATTTTAAAATAAGTTATGCTTTTGTTTTTATATAGCTCGAAGTATTTTCTAATTTCCTCTGTGATTTCTTTTTGACCAATAGGTTATTTAAAAGTATGTTGTTAATTTCCTTATATTTGAGAATTTTCTAAATTTTTTTCCATTGTAGATTCTTGTTTAATTCTTCTGTTATCTGGGGATATATTTTCCATGATTCTAGCTCTTTTAAATTGATTGAGATTGTTTTGTGGACTACCATATGAACCCTCCTTGAGAATGTTGAAAAGAATAAGTATTCTGTTGTCCTTGGGTAAAGTACTCAAGAAAGATCAGTCACGTCAAGGTGATTGATACTGTTTTGCAAGTATTCTACGTTCTTGATGATTTTTAAAATCTAGTTGTTCTATCAGTTATTGAGTGTGGAATATTGAAGTCTCCAACTATCATTTTTCAGTTTTATATTTCTTTTAATTCTGTCATTTTTGCTTTATGTATTTTGGGGATCTGTTGTTAGGTGTATATACATTTACAATTATTATGTTTTTCTGAGAAATTGACCATTTTATCATTATGAAATATTCCTCTTTGTCTCTAATAATATTTCTTGATGTAAAGTATATTATGTTTTATATTAATATAGCTTACCATTTGCATGGTATATCTTTTTTATCCTTTTACTTTAACAAATGTGTCTTTAAATTTAGGGTGTGCCTCTTGTGGCAGCATATAAGTGGATTAGTTGAATCTTTTTTTTTCCATTCAGTCTGACAACCTCTGCCTGTTCCTTGGAGTTTTTTATTCCATTTACATGTAATAAAATTACTGATATGGTTGTGTTTATGTCTGCCACTTTTTTTAGTATATCTCATATCTCTTTAATTACTCCTTTATTGCCTTATTTTGTATTAAATGGAACTTTTTAGTGTATTGTTTTAATTCTTTTGTTTCTTGACTATATTCTTTGAGCTATTTTCCTAGGGATTGCCTTAGGAATTACAATATACATATTAACTTATTTCTATCTACTTCAGATAATATATACTCACTGAATACCAGTAAACATAGAAACTTTCCTCTAATATAGCTTCATTTCCTTCTCCCTCCTTTGCACTATTGTCAAGTATATTACAACTATGAATGTTGTAAGCCCAACAACACAAGGCAATGAGCATTTTATACAATATTATATCTTTTAAAGAATTTAAGAGAAGGCTGGGTGCAGTGGCTTACATGTGTAATTCCAGCACTTTCAGAGGCCAAGGTGGGTGACTCACTTGAGCTCAAGCATTTGAGACCAGCCTGGGCAGCATGGTGAAATCCCATTTCTACAAAAAATACAGAAATTAGCTGGGCATGGTGATGTGTGCCTGTAGTCCCAACTACTTGAGAGGCTGAGGTGGGAGGATGGCTTGAACCCGGGAGGTGGAGGTTACAGAGTTAGACCATGCCATTGCACTCCAGCCTGGGTGACAGAGCAAGACTCTGTCTCAAAAAAAAAAAAAAAAGAATTTAATAGAATATATATGTAAAAATTTACATACATATATGTGTATAAGCTTATATACATACAAATTTATATACATATGTATGTATAAACATATACATGTATGTGCATATACATGTGTGTATGTGTATGTACACACACTGTCTTTTGTATTTACCCAATTATTTACTTTCTGGTTGTTCTCCATCTTTTTGTGTGGGTTTAAATTACAATTAAATTACCTTTAGTCTTTTTTTTTTTTTGAGACAGAGTCTCACTCTGTCGCCAGGGCTGGAGTGCAGTGGCACGATCTTGGCTCACTGCAACCTCTGCCTCCCAGGTTCAAGCGATTCTCCTGCCTCAGCCTCCTGAGTAGCTGACATTACAGGAGTGCACCACCATGCCCGGCTAATTTTTGTATTTTTAGTAGAGACAGGGTTCCACCATGTTGGACAGGCTGGTCTCAAACTCCTGACCTCAAGTGATGCACCCCCTTCAGCCTCCCAAAGTGCTAGGATTACAGGTATGCGCCACTGTGCCCAGCTGGATATAGAATTCTTGATTAACATTGTTTTTCAGCACTTAAATATGTCATGTCAGTGCCATTTTTCCTGATGAGAAGCCTACTATTAACAGTATTATTGTTCCCCTGTGTGTAAAGAATCATTTTACTCTTGATGCTTTCAAGGTTTCTCTCTGGCTTTGACTTTCAACAGTTTGACTTCGATATTTCCAGGTCTATGTATCTTTTTCTGTGTTATTCTACTTGGGTTTTTTGAGCATCTTGAATCCATAGATTAGTATTTTCATCAAATTTTGGAAGCTTTAGTCTATTATTTCTTCAAGTATATTTTCCTGCCCTTTCTCTCTCTCTTCCCTTTCTGGCACTGCCATTACTCATATGTTAGTATGTTTGACATTGTCTCACAGGTTTCTGAGGCTCTTTTAATTTTTCTTTATTCTTTTATCTCTTTGCTTTAGAATGGGTAATTTCTATTTTCAGCTTTATTGATTCTTTCTTCCCTTATCTAACATCTGCCGTTGAGTCCCTCTAAGAAATTTTCATTTGTTATTGTACTTTTTAACTCCAGAGTGTCCTTTGATTTTATTTTATAATTTATATTTCTTTGTTGACATTCTGTATTTGTTGAATCATTGTTGTAATACATTCCTTTAACTCTTTAAACATGGTTTCCTTCAGTTTTTGAACATATTTATAATTGCTACTTTGAAGTCTTTGTCTGCTAAACCCAACATCAAGGACAACCCAGAGACAATTTTTGTTTACTACTATTTTCCCATTGGTGTGGGTTACATTTTCCTATTTCTTGGCATGTCTCATAACTTTTATTGTTGTTAAAAATGGGACATGTCAGATAATATATTGTTACAATTCTGAATTCTGAATTTTCCTCAGAGTGTGTTGTTGCTGTATTTTGGTTTTGTTTTTTGTTTTTTGGGTTTTTTTCTGTTTGTTTGTTTGTTTGTTTTCAGCTGGAGTCTCGCTCTGTTGCCCAGTCTGGAGTGCAGTGGTGTGATCTCAGCTTTGTTTAATAATTTGGCTGGACATAACTTGTAGAATCTCTTTAACTACTGTGTGGCTGCAGGTGTGTCTGCTCAGCTTTGTTTTTGTTTTTTAAATTCTTGTTCTCATTTTTAAGCCTGAATTCCTAGGAATCACACTGTGTTTGCGTAGATTAATGGCCAATGAGTGGTCAGACATTGTGCCCAAACAGCTCAAGACAGTAAATCTTCCACCCTCTGGCAGTAGATCTGAGTGTGTGTTGGGGAACACAGCTAAAGTGTGCAGGTAATTTTTTTTTTTTTTTTTGAGACGGAGTCTCACTCTGTCACCCAGGCTGGAGTGCAGTGGCATGATCTCAGCTTGGTGCAACCTCCACCTCCCGGGTTCAGGTGATTCTCCTGCCTCAGCCTCCGGAGTAGCTGGGACTATAGGCATGCGCCACCGTGCCTAGCTAATTTTTGTATTTTTAGTAGAGACAGGGTTTCACCATGTTGGCCAGGATTGTCTTAATCTCTTGACCTCATGATCCACCCACCTCGGCCTCCCTAAGTGCTGGGATTACAGGTGTGAGCCACCGTGCACAGCCTGTGTGCAGGTAATTTTTAAGTAAGTCTGGTTTTGCTTGATTCCAGGCTCTCTTGCCTGTCCTCTGCACACGTGCACAGGATTACAGTCAGCCAATGATGTGTGGAAAACTTGGCCCTCTCCAATTTTTCCCACACATATATGTATGGAGAGCTTATGAAGGACCCTGTGACTACCTTATTTTCCAGATCTTCCTGGTAAATTTCTGGCTGATCTACCAATCTGCTGCTTGCCCCAAGCCTGACTGTAACCTCAGGCTAGCTGAGCTGCTGGTCTTCCCTTGTTTGTTTGCCACCCAGATTGCTACTGTTATTCACAGTGCTGCTGGATGTGGGGTTTTATCATATTGTGCCCCAAATCAAGTCAGTCTTCCCTGGCTGCTCCTTTTCATGCCTTTTCTCATCTTGGTTGAACTACCTTATGGACTAAGCTGGGGGTAAGGGATGGGAGAAGCCTAGGCAGGAATGACACACAGACTCCCGCTGCTCATACGTGAAGTTCAGTTGTTTGTTTGTTCTATGAATAGCCAATTCTCAGTGTAGTGTATGCCTTTGATTGATTTTCAGAGCCCTGATTGGTTATTTTTGACAATGTGTTGTATATCATCACTGCTTTGGGGAGAGGAACTGAGGAACTACTCCTTCCACCATACTGGAAGTCCCACCTCTGCATCGGTCATTTTTAATCATTCCTCAGCTGATTCTGATGTGAAACCAGGGTTGAGAATCCTTGAGCTAGGGTTTTATTACAGGAGAATAAATCTTTTTTTCTTCTTTTTTGAGACGGAGTCTCTCTCTGTTACCCAGGCTGGAGGGCAGTGGTGCGATCTTGGCTCACTGCAACCTCCCTCTTCCGAGTTGAAGCAATTCTCTGCCACAGCCTCCTTAGTAGCTGGGATTACAGGCGCCTGCCACCACGCCCAGCTAAGTTTTGTATTTTTGGTAGAGACGGGGTTTCACCGTCTTGGCCAGGCTGGTCGTGAACTCCTGACCTCGTGATCCACCCGCCTCGGCCTTCCAAAGTGCTGGGATTACAGGCGTGAGCCACTGCGCCTGGTCATAAATCTTTATTTCACTTCATTTAATAAACATTTATTGAGTTATGCCAGGCACTAGGCACAGTGCTGAGAATATAAAGATCACTGAGACCATCCCTCTTCTGGAGTAGTCACAGGCAGTGGGAAAGACAGAGAAACCAATAATGCAGCCTAACCCTGAATACATAAGGATGGGTGATGCTGGCTTTGGTAGCACGGTCAGCGGAGACAATGCCCACAGTTCATCCTTTCTCTGAAACGTGCTGATAGGCTGTCAGAATGTTTTCAGAAAGTAACATAGCCATTAAGCAGATCTATACTTCTCATAAGCATGAACACATTTATTCATCCTAGTGAACCTGGAACAATTTCCCCAAATTATATGGTGATTATAAACATAACTTTAAGGGGCCAGCATTTTACTTATGTTCAGTTTAATGAGGTTTTTTGTGCTTTATTTTTAGCTGTAACTGATGATTTCATAACTTCAATTTAGGTGAATAAATTCAGGGAGAGCAAATCAACATCAAAGTCATCATGGGCAGTATGACATGGTTTTATGGTCTGCAAACTGGGGAGTCCACAAAGGCAAGCCATTGGAGTATAGAATGAAATAGTAACATTTCTTCTTTTTTTTTTTTTGAGACAGAGTCTTGCTCTGTCCCCCAGGCCGGAGTGCAGTGGCGCAATCTCGGCTCACTGCAAGCTCTGCCTCCCAGGTTCACGCCATTCTCCTGCCTCAGCCTCCCGAGTAGCTGGGACCACAGGCACCCGCCACAAGGCCCAGCTAATTTTTTGAATTTTTAGTAAAGACGGGGTTTCACCAAGTTAGCCAGGATGGTCTAGATCTCCTGACCTCGTGATCCGCCCGCCTCGGCCTCCCAAAGTGCTGGGATTACAGGCGTGAGCCACTGCGCCCGGCCTTAACACTTCTTTAAAAAAAAAAAAAAAAAATCAAGCATGGTCTTCAGTGTTTTTCTATTGGCTGAATGCTTCATAAAATGAGACTATTTATACAGTAGTATATGGATAGAACTTATAAATAAACATATATAGGTAGTACGCCCCCAATTTTTTGTAATTGAGAGTACTTGATCATAAAAGTTGGAGATCCCAGCACTTTGGGAGGCCGAGGGAGGCGGATCACCTGAGATCAGGAGTTTGAGACCAGCCTGGCGAAACTCCGTCTCTACTAAAAAGTACAAAAATTAGCCGGGCATGGTGGCGTGCGCCTATAATCCCAGCTATTCAGGAGGCTGAGGCAGGAGAATTGTTTGAACTCGGGAGGCAGAGGTTGCAGTGAGCCAAGATCGCACCATTGCACTCCAGCCTGGGTGACAGAGTGAGACTCCGTCTCAAAAAAAAAAAAAAAAAAGAAGTTGGAGATGACTGGTATAGTGTAAAGAACACTAACCTGAAAATTAAGAAGAGATGAATGCTAGTCCCAGTTCACCACCAACTCACTGTGTGAGCATGGGTGAGTTGCAAACACTCTCCAGGCTTTGCTTTCCACATCTGTCAAATCAAGGGCCTGGTATAAATATCCCCGAGTCCTCTTTCAGCTCTGAGATTCTATAAATGGTTTTGTTCTTGCTTTTCCTGTTATGAAGCTGAACAAGCAGGGGGTTATAATATTTTCTATTCAGTATTTGAATTAGATGCAGGTGTAAGTCTACTTCTGAGTTCCTGGAATATTTCTGGAGAGTACATTTTGTACCTTGGCTACATCTCTTCCCTGTGGTGCTACCAGTCATAGATGTATGTGATAATGTCCTACACACTAGGATATGTATTTAAAATCTGTTAACTGTAGACATATTAACAAGGACTAGCATAATTGGTGGGGGAGTACAAAAAGATGTACCTAGATATAGATACAGCTGCAGGCTGATAGATACCTGCGCGCACACACAATTAACCCTTGCCTTTTGCTTAATTTGATTGCTTTCATCAAAATTCAGAAAGCTTCAAGATTTAAGCTAAGTACATTAAAAAACACTACATGTAGTTTTAATAGGTAAAGACTGACAGCAATCCATACATATTAAGTTTGGTATCTACTCAGAAACTGAGTTGTTGGCCTATTTTCAAAATTTAAATACGTAAAAGCCCAAGGGGTTAGCAAGCCCTTATTTAGCTCTTTGATTTAAGATCAAAGAAATTTAAAATCTACATATTCTATGTAACTCCTCTAGAAACATTATTCAACTTTAAAATTTGATAGAGTAAGTTGTTGGACTTCAGAGTTCATGGATCATGACAAAATAGACTATGGATGGTTTTTCTTAAGATAATTATGCTTATTATAACACAGTCACTTTCTTTAAAGTTTGTGTCTATCTGATTTAGTTTTGTTTGCTAGCCTCAATAAATAAATGTCTTAGCATTACTAAATCATCAGTTCGCATGGTATTTTAACATCTAATTCTTCAATACTCTTTATTAGAAATCAAAGGCTTGAAGAAATATTAGCATAATAAAAGTGGAGATCTTGAGTTTTCTAAGCAGTACTATATAACACAACATCATAATGCTTTTTAAAAATTCTTCTGTTCCAAATGAAATATGAAGTGGAAGCTGATGAAAGTGCCATGAGTCTTTAGCATAAAGTTCAACTATTAAAAATCAGCTCCTACATTGGAAGGACATACAAGAAAAAAAAAAAAACAGCTCCTGTGATTTGCTTGTGAGAATGGAATACTCATATTATGGCACATTCTATGTAATAAATGCATTATTTTAAGAATTTGTCTTACAGGATAAATGACAGAAAAAGGGGCAATGCAATGAAAAGAATAACAAATCATAGCTATTTTGATGTAAATAAATGTCAAGAAATAATGAGCTCATGAGAATATGACTGTAGCCACTAGAATGGAAGTAAAGAGAGAAAAGCAAAAGCAGAAAAACAGGAGAGAAATTGGAAATTCAATTGTTCTAGAAACGGGGGAAAAAATGAAACTCTTAAGCCCCATAAGTATGTTATTTTGGATGCTAATGGAATAAAGAGGTGAGGGAAAATACCACTTTAAACTTAGACCTGTATAAGCACAGCCTGTACTCTGTGACCTGCTGGGGTATAGAATGCAGTCATTTTGCTGCTGCCCAGGACAGCCGGCCAGGAACAAATGTCACCCTGGCTTCCAGTTGGTAACCAATCCACAAGCTTGAATTCAAAGTTCTAACCTTTAGTTTTAATGCTCATCATAGAAAAAGAGATGGATATTCCCCACTGGGGGAGGGGGTAGATAGTGGGGAAGGAAGAGTTTGGCCATTTCCATGCGACCTCCCCAGAGGATTCAAGGGGCCGCTGCCTGCTCTGCATGTCAAAGCCCTGTGCTGCTTGTTTTCTCGCATCGTCATATATCCATTTTGTACCATGTATGTGCTTGGCCTCTCTTCTGCTTTTGATTAGGTAATCCCTTTTGCTTTTTCAAATGATTTTCGAAGATTACGAAATGGTCAAGGTTTGGATGGTTTGGAAGGTTTTTCTATTTCAAATGGGCAGCTTGGCTTTTCCCATGCCACAATACCCCTATTCACCTTGTCTTTAGAGATTCTCTAGACAGGGGCTTTTAAAAAATATATTAACTTTTTTTTTTTTAAGAATGGTTTCAAATTTACAAAATGATTACAAGGATAGTGCAGAGAGTTCCCATACAGACCCCTATTGTTAACATCTTTCCTTACTGTGTAGATCAGGACTTTTAGCCCCAAGTTCATGGATTGACTTGAGGGAGTTCATGAACTTCTGAAGTTTATGCCAAATTGTATATGTTTGTATAAAAATGCATTTCATTTCATTCAAGAACTATATAAATTAAGACTATTCTTTTCATTTCATCAGTCCTTTTTCTCTATCTCTGCTCTCATGTTTTCCACTTCTCTAGTCAATTTTTTGGTTTATTAGAACACTAACTACCTCCAAGTGCACATTGGTACCAGTGTGCATAGGAAGACAGAACTGATCAAAGGCTTCTTTATCACACCCTTGTGAATCACTGAGTCAACTGGCATCGTGTGTTCCCATAAAATATATTAACTCTATTATTTAATAAGCCCCATGTCCCTTCAAAGGCAGGAGTTGCCTATAATACATAAAGGTCTCAGTGTAAACCAACGGTCCTACATCAGAATGAACCTATCTAGAAAAGTGTGCATTTTAAATAAGCTCCCAAAAGAATTTGGATGCACTATGTATCAAAACCATTTATATAGACTGCCTAAATTTCCAACACGACATTAACACAAAAGGGCATTTAGAACTATCATAAAAGCATCACTCTTTTCCCTTGAGACTTTAAGTTGGGGAAAAAGCCATGCAATTACTGTAGCCATAAAATTATTATCACTATTTTTCTTTTCTGTCTGTATAGAATCCATTATTTGAAATCTTCCTAACTCTACTTTAATTGTAAAGATAAGAGATAATTGTAACATTAGAGATCTAGGATTTGGTAAAATTTCTCCCAGGTTAAAACTTCCTATATCAGTATTTTGAATATTGTAAATGCCTTTTTTTGTTACTGTCTGATGTTAGGTGGTTTATTTCAGACTTACAGATTCCAGTCTGCTGTTAGATGATTATTCATCCAAGTTGAGCCCCAAACCAAAGAGAGCCAAACACAGCCTTCTGTCTGGAGAAGAGAAAGAAAATTTGCCCAGTGACTACATGGTACCCATTTTCTCAGGACGGTGAGTGTGCTTTTTCTTCCTGGCTTTAATTATTAAGAAGTATATAGTAAGTGCTATAGGAATAGCAGATTATAGTCATAATTGCTGTGGACAGATTATAGAAGTAGCAGCTAACATTTATTGAGCACTAGTTAGATCATAGTAAAAGCAGCTAACCTTTTATTAAGCACTTACTATATACTGATTGAGTAAGATCTGAGGAAGCTCGGAACCCTGCACTGAGAGAGATGTGTTAATTGTGTTAAAAGGGACTTCCTTTTCAGAAATTTTGCCATCACGTGGGATGGCTACATGACAAACAAGAATGATCAGAACTTAATGCTGCTTATAAAACTAGCTGGAATGGGAAGTGGATCCTGGGATGCTAGTGATTGGACAGGACAGCCAGAGTAAAAAGAAAGCTTCAACAACTACAAAATGTTGGGTGAATTTTTATTATTGCGTGTATATATATATATGTATATATATATTTATGTATTTGAGGTAGGGTCTCACTCTGTTACCCAGGCCTGCTTGGGCTCCCAAAGTGCTGGAATTACAGGCATGAGCCACCACACCTGGCCTGGGTGAACTTTTAAAAAAAACCCAAGATGACACGTTTAGGTAGCTGAAAAATATGTTGGTTATCAGTATGGTTTTAATTATTATTCACTGGGGGAAAAAATCTCATCATAATTTGAATGCCTTGTTCAATGGGAAATAGATTGCTATTTACTTTGAGGTAAACTTCAAACAAAATAATCACTAAATCACAAGTCTGTGTGATGCCAATTTTCTATCTTTATTACATAAACATTATTTTTGAGCAGTAATAATATTCAAAGGAATTCTTGAAAGGAAACTTGTCCTGGACACCAAGATTGAAGCTCGGCAGGAACTTTATGGTTCATCTCCTGTTTATTTCTCTTTGAACAGAGAGTTAGTCCCATAGCTCAGGTGACACTCAAAATGAGGCCATCCTCTAAGAGCAAATGTCATGGAAAACTAGATCCTCTTGGAAGTCAGGAAATAATTTGGTTGTGATTGATGGTGACCTACTTCTGTTGCCTGTGTTTTTCTTTCCATTGCCCTCTGACAGTTCCTTTCTGACTTGTGTCAGAGGCTAATGTCATAATTGCTCTGAACCCAATTAGGAAGGTAAAGGGATAAATAACATTCTGTTTTTAGCTTTTTATCTGATATCTTTGCTATCTCTGATTTTTTTAAGTGAACTTTCCAGACAAACACGCTTTCACTGCTAAGTATGCATGCCCAGCCTTTTGACCTCTTCACAGTAGCTTAATGTAACTCGCATTCCTTATAAGAGATGGTAGGCTAGAGCAGTAAAGTCTTTTGTCTCCAGTATTTTTCCCACTCTGTTTCAAAAAATCATTTAAAAACCACATCAGCTTAACACCAGCCTATGTGACATGACTCCACCTGGCAGGGAACAAAATGAAGCTTCTTACTCCTAACATCTTCTCCCTGCTGTGTCCACACCAAACTATTTGTCTCTTCCTGGCCAATCCCAAGAAGTGACCATTTACCAAATAAACTGTGATAAAAGAAGATGTGAGGCCAGGCACGGTGGCTCACACCTGTAATTCCAGCACTTTGGGAGGCCAAGGCGGGCGGATCACAATGTCAGGAGATTGAGACCATCCTGGCTAACATGGTGAAACCTGGTCTCTACTAAAAATACAAAAAAATTAGCTGGGCGTGGTGGCGGGCACCTGTAGTCCCAGCTACTGGGGAGGCTGAGGCAGGAGAATCGCTTAAACCTGGGAGACGGAGGTTGCAGTGAGCTGAGATCACGCCACTGCACTCCAGCCTGGGCCACAGAGTGAGACCCCATCTCAAAAAAAAAAAAAAAAAAAAGATGTGAAGAAAAATTGATCTTCTAGGCTTTATTTCTAGTTCTCCATTATATCTTATATGGTGTCATCACCTATACTCTGTTACTATGTCGAAAATAACATTTCACAGTGGTTTTGGCAGTATTAACAATTTGAGGAGAGGATGGAAAAGAAATGAACATCTGTTGAGTGTCTATTATTATTTGCTGGGACTCACGCAAGGTGCTTTATATAAACCATCTTGCTAAATTCTCCATACAACCCACAACCCTGCAGAGATATTAATATATCAACGTTTTGGACAAGGAAATCATAGCAGAGTGACTTGCTGAAAGCTGCATGCCTGAGAGGGAAAGAATTGAAAGTCCCACGTAAGCCTGGCGAATGCAGTGGACATGCCCTCTGCACTCACAGTGTGCTTCTGGAAAATGCCATTTCCTCTGCATGGCACCTGAAATTTCCACTTACATTCCAATAAATCGAGTAAACTTTGTGTCAACAAGAGATTTTTGAATTGAGACTGTCAGAGATTCGCAGAGTACTGGGAGATTTTAAATTTATTTTTACTTTGTAGTAGTGTACTTTTGTCAACATGTTAGCCTCACAGTTTGGCTTTTGTGTCCAGGTTATAGAAGGGTTTACTTAAAGGAGAATATCCCTATTGCCTGGGTCTAACATACTTTTTAAGTGTAGTTGAGTTCTCGTGTGAAATAATTAGGTTTTTTTTTGAAGTTTAGCTTCTTTGTCAATGGAAAAGGCAGGGAGACTATCACTTCATTTGACCCTCTAGAGCTGTGCCAACATATCCAGTATCAGTAGTAATGAGAACTTAAACATAAAGTTCTCTTACTTGGAGCCTGGGGCAAGACTAGCACTGAATATGATCCATCATTACATGAATTGAAACAGCTCACAAAGCTCATTTCACATCTCTCTATTGTATATTGACTTCCATAGAGAATTCCAAGCAAATTCTCCTGATGGTTTGTTTTGTATTCAGTTAGTAATTCATTCACTTCCTATCTTGTTCAAAAAAGAATGACAGGTTATTATGTGAGGACACCAAGCTAAAAATCTTTCATCTTCCTCCTCCCCCCCCAAATAATAATGGACATATTACTAACGTCCATAGTAGGGATTAGCTTATTAATATTTACAGAGAGAAAAAAACTTAAAATTTACTCACTGCATTTAGTCAGAAACAACGTGGACTCACCTCGTCTGCCAGATGTTTTAGCAATAGTCCATGAGAAACCCCAATCTTGGCAAATGTGGAATCTTATTCCTCAGCAAGGGGCATAGATTTAGATGTCAGGAACTTGCTAACACAATGGCAGCATTTGTTTACATTCTGAAGTAATCATTCTTAGAATGCACGATTCTGACTTAAGAGGTCTAAGGAGACTCAATGTCAAGAGAATCTTCGACGTAATCAATACACTCTCTCACTAAAACATTTGAGGGGGTTTACAACAAAAGGCATTGAAATACGTTAAAATAATTCAAATATTTTTAAACAATATGAATAAATCACAGCACAGATTCTATCATAAACTGCCACAGTAGACATTGCACTTGGGATGTTACCACTCCCTTACTATCGTCATCAAATATGAATAATAACGAGTCACACTTATAAACGTCACCACTTCCATCACGAGTTTGATAATTTCTTAGTATATAGTATAGGTACACACATAGTATATGCACATACAATATGTATTATCTTAGAAAGAAACCCAGTAGGCATAAGGAACCTCATGTAAATTCAGAGCTTATTCATACATGTAACAACTCCAGGCAATGCATTACATCAGCAAAGTGACAGAACCCAGATCAAGCTCCTACTCATGTATCAGGGTCACAGGCACACAAACTAGATCTCATTTGACAATATGGTTTTTCTGGAAAGGAACCATAATCTTTTATTTTAAACAAAATCATGTTTAAACACACTAAGACAACCAATGAGACGACCTTGGCCAAGTTATCCAACTTATCTGAACCTTGTTACGATATATTTAAAACAGCAATAATAATTTATCTTGGCAGGGCACGGTGGCTCACGCATGTAATCCCAGCACTTTGGGAGGCCAAGGCTGGTGGATCACCTGAGGTCAGGAGTTCGAGACCAGCCTGGCCAACATGGTGAAACCCTGTCTCTATTAAAATTACAAAATATTAGCCGGGCATGGTAGCAGGAGCCTGTAATCCCAGCTCCTTGGGAGGCTGAGGCAGGAGAATTTCTTGAACCCAGGAGGCCAAGGTTGCAGTGAGCTGAGATCACACCACTGCACTCCAGCCTGGGCAACAAGAGCGAGACTCCATATAAAAAAAAAAAAAGTTTATCTCATAAGGCTTGTATGGGGATGAAACAAGATAATGTATGTGAAAAGCACCAGGGCCATTATAGGTGTTATTATTGTTGTTATTTGTTAAGGCAAGGAATACTTCTGTACATGAAGCGTCAGCTTCTGATATACCTTCTTTTCTATATCGGGTTTTCTTTTGGTGCAGGATATAGTGTCTGAGGTGTGGTACTTTGAACTTAGTAAAATTACTCAATCTTATCACTGCCATCCACAACATCTACATTTTGCCATTATTGTGTTTTAGTCAAAAGCATGTCAGTGGAATTACAGATACAGAAGAAGAAAGAATTAAAGAAGCTGCTGCTTATATAGCCCAGAGGAATCTTCTTGCTAGTGAGGAAGGAATCACAACATCTAAACAGTCCACGGCATCTAAGCAGACCACGGCATCTAAGCAGTCCACGGCATCTAAGCAGTCCACGGCATCCAAGCAGTCCACAGCATCCAGGCAGTCCACAGCATCCAAGCAGTCCACGGCATCCAGGCAGTCCGTGGTTTCCAAACAGGCCACATCCACTCTTCAACAGGAAGAAACTTCTGAAAAGAAGTCAAGGAAAGTTGTGATTCGAGAAAAGGCAGAACACCTGTCCCTAAGGAAAACAGTAAGAAAAGACAGTTTAAAGTAACTTACAAAGGTGGAAATGCATGTCATAAGGGGGTGTGTGTGTATGTGTGTGAGTGTGTGTGTGTAGATATAGATTGATTTTTTTTTTTTTTTTTTGAGATGGAGTCTCACTCTGTCCCCCAGGTTGGAGTGCAGTGGTGCAGTCTCAGCTCACTGCAGCCTCCGCCTCCCGGGTTCAAGTGATTCTTCTGCCTAAGCCTCCCAAGTAGCTGGGATTACAGGCACGTGCCACCACACCCGGCTAATTTTCAATTTTTTTTTCTTTTCTTTCTTTTTTTTTTTTTAAGTAGAGATGGGGTTTCGCCATGTTGGCAAGGCTGGTCTCGCACTCCTGACCTCAAGTGATCCACCCACCTTGGCCTCCCCAAATGTTGGGATTACAGGCGTGAGCCACTGCACCCGGCTGATTTGTTTCAAATGAAGATTATGTGGTCTTTTGGAGAAACAAAACATAAGAAAACAAGGAGAAAGACATTAAAATATTAATATGTAGGTCAAAGAAAGCAAACAATAGTTTTAAACTCCATGGAATTTTAGGTTTTAAGGAAATTAAGATTTTAAAGAGCCTTAAGAAATCCACCTTGGAGAAGTAAAATATGATCAGGTGTGGTGGCTCACACCTGTAATCGCAATTTTAGGAGGCCAAGGCAGGAGAATTACTTGAGGACAGAGTTTGAGACCAGCCTAGCCAACATGGTGAAACCCCATCTCTACTAAAAATACAAAAATTAGCCAGGCGTGGTGGTGCATGCCTGTAATCCCAGCTACTCAGGAGGCTGAGGCACGAGAATCACATGAACCTGGGAGGCAGAGGCTGCAGTGAGCCAGGCTGCACCAGTGCACTCCGGCCTGGGCCAGAAAAAAAAAAAAAAAAGGAAGAAAAAGAAATCAAAGATGTTACTAAACTTAGAATGTTAAATGTCAAATAACTACCTCTGTTCTTAAAAGGGAGAAGGGAGTGCATTTTCTCTACACAAAATTAAGCTTCCAAATGGAAAAATAAAACTTTTGCCTTCTACTTGTTATTTTAGCATCAAAATTCACTTTGATTTATTGGTATTTTGGTAATATGTTTGTTTGCTTATTTGTTTTTTCAGTTAGAAGAAACCGAGTCATATCATGCTAAGCTGAATGAAGACCATCTTCTCCATGCTCCTGAGTTTATCATTAAACCTCGCTCCCACACGGTTTGGGAGAAGGAGAATGTAAAATTGCATTGCTCCATAGCAGGCTGGCCAGAACCTCGTGTCACGTGGTATGTTATCTTTATGAAAGCTAACAGAATTCATTACACACAGTTAAGTTCACCTCTAGTGGAAACACACAGAACAACCATAGGCAAGAGTCAATGAAGACATCTACAAGATTGTATAGGTTTTCAAAAGAGTGAAGAAGGGTATTGAGATGAATTGCATAGGAAGAAAAAACAGTCTTGCATATATATGCTACATGATAATACTCTATGATCTTATTACACAAATGGATCTTTATTTTATATGAAGTATTGCATTTTAGTCAACATATGTACCAACATACCAAATATATGTCTATAACTCTTACGGATGATAAAAGTTAGGTAAAAATTAGCTTCCAACATTGAACTTTACACAACATGGCAGGATTTTGTGATCGGAAGCAATGCTGCCTTTTACAAAACTCTCTTTAACTAAAACTCCCATCTCTTCCCCATCATGTGAGCTGAGGCCTTAATGTGCCTTTCTTTCTTTTCTTTCTTTCTTTTTCTTTCTCTCTTTTCTTTCTTTCTTTTTCTTTCTTTATCTTCCTCTTTCCTTCCTTCCTTCTTTCTTTTCCTTTCTTTTCTTTTCTTTTCTTTCTTTCTTTTTTCTTTTCTTTCTCTTCTTTCTTTCTTTCTTTCTTTCTTTCTCTCTCTCTCTCTCTCTCCTTCCTTCCTTTCCTTCCTTCCTTCTTTCTCTCTTTCTTTCCTTTCTTCCTTTCTTATTTATTTATTTTTTTACCAGAGAGCATAAGCAAGTTGCATCAATGTGTTTTCTGACACCAAACAAAAGAAAGAATTGGATGGCAGATATTACCCAACATGGGGCATGAGATATTTTCTTTCCATAAAGAATAAGCACTCTTTTTCCTCCTTCATAATATATCCTATTGCAATTGTCAATGACTTTGTGATCCCTAACCTGAGAACTTTCCTGTCATATGTCACAAATATCTGCCATAGATGGCAGAAGTATGAAAATAATTGAGCCAATTAAAAAAGATATTTCAGTTTTACTCTCTGGTGAAGGTATTTGCATGCTTTTTTCTTATTTTCGGGAGTGGTGGTAAATGCACCTTATGTTGCAATATAAACACTGCATGAATATCACGTCACCCAGAGTGTCTGCGTCCTTCTCCTTTCTTTTCTATTATTTCTAATGTTGATCAGATGCCTGCCTAGCACTGTGGAGGTAGCTGACAAGATAAACCCAATTAACTCTCTAAGGTTATTCTTTTTTTTTTTTTCTTTTTTGCGGCAGAGTCCTGCCTTGTCACCCAGGCTGGAATGCAGTGATGTAATCTCGGCTCACTGCAACCTCTGCCTCCTGGGTTCAAGCGATTCTTCTGCCTCAGCCTCCCAAGTAACTGGGAATACAGGTGCATACCACCACACCTGGCTAATTTTTGTATTTTCAGTAGAGACGGGGTTTGCCATATTGGCCAGGCTGGTCTTGAACTCCTGACCTCAGGTGATTTGCCCACCTCGGCCTCCCAAAGTGCTGGGACTACAGGAGTGAGCCAGCGCTCCCGGCTTCTAAGGTTGTTCTTAAGGAGCACATGGGGAGTTTTTACTTGTAATCTTAATCTGTCTTTGATGATTTTGGATTTACTTACAATTTTTCTATGTATGTAAACTCTTTTCAGGGCTTCTGAGTTTGAAAACCAAAGAATAAAAATCAAAACTGGCTATGAATTATCAGGGCAAATAATTTATAGATGAGAACTGTGGAAACATATTTCTATAAAAATAAAGTTTAAAAGATCAATTTATAAGCTTTAAAATGGAAAAGTAAGTTAGCAATCACTCTGCCTTTGCCTGCCCTTTTCTGTGACTATAGAGTTGCACAATTTGGCCTGTTAAAGGGACATTTCTTCTTAAAAAACCGATTACTTCCCACCTCAAAAAAAAAATTCCAAACTTTCCTATAGAAATGCACAAACAATAACAAATTTTCAGCTGCAAGAAATATTAGTAAAAATATTTCTTCTTTCATGAATTAAAATGTATCAATAATAAATGAATAATTAGAGGCCTTTGTTGAATAAATGTGTTTATTACACAGTTTCCTATCTGTGTTTTCCCACTTTAAAAAAATTAGAATTAAAGATGATTATCAAAAGGATACAAAGTAGCTTCTGGGAGATAAACATTCAATTCCTAAGCATTTATTTATTCTGTTAAGTACACAGCAACTTGAATAAAAACCCGGCCACATACCGCTGATGGTGTTATTAAGCAAAAGTGATGTGATTTCACAAAAGCAGAGCTGAACTTCAGAGATTAGCCTCCTTACATTGTGCTCTGTTGATCTGGAAAAAAAAGTAATTAAAAACAAAAACAAAAACAAAAAGAATGGAAACTCTCTGGAAAAATAGGAGATGACCAAACTGTCAACCCTTCAAATTCCAGTTAAATTCAAAAATAGAAATACTGTCCATTTCCAGTGATCCTCACTAACAGAGCTGAGAAGCAGTAGAGTTGATCCCCAAACCCTTTACAGGTGGCTTTGAAATATTTGCATCCTTTACATGTGAAGTTTATGTCCTAGGGGCTCATTTCAAACAAAAGAGTAGACGCAGAGACAAGCTTCCTCTCCAGAAGTACTGGATGCGCCTCCTCTTGTCCCTGTACCTCCGTTAGTGCTCTTGGAGAGAACAACTCCCTCGAGCCCCGTGCAAAGCATCAGTCCTAGTGACTCCATTCTTTATCGTACATTCTCCCACGAGGGACAGACCAGAGCATTTCACAGACAGTCTCCTTGCCTTGCAAGCTAAGTGAAAAATAAATATTAAAACAAACGAACAACAAGGCTGCAGTGAGCTCTGATCTCGCCACTGCATTTAAGCCTGGGCAACTGAGCTAAAAAAAAAAAAAAAAAAAAAAAAGAACTGGGAGACAACTAGGAAAATAGTTAACTATACTTCTGAGAGCAAGATTTGCCCTGGGTAAAGCTGAAACTTGGACAATCAGTTAGCAGATAACTGATGACTGGAAATGGCAGTAAACAGGGTCAGGGTCAGGTTTTGTCGGCATGAAGCTGATACAACTTGGAGGGCACTCTTTACAAACTAAATAAATAAATTAGCGGTAGAAGCTAGGACATAAGGTCTTGCTGGGATTTGGGTAGTGAGAGACCCTGAAATTCAAGCTTCATTTGCTTCAAGGTAAATCCACCTCTGGGAGTTGACTTCTGGATGGGATTAGTATATATTTCTGGGCATGTTTTTAAAAAGTCATTAACTGGGCTGGGCGAGCTGGCTCACACCTGTAATCCCAGCACTTTGGGAGGCCGAGGTGGGCAGATCACTTGAGGCCAGGAGTTTGAGGCCAGCCTGGCCAACATGGAGAAAACTTGTCTCTACTAAAAATACAAAAATTAGCCAGGTGTGGTGGTGCATGCCTGTAATCCCAGCTACTTGGAAGGCTGAGGCAGAAGAATCACTTGAACCCGGGAAGCAGAGGTTGCAGTGAGCTGAGATGGCACTACTGCACTCCAGCCTGAGCAACAGAGTGAGACCCTGTCTCAAAAAAAAAAAAAAAAAAAAAGAGAGAAAAATCATTCACTGGAGTGCTAATTGACTTTGCACCACTGGTACAGGGCATGAAATCTTCAATAAGCAGGATTCCCCTTGAAGACCTGGGAACCCGCAGCCCAAGTAAAAACCAAGATTGTTGGTGATGACATTGCTCACATTTATACCTTTTTGGTATCCGATTGCAGTTTCCTGGGCCTGACACTGAGGAGAAGTACAAAGGGAATATGAGAATGCCCTTCCTGAATATCAGCAGGTTTATTAAAGAAGTAAATTTGTGATGATGCTTCATATAATCACACTACCTCCACTCATAGCAGTTAAGTCCTTAGCCATGACTTTCAAAGGCACGTGTGGCGGGCCTGGCTCTGGCAGAGTCCTTTCCAAAGAGGGTTTGGCTCCAAGTTTCCACTGGACACCTTCATGTCATGGGAGTTCCTGAGGCCTAACAAATGAGGCCTAACAAATGATACAAACACTCAGCAGCTGCTCTCCAACCAATCCCACATTACTAACCAAATCTATTCATGTGGAACCTAGAGGTTACCCAGAGAGCACTGAATGACAGGGCACACACATCCCTCATTAAGGTCAGGTGCAGAGACAGGATGCAGTACTGTCCTATTCCCAACTCGCTCTGACAGCAGCAGGGAGCCCGTCTAAGCATTGGCCTCGGTAGAAAAGTTAGTTACAGGCCGGGCGCGGTGGCCCACGCCTGTAATCCCAGCACTTTGGGAGGCCGAGTCGGGCGGATCACCTGAGGTCGGGAGTCCGAGACCAGCCCGACCAACATGGAGAAACCCCGTCTCTACTAAAAATACAAAATTAGCCGGGCGTGGTGGCGCATGCCTGTAATCCCAGCTCTTCCGGAGGCTGAGGCAGGAGAATTGATGGAACGCGGAAGGCGGAGGTTGCGGTGAGCCGAGATCACGCCACTGCACTCCAGGCAGCCTGGGCAACAAGAGCGAAACTCGGTCTCAAAAAAAAAAGAAAGAAAGAAAGAAAGAAAAGGCAGTTGCAGAGGATGCTGCTGCACCCCTACCGTGAAGCTGGCCAGCCTGCAGGAGGACTCTGTCAACACAGAAGGGAAAATACTTATGTAGTGAAAAAAATTAAAGTTTTAAAATTTAATAGGATACATTTATGTAATAACTTGTATAATAAGAGTCTTTCTGTTTAAAGGGGGGGGGAAGCATTTATGTTTGTGTTTGTTTTATTTGCATAATGAAATTCTGGAAGGATACGTAAGAACCTAAGAAAAGCTATTGACCCTGAGCGGGAGCCTTGTCAAAGGGACGAAAGTGCTAGGAAGTTACCAGGAAGGGTTCACTGTGCACCCTTTGTTCTTTCTGGTTCTTGAACCATATAAACGTATTACCTAGTCAGATTTTAAACATTATGTGAAATAGTGGAGAAGGAAAAAGTTTTCTTTAAAAGGAGAGAATAGTGTTAATTGTATACTTTTTATTATTATTATTATTATTATACTTTAAGTTTTAGGGTACATGTGCACAACATGCAGGTTTGTTACATATGTATACATGTGCCATGTTGGTGTGCTGCACCCATTAACTCGTCATTTACATTAGGTATATCTCCTAATGCTATCCCTCCCTGTCCCCCCACCTCACGACAGGTATACTTTTTAAAGAGCAGGATTCAGTTGGGTTTCTGGCCTGAAGCCTAGATTGAATTTGTCCATGGAAGTCTTGATTGTAGCCTGCAGGGAGATCAGGAAAACTCACTGGAGCAATGTGTCGGTATTAGTGTGTATTTGTCATTCACTCACTCGGCACTCATGCTTTCATATCTATATGTTGGACACTGGACTAGATCCTCAAGCAAAACATTTACAATACATGTTTAAAATTCTTCAGTTTCAGCCAGTTACAGCCACGCCTGTAATCCCAGCAGTCTGGGAGGCCGAGTAGGGCGGATTACCTGAGGTCCGGAGTTTGAGACCAACCTGGCCAACATGGTGAAACTCCATCTCTACTAAAAATACAAAAATTAGCTGGGTGTGGTGGCAGGCACCTGTAGTCCCAGCTACTCAGGAGACTGAGGCAGGAGAATCGCTTGAATCTGGGAGGTGGAAGTTGCAGTGAGTGAGATTGCACCACTGCACTACAGCCTGGGGGACAGAGAAAGACCCTGTCTCAAAAAAAAAAAAAAGAAAGAAAAAATTATTCACTTTCACCCAAAAGTCATTGTCAAATAGATAAAGAAATGTGTCATTAAGCCCATTATAATAATTCAAAACCTAGGAATAAAATAGTTACAAAGGCAGAGATTTGGAAAACTCTTCTATTCTCACAAATTATGAGGGTTTGTAAATTTCATAATAGAATCATGCATTGAGTTTATTTTCAAGATTAGAATTATTCATCACATATTCAAATTTATTAGTTACTACCATATTATCATAGAAAAAACAGCCTATATTTAAAATGGTTAACACAAATTATTTATAATTCACAACAGTTTTCCAACATACGGATTTGGAGTTTTATTTTGGATGTTTCTTATTTACGTAATTCCAAAATCTATCAATGGGATCTCTCTCTCTCTCTCTCAGATAATTAGTTTTTAAAGTGGGTCTAGAATGATTTATTCAAAACAGGTTGGATTATAAGCAGCAATCTCATTTGTGGTGAGATTCAGTATATTAAAGATCATCTTTGGCCGGGCGTGGTGGTTCATGCCTGTAATCCCAGCACTTTGGGGGCCGAAGCAAGCAGATCACCTGAGGTCAGGAGTTTGAGACCAGCCTGGCCATCATGGTGAAACCCCATGTCTACTAAAAATACAAAAAGTAGTTGGACGTGGTGGTGTGCTCCTATAGTCCCAGCTACTTGGGAGGCTGAGGCAGGGGAACCACTTGAACCCAGAAGGCGGAGGTTGCGGTGAGCACGGATCGCTCCACTGCTCTCCAGCCTGGGTGACAGAGTAAGACTCCATCTCAAAAGAATAAAGATCACCTTGGTGTGCATTATTTGTGGGTAGAAAATAATTTTTGTGAAGTCTTTTGCTTGATCATGCTTTACACTGCCAAAGAGCTTTTACTGTGACCCCATACCATAAACTCGGCCCAACATCCAAACTGACATTTGTCCGGGGGAATTGTGTGTTTTACACACATAAAGGAAATGTCACTGGAAAAACTTATAGTATACTGAAAGCTCATTAACAATTCATAGACATTACATAAAAATGATAAGGGAGATAGTATACATCTGAATATTCACAGGGATTTAAGAAAGCTTTTGACATGTAATCCCAGGGTGTGGATTAACCTCCAAAATTAGCCGATGACTACTCAGCTTGGAATTTCATGTTCCAGAAATAACAAGCTGTGAAGTATATACAGAACAGACCCCAAATTCTTCTTTTCTTCCCTGACTTAAAGCTAAAGACAGCCAGTCTCAAGTGACTCCAAACCTAAATGCGTCACTGGGTGAAATTCCTTGGAGAATAGAATCAAATACCTTTCTGACTTAATCCTTGCCCACTGCTTTAAATGAAGAATTTCTCACATTGGTATCTGGAGCTCCAGAGAAAAGACTACAGGCTCTGCAGTCAAAGTGATGTGTGGTGTGTGTGTGTATTTTAAATCCATTTCTCTTGTCATGTGGTGATAATAGAAAAGTCGTTAGCTGGGGGAAAGGCATTAAGGTGCTAAATTGAGTAGTAATGCAAGGAAAGGATGGTGAAGCAACTATGGGAGCTGCAAAATAGTTTTTTAATTTTATTTTTAAAAATTTATTTTTTACAGTCATGGAGTCTTGCCATGTTACCCAGCTGGTCTCGAACTCCTGGCCTCAAACGATCCTCCCACTTCAGCCTCCCAAAGTTCTGGGATTACAGACATGAACTGCCACTGCTGACCTGCAGAATACTTTGTAATGAAAATTTTATAGAGATATGAGCAATACTTTTGATCAGAAGCCAAATTGAGTGTCACTGAGTCATTTGGTCAAACAGCACATGTCACAGCATTTGGTATCACAGCGCTTTTCTTAGGCAAAGAGGAACCACTGAAAACCCTCCAGCACAAGAAAAAGCAGAGCCAGAGTGAGCTTCTGAGTCCAGTGTGAAATTACCTAAACCAATTATAGAAGAAGAGCATGCCAATTAACATGTTCTACCCTGTACTTCATCTAAACGGGGAATGCTGGAGAGTGGCCAGTAGATTTCTTTTTCCAGGCCATCTCTCATCAGATAGTCCTGTCTGCTCGAGCTGGGTTGAGACAGCTGTCAGAAGCTGCTGGCAGGAAACAGCACTGCATCAACTTGTAGGGTCTTCTGTGTTTGGAGAAGGTTATGTTGCTGCACCTGCCACGCAGCTGTGATTCTTAAGCCAGTCCCACCCTCTCCATTTCACATCTGAGGGAACTGAGACTCAGAGTGTCATCTTACTTTCTTCGTGTGCATTTATTTAAAATCATCCAACTTTGGGAGGCTGAAGCAGGGGGATCGCTTGAGCCCAGGAGTTTAAGACCAGCCTGGGCAACATAGTGAGACCTCATCTCTATTTATTTAAAATAAAATCATCCATATCATGACATATATGTTTGTCAGAACTCTGTTCTCTCAGACAAAAAATTATGAAGCTACAATTAATCTATTGCATTACATAATAATTCTGTTCAACCAAATTTAACCAATTCTGAGGGCCTGCTGGTTGCCCATGACTCATTCTTCCTCAGGAGTAGGAATAGAAGTAAATGTGGATCAGGCCAGGTGCAGTGGCTCATGCTTGTAATCCTAGCATTTTGGGAGACCGAGGTGGGAGGACTGCTTGAGCCCAGGAGTTTAAGACCAGCATGGGCAACATAGCGAGAGCCCGTCTCTACAAAAAATAGAAAAAATTAGCTGAGTGTGGTGGTGCATACCTGTAGTCCCAGCTACTTGGTAGTCTGAGGTGGGAAGATTGCTTGAGCCTGGGAGGTGGAGGTTGCAGGGAGCTATAATCACACCATTGCACTCCAGGGTGGGAGACAGAGTGAGACCCTGTTTCAAAAAAAAAAAAAAAAAAGTAAATGTGGATCAGACACAATCCCAACCTCAAAGGTTTGGCAACTTAATAGAAGAGACATATATCCAACCATAATTTTGATAAATGTTATATTTAGTAATTTGAAGCAAGTAACTCTGATGCAGAAGCAGGAACAATTCATATTATATCATATTTTAGGGAAGAGTTTATTGAAGAAGTTGCATTTGATCTGAATCTTGAAGGATGAGTTCAGGTTTTGCTATATGGAGGAAAGTGTTTGTTTGCTTGTTTGTTTGAAGTGTAGAAAATGAATAACGTGCTTTAGGGATGGAGGGGTGTATGTGTGTGTGAGAGAGTTGGGGAAAGGAAGGAGCTGACTGAAGCCAGTGTTTTTCCTTTCTCTCCCTTTCCATCATGTTCCCTACTCCCAAACCTCCTTATGATCATGTCCACAAGTCTGAAGAAATGAAATGCAGAGAGAACAATTGGAAAATGGAAGCATCATATGGGTCAGCAGCCAGGCTGCCGGTTCAAATCCCCCCTCTGCTGTTCCTGGCTGTGGGACTGGGCAAGTTCCTGAAACCCTCATGCCTTGGTTTCTTCATCTGGAAAATGAGGTTAAAAACAGCACTATCTCATACGGTGGTTGTGAGAACTGAACTTACCAATGTATGCAAAAAGCGCTTAGAGCATTGCCTGGCTCATAGTCCATTCTCTGTGTCAGCTGTGTTTATCAGGGTTATTGACGTCATCTGTGCGTGCGAAGTGGGCTATCTGAAAGGGAAACAAGTGAAACCCAGTTCCTCTTTTGGGCAGAAAATGGTTTAAGTAGAAAAGCCTGGTCCAGCACCATAGCCACTGGCTACTGAGAACATGAGGAAGTGGTGAAGAATCCAGGTGCCACGTACAGACCAAGAAGACAGGGTCCCAGGGAGAGGCCCCCTGCGTAGTCCACTCTCTGAGGGCTTAACCAGATATGGAACAGTCAGAAAAAGGGAGGCTTTCAGCTCTTATTTGTCAGAAGTTTCCTTTCATGATTTGTATTATAAATTCTTCCAAGGCAAGAGCCGTGTTTGTTTATGACATTGAATAAAACACTTAAATATAACGATCGTTCAATACAATGATATTGCAGGCTGGGCATAGTGGCTCACGCCTGTAATCCCAGCAGTTTGGGAGGTCGAGGCAGGTGGATGACCTGAGGTCAGGAGTTCAAGACCAGCCTGTCCAACATGGTGAAACTCCGTCTGTACTAAAAATTCAAAAAACTAGCCGGGCGTGGTGGCCGGTGCCTGTAATTCCAGCTACTGGGGAGACTGAGGCAGAAGAATCGCTTGAACCTGGGAGGTGGAGTTTGCAGTGAGCTGAGATGATGCCATTGCACTCCAGCCTGGGCAACAAGAGTGACACTGTGTCTCAAAATAATAATAATAATAATGATATTGCTTCTAACAACATGCAAGAATGTTAGCAGGAAGAATGTTTTGCTCTCATCCTACACAGATAGCCAACAATAAAACCCCCAACACAAAGCCTTCCTCTCTGTTACATCAACAGTGATCAACTTTTTAAAGAGCTTATTTATGTATTTATTTGTTTTATTTATTTATTTTTAAAAAGCTTATTTATTTGTTTGTTTGTTTTATTTATTTATTTTAAGACACGGTCTCACTCTGTTGCCCAGGCTGGAGTGCAGTGGTGCGATCATAGCTCACTGCAGCCTCAACCTCTCAGGCTCAAGCTATTCTCCCACTGCAGCCTCCAAAGTAGTTGGGACTACAGGTTTACACTCAGCTAATTTTTTGTAGTTTTTGTAGATTCAGGGTCTTGCTTATTGCCCAGGCTGGTCACAAACTCCTGGCCTCAAGTGATTCTCCCACTTCAGCCTCCCAAAGTGCTGGGATTACAGGAATTACATGCATAAGAGCCACCATGCCGGGCCTAAAACCTTTTAAATTATAATATAACATACACACGAAAAGTATGCATATTATATACTGCTTTTTTTTTTTTTTTTTTGAGATGGAGTCTTACTCTGTCGCCCAGGCTGGAGTGCAGTGGCACAATCTCAGCTCACTGCAACCTCCGCCTCCTGGGTTCAAACAATTCTCGTGCCTGAGCCTCCTGAGTAGCTGGGATTACAGATGTGTGCCACCATGCCTGGCTAATTTTTAGTATTATTAGTAGAGATGGTGTTTCACAATGTTGGCCAGGCTGGTCTCGAACTCCTGACCTCAAGTGATTTGCCCGCCTTGGCTTCCCAAAGACTGCAGACTTTTATAAATGAATTGCTTTAGTGAATTTTTGTAGATTGCACACACCCATGTAACTGACACCCAAATCAATAAACATTATTGACACTCAAGAAGCCTCCTTCATGTGTCCCAACACACTACTGATTTCTAGTAGCATTAGTCTTTTTGTTTTTGTATTCTGTATAAAAGCAATCATTTTTCTGTGCACTCTTTTGTAACTGGCTTTTTTTGGTAACATTATGTTACATGACATTCAGCCATATTGTTGTGAATAGTCAACATTTTTCATGTAAGTTTATAGAAGAGGGCAAAGCACTTCATCAAGAATGTGATTGTATTGCTGGTGCACTTCACGTAAGCTAATATGATTTACATTTATTTAATCGATGCTGCTGCTACCCTCAGCGCCCTGTTTACAGGTGTTCCTGCAAAAATAAGAATTGTATGTGTGTGTTTAATCATGAAGTTGTTTATACTTCAGCTTACTTCATTTTGTTTCCATTCTGTTATAGGTATAAAAACCAGGTGCCAATAAATGTCCATGCAAACCCTGGAAAGTATATTATTGAGAGTCGATATGGAATGCACACTCTGGAGATTAATGCGTAAGAGAACATTAGTGACCATGTGTTGCTCACCATTGCTCAGGGAGGCGTCTCACCCCTGCAATTAACTGCCACTGTCCCCACTTCTTCCCAATGCTGTGTGATCACAATGAGAGACATTCATATATGGTGCTTCTCTGGGCGCACACCTGAAAGTGATATGTATGACTGATCCTTACCATACCCACACTACCTCCCAAAGTGATTTTATATTTGGATTTGGTCAAAGATGGTGAGAAAAAAACCAATTTGCATGTTATTATTTATCTTTTTATATACTTGGGAATTTTTCTCAGATGTAAGTAAGAAAAATATGTTGCATAAAGAGGCATTTATATTCAGTAATCGTTTCAGAGTCCCAAATCAATATCATCATCACATTCTCTTGTTTTTAATAAATAAAGGCCATGGAGATCCGGGTAGGTGGCATTGAATGTGGGCTAAACTTGGAGATAATGTTCTTTCCTTTAGCTTGCCAGGAACCATGGTATGTACTCTGTCAATCTGTGTATGTGAAGCAGGCTAGACATTGAGATGTTTGAGCTTAAAGTAGAATCCAAAGCAAAATTTGAAAATGAAACCTACATCAAAATTCCTAAGTTCCCAAATGTTTATTATGCCTCCCAAGATGATTTTGAAATTCAAACCTAATTAGGTCAATGAAAAAGCTAAACAAGCTCCCACCATTTTCAGTTTAGATAAAACCATGGTGTGCATAAATGTCAAGGTGAAATTTATATCATTCATTCTCAAGAGACTTATAGCCTTCTCCTCAGATCAGAGGAGTTGGCCAAGTGATGCTAGGACCCTGTGACATTTGCCAAGCTCTGACCCTGACCCAAAGTCAGGTCAGTTCTGCCAGTGGGTGGTTCTGCTGAAGCAGCAGTGAGCTATGTGGTTACTTTCAAAATTAAGTAGTTATGAAAAGGGCAACTGTATTTGCCTTCCTGGGGTTCTATTGATGTCTGTAAAATTTCAGCAAGAAAAAAAATTTACACAAATGAAACTAAACCCTGAGAAACAATGAAGAACATGAGAAACTGGTAATGATAAGGCATAAAACAACCTGCTTTGAAACCTTAGCCTCTTCATCTCTCCATGAGACCATTCTCTCCCTAATGGTCCATTTTTATAAGAATTCCAATTTCTGTATTATAACTTAGAAGGACATCCAAATGGTGCTTCTTGTGTTGTGTTGTGAGCTGAAATTCCAAGTATGGCCTGAACCTTAGTGGAAATGAAGTGTAAATAACTTAGATGAGCTTTGAAGCTAGAACACATAGACCAACCTGGCTCAGGGAGGTTGTGGGAATCTACATGGAGGGACTGCTTCTTTCTCTTCCCTATTGCCTGGTTGCCCCCAGACTGAAACCCACCACAGGGGCAGGACAGCAGGAAAGCCACGCCCTCCAGTGTGCCTCTGGGTAGTTACTTGCTACAAAGGTACATGCCTGCACATTTTCTCCTCCCAATGCAACTTTAGACAAGTAAGCAGATCACAATGCTGTTCACTCTGTAATTTATGTGCCTAGCACTTGGTTGACATTTTTTTTTTGACAGTTTAAATGAACCCAGGTTAGGGTCACAGTGAACTATAGGTGTTCTCTCCCCAGTCTATGCTGCTGGCATGAAACTGCAGTAGATCACTTGGACTAGGTAATACCCCACAGGTAGGTAGATCAGAGACAGTAGCTATACCAGGAGAACCAAAGAGCCATGTGTTAGCCACTGATTTGCGGGGGGCTGTGATAGCAAAGAGTTCCCTGATAGAACAGCTAGTAATTACAAGGATTGTCACTACAATGGATATTCATTTCCATCTGTTCTTTCAGATGTGATTTTGAAGATACAGCTCAGTACCGGGCGTCAGCGATGAATGTTAAAGGAGAGCTTTCGGCATATGCTTCAGTTGTGGTAAAGAGTAGGTTTGCTAGATTTGTTTCCTTCAAAGTGTGTGTGTGTGTGTTTTTAAATTTCTTCCCATTGTTTTAAAATAAATCTATCACAAAGCAGTTCACATACATTTCTGTTTTCTTGTCTAGGGTATAAGGGAGAGTTTGATGAGACTCGCTTCCATGCTGGGGCTTCCACCATGCCCCTCAGCTGTAAGTTTAAAAACACATTTACTAAGTGTCGCCTCTATGTAAAATATGGCATAATAAACTAGTCCATAATGCTGAAATAAATGCATACTATATATAACATAGTATATGCTAGGTTGGATGTAGTAGGTACCTGTGGTTATTTTATTTACTTATTTTTTTAGATTTTTTTGGTTACTGTTCTCTTTCTGAATCGAATTGCTTTGTGCTGGTTTTATGAAAGCCCAGATATGATGGGCTAAAAATAGCAAATGCTTTTACGTCTTTCTGGGTTAGACTGAGAAAGATCATTATACAAACCTGAGCAGAATGACTTAACCAAACACACACACACACACACACACACACACACACACACACACACACACACACAAGTCTGGACTATATCAAAGCACTCTTTCTCACCCTTAAATATGCAGATGGGCATCACTTCCTTGGGAAAGCAGGTCTGACCCCCACTGTCGCCCCTACACCCTACCCAGTCAGGGTTAGGTGTCCTGGGTGAGGCCACGGCACCTCATCGGAGTGTCAGTGAGGCTGGACACTGTTACCTGTTGTGTGTCAGTCTCTCTCACTGGTCCATGAGCCACTTGAAGGCAAGGTTGGGCCTGCCACAGAGTGGGTATTCAATAATGAATGAATAAATAAATGCATTAAGTTATAAAGTACAATCTAAAATGAAGTCTAAATGTGATTTAATAAAAACTTATTAAAAATATTCTGGTCAGTGGTAATTTGCAAATTTGTGAATGTCAGTCATTTCATTTACATCAGAACTTGTATTTATGAGAAGCAATAAAAGCAAAATCTTTATGGTTGTTGAAATAATTATATACTTACAGTGGTCAGACTGAAAAAGATAGTCAAGCCCTAACTTGGTTTTCAAACATTAAAAAATTAGTGGTAGTTTTGAAAATGGCTGATACCAGTTTTTCACCTGGCTGGTTAGCTTGATGTCTGTGGCTGACCTTCTCCACTGATTTCATGGAATGGCTTCTCATTTAATATCCCAAGTTGTGATGATTGGTATCAGCCCCATGGGTGAGAAGGGATGACTGGTAGAGCAACAGAGAAGCACATCCTGAATCATGTTCTTCTCCCATCTCTTGATTTATGCTGAGATAGAATAGTTGGGGCCAGGCACTCAACTCTGCCTCTGTAACACAAAAGCAGCCGTAACAGTAGGAGAATGAATGAGCATGGCTGTGCTCCAATAAAACCTTCTTTATGAATATTGAAATTAAAATTTCTTGTGACTTTTCACATCACAAAATATTGTACTTCTATTTTTTTCAACCACTAAAACATGCAAAAACCATTCTTAATAGTCTAAACAAGAGGCATTGTAGATTTGCCCCAGACTTGCCAACCCCTGCCCTAAACCATTTTTCCCAGGATAGTAAGTACACGTGATAAAAGATTGAGGACATGACAACGGAATGATGTGTTGTCTTCTGGTTGTTAAACTGGGGTGCCTCCTACTGAACCCCAAAGTTATTGCAGACAGTCCAGTCCAATCTCAGATACAGAAGAGAACCTAGAAGTTAGGTCCGTTTCTAGGTCACCTACTTGTCTTTCCAGCTGGATCTAGAACATCTGGCGGCAGCCCTCACCTCTACCCGCTAAGGCAGCTCTGGAACCAGCGCAGCCTCCCAGCGCTGTGCAAGATCTGTCAAGTTGTTTCTCTCTCTGGTCTCAATGAACATCAACACATTAAAGTGAGGCAGATGGGAGATGTGCTTCCAAAGAGAAGTTATTTCACTGTTGATTAGGGTTACCTGGGAACACACAAAATCAAGAGAGTACAATGTATTGGTCAAGAGCACAGAAACGGCCAGCCGGTGCAAATGTGGCTCTGCAGGGGAATGTGGTCAGTTATTTTGCCTTCCTATGCATCGGTTTCTTCTTCTATAAAATGCAGATATTAGTGGTACTTACGTAATAGCATTATTATGGGGTTTGTGTTAATATGGGGTATTAAATGCTTGGACCAATACTTGGTCAAAGTCGAACTCAATAAATGTTAGCTTGCATTTTCAAGTGTAATGAAAGAAGTCTTAGGAAGAGGGACAAAATATGTGAGAAAGGGCCTAAGTTTTGGAGTCGAGAAGTTATGAGTGTGAATTTCAATTTCACACAGCTACCTGTGGAATTCTGGCAGTAGGTGTGTGTTACTTTTGTGAGCTTCCATATCCCCACCTGAAAGAGAGGAAGAAAATAATATCTACGGCATAGAGTTGTTGCAAGGAATTGATGATATGTCAAATGTGAAAGTGTCTGGCATGTAATAACCCATCAATAAACAGTCGTTTCTTTCCCAAGTCCTTTCTTTGGTGAAAAGAGGAAATAAAGCCTAGGAGAGTTGATTACGCAGGCTGCATTTACTCAATCTGTAAATAAGATATTTCTGAGAATAATATTTTTAAAAGTTAGAATATTTTAAACTTCTCCATTTTCTCCTGTGGACATTTCTTATAATATTTATTACTCAGATCATTAAAGAAACTGAAGCAACTTATTTTAAAACTCCATTAAAATTATTTAATTAAAAATTATTTTTATTTTTATGGATACATAGTAGTTGGACATATTGATGAAGTACATGTGATATTTTGATACAAGCATACCATGTGTAATGATCAAATCAGGGTAATTGGAACATCCATCATCTCAAACATGTCTTATTTCTTTGTATTAGGGACATTCCAATTCCACTCTTCCCATTGTTTGAAAATATGCAATAAATTATTAACTGTAGTTGCACTATTGTGCTACCAAATACCAGATCTTATTCCTTGCATCTAATTGTATTTTTGTGCCCATTAACTAACCCTTCTTTATTTCCCATCGCACTACACTTCCCAGCCTCTGGTAACCATCATTCTACTCTCTATCTCCATGAGTTCAATTCTTTTTAGCTCTCACATTTGAGTGAGAACACATGATATCGGTTCTTCTGTGCCTGGCTTACTTCCCTTAACATAATGTCCTCTAGTTCCATCCATGTTGTTGCAAATGACAGGATTTCAATCTTTTTTTTGCTGAATAACATTCCATTGAGTATATGTACCAAGTTTTGTTTATTCATTCTGCCATGGATGAACACTTAGGTTGATCTCACATCCTGGCCTATTGTGAAAAGGGCTGCAATAAACATCCGAGTACAGATGTCTCTGTTATATATTGTTTTCGTTTCTTTAAGATATAAACCCAGCAGTGGGATTGCTGGATTATATGGAAATTTTTTATTTTTTTGAGGAACCTCCATACTGTTCTCCATAGTGGTTGTACTAATTTACATTCCCACCAACAGCGTAAGAGGATCTCCTTTTCTCCACATCTTTGTCAGCGTTATTGCCTGTCTTTTGGATACATTTTAATCGGGGTGAAATGATATCTCATTGTCGTTTTGATTTGCATTTCTCTCATGTGATGTTGAGCATTTTTCCATATACCAGTTGGCCATTTGTATGTCTTCTTTTTAGAAATGTCTATTTAGATCTTTTGCTCATTTTTAAATTGGATTACTTGAATTTTTTGCTATTGAGTACTTTGGGCTTCTTATATATTCTGGTTATTAATCCCTTGTCAGATGAAAAACTCCATTTTTATGAATAATGGATATGGCTATTTTGTCCCAAGAGTACAAGCAGTAGAGTTTAACTCAACATCTAAAATTACAAAGTGCATATTTTGCAGCTAAAGATTTAAGTCTAGGCTAAATGTGGTATTAATTTGCATTTAAGACATTAAACCTGACCCTTTAAGTTCTATTCATTACAATAATAAAAATAAGCATTTAGCTTATATAACCAATGAAGCAAGAATTTCCATACAAATGATATATGCATATGTTCTAAATACTTCTTATATAGAGTTTCATTTTGACCCAGTTAAATCATTTGCTCATTTGTTCATTTTTTTTTTTTTTTTGCTGTGACTGCTTTCTGCCTGTGCTTATTAAAATGCTTGTGCCTCTTTGATGAAGAAAAAAATTACTGATATTTGTTATTTTTGTACCCAGTTGGTGTGACCCCGTATGGTTATGCATCCAAGTTTGAGATCCACTTTGATGACAAATTTGATGTGTCTTTTGGGAGAGAGGGAGAGACAATGAGTCTAGGCTGTCGTGTTGTCATCACTCCTGACATTAAACATTTCCAGCCAGAGATCCAGTGGTACAGAAATGGTGAGTCTTTACAAAGAATGCTCACTTAGGTTCTTATTTGAAGAAGGTTGTAGACCAGATTGCAGATCTGTTTATCGGAGCTGGTGGAATCTGGAAGTTAGAAGGGACTACCTTTACACGATTAAAAGGTTTTTACATGTATAGCAAAGTAGCAACACTTTCATATTTGTGGAGATGATATTTTCCTTTTAACAAGTAAGATGTGGAAAGAATCATAAAGAATGTATATTCTGCTGGGCGTGGTGGCTCATGCCTGTAATCTCAGCACTTTGGGAGGCTGAGATGGGCGGATAACCTGAGGTCAGAAGTTTGAGACCAGCCTGGCCAACATGACCAAACCCTGTCTCTACTAAAAACACGAAAATTAGCCAGGTGTGGTGGTGTGCACCTGTAATCCCAGCTACTCAGGAGGCTGAGGCAGGAGAATCACTTGAACCCAGAAGGCAGAGGTTGCAGTGAGTGGAGATGGTGCCATTGTACTCCGCCTGGGCGACAGAGCGACTGTCTCAAAAAAAAAAAAGTATATTCATTTTGTAAGTTAATCCATTTGGTAAAATACCCATCCTCATAGACTTATCTATACCACAAAAATGGTATGTAACTTTAAAAAACATAACCTTATGAAACAATAAAATCCTGATGTTATTATTAATTAACCAGAAGAGTACATTCAGAAGAATTTCAGACTCTGGTACTTTTGTTTTAACGTATTAAAGGCTTTTTATAATTTTGAAATTTTTGATAAGTATATTCTGCATGCAATATATCCAAGTTCTACTGATGTCCCTGAAGGACACAAAAATAAATAAAATGATCCTTTTGCTTTACATCATATTATAACAGGTTGGTAGAACAGAAAGAAAATCCTTCCATTGTCAGTTCCTCTGATTCTGGCTTTAAATCACAATTCAATCTCACTTTGCTTCAAAAGGGCCTAGAGCCATGATAGTTTGGTGTGAGAAAGAAATAAGGATTTAATTTCCCCTTTTTAAACTCCA